>NW_027362764.1:125785168-127105584 GCF_046119375.1 Phyllobates terribilis | reverse complement strand
CACGTTTTTGACAAAGGTTTTATTTGCCTCTTTTTGGTGTGTCATGATTTAAATAAAGTTTCTTTGCTTTTCATACTTCCTGGTATTTGGCTTTGACAAAACTTTATTGAGATACGTAATTTTGAAGCGTTTCCGCGACGGAAATGCACTAAAAACGCATGTGTGTTTTTTAACTGTGGATTTTCCACATCTAATACAAGTCTATGGGGAAAATCCACACAGAAAACTCAGCGTACCTGGAAGAGAAATTGACATGTTATGGATTTGAAACATGCACCGCAGTTCACTTAACGTTGAGTAAAAAAAAGCACAGTGAGCATGAGATTTCTATAAATCCCATCCACTTTGCTAGAACAGGAACTTGACAGAGAAAAAATACGCAGCCTCAAATGTGCACCAAAAGCTCATCGTGCAAATTAGCCTAAAATAGCTTGTATCTGTGGAATATCTGCCATACGTGTCAATGCACCTTATTAGAGGTATTTGTTGACTGGTCTCCTCTTCACTAATAAAGTTTTCCGCTGATTCACCCTAGCTTTAAAAAGAGCCCTCCATAATGATTCCTTAAGATATCCTCAAGTCAGGAACCTCCATTGTAGATTACTACATTCCTATCTAAATTCAGACTCTTTGGAACAATTCATCCTAAACTTTTAAAGAAGTTTTTATCCTCTTAATATATTGCAATCATCATATTATATACACTGACAAGCAAAACGGTAAAATGTTTTGAACATTTTATTTTCAGGCTCCATATCTCACCATCCACTACTGCTTGTGGAGTTGACTTGTATGCTTCGTAATAGTGAGATCACAGACGTCCATGCAAGCATGTTACACAAGTCTGGAATAATGGCCCAAAAAAAGGTGAAGAAGCCTCAACTTCAATATCATTATAAGAAGCATTGGCCCGAGTTTGCAAAAAAGTACTAAAAGTGGGCAGTAGAAGATTGGAAACGGGTGATTTGGAACGATGAGATGAAAGTCAATAGACTAGGCTTTGATGAGTGCAAATGGGTCTAGAAGAAACAATGGAAAAAGGAACTAATGGATCGAGAAATTGAAGGAATTGCCAAGTTTGGTGAAAGAAGCCTGATGATATTGGGTTGTTTCACAGCCAAAGGCTTTGGATACTTGACCAGGTTCAATGGTGGTCTCAAAGCTGAGCTATATGTGAGTATCCTACATGACAACTTACTTCATATACACGAGTTCTATGGATATGAAAAGGACGACATAGTCTTCCAGCAGGATAACGACCCAAAGCATACGATAAGATTGGTGCAGAAATGTTTCATTGACAATCAAGTAGAGGTGCTGGATTGGCCCCCACAGTCCCCAGACCTCAACCCAATCGAATACTTGTGGGTAGAGTGGAAGAAAAAGCTATATAATACCCAAATGAGTCGAACAGTATACAACAACTTTGGAAATGTGTAGAAGAGACCTGGGATCAGATTTCGGTCGAGAAATGTTTGAATCTGATAGAGAGCATGCCCAGGAGGATTCAGGCAGTGTTGAAAGCTAAATGTGGATTTACAACATACAAGATAATAAAAATTAAAAGTTAGATTTTTAGGAGCAAAACAGTAATAATGCAGTGACATGATAAGAATCATGATAACTAATCATATGCTAAATAGTTGTAAGTCAAATTTATGTGTGAGATAGCCAAGATGATTGTCTATAAAATGATGGTAATTTCACGTTCAAAGCAGAAGTGGATGGTGAGATATGGAGCTTGAAAGTCAAAAGTTCAATGCTTCTTAGATTTGGGGGCTGCCTAAGACACAGAAGTGGTGTCCGTGTTATGTATACGCCGCTAATGTTTAGATAGGGAAGAGACCGGTTTCATGAGTTCTTGGAATCCTGGGGGAACTGTTACTCAGGGTGACCATGAATTGCAGCTTTCTCAGTGATGAGATGTATGGGCTTGCTGGCATAGACACACTTGACAGAGTCCTTATGAACAATTCAACAATAGTATTTAATGTAGGCCAGTACAAAAGATCAGTCCTTTAAAGCAACAGGCTTTCCATAAACAATGACAGGCTTTTCCTTCACATAGGCACAATAGTACACAGCATTCTTTATCCTGCAGTGAGATGGGGGGAGGGTTTGGTGAGGGAGATGATCCCTCTGTCTTCTGTCTCCTCAAACATCTCTCCTATCTTTCTCTCCTCTTTATCTCTCCTCTCTCTCTCCTCTGTCCTCTCTTTCTCTCCTCTTTATCTCTCCTCTCTCTTTCTCCTATATCTCTTCTATCCTCTCTCCTCTTTACCTCTCCTCTCTCTCTTCTCTCTTTCCTCTCTCTTTCCTCTTTCTCCTCTCTCTGCTATATTACTTTTACAGCCAAACTTTCCTCTCCTAATCTTCCTGCCCATTCAAGCACAGTGAAATCACAGTACATTGAAAATTTTGGTCCCAGCACTAAATGTTTGAGCATAGTAAAGTGCCATGCATCTCGGGTGTCAGAAAAGTAGTTGCAGTTAATACAAGGTTCATTTGCATTGCCCATGCTCAGAAGTATGACATTTCAGTGATGTTGGCGGCACCACTTCACATGATGAGCATCATTTCTCATTGTGATAGGATGGCGTATCTGTCACTTAAGTATATTGAAGAAACATGGCCGATACTTGCCATTTGATTGGTTCAAGTGAAGATAGGACAGTTCAAAAAGTTAATAAAATCTCTGGTTACTGTCATTCGCTATCCATTGCCTTTACTTTCCCTGATGAAGCCGATGTAATCGGTGAAATATGTATGTGGGCAGCAGATTGAATTGTATTTAATGCCCAAAGTTTATTCTGCCTAATGGTTATTTGTGACAGTGAGTTCTGCAGCAGCCCCTTGTCATTGAAAGGATTTAACCATTGCTACATAGTAGGTTCACCATATTATTAATTATGCTATAGGCAGTATAAGCATCACAGTTTTAATCAGCATTATAGAGAGACAATAATAAGAATCCAAATAAATGAATGACAACTTTTAATATAAAGGGATCTGGACTAACAACAGGGCCCCTGTGTTGAATTCATGAAGTAGCTGTTGGTCGTAAGACCGAGCCTGAAGAATGTAGTCAAACTATGCAAGGCAGGAACTGGACGAACAGTAACCATAGTCCAAGGAATAGTTGGGGTCAGATATCAGACAAAACTAAAATCAGTCAAGCCAGGGTCAAAATCTGGAGAAATTAGAACAGACAAGGTCACGATCAAGCTGGGTCAGAATCAGGATATCAACAGATATATCACCAGAGATGTATGAGATAGACCAAACAAAATAACTGGCAACTCTCAGCAGAATGTTGGGAGATTATATTGGATGTGGTACTGCCCCATTGGCCATAGCAGGGCGCTGACTGCCTCTGATCATCTGGACAGTACACACATTCTTTCCAGAAGTCACAGCCACACCAGAACCTGTACTGGGCCTGTACCGACCAGTGATGTCAGTAATGCTGCCTCCTCTACTACCAGTACATGCGATTGCACCTGGTAACACAGGCATTGCAAGGGTGCAACATGAAGCAATTAATTCCATGTTATCACATTACCACAATAAACAACGTGGTAATTTAAAAACACAGTCCTAGATGTCTACACATAGAAAGCACTGAACATGCATCTGAAAATTATACATATTTAATTAATTTCTATATGTGTAGAATAGTAAACACTACATGGGCATATATTGTTATAAGTTATTACGATTTCTAGATTGCCCAAGGTAATATATGTTTTAGACTATCTGTTGATATACTTAAAACTGGCTGCATGAGGATTGAATAATGTCATGTATTCTACTTATATTTTGATTTACCTAAATACATTTGGTGGACATTTCACCAGCTTTAGCATGTTAAAGCAACCACATCATGGGATAGTGGCTGAATGCCAGAATAAAACATATTTTTTTAATTCTTTCTCTGCATTGCAGAAGTATTAGCTTGTAAAGTTTAGGTTATAATTTATGATAAGCCCAACTGGGCATTACTAGAGATTTATCTCTGGGGGTGTGTACTTCTTCTCCTGTATGAGGTCGATTGATCAGAAGTTGGAAAAGTCATGAATGGGGCAAAAGAACATGCCCACATAATAGCTCAGAGTAGACTTTGCACTACAGATTAGTGAGAAGAGCAGACTGTCTTTCATTACATGTCTCACACAGGAGAAAACTTGTTCTGATCTATTGTGAGGATGTGCTACTTTTTCTTCTGTGTGATGCCTCCATATCTCCACAACCAGAGATGAGAAATAAGAAAATTAAACTACATTTTATTCAGCTCTGTAGCCACTACCCCATGATGCGGTAAGTTTAAAATGATAAAAAAAAGCGAAAGGTCCTCTTTAAAAGGAACTTGCCAATAGCATCATGCTTTCCTAGGTTAAAAAGCAGTAATGCGGAGTACAAGAGGTCAAAGACAGAAGCGTAATTGGATGGTCCGAGGTCAGACTTATTCCCCCCAGGAAGAAGCAAGTCATGAAACGTGAGTCGGGACCACTCATCTGCCAGATCATATATGCCATTTGCATTTAATTATTTTTCCTTTCACTATCAGCACTTTATTTACTTCTTAAACATATTTATGTGACTCTCAAATGTCTCTGCTGCTTTTTTTGCACTTGCCCATATGATTCGTCTTCTGGTTTACCCCATCTGAATGGAGGTTTCGGGTTCTTGGCCTTCTTGGACTGGCCTACCAGGAGATCCTGCATGGGTGCTGCTATCTTGGTGAAGCCCTTGATAAATCTTCTGTAGTAGCCTACCAGCGAGAGGAACTGCCGCACTTCCTTGATAGTGGAGGGTCTTGGCCAGTCCTTGATCACGGTGACTTTTTCAGGGTCTGGCGCTACACCTTCGGCGCTTACCACATGACCTAGGTACTGCACCTTGGGCTTCAACAGGTGGCATTTGGATGGCTTTACCTTCAGGCCAAAACCAGATAGGGCTTCAAACACCTCGGCCAGGTGCTCCAGGTGGTCTTCATATGTCTTTGAGTAGACAATTACGTCATCCAGGTACAGCAGGACAGTTTCGAAGTTCTTGTGTCCTAGGCAGCACTCCATTAACCGCTGGAAGGTTCCTGGGGCGTTGCAGAGCCCGAATGGCATGCAGTTGAACTTGATGAGGCACATTGGTGTTGTAAACGCGTTTTTTTCTTTGTCCGCCTCTGCCACAGGAACCTGCCAATACCCACTGGTGAGATCCAAAGTGGGGAAATAATTAGCAGATCTTAATGCAGCTAATGACTCCTCAATTCTGGGTAATGGGTAGGCATCCTTATGTGTGATGCGGTTAATCTGCCTGTAGTCAACACACATCCTCATTGAACAATCCTTCTTTCTAACAAGAACTAATGGAGCTGCCCAGGGGCTACAACTATCTCTGATCACCCCAGCCTCCTTCATCTCCCATAACATTCCTTTGGCACATTGATAGTGAGCTGGGGGTACAGGCCGGTACCTCTCTTTAATGGGCGGATGATCTCCCGTGGGGATATGATGTTGACCCCTTTTACCTGCCCAAAGTCTAATGGGTGTTTACTGAAGACCCGCTCTTGGACCACCCGGTATACTCCATGCTTTTGGTGCAAGGGGGTGGAGTCAGTGCCCACTTGTAGCTTCTGACACCAATCCTCCACCTGCCCCTTGGAGCCATTATCCTCCGCCAGTTTGCATGGAGACAAGGGTTCCACTGTCTTTATTGAGTTGTTACTGACAGTGAATAACTTAACAAGGGTAGCATACCGGGGTAAATGGACCTCTTTCTCCCCACAATTCAGGATGCGGATCGGCACTCTCCCCTTACGGACATCAACCACCCCCCTGGCTTTCAAGATGGTGGGCCTACTGTCAGAGTATACAGGTTCTACCAGGGCCTGGTAATCTTGACCATTAAAAGACCAATTGCTGCTCGACACCATATCAACATTTCACTCCTAGGGGGCATTGCAATGGGGAACGGTTCACTCATCCTGACACTGCCAATTTCCCCTCCAGACAGCTCTACCTGTTGTCTTTTCATCAGGGCTTTGATTTCTTTCTGCAGAACTCGCTGCTGACTGGAACTGGCAGTCTCGGCGACCTGTTGTAACAAAACAATAATTTCTCCAAGACAATTTTCTATCACATTAGAGCCTAAGGTTATCATGGGATGACTTTCTCGGCGATCAATATCAACAATAATCATTCCTTGCGATAGCAATTCTACTTTGCCAACTTTTATGGTCACCTCTTTATACCCCACCTGAGGCAAGGGCTGACCATTGCTGGCATAGATGTTAAGATGTTCATCTGGACTGTGGGTAATGTCTGAGTCAGTCCAGTATTGCTTATAAAGGACATATGGCATCATGGGCACCTGGGACCCAGTGTCCAGCAACAAATTCATTGGGATGCCATCAAGCACGACAGGTAGGACCTGTCGTCCTCCCACATACTTGTCTCGCCAGCTTTGTGGGCCTGGTCATCTTACTCCTGGGGGTTGGCCCTCTGCCCCAGGTGTTGCCCGTTTAAATTGCAGAATCTTGCGTAGTGTCCCGCCTTTTGACAGTGGCGGCAGATGGGTTGCTCGTCCTGGTCGTAGCAATCGCTGTTCCTCCCTCTGATTGGTGGAATCCTTCTCTGTCGTCACCACGGGACGTCATCTGGACTGAAAGCCAGCTGGATCTTCTCCTTTGGAGACACTTGCATGGCCTGCACAGTTTTGGTTATCGCGGCCACGCTTTTAGTAAGCTTCTGGACCTGAAGGCGCAGGTCTGCAGACGGGTCATTGTCCAGAGTCTGCGCGTCAGCCTCCACAGGTGCTGGGGAAAAGGATGCCACCTCCTGGTGGTAGGTGATAGCTGGGCACCGGTGAGATGCAGCGCCTTCTGGTGTTGATTCCCGCAGCACCCAGATGGCTCTGTCTTTAAATTGCGCAAAGTCCAGATCAGGGTTTTGTAGAGCCATAATGCGCAGCTGTGTCCTGTGAGCGCTGGACAGGAGTCCCTCAATAAACTGCTCAGTCAGCAATCTGTTCTCATCATGCACACTGTTAAGGTCTACCTGTTTGATGGCCCGCAGCGCCTCCTGCAGGTTTAGAGCATAGTCCCGTACACTGTCCTGTACTCTTTGTTTGCACCCGTAAAACTTCATTTTAATTTCTGCTGCGGTGCAGGTATCCTTTAATCGGGCCAGTATTTCTTTTACAGTGCATTTGCCTCTGCCCGGCCAGGACTTCACCTCTCACTGGGCTGCACCGATTAGCTGGCCTATGAGGATGCTGACTTTCTGCTCTTCAGACAGGGGGTACACTTTAAACAAACTGCGCAGTCTTTCCTCAGTCATTCAGGGTATGCGACTCCCCTGAGTACTGGGGCAACCATGCCACCCCCGGTATATATGGCATTGATAACGGCATTACAGTGGCAGCGGCCGTGCCTGCGGCTGAACCCTCTTCCATGTTGGGCATCTTCCTCCCCCCTAGTGAACCTCAGCCAGGTCCTGGGCGTCTACTGACGTACCAGTATGCTGCTCTGCAGGCGGAAGGATCTCTTACCCGTCGGTTCCAGATCGGGGCTTCTTTCTTCCCCTCGGCGGGCGGCAAACCACGTGGTCACACCGTTCAATAAAGTCTATGGCACACAGGACCCGGTTATACCGGGCTTCGTGAATCCTGTTCGTGACGCCAAGTTGACGCGCCCTCGGGGCCATGGGGTACCCGGTGCCGGGCCGGTTGATGCTGGGGGAATGTCACAGTGGCGGTGACCCGGCCCGTGACCCAGGGTGGTCAATAAAAGGGGTTATATATAGGGGATTTATAGAGTTTATATAGAGTTCGTGACGCCACCTGTGGAATGCGGCTAAAGGGAGCCGCCGCTGTGGAGCAGTCCTCTGAAGCTGATGTTACTGCAGCAGGGATGGTGTGGCTCTCCACAGGAAGAGATAGCTCCAGGGCAGTGTAGATGATGTTGCAGGTTGTGCTGGGCGTTGTAGTGCAGGGGTTGATGGCGCAGCAAGAAACACAGAGACAAGGAAGTGCAGTCCCATGGTCTTTACTGGTGCTGACTAAACAAGCCGGGAATAGAGTACTGGCTAGAAGTGGGAGTCCGGGCAGCCTGGAAGCAAGTAAAGAATCCTACTTGCCAGGTGAAGTTGGAGGCCTTCCCTTTCCACTAAACTCCTTGGCCCTGCTGCTTGTAACGGTGCGGTGACCCTCGTCCCTGAGTGCAGCGTTTCTGTGCTCACCCGTATGGCAGGCAGCTCGGGCCTTGCTGGCACGTCGCTCCTATGTGGCGGTGCTGGACCCTGCGGTGCTGCTGAGCCTCCGGGCGTCTGATGGGGCCAGGAGACCTGCAATCTCCTGCCCTCTGGTTTCTGCGGCTGGGCCTTCAGTGCCCCACAGCCTCGGACTCCAGAGTCCGGTTCTTCTGTGCGTTACTTCTGGGGTGAGCTGCCTCGCAGCTCCAGTCCCCAGCTCCTCTCTCCTCGACGTCCTCGCTTCCACTCCTCACACTAAGACTAACTAACCCCGCCCCCAGATCCCAGTTGCCAAGGGGAGGGGGCTCCCCTTGCTGGTCTGGAGCCAGGAAAGTGTTGCATGTTTAGTATCCCTGACTAGGGGACCCCTGCTTGCTTCCAGGCATGGCATTACCTCTTTTGAGGAAGGCAAAGCCACTGTGGCAACTGGACCCCTGGGGTGCCACACATACCCTGTCATAACTTGGATATGCAGTCCTCTTGCTACTTTGCACTGATCTAGGCACTTTATGCTTTTATACGGATTTGCAATTTTTTTTTAAGCAGGCTTAAAATCATAGTTATTGGTAGCACATTGTCCTGATGATCACGTGATTATAAGGTGTCTGCAAGCTATGGCAGAGCAGCTGAACTAAGTTAAGCTTTGCTAGTGACTAGTTTCATTGCAGTGGGCTGCATTCCCCTGAAACTGGCATGGGGGTGGGTGGGCAGATCATTAAAATTACCAAGATTATTTGGTGTGAAACGTGAACAGTAAAAGATATAAACATAAGTTATAAAACAAAAAATAGCTATTTTTCTGTTTTTGCATCTTCAAAACATTCTTTATCCTATGCTGTAATTTATATGTACACCAAAACAACGCTTTAAATAAAAATTCCCCCTCATAATAAAAAACCTCATACAGCTATGGCAGCAAAAAAATATATATAAAAATAAAATAGAAAAAAGTTATGGCTGCTGAAAAGTGAAGAAACAAAAATAAAAATAGTTATGCAGTTATTAAGGCTCTTTCAGGCTTGGTCAATAAAGGGGTTGTCAACTACTTGGAAAACCCCTTCTCAATCTGACTGTTTGTCCCAATTAAAATAAAAACACTTAGACTCACCTCCCGGCACTGTTCCAGCGGTGTCATCACTTGCTCTCCCAGTGCTCACGTGAGGTTGTTACGTCAGGTGAGCCCTGAGCCCAATCAGCGCCGGCTTCAATGTCTTCACCTTGGGAGGAATCGAACATCAACAGGAAGTCAGGGCCGCGGATGTTCTCTGACTTTCTCTTGATGTTCGATTTTACAAAGGCGAGGATAGTGAAGCCAGCACTGATTGGGCTCAGGGCTCACGTGACGTAACAACCTCACGTGAGCACTGGGAAAGCAAGTGACGACACCGGTGGAACAGCGCCAGCACAGGAAGTCAGTATAAGTGTTTTTGTTTTAACAGGGGGCAAATACTCAGATTGAATAGGGGTTGCCCGAATAGTGGACAACCTCTTTAAGGGGCTAATGAGAATTTAAAAGAATACTATCATACATGAAATATGTTGCTGTGCTCACCCAAAACAGGATTACTTGAAAGCATCATTTGTTGTATTTTTTGTCATTCATATCACAGCATAAATCATTAATCATTTTGTTACCGCCATTGAAATGCCAACCTTGCTGCATATCATTGTGTCATCTACCAAATGACACATTTTCCTTACAGACCATTTGTAATGACACTTTAAAAAGATATTAAAGATTCCAGCTCTCAGCACAGCTCCCCAAGGTGTCCCACGTGTACTCATTTCTTCGTCTGAATGCAGTAAACCCTCCGCAGCTATGACAGCTATCCTTCAGCTAATACCTCTTCTATTCAACTGAGAATGGAGGTGATCAAAATGCTGTTTATTACAAGTTATCATGGGGTGAGCAGCGCCGGGAACCTAATAAAGAAATAGATAACCTGCATTTAGTGCTCCCCTTGATTTCTATTAACTGAATAATAATGTCTATTTTATGCACACAATAGGCTAACAAGAAAATATCCTGCTGGGAAAATTCCTGTAAAGGAAAGTTACGTTATTAGCACAACCCATCTGTATAAGAAATTGTTGTTATTTTTATCATCTGAGTGTTCAATGGTCAATGGCAAATTAACTGTCTGTCTGTGTAATAAAGAAAATGTCAGCACTTTATGGAGAAAATGCTATCAACCCAGGCATTTCATATGTCAGTCTAGAACCAAACGCCCTTTTGAGAAAGGTGCGTCAAATTTATTAATAGATTTGGTACATCTTTGGGCTGCCTGAGTACCAAAAAATCAAATCTACGCCAGCCATAAGCTGGACTAGATTTCAGCTGCAATAGACAAAAGGCAATAATAGTAAATTTGGCACATGGCTGGTGGCCATGCCTCTTTGACCAGTCCCACTCATTTTTTCAAGTTTTGTAATCAAAGCAAAAAGATATAAAGTTGCAATATTATGAACATTTCAAGAGTCTCGTCCATTAGGTGAAAAGTGACTTTTTTTTGCTCTTATTTTATTCTCACTGCTCCCCTGAGTGTTCCATTCTTTTTCTATTTTATATCCATTATATGGCTCCAGAGATATGGGCCTTTTTACTTAGTACTCCTAAAATGAACTAAGGAGTGGCTCCGTAAAAAGCATTTCAAGATCCTGGAGTAGCCTAGCCAGTCTCCAGACCTGAACCCAATAGAAAATCTTTGGAGGGAGTTGAAACTCAATGTTGCCCAGCGACAGCCCCAAAACCTGTAAGATCTGTATGGAGGAGTGGGCCAAAATCCCTGCTGCAGTGTGTGCAAACTTAGTCAAGAACTACAGGAAACGTCTGACCTCTGTAACTGCAAACAAAAGGTTTCTGTATCAAATATTAAGGCTAAGTGCCCACGATGCAGAAATGCTGCGGAGCGTTTCTGCATCTCCCTGGCAGAAAAAACGCATGCGGATTTTACATGCATTTTTTCTGCCAGGTAGAAGCGCTTGTGAACCGTTCTGATCATGCGATTTCGCATGCGGGTTATCAAGCGCTTTTCCAAGCGATTTTAGCATCACTTGGAAAAGTGATTGACAACTTGGTCACACTATATAAATCTATGCAGCCGGCATGGATTTATGTTGTGTGACCAAGTTACGATGCTGAAAATGCAGCATCAATAGTAAAAAAAAAAATAAAAAAAATGTTAAAAAATAAAAAAAAACATTATACTCACCTTCCGATGGCCCCCGGTCTCCTCGGTAGTGTCTGGTGTCTTCGGTAGCTCACGCTGGTGTAAAAGGACCTTCCATGGTAAGCGGTCTCGTGACCTGTCACATGATTAAATGACATCATGGAAGGTCCTTTTACACCACCGCGAGCAGTCAAAGAGCCAGCAGCGCCGTCGGGAGCAGACAGGGGACCATCAGAAGGTAAGTACATGTTGTTGTTTTTTTTATTTTAATTCTTTTTTAACTACAGGTACTATGGTACCCGGGTCTGGATGAGAGACTCCTCTTCTCCAGACACGGGTACCATCCACGCATTGAATCGCATAATATCCGCATGTGTACGTGTAGTCATGCGGACTTTATGCGGTCCAATGCAAATCAATGGCGGCGATTTTGCCCCGATTCCGCAAAATTAATGGTTGTGCTGCGGATTTTTCCGCAATGATAATCCGCAGGGGAAATTTCCGCAGCATGTGCACAGCACATGCGGATTATCATTGGGAAACATGGCAGACAACTTAACAAGGCGCAGCGGAAACGCATTAAATCCGCATCGTGGGCACGCAGCCTAAGTTCTGTTTTTCTATTGTATCAAATGCTTATTTCATGCAATAAAATGCAAATTAAAGGAGTTGTCCACTACTTTTCACATTGATGATCAATGTATGATTGGCCGGGGTCCCACACCTGGCACCCGTGCTAATCAGCTGCTATCAGCAGCGACCGCTGGCAGGGAGTGCTTACCTGCGGTGCAGGTGACTCGCCCAGGGGGATATGGGGGACTCGGTACCCGGGCCTTTACCTTCTTGGGAAGTCACGGTGGTCGGCTCCCGCGCCCGTACCCTGGGGTCACTCTTAAAAAGGGGTTTGTTACTTGAAGGGACGAATAACAGTTTTGTCTCGTGACGCTACCTGTGGTTCCCGATAAAGGGTTCCGGCGCTGCTGCAGACCTCTGGGGCAGATGTTAGGGCAGCTGAGTTGGTGCGGCTCTCCACAGGCAGAGCACAGCTCCAGGGCAGTGTAGGTGCAGGTGGTGATGCTGGGCGCTGTAGTGCAGGCGCGATAGCGTGGTAGAAATAACTGACAGAAGCGGTGGGGTGCAGTCATCCGAGTTTACTCACAGTTGTTTTTGTTCCTCAAGTAGTACTATACAGCTGTCAGTCTCCCACGACGCGCTGCGTTTACCAGGCAGGGGTTCAGCACTCCCTCAAGTTTGTCAAGAGCACTTAACGGGACACCTCCCTGTATGTTCCTTTCTTAGCCATCTTCCCGCGCTGGGTCTCTCCCTCCTGCCCTGCGCCCTGCCACACAAAGTCCCGATCGGGTACCTTGAGATCCATCTGGGCAACTTAAAGTTCCTGGACCTGGCTTGGTGCCCTTTTCGGCGGCTTAGGTGCGAATGTGGCAACTGCACCTTGAAAGTGCAGAAGCCTCCGGTTTTCTAGCTGAGACGTAAAGTAACTCGGCTAGTCCAGGGACCGGTTCCCTTCTTGCGGCCTGATTCCTCTGACACCTTGCAGATTCGGGCGTACGGGTGCCATCCTGCACTCACCGTACCCCTTGGGATCCCTTCTGTTACAGGAGCCTTCCTCCCTTGCTCCCACTCCTCTCTCAGCCTTGGGCATGACAGGCCAAGCCTGCCTCCCAAGCAGAGCTCCTGAAGAGCCTCTGCTCCCTCCACTTCTCCTCCTCTCTTACTGACTACTTCTCAAAGATGGCTTCGCTATATACAGTACAGACCAAAAGTTTGGACACACCTTCTCATTTAAAGATTTTTCTGTATTTTCATGACTTTGAAAATTGTACATTCACACTAAAGGCATCAAAACTATGAATTAACACATGTGGAATTATATACTTAACAAAAAAGTGTGAAACAACTGAAAATATGTCTAATATTCTAGGTTCTTCAAAGTAGCCACCTTTTGCTTTGATGACTGCTTTGCACACTCTTCGCATTCTCTTAATGAGCTTCAAGAGGTAGTCACCGGAAATGGTTTTCACTACACAGGTGTGCCCTGTCAGGTTTAATAAGTGGGATTTCTTGCCTTATAAATGGGGTTGGGATCATCAGTTGTGTTGTGCAGAAGTCAGGTGGATACACAGCTGATAGTCCTACTGAATAGACTGTTAGAATTTGTATTATGGCAAGAAAAAAGCAGCTAAGTAAAGAAAACGAGTGCCCATCATTACTTTAAGAAATGAAGGTCAGTCAGTCCGAAAAATTGGGCAAACTTTGAATGTGTCCCCAAGTGCAGTTGCAAAAACCATCAAGCGCTACAAAGAAACTGGGTCACATGAGGACCGCCTCAGGAAAGGAAGACCAAGAGTCACCTCTGCTTCTGAGGATAAGTTTATCCGAGTCACCAGCCTCAGAAATCGCAGGTTAACAGCAGCTCAGATTAGAGACCAGGTCAATGCCACACAGAGTTCTAGCAGCAGACACATCTCTACAACAACTGTTAAGAGGAGACTTTGTGCAGCAGGCCTTCATGGTAAAATAGCTGCTAGGAAACCACTGCTAAGGACAGGCAACAAGCACAAGAGACTTGTTTGGGCTAAAGAACACAAGGAATGGACATTAGACCAGTGGAAATTTGTGCTTTGGTCTGATGAGTCCAAATTTGAGATCTTTGGTTCCAACCACCGTGTCTTTGTGCGACTCAGAAAAGGTGAACGGATGGACTCTACATGCATGGTTCCCACCGTGAAGCATGGAGGGGAGGTGTGATGGTGTGGGGGTGCTTTGCTGGTGACACTGTTGGGGATTTATTCAAAATTGAAGGCATACTGAACCAGCATGGCTACCACAGCATCTTGCAGTGGCATGCTATTCCATCCGGTTTGCGTTTAGTTGGGCCACCATTTAGTTTTCTACAGGACAATGACCCCAAGCACACCTCCAGGCTGTGTAAGGGCTATTTGACCAAGAAGAAGAGTGATGGGTGCTACGCCAGATGACCTGGCCTCCACAGTCACCACACCTGAGCCCAATCGAGATGGTTTGGGGTGAGCTGGACCGCAGAGTGAAGGCAAAAGGGCCAACAAGTGCTAAGCATCTCTGGTAACTCCTTCAAGATTGTTGGAAGACCATTTCCGGTGACTACCTCTTGAAGCTCATCAAGAGAATGCCCAGAGTGTGCAAAGCAGTCATCAAAGCAAAAGGTGGCTACTTTGAAAAACCTAGAATATAAGACATATTTTCAGTTGTTTCACACTTTTTTGTTAAGTATATAATTCCACATGTGTTAATTCATAGTTTTGATGCCTTCAGTGTGAATGTACAATTTTCAAAGTCATGAAAATACAGAAAAATCTTTAAATGAGAAGGTGTGTCCAAACTTTTGGTCTGTACTGTATATATATATATATATATATTCAAGTGCTCCCCTGTTCTGCGTCCTCCACCCACACCCACTACTTGGTTCCCCCTCACTTTTGGTTCCCCCACTCCAGCCAGGGACGGGGCAGCAAAAAGTGCATAATGCCCTTCCAGCCGGCCTGGAGTAGTGTAGTGTTGAGTGCAGGTGTTGGGGTCCTGGGCAGTACTCCATCCTTACCTGAGAGAAGGAGATGCCACACCTCTGGTTGAGATGCAGTACCTCTGTGGCGACTGAACCCTCAGGGGCGCCACATTCCCCCCCGGCAAAACACAGCACGTCTGCGGGCTGGAACAGAGTAAAACACGGTATATTACAGACATGCAGTTTTTTGATGCATCACATATAAGATTATAAACAAACGCTTTCTTCCCTTTATGGGAGGCACTTTTTCTTAAACGTTGCTGGTTACTTTTATCAAAAACATTATAAAACTTTCTTCAAGTATATAAAACAATTTTTCAGATAAGACTTTCTTCTTAAAGTTACAGTGAGTCCAATAACCAGGTGTCCATCTCACTGGTGAAGGTGCAACATGAGTAGCATGAGGGACCCGTCTGAAAACCCTCAACGTAGGCCCTGGGAGTGGCTACAGGGCATAAGTGATCCAGGTGGTGGACCACGTCTTCGGCTACGCCAAACGGCTTTTTGTTCAGTGGTCTTTTAATATAAAACCAATAGGGGGCACTTTAATAAGTGCAACTATTTACGATGGAAAGTTCTCGGCTGCTCACAGTCCTCAGCCTGCAAGTCTTTATACCCTTACGGGTAGCTAAAGCACGCATTATTTTCCAGTTCACACAAAAAAAAATGTTATGCTGTACCCTTATGGGTAACTACTTACATAGTTCAGTTCCACCTACTTTTGCTTAGTAGTGGGGTCCCCGCCGGAGGTATCCTTGGTTTTTGCAGGCTGACCCAGCCGGGTCAGCCGCCTCTGGCTGCAGGGGCTTGTCCTCTTCCTCCTCGACCACACGATGTACTTGGAGGGCACACCACCCGCGCTCCCCATGGTGCCTGGTGTAGGCAACACGGTCACCGGGGTAAAGGTTCCTATTGGGATGGCCCTATTCAAGGTGGGGCTCGACATCCCACCGATTAACGAAAATATCCCAATCAAATTGTGGATCCCGGATAAAGCCCCATCCGGCTTCCAGGCCAAATTTCACTATTAGTCCCTCCGCACGGGGACTAGGCCGGACCGATTCTGTCTGGCGGACTTGAGCTTTGGCGGCCTTGTTCTGGGCCTCCATTTTCTCCCAGCCGGGTGCGCCGTTCCTTCGCCAGCTACAGGAGTTCTTGTTTGCAGAATTCCTCCCTCTGAATAGCTTGGGCCTGGGTCTCCTGCGGGAACCCCATCAGGTCCCCCCCCCCGGTTGTCCCACCTAAATTCTTCTCCTACTTGGCGGGCAGCCGGGGGTGCTGGTGCAGGGATTAGAGGGGGTTCTTGCTGGTCCTCGTATTTGGCGGACCAGTCGAAGGAGGGGGCTCCGTACACCCACTCGGGTGCCAGGGCTGGCGGTTCTGGGAGGGAGCCGAGCAGCAGGTCCACGGAGTCGGCGCCCGGAGTTAGAGGTTCCAGGCTCAGAAGCTGCTCTAGGGCGTATGCGCTCAGGGACGGAGGGTTCTGCAGGAGGCCCAGGAGCAGGTCAGCACTGTCAGCGCCCGGGATAGGGGAACTTCTCCTACCTGCTCCTGCGCTGCACGAGGCCTCCTGGCGTTCATCAGGCTCCGCCGGGACTGGGGTGCCGCTGGTGACACCGTTCCACTTTGCGACTGCTGCTTGCTGGGCCTTCTCCACTTGCTGGCTCAGCTCCTGTACTTCAGTTTGGAGGAACTCGGCATCCTCCGGCGACAGTTTGGATATCGCTCCCTCCAGGGTGAGGGGGGTCGCTTGTTGCTGCAGGCCAGAGGCGGAGGCTTGGTCCTGGCTTCCGTCCATGCTGGCTGCCGGGTGCGGTCTATCTAGACTGGTTAAGACCACACCCTGTCTCCACTGCTTCTCTCCTCCTCCTCTCCCCTTTCGGGGGCGGTTCCATGGCAGCCTGTTGTCGGTCACTCCTAGGGGCGGCCCCCCCACTTTGATAGACACATCTACATACATGGTCACTGTTGTTTAAGGCGGGCCTCACTTTTGGTGCCATTCTGGGACTCGGCCCACAATGTGAGGTGATTCCTTGTTGTCTTTGAGTACGCACATAATGGCGCCCGTTCTTCTGGGGCGGGCGCCACATTCAGTGAAGAAAAACAGTCTCTAGGTGCACAATACCCAGTGATAACGGGTTTGTTCGGATCCTGTTCGTGACGCCAGGGATAGATGACTCGCCCAGGGGGATATGGTGGACTCGGTACCCGGGCCTTTACCTTCTTGGGATGTCACGGCGGTCGGCTCCTGGGCCCGTACCCTGGGGTCACTCTTAAAAAGGGGTTTGTTACTTGAAGGGACGAATAACAGTTTTGTCTCATGACGCCACCTGTGGTTCCCGGTAATGGGTACCGGCGCTGCTGCAGACCTCTGGGGCAGATGTTAGGGCAGCTGAGTTGGTGCGGCTCTCCACAGGCAGAGCACAGCTCCAGGGCAGTGTAGGTGCAGGTGGTGATGCTGGGCTTTGTAGTGCAGGCACGATAGCGTGGTAGAAATAACTGACAGAAGCGGTGGGGTGCAGTCATCCGAGTTTACTCACAGCTGTTTCGGTTCCTCAAGTAGCACTATACAGCTGTCAGACTTCCACGGCGCGCTGCGTTTACCAGGCAGGGGTTCAGCACTCCCTCAAGTTTCTTAAGAGCACTTAACGGGACCCCTCCCTGTATGTTCCTTTCTTAGCCATCTTCCCGCGCTGGGTCTCTCCCTCCTGCCCTGCGCCCTGCCACACAAAGTCCCGATCGGGTACCTTGAGATCCCTCTGGGCAACTTGAAGTTCCCGGACCTGGCTTGGTGCCCTTTTCAGTGGCTTAGGTGCGAATGTGGCAAATGCACCTTGAAAGTACAGAAGCCTCCAGTTTTCTAGCTGAGACATAAAGTAACTCGGCTAGTCCAGGGACCGGTTAACTTCTTGCGGCCTGATCTCTCTGACACCTGGCAGATTCGGGCGTACGGGTGCCATCCTGCACTCACCGTACACCCTGGGATCCCTTCTGTTACTGGAGCCTTCCTCCCTTGCTCCCACTCCCCTCTCAACCTTGGGCATGACAGGCCGAGCCTGCCTCCCGAGCAGAGCTCCTGAAGAGCCTCTGCTCCCTCCACTTTTCCTCTTCTCTTACTGACTACTCCTCAAAGATGGCTTCGCTATATATATATATATATATATATATGTATATATATATATATATACAGTACAGACCAAAAGTTTGGACACACCTTCTCATTTAAAGATTTTTCTGTATATTCATGACTATGAAAATTGTACATTCACACTGAAGGCATCAAAACTATGAATTAACACATGTGGAATTATATACTTAACAAAAAAGTGTGAAACAACTGAAAATATGTCTTATATTCTAGGTTCTTCAAAGTAGCCACCTTTTGCTTTGATGACTGCTTTGCACACTCTTGGCATTCTCTTGATGAGCTTCAAGAGGTAGTCACCGGAAATGGTCTTCCAACAATCTTGAAGGAGTTACCAGAGATGCTTAGCACTTGTTGGCCCTTTTGCCTTCACTCTGCGGTCCAGCTCACCCCAAACCATCTCGATTGGGTTCAGGTCAGGTGACTGTGGAGGCCAGGTCATCTGGCGTAGCACCCCATCACTCTCCTTCTTGGTCAAATAGCGCTTACACAGCCTGGAGGTGTGTTTGGGGTCATTGTCCTGTTGAAAAATAAATGATTGTCCAACTAAACGCAAACCGGATGGAATAGCATGCCGCTGCAAGATGCTGTGGTAGCCATGCTGGTTCAGTATGCCTTCAATTTTGAATAAATCCCCAACAGTGTCACCAGAAAAGCACCCCCACACCATCACACCTCCTCCTCCATGCTTAACGGTGGGAACCAGGCATGTAGCGTCCATCCGTTCACCTTTATTGCGTCGCACAAAGACACGGTGGTTGGAACCAAAGATCTCAAATTTGGACTCATCAGACCAAAGCACAGATTTCCACTGGTCTAATGTCCATTCCTTGTGTTCTTTAGCTCAAACTTGTCTCTTCTGCTTGTTGCCAGTCCTTAGCAGTGGTTTCCTAGCAGCAATTTTACCATGAAGGCCTGCTGCACAAAGTCTCCTCTTAACAGTTGTTGTAGAGATGTGTCTGCTGCTAGAACTCTGTGTGGCATTGACCTGGTCTCTAATCTGAGCTGCTGTTAACCTACGATTTCTGAGGCTGGTGACTCGGATAAACTTATCCTCAGAAGCAGAGGTGACTCTTGGTCTTCATTTCCTGGGGTGGTCCTCATGTGACCCAGTTTCTTTGTAGCGCTTGATGGTTTTTGCAACTGCACTTGGGGACACTTTCAAAGTTTGCCCAATTTTTCGGACTGACTGACCTTCATTTCTTAAAGTAATGATGGCCACTTGTTTTTCTTTACTTAGCTGCTTTTTTCTTGCCATAATACAAATTCTAACAGTTTATTCAGTAGGAATGGTCCCAACCCCATTTATAAGGCAAGAAATCCTGCTTATTAAACCTGACAGGGCACACCTGTGAAGTGAAAACCATTTCCAGTGACTACCTCTTGAAGCTCATCAAGAGAATGCCAAGAGTGTGCAAATCAGTCATGAAAGCAAAAGGTGGCTACTTTGAAGAACCTAGAATATAAGACATATTTTCAGTTGTTTCACACTTTTTTGTTAAGTATATCATTCCACATGTGTTACTTCATAGTTTTGATGCCTTCAGTGTGAATGTACAATTTCCAAAGTCATGAAAATACAGAAAAATCTTTAAATGAGAAGGTGTGTCCAAACTTTTGGTCTGTACTGTATATGTGTCACCCTGGCCTGGATGCCACAAAATGTATTAAAGCTGTGTCTGAGAGCAAGGGGGAGGTTCTCTAGTCAGGGGAACATTAGCATGCAGTACCTCCTGTCTCAGGCCAGTAGGGGGAGCAGGCTGCCCCTATAAAAGCTGGTGCTGGGGGCAGGGTTAGGGAGAACTGGACGGCCTGTTTCAGCACTGAGACGTGTCCCGGAGCAGAGCAGGGACAGAAAGTTGTATTGCACCTAAGAGGAAGTGTGGCAGGAGGAGAGCCACAAGCCAGAGACAAGAGGCGAAGTGAGCCTGTCTTGGCAGATAAAGGACTTAACTTACCAGACTTTGGTGTCTGAGGCTGGGGGGATTCCACATCCTACAGCAAATAACCAGTCTGCAGGGGACTGTATATTCCTTGGCCTAAGAAGCCTGGAGGCCTTGCCACAACAGAAGGGACCAGCAAAGCTGTACCAGGCTGGGAGCAGAAAGGAACCCACGTTGCAGGCCATACAGGCGAGAATACACGGAGAGCTCGGAAACGTGGGCTGTTACCCTATAAGGAGGAGATAGCCAGAAGGAGCGCAGAAAGCACGGTAGGCCTACACCCTCACCCTGACCAGGGCCAATCTCCCAATTGCTCTCAGACATCCAGGTCCCCTCCTAGCCGGGACTGTTTGTGGGTCAGTTTATCTGTTATAGTAAAGACCCTGGACTGCAACCTGTTGTCTGTGTGCTCCTTGCTCCTCCAGCACTATCAGCACTGGGACTCTCACTACCATCACTCCCACCATCCACTACATTGCCCTGGGGCCGCACTCTTCCCGTGGGGAGTCACACCATCCCAGCTGCATACATCATCAGCCCCAGCGGTCTGCCTTGCAGCGGCGGTTCCTAATGACCGCAAATCCACGGGTGGCATAGTCGGACATTACCAACACCACGTAGCAGACTACCATTGGTCTGACCACCCTGAGCCACGGAACCGGGTCGCCACTACTACCCCCATCGTTCCCTACTGCCCGGATCCGAGTGCCCCACGGCCCAGGGGGCGAGTCAGCTTCGGCGTAGTCGGCAGGATTGCAACCAACCCGCCACAAACGGGTATTGCGTGCCTGAAACAGACTTTGCACTTATCTGAAAAGAGGTTTCCCGCCGTCCGGAGCCGTTTCCCGCCATTTCCAGCCGTCTCCCGCCATCTTCCATCTGTTCCCGCCATCTTCAGCCGTTTTCCCGCATCGGACGCCATCTTCAGGACGCCGTGCGGGAAGAAGTGGGGCGTGGACGTCCAAACCGCGCGAGACCCGAAGCTCCGCCCCATGCACCGACGCTGCGCAAGGTCCTGGAAGGGAGAGAGAGCGACGCTAACGTCACCAGGACGCGACGCAAGGTCCTCGTCCAGAGCAGCACCAGCGGAGCCGCGGCCTACAGAAGAGGATCGTCGGAAGGTAGGCCACGCTTAACTAGGGGGGAGGAAGATGTCGGATACAGAGGCACCCACTACCACCAACGCAGCTGCAGCAGCGGTGATGCCATTTTCCCTGCCCTACATCCCTGGAGCGGCCTGGCTGCCCAAGTACTCAGGGGAGCCCCATGCCCTAACTGACTTTAAGGAAAGTGTAACGGGTCTGGGAGGCGGAACCTCTGAGCTACTATACAAGGGGGCAGTCCTTGTAAGGGAGCGGGTGGCGACCAGGCAGGCAGTCACAGCAGGTGACCGGGACAGTCTCTGGAAGAACGGGCAGGAGATCACGACAAGTGACTGGGGCAGTCTCTGGGTGAACGGGCAGATGGTCACGGCAAGTGACCGGGACAGTCTCTGGAAGAACGGGCAGGAGATCACGGCAAGTGACTGGGGCAGTCTCTGGGTAAAGGGTTGGTACGACCTGTGGCGGCTGATGGTAGACTTGAGCTCCCAGGTGAGCAGGCGAGAGTCTCTGGATAAACGGGTGGTCACAGCATGTGACGACGGAGCCTCCAGGAAGACCAACGGACAGGCGGCAGATGAGCGCTCCCAGGAGAGCGGGCAGAAGTCTCTGGACAGGCGGGTGGTCACAGCACGTGACGGCAGAGCCTCCAGGTAGGCTAGCAGACAGGCAGCAGATGAGCGCTCCCAGTTGAGCGAGCAGGAGTCACTGGACAAGCAGGTGGTCACAGCATGTGACGGCGGAGCCTCCAGGTAGACTAGCAGGCAGGTAGCAGGTGAGCGCTCCCAGGTGAGCGGGCAAGCTGGTCCATAGACAGACTGACGGGAGTAGAAAGGCAGACCGTCGGACCTCAGGCAAGCAGGCAGGTGGCTGGTGTGCGCTCCCAGGTGAGCGGGCAGGCTGGTCCTTAGACAGACTGACAGGAGTAGCAAGGCAGACCGTCGGACCTCAGACTAGCAGGCAGGTAGCAGATAATCAGGCAGGAATCTGGCAGGTAACTGGCAGGTAACTGGCAGGTAACTGGCAACGGGACCTGAGGGCTGAAGCACAGTAGTGAACAGTGCAACAACATTGCTCGGGCACCTCCATTTTGGAGGAGGTGCCTTATATATGGTAAAGTCCTCCGGCCATTGGCCGGGGACTCCTTAGGACGGCGCGCGCGGCCCCTTTAAGAGGGAGGGAGGGCGCGCGCGCACGCCCTAAGCACAGTGGCCGGGAAGGAGCGCGCGCTGCCAGCAGAGCGGGAGAGGGACGCCGGGCACGGAGCAGAGCGGTGAGGGGAACAGCGTCCCTGCCTAGCAGAGGGCAGGGACGCCGGCACTACAGTACCCCCCCCCCCTTTAGGCCCCCCCTTTTTTAGGCCAGATAGAAATTTAGCTAGGATGAGAGGGGCATGGATGTTCTCCCGGGGCTCCCACGTTCTCTCCTCAGGACCAAACCCCTTCCAATCTACCAGAAAAAAGGTCTTTCCTCTTACCCTTTTGGTGGCAAGAATGTTCTCTACCTCAAACTCGTCCTCAGCAGAAACCGGAGCAGGAGGCGTACCTGTAGACTTGGAAAAAGAGTTAAGCACCACGGGTTTGAGGAGAGATACATGGAAGGAGTTAGGGATCCGTAAGTTGGCCGGGAGTTTCAATTTATAGGCCACCGGGTTGATCTGACTGATGACCTCCAGAGGACCGATGAACCGAGGCCCTAACTTGTAAGAAGGTATCTTGAGTCGAACATATTTAGATGAGAGCCAGACTTTATCTCCTGGACGAAATTGTGGAGGATCCAGGCGTTTTTTGTCAGCGTGTCTTTTCATACGCTCGGATGACAGAAGGAGTGCGGACCGGGTACTCTCCCATATGGAGGAAAATTTGCTAACGAGAGATTCCGCAGCCGGGTTGTCCACAGAGGTGGAGACAGGAAAAGGAATCCGAGGATGCTGACCAAAGACTACAAAAAACGGGGATTTGGAGGAGGATTCGCTCTCGTGATTATTATAAGAGAACTCGGCCCATGGTAGGAGATCCACCCAGTCAGAATGGTGGGCATTAACGAAGTGCCGGAGGTAACTGGTCAGGTTCTGATTGATCCGCTCCACTTGACCATTGGACTGTGGGTGGTAAGCGGAAGAGAAGTCCAGGGTGACGTCTAGTAGTTTACAAGTGGCTCTCCAGAAACGTGAGGTGAACTGTACCCCACGATCCGACACGATGTGGAGGGGCAGGCCATGAAGACGGAAGATGTGGCGGATAAAGTCTTTAGCCAGCTCGGGTGCAGACGGAAGGCCTGGCAGGGGAATAAAGTGAGCCATCTTGGAAAAGTGGTCAGCGACCACCCAAATGACCGTACAACCGGCAGAGACGGGAAGATCTGTTATAAAGTCCATTGCTATATGCTGCCAGGGGGCAGCAGGTACAGGAAGCGGAAGGAGGCGTCCGGCTGGCAGATGTCTCGGGACTTTGTTGCGGGCGCAGGACACACAGGCAGAAACAAAGTCTATTATGTCCTTGTGCAGGGTAGGCCACCAATAGTGCCGGGCAATAAGCTGGAGGGTCTTTTTCTGACCGGCGTGGCCAGCTAGTTTAGACGAATGGCCCCAGTGTAGGATCTTCTTCCGATCAGGTACTGAAACAAACGTCTTACCGGGAGGGAGACGATTTAGACTCACGGGAGCCACCTGCATTACTCTGGCGGGATCGATGATATGTTTAGGTTCTTCCTCGAGATCGGACACCAGAAAGGATCGGGACAAGGCGTCTGCTTTGACGTTTTTGTCAGCCGGGCGAAAATGAAGAACAAAATCAAAGCGAGCAAAAAACAAGGACCACCGGGCTTGGCGCGGGTTAAGTCTCTGGGCATGCTGGAGGTAAGCCAAGTTCTTGTGGTCAGTGTAAATTATTACCGGATGAAGAGCCCCCTCGAGTAGGTAACGCCACTCCTCCAACGCCAGCTTGATGGCCAATAACTCTCGGTCTCCTATGGAATAGTTGCGCTCAGAAGAGGAGAAGAGTTTGGAGAAGAAGCCACAAGTTACCATTCTCCCGGAAGATGATTTTTGAGTAAGTACCGCTCCGGCTCCAGAGGAGGAGGCGTCAACTTCCAGGAAGAACTGCTTGTTGCCGTCCGGGCGATGCAGCACCGGGGCGGAAGAGAAGGCCTGTTTTAGGGAAAGAAAGGCCTCCTCTGCTTCGGGCGGCGACTCTTTGGGATTAATACCCTTACGGGTGAGCGCGGAAATTGGGGCAGTCCGGGAAGAGAAGTGCGGGATGAAGAGGCGGTAATAGTTGGCGAAGCCCAGGAACCATTGAATAGCCTTCAACCCCTCTGGTCGGGGCCATTTCTCGATGGCAGACAGTTTCTCAGGATCCATTTGTAGGCCGGTCTGAGAGATAATGTAGCCCAGAAACGGAAGCGAGGTCTGCTCAAAGAGGCACTTCTCATATTTAGCGTAGAGATGGTTCTGCCTGAGCCTGAGCAGGACCTGACGAACATCCCTCCGGTGAGTCTGGAGATCCGGAGAGAAGACCAAGATGTCGTCCAGGTACACCACTACGCAGGAGTAGAGAAGGTCCCGGAAGATGTCATTGACCAACTCTTGAAAGACGGCAGGAGCGTTACAGAGGCCAAAGGGCATTACAAGATATTCATAGTGGCCGTCCCGGGTGTTGAATGCCGTCTTCCATTCATCCCCCTGACGGATACGAACCAGGTTGTAAGCCCCACGGAGGTCCAGTTTGGTGAAGATTCTAGCCCCTCTCAGACGATCAAATAACTCCGGAATGAGCGGAAGGGGGTACTTATTTTTCACCGTGATCTGGTTAAGGCCTCTATAGTCTATACAGGGACGGAGAGAGCCGTCCTTCTTTTTTACGAAGAAGAAGCCTGCTCCCGCCGGGGAGGTAGACTTCCGGATGAATCCCCTGGCCAGATTCTCCTCAATATATTCGGACATCGACCGGGTCTCAGCAGCGGATAATGGATAAATACGCTCAAGGGGAGGAGTAGTACCGGGTAACAAGTCGATAGGGCAGTCGTATGGTCTATGAGGGGGTAGTGTCTCTGCTTCCTTTTTATTAAAGACATCAGCATAAGACCAATAGGGAATCGGAAGTCCAGGTAGATTAGCTGGGGTAGGAGAAGGACGGACGGGATGGACGGGAACCAGACAGGTCTTATGGCAGTCCTGTCCCCAGCGAAGGACTTCTCCGGTCTGCCAGTCAAGCACGGGTGCATGTCTCTGGAGCCAAGGTAGACCTAGCAGGAGGGCGTGAGAGAGTCCAGGCAGAACATGAAAGGAGATACTCTCAGAATGCAGCATTCCCACTTGCAGAGTAATGGATTCGGTGATGAGTTGGATGGGGCGTGGTAAGAGACCCCCATCCACGGCAGCAACAGACAAGGGTACAGCCAGAGGTTTGGTGGGGATGCGGTACTTCTCTACCAGGGACTGTGAAATAAGATTCCCGGCTGCTCCAGAGTCCAGTTGGGCTAGTTCGAAATAACGGTTCTCCCCGCAGACGATTGAAACTGACAGCAGCAGAGATGGAGAGGATTTATTCTTGTCTAGGTCGACCTCTCTGAGCGAACCTAGACACAGGCGTTTCCCGACCTCTCTGGGCAGGCACGGATCCGGTGCTCCTTACTGCCACAGTAGAAGCAGCTCCCCTCGGCACGGCGTAAGTCCTGACGGGTTTTGACCATCTTGGTCTGGTCGACCTGCATAGGCTCAGGAGAGTGTACCTGGGGAGAGACGGAGGGAGTGACGGGTTTCTGAAAAGTAGGAGCTAGACGTGGAAACCTCCTCTCACGGGTGACCTCTTTGGCACGCTCCTGGAACCGTAGGTCAATCCGGGTGGCAAGAGTTATTAGGTCATCGAGAGTGGTAGGAACGTCCCGACCGGCAAGTTCATCTTTAATACGGCCGGACAGACCCTCCCAGAAGACGGATACCAGAGCGTCGTTGTCCCAGGCCAGCTCCGAGGCAAGGGTACGGAACCGTATGGCATATTGGCCCACGGTGAGACTTCCCTGACGGAGGCGTAGCAGAGACGATGCGGATGAGGTCTTCCGTCCGGGTTCATCGAAGACTTTCCGGAAAGCCGTGAGGAAGGCAGGCAGGTCGGACACCAGGGGGTCTCCTCTCTCCCATAGAGGATTTAGCCAGGCCAGGGCCTCCCCGGTGAGATGGGACATGATGAAGGCAATTTTGGCCCGGTCGGAGTTAAACTGGTGGGACAATAGTTCAAAGTGCAGGGTGCACTGATTAATGAAGCCCCGAGCCTGGGCGGGGTCGCCTCCGAAGCGAGGAGGTGCAGAAAGCCGGGGTCCGGGGTAGGATACCATGGTATTGGTGGGCAGCGGAGCTGCCGGGTTGCGAGTCATGGCACTGGCGGTGGTTGCTGGTGGAGCAGTCAGAGTGTCCAGGCGAGAATTGACATTCCGCAGGTGACCCAGGATGGACTCCTGTTGGGACCTCTGACGGGACAGTTCATGACAGAGGTCCGAGAGCGAGGGAGCTTGGGTGCCACCGGGTTCCATGGCCCAAGCAAACTGTAACGGGTCTGGGAGGCGGAACCTCTGAGCTACTATACAAGGGGGCAGTCCTTGTAAGGGAGCGGGTGGCGACCAGGCAGGCAGTCACAGCAGGTGACCGGGACAGTCTCTGGAAGAACGGGCAGGAGATCACGGCAAGTGACTGGGGCAGTCTCTGGGTAAAGGGTTGGTACGACCTGTGGCGGCTGATGGTAGACTTGAGCTCCCAGGTGAGCAGGCGAGAGTCTCTGGATAAACGGGTGGTCACAGCATGTGACGGCGGAGCCTCCAGGAAGACCAACGGACAGGCGGCAGATGAGCGCTCCCAGGAGAGCGGGCAGAAGTCTCTGGACAGGCGGGTGGTCACAGCACGTGACGGCAGAGCCTCCAGGTAGGCTAGCAGACAGGCAGCAGATGAGCGCTCCCAGTTGAGCGAGCAGGAGTCACTGGACAAGCAGGTGGTCACAGCATGTGACGGCGGAGCCTCCAGGTAGACTAGCAGGCAGGTAGCAGGTGAGCGCTCCCAGGTGAGCGGGCAAGCTGGTCCATAGACAGACTGACGGGAGTAGGAAGGCAGACCGTCGGACCTCAGGCAAGCAGGCAGGTGGCTGGTGTGCGCTCCCAGGTGAGCGGGCAGGCTGGTCCTTAGACAGACTGACAGGAGTAGCAAGGCAGACCGTCGGACCTCAGACTAGCAGGCAGGTAGCAGATAATCAGGCAGGAATCTGGCAGGTAACTGGCAGGTAACTGGCAGGTAACTGGCAACGGGACCTGAGGGCTGAAGCAGAGTAGTGAACAGTGCAACAACATTGCTCGGGCACCTCCATTTTGGAGGAGGTGCCTTATATATGGTAAAGTCCTCCGGCCATTGGCCGGGGACTCCTTAGGACGGCGCGCGCGGCCCCTTTAAGAGGGAGGGAGGGCGCGCGCGTGCGCCCTAAGCACAGTGGCCGGGAAGGAGCGCGCGCTGCCAGCAGAGCGGGAGAGGGACGCCGGGCACGGAGCAGAGCGGTGAGGGGAACAGCGTCCCTGCCTAGCAGAGGGCAGGGACGCCGGCACTACAGAAAGGCTGTACAGTTTGTTCCAAGTCTACCCCCTGACAGAGGAACAGAAGGTCAGCATATTAACAGGGCAGTTAACTGATGCAGCCCAAAGGGAGGTAAAATCATGGCCCACTGAGGAGAAAAGGACCGTGAAGGGTATTCTGGCCCGGCTGCGGGGTACCTTTGACACACGTACCTCCTCTGAAATTAAAATGAGGTTCTACGGATGTAAGCAGCGGGCACAGAACAGCATCAGAGACTATGCCCTAAATTTGCAGGAAGCCTTGAGGGCCATCCAACAAGCTGACCTTGGCAGCGTGCAGGAAACGAATAAGCTACTAACAGAACAGTTTACAGAAGGTCTGCTGTCTAGCGCCCACAGGACCCAGCTGCGCCTCATGTTCTTTCAGAACCCTGATCTGACCTTTGCCCAATTTAAGGACAGGGCCATAAGGGTGCTCCGTGAATCCGCAACCAGTGGCGCTATAAACCCCCGGCGCCCTGCTATCACCTACCACCGGGAGGCGGCGCCCTCCTCTATGGACTCCATGGGGGCTGATGCACAGGCCCTGAACCAAGCCCCGTCGAAAGATCTGCACCACCAAGTCCAAGAGCTGACCAGGAACGTTGCGGCATTGACCAGGACCGTCCAGGCGTTACAAGTGGACCCGTCAAGACCCATCGAGCTGGCTTCAAGTCCGGAGGATGTCCCGTGGCGTCAACAGAGGAAGATTCCGTCGTTCCGAGGGAGGCCCACAGACCGCTACGCAGAGGATGGACAGCCCATTTGCCGTCGATGCAACCAGCCCGGACACATTTCCAGGTACTGTAATTTAAACGGGTCCAACCTGGGGCAGAGGGCCAACCCCCAGGCATAAGATCACCAGGCCCTTATAATTGACGCGATAAGTACGTTGGGGGGCGCCCGGTTTTACCCGTGGTGCTGGACGGTATCCCCATGAGCGCCTTGCTGGATACTGGGTCGCAAGCAACCACTTTCCCTTATGCACTTTTTAAGCAGTATTGGACTGATGCTGATATCACACGGTATCCAGACAGTAACTTGAGCATCATCGCCAGTAATGGCTTACCCGTGCCGCAGATGGGGTTCAAGGAGATGACCATTAAGATTGGTAAAGTTGAACTGCCGGCACAGGGAGTAATTATTGTGGACATTGACCGTCGTGAAAGTCACCTTAAAATAACTGTGGGTACTAACGTGATTGAAAATTGTCTTTCAGAGGTAATTGCAATTTTACAACAGGTGACGGTGAATGCTAGTTCCAGCCAACAGAGAGTCCTCAACAAGGAGATAAAAGCCCTGATGAGACGGCAGCAGGTAGAACTGTCTGGTGGTGAGATCGGTAGCGTAAGACTGAGTGACCCATTCGCCATTTCCATGCCTCCCAAAAGTGAAATGATGATCTGGTGTCGGACTGCAATTGGGTTGAGAGGTAGAGACTACCAAGCCATGGTAGAACCCGTGTACTCAGACAGCAGGCCCACCATTTTGACAGCCCGGGGGGTGGTTGATGTCCGTCATGGGAGGGTGCCTGTTCGCATTCTCAACATTGGGGAGAGAGAGGTACACTTACCCAGGTACGCTACACTTGCCAAACTGTTTGTTGTCAAACACAAAGCTATCAGGGCCGTGGAACCCTTGCCTCCATCTCCACAGGCGGAGGGTAATGGCTCCCAGAAACAAAAGGAGGACTGGTGCCAGAAACTCCATGTGGGTGCTGACTCCACTCCCCTGCACCAAAAACAAGGAGTCTACCGGGTGGTACAGGAGTACGAGAGAGTCTTTAGTAAGCACCCGCTAGATTTCGGCAGAGTAAAAGGGATAGAACACCACATCCCCACAGGGAGCCACCCACCAATAAAAGAGAGACACAGGCCTGTACCCCCTGCACATTATCAGAACGCCAAGGGTATGCTAAGAGAAATGAAAGAAGCTGGGGGCATTAGAGATAGCTGTAGCCCCTGGGCAGCCCCCTTGGTTCTGGTGAAAAAGAAGGACGGCACCATGAGAATGTGCGTGGACTATAGACAAATCAACCGTATCACCCACAAAGACGCATATCCGCTGCCTAGAATAGAGGAGTCTTTAGCCACACTAAAATCAGCTAACTTCTTTTCTACTTTAGACCTTACTAGCGGGTACTGGCAGGTTCCTGTGGCAGAGGCTGACAAGGAGAAGACCGCCTTCACCACCCCGATGGGACTGAGTGAGTTCAACTGTATGCCCTTCGGGCTCTGCAACGCACCAGGGACCTTCCAGAGGCTGATGGAATGCTGTCTAGGGCACCGAAACTTCGAGACGGTCCTCCTTTACCTGGACGACATGATCGTCTATTCAAAGACCTACAAGGACCATCTAAAGCACCTGGCCGAGGTGTTCGAAGCCCTGGCAGGCTACGGCCTGAAGGTGAAACCATCGAAGTGTCACCTGCTGAAACCGAAGGTCCAGTACCTAGGGCACATGGTAAGTGCGGAAGGAGTAGCCCCCGACCCTGACAAGGTCACGGCAATCAAGAGCTGGCCAAGCCCCTCGAACATCAGAGGTGAGACAGTTCCTCAGGTTGGTAGGCTACTACCGAAGGTTCATCCCCGGGTTCACTAAGATGGCAGCTCCTATGCAGGACCTCCTGATTGGACAGTCTAAGTCCCGAAGTCAAAAGCCACCCTTCAAGTGGGATAAACCGGAAGAGGAATCCTTCCGCCAGTTGAAGATGGCCCTCACGGGGGATGAGATCCTGGCCTACCCTGACTATGGCCAGCCTTTTATTCTCCACACAGACGCCAGTAATGTGGGACTGGGAGCCGTACTGTCCCAAAACCAACAGGGCAGAGAAAGGGTGATCGCGTACGCCAGCCGGAAGCTGAGACCCACCGAGAGGAACCCGGAGAATTTCAGCTCCTTCAAGCTAGAATTCTTGGCGGTGGTGTAGGCCGTGACGGAACGCTTCAAGCATTACCTGGCCTCCGCAAGGTTCACGGTGTACACGGACAACAACCCGTTAACACACCTAGACAATGCAAGACTTGGTGCCCTGGAACAGCGGTGGATGGCCCGTCTCTCCAACTATGACTTCGTGATCAAGTACCAGGCAGGCTAAACCAATGCCAATGCTGACGCCCTATCGAGAATGCCTCACTTACCTGAAGGTGACGAAGACCCAGAAGAGCTGGAGGAGGTAGAACTCCCCGCGTTTCACCGGTATGGAGCCGCTCAATACTCCCACCGCGTGAAGGAGGAGGATCTAACAACCGTGATGATCAATCCCCTACCTCACCACAGCTGGGCCGAGACCCAAGATAGTGACCCTGCCATCTGCCTGGTGAAAGATCTGCTGGCCCAGGAGGACGCCCGCATGGATCCGGATGCTCCAGAGGAAGCCAAGCAGCTGTGGAAGGAGAAGAGCAAGCTGTTCCTCTACGAAGGCAAGCTGTGCAGAAGGATTGTCAACCACCGGACGCACGAGCTGACCTGGCAAGTCGTGGTCCCAAGGCGGGATGTAGCTATGGTCCTGGGGGCTTACCATGACAGAGCGGGGCACTTCGGTTGGAAGAAAATGGAGTTCCTGCTAAGAGGAAGGTTCTTTTGGGTCGGCATGAGAGGAGCTGTAGAAAAATGGTGCAGAGACTGTGGCCCTTGTCACCTAAGGAGGAAGGACCGCACCAGCCAGAAGACACCCTTGAGGCCCATCGTCACCACGCAGCCTCATGAGCTGGTAGCTCTGGACCACGTCAAATTGGCTCCAAGCCGGTCAGGATACATCTATGCCCTGACAATCGTGGACCACTATTCCCGTTTTCTAGTGGTGGTCCCAGTAAAGGACTTTGACAGCCCAAACAGCGGCCAGAGCCTTCCAGCAATACTTCTGCCATCTACACGGGTATCCGGAACAGGTCCTGACAGACCAGGGTCCAGCTTTCGAGGCAGAAATCTTCAAGTAGTTCTGCAACCTCTATGGCTGTAAGAAGATTCGTACAATGCCTTACCACCCACAAACCAACGGGATGTGTGAGTAAATGAACAACATAGTCATTGATCTCCTGAAGACGTTGCCCCTGGAGGAACGCAGCCTGTGGCCAGAAAAACTGCCGGATCTGATAGACTTATACAATCATATCCCGGTGAATGCTACAAACTGCACCCCGGCTTACCTGATGCGAGCCAGACCAGGTAAGCTGCCCGTAGACCTGGAGATGGGAGTCCTAACACCTGAGGACACCTCCCCGGATGCAGACTGGGATACGGAAAGGCAACTGCAGTACAAGAAGGTACAGGAAAGTGTGGAGAAGAACCTGGCCCAGGTGAGAGAGAGGCAAGAAAAGCTCATCAACCAACACGCCCCTGCTGGTCCCCTAGAACCTGGTGAGCAGGTCCTGAAGCGAAAGAGAAGGCTTCACAAGTTGGATGACCAGTGGGAAAGGGAACCCTACACCGTACTGCAGTCTGATCACGACAACCCGAAAGTGTGCGTGATCACCAAGGACGGAGGAGAAACCACTAGTACCGTCTCCAGAGACCACCTCAAAAGGTGCCCTGAGCAACTCCGTAGTGCAGAAGAGGATCAGAGTGACCTTGAACCCGCAGAGGACAAGGAAGAAATGATCAGCACCGTTCTCGGAGAGTTCCCTCAGTCCTGGACTCGCATAAATGATGCCATAGTGGTACCCATCCTGCATTTCCTGCAACCGGCACAGCAACAGAGCCGGAAGGTGAAGAAGAGCAAGCAGCTCCAGAGGCAGAAGAGCCTGTACCAGCAGTCCAGGAGAGTCAACCCTCTGCTGACAGTGAGCCTGCCATGCCTGCGGTTAGCCAAAGGACCCACAGACAGCTGCCTGCCCTACCTGTACACCCAGCTGGTAGCTGTACCCCTAACGCTAGTCGGGAAAGCCAGGTTGGTCCACCACCAGACAGTGGGTTAAGGAGGTCAACCAGGAGCACAAAGGGGCAGATACCCGCTCGCTGGAAAATATAGGATGTACTAAAATTGTAAATAACCCTGTTGCCAAATGTTGAAATGTTTGCCAAGTTACATGCATGTTTGGTAATTCTGTGTTTCAGTTTCTTGCAGCTACCGTAAGGACTCAAAGGTTATGGACTTTTTTATAACCGGGACCTTCTATGGACTGCGTTCGGAGCCTGACCAAGGAATGAACTAAGACTGTAAAGGACTTGGGGTAGGACAGACCCCCACCTTGTTAAGGCTCCCCGTTGTATTGGTGATATGGACACCCGGTCACAGACCACACTGTGACCTTAAGAACTCAATCTGTGCGTCGTCTGTCTGTTAATGTTTTATGGTATGCATATTGTCTTTGTTTATTGTTTAGTCCCGGAGTACTAAATTCTACTAGAGGGGAATGTGTCACCCTGGCCTGGATGCCACAAAATGTAATAATGCTGTGTCTGAGAGCAAGGGGGAGGTTCTCTAGTCAGGGGAACATTAGCATGCAGTACCTCCTGTCTCAGGCCAGTAGGGGGAGCAGGCTGCCCCTATAAAAGCTGGTGCTGGGGGCAGGGTTAGGGAGAACTGGATGGCCTGTCTCAGCACTGAGACGTGTCCCGGAGCAGAGCAGGGACAGAAAGTTGTATTGCACCTAAGAGGAAGTGTGGCAGGAGGAGAGCCACAAGCCAGAGACAAGAGGCGAAGTGAGCCTGTCTTGGCAGATAAAGGACTTAACTTACCAGACTTTGGTGTCTGAGGCTGGGGGGATTCCACATCCTACAGCAGATAACCAGTCCGCAGGGGACTGTATATTCCTTGGCCTAAGAAGCCTGGAGGCCTTGCCACAACAGAAGTGACCAGCAAAGCCGTACAAGGCTGGGAGCAGAAAGGAACCCACGTTGCAGGCCATACAGGCGAGAATACACGGAGAGCTCGGAAACGTAGGCTGTTACCCTATAAGGAGGAGATAGCCAGAAGGAGCGCAGAAAGCACGGTAGGCCTACACCCTCACCCTGACCAGGGCCAATCTCCCAATTGCTCTCAGACATCCAGGTCCCCTCCTAGCCGGGACTGTTTGTGGGTCAGTTTATCTGTTATAGTAAAGACCCTGGACTGCAACCTGTTGTCTGTGTGCTCCTTGCTCCTCCAGCACTATCAGCACTGGGACTCTCACTACCATCACTCCCACCATCCACTACATTGCCCTGGGGCCGCACTCTTCCCGTGGGGAGTCACACCATCCCAGCTGCATACATCATCAGCCCCAGCGGTCTGCCTTGCAGCGGCGGTTCCTAATGACCGCAAATCCACGGGTGGCGTAGTCGGACATTACCAACACCACGTAGCAGACTACCATTGGTCTGACCACCCTGAGCCACGGAACCAGGTAGCCACTACTACCCCCATCGTTCCCTACTGCCCGGATCCGAGTGTCCCACGGCCCAGGGGGCGAGTCATATATATATATATATATATATATTCAAGTGCTCCCCTGTTCTGCGTCCTCCACCCACACCCACTACTTGGTTCCCCCTCACTTTTGGTTCCCCCCACTCCAGCCAGGGACGGGGCAGCAAAAGAAGTGCATAATGCCCTTCCAGCCGGCCTGGAGTAGTGTTGAGTGCAGGTGTTGGGGTCCTGGGCAGTACGCCATCCTTACCTGAGAGAAGGAGATGCCACACCTCTGGTTGAGATGCAGTACCTCTGTGGCGACTGAACCCCCAGGGGCGCCACACAGGTACTGAGATAATAATTTTTGTGTTTTCATTGGCTGTTAGCCATAATCATCAACATTAACAGAAATAAACACTTGAAATAGATCACTCTGTCTGTAATGACTCTATATAATATATGAGTTTCACTTTTTGTATTGAAGAACTGAAATAAATTAACTTTTTGATGATATTCTAATTTAGTGAGATACACTTGTATATAGCATTTCTGTTTCAGTAAGTGTATGCAAGTGTTATTTGGCTAATGTACAGTATGACACTGTTATTTGTGCACCTTACAGTATGGATCATCATTAGAATTGAGAAAAAAAGTTTTGCAGGACCGGGGTTTGCAGAGATCTGGTCAGGCAGCCATACTACTGACTTGACAACTGCACCAAGGCTATGCAAATATTTTTGGCTCAACCCTATTAAGCAATGTATAGTATGGTTATTTGAACACTCTGTGGCAGTAAACTATATTGGGGGTGGGACACAGAATACTATCTAGTGTATGGTTAGGTCTGTCTATAGCCGAATTTGGTATAATATACTTAAAAAAAACATCAGTTAGGGCCCATCTACATTAGAGTACACAAGAGAAGGAGAGAAACTGAAATAATGCCACTTCATTAAATTCTAATTTTATGGAAGAAATAGCCTGATCTTATTTCCCTATATTGGTAATCTGTACAAATGCAATATGAAACGCTCCATTCACAAAGACAACTCCGCCATCTGAGAATATTTCTTAGTTTACAGCCTCTCAGCTTGGCAGTAGCTATTAAAAGTATTGATTATTCTGTTTGCACAGAACATATTGTGATTGTAAATCACAACATAAGGCACGGTATCACTTTTGTATTTCGGGGAGCGGAGTGCTTATTAAGTTGTTTGTAACAGAACGACACTCTTTCTGTACTTTCACATTGGCTTACTCATTTATTTGATCAAAGACCTAGAAATATGACTTGTACAAATACTTTGTTTTGGCATCAGTATCTGCCTTTATCTTGAAATCATTTATTTGTAGTGTATTTCAGTCAAAATGTATCAAGCAGCAAAAGAAAAATATATGTATTAGTGTTGTAAATAAAATACATGTAGAAATGTCAGTATAAACATCATGCACCAGTCTTGTGTGCAGAAGATATAGCAAACAGGTCAAGAGATCGTCAGACACAACTGTAATTAGCGCCACCAAAAAATCTATACTGAACAATTTTTTAGTCTCTAGAAATGATATGATGTCCTAATATTTAACACCTTCCCAACGTGACGTACATGTTCACCATGCATCAAGCATTGCTGTATGTTCCATTCACTTTCGATGACGGCTGTGTTATACAGCAAGCATTTGCCCTTAACAGCAGAGATAGCTATGATTGCTGCTGCTGCCTCCATGAATACCACTGTCAATGTCAGACAGCCACCCGGTGCTGATGCAGTAGGTTGCAATGTCATCCAAGGCCTCATGGGAGATCATCATTTTTGCTTTATACTGTGATATTCTGCTATTACAGTACACAGAACAGTGAATACAGGGTTAAGTCTCCTAAAAGAGATTAAAAGAATAAAATAAATAATTTATGAAAAACTAAAAATGTGAAACCTCTTTTTCTCAGTTTTAAACTAAAGTAAAAAAAATATCATCACATCCGTAAAAAAAAAATCAAGATGTAAGACTATTTAACCTATAGGTTAATGACTGTAATGTAAAAAAAAATGAAACATTAGAATTGACGCCCAATAATGCAATAAAAAGTGATAAAAACATTGCATGTACCCCAAAATGATACCAAGAAAAATTTCAGAGTGCCATGCAAAAAACAAACCCTAACACATCAACATCAATGGAAAACTGAAAATGTTACAGGTCTCCGAAAATGGCAAAACAAATTCAATTTGTTTTTTTTTGTTTTTTTACAAATTTTGGATTCTTTTGTCACCACTTTAAGAAAAAGAACTATAAAAGTTTTGCAGCAAGGTAAGATGTGAAAAACTGGAGAAGCACGTCTATAGATAAAACACTTCAATCTTTATTCCATTGGGTTAAAAAAGGATATCCAGAAAAGCAAAAAATAAAACCATTATACGAGTAACACTCTGACGCGTTTCTGGCATAATCGCCCTTTGTCATAGCTTACCCAGTTTATCACATCTTGCCTTGATTACTGCCATTGGTCAGCGGCTCTTGACTTTTACAAGCACTGATAGGAGCGGCTTTACATCAAATCGCACGGTGAGGTTTTTTCACTTTTTTCTATATAAAAGTTTCGTATTGCCGCAATCAAACTGACCTGTAAAATTGTGTTGTCAAGTCATTTCTACCGCACAATGAATGCCATACAAACAAACCCCAAAAAAACAATAGCAAAAATTTTTTTTTGCAAAATTGGACCACACTTGAAATATTTTTCCCAGTTCTCCCTCACATTGTATGGTAAAGTAAATGGTGTTAATTAAAACTATAGCTCGTTCAGCCAAAAACAAGACCACAGATTGCTACGTTGACGGTAAAATAAAAAATATCTTTTGGAAGAAGGGGAGGAAAAAATTAGTTTTCATAATCGGATGCATGGACACAAAAGGCTATATTAGGAAGGGTAAAACAATCAAGAATAAAGTGATAGAGCTGATGTCTGTTAGTACCTATTACATATGAAGCCATGAACATCTGCGTGGCAATGGCTTCCCTCTTCCTATACAGAACACATGCACGCTCGGCATGTGCATGGAGGGAGTGGGAGAGATAGCGTCCTCCCAATGGACTTTTAGCAAACAACTATCTAAGGTGTATGAGAATCTTAAAAGGCTATTACCCCAGTTGAAAAATGTCCCTGTCCATGAACAGTGCACAGCAGAGCCTCATCTGAATGGAGGGAACGTGCACATTGTCTATAGGGCTGCCAATGGAATAGCGCTATTTCTCTCTATCCCATTGACAATGAATGGAGTGGTGATCGAGCGTGCGCACCAACGCTCAATTCTCTGTATCTAGAATTCACCATTGCTGAAAGTCCCAGCTGTCCAATGCCTAGTTAGCAGTAAATTAGCTCATAGCCCATGATTATTATATGAAATGCAGCTTAGGAAGGATTTTCCATCATGTCATGATAATGCATTGAATGTGTTTAGTGGGAGTTTAGAGCCCTTAACAAAATTCAAGAAAAGACAGATTTGTATCACAGTATGCATTATCCTTCTATTATAATGCTATCTTTATCATTCTCTTATTATGATGCTGTTTATTATGCCGTCCATGTGACATCACTTTGGTTCATTATGTTCATTTACATTTTTTCTTTTTTAAGTGGACTGGTCACTCGCTATAAGTTCTTTATGTATTTTTTACCTGATGTAAATTACACTGTTCTCCATAATCTGGTGTTGTTTTTCTTTTGTCCCTGTGGATCTCCATTTCTACGATATTTTATTCTATTCCCTGTATGTAATTCTAGACGTGTTAGCCAATTGGGAGTGGTCATTAACTTTTCTCTATGGAAGTGAACTTGAAGACTACTCTTCCTTAGCTAACAATGCTAGATTTTTATACAGGATAGAGGGGGCCATATCTCAGGAATTAAAAGAAATCTGTCATCAGGTTTTTGCTAAGAAATCTGACAGTAGTATGATGTAGGGGCAGAGAACCTGATTCCAGCAATGTATCACTTACTGGGCTGCTTGGTGCAGTTTTTATAGAATCTCTGTTTTCTCTGCTGTAGATGTACCAGTGGTCAGAATGCTGAGCTGTATATAACCCCGTCCACACCCCTGATTGGCAGCGTCCTGTGCATTATTGTGCAATGTCAGCAAGCTGCCAATCATTGGTGGGGGCGGAGTGACACAGACTAGCTGGACTTTCTGGCATGTGACAACTAGTCTGACAGTGATAATCTCCTACTGATTATACGCTGATTGCATTGAAACTGCAACACACCACTTAATAAGTTATACATCCCTGGAATCAGGGTCTCTGCCCCTTCATCATGCTGCTATCAAATTAAGTAGCTAAAGCCTGCTGATAGATTACCATTAAGAGGTACAGGAATGAAAAGAAAACAAAAAAACACCAGATTTAGGGCAAAAGCAGCATTTACACCATATACAAAAATTACATATTTATGGTCAATCTCAGATCCTTTAACATCACTATATGCATTATTCCCATAATGTAGCATCAGCATACGTATTATATTTGAATAATAATGCGTTGCTTTTTATGGCTGTAGTGTAACACTGTTAGCTGTACCCTCCAGCTATGCTTACATTTCTATACTGTGACATCACTGTGTGCACTACAAATAGGCCACGACTTCACAGTGTTTAATACTTTTAGTACTTTCTGTTTATGGTGCTTTGATATCTCTGTGTGCATTATCAGGTGCATAAGTATATACTGAAAGGTGCAGTGCTTGCAGTCATACATAAGAGGATAATTAAAAGGATACCATTACAGGATGCCATATTACCAGTACTATTAATTGCAGGTCGTGTTAGGCGTCCTGCAAGAGACTGAGGCTCAATAATAACAGCTATCACAGCTCTGATCACTCCATCTATTTCTAGAACCTCTTAGTATTCATATACTGTTGCTTCAGGAAGGTTCAGCCACAAACCACTGGCTCAGGGTTTATTTTTTTCCCAAGGTATTGCTTCATTTTTGACTAATACATCTGATACACTATGGTCAACATTTATGTAACTGCTTATAAACAAACCTTTTTTTACTGTCCTTACAGTACTGCTTCACTTTTCTTTGTTATAGTGCTCTAGAAGAGAAAGTTTTGCTGTGAATGATTGCTATAGGCAACAAAGTCAGTTTTTTTTCTTTTAGATAGTTTTCTTAAAGCACCACTCCAGCATGTTTTTTTTTTACCCCTGGAGTGGTGTCACTAATGTAAGTTCCCTGCCCCCAATATTATACTCACCAGCTGGTGTCTTCATCTGTTCTCTGCATCACTCCGATCGATCTCCTACAGTTTGTGACCTGACAGATGGCTCCAGTGATGGCTTATCCAGAAGTCACAAGTCAATGTAAGTCTATGAGATGCAGAACGAGGCCAGAACGAGACCCTCATAGACTTACACTGAGAGCTTGTGTCCATTACCTTTAACTTAAGGTCAGTCAGAAGTTGCGGTCACAAGATAGTGGCTCCGGACCAGAGCAGCACTGGGAACAGCTGAAGACAGCGGCTGGTAAGTATAATACTAGGGTCAGGGACCTTACATTAGGAGCAACATGCTAGTGCTGCAACAACATAAAACGCTGGAGTGGTGGTTTAAATATGCACCATAGTATGTATCTAGATACTAGGAACTATTCGGTATAAACAGCATACATTTTGTGCAAGAATTGAAGATACAAATTTAAAAAAAAAATTGGAAAGAAAAAATCCAAAAATATTGCAACAATTTAGAAATCCTTGTAGGTGATTTGCCATAAAGGAAAAAAAAATCTAAGTAAGTCTTCTTTAAAATGGCCGCAATATTCGTACTTTGTGCTCCTGCAGTATAGACACAAATTACGGACCTCGAATTATTGGTCAAAACTGGAGCTAAAGCACATTAGGCTTCTCAGGTGTCCTAATTCAAACCTTATGAAATGCAGAAAGTCTGAGTGTTGCGTCTATATTTTTGGCACAAAAAATCACCCATACTATGGCTCCTGAAAGCAGTCTGATGAAAACAGATGGTATGATCTGTTTTGGAGCAGCAGAGGTTTCCTTCCAATATTCGTAAGTTCTGGGAATTCAACGTTTTGTAAGGACAGGAAACTCTAATAATACTGATATTAGGATGGGACGGTGGTTATTCTTACCTCAACGGCAATCTCATTTACATGTGTAAATACAGGGGTTAAGTGGGTCCCTAATCTAAGTGCAGCTTTGCATGGTGGCCACCATCATCGCAACACTGAAACCACAGGGACAGTGAGCCAGGTCCCCAAGAGCATCCCGGGTGTGAGGCAAAGACCCCTTGTCTCTGGGCCACAACATTCCACAGGTACAGCACTACAGCAGCCATAGCCACTACACAGCACCAGTAAACTGACCTCAAAACTCACCTTTACATGTAGCTTCAGACAAATCGAGGGCTGACAATTGAAAAATAACTGTTCTAATTGGGTGTCTTGCTGGTACCAAGAAAAAAACATAAAAAAGAAAGAGAAAAAATGTAAATAAACCACAACTGTAGAGAAAATGACCAGGACCGTACCTCCAAATATTACATTTTAATCTAGTGTTAGAATGTACGTAGCGGAAAAAGTGATTAAATGACTAGAATATTCCTTTATAAAAACACATGATCAATAAATGTACATTAGCTTTAGAATTTGTCATCAATTTTATAGATAAACAATAATGAGTCAACAATTCCCATTCTACTATGTAGCGGTGTGTGCCGTTTCTCTATCTGATTTTTACAGGGCACATCTAAGTCAATGTGTGCAGGGATATTTATTACAACAAAGTGTGTTCAACATTAATTATACAGGTAGGTCAAGAATTTATCCTGTGAACAAGAGGAGTGACTTTAATAGTGCAAGGTGATTTATTGCAATACTCACAGTTTATGTGCCATGAAATTTTTACGATGCCGCTGTGAAACAATTTCATTTGCATTTTAAACAGCCATGTGACTACTATAGTTTTATTGTTGTCTGACGTCTGCTTTATAAGACATTTACAACAGCTGTAATCCCGGGCTGAGTGTTTCTAGTGACATTGTATTGTGAGAAGGCAAACGCCAGAGCCAATGGAAAGCAGCTATAGCGCCACTTCAGTAATTATAAGCTGCCGTTTATCAAAAGAATCTCAAGATATTTTTTGCATAAGAAGTAAATCATACTTGGATGATCACATCTAAAGGGGTTGTCCTACCTATAGTATCATTTGTACATAGCATAACAATGTTTGGAATTTACATGCATAAAAAAATTAAGTTTTATTTACGTAGTATGGCACCGCCAGGTCTTCAAACTGCATAAAAAATTTTCAGGTTTGCCTGCCAGGCTGAATTCTGTTGGAAGCGCATTATCAGTCACTCCCCACACGACTGCAGCCTAATTCCTCAGTGTGGATTGTGACCTATGCCACTTAGACCTTATTGTAACTGCCAGTGCAGTTGGGTCAGTTATAGTGATGAGCGAGTATGTTCGGTTAACCCTTTCGGCGAGTATACTCGGACGAGTACCGAGTATCTTCAGCGTACTCGGTGATATGTTTGAATCACTCCCGTGTGCATGATTTGCGACTGTTTGACAGCTTTAATACATGTGAGGAATGCGAAAGAAACAAGCATTCCTCACATGTATTAAAGATGTCAAACAGTCGCAAATCATGCACACGAGAGTGATTCAAGTATATCACCGAGTACGCTGAAGATAATCGGTACTCGCTGAAAGGGTTAACAGAACATACTCGCTCATCACTAGTCAGTTGTAGTGGACTACATGTGAATACTGTAAATGTTTGCAGACCACATCCTACCAAAAAGCCTGGGTTTATATCCCATTTTAGCTACACATCGGTGACTCTATCGAGGCTTCAGTCTACAGCCCTGAGAGACAGGACTGAGACATATCCTCCAACGGGTCATTGACTTTCACGAAACAGAGATTCTTTGTGTTCTGTCTAGTGTTGAGCCACCCCCGTAGTGTTCGAGTTCCGTTCGGTTCGTCGATCACCCGTATGTTCGATGAACTCTTCGTCGAACTGTTCGACGAACACCTTCGAACACCATTAAAACCAATGGCAGGCAAATAAAAACACATAGCAACACATAGAAAACACAAAGAAAACACTTCTAAGGTGTCCAAATGCTGACAAACTGCTCAGAAGACACAACTAACACATGGAAAAGTGACAAGAACATATAGTCATGCGAAAAGAAAAGAGGTGGAGGAGTAAAAGGAGGGGGAGACACAGATATAGGCATGTCATGCCCTTCTAAAACCAAAAAAGTGTGAAGCTGACACGGCCAGTCCGTTCCTGCCCGTGCCACCTCCGTGTCGCCGGGTTTGTGCCAGAGCCATGGTGGACCCTGACGGCCAGCCCCCCTCTCCCAATACTGGTGCCTGTCCGCTGGTGGGTTCAGCCCCCCCGCAGTGGGGGGGGGGGTAAAATCTGCAGATGAAAGACCATCTTCCAGCCAAACTAAGATGTCTACTTCTTTTCGTGGACAATTTAATATGATCCCTTTCTTACGGACACGCCCATTGCTACAAATTCCAGATGAGGCACAAAAACAGCAGGTGCTTCAACGGGCTCTCCTCCACCTCAACTTCAACATCACAAATACTCCAGTCCTCAGAGGTGTCACCCCAATCGCACTTGCTTCCTCACAGCTCCCAAGTCTCCAGCTGCCCGTCTGAGTATGGGGTAACACAGATGGTTGAGTCTGCACAGCTGTTTACTCATACTATAGCCTGGGAAACGGAGTTCTGCTCCAGAGCTTCCGTTAATCCAGACGAGGAAATGATCTGCACTGATGCCCAGAATCTTTATAAGTCGGATCCAGGACCAGATGAAGAAGGTTCTGAGCATAATGTAGACCCTCGTTCCCAAACTGTAACTCCTGTTGGTGGAGACAATGATGAAGACGATGATGAGACTCAAATACCTGATTGGAGCGACAACTTGACTTTTCGGTCAGGGCAGGAAGAGGTTGGCTCTGAGGACGACGGGTGTGAGAACACACAGGGTGATGATGACGAGGTTGGAGATCCCACTTACTGTCAACCCACAGTCAGCCAGTCGATGAGGTCAGCAGAGGAGGTGGAGGAGGATGTGACTAGCCCTGGGGATGGGGATGACTCGGTACCCGGGCCTTTGCCTGGCCTTAGGGATGTCGCGGTGGTCGGCTCCCGGGCCCGTACCCAGGGGTCACTCTTTAAAAGGGTGGATAATTGTTAATTTTATAAGAGTTCGTGACGCCACCTGTGGTATCTGGTGAGAAGCACCAGCGCTGCAGCAGTCCACTGAGGCCGGTGATAAGGAAACTCTATGGTATAGCTCCCCACAGGTGGAGCTAGGCCTCAGGGCAGCGTATGCAGGGGGAATGCAGGACAGGCGAGACCCAGCTGGGTCAGAGCAAGAACGGGAATGGACACGGTAGTCACTTCAGTACCTTTTACTGGAGGAAATTCAGGCACATCCCGGAGCACTGTAGGGTGAAGGGTGCATATCAGGATCCTCCCCAATGAGCGGGTTTAGGGCCTCCTGTTTCTTGCCTCTGCGTAGTAAGTTTCTGACCTGCCTGGAGCTAGGCCTAACTTTGTCTCTGTCCTGCGCTGGCTGACCTTGTGGTAGGGCTTGTCTTGGAGTTCACGCTCCCAGTATGCGGGGCCTAAGCGTCTCCTGACTCTGTTACGTATCAGGACCTTAGCGATCCTGGGACTTGTAGTTCTCCAGGGATTCCGGTTATGCCTTACTGGGTCATAGAGATCCCGGTAAGCTCAGATCCGGTGTCCGGTAAATGGTTCGGGATGAGCTGGCTAAGCTCCTCTGCCCCCTATGTACAAACTCTCCACTCGCCTTCGGACTACTCGGGCCCTCACTAGGCTATACACACTAACGGCAGCTTGCCGCGCTTCACCGATCTTATGGCGCCAGCACACCTTAAGCTCTAACTGGGCTCCCTGAATCTAGCTAGCAGGAGCCTCGTGCTCCACTGCTGAACTATTAACTGAGTTCTCTAGACTAGACTGAGCTCCACTGCAGATTGACCTCTCTTAGGCTTCTCTACTGCAGGAACTCTTCAGAGGAACTGAACTGCCTAGCTCCACCTTCCCTATTTATATCCCTAACGGGCTCCCTCTGCTGGTCTGAGGTGGCAGGTGGAGATGTGTGAATATTTATGGGGGCCTCTTGTGGAGGATTCCATCAATGCACTCTTCTAGGATCTGTGATACCACGCGCAGCGGGGCGTCACAGATGCTATTGACGACGAGGTTAGGTTGCGCCTTCCTGGACAGAGACGGAGTACTGGAAGCATGTCAACAACTGCATCCTCAACCACAACTCTGCCTCTGACCACAAGTCGTAGTGGCTCTTCAGGTCGCATGGGCTCTAAGCCTTGCATAGCCTGGGCATTTTTTCAGATCGATAAGGATGACCCAACTCGTGTTATCTGTAATATTTGTCACCAAAAGCTAAGTAGAGGCCAAAAATTCCATAGTTTGAGTACTTCATGCATGAACCGTCACATGGATATGAAGCATAAGTTGCAGTGGGAAGCTCACTGTGCTACAATGCGGCCTAGCGGGCCGGGCCAACCACCGTCTGCCCCATCTTGTGCGTCCGCAGCCTCTTCATCCTCTGTGACTGGGGGGACAGCAGTCACACATGTTTTTGGACGCAGACCTGCCACCTCTTTACCCGCAACAGCCAGTGTGATTGGCAGGTCGTCAGTTCATTTGGAAGTGGAAACACCTGCTGGTGTTGAGCACTCTCTGACATCGAGAGCACCACCTTTGGATCAAGGCAACCTAACTTTTCTGCCTGCATCTTCCTCACAGACCGGCAGTTTGCCGGGGACGCCCTACTCAACCCCGTCTAAGCACAGCTGTCAGCCCTCGGTCCCTCAGATGTGGACAAGTAAAAGACCATTTCCTCCTAGCCATGACAAAGCTAAGAGGTTGAATTTCACCATCTGCAAGCTGTTGGCTACAGAAATGCTGCCTTTCCGCCTGGTGGACACAGAGGATTTTCGAGACCTTATGTCCGTCGCAGTGCCCCAGTACCAGATGCCCAGTCGGCACTACTTCTCAAAGAAAGGTGTGCCTGCGCTCCACCAGCATGTCGCACACAACATCACTGCTTCTTTTAGAAACTCTGTGTGTGACAGGGTGCATTTCAATACAGACACTTGGACGAGTAGGCATGGACAGGGGCGTTACATGTCGCTGACTGGGCACTGGGTAACTATGGTGACAGCAGGACAAGGGGCTGCTGTCCAAGTCTTACCGGCCCCACGAGTTGTGCGTCAATCCTCTTTATCTAGAAGTTCCTCCACTGCTTCTGCCTCCTCAACCTCCTCTCGGTCCTCCACCTGCACCCAAAGTCTGTCTGGTAATGCCACAAGCTTTCTAACTGCGCAGAAGGAATCCTGCATACCTCCTTACTATGCTGGCAGCAGGGCTCAAAGGCATCAGTGTTTACTTTGAAATGTCTTGGAAATGTGAGTCACACAGCTGAGGAGTTGTGGTCAGCTCTGGAGACCCAGTTTCATGAATGGTTGTCTCCACTGGACCTGAAACCAGGGAAGGCCGTGTGCGGCAATGCTGCAAACCTGGGTGCGGCCTTTCGCCGGGGCAATGTCACACACGTGCCTTGTATGGCTCACGTGTTGAACCTGGTAGTCCAGCAATTTTTAGCCCACTATCCCGGACTAGATGGCCTTCTGCAGAGGGCACGGTCGCTGTGTGCACACTTCCGCCGTTCGCATCCCGCAGCTCAATGACTTACATCTCTACAGAAGTCGTTGGGCCTGCCACTTCACCGGCTGAAATGCGATGTGCCGACACGGTGGAATTTAACTCTGCACATGTTGCAGCGACTATGGCAGCACCGACAAGCCCTGGTGAAATACGTTCTGACGTATAGCCTGGACCAACGAGATCCAGAGGTGGGGCAAATCACGCTGCAGGAGTGGTCTCAGATCAGGGAGCTATGAAGTTGACGCGCCCCCGGGCCGTGAGGTACCCGGTGCCGGGCCGGTAGACGCTGGGGGTTGTAGTCACTGTGGCGGTGACCCGGTCCGTGACCCAGGGCTGTCAATCCAAGGGTAATTTGTATATATGGGTTTTATAATGTCCGACTACACCACCTGTGGAGTGCGGCCAAAGGGGCCACCGCTGCGGAACAGTCGTCTGAAGCTGGTGGTTTTGCAGCAATGGTATTATTACTCCCCACAGGAAGAGTGTAGCTTCAGGGAAGTGTGGGTGGATGATGGTGGTTGTAGTGCAGGGAGTCAGTAATGAACACAGAGTCCGTGTGATGCAGTCCCAAGATCTTTACTCACAGTTGTTGCAGTCCAGATTACAGGTACCAGAGCAATCTCCCCCGTCGTGCTGTGCGTACTCAGTGAGGGGCTCAGTCCACCCCCAGATAGCTCTGGAGTACTTAGCAGGACCCCCTTCTGTGTGTCCTTTCTCTGGCCTTCTCTCTGCACCTCACACCCAGTGACACTTCTATCCGGTATCCTCGGGCCTTGGCGGGCGACGTGTGTTCCGTCCCCTGGGTCCTATGTGGCTACCTTCTTAGTGAGACTGGCCTGCAGTACATGAAATGTTGCAGCCTCCGGTTTCTAGTTGAGCCTTGCTGTTTCTCTGCTAGTTGAGGGACCGGTTCCCCTTATCTGGCCTGACCCCTCTACCTCCTTGTAGCAGCGGGCGTACGGGTGGCCTTCTGCACGGCCCGTACCCCTAGGGTCCCTTCGGTTCCTGGAGCCTTCCTGCTCCCACTCCTCTCTTCTCTCCTTCAGTCCTGGGCCTCCCAGGCTAGGCCCGCCTCCGGAGCAGAGCTCATGCAGAGCCTCTGCTCCTGTCACTTCTCCTCCTCTGACTGGCTTGCTCTTTCTAAGATGGCTTCCTATTTATACTCTCCCTGTCATGTGCTCCCCTCAGCTGCTCCCCTAAGCACCCACTACATAGGACCCTCCCACCAGCTTGGGACCTGGGACTGTGCTCTCCCTTAGGAGCAATCTCGCCCTACCCCCACTGCAGGTGTTAGGGTCCCGAGCCATACTCCTTCCTTACCTGAGGGTGAGATACCACACCTCTGGGTGAGATGCAGTAACTCTGTGGCGACTGAACCCTCAGGGGCGCCACACATCCTTCTGCACAGTTTTGAAATGGCGACGAAGATGTTTATCAGCATGACTATTCCGGTGATTTACATGCTGGAGCACACATTAAACAGAATTAAGAGTCAGGTGGTGGGACAAGAGGAGGTGGAGGAAGTAGAGGAGGAGTCGTATGCGGAAGGGATAACATCTCCAAGGTCCAGACGGTCTGCAGCACCAAGGCGGCAGGCAAGGGAGGGTGGGGGAGAGGGATTAACCAGGGCGCATGGTAGCAGCCAAACTGTTGAGGAAGGTGCAGGAGCCGAGGAAGTAGTGGAGGACGAACTGGCGGTGGGCATGGAAGACTCATCAGATGAGGGAGACCTTGATCACATTTCTGTTGTGCGAGCTTGGGGGGAGAGGGCAGAGGAAGGAAGCATGATTTTTACCTCGCTACCAACACAACAAGGACTTGGTCTTCCGGGATGCGCAAGACACATGAGTGCCTTCTTGCTGCACTACCTGCAACATGACCCTCGGATTGTCAGAATTCGAAGTAATCCCGACTACTGGGTTGCCACACTCTTAGATCCCCGCTACAAAAGTAAATTTGCCGAAATAATTCCTGCCATAGAAAGGGATTCACGCATGCAGGAGTATCTGCAGACGCTGTTGCAGAATCTTACATGTGCTTTTCCACAAAACACCAGTGGTGCACATAGTGAATCTCACAGTTCTAACTTGCCAACCGTGGGACTGTCGAGTCTTCATCACTCAAACCGTAACAGTAACACAGTATCTGCTGGTAACAGCAATTTTGTGGAATCGTTTCACCACTTTTTTAGACCATCCTTTGCAAGGCCACAGGAGACAAGAAGTCTGACACATAGTCAACATCTAGAGAGGATGGTACAGGAGTATCTCCAAGTGAACATCAAAGCCATGACTGTGTCACTGTTAGAACCCTCCTGTTAGTTCTTTTTCTATTTTTTTCGTCACATGACTTTCTGCCTATATAATCCAGCTCCGCCCTTCTGGCCTTGCTGGACTTCAGTGTTACATTTACTCTTAAGCTAACTGCGGTTGAGGATTCCTTCTAAGAAATTGGGCCCGAAATTTTAGGGCAGTTTTAGGTACTTCAGGTAGTTAACCAATCTGCTGTTAGGTTGGAGGTTCCCACCTCCTGAAAGATTAGTCCGGTGTTTCATGTTTCCTTATTGAAAAAAGCTGAGGTTTCGGATAGGGACGCCACTGTCTCTGTTCCTCTGGTGGTGGAAGACGGTGAATATGAAATTTCTCGCATTCTTAATTCTAGATGGCATAGAGGGAGATTGCAGTATCTCGTCGCTTGGAGAGGTTTCGGTCTCGAGGATAACTACTGGGTAAAGGCAGATGATGTCTCTGCTCCTAGACTTATCAGAGCGTTTCACAGGAGGTTTCCTGATAGACCTGGGCCTGGAGGATCCGGAGGATCCTCATAGAAGAGGGGGTACTGTTAGAACCCTCCTGTTAGTTCTTTTTCTATTTTGTTGGTCACATGACTTTCTGCCTATATAATCCAGCTCCGCCCTTCTGGCCTTGCTGGACTTCAGTGTTACATTTACTCTTAAGCTAGCCAGGTGCCTTGTACCTAACTCTGCAGTTTGCTTGGTCTTTGGACCTCTAGTACTTTTTGTTTGTTTGTCTTTGCTCTGCTACAATTTCTGCTAGGAGGTGTCCAACTATATCCCAGTCCTTAGTTCTTGTAGGGACCCCTTCCTTTTATCTATAGGTCTGCGTTCAGACTAGCCGAGGACTTAGGCGGGTCTGTTCACAAGGAACAGGTACCGCGCTGCATCGTAGGGAATCAGGTTAGTCCTATTGTAGGGACAGTTTTCCTATCTTTCCTTAGTGCTTGTAGCAGTTCATAACAGTAAGTCCAGCCCAAAATAAAACACTTTAAGGAAAGTAATCCAGAATTCAGCAAGGTGTCGGTTCAGGAGCTGGTTCAACGCCTGCAGGGACTGTCTTTGGAGGTGGCCGAGCTCCAGCAACACGTGAGTAGCTGTCCTGGAGCGCATTTTGTCGAACCGAAGGTAGGACTGCCAGATTTTTTTTATGGTAAACAGCAAGAATTTTTTTCCTTTAAAAACGCTTGTTTATTAAATTTTCGTTTAAGACCCAGATCCTCGGGGAATGATTCACAGCGCATTGGGTTTATAATGTCACTTTTGCGTAAAGAACCATAGGGATGGGCCTTTTCTCTACAACCTAAGGATCCGTGTTTTAGATCTGTGGAAGATTTTTTTTCTGCTATGGGGTTGTTGTATCATGATCCTGATCGAGTCTCATCTGCTGAAACGGAATTAAGACGTTTGAAGCAGGGATCAGGTGATGTGGAAAATTATTGTACATACTTCAGAAGATGGTCGGCCGAAGTGGAATGGAATGACTCAGCATTAAAATGTCTGTTTCTAGCTGATCTAGGTGAAAGGGTTAAGGATCTGCTGATTGCCTTCCCAAAACCTGGAACCTTGCAGGAGGCAATGCAATTAGCTATACGTGTGGACAGGAGACTGCGTGCTAGGATTAATGAGGAGAAATATACTGCTATGGCAGCTCCTAGTTTTCAGAGGGTCTGCTCGGAAGGTGGAGAACCGATGGAGATTGGGGCGATGTCACCCCACTCTCAGGAAAAAGACCGCAGGTTTGCTAAGGGATTGTGTTTTTATTGCGGTAAATCTGACCACTTTATTAAGAACTGTGTGCTTCGTTTGAGCAAAGAAAAAAAAAAAAGGTCAGTTACGCCCTTATAGCTTGTTTAAACTCAAAAGGAGTATTTCTTTCTGGAAGCACCTCATTCCAGGAGGAGTTGATTGAATTTCGGGTATTTGTGGATTGTGGTTCTACAATCAATGTGATTGATAAGGGATTTTTGGAAAAATTTAAATTAGAATCCAAACTTTTGTCGTCTCCTATTTCTGTGGTTGCTGTTGATGGCTCTCCCTTGAAATGTATTACTCACAAGGTTTTTGAATTTCCCCTCACCATTAATGGTATTCACCAAGAGAATTTGGATTTGGCGGTATTAAATAATTTGCCTTCTCCAGTGGTTTTGGGGTTACCTTGGTTAAAATTGCACAATCCTGTACTGGACTGGTCTACCCATGATATTAAGTCTTGGAGTCCTAAGTGTCATGATAAATGTTGTAACGGTCGCATTGCTGCTGTGGAAATTACCTGTACCTATTCAGGAAATTTGGAAGTTTTTTTCTGAGGAGAAGTTGCAAGTTTTGCCTCCTCATAGGGACTATGATTGCACCATTGAGTTTGTTCCTGGAGCTACTCTTCCCAAGAGTCGCTTATTTAATCTGACTATCGATGAGAGAAAGGCCTTGGAGTAATATATACAGACAAGCTTGGCCGTCGGTCACATTAGACCTTCTAAGTCTCCTGTGGCTGTTGGATTTTATTTTGTAAAAAAAAAGGACGGCGGTTTACGTCCATGTCTGGACTTTCGCAAAATTAATAAAATTACCGTACGCAATTCCTACCCACTGCCATTAATTCCTGACTTGTTCGGCCAGTTAGTGGGGGCCAAGTGGTTCTCAAAAATTGATCTCCGGGGGGCATACAATTTGTTACGTATGAAGGAGGGTGATGAATGGAAAACTGCATTTAACACTCCGTTGGGTCATTTTGAGAATCTGGTTATGCCTTTTGGTCTTACCAATGCACCAGCGTTTTTTCAGAACCTTATTAATGACATCCTAAGACCGTTGATTGGTAAGAATGTGGTGGTGTATTTGGATGACATTTTGATTTATTCGCCGGATCTGGAGTTTCATTGGCAGAGCATACGTGAGGTATTGCCATTGTTAAGTGACAATCCGCTTTTTGCTAAGCTGGAGAAATGTGAGTTCGCTGTGCAGAGAATTAGTTTTTTGGGCTACATTATCTCCAGCAAGGGCTTTGAGATGAACCCGGAGAAGGTTCAGGCGGTGCAGGAATGGCCTAGGCCTATTGGTTTGAAATCGATACAGAGATTTTTGGGTTTCGCCAATTATTACAGAAAATTCATTAAGAATTTTTCTATAATTGTTAAGCCGCTGACCGATCTCACCAGGAAAGGTGTGAATACGGTTCAGTGGACTACGGAGGCCATTGAAGCTTTTGTGTATCTCAAGGAGAGGTTCAGTTCTGCCCCCATCCTTATGCAGCCTGATGAGACCAAGCCTTTTTTGGTCGAGGTTGATGCTTCTTCGGTGGGGGTCGGGGCTGTTTTGTCTCAGGAAAACAAGGATGGAGTACATCCCTGAGCCTTTTTTTAAAAAAAAATTTCTGAGACCGAACTTAATTACGATGTTGGTAATCGGGAATTGCTGGCTATTAAATTCGCATTTGAACATTGGCGTCATCTCTTGGAAGGTGCTAAATTTCCCATTCAGGTTTTCACTGATCATAAGAATCTGATCTATCTTGATGCTGCCAAGCGCTTGAATGCCCGTCAGGCTAGGTGGGCACTTTTTTTTCGCGGTTTAATTTTTCTGTTACTTACATCCCGGGTACCAAGAATGTAAAAGCTGATGCCTTATCTCGCAGCTTTTCTCCCATGGTTGGTACCGAGGAGGAGGAGAGCATTTTACAGGAAGGTGTTGTGATAGCAGCATTGGACTCCGTTTTGGAAGATGGGATTCTGAAAGCCCAGGAGGATGCCCCGTCTAACACTCCCCATGGGAGGTTGTTTGTGCCTAGGAACTTTAGGAGAGATTTGTTTATGGAGTGTCATGAGTCTCGGTTGGCAGGTCATCCAGGAATTTCTGAGACGAAGAGACTTGTAGGTCGCAGTTTTTGGTGTCCTGGGTGGCAGAAGGAAGTCATTAAGTGGGTGCGTCAATGTACTGTGTGTGCTAGATCTAAGTCTTCACATGCTCCTGCTGCGGGGTTGCTTTGCCCTCTGGAGGTTCCTAGTGCACCTTGGACGCATCTTGCTATGGATTTTATTACTGACCTTCCTGCCTCTGAGGGTTTCACTGTCATCTGGGTGGTCGTGGACCGTTTTAGCAAGATGTGTCACTTGGTTCCTTTCATCAAACTGCCCTGCGCTAAGACACTCGCTAAGGCTTTTGTTAAGGAAATTGTCAGACTTCATGGCGTTCCTACAGACATTGTTTCCGATAGGGGACCTCAGTTCGTGGCTCGTTTTTGGCGTGCCTTTTGTGACAGGTTAGGAGTTCATTTGTCATTTTCATCTGGATATCATCCTGAGTCTAATGGACAGACAGAAAAAAAGAACCAGGATGTTGAACAGTTTTTGCGTTGTTTTGTGGCAGACAATCAAGAGGGGTGGTCTGAGTTTCTGCCACTTGCTGAATTTGCTCTTAACAACCATATATCCTCTTCTGCTGGGTGTTCTCCTTTTTTTTGTTGTACTGGGAGACATCCGTCGTTTGGGTCATTCTCCAAATTGGTATCGGCTGTGCCGGAGGAGGAGAATTTTTCCGGTGATTTGGAGAGAGTTTGGACTGATGTACATTGTAACCTTCAAGAGGCTAATGAAAAATCTAAGAGGTACTTTGACAGGAAACGTCAAGAGGTTTTGTTTACGGTTGGTGACATGGTTTGGTTGTCCTCTAGGAATCTGCGGTTGAGGATTCCTTCTAAGAAATTGGGCCCGAAATTTTAGGGCAGTTTTAGGTACTTCAGGTAGTTAACCAATCTGCTGTTAGGTTGGAGGTTCCCACCTCCTGAAAGATTAGTCCGGTATTTCTGACGAGCCCCCTGGGCCTGTGCTGCCGCTGCTGCTGTGCAGGGGGAATACCCGGAGCCGGATCGCTGGGGGTTGTAGTTCTCCGTGGCGGTGACCCGGTCCGTGCCCAGGGTGGTCAAACCAGTGGCAGTCTATTTGTATTGGAATAAGTGTCCGACTACGCCACCCATGGATTGCGGTCAGTGGGGACCGCCGCTGCGCTGCAGACCGCTGAGGCTGATGTTGTTTGCGCAGCCGAGTATGGGATGACTCCCCACGGGAGAAGTATTGCCTCAGGGCAGCTAAGGTGGAAGATGATGGGAGTGATGGTGTGAGTGTCCCAGTACTGATGGTGCTGGTGCGGCGATGAAAACAGAGACTTGTAATTGCAGTTTCCAAAGCTTTACTCACGGTTGTTATTCAGGTCAATGCTGCAGGCGATGACTGCCCAAGCCGTGCTGCGTCCACCAGGTGAGGGACTCGGTCAACTCCCAGGCAATTCCAGAGCGTGGTTCAGAGCTCCCCTCTCTTCCTTTCTACTGGCCGTCCCCACCAGTGACCCACCTTTGTCCAGCTTCCTCGGGCCTTCTGTTGGCGAAACCTCTCCCGGTTTCCCTGACCCTATGCGGTATGCCTTTCTGGTGGATGTAGTGAGGGGTCGCACCAAGATGTGGTCACAACCTCCGGTTTTGGCTGAGGATTAGTCGCCTCCACCAATTTGGGTTCCGGTACCCTATTCTGCCAACCCTTCACCCAGTATCTCCTCTGGGCATATGGGGTTCCTTCTGCCTTCGTGTCTCTGGGCCTTTCTCTGTGTTCCTTGCTTCCTTTCTCCTCTGTTCCAGTTCCTTTCTTACTTTGCTTTCTGTTCCTCCTCCTCTCTCTTTCTGCTGTTTCTGGCCTCACTCCAGGCCTGCCTCTGGAGCTGGGCCCAGACTGAGCCACAGCTCCCTGTCAGCCCTCTCTGGCTGAACTCCTCTCCTCTTCTCCTCCTCTCTGAACTGGCTCCTGATCTAAGATAGTGCCCACCTTATATACCTCCCTCTATGTGTGAGCCCAGGTGACTAGCAACCAATGGGCTCCTACCTATGCCCAGAGACCCACCCCTATCTGCTCCTACACCACTGGGTTTTCCACCCCCTCCCCACTCCAGCCAGGAACAGAAGCTGTCGTGCCTGCACTCTGTCTAGTGGGAGCACCGTTGGTCTGTTCCTCGGAAATGGGGTGTGTGTGGTGCATGCAGCTACCGAGTCCTGGTCCACACTCCATCCTTACCCGGGAGTGGAATATCACACCTCTGGTTCGAGGTGCAATACCCCTGTAGCAGCCGAGCCCTCGGGGTGCTACATTTCATGTTTCCTTATTGAAAAAAGCTGAGGTTTCGGATAGGGACGCCACTGTCTCTGTTCCTCTGGTGGTGGAAGACGGTGAATATGAAATTTCTCACATTCTTAATTCTAGATGGCATAGAGGGAGATTGCAGTATCTCGTCGCTTGGAGAGGTTTCGGTCTCGAGGATAACTCCTGGGTAAAGGCAGATGATGTCTCTGCTCCTAGACTTATCAGAGCGTTTCACAGGAGGTTTCCTGATAGACCTGGGCCTGGAGGATCCGGAGGATCCTCATAGAAGAGGGGGTACTGTTAGAACCCTCCTGTTAGTTCTTTTTCTATTTTGTTGGTCACATGACTTTCTGCCTATATAATCCAGCTCCGCCCTTCTGGCCTTGCTGGACTTCAGTGTTACATTTACTCTTAAGCTAGCCAGGTGCCTTGTACCTAACTCTGCAGTTTGCTTGGTCTTTGGACCTCTAGTACTTTTTGTTTGTTTGTCTTTGCTCTGCTACAATTTCTGCTAGGAGGTGTCCAACTATATCCCAGTCCTTAGTTCTTGTAGGGACCCCTCCCTTATATCTATAGGTCTGCGTTCAGACTAGCCGAGGACTTAGGCGGGTCTGTTCACAAGGAACAGGTCCCCCGCTGCATCGTAGGGAATCAGCTTAGTCCTATTGTAGGGACAGTTTTCCTATCTTTCCTTAGTGCTTGTAGCAGTTCATAACAGTCACTGGACCCTTGATCATTTTGGGATTCCAATCGGGAAAAATGGCCGGAGCTCGCCACTCACGCCTTGGAGATCTTGTCATGCCCTGCAGCCAGCGTTCTCTCTGAACGTGTGTTCAGCGCTGCTGGTGGTGTGCTGACAGATAAGCGCACGCGGCTGTCCACTGAGTCGCAAGGACTTTTCTATCCCTGTGTCATCCTGGGGAGACTAAAAGCTTGAAGATTTGGTAAAATCACCTCACCAACCATTTTAAGCAACTGTGGGGCAATTGATGCCACTTAACCCTAGAACGCATGACCATAAAAATTTACACTTTCACATACCTGGGGCCTTTTAGGCCCGTGTGCAAATAACATGGAATAACTCAAACTCAAATGACAAACAACTATATACATGAAGAATACCTAGAATTTCAAAATTCTAACTAAAGTAATCTTGCAGAAAATAGAAAACAATTAACAGGGCGGGCCTGCGAGGCCCCAGGTGTGCGTTCTAGGGTTAAGTGGTGTCTGTGCCACAATTTTGGGAAAAATGGAGACTCTTTTTGGAGCCCCTTGCTGTGTCTTACGTGACGTTGGCATCGTCAATTCCAGGTGTGTTGGGTCGCCCCCCCCTTTTAACTGTAAGAAACTACATACACTATGGCTTTGGGTAACACAGATGGTTGAGTCTGAAGAGCTGTTTACTCAGAGGTCAGCTCCAAAGCTTCAGTGTCTGCTAGTCGGCGTAGAATTTTTAACTGCATCTAGCCTAGGCCATACTTTGGGCGTAGTAGCCCAGCTGCGAAGCAAGCTGCACCGCCTGTGTATCTAATAAGAATTTTTAAATGCATCTAGCCTAGGCAGACTGTGGGGACCCCCAACCAAACCCAGACGCTCAGCCCCCCTACCGCCCCCCTTTCCTTGACAATACAATAATGTAACTCTTACAACTGGATGGGTGAGGATCGGTCACAGCTTTATTAACTCTTTATACTCATTCCATTAGAAAGTCATTTTATTTCTAAAATAATTCAGCTTGTTGCAGCATGCCCTGGGTCTCCACTCCGGCAAGTTGGCCAACAAGTGTAACTCTCCAACATGTTCATTCTATTTCCAGGCCACGGAGGATCCTGCGTACTCATATGCAGGACTCTGACCCCCACCCATCACTCTTAATGCTTGTTCCACTCCGTCCTGGAGTCCTGACAGGAATATGTCCAGTCCAATATCCATTAAGTGAACACCGTCGGGCCGTATGAGGCCTGCTTTATCTCCTTCCAGTTGTCGGTGTCGTATCACTACACCGCCTCTGTCTCTTCTAAATTTTGCCATCCGAATATTTATTACCCGCCTTGTCCGTTCGATGGCCGTGATGTCTCGCGCACCTTGCCATACCGCTATCGGCACAATCTCTGACCATACTATAGTTAGTTTGGTGAAAAATTCTCTGAAGCGCTCAGTGTCTAGTTTCATTATTGCCATTAGTTATGCGCTCTTGTGATGACCTAGGTTGTTTCCCCCGGCCTGTATAATTAAGATGACCAGACCTCTTGCCTCTCTCCCTACCTTGATTACCTCCATTAGTACCTGTGGCCATAGCAGGCCTTTAATGCCTCTCCAGCTGAAATATGTGTTATGAAACTCTAATTTCCTCCCGCCTGGGCGGACTTTTGCCCTTTTTTCTGCCCAATATATATACGAGTGGCCTATCACCCACACTGTTGGCTTAGCGTCACCTGTAAAAGAAACAAACTACGTTAGGATAGCATGTCCGGTATTATGTATCTCGCCAAACACGTGGATCGCCATCTTCCTATCCTCTGAACTTCCGTTTCTGACAGTCCTGCTCTTGCTGCTTTCGTGGCCGCGCCTATGCGGAATGAGTGTGTCCCGTAATCTTTGGGGTGGTTCCCTGCCGATGTTATGCATTTATTAAATATAGCTTGGAACTGGTATCTTGATAATGGCGTTCCATCAATGTGTGATAGGAAGAAATTACTTTGTAATCTGATGGTTATATATGTTTTTACTGTTGTTACCCGACTCAGTGTACCATTTGTGGGTTGTAGAAGTACCCAAGTGCCCCTGCCCACTGGAACGGTTTTCGATTGACGTATGCGTAGACGTATTGCATTATTGGCTATGACTACGTCCTGGTGTAATAAGCCTCCACTGGTGGTAATTTTGGATTGAGGGACTAATTCGCTTATGCATAGTGCCCCGAAGAAGGCGATCGCAAATGCAGTAGACAGTAGTGTTGCTTCAAATTGTGAGTGTCATGTTAATGGTGCTAGGGATATGATGTGAGAAATCAGTTTTAGTGACACTGGACGGGACGTCTACACTCCTGACTTGGCTGACCCTTTTTCCACCCTTTTATGAATTGTCTGATGATGAATCTTTGTCACATCTCCCCAATTCAGTAGTTGGAAGTGAAATCCTACTCCGGTCAGACCGCTGCGTTGACGCCCCTGATATGCCCCTCATCATTAGCTGGTGGAGAAATTCTATGGTGACTTGTGATCTGGCTTGTTCACATTGGTCAACCCGTCTGCCTGCTACTAGTCGTGCCACTCTTCCCATACCTTACCGTATGCTTGCCACGTCGACGGGACAACTGACGCTCTGATTAATGGCATCAACTATTCGCCACTAGATCCCATAGGGCGGGTGGGCAACTGTTGCCCGATGGGTGGGCGTTGGGGAAGAGCTCTGTGAAAATCTGCCAATTGAATTGTGATAAAGCGTTAGCAGCAGCTTTAGACCCCTCAGCATCGTGGCTAGCGCGGACCCATACATTGTGTTTTAGGCACAGGAATGCTAGCCGGCGTAGTAGGCCTAGCACTTGGAGAGACGATGATGCCATCGTATTAATGCAGTGCGCTAGGCTGTTGTTTCTTGTTATGAAGCGTATATTTTTGTTAGCCAGGCACGCGACCCATATTTCTATTGCTACCACTATTGGGAAGAAAATTTATTTTCAGGGCTAGATGCAGCTAAAAATTATTATTAATCTCAAAGCTTGTGGAGCTTGGTATAGATGGCCTAATACAATGAGTACCACACACTGCTACAAGCCGAAATATTTTTTCAGAGCTAGATGCAGATAAAAATTATTTTTAATTTGCATCCTGGTGGAGGTTAGTATAGATGGACTAATAGACCAAGTCCCACACACTGCTATAAGCCCAAATATTTTTTCAGAGCTAGATGCAGATAAAAATTATTTTTAATTAGCAACCTGGTGGAGGTTAGTATTGATGGACTAATAGAACAAGTCCCACACACTGCTACAAGCCCAAATATTTTTTCAGAGCTAGATGCAGATAAAAATTATATTGAATTTGCAACCTGGTGGAGGTTAGTATAGATGGACTAATAGAACAAGTCCCACACACTGCTACAAGCCCAAATATTTTTTCAGAGCTAGATGCAGATAAAAATTATATTGAATTTGCAACCTGGTGGAGGTTAGTATAGATGGACTAATAGAACAAGTCTCACACACTGCTACAAGCCGAAATATTTTTTCAGAGCTAGATGCAGAAAAAAATTATATTGAATTTGCAACCTGGTGGAGGTTAGTATAGATGGACTAATAGAACAAGTCCCACACACTGCTACAAGCCGAAATATTTTTTCAGAGCTAGATGCAGAAAAAAATTATATTGAATTTGCAACCTGGTGGAGGTTAGTATAGATGGACTAATAGAACAAGTCCCACACACTGCTACAAGCCGAAGCCCAAATATTTTTTCAGAGCTAGATGCCGATAAAAATTAAATTGAATTTGCAACCTGGTGGAGGTTAGTATAGATGGACTAATAGAACAAGTCCCACACACTGCTACAAGCCAAAATATTTTTTCAGAGCTAGATGCAGATAAAAATTATATTGAATTTGCAACCTGGTGGAGGTTAGTATAGATGGACTAATAGAATTATGCTATGCCCAAAAGGTTTTACTTCACTAGGTGCAGTAAAAAAATTGGTATTCTATACACAGGTGGTGTAGCTTGCAACACGGATAGGCTACTCCACTGACTAACACACACTGCAAGAGGCCAAAAAGGATTTGCTTTGCTAGATTTAGCCAAATGCTGTGAAAAAAACTTGCACAGCACTAAAACAGACCTGCCTGGCAAAAAGTGATAGGACCTGATGTAACCTAGCCCTCAAAAGGACTGCAATTACAATTAGTCTTTACTCCCAACCTATCTATTTAAGAGCACAGACCTGCCTGATAAAAGTGATAGGAACTGATGTAACCTAGCCCTGAAAAGGACTGCAATTACAATTAGTCTTTACTCCCAACCTATCTATTTAAGAGCACAGACCTGCCTGATAAAAGTCGTAGGAAATGATGTAACCTAGTCCTTAAAAGGGACTTTTCCTGTTTCTGGTTTTAGCTGCCGAGTTCTTCACCTCAATACTGTGTGTAACTTCCAAGACTGTAACTGCTAAGCTACTTGCCTCATAGTGAATGAAGACTTTTTCCAGTTGAAATCTTCCGTGTCCGTGTGAGTCACTATGCCAATGTCAGGTACAATATTGAGGATCCTAAGCCACACACCCAAAACTCAGCCTTTTTTGAAAACATATCAATGTTTTTTGGGATTAACAGACTAAAAACAGATAAATGGGTCATGTAAAACTATACAATGGCTAACTCAAAATAGCAGAGATTAACAGTTATGAGGGAGGGAGACATAGAAAAGGGAAAAATAAAAAATGTATAACATTTATGAAAGACTTGTACAGATTATAATATGTAGCTGTTTTTTTAGAAAAATTAAAACCAATGCCGACCACATTTTGTATGTCGTACACAACCTAAGGACAGGCGGAATACTGTTTGTGAAGAAAAAGAAAGCAAATGTGGTTTTCTTCTGTAGATCTGCAAAAACCCCACCCCTGGTGGTAATTTATTTTCCTAAAAGTATATTTTGTGACAATTTATGAATCTTCACCATAGAAAAATGTGTAATTATTTTTCCATTGTCTACATTAAGGATTCCTTTGTTCTGTACAGTCAGAAGGAAAAACATGTTACATATGTATCAGATATCAAGGTTGGTAACGTCAAGGTTGGCACGTTCCATCATCCAAGGACCTGCACACAACTGGGAATAACTCTGGGTAAATTAAGAACAAAGATATAGAATGTGACAATGACACTTCAATGAAAGCTATTCTAGCCAATTTAAAGCGAATGAATAAAAGGAGACATGTGGTTTCACAATTACATTGAAAGTTATTTTTCTATAAGTTAGCGCTTTGTAAAACACGCTCCGATCTAGTGACAATACCAAAATGGAAATAAACAGTATTAGAAAGTATACCTATTATTTCCTGTGTTGTTTGTAAGTTATAAATGTAGGAAAAATGTATTTTCCGAATATCAAATAATATACCTTTACAATGATTGATGATTTTTTTCTCTGATACAGATCTTCAAATTCCTCTCTTACCATCACATATTCATACAGGTACATTCAAAAACTCTGATGCCACCAATACAAGGAGCTTAGAAACATAGTGAAGGCAGTTTCAATAGGTGTTGTGAAAATTTAATTTTTCATTGCATGTCTCATAGTGTGATGAAAAACCCTTATCCAGGGCTATTTTTCAAAACATGGTTGTAATAAGTCACATTATGTATATTAATTGTGCCATGTGCTGCTTTACTAGTCCCTGAAACTAACTTACATACACTGTGAGCCCCATTGTGCTGGTGCTATATAGGCAGTAAGAAGTGGGGGCTATACATTCATTAACAGAAACTTCTTCAAAATTTAATTTTAAACATGTTTTAAAAAGTTTCATGACCTGCTTTATACAACAGGTCACTAGCCACTGAGCTCTTTCAATAGGCTAAAGTTTTTCTGCTTTGTACAAATTACTTTTCAGCTTGTCATGTGTGAACTAGGCAGATCAATAAATGTGCTTCAGGCTATGTGCCCACGTTGCAGAAATGAGGCAGAATATTTCTGCTTCATTTCTGCAAGTCCTCTCCCGGGAAAACGCATGCGGAATTCCGCACGCGATTATTGCGCGTTTTTCGTGCGTTTATCGTGCGTTTTCCATATGCGGAATTGCCTTGCGGATTTTAATGCATTGCACAAGGCAATTCCGCTTGCGGAAACGCTAAATTAATGGACATGCTGCGGATTTTTGAGCGCAGCACAAACGCTGCGGAAAAATCCGCAGCATGTGCATAGAACTTGCGGAATCCCATTGGGGACCATGGGGAGCGGATTACATAGCGTTTCACATGCGTTTACGCTGCGGAAATTCCGCAGCATATACGCATGAAAAACGCTACATGGACACACAGCCTTACTACAGAATATCTTCCATTTTAAGTTTTTTTGCAGTACTCAAACTGGAGTCAATCCAAGATATCTACGAAATGGTTAATGTTATAGTATGTATATATGCAGTTTAGTAGTATCTGTTACGATATAAAGTAACATCTCATCATTGATGTGGACAGTTCAGTTATTCCTCATCCCTGCACAGGTTACAGAATTTGGCCAATACTTCATCTGTTTCTGTTTCCTACGTTTTGATTTGTGAAGGAAAGTAGACAGAAAACCGATACATGAGTCTTGTGACACTGCCCTGCAGCTAGTCCAAAATTGTAAAGATTAGTAGTGAGTGTGACATGGAGGGAGACATATAAAAGAAAAAACTGGTATACGGTATTTTTTTTTAGGAGAAACAGTTTAAAATAGCAGTTTTGGGACTTCTTATATGAGCATTATTGTGGTATACCCCTTTTAAAAGCCTTATGCATATTTCTAAAAAAGAAACTTAATTTATCCAAAAAATAGACCAGAACTGTCCAATTGTGTGTAGCTTGCAGTTCATTCCTTTTTAACCCCTTCGCAACCTTGGGTTTTGTCGTTTTTGCTTTTTTGTTTTTTGCTCCCCTTCTTCCCAGAGCCATAGCATCTTTATTTTTTGGACAATATGGCCGTGTGAGGGCTTATTTTTTGCGGGACAAGTTGTACTTTTCAACGCCATTACTAGTTTTACCATATCTTGTACGGGAGAACGGTAAAAAAATTCCAAGTGCGGTAAAATTGCAAAAAAAGTGCAATACCACAGTTGTTTTTTATTTATTTTTTTTACCACGTTCACTGAATGCTAAAACTGACTTGCCATTCTTATTCTCCAGGTCATTACGAGTTCGTAGACACCAAACATGTATAGGTTATTTTATATTTAAGTGGTGAAAAAAAATTCCAAAATTTTGTAAAATTTTTTTTAAAAAAATAGCGCCATTTTTCGAGACCTGTACCGTCTCCATTTTTCGGGATCTGGGGCTGGGTGAGGGCTTATTTTTTGCGCACTGGGCTGATATTTTTACTGATAACATTTTGGGGTAGATCCGATATTTTGATCTCCCGTTATTGCATTTTATTGCAATTTTGCGGCGACCAAAAAACGTAATTCTGGCGTTTAGAATTTTTTTCACGTTACACCGTTTACCGATTGGATTAATTCTTTTTTTATATTGATAGATGGGGCGATTCTGAACGCGGCGATACCAAATATGTGCATGTGGGGGTTTTTTTTTTAGATTTTATTTTGAATGGGGTGAAAGGGGGGTGATTTAAACTTTTATATTTTTTTTATTTTTTTTATATTTTTAAAAACATTTTTTTTTCACTTACTGCATGCTTCAATAGTCTCCATAGGAGACTAGAAGCAGCAGTTGTCTGATCGTCTCTGCTACATACAGGGACCAGCAGATCCCCTGCATATAGCAGAAATGGTCCTGTGCTATGAGCGCCGACCACTAGGTGGCGCTCATAGCGACGAGATCATGACAACCACAGGCGTCTGCTGCAGACCCTGGGTTGTCATGCACGCCCATCGGTGACCCGCGATCACGTGACGGGGTCGCCGGTGGGCGGGGCTTATGACGCGCAACCCGGAAGCGCGCGTTAAATGTCGCTGTCGGAGATTGTTAACAGCCGCGGGTGGATTGCGATTCCACCCGCGGCTGTTGCGGGCACATGTCAGCTGTAAGAATCAGCTGACATGTGCTCGGTTCAGTGCGGGCTCAGCGTCGGAGCCCTCACTGAACCGGGGGTACGCAAATGTGCGTACTAATACGGCAAGGGTTGGAAAGGGGTTAAGGAAGCACAGATCAGATAGTTAGTTAGTTACCCATAATAATATAAAGAAAATAAAGGAGAAAAATACAAATCACAAAATACAATGAGAGATTTTTTCGTCAAAAAAAGTACATGTTTTAGCCTAAATAAATTAACAAACTAATTAATTAATTAGAAAAAAATAAGGTGCTATATTTTCTTTAAGGTGTTTTTAAAGGCTATGTCTCTTACATGTTTGTTTCCTAAATTCAAAACTAAGAGACTTTTTAAGTAGTCTTCATTAAAAATGCTCTACTATTTTGTTTAGCAGAAGTTCTAATTGGACCCACCTCACCAAAAAAAAATAATAATTGACGGGGTCACAGAAGAGCATATATCACAACTTTGCAGCCTTTACATAGTAATTTTCATCCTGCTGAACTCCTAGATCCCTCTTTCATTGCTCCCATAAAGTATGATGCCAACAAAAGTGCCCCCCAAGCACAGTATGATACCCCAATGGTGATGTCACGGGTGTGTCAGGGTTGACCGTCATACTGTGTCCGGCTATAGAAGGTCGCTGCGTTTGGCCTTACAAACATCTCCCTGATCTTTTTATGATTCCTCTCTTTAGGGCCCAGTGGTGATCCTTACCTTGCTTGGGGATTATCCCTTCACCTTTAGGACCCTGAGGTATCCTCACTAGTGTTGAGCGAGCACTAAAATGCTCGGGTGCTCGCCGTGATACTCGGGTGCTCGACCCGAGCAACAAGCCCAATGCTAGTCTATGGGAGACCCGAGCATTTTTGCGGCGGCACCCCCGGCAGTCTTTTAAAAGCCTAACAAGTGCCCTAAACGAGAGTGACAGTGCTCAAATGACATGGGGACAGCATGGGGATCACCCCAGGAAGCATTTCTGACCCCCAGGTCACTGTTGTCAACAACGTGGTCAGAGGTTTTAAGCCACTTTTACAGGCTCATAATAAAACGTTCAAAAATGAAAGTGAAACTTTTTTCCTGTGAAATATGTAAAGGAATTTGTTTTCCAGGGTAAAGACTAGTGTTGAGCCACCCCCGTAGTGTTCGAGTTCGGTTCGGTTCGTCGAACACCCGTGTGTTCGCCGAACTGTTCGTCGAACTGTTCGTCGAACACCTTCGAACACCGTTAAAACCAATGGCAGGCAAACAAAAACACATAGAAACACATAGAAAACACCTTCAAAGGTGTCCAAAAGCTGACAAACTGCTCAGAAGACACAACTAACACATGGAAAAGTGACAAGTACATATAGTCATGCGAAAAGAAAAGAGGTGGAGGAGTAAAAGGAGGGGGAGACACAGATATAGGCATGTCATGCCCTTCTAAAATCCAAAAAGTGAGAAGCCGAGACGGCCAGTCCGCTCCTGCCCGTGCCACCTCCGTGTCGCCGGGTTTGTGCCAGAGCCGCGGTGAACCCTGACGGCCAGCCCCCCTCTCCCAATACTGGTGCCTGTCCGCTGGTGGGTCGAGAGAGCCCCCCTGTGGTGGAGGCAGCTCTAAGCTTTTTAATTTAAATTGTCCCTCTAATTTAAATGAATACACTTTAAATCCATTTACAAGGATCTATTGGAGGGCAAGTCTCATGCCAGCAGCCGCGTAATTCCAGCTCCAGTAGCGTCCACTAAAGCTGCTGCAGTTAAAAAGCTTTTATAAGGATCGAGCTCGGCTGTCCACCGCAAGGCATCCTAGTGCCAGTCCCAGCCCCTATGCCTTGGGGTGCCTCCTGATGCTCTTCACTAAGTATCCCGTGGTCCCGAAGCATTTCCTTTGAAAAAATTAAGTGTCCAAACTACAGGTGGTGTAGCTTGCTTAACAGCCGGGATAATCCGCTGACTAGCAGACACTGCTACTAGGCACAAAGTATTTCCTGGGCTAGATGCAGTTAAAAATTTGTAAGTAGATACTCTCGTTGGATGCTGAGAAAGCATTCCATAGAGTCTCCTGGCACGCCATATATGATTCTCTTAAAAAGCTTGGGGTAGGGGTCTAGGGGACCCTTTTATAGCCAAAATCACGGCCCTGTATCACAATACGTCACCTAGGCTGAAGATAAATGGAACTGTAGCACCGAGGGCTCGGTTGCTACAGACGTATTGCACCTCACCCAGAGGTGTGATATCTCACTCTCAGATAAGGATGGAGTGTGGATCAGGACCCGACACCTGCATGCATTACACCACATTGCCGTGGGGCAGGGCGACCAATATGCCCCTGAGATGGGCACGACAGTCCCTGTCCCTGGCTGGAGTGGGGGGAGGGAACACTGAGGAAGGGGAACCCTGCAGTGCAGGAGCAGGGAGGAAGCAGTTCCTGGGTGCATTGAGAAGGGAGTATAAAAGGTGGGCACCATCTTAGTTCAGTGCAGAGAAGTCTGAGCAGAAGTGGCAGGGAGCAGGGGCTCTGCATGAGCTCTGCTCCGGAGGCGGGCCTAGTAACAGAGGCCCAGGCCTGCAAGAGGGAGAAGGAAGGAAGAGGAGCGGAGAAGGCTCCAGGAACGAGGAATGAAGGGATCCCAGGGGTGCGGACGGGCGAGTCGCCACCGCACGCCCGAATCCACCTGCGTGGAGGGGTCAGGCCAAAGGGGGAGACCGGTCCCCGAACTAGTGGAGGCAGGAAACGACCCTCAGCTAGAAACCGGAGGCTCTGACATTTTATGTGGCGCAGCCCCTTGCTCCACCCGCTAGGAAGGCACCACATAGGGTCAGGGAAACTGGCGCCAAGTTTACCAAGAGGAGGCCCGAGGCAGCCGGACAGAAGTGTTGGTAAGAAAGGCCAGACAAAGGACACACAAAGGGGGTCCTGTGAAGCGCTCCAAAGTTATCTGGGAGTTGTCTGAGCCCCTCACCTGGTGAGCACAGTACGACGTGGGCAGCCGTTACCTGCAGACGTGGTCTGGATAATAAGAACTGTGAGTAAAGGCCCTGAACTGCATCACTGACTCCGTGTCGTTACTGCTGCTGCCCTGCACCATCACCCCCATCCTCCGCATACACTGCCCTGAGGCTATACTCCTCCCGTGGGGAGTTATGCTACGCTCTGCTGCACCCACAACACCAGCCTTAGCGGTCTGCCCTGTAGCGGCGGTTCACTCTGACCGCAATCCACGGGTGGCGTAGTCGGACATTTAAACATCAAAACCACATAAATAGTTCCGCCACTGGTTTGACCGCCCTGAGCCACGGAACCGGATCGCCGCCACGAAGACTACAACCACCAGCATCCACCAAAAAGGGTCCGGCTCCGGGTGTCCCAAGGCCCAGGGGGTGCGTCAGAACATTTTCATCACCTTTCACAATCACCAATGGGACAAGGCAGGGATGTCCTCTGTCCCCTCTCTTATACATCCTAGTGACGGAGCACCTGCTCTCATCAATTCGCCATAACCCCAATATTAGGTGGATTGAGGTGGGAGGCACCGAGTACAAGTGCTCTCTATTTGCTGATGATGTCCTAGTATATATCACTCAATCACATATATCCATCCCTGCTGTTATGGCTGAAATAGATCACTTTGTTACATGGTAAAATTTTAAAATCAATGCAGCGAAGTCTGAGGCCCTCGATGTCTCCCTCCCTAAATCCATATAGGATTCCATCCAGTCCAACTTTCCCTTTGCCTGGCCCTCACAGGGTATCAAATACTTAGGAATTCCTATTCATAGAGACCTCTCCCATCTATGTTATCTTAATTTTGGGCCCTTTATTGAACAATTCCATACAGACCACGGTTGGCAAGTTAGAACTGTAAGATTCACTACGTGAACCACTGGTGTTTTGTGGAAAAGCACATGTACACCGCGTTCCAAATTATTATGCAAAAAGTGTTTAGGAGTGATAAGGGAAGAATTTGTTTGTTTGTCAGTTAAACTCATTGATGGTGATGTGTGTCAGGGCTCTTTATATCACTGTAAGCAATTGCAGACACCTGTGCTAATTAGTTTGGCAGGTGTGTCCAATGAAAGGCAAGACTACTTAAGAAGGCTCTCTCACATTATTAAGCAGCCTACATTTTCTGCCAAAATGGGAAAGAAAAAGGATGTGTCGGCTGCTGAGAAGCAACAAATTGTGGAGTGTTTAGGTCAAGGCATGACTACAATCAACATTGTGCGATGATCAGGATGAAGTGTCTTGGCAATCAAGAAGTATGTAGCTGATTCACAGTACACACGTGTGCGTGCTGATAAGGGCAAATTGAGGACTCTTTCCTACAGGCAATTACGTCAGGTTGAAACAGCAGCGGCAAAAAAGCCTTGTCATAGCAGCAGACAAGTTTTTGAAGCTGCTTGTGCCTCCAACGTCCCCCGAACAACAAGATGCAGGGTCCTTCAGAGGTTTGCAGCTGTGCATATGCCATCCTGTCGACCTCCTCTATCCACTTCACACAAGCAGAAACGGCTCCAGTGGGCCAAACATTACATGAAGACTGATTTCAAAACTGTTTTGTTCACGGATGAGTGCCGTGCAGCGCTCGATGGTCCAGATGAATGGAGTGGAGGATGGCTGGTTGATGGACACCCCACGCAAACACGGCTACAGCGCCAACAAGGAGGAGGTGGAGTAATGTTTTGGGCTGGAATCATGGGGAGAGAGATTGTCGGCCCCTTTAGGATCCCTGAAGGCGCTAAAGATGAACTCCATAATGTATGTGGATTTTCTCAAACAGCACTTCCTGCCATGGTTCAAGAAGAAGAACCGTGTATTTCACAGCAAGATCATTTTTCTGCATGATAATGCACCATCTCATGCTGCACATAAAACATCTGCATCTCTGGCTGATATGGGCATAAAAGGGGACAAACTTATGGTGTGACCCCCATGCTCCCCTGACCTCTACCCCATTCAGAACCTTTGGAGCATCATTAAAAGGAGTGTCTATGATGGCGGGAGGCAGTTCACATCTAAGCAACAGCTCTGGGAGGGTATTCTGTCCTCATGCAAAACAATTGAAGCAGAAACCATCCAAAACCTGACAAATTCAATGGACGAGAGAGTTCAGAAGCTCCTTTCGAACAAGGGGTCCTATGTGAAAATGTAACATCACCTAGAATAAAGTTTTGAGTTGAAAACTGTTTGATTTCAGTTTCTAACAACCTGCTAATGCTTATAATTTCAAAAATGACCATTTTTTTGGTCTTTATTAAAAATGAAAAGGTTGATCGAAAAGTTTGGGGGATCTAAGAGTGTGGCAACCCAGTAGTCATGATTACTTCGAATTCTGACAATATGAGGGTCATGCTGCAGGTAGTGCAGCAAGAAGGCACTTATGTGTCTTGCGCATCTCGGAGCCCCAAAATTATTTTCCGGGCTAGATGCAGCTAAAAATTATTTTTAATTTTAAATCTGGTGAAGCTTATTATAGATGGCCTAATAGGATCAGTGCTGCACACTGCTACAAAGCCCAAATTATTTTCCAGTCAAGATACAGATAAACATGATTAGTAATTTGAAAGCTTAAAACGGTTGGTAGGGTGATTTTAACCAATCATCAAGCTTTTACTCTCCCCAGGATGACACAGGGGTAGAAAAGTCGTTTCGGATCCATGATTTGTTCATCTTTATGAACGTGAGTCTGTCTACATTATCAGTGGAGAGCCGCGTGCGCTTATCTGTCAGCACACCACCAGCAGCGCTGAACACACGTTCAGACAGAACGCTGGCTGCGGGGCATGACAAGATCTCCAAGGCGTAAGTGGCTAGCTCCGGCCATTTATCCAGATTGGAAGCCCAAAAAGAGCAAGGGTCCAGTGACACAGTCGTGGCTTCAATGTTTACTTGGAGATACTCCTGTACCATCGTCTCTAGGCGTTGACTATGTGTCAGACTTCTTGTCTCCTGTGGCCTTGCAAAGGATGGGCTAAAAAAGTGGTGAAATGATTCCGCAAAATTGATGTTACCAGCAGATACTGTGGTTCTGTTACGGTTTGAGAGCTGAACACTTGACGGTCCCACGGTTGGCAAGTTGGAACTGTGAGATTCACTACGTGCACCACTGGTATTTTGTGAAAAAGCACATGTAAGATTCTGCAACAGTCTCTGCTGATACTCCTGCATGCGTGCATCCCTTTCTATGGCAGGAATAATTTCTGCAAATTTACTTTTGTACCGGGGATCTAACAGTGTGGCAACCCAGTAGTCAGGATTATTTCTAATTCTCACAATTCGAGGGTCATGTTGCAGGTAGTGCAGCAAGAAGGCACTCATGTGTGTTGCGCATCCAGGAGCACCAAGTCCCTGTTGTGTTGGTGGCGAGGTAGCAATCATGCTTCCTTCCTCTGTCCTCTCCCCCCAACCTCGCACAACAGAAATGTGATCAAGGTCTCCCTCATCTGATGAGTCTTCCATCAGTTCGTCCTTCACTTCTTCCTGGGCTCCTGCACCTTCCTCACTAGTTTGGCTGCTACCATGCGCCCTGGTAAAATCATCTCCCCCACCCTCACATGCCTGCCGCCTTGGTGCTGCCGACCGTCTGGACCTTGCAGATGTTAGCCCTTCCGCATACAACTCCTCCTCCTCTACTTCCTCCACCTCCTCTTGTGCCACCACCTGACTCCGAATTCTGTTTAACATGTGCTCCAGCATGTAAATCACCGGAATAGTCATGCTGATAATGGCATCGTCAGCACTAAACATCTTCGTCGCCATTTCAAAACTGTGCAGAAGGGTGCATAGGTCCCTGATCTGAGACCACTCCTCCAGCGTGATTTGCCCCACCTCTGAATCTCGTTGGCCCAGGCTATACGTCAGAACGTATTGCACCAGGGCTTGTCGGTGCTGCCACAGTCGCTGCAACATGTGCAGAGTTGAATTCCACCGGGTAGGCACATCGCATTTTAGCCGGTGAAGTGGCAGGCCCAACGACTTCTGTAGAGATGTAAGTCGCTGAGCTGCGGGATGCGAACGGCGGAAGTGAGCACACAGCGACCGTGCCCTCTGCAGAAGGCCATCTAGTCTGGGATAGTGGGCTAAAAATTGCTGGACAACCAGGTTCAACACGTGAGCCATACAAGGCACGTGTGTGACATTGCCCCGGCGAAGGGCCGCACCCAGGTTTGCAGCATTGTCGCACACGGCCTTCCCTGGTTTCAGGTCCAGTGGAGACAACCATTCATGAAATTGGTTCTCCAGAGCTGACCACAACTCCTCAGCTGTGTGACTCACATTTCCCAGACATTTCAATGTAAAAACCGCCTGATGACGTTGAGCCCTACTGCCAGCATAGTAAGGAGGTGTGCAGGATCCCTTCTGCGCAGTTAGAAAGCTTGTGGCATGACCAGACAGGCTTTGGGTGCAGGTGGAAGACCGAGAGGAGGTTGAGTAGGCAGAAGCAGTGGAGGAAAAATGACATAAAGAGGATTGACGCACAACTCGTGTGGACGGCAAGACTTGGACAGCAGCCCCTTGTCCTGCTGTCACCATAGTTACCCAGTGCCCAGTCAGCGACATGTAACGCCCCTGTCCATGCCTACTCGTCCAAGTGTCTGTGGTGAAATGCACCCTGTCACACACAGAGTTTCTCAAAGAAGCGGTGATGTTGTGTGCGACATGCTGGTGGAGCGCAGGCACACCTTTCTTTGAGAAGTAGTGCCGACTGGGCATCTGGTACTGGGGCACTGCGACGGACATAAGGTCTCGAAAATCCTCTGTGTCCACCAGGTGGAAAGGCAGCATTTCTGTAGCCAAGAGCTTGCAGATGGTGAAATTCAACCTCTTAGCTTTCTCATGGCTAGGAGGAAATGGTCTTTTACTTGTCCACATCTGAGGGACCGAGGGCTGGCTATTGTGCATAGACGGGGTTGATAAGGGTGTCCCCGGCAAACTGCCGGTCTGTGAGGAAGATGCAGGCGGACATGTTAGGTTGCCTTGATCCAAAGGTGGTGCTATCGATGTCGGACAGCGCTCAAGACCAGCTGGTGTTACCACCTCCAAAGAAAATGATGACCTGCCAATCACGCTGGCTGTTGCGGGTAAAGAGGTGGCAGGTCTGCGCCCCAAAACAGGTGTGACTGCTGTCCCCCCAGTCACAGAGGATGAAGAGGCCGCGGATGCACAAGATATGGCAGACGGTGGTTGGCCCGGCCGGCTAGACCGCATTGTAGCACACTGAGCTTCCCACTGCAACTTATGCTTCATGTCCATGTGCCGGTTCATGCATGAAGTACTCAAACTATGTATTTTTTGGCCTCTACTTAGCTTTTGCTGACAAATGTTACAGATAACACGAGTTGGGTCATCTTTATCGATCTGAAAAAATGCCCAGGCTATGCAAGGCTTAGCACCCATGCGACCTGAAGAGCCACCACGACTTGTGGTGAGAGGCAGAGTTGTGTTTGAGGATGCAGTTGTTGACGTGCTTCCAGTACTACGTCTCTGTCCAGGAAGGCGCAACCTGACCTCGTCGTCACTAGCATCTTCCTCCACCTCCTCTGCTGACCTCATCTCTTGGCTGACTGTGGGTTGACAGTAAGTGGGATCTCCGACCTCATCATCATCACCCTGTGCGTTATCACACCCGTCGTCCTCAGAGCCAACCTGTTCCTGCCCTGACAAAAAACTAAAGTTGTCGCTCCAATCAGGTATTTGAGTCTTATCATCGTCTTCCTCATTGTCTCCACCAACAGGAGTTACAGTTTGGGAATGAGGGTCTACATTATGGTCAGAACCTTCTGCGTCTGGTCCTGGATCCGACTCATAAAGATTCTGGGCATCAGTGCAGATCATTTCCTCGTCTGGATTCACAGAAGCGCTGGAGTCGACCTCTGATTCCCAGGCTATAGTATGAGTAAACAGCTCTGCAGACTCAACCATCTGTTCTACCTCATACTCAGACGGGCAGCTGGAGATTTGGGAGCTGTGAGGAAGCAAGTGCGATTTGGGTGACACCTTTGAGGACTGGAGTATTTGTGATGTTGAAGTTGATGTGGAGGAGAGCCCACTTAAAGGAGCACTTGATATCCGTTGAAGCACCTGCTGTTTTTGTGCCTCATCTGGAATTTGTAGCGATTGGCGTGGCCGTAAGAAAGGGATCTTATCACATTGTCCGCTAAAAGAAGTAGACATTTTAGTTTGGCTGGAAGATGGTCTTTCTTCTGCACCTACCCCACGGACACAACCTTTTTTCCCCTTCCCAACACGCCTATTCCCCTTTCCACCAGCAGCAGGCCTTTTTCCACTCATTTTGGTGGTTAACTAATTCACAACTCTGGAGTTGTTTGCACAAAAAAACAATGGATGGTAACCGAGCAGAGCTGAGTGGCCAAACTGTGGTATTAGGCCAAAACTATTGGCTGGGTTAGATGCAGAAAAAAATTATTTTTAATTTGCAACCTGATGGAGGTCAGTATAGATGGACTAATAGACCAAGTCCCACACACCGCTAGAAGCCCAAATATTTTTTCAGAGCTAGATGCAGAAAATTTTTTTATTCAATTTGCAACCTGATGGAGGTCAGTATAGATGGACTAATAGACCAAGTCCCACACACTGCTAGAAGCCCAAATATTTTTTCAGAGCTAGATGCAGAAAAAAATTATTTTTAATTTGCAACCTGATGGAGGTCAGTATAGATGGACTAATAGACCAAGTCCCACACACCGCTAGAAGCCCAAATATTTTTTCAGAGCTAGATGCAGAAAAAAATTATTTTTAATTTGCAACCTGATGGAGGTCAGTATAGATGGACTAATAGACCAAGTCCCACACACCGCTAGAAGCCCAAATATTTTTTCAGAGCTAGATGCAGAAAAAAATTATATTCAATTTGCAACCTGCTGGAGGTCAGTATAGAAGGACTAATAGAACAAGTCCCACACACTGCTAGAAGCCCAAATATTTTTTCAGAGCTAAATGAAGAAAAAAATTATTTTTAATTTGCAACCTGATGGAGGTCAGTATAGATGGACTAATAGACCAAGTCCCACACACTGCTAGAAGCCCAAATATTTTTTCAGAGCTAGATGCAGAAAAAAATTATATTCAGTTTGCAACCTGATGGAGGTCAGTATAGATGGACTAATAGAATGATGCTATGCCCAAAAGATTTTACTTCACTAGGTGCAGTAAAAAAATTGGTATTCTATACACAGGTGGTATATCTTGCAACACAGATAGGCTACTCCACTGACTAACACACTCTGCAATAGGCCAAAAAGGATTAGCTTTGCTAGATTCAGCCAAATGCTGTGAAAAAAACTTGCACAGCACTGGCACAGACCTGCCTGGCAAAAACTGATAGGAACTGATGTAACCTAGTCCTGAAAAGGACTCCAATTACAATTAGTCTTTACTCCCACAATCTATCTATTTAAGAGCACAGACCTGCCTGATAAAAGTCGTAGGAAATGCTGTAACCTAGTCCTTAAAAGGACTGCAATCACAACTATTCCCTACTCCCAAGCTATCTGTATATTTGTGCGAAAATTGGCTTGAAATTAACAAGGTATAGCGCACACAGCAACAGCGGTGCCGTCTAACACGCAGCTGCAGCAGTGAGAAAATGGTGGCGACGGGGAAAATGGCTTGGTCTTATAGGGCAAGGACATGTGACATACACTGCCAATCACACATGCCCTTGCTTGTGTGAAAAAAAGCACTTCGCTCCGTGTGTGCGCTGCTGATAGGCTGACAGATTGCACCTCCCCACTGCAAATGCGGGAAAGAGAAAAAAAAATGGAGATCTTCATTGTTCCTGCAGAGATCCATCCCCTGCCCCTCCCCCCGCCCCGCTGTACACTCAAACTGCGTATTAACATTAATTTTCATCATTACTGAGAAAAAATCCAGTTATGATTTTGGTGCACGAACAGTTATCGAACATAACCTCGAACAGCCGAATTTTTCTCAAATTGTTCGTGTTCGCCGATCGGCTCGAACACCGCCCAAAACAGCTCGAATTTGAGATTGGCGAACAGTTCGAGTAGAACAACGCTCATCTCTAGTAAAGACTCGCGCATAAGGTAAAATAAATAACCAAAAACACAAATACTCCTCCACACCTTGGGGTATGTTCACAAGTAGCATTTTTTATGCGTTTTTGCACTTTTGTATTGCTTTCAACTGTGACAAATGCATTCACCGGGAAATGTCATTTTAACATTTTACAAACTTATCTGGCCATGTGCTGTGTGACACATGCATACAGTGCTGAAAAGACATGGGGACAGCATGGGGAAGCATCTCTGACTCCCAGGTCACTGCCTAAAAGTGTGCCCATCAGAAGTGATCCTTGCCGCATCAGAAGATGCAGACTTGCAACTATCCCCGTGCAAGTCCTTGTCCCAGGGCAGTGTTCAATTGTACCTCCCCCATTCCTTGCAATGCAAGCGCAAATATGCAGCCAACCACCTACCCACCCACAGGCTGCAATACCATACTGCTAGCTTGCACTTGAAATGGGGCCTTTTAGTTTTGAGAAGGCCGAAGCTGGCCACTACCTCATGGCTGCTTCGGCAGCGAGGTATCCATACTCAGTCCCCAGCCGCCCGGCGCCCGTGTGTCCACGCTCGGTCCCCAGCCGCCAGCAGGCGGCCGGGTGTTCACACTCGGTCCCCAGCCGCCCCGCGGCCGGGTGTCCACACACAGTCCCCAGCCGCCTGGGGGCGGCCGGGTGTCCATAAATGGTCCCCAGCTGCCCCAATTTCTCCGCGGAACATCCCCACAGACTTTTCTTAGCCCGGCCTACTTTAGGGCAGCATTGGACGAGCCCACCAGAGAACCAGACTCCTCCGGTGGGCCCTGGCTTCTCCATCAGGGCAGTTGAGAATGCCAAGGTGAGGAGCATGATGATGATGATAGAAGTTAGCATCTGCTTTGTTTTGTTGGAATGCAAGGGTAAGTGTGCAACCTGCCACCCACCCCCAGGCTGCAATACCATACTGCTAGCTTGCTTGCACTTGAAATTTGGCCTTTTAGGCATGTGGAGGCAGACGCCGGCCACCATGTCATGGCTGCGTTGGCGGCCCTTTTATCCATACTCAGTCCCCAGCCGCCCCGCGGCCGGGTGTCCACACACGGTCCCCAGCCGCCTGGGGGCGGCCGGGTGTCCATAAATGGTCCCCAGCCGCCCCGATTTCTCCGCGGAACATCCCCACAGACTTTTCTTAGCCCGGCCTACTTTAGGGCAGCATTGGACGAGCCCACCAGAGAACCAGACTCCTCCGGTGGGCCCTGGCTTCTCCATCAGGGCAGTTGAGAGTGCCAAGGTGAGGAGCATGATGATGATGATAGAAGTTATCATCTGCTTTGTTTTGTTGGAATGCCAGCGTAAGTGTGCAACCTGCCACCCACCCCCAGGCTGCAATACCATACTGCTAGCTTGCTTGCACTTGAAATTGGGCCTTTTAGGCATGTGGAGGCAGACGCAGGCCACCATGTCATGGCTGCGTTGGCGGACCTTTTATCCATACTCAGTCCCCAGCCGCCCGGCGGCTGGGTGTCCACGCTCGGTCCCCAGCCGCCCCGCGGCCGGGTGTCCACACACGGTCCCCAGCCGCCTAGGGGCGGCCGGGTGCCCATAAATGGTCCCCAGCCACCCCGATTTCTCCTGTTAGTGACCCACACACTTTTCTTAGACTGGCCTGCTTTAGGGCAGCATTGGACGAGCCCACCAGAGAACCAGACTCCTCCGGTGGTCCCTGGCTTCTCCATCAGGGGAGTTGAGAGTGCCAAGGTGAGGAGCATGATGATGTTTGAAGTTAGCATCTGCTTTGTTTTCTTGGAATGCAAGCACATGTATGTAGTAGCAGCTAGGCCTTAGGTGGTCAGCGTTTTGGCGCATATCCTACCTCCTATGAGGATTGCTGGATGTTTTCCTGCTACTATCCCAGTTCTATGACTCCTGTTAAAACAAAGCTTCAGGTGATAAATGATGGATGAGGTGGTGGCAAAGGAGAAAGAGCAGGAGGAACAGGGACCATTCACATCAATATCAGGCCAGTCAACCACACATGTCTTGCAGGATATGTTTCTGTAACAAAAGGAGCGGTTCTGCTACACAGATATAGGGCATACAGTGAGTGCAATGCCTACCAAACATTTCGAGGCACTCCAATGCCCCTTGGACGTGACATGGAGGTCAGAGGGCCTTAACTAAACCGCTTTTTTCATTTATAGCTACTGGGTCTCCTGTACACTGTTGGCCTAAGCAGTGAATGGAAGGCTTTCCAAAAATTATGAGGAACTGCAATGCACCTTGAAATAGACGTGGATTACAGCGTACTAAAAACCTTCTACCCATTATTGGGGAGTGGGTCTCCGTTAGTTTTCACCTTTGCATTGAAAAGCAAAAGCTGACTAAAATTAGGAGGAAATGCAATGCCCGTTGGAAGAGTCGTGGAGGTTAGAGGTAATTATAAACAACATTTCAATGTCCCTCGGAAGAGACGTGGAGGTCACAGTAGCTTAACAAGACGGTTTTAATGCCCCTCAGAAGAGACGTGGAGGTCAGAGTGGTATAACAACACGGTTTTAATGCCCCTTGGAAGAGACATGGAGGTCAGAGTGGTATAACAACACGCTTTTAATGCCCCTCAGAAGAGACGTGGAGGTCAGAGTGGTATAACAAGACGGTTTTAATGCCCCTCAGAAGAGTCGTGGAGGTCACAGTAGCTTAACAAGACGCTTTTAATGCCCCTCAGAAGAGACGTGGAGGTCAGAGTGGTATATCAAGACGGTTTTAATGCCCCTTGGAAGAGACGTGGAGGTCAGAGAGGTATAACAACATGCTTTTAATGCCCCTCAGAAAAGACGTGGCGGTCCCAGTAGCTTAACAAGACGCTTTTAATACCCCTCAGAAGAGACGTGGAGGTCGCAGTAGCTTAACAAGACGGTTTTAAGACCCCTTACAAGAGCCATACAGTACAGCATATTACAAACATTATTCCCATTATTGGGAAGTGGGTCTCCCATAGTCTTTGCTTATGCCTTCCAAGCAAAAGCTGCCAAAAATTAGGATGTACGAACTTGCGATACCCTTACAAGAGCCATGCAGTACAGCATATTACAAACATTATTCCCATTATTGGGAAGTGGGTCTCCCATAGTCTTTGCTTATGCCTTCCAAGCAAAAGTTGCCAAAAATTAGGATGGAGGAACTTGCAATACCCTTACAAGAGCCATGCAGTACAGCATATTACAAACATTATTCCCATTATTGGGGAGTGGGTCTCCCATAGTATTTGCTTATGCCTTACAAGCAAAAGCTGACAAAAATTATGAGGAAATGCAATGCTCGTTCGAAGAGTCGTGGAGGTCCCAGTAGCTTAACAAAACCGTTTTAATGCCCCTCAGAAGAGACGTGGAGGTCAGAGTGGTATAACTAGACGGTTTTAATGCCCCTTGGAAGAGACGTGGGGGTCAGAGTGGCATAACATCAGGCTTTTAATGCCCCTCAGAAGAGACGTGGAGGTCCCAGTAGGTTAACAAGATGGTTTTAATGCCCCTTACAAGAGCCATACAGTACAGCATATTACAAATATTATTCCCATTATTGGGGAGTGGGTCCCCCATAGTATTTGCTTATGCCATCCAAGCAAAAGCTGACAAAAATTATGAGGAAATGCAATGCCCGTTCGAAGAGTCGTGGAGGTCACAGTAGGTTAACAAGACCGTTTTAATGCCCCTCAGAAGAGACGTAGAGGTCAGAGTGGTATAACAACACGCTTTTAATGGCCCTCAGAAGAGACGTGAAGGTCAGAGTGGTATAACAAGACGGTTTTAATGCCCCTCAGAAGAGACGTGGAGGTCACAGTAGCTTAACAAAACCATTTTAATGCCCCTCGGGAAAGTGGTGGAGGTCGCAGTAGCTTAACAAGACGCTTTTAATGCCCCTTACAAGAGCCATACAGTACAGCATCTTATAAACATTATTCCCATTATTGGGGAGTGTGTCTCCCATAGTCTTTGCTTATGCCTTCCAAGCAAAAGCTGCCAAAAATTAGGACGGAGGAACTTTCAATGCCCCATACAAGAACCGTGCAGTACAGCATATTACAAACATTATTCCCATTATTGGGGAGTGGGTCTCCCATAGTATTTGCCTATGCCTTCCAGGCAAAAGCTGACAAAAATTATGAGGAAATGCAATGCCCGTTCGAAGAGTTGTGGAGGTCCCAGTAGCTTAACAAGACCGTTTTAATGCCCCTCAGAAGAGACGTGGAGGTCAGAGTGGTATAACAACACGCTTTTAATGCCCCTCAAAAGAGACGTGGAGGTCAGAGTGGTATAACAAGACGGTTTTAATGCCCCTCAGAAGAGACGTGGAGGTCCCAGTAGCTTAATAAGACGCTTTTAATGACCCTCGGAAAAGTTGTGGAGCTCACAGTAGCTTAACAAGACGCTTTTAATGCCCCTTACAAAAGCCATACAGTACAGCATCTTAAAAACATTATTCCCATTATTGGGGAGTGTGTTTCCCATAGTCTTTGCTTATGCCTTCCAATCACAAGCTGCCAAAAATTAGGACGGAGGAACTTGCAATTAGAGATGAGCGTTGTTCTACTCGAACTGTTCGCCAATCTCAAATTCGAGCTGTTTTGGGCGGTATTCGAGCCGTTCGGCGAACACGAACGATTTGAGAAAAATTCGGCTGTTCGAGGTTATGTTCGATAACTGTTCGTGCACCAAAATCATAACTGGATTTTTTCTCAGTAATGATGAAAATTAATGTTAATACTCAGTTTGAGTGTACAGCGGGGTGGGGGGAGGGGCACGGGATGGATCTCTGCAGGAATAATGAAGAACTCCATTTTTTTTTCTCTTTCCCGCATTTACAGTGGGGAGGTGCAATCTGTCAGCCTATCAGCAGCGCACACACGGAGCGAAGTGCTTTTTTTCACACAAGCAAGGGCATGTGTCATTGGCAGTGTATGTCACATGTCCTTGCCCTATAAGACCCAGCCATTTTCCCTGTCGCCACCATTTTCTCACTGCTGCAGCTGTGTGTTAGACGGCACCGCTGTTGCTGTGTGCGCTATACCTTGTTAATTTCAAGCCAATTTTCGCACAAATCTACAGATAGCTTGGGAGTAGGGAATAGTTGTGATTGCAGTCCTTTTAAGGACTAGGTTACAGCATTTCCTACGACTTTTATCAGGCAGGTCTGTGCTCTTAAATAGATAGATTGTGGGAGTAAAGACTAATTGTAATTGCAGTCCTTTTCAGGACTAGGTTACATCAGTTCCTATCAGTTTTTGCCAGGCAGGTCTGTGCCAGTGCTGTGCAAGTTTTTTTCACAGCATTTGGCTGAATCTAGCAAAGCTAATCCTTTTTGGCCTATTGCAGAGTGTGTTAGTCAGTGGAGTAGCCTATCTGTGTTGCAAGACATACCACCTGTGTATAGAATACCAATTTTTTTACTGCACCTAGTGAAGTAAAATCTTTTGGGCATAGCATCATTCTATTAGTCCATCTATACTGACCTCCATCAGGTTGCAAATTGAATATAATTTTTTTCTGCATCTAGCTTTGAAAAAATATTTGGGCTTCTAGCAGTGTGTGGGACTTGTTCTATTAGTCCATCTATACTGACCTCCATCAGGTTGCAAACTGAATATAATTTTTTTCTGCATCTAGCTCTGAAAAAATATTTGGCCTTCTAGCAGTGTGTGGGACTTGTTCTATTAGTCCATATATACTGACCTCCATCACGTTGCAAATTCAAAATAATTTTTTGTCTGCATCTAGCTCTGAAAAAATATTTGGCCTTCTAGCAGTGTGTGGGACTTTCTCTATTAGTCCATCTATACTGACCTCCATCAGGCTGCAAATTAAAAATAATTTTTATCTGCATCTACCTCTGAAAAAATATTTGGCCTTCTAGCTGTGTGTGGGACTTGTTCTATTAGTCCATCTATACTGACCTCCATCAGGTTGCAAACTGAATATAATTTTTTTCTGCATCTAGCTCTGAAAAACTATTTGGCCTTCTAGCAGTGTGTGGGACTTTCTCTATTAGTCCATCTATACTGACCTCCATCAGGTTGCAAATTAAAAATAATTTATATCTGCATCTAGCTCTGAAAAAATATTTGGCCTTCTAGCAGTGTGTGGGACTTTCTCTATTAGTCCAACTATACTGACCTCCATCAGGTTGCAAATTAAAAATAATTTTTTGTCTGCGTCTAGCTCTGAAAAAATATTTGGCCTTCTAGCAGTGTGTGGGACTTTCTCTATTAGTCCATCTATACTGACCTCCATCAGGCTGCAAATTAAAAATAATTTTTATCTGTATCTACCTCTGAAAAAATATTTGGCCTTCTAGCAGTGTGTGGGACTTGTTCTATTAGTCCATCTATACTGACCTCCATCAGGTTGCAAATTGAATATCATTTTTTTCTGCATCTACTTCTGAAAAAATGTTTGGGCTTCTAGCAGTGTGTGGGACTTGGTCTATTAGTCCATCTATACTGATCTCCATCAGGTTGCAAATTAAAAATAATTTTTATCTGCATCTAGCTCTGAAAAAATATTTGGGCTTCTAGCAGTGTGTGGGACTTGGTCTATTAGTCCATCTATACTGATCTCCATCAGGTTGCAAATTAAAAATAATTTATATCTGCATCTAGCTCTGAAAAAATATTTGGCCTTCTAGCAGTGTGTGGGACTTTCTCTATTAGTCCAACTATACTGACCTCCATCAGGTTGCAAATTAAAAATAATTTTTTGTCTGCATCTAGCTCTGAAAAAATATTTGGCCTTCTAGCAGTGTGTGGGACTTTCTCTATTAGTCCATCTATACTGACCTCCATCAGGCTGCAAATTAAAAATAATTTTTATCTGTATCTACCTCTGAAAAAATATTTGGCCTTCTAGCAGTGTGTGGGACTTGTTCTATTAGTCCATCTATACTGACCTCCATCAGGTTGCAAATTGAATATCATTTTTTTCTGCATCTACTTCTGAAAAAATGTTTGGGCTTCTAGCAGTGTGTGGGACTTGGTCTATTAGTCCATCTATACTGATCTCCATCAGGTTGCAAATTAAAAATAATTTTTATCTGCATCTAGCTCTGAAAAAATATTTGGGCTTCTAGCAGTGTGTGGGACTTGGTCTATTAGTCCATCTATACTGATCTCCATCAGGTTGCAAATTAAAAATAATTTTTATCTGCATCTAGCTCTGAAAAAGTATTTGGGCTTCTAGCAGTGTGTGGGACTTGGTCTATTAGTCCATCTATACTGACCTCCATCAGGTTGCAAATTGAATATCATTTTTTTCTGCATCTAGCTCTGAAAAAATATTTGGGCTTCTAGCAGTGAGTGGGACTTGTTCTATTAGTCCATCTATACTGACCTCCATCAGGCTGCAAATTGAATATAATTTTTTTCTGCATCTAGCCCTGAAAAAATATTTGGGCTTCTAGCAGTGTGTGGGACTGGGTCTATTAGTTCATCTATACTGACCTCCATCAGGTTGCAAATTAAAAATAATTTTTATCTGCATCTAGCTCTGAAAAAATATTTGGGCTTCTAGCAGTGTGTGGGACTCATTGTATTAGGCCATCTATACCAAGCTCCACCAGCTTTGAAATTAATAATAATTTTTAGCTGCATCTAGCCCTGAAAATAATTTTTCCCAATAGTGGTAGCAATAGAAATATGGGGCGCGCGCCTGGCTAACAAAAATATACGCTTCATAACACAAAACACCAGCCTAGTGCACTGCATTAATAAGATGGCATCATCGTCTCTCCCAGTGCTAGGCCTACTACGCAGGCTAGCATTCCTGTGCCTAAAACACAATGTATGGGTCCGCGCTAGCCACTATGCTGAGGGGTATAAAGCTGCTGCTAACGCTTTATAACAATTCAATTGGCAGATTTTCACAGAGCTCTTCCACAGCGCCCACCCATCGGGCAACAGTTGCCCACCCTCCCTATGGGATCTAGTGGCGAATAGTTGATGCCATTAATCAGAGCGTCAGTTGCCCCGTCAACGTGGCAAGCATACGGTAAGGCATGGGAAGAGTGGACACGACTAGTAGCAGGCAGACGGGTTGACCAATGTGAACAAGCCAGATCACAAGTCACCATAGAATTTCTCCACCAGCTAATGATGAGGGGCATGTCAGGAGCGTCAGCGCAGCGGTGTCTGACCGGAGTAGCATTTCACTTCCAACTACTGAATTGGGGAGATGTGACAAAGATTCACCATCAGACAATCCATAAAAGGGTGGAAAAGGGGTCAGCCAAGTCAGGAATGTAGACGTCCCGTCCCGTGTCACTAAAACTGATTTCTCACATCATATCCCTAACACCATTAACATGACACTCACAATTTGAAGCAACACTAATGTCTACTGCATTTGTGATCGCCTTCTTCGGGGCGCTATGTATAAGCGAATTAGTCCCTCAATCCAAAATTACCACCAGTGGAGGCTTATTACACCAGGACGTAGTCATAGCCAATAATGCAATACGTCTATGCATACACCAATCGAAAACGGTTCCAGCGGGCAGGGGTACTTGGGTACTTCTACAACCCACAAACGGTACACTGAGTCGGGTAACAATAGTAAAAACATATCTAACCATCAGATCACAAAGTAATTTCTTCCTATCACACATTGATGGAACGCCATTATCAAGATACCTGTTCCAAGCTATATTTAATAAATGCATAACATCGGCAGGGAACCACCCCAAAGATTACGGGACACACTCATTCCGCATAGGTGCGGCCACGGAAGCAGCAAGAGCAGGACTGTCAGAAACGGAAGTTCAGAGGATAGGGAGATGGCGATCCACGTGTTTGGCGAGATACATAAGACCGGACTTGTTATCCTAACGTGGTTTGTTTCTTTTACAGGTGACGCCAAGCCAACAGTGTGAGTGATAGGCCACTCGTATATATATTGGGCACAAAAAAGGGCGAAAGTCCGCCCAGGCGGGAGGAAATTAGAGTTTCATAACACATATTTCAACTGGAGAGGTATTAGAGGCCTGCTATGGCCACAGGTACTAATGGAGGTAATCAAGGTAGGGAGAGAGGCAAGAGGTCCGGTCATCTTAGTTATACAGGCCGGGGGAAACAACCTAGGTCATCACAAGAGCGCATAACTAATGGCAATAATGAAACTAGACACTGAGCGCTTCAGAGAATTTTTCACAAAATTAGCTATAGTATGGTCAGAGATTGTGCCGATAGCGGTATGGCAAGGTGCGCGAGACATCACGGCCATCGAATGGACAAGGCGGGTAATAAATATTCGGATGGCAAAATTTAGAAGAGACAGAGGCGGTGTAGTGATACGACACCCACAACTGGAAGGAGATAAAGCAGGCCTCATACGGCCCGACGGTGTTAACTTAATAAATATTGGACTGGACATATTCCTGTCAGGACTCCAGGATGGAGTGGAACAAGCGTTAAGAGTGATGGGTGGGGGTCAGAGTCCTGCATACGAATACGCTGGATCCTCCGTGGCCTGGAAATAGAAAGGACATGTTGGAGAGTTACACTTGTTGGCCAACTTGCCGGAGTGGGGACCCAGGGCATGCTGCAACAAGCTGAATTATTTTAGAAATAAAATGCCTTTCTAATGGAATGAGTATAAAGAGTTAATAAAGCTGTGACCGATCCTCACCCATCCAGTTGTAAGAGTTACATTATTGTATTGTCCATGAAAGGGGGGCGGTAGGGGGGCTGAGCGTCTGGGTTTGGTTGGGGGTCCCCACAGTTTGCCTAGGCTAGATTCATTTAAAAATTCTTATTAGATACACAGGCGGTGCAGCTTGCTTCGCAGCTGGGCTACTACGCCCAAAGTATTGCCTAGGCTAGATGCAGTTAAAAATTCTACGCTGACTAGCAGACACTGAAGATTTGGAGCAGACCTCTGAGTAAACAGCTCTTCAGACTCAACCATCTGTGTTACCCCAAGCCATAGTGTGTGTAGTTTCTTACAGTTAAAAAGGGGGGGTGCGACCCAACCCACCTGGAATTGACGATGCCAACGTCACGTAAGACACAGCAAGGGGACTCCCAAAATTGTGGCACAGACACCACTTAACCCTAGAACGCATACCTGTGGCCTTGCAGGCCCGCCCAGTTAATTGTTTTCTATTTTCTGCAAGATTACTTTAGTTAGAATTTTGAAACTCTAGGTATTCTTCATGTATATAGTTGTTTGTCATTTGAGTTTGAGTTATTCCATGTTATTTGCACACGGGCCTAAAGGGCCCCAGGTATGTGAAAGTGTAGATTTTTATGGTCATGCGTTCTAGGGTTAAGTGGCATCAATTGCCCCACTGTTGCTTAAAACGGTTGGTGAGGTGATTTTACCAAATCCCCAAGCTTTTAGTCTCCCAAGGATGACACAGGGGTAGAAATGTCCTTGCGAATCCATGATTTGTTCATCTTTATGAACGTGAGTCTGTCTACATTCTCAGTGGACAGCCACGTGCGCTTATCTGTCAGCACACCACCAGCAGCGCTGAACACACGTTCAGAGAGAACGCTGGCTGCATGGCATGACAAGATCTCCAAGGCGTGAGTGGCGAGCTCCGGCGATTATTCCAGATTGGAATACCAAAATGAGCAAGGGTCCAGTGACACAGTAATGGCTTCGATGTTCACTTGGAGATTCTCCTGTACCATCCTCTCTAGGCATTGACTATGTGTCAGACTTCTTGTCTCCTGTGGCCTTGCAAAGGATGGTCTAAAAAAGTGGTGAAACGATTCCACAAAATTGCTGTTACCAGCAGATACTGTGTTACTGTTACTGTTTGAGTGATGAAGACTCGACAGTCCCACCGTTGGCAAGTTAGAACTGTGAGATTCACTACGTGCACCACTGGTGTTTTGTGGAAAAGCACATGTAAGATTCTGCAACAGCGTCTGCAGATACTCCTGCATTCGTCAATACCTTTTTATGGCAGGAATTATTTCGACAAATATACTTTTGTACCGGGGATCTAAGAGTGTGGCAACCCAGTAGTCGGGATTACTTCGAATTCTGACAATCCGGGGGTCATGTTGCAGGTAGTGCAGCAAGAAGGCACTCATGTGTCTTGCGCATCCAGAAGTACCAAGTCCTTGTTGTGTTGGTAGCGAGGTAAGAATCATGCTTCCTTCCTCTGCCCTCTCCCTCCAACCTCGCACAACAGAAATGTGATCAAGGTCTCCCTCATCTGATGAGTCTTCCATGCCCATCGCCAGTTCGTCCTCCACTTCTTCCTCGGCTCCTGCACCTTCCTCAACAGTTTGGCTGCTACCATGCGCCCTGGTTAATCCCTCTCCCCCACCCTCCCATGCCTGCCGCCTTGGTGCTGCCAACCGTCTGGACCTTGGAGATGTTATCCCTTCCGCATACAACTCCTCCTCTACTTCCTCCACCTCCTCTTGTCCCACCACCTGACTCTGAATTCTGTTTAATGTGTGCTCCAGCATGTAAATCACCGGAATAGTCATGCTGATAATGGCATCGTCGTCAGCACTAAACATCTTCGTCGCCATTTCAAAACTGTGCAGAAGGGTGTGTGGTGCCCCTGAGGGTTCAGTCGCCACAGAGTTACTGCATCTCACCCAGAGGTGTGGTATCTCACCCTCAGGTAAGGAAGGCGTATGGCTCGGGACCCTGACTCCTGCATCCAACACATACCCGCAGTGGGGGTAGGGCGAGATTGCTCCTAAGGGAGAGCACAGTCCCAGGTCCCTAGCTGGTTTGAGGGTCCTAAGTAGTGGGTGCTTAGGGGAGCAGCTTAGGGGAGCACATGACAAGGAGAGTATAAATAGGAAGCCATCTTAGAAAGAGCAAGCCAGACAGAGGAGGAAAAGTGACAGGAGCAGAGACTAGGCATGAGCTCTGCTCCGGAGGCGGGCCTAGCCTGGGAGGCCCAGGACTGAAGGAGAGAAGAGAGGAGTGGGAGCTGGAAGGCTCCAGGAACCGAAGGGACCCTACGGCTACGGGCCGTGCAGAAGGCCACCCGTACTCCCGCTGCTACCAGGAGGTAGAGGGGTCAGGCCAGATAAGGGGAACCGGTCCCTCAACTAGCGGAGAAACAGCAAGGCTCAACTAGAAACCGGAGGCTGCTGCATTTCATGTACTGCAGGCCAAAGTCCACACCAGTCTCACTAAGAAGGTAGCCACATAGGATCCAGGGGACGGAACACACGTCACCCGCCAAGGCCCGAGGATACCGGATAGAAGTGTCACTGGGTGTGAGGTGCAGGGAGAAGGCCAGAGAAAGGACACACAGAAGGGGGCCCTGCTAAGTACTCCGGAGCTATCTGGGGGTGGACTGAGCCCCTCACTGAGTATGCACAGCACGACGGGGGAGATTGCTCTGGTATCTGTAATCTGGACTACAACAACTGTGAGTAATATCTTGAGACAGCATCACACGGACTCTGTGTTCATTACTGACTCCCTGCACTACAACCACCATCATCCACCCACACTGCCCTGAAGCTACACTCTTCCTGTGGTGAGTAATAATACCGTTGCTGCAAAACCACCAGCTTCAGAGGACTGTTCCGCAGCGACGGCCCCTTTGGCCGCACTCCACAGGTGGCGTAGTCAGACATTATAAAATCCATATATACAAATTACCCTTGGATTGACCGCCCTGGGTCACGGACTGGGTCACCGCCACAGTGACTACAACCCCCAGCGTCTACCGGCCCGGCTCAGGGTACCCCATGGCCCAGGGGGCGCGTCAACTTCATAGGTCCCTGATCTGAGACCACTCCTGCAGCGTGATTTGCCCCACCTCTGGATCTCGTTGGCCCAGGCTATACGTCAGAACGTATTGCACCAGGGCTTGTCGGTGCTGCCACAGTCGCTGCAACATGTGCAGAGTTGAATTCCACCGTGTCGGCACATCGCATTTCAGCCGGTGAACTGGCAGGCCCAACGACTTCTGTAGAGATGTAAGTCGTTGAACTGCGGGATGCGAACGGCGGAAGTGAGCACACAGCGACCGTGCCCTCTGCAGAAGGCCATCTAGTCCGGGATAGTGGGCTAAAAATTGCTGGACAACCAGGTTCAACACGTGAGCCATACAAGGCACGTGTGTGACATTGCCCCGGCGAAGTGCCGCACCCAGGTTTGCAGCATTGTCGCACATGGCCTTCCCTGGTTGCAGGTCCAGTAGAGACAACCTTTCATGAAACTGGGTCTCCAGAGCTGACCACAACTCCTCAGCTGTGTGACTCACATTTCCCAGACATTTCAAAGTAAACACTGATGCCGTTGACCCCTGCTGCCAGCATAGTAAGGAGGTGTGCAGGATTCCTTCTGCGCAGTTAGAAAGCAGGTGGCAATACCAGACAGGCTTTGGGTGCAGGTGGAGGACAGAGAGGAGGTTGAGGAGGCAGAAGCAGTGGAGGAACTTCGAGATAAAGAGGATTGACGCACAACTCGTGGGGACGGTAAGACTTGGACAGCAGCCCCTTGTACTGCTGTCACCATAGTTACCCAGTGCCCAGTCAGCGACATGTAACGCCCCTGTCCATGCCTTCTCGTCCAAGTGTCTGTGGTGAAGTGCACCCTGTCAAACACAGAGTTTCTCAAAGAAGCGGTGATGTTGTGTGCGACATGCTAGTGGAGCGCAGGCACACCTTTCTTTGAGAAGTAGTGCCGACTGGGCATCTGGTACTGGGGCACTGTGACGGACATAAGGTCTTGAAAATCCTCTGTGTCCTCCAGGTGGAAAGGCAGCATTTCTGTAGCCAACAGCTTGCAGATGGTGAAATTCAACCTCTTAGCTTTCTCATGGCTAGGAGGAAATGGTCTTTTACTTTTCCACATCTGAGGGACCGAGGGCTGGCTGTTGTGCTTAGACGGTGTTGAGTAGGGTGTCCCCGGCAAACTGCCGGTCTGTGAGGAAGATTCAGGTGGACATGTTAGGTTGCCTTGATCCAAAGGTGGTGCTCTCGATGTCGGAGAGCGCTCAACACTAGCAGGTGTTTCCACTTCCCAATGAACTGACGACCTGCCAATCACACTGGCTGTTGCGGGTAAAGAGGTGGCAGGTCTGCGTCCAAAAACATGTGTGACTGCTGTCCCCCCAGTCACAGAGGATGAAGAGGCTGCGGATGCACAAGATGGGGCAGACGGTGGTTGGCCCAGCCGGCTAGGCCGCATTGTAGCACAGTGAGCTTCCCACTGCAACTTATGCTTCATATCCATGTGACGGTACATGCATGAAGTACTCAAACTATGGATTTTTTGGCCTCTACTTAGCTTTTGCTGACAAATATTACAGATAACACGAGTTGGGTCATCCTTATCGATCTGAATAAATGCCCAGGCTATGCAAGGCTTAGAGCCCATGTGACCTGAAGAGCCACTACGACTTGTGGTCAGAGGCAGAGTTGTGGTTGAGGATGCAGTTGTTGACGTGCTTCCAGTACTCCGTCTCTGTTCAGGAAGGCGCAACCTAACCTCGTCGTCAATAGCATCTGTGATGCCCCGCTGCGCTTGGTATCACAGATCCTAGAAGAGTGCATTGATGGAATCCTCCGCAAGAGGCCCCCATAAACATTCACACATCTCCACCTTCCACCTCAGACCAGCAGAGGGAGCCCGTTAGGGATATAAATAGGGAAGGTGAAGCTAGGCAGTTCAGTTCCTCTGAAGAGTTCCTGCAGTAGAGAAGCCTAAGAGAGGTCAGTCTGCAGTGGAGCTCAGTCTAGTCTAGAGAACACAGTTAATAGTTCAGCAGTGGAGCACGAGGCTCCTGCTTGCTAGATTCAGGGAGCCCAAATAGAGCTTAAGGTGTGCCGGTGCCATAAGATCAGTGAAGCGCGGCAAGCTGCCGTTAGTGTGTATAGCCTAGTGAGGGTCCGAGTAGGCCGAAGGCGAGTGGCGAGTTAGTACATAAGGGGCAGAGGAGCTTAACCAGCTCACCCCGAAGCATTTACCGGACACAGGATCCGAGCTTACCGGTATCTCTATGACCCAGTAAGGCATAACCGGAATCCCTGGAGAACTACAAGTCCCAGGATCGCTAAGGTGCTGATATGTAACAGAGCCAGGAGATGCTTAGGCCCCGCATACTGGGAGCGTGAACTCCAAGAGAAGGCCCTACCACAAGGTCAGCCAGCGCAGGACAGAGACAAAGTTAGGCCTAGCTCCAGGCAGGTCAGAAACTTACTACGCAGAGGCAAGAAACAGGAGGCCCTACACCCGCTCATTGGGGAGGATCCTGATATGCACCCTTCACCCTACAGTGCTCCGGGATGTGCCTGAATTTCCTCCAGTAAAAGGTACTGAAGTGACTACCGTGTCCGTTCCCGTTCTTGCTCTGACCCAGCTGGGTCTCGCCTGTCCTGCATTCCCCCTGCATACGCTGCCCTGAGACCTAGGTCCACCTGTGGGGAGCTATACCATCGAGCTGCCTTATCACCGGCCTCAGTGGACTGCTGCAGCGCTGGTGCTTGTCACCAGATACCACAGGTGGCGTCATGAACTCTTATAAAATTAACAATTATCCACCCTTTTAAAGAGAGACCCCAGGGTACGGGCCAGGGAGCCGACCACCGCGACATCCCCAAGGCCAGGCAAATGCCCGGGTACCGAGTCATCCCCATCCCCAGGGCTAGTCACATCCTCCTCCACCTCCTCTGCTGACCTCATCGACTGGCTGACTGTGGGTTGACAGTAAGTGGGATCTCCAACCTCGTCATCATCACCCTGTGTGTTATCACACCCGTCGTCCTCAGAGCCAACCTCTTCCTGCCCTGACCGAAAAGTCAAGTTGTCGCTCCAATCAGGTATTTGAGTCTTATCATCGTCTTCATCATTGTCTCCACCAACAGGAGTTACAGTTTGGGAACTAGGGTCTACATTATGCTCAGAACCTTCTTCATCTGGTCCTGGATCCGACTTATAAAGATTCTGGGCATCAGATCAGATCATTTCCTCATCTGGATTAACAGAAGCTCTGGAGCAGACCTCCTTTTCCCAGGCTATAGTATGAGTAAACAGCTGTGCAGACTCAACCATCTGTGCTACCCCATACTCAGACGGGCAGCTGGAGACTTGGGAGCTGTGAGGAAGCAAGTGCGATTGGGGTGACACCTCTGAGGACTGGAGTATTTGTGATGTTGAAATTGAGGTGATGGAGAGCCCACTTGAAGGAGCACTTGATATCCGTTGAAGCACCTGCTGTTTTTGTGCCTCATTTAGAATTTGTAGCGATGGGCGTGTCCGTAAGAATGGGATCGTATCACATTGTCCACGAAAAGAAGTCGACATCTTAGTTTGGCTGGAAGATGGTCTTTCTTCTGCAGATGTTACTCCCCCCCCCACCGTGGGGGGCCTCGACCCACCGGCGAACAGGCACCAGTATTGGGATAGGGGGGCTGGCCGTCAGGGTCCACCGCGGCTCTGGCACAAACCCGGCGACACAGAGGTGGCACGGGCAGGAACGGACTGGCCGTGTCGGCTTCTCACTTTTTGGATTTTAGAAGGGCATGACATGCCTATATCTGTGTCTCCCCCTCCTTTTACTCCTCCACCTCTTTTCTTTTCGCATGACTATATGTACTTGTCACTTTTCCATGTGTTAGTTGTGTCTTCTGAGCAGTTTGTCAGCTTTTGGACACCTTTGAAGGTGTTTTCTATGTGTTTCTATGTGTTTTTGTTTGCCTGCCATTGGTTTTAACGGTGTTCGAAGGTGTTCGACGAACCGAACCGAACTCGAACACTACGGGGGTGGCTCAACACTACTTGCAATGCCCCATACAAGAGCCATGCAGTACAGCATATTACAAACATTATTCCCATTATTGGGAAGTGGGTCTCCCATAATCTTTGCTTATGTTTTCCAAGCAAAAGCTGCCAAAAATTAGGATGGAGGAACTTGCAATACCCTTACAAGAGCCATGCAGTACAGCATATTACAAATATTATTCCCATTATTGGGGAGTGGGTCTCCCATAGTCTTTGCTTATGCCTTCCAAGCAAAAGCTGCCAAAAATTAGGACGGAGGAACTTGCAATGCCCCTTACAAGAGCCATGCAATACAGCATATTACAAACATTATTCCCATGATTGGGGAGTGGGTCTCCCATAGTATTTGCTTATGTCTTACAAGCAAAAGCTGACAAAAATTATGAGGAAATGCAATGCCCGTTCGAAGAGTCGTGGAGGTCCCAGTAGCTTAACAAGACCGTTTTAATGCCCCTCAGAAGAGACGTGGAGGTCAGAGTGGTATAACAACACTCTTTTAATGCCCCTCAGAAGAGTCGTGGAGGTCAGAGTGGTATAACAAGATGGTTTTAATGCCCCTCAGAAGAGACGTGGAGGTCACAGTAGCTTAACAAGATGCTTTTAATGCCCCTCGGAAAAGTGGTGGAGGTCGCAGTAGCTTAGCAAGACGCTTTTAATGCCCCTTACAAGAGCCATATGTGGCGCCCCGAGGGCTCGTTTGCCACAGGGGTATTGCACCTCAACCAGAGGTGTGATATTCCACTCCCAGGTAAGGACGGAGTGTGGACCAGGGCTCAGTTAGCTGCATACACACACTCACCCCATTTCCGGGGGACAGCTTGACGGTGCTCCCATTTATACAGGCACAACTGACCATGTCCCTGGCTGGAGTGGGGAGGGGGGAGAGAACCCAGTGATGTAGGAACAGAAGGGGACAGTTTCTGGAGCACAGGAAGGAGCTCATTGGGTGCAGGTCACCTAAGCTCAGACACAGAGAAACAGATAAAAGGTGGGAGCCATCTTTAGAGTTGAGTCGAGTCAGTCAGAGCAGAAGGGAGAGAGAGCTGACAGGGAGCCGAGGCTCAGCCTGAGCTCAGCTCCACGAGGCAGGGCTAGAGAAAAGGCGGGGGCCAGAGAGAAGAGGAGAAGGCGAAGGAAGGAAAGAGGAGAGACAGAGGAGTGGAAAGGCTCCAGAAACAAGAAGGCAGAAGGGACCCTAAGAGAGCAGAACGGACAGCAACCATTGCAAACCCGCGTTATATCGGGTGAAGGGTCAGGCTGTGGAAGGGTACCGGATTCCCAAGTTGGTGGAGGTAAATCATCCCTCAGCCAAGAACAGGAGGTCGTGATCATTTATTGGTGTGATCCCACGCCAAACCTGCTAGGAAGGCGCCATATAGGATAGCGGGAAGCGGAGGCCAACGCTTACCCGACACCGTCCGCGGTAGCTGGACAGAAGTTTGGTCACTGGTGGGGCACGAGAGGCCAAAGAAAGGACAGAAGGGGGTCCTGTGCCATACTCCTGAATTGCCTGGGGGTTGACCGAGCTCCTCACCTGGTGGACGCAGCACGGCTTGGCAGTCATTGCTGACAGAAGTGACTTGGATAACAACGGTGAGTAAAAACCCTGGACTGCACCATTGGACTCAGTGTGGTCTTTGCTGCGCCTGCACCATCACCCCCAGCATCCACCTACACTGCCCTGAGGCTAAACTCTTTCCGTGGGGAGTTATACTATCCCTGTGCTGCACACCAACACCAGCCTCAGCAGTATGCCTCGCAGCAGCAGTTACCTCTGAACGCAATCCACGGGTGGCGTAGTCGGACATTCAAAACACTGATAAATAGACTGCCACAACATTGGTCTGACCGCCCTGAGCCACGGGACCGGGTTGCCACTACTACCACCATCACCACCGTACACCAGAAGTCCCGATTCCGGGTACCCCACGACCCAGGGGGCGAGTCACATACAGTACAGCATCTTACAAACATTATTCCCATTATTGGGGAGTGTGTCTCCCATAGTCTTTGCTTATGCCTTCCAAGCAAAAGCTGCCAAAAATTAGGACGGAGGAACTTGCAATGCCCCATACAAGAGCCATGCAGTACAGCATATTACAAACATTATTCCCATTATTGGGGAGTGGGTCTCCCATAGTCTTTGCTTATGCCTTCCAAGCAAAAGCTGCCAAAAATTAGGACGGAGGAACTTGCAATGCCCCTTACAAGAGCCATGCAGTACAGCATATTACAAACATTATTCCCATTATTGGGGTGTTGGTCTCCCATAGTCTTTGCTTATGCCTTGCAAGCAAAAGCTGCCAAAAATGAGGACGGAGGAACTTGCAATGCCCCTTACAAGAGCCATGCAGTACAGCATATTACAAACATTATTCCCATTATTGGGGAGTGGGTCTCCCATAGTCTTTGCTTATGCCTTCCAAGCAAAAAGCTGACAAAAATAAGGACGAGGGACTTTCAATAATGGCAACACAGACCACGGTCACCCTGGTGGTATAGTGGTGGTGGAGGCTGAGGATAAGGAGAAGAACATAAAACAGCCGAAATGAGGAAGCGTATATCCATGTGTGGGTGTGAAGCGGTGCATTTGAATACACCTCCCAAAAAAACACAGTGGATTTGACTTTATGTTACTCTGCTGTCATTTGGTGATGATGAGAAGTCTGGCCCAATCCAGCCCGTGTTCATTTTGATAAGGGTCAGCTTGTCAGCATTGTCAGTTGACAGGCGAGTGCACTTATCAGTTATAATTCCCCCAGCGGCACTAAAAACACGCTCCGATAACACGCTAGCGGCAGGGCAGGCCAGGACCTCCAAGGCGAACAGAGCGAGTTCATTCCAAGTGTCCAGCTTAGATACCCAATAATTAAAAGGCACAGAGGAATCACGGAGGACGCTGGTACTGTTGGCAAGGTACTCCCTCACCATCTTTTGAAACTTTCCACTCCTTGTGAGAGTACCCCGCGCCTCAGGGCCTGTAAGCTGGGCGGGTCTCAGAAAACTGTCCCAGAACGTTGACAGTGTTCCCCTGCCTCTGCTGGATTGGAGTTGCCTCTCTCTCGCTTGTACACCTTGGTTGGTCAACGAACTGTGACCTCTGCCGCTAGCGTGTTCAGATGGGAACTTTTTTAACAGTTCTGCAGCAAGGGCCTTCTGGTACTGCCCCATTTTTGTAGACCTCTCCACCTCAGGAATAAGAGAGTGAAAGTTCTCCTTGTAGCAGGGGTCTAAAAGTGTCACCAACCAGTAATGACTGTCACCCAACATTTTGACAACGCGAGGGTCACGGTTAAGGCAGTGTAACATAAAGTCAGCCATGCGTGCCAGACTGGTAACGGGCAAGACTTCCGTGTCCTCACCAAGATGACGACTGACCATGTTCTCGTCCTCCTCCTCCTCCTCCCCCCTGTCCTCAGGCCACCCACGCTTAACCGACGGTATGACAGTTGTACAGGTACTACCGTCTAAAGCGCATGACACAAGCTCCTGTTCTTCTTCCTCCTCCTTCTTCTCCTCCTCCTCCTCTCCCTCATTGTCCCCCAATGCACGTTGGGATGAGATGAGGCTGGGCTGTGTGTAATCAACCGCTATGGCTTCTTGATCCATCTCATCATACTCTGGCTGCAATGCCTCCTCTTTAATTCTCTGCAGAGAGCGTTGCAAAAGACAGACAAGTGGAATGCTGACGCTAATGATGGCATCATCGCCACTCACCATTTGGGTGGACTCCTCAAAGTTTGTCAAGATGGTACAGATGTCAGACATCCAGGTCCACTCCTGAGGTCTTATGTGTGGAGTCTGACCTGAATATCGATGGCCTTGTTGAAGCTGGTACTCCACAACTGCTCTCTTCTGCTCACAAATCCTTTGCAACATGTGGAGGGCAGAGTCGGTGTGACGGAAGCTGTAAATGCTGCTGCAACACAGCAAGGGCGGCGGAAGCTGTAGCCGATTTGCGAAAATGAGCTGACAGGTGGCGTACTTTGATGAGCAGATCTGGCAACTCGGGGTACAATTGAAGAAACCGCTGAACCATGAGGTTAAGCACATGAGCCAGGCATGGTACGTGTGTGATCTCGCCTCGCCTCAGAGCCGCCACCAGGTTACGGCCATTGTCACACACGACCATGCCTGGATGTAGGTTCAGCGGTCCCAGCCACAGATCTGCCTGCTCTTTCACAGCTGTCCACAACTCACAAGCAGTGTGAGGTATCTCACCTAAGCTTATGAGTTTCAGCACAGCCTGTTGCCGCTTGGCGGAGGCAGTACTGCAGTGCTTCCAGCTTGTAACTGATATGTTGATATCTGAGATGGAGGCTGAACATGAGGAGGAGGAGCAGGATGATGCGCAGGAGCTGTACACTGTGGGGGCAACTCTGACTGACATAGGGCCCGCAATCCTCGGTGTGGGGAGGATGTGTTCCATCCCAAGATCCGACTGGGTCCCGGCTTCGACTATGTTTACCCAGTGTGCCATCAGGGAGATGTACCGTCCCTGGCCACAAGCACTTGTCCACGTGTCCGTTGTCAGGTGGACTCTCCCAGTAACTGCATTGTTGAGGGCACGGCAGAGGTTTTGGGACACGTGCTTGTGTAGTGCGGGGATGGCACACCGGGCAAAATAGTGTCGGCTCGTGACCGAGTACCGAGGGACGGCCACCGCCATAAGGTTGCAGAAGGATTCCGTCTCCACCAGCCTAAAAGGCAGCCTTTCCAACACAAGCAGTTGTCAAATGTGTGAATTTAGGACTGTGGCCTGTGGGGCGTTAGCTGCGAATTTCCGCTTTCGTTCAAAGGTCTGGGATATGGACAATTGAATGCTGCGGTGGGACGTAGACGTGGACGTTGATGCTATTTCTTGAGAAACTGCCATAACAAGTGAAGATTGAGAGGAGTGGGCTTCTTTGCATGCAGTATGGACAGGGGATTGCCTTGCACACACAACAGGGGGTTCTATTGCACGCACAACAGCGGAAGAAGCAGTGGTGACACCCGCTGACACTGGTCGTGGACCCTGGGGTTCGCCCCACAAAGTCGGGTGCTTTGCTGCCATGTGCCTGATCATGCTGGTGGTGGTCAGGCTGGTAGTTTTGTCACCCCTGCTGATGCTGGCATGGCAGGTGGTACAAATGGCCTTTTTGGGGTTATCAGCAGAGTCTTTAAAAAAATTCCAGACTCTGGCAGACCTACCGCTTGTACTGGCAACGTCCCTCGTGTTGGTGTTACGGGGAACGGTTGCCCGCCTTCTGTCTGCGGCCACTACACTGCTTCTTCCTGCCTGTTGGGGTACTCTGCCTCCCTCCCCCTGTGTGCTGCTGGCCTCACTCTGCATGTCCTCCACCACCTCCTCCTCTTCCACTTGCGCACCATGATCCTCCTCCTCACTTCCTGGCAATTGTGTCTCGTCATCGTCCACCTCTTGTGACAAATTGCCAGTGTCGACTTCCTGTGGCCGTGGCTGTTCAAATATTTGTGCATCGCTACATGGGATCTCCTCTTCCACCACTTCAAGCAGATCTGGCGAGGGGCACAAATCTGGAAATGGACAAGAGAACCGCTCTTCAGAGTGTCCAAGTGTGGGCTCAGTTGCTGTCTGACGACACTCGGCATGGTGGGAGGAAGGAGCATCAGGGTGAGGAGGAGTATGCGGTCGAGACTCACGGCTACTAAGAGTCGACCATGTGGAAGACAGGCCGGTGGTGGTGGTGCCCAGGTAACTGGAAGTATTATCTGCTATCCAATTAATAACCTGTTCACACTGATCAGTTCGCAATACTGGTGTTGTTCTGTGCTTCCCTAGTAATTCGGTCAAGAAGTGGGAGCGAGAAGATGTGGCTGTTGGTTGTGGCACATTTTCACCTTAGCCACGGCCCTGTCCTCTGCACGCACCATCACCAGAACGTCCACTTCCACGTCCCTTGCCAAGCGCCTTGCCCATTGTAAAGGAAGTAAAATAGCTTACACTCGAACTATCAATGGAAAAAGGGTAATAAAAAGTAGATTAGAAGCGTGGAAGAGGAAAACCACAGTTCTATTTCTCTGGCCTACACCCTACACTGGTGTATGTATACCAGACTTTTTTAATATATTTGCGGTTGAACAGTGAGCGACAACCTCAACTGTTTTTTTTAGATACAAATGGCCCAAAAGTGGATAATACAGAGGTTTGAAGCGCGGAACTGCAAAGCCACACTTGTATTTCTCGGGCCTACACCAGACTATTTTCAACAGATATATTTGTGTCTGAACAATCAGGAGACACTATTATTTATTTTTTACGCCAAAAAATGCCAAAAGCAGGATAATAGAGATTTTTTACGGTGGATCAGCAAAACCACAGTTATAATTTACTGGTGTATACCAGACTATTTTCAACAGATATATTTGTGTCTGGACAATCAGGAGACACTATTATTTATTTTTTACGGCAAAAAATGCCAAAAGTAGGATAATAGAGATTTTTTTCCCGTGTAACAGCAAAACCACAGTTTTAATTTACTGGTGTATACCAGACTATTTTCAACAGATATATTTGTGTCTGAACAATCAGGAGACACTATTATTTATTTTTTTTACGGCAAAAAATGCCAAAAGCAGGATAATACAGATTTTTTACCGTGGAACAGCAAAACCACAGTTATAATTTACTGGTGTATACCTGACTATTTTCAACAGATATATTTGTGTCTGAACAATCAGGAGACACTATTATTTATTTTTTACGGCAAAAAATGCCAAAAGCAGGATAATAGAGATTTTTTACCGTGGAACAGCAAAACTACAGTTTTAATTTACTGGTGTATACCAGACTTTTTTAAAAATATAGATTTGCGGCTGAACAGTGAGCGACACACTCAAACTGGGTTTTTTTTAGATACAAAAGGCCCAAAACTGGATACTACAGAGATTTGACCCGTAGAACTGCAAAACCACACTTCTGTTTCTGTGGCCTATACCAGACTCTTTTCAACAGATATATTTGTGTCTGAAAAATCAGAGACACACTTTTTTTGGGGTGGGGGGGACACCAATAGGTTAATAAGACGGGTATTTGTACAGTGTGAAGGAGGGAAAAAAAAGAGATTTAGTTGAAAAAAAAGGATTTTTATTGGCCCCCGAGACCTGGAGCTAAGTCCAGCAATTTCAGCAACAGGGGCACACAGGACTGTAATGCAGCGTTTGCTGGTATAACCACTGCGTCTCCTGCCTGCCTGATATCTAGGATGGATATTAGTCCTGAGAAGGACTGTTTGTTTGATCTGGCAGCCTTTACAGACCCTACACTAACTATTTCGCAGGATAAATCTCTCCCTAGCTCAGCAGTGCTGTCCCTACACTGTCTAATCCGGAGCGACTGTGTCCAAGATGGCGGCGCCCGGTTTTAAATACTTGAGGTGACGCTGTGCAGCCAGCCAATCACTGTAATGCCCACAAACAACATGGCTGCGGCATTACAGTGACTGGCTGGTAATCCCTGCATGTTCATTGGCTCTGTAAAGAGCGCCAAACATGCAGGGCGGAGACCCGAGCTCCCGCCCGAGTAACCTGGAAATGCTCGGTGCTCGCCGAACATCCCGAGTAGCGTGATGCTCGGGCGAGTACCGAGCAGTGTCGAGCATGCTCGCTCAACACTAATCCTCACCTTTCTGTTGGTAATCAGCACTTCCTTGCTGTGTCCTTAAATACACTCAGATTGCTCAGAGAGTTGCTGGTGATAGCATGTATACCTATTCAGGCTTGGGATTCTAGTAGTTGGCTAGAATTACCTTGGAGTTCCTTTGTGGTTTGTTGCCATGCTTTATTCAGTGTCATCTTAGAGCTAAGTGTATTCCCCTGTTTGTTTCCCGTGTGTACTTTTGTTGGTAGTGGGGTTGACTCAGTCCTCACCCTTCCCATTCCCAACCTAGGGTCTAGCCTTAGGGTCATCTAGGGCCAGGTTTCCTGCTCGGCGATAGGCACAGAACCTATTTAGGGTCTATAGGGGAGTTAGGGTTTGTCATTTAGATCTGTTTAGGGGTCTCCACTCTCTCTTTCCCTAGTTGTTAGGGCTCCCTTTCCTTTTCCCATCATTATGCACTGGGTTCTCTCCATACCTAGAGTGCCAGTTAAAAAAAAAAAAAAAAACTGACTTTCGGATTTTTTTTTTGTTATTTTTTTTCTGTGTTGTTGTGAATCCCGTTTCCGTGCTGGCGGAGCAGCTTCAGAGTTTGTCTCTGGAGGTTGCTGACCTTCAATCAGCTGTTCAGCAGCATCAGCAGCGGCCGCAGACTCCTAATGTTGGGGGCTCTGCAAGTAGGCTGGTCCAGCTTGAGCCCAAAATTGCCCTCCCAGACAGGTTTTCAGGAGGTAGAGTTTTTATTTGTCTTTAATGAAGCTTGTAAATTATACTTTAAGCTTCGACCCTACTCTTCTGGAGATGAGGAGTAGCGAGTGGGGATTGTGATCTCACTATTACAAGGAGATCCTCAATCCTGGGCTTTCTCTTTGCCACAGGGCTCTGCTTGCCTCCGATTGGTTGAAGTTTTTTTCAGGGCTCTGGCCCTCATCTATTATGATCCTGACCGAATCTCCTTTGCTGAATCCAGGCTGCATCGCCTTCAGCAGGGGGATCGGTCAAAGGAGACTTGTAGTTCCGAATTTCGTAGATGGGCAACCGAAACCAAGTGGAATTACCCGGCTCTTAGAAGCCAATTTTGTCAGGGTCTTTCAGAAAGGTTAAATGCCTTGCAGTTTACAAAACCTCTGGGTCCTTGGAGGGTGCCATGTCATTGGCTACACGCATAGATAGATGCCTTCGGGATAGGAGGGTGAGACCACCTTCTCCGGAGCCCCTTTTTTGGGGCAATACCCCAGTGACGGGGGGCGGTCTGGGGGTGAACTTGTACTCATTGATTTGGAGGACCCCTTGCAGTTAGGGGGAGCTACTGTGCTGCATATTTCCTCTGAAATTTGCAAGAGAAAGGGGGGATGGTTTTTTTGTGGTATAAAGGGACATTTTATTGGGGTCTGTCCCTCGGCTCCTATCTGGAACATCTGGTACATCTGAAACTATCCTTGGTAGTGTGGGGTTGGATAATCAGGGGGTGTGTTTGTCTTCTACATGCAGCTCTCAGTTTATCCTGATGGCAGAGATGGTGCTAGAGAGCAGGACTGAGAAAATTTCTGTGTTTTTAGACAGTGGAGCTGGAGTCAGCATGGTTAATGCTAGGTTTGTGAGAACTCATGGGCTTATTTGCAGTACGTTAACTAAGCCCATCCCCATTTATGCCATTGATTCAGCGCCACTTGCTCAGAGATGTCTGGCACTGATTGTACATGATATAAGACTGAGGGTGGGGACCCTTCATTATGAAGTAATTCCTTGTTATGTCCTGGAGGGTCTTCCCACTCCTGTTGTACTGGGTCTACCCTGGTTGGTGAAACAATCCGGTAGTGGATTGGGAATCCAGGGAAATTGTGGAGTGGGGAGATTACTGTCATGAAAACTGTTTAAGCACTTCTCTCTGCTGTCTCTATGGAGACCTTACCTGCATTTCTGTCTGGTTTTGAGGATGTATTTTCTGAGAAGGGGTGTCAGGAGTTGCCTCCTCATCGTGCATATGACTGTCCCATTAACCTGATTCCCGGAGATAAACTACCCAAGTCCAGACTATATAATCATTCTGGTCCTGAGAGACAAGCCATGAAGGATTTCATTGCTGAGAGTCTGGAGAAGGGACATATCAGACCCTCCTCTTTATTTAACCAGATTGTGGGAGCTTAAGTGTTCTCCAAGTTGGATTTAAGAGGAGTCTACAATCTGGCTAGGATCAGAGAGGGGGATGAATGGAAAACAGCTTTCAATACCCCTGCGGGGCATTTTGAGAGTCAGGTTCAGTAATAGTGAAACCCCTCACTGACATGACAAAAAAGGGGTCGGATTTTTTCTAACTTGTCGAATGCCATCACCAAGAGTCTATTGGCAGGTCACCTTTCTTAGGTGCATACGGTTTTCATCCGCAATTTGGTGCCTTTAGTGGTGGAGGAGTTCAGGAGTTCCTGAGGAGAAGCGTTTTGCTTCATCACTCTCTACTGTGTGGCAGGGAGTTCCGAATAATTTGAAACTCATGGGAGACAGATACAAACGTGTGGCCGACAGGAAACGATCGCCAGGTCCGGAACTATGTGTGAATGACTTTATGTGGTTGTCTACCAGAAATATCAAGTGGAAGGTTCCTTCCTGGAAGCTGGGACCTGATTTAGTGGTCCCAATAAAATAACCGCCGTCATTAACCCAGCAGTGTTTCATCTGGAGTTACCTCAGGCTCTTAGGATCCACAATATGTTTAACAGGTCTCTGCTCAAGAAGTATGCAATACCTCTTGAGTCCTCCCCCTTGCTGCCACCCCCAATCATGGTTGATGGCAATTTAGCGTTCCAAATATCGAAGATTGTGGCTTCTCATCTTCAGCATCGTTCCCTTCAGTACTTGGTGCACTGGAGGGGTTACGGTCCAGAGGAAAGGACGTGGGTTTGAGTATTGGACGTGAATGCCCCTAGGTTGATTCATTCATTCCATGCCTCTCATCCAGATAAACCTGGTCCTGAGTGTCCGGAGACCACTCGTAGAAAGGGGGGGTACTGTCAGGGGTGTGTGAGGCTTGACAGACAGTCATATGGCATCCAGCTGTAGAAGATTGCTGCGTTTGACCTTACAAACATCTACCTGATCCTTTTTTGATTCCTCTCTTTGGGACTGGTGAATTCCTCCACATTAGCCTCCACATGCACAGTATCATGACCCTACTGTACTCAACATCAACTCCCAAGGCAAATTATAGTGATCTCAACAATGTATGATCCCCAACTGTGACCCCACACACAGCCCTACATGCAGTATAATGGGCTTACATACAGTATAATGGCCTCACACCTCTCCCCACTGTACAGTGGCCCCCACTATCCCTCCAAACAGCATAAAGGCTGACACACAGCCCTCCACACAGTATGATGGACCCCACACAAACCTTCACACTGTATAATTGCTTGCATACAGTATAATGGCCCCCACATAGCCTTCTGTATAGTATAATGGGCCCCATGTAGTCCTCCACATTGCATAATGGACCCCCATAATTCTCCATATAGTATAATGCACCCCCCATAATCCTCCATATAGTATAATGTACTCCCCATGGTCCTCCGCTCTCTCCATGATCCTCCATAGAATATAATGCACTCCTCATGGTCCTCCATAGAACATAATGCACTCCCCATAGTCCTCCATACAATATAATGCACTCCTCATGGTCCTCCATAAAATATAATGCACTCCCCATGGTCCTCCATGCAATATAATGCACTTCCCATAGTCCTCCATACAACATAATGCACACCCGATGGTCCTCCATACAATATAATGCACTCCGCATGGTCCTCCATACAATATAATGCACTCCCAATCCCATGGTCCTCCATACAATATAATGCACTCCTCATGGTCATTCATGGAATATATTGTACTCCCCATTGTCCTTCATACAATATAATGCACTCCTCATTGTCCTCCATGCAATATAATGCACTCCCCATGGTCCTCCATGCAAAATAATGCACTCTCCATGGTCCTCCATGTAAAATAATGCTCTCCCTATGGTTCTCCATAGAAAATAATGCACTCCCCATGGTCCTCAATACAATATAATACACTTCCCATGGTCCTCCATACAATATTATGCACTCCTCATAGTCCTCCATACAATATAATGCACTCCCATGGTCGTCCATACAGTATAATGTAATCCTCACGGTCATCCATACAATATAATGCACTCCCCATGGTCTTCCATACAATATAATGCACTTCTCATGGTCCTCCATACAATATAATGCACTCCCAATCCCATGGTCCTCTATACAGTATAATGCACTCCCAATGGTTATCCATAGAATATAATGTACTCCCCATGGTCCTTCATACAAAATAATGCACTTCCCATGTTCCTCCATACAATATAATGCACTCCTCATAGTCCTCCATACAATGTAATGCACTCCACATGGTCCTCTGTGCCATATAATGCACTCTCCATGATCCTCCATGCAAAATAATGCACTCTCCATGGCCCTCCATATAAAATAATGCTCTCCCTATGGTCCTCCATAGAATATAATATACTCCCCATGGTCCTCCATACAATATAATGCACTCCTCATAGTCCTCCATACAATATGATGTATTCCCAATGGTCCGTCATACAATACAATGCACTCCCCATGGTTCTCCATAAAATATAAAGCACTCCCCATGGTCCTTCATACAATATAATGCACTTCCATGGTCGTCCATAGAGTATAATGTAATCCCCACGGTCCTCCATACAATATAATGCACTCCCCATGGTCCTCCATACAATATAATGCAATCCCCATGGTCCCCCATAGAATAAAATGCACTGACCATGGTTCTCCATACAGTATAATGCACTCTTCGTGGTCCTCCATACAATATAATGCTCTCCCCATGGTCCTCCATACAATATAATGCACTCCCCATGGTCCTCCATACAATATAATGCACTCCCCATAGTCCTCCATACAGTATAATGCAATCCCCATGGTCCTCCATACAATATAATGCACTCCCCACGGTCCTCTATACAATATAATGCACTCCCCATGGTCCTCCATACAATATAATGCACACTCCATAGTCCTCCATACAATATACTGTACTCCCCATGATCCTCCATACAATATAATGCTCTCCCTATGGTCCTCCATAGAATATAATACACTCCCCATGGTCCTCCATACAATATAATGCACTCCTCATAGTCCTCCATACAATATGATGTATTCCCAATGGTCCGCCATACAATATAATGCACTCCCCATGGTTCTCCATACAATATAATGCACTCCCCATGGTCCTTCATACAATATAATGCACTCCCATGGTCGTCCATAGAGTATAATGTAATCCCCACGATCCTTCATACAATATAATGCACTCCCCATGGTCCTCCATACAATATAATGCACTCCCTGCGGTCCTCCATAGAATAAAATGCACTGACCATGGTTCTCCATACAATATAATGCACTCTTCGTGATCCTCCATACAATATAATGCTCTCTCCATGGTCCTCCATACAATATAATGCACTCCACATGGTCCTCCATACAATATAATGCACTGCCCATGGTCCTTCATACAGTATAATGCAATCCCCATGGTCCTCCATACAATAGAATGCACTCCCCATGGTCCTCTATTCAATATAATGCACTCCCCACGGTCCTCTATACAATATAATGCACTCCCCACGGTTCTCCATACAATATAATGCACTCCCCATGGTCCTCCATACAATAATGCTCTCCCCATTGTCCTCCATACAATATAATGCACTTCCCATGGTCCTCCATACAATATACTGTACTCCCCATGATCCTCCATACAATATAATGCACTCCCCATGGTCCTCCATAAAATATAATGCTCTCTCCATGGTCCTCCATACAATATAATGCAACCCCCGTTGTCCTCCATAAAATATAATGCACCCCCCATTGTCCTCCATAGATTATAATGCACTCCCCATGGTCCTTTATACTCTATAATGGCCACCAGTCACTGATTAAAAAAAATACTCACCTCTCCTCGTTCCACCCGATGCTCCAGTGTCCTGAGCGTGTGGTGTGAAACGCCACACATCTCAGAACAGCGGGCACGCTGTAATGACTTCATTGCACCCGCTGCTCTGACACATCAGACGCCGAGACAGAATAATGGGGGTGGAATCGTCAGCTGACGCTCCATCATCATTGCGGGCACTGATGGGCAGAGTGCGGGTGCTGACCAATAGAGGGTGGCACAGTGAAGGCACTGACACCGGGTCCCCATGGCTCACATGCCTAATAGCAGTCGCGTGGCCTGCCCTAATTGTCGGTATGCCACTGATTCTGGGTATGCCTTTGCTTAACTGGCTGCTATTTACATTGATGTTTGCCCTCCTTTCAGTGTTAGAGACAGCAGCAGGAAAGGGAAGGAAGTTACAAATGTCAGGCCCTCGTATATAGGGGAAAGCCACCAACGGTTTTAGGGAGGATAAAGCACAGAGCATGTACTGAAACAATAACTAATAAAGCTGTGTTGATACATGAAAGCTAGTTAAGTTAGCAGCATTCATGTACACACAGACCTTATATCCATGTTGTATTACTTGGGGGCACATTCACACAGAGGAAAAAATCCAAATTGTCAACAGGTTGGAAACTACATATCAGCAAGACTGAAAAATAAAGAAAGGATGGGTATAGCAGTCCAATACATAGTAAATCTTTTTTCAATCTAAAGGTGTCATCTGAAGATGAATCTTCAGGAGCGTACCGCTCCTAGACTCTGCCTTCATGCTTTGCCAGTGGTGGTGTGCTCCTGAAGATTGACAGTTCAGAGAAGCAGCATGAAAACATAACTGGTTCAAACTGTGCTCTCTCCCTGGTAAAAAGTGGGGGAATGACATTCCTTAGTGAATTATTGTGAGTAAAAAGCACTAAATAAATACAGAGGATGTCCTGACTCTTCTCAACTAGTAGAGTTGCACTATGAGTACAACACCATTGTAAATGTGTCACAAGTATGTATCTTTTCATCAAGTCGTCACTCCAGCAGAAAGAATCCCAGTCTCATAACGGGAGGTTAGGATAAGAACAGATATGGTGCAGGTACAGCCAACACTGGCTTCAATGGGCATCCAAGTGTGGTGTTTGTCCACAGGATTAAACAATCATAAGCAAGGGAAATATTAGAACTTAATGCTTTATTAGGACAAAACTGTAACGCGTTTTTATTTCAAACTCCGGAATCTTCCTCAGCCATAAAAACACATTTGGTCAAATATAAACCTACACTTCATAAGATGTGAAATAGCCGGAAATAGAAGGGTGGAAGAAAGTGATCCAATACAATCCAAGATTACGAATCCATAAAAATATTTTAAAAATTCATCTGCGTACTATAAGTTAATAACTTACTAACTAATCTCTATTTTTTTTTAAATGTCTGCGAGTAGATTTTTGATTAATTTTACTATTCTTTTTTAAAATTAATAGAATATCTACATGCAAACATTTAAGAAAAGTAAATTCTAACAGTTTCTTAAATTATAGATCAGTGCATTATTAAAATGTAATACAAATGTTCTGTTTAGCCAGTTTCTGCGAGTTAGAAAAAAATGCACTGAAAGTGCAGATTATGCAGTACAAGGTGGAATATTCAAAAGATGTTTTCTTCAAAAAGGATATCCTAAACAGTTAATTAAAAATGCTTTTAACACTAAGTTTTGACTATCACAGGATACCTGTTTAGTTGAGAAAAAGAAAGCTCCTTCATTTGTAAATAATGGTAGAGATGAGAGAATCAGACAAAATTCAAATTTGCCTTGCAGTGCAGATTTTATCAGGAAATTCAATTCACAGAGACGTTCTTATCCTTAAGTTTAATGTCCCGTATTATGCTCTTGAGTCCTTTCAGATCCAAGCGCATAATAAACATAAGATATAAAAATAATTCTTATACTCACCTCTCTGCTCACCTTTCTGGTCACTCTCTGCCCGCTGTCCACTGTCCGGTCTTCCGCGCCTCTGTTGAATCACATTTCCAGCCCAGTATTCACTCTACACCGAGGATATCGAACTAAGTAGGCCTTGGAGAAGCCCCAGCCTAGATGGAACATCGGGCCATACAGTAGATGTGGTGTTAAAGAGGTGCAGTGTATCATACAGTGGGCAGGGAATAGGGGTGGCAGCCAGTGAATTAAGTGGCCAGCAAGAGGTTAAAAAGAAAAAAGGATACGCACCTCACCACTCTCCATTCTGGCCATTCCCACTGCTCCCTGTCTGCTGTCTGGTCCTTAGTACCTCCATTGCTTCGCATCTCGGGCCCAGTGTTCACTCTTGGCGTTTGCCTTTCGATTTATGGCAAATTGATTCTCCAGTAACCGAATTTCCTTGACAATTTCAGCAAAGCAGGCAGTTTTAATTTTTAAAATATTCAATGATATCTAATTTGTCAATTAATTTTTACTACACTTGACAACTATGACAATATTTTAATGTCCATGCTTTCCTAATACAACAATGAATGTAATATCCTTATTAAACATCAAGGTTTGCTTGTAACATATAGTAACCAACTAAAAATATTAGTAAACAAGTACTATGCCTTCTCTTTCCCTTTTTGCTATTCTGCTGAAAGTTTTAGGTGGTGAAGTCTGCTGTTACCAGCCATGACTGTAAAACATTAGGTAATTATCTTTGTGTAAGGAATTCTAAAATGTTCTCTTTAAGGTCAAAAGCCAATGCAAATGCTGAGCACATTATTCAAACTGTGGGGAAGGTAAGCTCAGTAAACACTGCATATGTTAACTATAAAAAAAGAAAATGCTGTACTCTATGCTAAAAATAATGTATTCATTGAATACCCTTGTGCATTGGGATGAGATATGATATATCCTACCCAACACTTGTGTCTTGTTTTGTGGAAAAAAAACAGTTATTAAAAAGTAAATGTTGGTGCAATTTAGGCTCCATTCACATCTGTGCAATTTAGCACAATACAGTATTGGGTTTCTTCTTGAACAATGAATACCACTCTCCAGGGGTGGGAGCTGACTGGGAAGGGTCACTGTGCAATAATTGTGTCTTTTTACCCCCTTCAACTGAATAAGGCCCCACTTGAATATACAGTGGCATATAAAAGTTTTGGCATCCCTGATCAACATTACTGTTATTGTGAACAGTTAATCAAGTTGAAGATGAAATGATCTCTAAAAGGGCTAAAGTTAAATATGATACATTTCCTTTGTATTTTAGGCAAAAAAAAATATTGACATTTTTTATATTAATAAAAAAAATTGGGCCTATGGAAAATTTTGGGCACCCTGCATGGTTAGTACCTAGTAGCACCCTCTTTTGAAAGTATCAAAGCATGTAATTGCTTTTTGGAGCCAGACAAGAGTCTTTCAATTCTTGTTTGAGGGAAAATACTTCCAGTTCTGTGAGATTCCTGGGTCGTCTTGCATGTTCTGCTATTTTGAGGTCTAGCCACATATTTTCAATGATGTTCAGATCAGGGGACTGTGAGGGCCATTGTAAAACCTTCAGCTTGCATCTTTTGAGGTAGTCTATTGTGGATTTTGATGTGTTTTTAGGATCATTATCCATAAGCCATCCTCTTTTCAACTTCATCTTTTTTACAGATGGTGTTATGTTTGCAGCAAGAATTTGTTGAAATTTCATTGAATTCATTCTTCCCTTTATCCGTGAAATGTTCCCTGTGCCATTGGCTGCAACACAACCCCAAAGCATGATTGATCCACCCCCATGCTTAATGGTTGGCGAGATGTTCTTTTCCTGAAATTCTGTGCCCTTTTTTCTGCACACATTGTGGCCAAAGAGTTCTATTTTAACCTCATCGGTCCATAGGATTCGTTTCCAAAATGCATCAGACTTGTTTAGATGTTTTCTTACATATTTCTGAGGCTAAATTTTATTGTGAGGACGCAGGAGAGGTTTTCTTCTGATGACTCTTCCATGAAGGCCATATTTGTGCGGGTGTCTCTGAACAGTAGAACAATGTACCACAACTCCAGAGTCTGCTAAATCTTTCTGAAGGTATTTTGCAGTCAAGTTAGGGGTTCTGATTGCTTTGTCTTCCAGACCTTATCTTTACCTTCACTGTTCCTGCTAACTACCATTTCTTAATTACATTTTGAACAGAGGAAAGGGCAACTTGAAAACACTCTGCTATCTTCCTATAGCCTTCTCCTGCTTTGTGGGCCTCAACCATTTTCATTTTCAGAGTGCTACGCAGCTGCTTTAAAGAACCCATGGCTTCTGTTTTTTGGCACCAGGTTAGAGGAGGCTAAGTTTTTATAAAGCTGAGAAATTTGCATCACCTGGCCTTTCCTAACGATGATAGTGAACAAGCCATAACCCTAACAGGCTACATAAGGTGTGAAACCTTGGTCAAAGTTATCTAAGCACACAGATTTCCAAGGGTGCCCAAACTTTTGCATTGTCCCATTTTCCTTTTCATAATGTTTAAAATGTAAACAATAACAATATTTTTTTTTGCCTAAAATACAAAGGAAATGTGTCATCTTTAACTTTAGGCCTTTTAGAGATCATTTCATCTTCAACTTGCTTAACTGTTCACAATTACAGTAATTTTGTCCAGGGGTGCCCAAACTTTTACATGCCACTGTACAAAAGCACATTTACTTCAATATTCACAGTAGGCACACATATATAAAATATGCATATGCTAATATATTATAGACGCTTCAAAACATTCCACGTGAATATACATGGTACAAACATGTATAAAATAAGCACATACATATAGCACATACATGCACATAACATTTTTCCAATGTACTTATTCAGGCGACCAGAATAACTTTTTAGTTTGTTCATTTATTGTTCTAACAGCCATAACTTTTCTTATTTTTTTACGTAAGCTTCACTACATACGATCCTGTTTATTGCGAGAAAAATTGTAGTTTTTAAGTGCCTTTTTTCCAAATGGGAAGTGTTGCACTTGTGTTAACTTTTTTATGAGTTTAATGGAAAAATAAAAAAACACATGCCATTTTTTTATGCCAATGATAAATCATCGTAAATAATCTGTTCACTGCATTGTATGGTTTCTTACAATTGCAGGGATACCAAATTTTCCCATATTATTTACTGATTTGGAACGATCCATTTTTAAAAGTGCATCAAAAATATGATTATTTTAATTGTTTTTCATTGATTTTTAGTACATTTTATAGGAAAAAAATGACTTTCATTTTGCCCCTAATATACTGTACATATATAGCGAGATGTAATGGTACAATGAGATGTATCTCTATGTGCCAGAATGTTATGCCTGACCAGAGTATGAACAGGGTCGGACTGGGGTGCTTAGGGCCCACCAGGGGAACTGACTCTAGGGGCCCACACTACAGCCCACCATAAACGGTTTTATTACTTGTTATGCTTTTCTATAATGTACTATAATTACATGATTGGCCGCGCTGTGGAGCACCAAGCGGCAGGACTTTCTTCGAACAGTCATTCCGTACTGCCAGAGTCCCTTTAATGGTAACTTGTCACCTTGAAAAACGCTATTTATCTGCAGATATAGGGGTAATCTGCAGGTAAATAGGGTTTAAAGCCTGGTTAGACGGCTTATTGGAAAAGCATTGGCTACACGGAGAAAATTACATTTTATTCTCCCTGCCGCCACTCGCTTCCTGTCATAGGGTCGGTGCAAGGAGGGAGACATTACAGTCACCGCGAACTACAAAGTGAGGGTGCTGCAATAACGTCCGGCACCTTGATTGTGACACTTCATGGAGCCCAACCTCAGGCTGAGCTTCATTGAATGACTAACATGGCAGCAGCACCTGGCAACTAGTGCTGAGCGAGCGTGGTCGGATAAGGTGTGATCCCAGCATGCTCGGGTGTTATCCAAGTATCTTGTAGTGCTCTGCTACTATGCTCGAGTCCCCGGGGTAGCATGTTTTGCGGCGGTAGACAGACGCAACACATACAGGAATTGCCGGTTTGTTAGGTAATCCCTGCATGTGTTGCGTCTGTCTACCGCCGCAAAACATGTTACCACAGGGACTCGAGCATATTAGCAGAACACTACAAGATACTCGGATAACACCCGAGCATGCTGGGATCACACCTTATCCGACCACGCTCGCTCAGCACTAGTTGCCAGGTGCTGCTACCATGTTAGTCATTCAATGAAGCTCAGCCTGAGGTTGGGCTCCATGGAAGTGTCACAATCAAGGTGCCGGACGTTATTGCAGCACGCTCACTTTGTAGTTCGCGGTGACTGTAATGTCTCTTATCCAACCACGCTCACTCAGCAATACTGGCAACCCATCAGTGACCTGCAACTGCGTCACAGGGGGCTGAAGGGAGCAGGTGACTGCATGCACCGGCCATTGTGCTATCTAAATGCCGCTGTCAGTGATTGACAAGGGCACTTAAATACTCAAAACAGCAGCAATCAAGGCGAGCTCTGATCACTGCTGTTACATGCAGACGCCGGCTATGTAACACAGCCGACATCTGCCCGGCTCAGCTCCTGAACCCGCTCCATACGAGCACATCCCAATGGTGACAGTTATGACAAGGTTAGCAAATTTCACTTGTCTGTTCCTAAATGTGGAAAGACAAATGGAATTCCCTAACACATGTGAAAGAGACCTAATAGATTTAGTAAAGGCGCCTCAAGCATATGAATGTTATTACACACCACAATGCACAGTTACATACACGCATCTTACAAAAATACATATTATTCCAGATACGCAGACACGCACAAACACATCAGTACATGAATGCATCATCTGAACCCCCATCATTTGTAATGTCAGGTCAGCCCCATATATATTTGTATCGCAAAAACCTACAACTCCCAGTATGTAATTAACAATAGAGATACTGGGAGTTGTTATCAGTCATCATCAGACTGCGGACCATACAGGAACCACAGTACTGATGAGACACAGGCAGGATCACAAATGAACATTTACATCCAGGTATCTTACCTGAGACGTCTTCTCTGATTAGAGTCGTTCTCTTTCTTTTCATCTCCATCTTGTCCAGACCCCTTGAGGACTTTTCTCATCCACAGCTCTTCTCTGCAAACTTCCATCTTCTCCGATCTTCTGCAGCACATCCCCACACGATGCCCTTAAAGATAGTAGTGTCATTATAATGCTCCTGAATAAAAATATCTACACTGAGCCCCTGAATAAACCTAACTCTTACAATGCTCCCTGCACAAAACATGACATACACTCTACCCTCCTTATGGTACCTGCTCTCAACACTGTCCTCTCCTTTCCATACTGGGCCCCCTCTCCACACTGTCCTCTCCTTACCATACTGGGCCCCCTGTTCACATTGTCCTCTCACACTGTGTCCCCCTATACTGCCCAGTCTCTATACTGTGCCCCTTCATCACACTCCCCCCTCCTCAGCATACTGTTCCCCCCTTTCTGTGCCCTCACACTGTTTCCCCCATACTGCCGCATCTCCATACCTTCCACCACACTACCTAGTCTCTGTGCTGTGTCACCTCACACTTTTCTCCCTCCATACTCTCTCCTCACACTATTCCCCCACTCTCCATACTGTTTCCTCACACATCCCCCTTCCCCATTCTATTCCTGCACTCATTCCCACCCCTCCTCTGGTTCACCATACTGTTTCTTCACACATCTCCCCATTCTGTCTCCTAAAATTTCTCTCCCATCTCTCCCCAAATATAATAAATCTTCGGAAGAGCACACAGACATGCAGGAGCGCGCTTACACACACGAAAACAAGCGCACACAGACACATACTAAGGGCTCTTTCACACGTCAGCACATGCGATGGCAGTTTCCACATGTACCAGAGACATTGGTACACGTAGACCCATTCAAATGAATGTTTTTACCTGCTGCACCTCCCGCAAAAAATCCCGCACACTGATGACAGCGCTCTTCCCAAGCACCGGGTGCTGAACGCTTCTCTCATCATAGATCCCTGCCGGCGCTGCGATCAGAAGCAGCAGGGTCAATGATGAGAGTAGTAGTCTACTCCCGCCGTGTCCAACTGTAAAAATAGGAATAAAATAAAAAAATCCTTATACTCACCTCTCCTAAGTGTCACCCGCTGTAATCCGTGCGAGCGCTCACACCGAGGAGAACGACTCCTGCAGCGAGTGGGCCCCGGAGCTGCGCTCAACAAGGGGTGCCCTGTCAATCACTGAGCGCAGCTCCGAGGCCCGCTCGCTGCAGGAGTCATTCTTCTCGGTGTGAGCACTCGTACGGATTACACTACTCTCATCATTGACCCTGCTGCTGCTGATCGCAGCACCGGCAGGGATCTATGATGAGGGCAGCGCTCAGCACCCAGCTCTTGGAAGCAGCGCTAACTGTACACTGATTCCCAAGCGCCGGTACGTGTCACACGGATGACACACAGGTGGACACGGATATCTCCAGTCCCATAAATATCAGGATATGTGAAAGAGCCCTAATATACACACGCAGATACACATACTCACAGAAATGGGGACAAGTACACACGCAGGCAAGCACACGCAGTCATGCACAGACACACTCAGACAATCACACACAAAAATGCAGACATGCAGGGAAGGACGCACACACGTGTGAAGACACATATACACACGTAGACATGCAGGCACTCAAATACATACACACACGCATGCAGGCATATACACACACACTGTACACACAGGCATATACACACACACACAGGCATATACACACAGGCAAGTACACACACAGGCATATACACACACACACTGTACACACATGCAGGCATTTACACACACATAAACATATACACACAAGCAGGCATATACACACACACGCGCACGCACCCGCAGGCATATACACACACACGCAGGCATATACACGCACACGCAGGCATATACACGCACACGCAGGCATATACACACACACGCAGGCATATACACACACACGCACCCGCAGGTATATACACGCACCCGCAGGCATATACACACGCAGGCATATACACACGCAGGCATATACACACACACGCAGGCATATACACACACACACAGACATATACACACACACGCAGGCATATACACACACACGCAGGCATATACACACACACGCAGGCATATACACACACACGCACACATATACACACACACACAGGCATATACACACACACACAAGCAGGCATATAGACACACACACTCCCGCAGGCATATACACACGCGCACACGCACACAGGCATATACACGCACACGCAGGCATATACACATACGCAGGCATATACACACACACGCATATACACATACACACACGCAGGCATATACACACACACGCAGGCATATACACACACACGCAGGCATATACACACACATATGCACAGACATATACACACACACAGGTATATACACACACACAGGCATATACACACACACACACACACACGCCCGCAGGCATATACACACGCACACACACACACAGGCATATACACGCACACGCAGGCATATACACATACGCAGGCATATACACACACACGCATATACACACATGCAGGCATATACACACACACACGCAGGCATATACACACACACGCAGGCATATACACACACATATGCACAGACATATACACACACATATGCACAGACATATACACACACAGGTATATACACACACACAGGCATATATACACACACACACGCAGGCATATACACACACACATGCAGGCATATACACACACACGCAGGCATATACACACACACAGGCATATACACACACACACAGGCATACATACACACACACGCAGGCATATACACACACTCGCAGGCATATACGCACACGCATGCAGGCATATACACACACACGCGCATATACACATACGCAGGCATATACACACACACACAGGCATATACACACACACAGGCATATACACACACACACAGGCATATACACACACACATGCAGGCATATACACACACACGCAGGCATATACACACACAGGCATATACACACACACAGGCATATACACATACACACGCATGCAGGCATATACACACACACACAGGCATATACACACACAGGCATATATACACACACACACACGCACACGCATATACACATGCGCAGGCATATACACACACACACAGGCATATACACACACACAGGCATATACACATACACACACGCAGGCATATACACACACACACGCATATACACACACACACACGCCCGCAGGCATATACACACGCGCACACACACACAGGGATATACACACGCACGCAGGCATATACACACACACACGCGCGCAGGCATATACACACAAAAAGGCATATACACGCACACGCAGGCATATACACACACACACAGGCATATACACACACACGCAGGCATATACACACACACGCACCCGCAGGTATATACACGCACCCGCAGGCATATACACACGCAGGCATATACACGCAGGCATATACACACACACGCAGGCATATACACACACACACACAGGCATATACACACACACGCAGGCATATACACACACACAGGCATATAGACACACACGCACACATATACACACACACACAGGCATATACACATACACGCAGGCATATACACACACACACGCCCGCAGGCATATACACACGCGCACACGCCCGCAGGCATATACACACGCACACGCAGGCATATACACATACGCAGGCATATACACACACACGCATATACACATACACACACGCAGGCATATACACACACACACGCAGGCATATACATACACACAGGCATATATACACACATATGCACAGGCATATACACACACACAGGCATATACACACACACACACACAGGCATATATACACACACACACGCAGGCATATACACACACACATGCAGGCATATACACACACACGCAGGCATATAAACACACACAGGCATATACACACACACACACAGGCATATATACACACACACACGCAGGCATATACACACACACACACGCAGGCATATACACACACACGCAGGCATATACACACACACATATGCACAGACATATACACACACACAGGTATATACACACACACAGGCATATATACACACACACACGCAGGCATATACACACACACATGCAGGCATATACACACACACGCAGGCATATACACACACACAGACAGGCATATATACACACACACACGCAGGCATATACATACACACACGCAGGCATATACACACACACGCAGGCATATACACACACGCATGCAGGCATATACACACACACACGCGCATATACACATACGCAGGCATATACACACACACAGAGGCATATACACACACACACACGCAGGCATATACACACACACACAGGCATATACACACACACACAGGCATATACACACACACAGGCATATACACACACACACACGCAGGCATATACACACACACATGCAGGCATATACACACACACGCAGGCATATACACACACACAGGCATATACACACACACACGCATGCAGGCATATACACACACACACAGGCATATACACACACAGGCATATATACACACACACACGCACACGCATATGCACATGCGCAGGCATATACACACACACACAGGCATATACACACACGCATGCAGGCATATATACACACACACACGCGCATATACACATACGCAGGCATATACACACACACACAGGCATATACACACACACACACGCAGGCATATACACACACACAGGCATATACACACACACACAGGCATATACACACACGCAGGCATATACACACACACACACGCAGGCATATACACACACACATGCAGGCATATACACACACACGCAGGCATATACACACACACAGGCATATACACACACACACGCATGCAGGCATATACACACACACACAGGCATATACACACACAGGCATATATACACACACACACGCACACGCATATGCACATGCGCAGGCATATACACACACACAGGCATATATACACACACACGCAGGCATATACACACACACAGGCATATACACACACACAGGCATATATACACACACACAAGCAAGCATATACACACACACGCAGGCATACACACCCACACACATGCAGGCATATACACACACAGGCATATACACACACACACAGGCATATACACACACACACAGGCATATACACACACACGCATATACACACACGCACACGCATATACACATACACGCAGGCATATACACACACACACAGGCATATACACACACACAGGCATATACACATACACACATGCAGGCATATACACACACACACGCATATACACACACACACACGCCCGCAGGCATATACACATGCGCACACACAGGCATATACACACGCACGCAGGCATATACACACACACATGCCCGCAGGCATATACACACACACAGGCATATACACGCACACGCAGGCATATACACACACACGCAGGCATATACACACACACGCACCCGCAGGTATATACACGCACCCGCAGGCATATACACACGCAGACATATACACACGCAGGCATATACACACAAAGGCATATACACGCAGGCATATACACACACACGCAGGCATATACACACACACACACGCAGGCATATACACACACACATGCAGGCATATACACACACACGCAGGCATATACACACACACAGGCATATACACACACACACGCATGCAGGCATATACACACACACACAGGCATATACACACACAGGCATATATACACACACACACGCACACGCATATGCACATGCGCAGGCATATACACACACACAGGCATATATACACACACACAGACATATACACACACAGGCATATAGACACACACGCACACATATACACACACACACAGGCATATACACATACACGCAGGCATATACACACACACGCCCGCAGGCATATACACATGCGCACACGCCCGCAGGCATATACACACGCAGGCATATACACATACGCAGGCATATACACACACACGCATATACACATACACACACGCAGGCATATACACACACACACGCAGGCATATACATACACACAGGCATATATACACACATATGCACAGGCATATACACACACACAGGCATATACACACACACACAGGCATATATACACACACACACGCAGGCATATACACACACACACGCAGGCATATACACACACACGCACACGCATATACACACACACGCAGGCATATAAACACACACAGGCATATACACACACACACAGGCATATACACACACAAAGGCATATACACGCACACGCAGGCATATACACACACACGCACCCGCAGGTATATACACGCACCCGCAGGCATATACACACGCAGGCATATACACGCAGGCATATACACACACACGCACCCGCAGGTATATACACGCACCCGCAGGCATATACACACGCAGGCATATACACGCAGGCATATACACACACACGCAGGCATATACACACACACAGGCATATACACACACACGCAGACATATACACACACAGGCATATAGACACACACGCACACATATACACACACACACAGGCATATACACATACACGCAGGCATATACACACACACGCCCGCAGGCATATACACACGCGCACACGCCCGCAGGCATATACACACGCACACGCAGGCATATACACATATGCAGGCATATACACACACACGCATATACACATACACACACGCAGGCATATACACACACACACGCAGGCATATACATACACACAGGCATATATACACACATATGCACAGGCATATACACACACACAGGCATATACACACACACAGGCATATATACACACACACACGCAGGCATATACACATACACACATGCAGGCATATACACACACACGCAGGCATATAAACACACACAGGCATATACACACACACAGGCATATATACACACACGCAGGCATATACACACACACGCAGGCATATAAACACACACGCAGGCATATACACACACACGCAGGCATATACACACACATATGCACAGACATATACACACACACAGGTATATACACACACACAGGCATATATACACACACACACGCAGGCATATACACACACACATGCAGGCATATACACACACACGCAGGCATATATACACACACAGGCATATACACACACACACACAGGCATATATACACACACACACGCAGGCATATACATACACACACGCAGGCATATACACACACACGCAGGCATATACACACACGCATGCAGGCATATACACACACACACGCGCATATACACATACGCAGGCATACACACACACACGCATATACACACACACACACGCAGGCATATACACACACACACACAGGCATATACACACACACACAGGCATATACACACACACAGGCATATACACACACACACGCAGGCATATACACACACACATGCAGGCATATACACACACACACGCAGGCATATACACACACACAGGCATATACACACACACACACACATGCAGGCATATACACACACACACAGGCATATACACACACAGGCATATATACACACACACACGCATATGCACATGCGCAGGCATATACACACACACACAGGCATATACACACACACACACAGGCATATACACACACACACAGGCATATACACACACACGCACACGCATATACACACACACGCACACGCATATACACACACACGCAGGCATATACACACACACAGGCATATACACATACACACATGCAGGCATATACACACACTCACGCATATACACACACACACACGCCCGCAGGCATATACACACGCGCACACACACACAGGCAGATACACACGCACGCAGGCATATACACACACACACGCCCGCAGGCATATACACACACACACAGGCATATACACGCACACGCAGGCATTTACACACACACACAGGCATATACACACACGCACCCGCAGGTATATACACGCACCCGCAGGCATATACACACGCAGGCATATACACACGCAGGCATATACACACAAAGGCATATACACGCAGGCATATACACACACACGCAGGCATATACACACACACACAGGCATATACACACACACGCAGGCATATACACACACACAGGCATATAGACACACACGCACACATATACACAGGCATATACACATACACGCAGGCATATACACACACACACACGCCCGCAGGCATATACACATGCGCACACGCCCGCAGGCATATACACACGCAGGCATATACACATACGCAGGCATGTACACACACACGCATATACACACACACACACGCAGGCATATACACACAGGCATATATACACACATATGCACAGGCATATACACACACACAGGCATATACACACACACACAGGCATATATACACACACACACGCAGGCATATACACACACACATGCAGGCATATACACACACGCAGGCATATAAACACACACAGGCATATACACACACACACACAGGCATATATACATACACACACGCAGGCATATACACACACACACGCAGGCATATACACACACACGCAGGCATATACACACACACGCATGCAGACATATACACACACAGGCATATACACATACGCAGGCATATACACAAAGGCATATACACACACACGCACACAGGCATATACACACGCACACACACACACACGCATATACACGCACACGCAGGCATATACACATACGCAGGCATATACACACACACGCAGGCATATACACACACGCAGGCATATACATACACACAGGCATATATACACACATATGCACAGGCATATACACACACACAGGCATATACACACACACGCAGGCATATACACACACACGCAGGCATATACACACACACACAGACATGTACACACACACGCAGGCATATACACACACACACGCAGGCATATACACACACACAGGCATATACACACATACACACACAGGCATATACACACACACACTTCCGCAGGCATATACACACGCGCACACGCACACAGGCATATACACACGCAGGCATATACACACACACGCCCGCAGGCAAATACACACGCACACGCAGGCATATACACATACGCAGGCATATACACATACGCAGGCATATACACACACACAGGCATATACATACACACACGCAGGCATATACACACACACGCAGGCATATACACACACATATGCACAGACATATACACACACACAGGTATATACACACACACAGGCATATATACACACACACACGCAGGCATATACACACACACATGCCGTCATATACACACACACGCAGGCATATACACACACACAGGCATATACACACACACAGGCATATATACACACACACACGCAGGCATATACATACACACACGCAGGCATATACACACACACGCAGGCATATACACACACGCAGGCATATACACACACACACGCATGCAGGCATATACACACACACACAGGCATATACACATACGCAGGCATATACACACACACGCAGGCATATACACACGCACACACACACATGCATATACACACACACAGGCATATACACACACACACACACAGGCATATACACACACACATGCAGGCATATACACACAGGCATATACACACACACACAGGCATATACACACACAGGCATATATACACACGCACACGCATATACACATGCGCAGGCATATACACACACACGCAGGCATATATACACACGCACACACGCAGGCATATACACACACACACACAGGCATATACACACACACACAAGCAGGCATATATACACACACACAAGCAGGCATATACACACACACACACAGGCATATACACACACACGCAGGCATACACACCCACACGCATGCAGGCATATACACACACAAACAGGCATATACACACACATGCACACGCATATACACATACGCAGGCATATACACACACACACAGGTATATACACACACACGCAGGCATATACACACACACACACAGGCATATACACATACACGCAGGCATATACACACACAGGGATATACACACACACAGGCATATACACACACACAGGCATATACATATACACACACGCAGGCATATACACACACACACGCATATACACACACACGCCCGCAGGCATATACACACGCGCACATACACACAGGCATATACACACACACACGCCCGCAGGCATATACACACGCACACACACACAGGCACATACACGCACACGCAGGCATATACACACACGCAGGCATATACACACACACGCACCCGCAGGTATATACACGCAGGCATATACACGCAGGCATATACACACACACGCAGGCATATAAACACACAGGCATATACACACACACGCAGGCATATACACACACACAGGCATATAGACACACACGCACACATATACACACGCACACAGGCATACATACACACACAAGCAGGCATATACACACACACACGCGCACACGCACACAGGCATATACACACGCAGGCATATACACACACACACACGCCCGCAGGCATAAACACACGCACACGCAGGCATATACACATACGCAGGCATATACACACACACGCATATACACATACACACACGCAGGCATATACACACACACGCAGGCATATACATACACATAGGCATATATACACACATATGCACAGGCATATATACACACACACACGCAGGCATATACACACACACATGCAGGCATATACACACACACGCAGGCATATACACACACACAGGCATATACACACACACACAGGCATATACACACACACACACAGGCATATATACACACACGCAGGCATATACACACACACACGCAGGCATATACACACACACGCAGGCATATACACACACACGCAGGCATATACACACACACGCATGCAGGCATATACACACACAGGCATATATACACACACACATATACACATACGCAGGCATATACACACACACAGGCATATACACACACGCACACAGGCATATACACACGCACACACACACACAGGCATATACACGCACACGCAGGCATATACACATACGCAGGCATATACACACACACGCATATACACATACACACACGCAGGCATATACACACACACACGCAGGCATATACATACACACAGGCATATATACACACATATGCACAGGCATATACACACACACAGGTATATACACACACAGGCATATATACACACACATGCAGGCATATACACACACACGCAGGCATATACACACACACGCAGGCATATACACAGGCATATACACACACACAGGCATATATACACACACGCAGGCATATACACACACACGCAGGTATATACACACACGCGCAGGCATATACACACACACACGCATGCAGGCATATACACACACACAGGCATATACACACACACACACAGGCATATACACACACACGCACGCGCATATACACATACGCAGGCATATACACACACACAGGCATATACACACACACACGCATTCATATACACACACACACAGGCATATACACACACACAGGCATATATACACACACACACGCAGGCATATACACACACACATGCAAGCATATACACACACACACAAGCATGCAGGCATATACACACACACAGGCATATACACACACAGGCATATACACACACACACACACGCACACGCATATACACATGCGCAGGCATATATACACACATACACGCAGGCATATACACACACACACAGGCATATATACACACACACACGCAGGCATATACACACACGCAGGCATATACACACACGCAGGCATATACACACACACGCAGGCATATACACACACCCACACGCATGCAGGCATATACACACACACACAGGCATATACACACACAGGCATATACACACACAGGCATATACACACACACACACGCACACGCATATACACATACGCAGGCATATACACACACACAGGCATATACAGTCCAGACCAAAAGTTTGGACACACCTTCTCATTTAAAGATTTTTCTGTATTTTCATGACTTTGAATATTGTACATTTACACTGAAGACATCAAAACTATGAATCAACACATGTCGAATTATAAAAAGTATGAAACAACTGAAAATATGTCTCATATTCTAGGTTCTTCAAAGTAGCCACCTTTTGCTTTGATGACTGCTTTGCACACTCTTGGCATTCTCTTGATGAGCTTTAAGAGGAAGTCACCGGAAATGGTTTTCACTTCACAGGTGTGCCTTGTCAGGTTTAATAAGTGGGATTTCTTGCCTTATAATTGGGGTTGGGACCATCAGTTGTGTTGTGCAGAAGTCAGGTGGATACACAGCTAATAGTCCTACGGAATAGACTGTTATAATTTGTATTATGGCAAGAAAAAAGCAGCTAAGTAAAGAAAAACGAGTGGCCATCATTACTTTAAGAAATGATGTTCAGTCAGTCCGAAAAATTGGGAAAACTTTGAATGTGTCCCCAAGTGCAGTTGCAAAAACCATCAAGCGCTACAAAGAAACTGGCTCACATGAGGACCGCCCCAGGAAAGGAAGACCAAGAGTCACCTCTGCTTCTGAAAATAAGTTTATCTGAGTCACCAGCCTCAGAAATCGCAGTTTAACAGCAGCTCAGATTAGAGACCAGGTCAATGCCACACAGAGTTCTAGCAGCAGACACGTCTCTACAACAACTGTTAAGAGGAGACTTTGTGCAGCAGGCCTTCATGGTAAAATAGCTGCTAGGAAATCACTGCTAATGACAGGCAACAAGCAGAAGAGACTTGTATGGGCTAAAGAACACAAGGAATGGACATTAGACCAGTGGAAATCTGTGCTTTGGTCTGATGAGTCCAAATTTGAGATCTTTGGCTCCAACCACCATGTCTTTGTGCGATGCAGAAAAGGTGAACGGATGGACTCTACATGCCTGGTTTCCACCGTGAAGCATGGAGGAGGAGGTGTGATAGTGTGGGGGTGCTTTTCTGGTGACACTGTTGGGGATTTATTCAAAATTGAAGGCATACTGAACCAGCATGGCTACCACAGCATCTTGCAGCGGCATGCTATTCCATCCGGTTTGCGTTTAGTTGGACCATCATTTATTTTTCAATAGGACAATGAACCCAAACACACCTCCAGGTTGTGTAAGGGCTATTTGACCAAGAAGGAGAGTGATGGGGTGCTACGCCAGATGACCTGGCCTCCACAGTCACCAGACCTGAACCCAATCGAGATGGTTTGGGGTGAGCTGGACTGCAGAGTGAAGGCCAAAGGGCCAACAAGTGCTAAGCATCTCTGGGAACTCCTTCAAGATTGTTGGAAGACCATTTCCGGAGACTACCTCTTGAAGCTCATCAAGAGAATGCCAAGAGTGTGCAAAGCAGTCATTAAAGCAAAAGGTGGCTACTTTGAAGAACCTAGAATATAAGACATATTTTCAGTTGTTTCACACTTTTTTGTTAAGTATATAATTCCACATGTGTTAATTCATAGTTTTGATGCCTTCAGTGTGAACGTACAATTTTCATAGTCAAGAAAATACAGAAAAATCTTTAAATGAGAAGGTGTGTCCAAACTTTTGGTCTGTACTGTACACACACACACGCAGGCATATGCACACACACACACACAGGCATATACACATACACGCAGGCATATACACACACACACACACAGGCATATACACACACACAGGCATATACACACACACACACGCATATACACATACACACGCATATACACATACACACACGCAGGCATATACACACACACGCAGGCATATACATACACCCACACGCATGCAGGCATATACACACACACACAGGCATATACACACACACACAGGCATATACACACACACACACGCACACGCATATACACATACGCAGGCATATACACACACACACACGCAGGCATATACACACACACAGGCATATACACACACACACGCAGGCATATACACACACAGGCATATACACACACACACGCAGGCATATACACACACAGGCATATACACACACACACACGCAGGCATATACACACACACACACACGCATATACACATACACACACGCAGGCATATACACACACAAGCCCGCAGGCATATACACACGCGCACACACACAGGCATATACACACGCACACGCAGGCATATACACACACACGCAGGCATATACACACACACAGGCATATACATACACACACGCAGGCATATACACACACACGCAGGCATATACACACACATATGCACAGACATATACACACACACAGGTATATACACACACACAGGCATATATACACACACACACGCAGGCATATACACACACACATGCAGTCATATACACACACACGCAGGCATATACACACACACAGGCATATACACACACACAGGCATATATACACACACACACGCAGGCATATACATACACACACGCAGGCATATACACACACACGCAGGCATATACACACACGCAGGCATATACACACACACACGCATGCAGGCATATACACACACACACAGGCATATACACATACGCAGGCATATACACACACACGCAGGCATATACACACGCACACACACACATGCATATACACACACACAGGCATATACACACACACACACACACAGGCATATACACACACACATGCAGGCATATACACACAGGCATATACACACACACACAGGCATATACACACACAGGCATATATACACACGCACACGCATATACACATGCGCAGGCATATACACACACACGCAGGCATATATACACACGCACACACGCAGGCATATACACACACACACACAGGCATATACACACACACACAAGCAGGCATATATACACACACACAAGCAGGCATATACACACACACACACAGGCATATACACACACACGCAGGCATACACACCCACACGCATGCAGGCATATACACACACAAACAGGCATATACACACACATGCACACGCATATACACATACGCAGGCATATACACACACACACAGGCATATACACACACACGCAGGCATATACACACACACACACAGGCATATACACATACACGCAGGCATATACACACACAGGGATATACACACACACAGGCATATACACACACACAGGCATATACATATACACACACGCAGGCATATACACACACACACGCATATACACACACACGCCCGCAGGCATATACACACGCGCACATACACACAGGCATATACACACACACACGCCCGCAGGCATATACACACGCACACACACACAGGCACATACACGCACACGCAGGCATATACACACACGCAGGCATATACACACACACGCACCCGCAGGTATATACACGCAGGCATATACACGCAGGCATATACACACACACGCAGGCATATAAACACACAGGCATATACACACACACGCAGGCATATACACACACACAGGCATATAGACACACACGCACACATATACACACGCACACAGGCATACATACACACACAAGCAGGCATATACACACACACACGCGCACACGCACACAGGCATATACACACGCAGGCATATACACACACACACACGCCCGCAGGCATAAACACACGCACACGCAGGCATATACACATACGCAGGCATATACACACACACGCATATACACATACACACACGCAGGCATATACACACACACGCAGGCATATACATACACATAGGCATATATACACACATATGCACAGGCATATATACACACACACACGCAGGCATATACACACACACATGCAGGCATATACACACACACGCAGGCATATACACACACACAGGCATATACACACACACACAGGCATATACACACACACACACAGGCATATATACACACACGCAGGCATATACACACACACACGCAGGCATATACACACACACGCAGGCATATACACACACACGCAGGCATATACACACACACGCATGCAGGCATATACACACACAGGCATATATACACACACACATATACACATACGCAGGCATATACACACACACAGGCATATACACACACGCACACAGGCATATACACACGCACACACACACACAGGCATATACACGCACACGCAGGCATATACACATACGCAGGCATATACACACACACGCATATACACATACACACACGCAGGCATATACACACACACACGCAGGCATATACATACACACAGGCATATATACACACATATGCACAGGCATATACACACACACAGGTATATACACACACAGGCATATATACACACACATGCAGGCATATACACACACACGCAGGCATATACACACACATATGCACAGGCATATACACACACACAGGTATATACACACACAGGCATATATACACACACATGCAGGCATATACACACACACGCAGGCATATACACACACACGCAGGCATATACACAGGCATATACACACACACAGGCATATATACACACACGCAGGCATATACACACACACGCAGGTATATACACACACGCGCAGGCATATACACACACACACGCATGCAGGCATATACACACACACAGGCATATACACACACACACACAGGCATATACACACACACGCACGCGCATATACACATACGCAGGCATATACACACACACAGGCATATACACACACACACGCATTCATATACACACACACACAGGCATATACACACACACAGGCATATATACACACACACACGCAGGCATATACACACACACATGCAAGCATATACACACACACACAAGCATGCAGGCATATACACACACACAGGCATATACACACACAGGCATATACACACACACACGCACACGCATATACACATGCGCAGGCATATATACACACATACACGCAGGCATATACACACACACACAGGCATATATACACACACACACGCAGGCATATACACACACGCAGGCATATACACACACGCAGGCATATACACACACACGCAGGCATATACACACACCCACACGCATGCAGGCATATACACACACACACAGGCATATACACACACAGGCATATACACACACAGGCATATACACACACACACACGCACACGCATATACACATACGCAGGCATATACACACACACAGGCATATACAGTCCAGACCAAAAGTTTGGACACACCTTCTCATTTAAAGATTTTTCTGTATTTTCATGACTTTGAATATTGTACATTTACACTGAAGACATCAAAACTATGAATCAACACATGTCGAATTATAAAAAGTATGAAACAACTGAAAATATGTCTCATATTCTAGGTTCTTCAAAGTAGCCACCTTTTGCTTTGATGACTGCTTTGCACACTCTTGGCATTCTCTTGATGAGCTTTAAGAGGAAGTCACCGGAAATGGTTTTCACTTCACAGGTGTGCCTTGTCAGGTTTAATAAGTGGGATTTCTTGCCTTATAATTGGGGTTGGGACCATCAGTTGTGTTGTGCAGAAGTCAGGTGGATACACAGCTAATAGTCCTACGGAATAGACTGTTATAATTTGTATTATGGCAAGAAAAAAGCAGCTAAGTAAAGAAAAACGAGTGGCCATCATTACTTTAAGAAATGATGTTCAGTCAGTCCGAAAAATTGGGAAAACTTTGAATGTGTCCCCAAGTGCAGTTGCAAAAACCATCAAGCGCTACAAAGAAACTGGCTCACATGAGGACCGCCCCAGGAAAGGAAGACCAAGAGTCACCTCTGCTTCTGAAAATAAGTTTATCTGAGTCACCAGCCTCAGAAATCGCAGTTTAACAGCAGCTCAGATTAGAGACCAGGTCAATGCCACACAGAGTTCTAGCAGCAGACACGTCTCTACAACAACTGTTAAGAGGAGACTTTGTGCAGCAGGCCTTCATGGTAAAATAGCTGCTAGGAAATCACTGCTAATGACAGGCAACAAGCAGAAGAGACTTGTATGGGCTAAAGAACACAAGGAATGGACATTAGACCAGTGGAAATCTGTGCTTTGGTCTGATGAGTCCAAATTTGAGATCTTTGGCTCCAACCACCATGTCTTTGTGCGATGCAGAAAAGGTGAACGGATGGACTCTACATGCCTGGTTTCCACCGTGAAGCATGGAGGAGGAGGTGTGATAGTGTGGGGGTGCTTTTCTGGTGACACTGTTGGGGATTTATTCAAAATTGAAGGCATACTGAACCAGCATGGCTACCACAGCATCTTGCAGCGGCATGCTATTCCATCCGGTTTGCGTTTAGTTGGACCATCATTTATTTTTCAATAGGACAATGAACCCAAACACACCTCCAGGTTGTGTAAGGGCTATTTGACCAAGAAGGAGAGTGATGGGGTGCTACGCCAGATGACCTGGCCTCCACAGTCACCAGACCTGAACCCAATCGAGATGGTTTGGGGTGAGCTGGACTGCAGAGTGAAGGCCAAAGGGCCAACAAGTGCTAAGCATCTCTGGGAACTCCTTCAAGATTGTTGGAAGACCATTTCCGGAGACTACCTCTTGAAGCTCATCAAGAGAATGCCAAGAGTGTGCAAAGCAGTCATTAAAGCAAAAGGTGGCTACTTTGAAGAACCTAGAATATAAGACATATTTTCAGTTGTTTCACACTTTTTTGTTAAGTATATAATTCCACATGTGTTAATTCATAGTTTTGATGCCTTCAGTGTGAACGTACAATTTTCATAGTCAAGAAAATACAGAAAAATCTTTAAATGAGAAGGTGTGTCCAAACTTTTGGTCTGTACTGTACACACACACACGCAGGCATATGCACACACACACACACAGGCATATACACATACACGCAGGCATATACACACACACACACACAGGCATATACACACACACAGGCATATACACACACACACACGCATATACACATACACACGCATATACACATACACACACGCAGGCATATACACACACACGCAGGCATATACATACACCCACACGCATGCAGGCATATACACACACACACAGGCATATACACACACACACAGGCATATACACACACACACACGCACACGCATATACACATACGCAGGCATATACACACACACACACGCAGGCATATACACACACACAGGCATATACACACACACATGCAGGCATATACACACACAGGCATATACACACACACACGCAGGCATATACACACACAGGCATATACACACACACACACGCAGGCATATACACACACACACACACGCATATACACATACACACACGCAGGCATATACACACACACGCCCGCAGGCATATACACACGCGCACACACACAGGCATATACACACGCACACAGGCATATACACACACACGCCCGCAGGCATATACACACACACAGGCATATACACGCACACGCAGGCATATACACACACGCAGGCATATACACACACGCAGGCATATATACACACACACGCACAGGCATATACACATACACAGACGCAGGCATATACACACACGCAGGCATTTACATACACACAGGCATATATACACACACACGCACAGGCATATACACACACACAGGCATATACACACACACAGGCATATATACACACACAGGCATATATACACACACACAGGCATATACACACACACACGCAGGCATATACAAACACACAGGCATATACACACACAGGCATATACACACACACACACACAGGCATATACACACACACACACAGGCATATACACACACACACGCAGGCATATACACACACACACGCAGGCATATACACGCACACACGCATGCAGGCATATACACACACACACAGGCATATACACACACAGGCATATACACACACACACACACATATACACATACGCAGGCATATACACACACACACAGGCATATATACACACACACAGGCATATACACACACACACGCAGGCATATACACACACACAGGCATATACACACACGCAGGCATACACACACACACGCAGGCATATACACACACCCACACGCATGCAGGCATATACACACACACACAGGCATATACACACACACGCACACGCATATACACATATGCAGGCATATACACACACACACACAGGCATATACACACACACACAGGCATATACACACACACACGCAGGCATATACACACACACACAGGCATATACACACACACACAGGCATATACACACACACACGCAGGCATATACACACACACACAGGCATATACACACACACACACGCCCGCAGGCATATACACACGCACACACACACAGGCATATACACACGCACGCAGGCATATACACACACACACGCCCGCAGGCATATACACACGCACACACACAGGCATATACACGCACACGCAGGCATATACACACACACATATACACATACACACAGGCATATATACACACACACGCACAGGCATATACACACACACAGGCATATACACACACACAGGCATATATACACACACACAGGCATATACACACACACGCAGGCATATACACACACACAGGCATACACACACACACACACACACATGCAGGCATATACACACACACGCAGGCATATACACACACACACACATGCAGGCATATACACACACACGCAGGCATATACACACACACACACACATGCAGGCATACACACACACACAGGCATATACACACACACACGCATATACACACACACACAGGCATATACACACACACACACAGGCATATACACACACACACAGGCATATACACACACACACAGGCATATACACACACACACACAGGCATATACACACACACACAGGCATATACACACACACACACAGGCATATACACACACACACACAGGCATATACACACACAGGCATATACAAGCACACACAGGCATATACACACACACACACACACAGGCATATGACTCACCCATAAAAACGTCATTGAATATTTGGCACGGTGCTCTTGACATGAAATTGAAGCAGTGAGAGCTGTACGCCTGCCGCCTTGTTTCCAATTCCAGGCCAGGCCAGGTTGGAGAGTTGAACTGTATAGGGCGGTCACCGTCCACATATCCAGCCCCGGAGCCGGTATAAAAAAGCCCAGTGTCAGAGCAGGAGAGAAGGGGGCGATGCACCGGTCACCACCTGGTCGGGAGCCGGTATTACTACAGGGGAGCAAGCCAGGCCAGATATGGAGCCGGGATGGGACCGTATGAGAAGCCCGGGAGCAGGGAGAGCAGAGCGAGACGTCGGGTTCGGTGGTGCCGGCGTATCATAGGACGGCCCTGGAGCAGAGAGAAAGCAAAGCAGAGCGCGGCCATGGCATATCAGAGGCCAGGAGAGAGCGACGTCACCGTCAACTGACACCACACCACAGTCTGCCAGCCAGCGGGAAAGCAGAGCGCGGTGCGTGTCACCGCCCAGAAAGAATCCATCCTCTTAGTGTCAGGGACTCACGTGGTAAGTATGCTGCATGCACGTCACTGCAGGCCCGCTGTCACCAATGAATGTGCCGTGCGCGCGACGCTACATTTGCTTCAGCCCCGCTTTTGAAGGACTCCCGCCACCAATTTTCTCACTCTCATATCGGGGCCCACCGGGAAATTTCCCGATTTCCCGCCAGGCCAGACCGACCCTGAGTATGAATACCATTTAGACCTTAGACAGAGAAAATCCTCCCATATTTAGCAGTACGAAACAAGAGGGGATTATAAAGAGAGAAAATAGGAAGCGCAAGCTTCTAAGTGTAGTAGTTAGATTCCAAGGGTATATACTCAGTATAAATCCACTCACCTATTTGGTGTCTTGAGGTACTGCATGTAAATCCAATCAGTGGATCACTCCATTCCTCTTTCCATTCAGTTTGCTGCAGAAATCTGGGAGCTGATGAGAGCACTGGACAGTGCTTTCATGGGCAATACCACTTTGTGAATGTTTTTCCCAGCAATATGTGCTCCTGAAGGATGATGATGGAATTTGATATTCGGATTCAAAGATAATTTTTAATTCAAACTAAAATACAGTATTTTAGTTTGAAATAAAAATTATCTTTGAATCCAAATATCAAGTTCCATCATCATCCTTCAGGAGCGCATATTGCTGGGAAAAACATATTTAGCAGTACAGCACGGTTGTCATTTTTAAGCTTTCTGCCTACCATGCTAGAGGTTGGGAGTCTGAATCCTGGAGAAGACCACACTTGAAGAAAAGCAATAAATGCATCTGCTGAGCACAGAGTGATTCCAGGGACCCCTATCTCAGCATACTCATAAGATAGGGTGGAAAATGAAGAATCACTAGAGTGTCCTGACTGAGATACATGCAGTGTGACTGAAACGGCTGCAAGTGCAGTATGTTTTCCCGGCCACTCACTAACGAAGTTTGTTAATTTTCAAATATTAAGGGGTAAATTTGGTCAAGAGAGTTGTCATATACTCACATAACATCTCTAAAATACTGATCTTCTTTGTTACGTGCCACCACTTTAATGTTTTTGGGACTGGCAGAGTCACTGGGTGTCTCCAATGCACTAGGCCACCTAACTAGGATCACCGATGGCCAATTACCGTGTCCTTCAGGCTGGCCAATCAAGAAGACCTGTTATTGGACCAATAATTGGGTAGGTTTGATAATTATTACTATTGGCACCCCATTTTCTTCCTATACTACACTATGCGCTTATTGGATTATTAAACATTGTTCTTTCCCAACTTATCCCTTAAGTGTTCTTCCTGATTAACCCATGGATGCTGACTCTGGATTGTTCTGGGACTACTTGACCGCTCTCTCCATTTATTCTATTTGACCTCCTGGACTCTGGATTGCCAGTCTCTGATTATGTTTCTGGATCTGATTTTGTCCGCATTTGTGATGTTTTGGTTCTTACCCCGACTTGTTTGGTTTTCTAAATCAGCTTGGTCCACCCATAAGCATCTACACCACAAACAGAATATGGGAGTCCCTGCAGCAAAAACTAGATTCCTATATAGTGGTTAAATAGTGTACACCTTAAACCCTGCTAAGTGGAGCAACAGGGGTGGAATATGACAAAATAATAAATGAAGTTATAATCACCAGTTAAATTCCCCCTGCTGTTTGAGCATTGCCCTTAAAGTTCTTAGTGTCATTCACTGTTTACTTAACTGCAGAGTTGTCATGTGTCAAATGAAATGCCATCCAAAATCATCCAACATTTACCCAATTGAGATAATTTGGAATTATTTGTACCACAGAGTGAAGGCATAGCAGCCAATAAGTGCTCAGCACCTCTGGGAACTCCTTTAAGACTGTTAAAAAAACATTCCAGGTGACTACCCGATGAAGCAGCTTTAGCAAATGCCACGAGTGTGTGAAGCTGTCATCACCCTCCGAACTTTGTTTTCCTGCTTGAAAAAAAAAGTGAACTCCATCTTGCTTAGACTAGCCATCTCATAGTAGTGTCAAATGCCAGAGTCCATTATACTCTTTGGGAAGGGCAGGAGAGCGGAGGAGCAGAGTCAGGAAACAAGCCGAGGGAAACAAAGAAAGATTATGCAGAGCTTTCTAACAAGTCTTTTACCTCACTCAGGTGCTTTACTCATATTCTCACTGACCACTTCTACTGTGTAATCTCTCTTATGCTCTCACATGTCTTTGAGTTCTAAAAAGAAATGAAGCACAGCAATCTATCTCTGTGTGCGGTGAGATCTGTAGAGATCACAGCAGTTAGTCTCTTCACGCCAGCTCAGAATGATTGTGTGTCACCCCAGGCCTGGATGCCACAAATATTAAAGGCTGTGTCTGAGAGAAGGAGGGAGGTTCCCTGGTCAGGGACCATTAGCATGCAGCACCTCCTGTCCCAGGCCAGTAGGGGGAGCAGGCTGCCCCTATAAAAGCTGGAACTGAGGTCAGGGTTAGAGAGACCAGGACCCACTTCTGAAGCATCCAGAAGGGTTCCCAGAGGAAAGGGTCAGGTCAGCAGCAGCTGAGGAGTCCGAGAGGCAGAGGAGGAACAGCAAGCCAGGGACAGAGGCGACGAGAGCCGGTCCTGGCTGAGAGAGAACTACACAACCGGACACTGGGGTCCGAGGCTGTCAGGGTTGCAAGCCCGGCAGCAGATAACCAACCCGCAAGGGACTTCAGGTCCCTTGGCCTGAGAAGCCTGGAGGCTCCGCCACACAGAGGGACCAGTACAGCACGGAGAAGCAACAGGTACCTAAGGCCCGAGTCGCAAGCCATACAGGTGAAGTACACGGCCAGCTCAGGGACGTGGGCTATCACACCACGAAAAGGGGGATAGTCAGCAAGGGCAGAGAGAGAACGGTAGGCCTACCCACTCACCCTGACCAGTGGGGCTCGCCCGAATGCTCTCAGACACCCAGGCCCATTCCTACTCTGTACTCCTGTTGGGTCATTAGTACTAACTACAATAAAGACCCTGGACTGTTTGAAGCAGACTCTGAACCCTTATTATTGCGGCCTGCACCATCACCCCCAGCATCCTATTACACTGCCCTGAGGCTACACTCTTCCCGTGGGGAGTTATCCTATCCCTGTGCTGCATACCAACATCAGCCTCAGCGGTCTGCCTTGCAGCGGCGGTCATCCCTGACTGCAATCCACGGGTGGCGTAGTCGGACATTCAAAACCTTACAAATAGACTGCCACAGCATTTGGTCTGACCACCCTGAGCCACGGGATCGGGTTGCCACTACTACCCCTAATGTTGCACTGAAGCCCGGTTCCGGGTGCCCACGGCCCAGGGGGTGAGTCAATTGCAAATTAGAAACAGAGCAAACATAGGGAAATTGTAGGATACAAGTCATAAAATGGTAAAAAAATAGTGTTATTCCTCATGTACGCACACAGGACAGATTATTCTAAAAAGTTACTTGATGGCATGGTTACCCTTTAAGCTGCATGACTTTTTGTTTATTCTGCTCATTTTATTCTATTACCTATAGTAAAAGAAAGGAACCCAATAGGAGTAAGAGTAGCATGAACAGACGGTATATAGTATAATATAGAAATGTCCTCTATCTACTTTAGTTCACATAGAACACGTACTAGTAATTGAAATAATTTAAATGGCAGCAACCTACTGCAGATACTGAATGAAGACAATTAGTGATATACTCAATAACGGGACCCCAGGCAGTGCACTGGGCCCCAGGCAGCACACGGGGGGGGGGCAGAGACAGTGCACGGTGACCCAGACAGCGCACAAGGGGGTAGAGACAGCACACAAGAGGGTGCGCTGTCTCTGCCCCCCTATGCGCTGTCTGGGACCCTCTGTGTGCTGTTTGGGACCCCCTGTGCGATGTCTGGGGCCCCGTTTTTGAGTATATCACTCGATCCTGTGCATTTTCTGGGGCCCCTGTGCGATGTCTGGGGCCCCTGTGTACTGTTTGGGACCCCCTGTGCGATGTCTGGGGCCCAGTTCTTGAGTATATCACTCAATCCTGTGTGATGTCTGGGGCCCCTGTGCGATGTGTGATGTCTGGGGCCCGTGTGTGATGTCTGAGGCCCCGTTCTTGAGTATATTAAAGATCAAAGTATATTAAAGTATATTAATGATTAGATTTTTCATGTTTATGAGCACCATTGAGTGATATACTCAAGAATTACATAATTTTTGAACATTTTATTGTTTAAAACTCTAAACACACTGACTTTTTTTTTTTCAACCAGAAAACCTTGACAGTTCATAAAAAACTTGACTGTTCAGGATATAATAAAAGTCATAACATTCTGAAACTTCAACTTATAAAGGTACCTTTACATGGGGCGATTATTGGTTCAAGAGAGGCTTTCGGCCGATAATCGTACACATGGCTGGTATCAGGACACTACAATATATAGTTCAAAGGTAAACACTAGTGTTGAGCGAACATGCTCGACACTGCTCGGTACTCGCCCGAGCATCACGCTACTCGGGATGTTCAGCGAGCACCGAGCATTTCGGGGTTACTCGGGCGGGAGCTCGGGTCTCCGCCCTGCATGTTTGGCGCTCTTTACAGAGCCAATGAACATGCAGGGTTTGCCAGCCAGTCACTGTAATGCCGCAGCCATGTTGGTTGTGGGCATTACATTGATTGGCTGGCCGCACAGCGTCACCTCGAGTATTTAAAACCGGGCGCCGCCATCTTGGACACAGACGGCTGGGATCAGACAGTGTAGGGACAGCGCTGCTGATTTAGGGAGAGATATATACTGCAAAATAGTTAGTGTTGGGTCTGTAAAGGCTGCCAGATCAAACAAACAGTCCTTCTCAGGACTAATATCCATCCCAGATATCAGGCAGGCAGGCTGTATAAGAGACGCAGTGGTTAAACCAGCAAACGCTGCATTACAGTCCTGTGTGCTCCTGTTGCTGAAATTGCTGGACTTAGCTCCAGGTCTCGGGGGCCAGGAAAAATCCTTTCTTTTTCATCTAAATCCTCTTTTTTTTTCCCTCCTTCACACTGTACAAATACCCGTCTTATTAACCTTTTGGTGTCCCACCCCCCCCCCCCCCACCAAAAAAAAAAGTGTGTCTCTGATTTTCCAGACACAAATATATCTGTTGAAAATAGTCTGGTGCAGGCTACAGAAACAGAAGTGTGGTTTTGCAGTTCCACGGTTCAAACCTCTGTATTTTCCACTTTTGGGCCATTTGTATCTAAAAAAAAGCAGTTTGAGTGTGTCGCTCACTGTTCAGCTGCAAATATATATATTTAAAAAAGTCTGGTATACACCAGTAAATTATAACTGTAGTTTTGCTGTTCCACGGTAAAAAATCTCTATTATCCTGCTTTTGGCAATTTTTTCCATAAAATAAAAACTAATAGTGTCTCTCTGATTGTTCAGACACAAATATATCTGTTGAAAATAGTCTGGTGTAGGCCAGAGAAACAGAAGTGAGGTTTTGCAGTTCCACGGTTCAAACCTCTGTATTATCCACTTTTGGGCCATTTGTATCTAAAAAAAAACAGTTTGAGTGTGTCGCTCACTGTTCAGCCGCAAATATATATATTTTAAAAAGTCTGGTGAACACCAGTAAATTATAACTGTAGTTTTGCTGTTCCACGGTAAAAAATCTCTATTATCCTGCTTTTGGCATTTTTTGCCGTAAAAAAAAACCTAATAGTGTCTCCCTGATTTTTCAGATTGCTTAAAAGAGTCGGGTGTAGGCCAGAGAAATAGAACTGTGGTTTTCCTCTTCCACGCTTCTAATCTACTTTTTATTACCCTTTTTCCATTGATAGTGCGAGTGTAAGCTATTTTACTTCCTTTACAATGGGCAAGGCGCGTGGCAAGGGCCGTGGAACTGGACATTCTGGTGATGGTGCGTGCAGAGGAGGGGGCCGTGGCCAACGTGAAAGTGTGCCACAACCAACAGCCACATCTTCTCGCTCCCACTTCTTGACCGAATTACTAGGGAAGCACAGAACAACACCAGTATTGCAAACTGATCAGTGTGAACAGGTTATTAATTGGATAGCAGATAATACTTCCAGTTACCTGGGCACCACCACTTCTGGTCTGTCTTCCACACGGTCAACTCTTTGTAGCCATGAGTCTCAACCGCATACTCCTTCTCACCCTGATGCTCCATCCTCCCACCATGTCGAGTGTCATCAGACAGCAACTGATCCCACACTTGGACACTCTGAAGAGCTGTTCGCTGGTCCATTTCCAGACCCCTCGCCTGCTCCGCTTGAAGTGGTAGAAGAGGAGATCCCATGTAGCAATGCCCAAATATTTGAACAGCCACGGCCACAGGAAGTCGACGCTGGCAATTTGCCACAAGAGGTGGATGATGACGAGACACAATTGCCAGGAAGTGAGGAGGAGGATCGTGGTGCGCAAGTGGAATAGGAGGAGGTGGTGGATGATCTAGTAACTGACCCAACGTGGCAGGAGGACATGCAGAGTGAGGCCAGCAGCACACAGGGTGAGGGAGGCAGAGTACCCCAACAGGCAGGAAGAAGCAGTGTGGTGGCCGCAGACAGAAGGCAGGCAACAGTTCCCCGTAACACCAACACGGGGGACGTTGCCAGAACAACCTGTAGGTCTTCCAGAGTCTGGAATTTTTTTAAAGACTCTGCTGATAACCCCAAAAAGGCCATTTGTACCACCTGCCATGCCAGCATCTGCAGGGGTGACAAAACTACCAGCTCGACCACCACCAGCATGATCAGGCACATGGCAGCAAAGCACCCGACTTTGTGGGGCAAACCCCAGGGTCCACAACCTGTGTCAGCGGGTGTTACCACAGCCTTTTCCTCTGTTGTCCGTGCAATAGAACCCCCTGTTGTGTGTGCAAGGCAATCCCCTGTCCATACTACATGCAAAGATGCCCCCTCCTCTCAGTCTTCACTTGTTATGACAGTTTCTCAAGAAACAGCATCAACGTCCACGTCCACGTCCCACCGCAGCGTTCAATTGTCCATATCCCAGACCTTTGAATGAAAGCGGAAATTAGCAGCTAACGCCCCACAGGCCACAGTCCTAAATTCGCACATTTCACGACTGCTTGCATTGGAAATGCTGCCTTTTAGGCTGGTGGAGATGGAATCTTTCCGCAACCTTATGGCGGTGGCCGTCCCTCGGTACTCGGTCCCCAGCCGACACTATTTTGCCCGGTGTGCCATCCCCGCACTACACAAGCACGTGTCCCAAAACATCTGCCGTGCCCTCAACAACGCAGTTACTGGGAGAGTCCACCTGACAACGGACACGTGGACAAGTGCTTGTGGCCAGGGATGGTACATCTCCCTGACGGCACAATGGGTAAGCATAGTGGAAGCCGGGACCCAGTCGGACCTTAGGATGGAACACATCCTCCCCACACCGAGGATTGCGGGCCCTATGTCAGTCAGAGTTTCCCCCACAGTGTACAGCTCCTGCGCATCATCCTCCTCCTCCTCCTCATGTTCAGCCTCCATCTCAGATATCACCACATCAGTTACAAGCTGAAAGCACTGCAGTACTGCCTCCGCCAAGCGGCAACAGGCTGTGCTGAAACTCATAAGCTTAGGTGAGAAACCTCACACTGCTTGTGAGTTGTGGACAGCTGTGAAAGAGCAGGCAGATCTGTGGCTGACACCGCTGAACCTACATCCAGGCATGGTCGTGTGTGACAATGGCCGTAACCTGGTGGCGGCTCTGAGGCGAGGCGAGATCACACACGTACCCTGCCTGGCTCATGTGCTTAACCTCGTGGTTCAGTGGTTTCTTAAATCGTACCCCGAGTTGCCAGATCTGCTCGTCAAAGTACACCGCCTGTCAGCTCATTTTCGAAAGTCGGCTACAGCTTCCGCCGCCCTTGCTGTGTAGCAGCAGCGTTTGCAGCTTCCGTCACACCGACTGGTGTGTGATGTCCCCACACATTGGAACTCTACCCTCCACATGTTGCAAAGGATTTGTGAGCAGAAGAGAGCAGTTGTGGAGTAGCAGCTGCAACAAGGCCTTCGATATTCAGGTCAGACTCCACACATAAGACCTCAGGAGTGGACCTGGATGTCTGACATATGTACCATCTTGACAAACTTTGAGGAGTCCACCAAGATGGTGAGTGGTGATGACGCCATCATTAGCGTCAGCATTCCATTTGTCTGTCTTTTGCAACGCTCTCTGCAGAGAATTAAAGAGAAGGCATTGCAGCCAGAGTATGATGAGATGGATCAAGAAGCCGTAGCGTTCGATTACACACAGCCCAGCCTCATCTCATCCCAACATGCATTGGGGGACAATGAAGGAGAGGAGGAGGAGGAAGAACAGGAGCTTGCATCATGCGCTGTAGATGGTAGTACCTGTACAACTGTCATACCGTCGGTTCAGCGTGGGTGGCCTAAGGACAGGGAGGAGGAGGAGAGCATGGCCAGTCGTCATCTTGGTGAGGACACGGAAGTCTTGCCCGTTACCAGTCTGGCACGCATGGCTGACTTTATGCTACGGTGCCTTAAGCGTGACCCTGGCATTGTCAAAATGTTGGGTGACAGTGATTACTGTTGGCATATTAGGACTTATTATAAGTGAAAGGAGGACTTTATACTAACCAGACAGCAGATGGCGATAGTGTGTAAAGTTATATGCTTGCTGTAATGTGGGGAGGGAAGCTCTCAATTGTTGGTTGTTTTTACTTCCTCTTCTTCCTTCTTTTTCCTGAATGTGTTATGTCAGCAGCACAGGGACTGTGTGACACTGAATTTTATCTCATGTTTATTCAGTATGAAGTAAATACTGTTTACTCAAGATATCTTGCTGATTGAAGCTCTCGTAAGTACAGTGGTGACTGTAAGAAGATGCACTCTGCGACAGGTTATGGGCCCAGACACTACAGGCCCGCACTACAAGCCCAGGCAGCAGGATCCCGGTTTATAACCCCAGATAACGGAGCACACAGATAAGCTCTGTAAACAGAAGGAAATAAATCCAGATACAGAGTGACAAAGGAATTCATGATCCCAGGAGCTGGATATAATTACAGAGAATTCAACACAGGCAGGACATACAGGAACTATCAAGAAGAAAAAAAACAGGAGAATATCTTCAGTACAACTCTCTAAACAAGTAAGACTATATAAAGATGATGAGTAACACAAAACTGAAATTCACAGTAGCTAAACTGAATAGTGAAAATTATCAGTTATGGAAATTCAAAGTAGAGATGTTGTTATCTAAGGATGATTTATGGGAAGTAATTGTTACAGAAAGACTAGATCAAGATAATCAGACATGGGATAAGAAGAACAGACAAGCGAGAGCCACCATTAGCTTATTAGTGGATGATGCTCAATTAATACATATAAGAAATGAAGAAACAGCGAAAGGAATGTGGGAAGCATTAAGAAAACTGTATGAAAGACCTAGCTTGAATCACAAGTTATTTTGTTTAAGAAAGCTTTACAGTATGAGATTGAGTGCAAATGACGACATGCAGAAGCACATATTCTCAATGATGGAAGTGATATCACAGCTAAGATCTATTGGTGAAGACATTAAAGAAAGTCATGTAGCAGCTATATTATTGTGCAGTTTACCATATTCGTATACAGCCTTGATAAATGCCCTTGAGACGTGACCAGAAACTGACATTACATTAGATTTTGTGAAAACAAGACTAATAGATGAATATCAGAGAAGAAAAGAACAAAGAAATGATTCTTCTACTGAAAAGAACAGTGAAAACGCTCTTAAAGCTACAGAATTTAAAAAACCCTATAATAAAGAGACAAGAGAATGCTTCAGATGTAAGAAAAAGGTCATTTAACCACTTCGCACCAGAGCCTGTTTTTGCCTTCGTGACCGGGCCAATTTTTTCAATTCTGACCACTGTCACTTTATGAGGTAATTACTCTGGAACGCTTCAACGTATTCCCCTGATTCTGAGACTGTTTTTTCATGACATATTGTACTTCATGATAGTGGTAAAATTTCTTCCATATAACTTGCGTTTATTTGTGAAAAAATCAGAAATTTGTCGAAAATTTAGAAAATTTTGCAATTTTCAAACTTTGAATTTTCATGCCCTTAAATCAGAGAGATATGTCACACAAAATAGTTAATAAATAACATTTCCCACATGTCTACTTTACATCAGCACAATTTTGGAACCAAAATTTTTTTTTGTTAGGGAGCTATAAGGGTTAAAAGTTGACCAGCGATTTCTCATTTTTCCAACAAAATTTACAAAAACATTTTTTTAGGGACCACATCATATTTGAAGTCACTTTGAGGGGTCTTTATGACAGAAAATACCCAAAAGTGACACCATTCTAAAAACTGCACCCCTCAAGGTGCTCAAAACCACATTCAAGAACTTTATTAACCCTTCAGGTGCTTCACAGGAATTTTTGGAATGTGGAAAAAAAAATTAACATTTAACTTTTTTCACAAAAATGTTATTTAGACCCAATTTTTTTTATTTTCACAGGGGTAACAGGAAAAAATGGACCCCAAATTTTTTTGTGCAATTTCTCTTGAGCGTGCTGATACCCCATATGTGAGGGAAAACCACTGTTTGGGCGCACTGCAGGGTTCGGAAGGGAAGGAGCGCCATTAGACTTTTTGAATGTAAAATTTGTCTGAATAATTAGCAGACGCCATGTTGCGTTTGGAGAGCTCCTGATGTGCCTAAACAGTGGAAACCCCCCACAAGTGACACCATTTTGGAAACTAGACCCCTTAGGGAACTTATCTAGATGTGTGGTGAGCACCTTGAACCCCAAGGTGCTTCACAGAAGTTTATAATATTGAGCTGTAAAAATAAAATTTTCACATTTTTCCCACAAAACCGTTTTTCATCCCTTAATTTTGCATTATCATAAGGGTAATAGGATAAATTGCACCATGAAATTTGTTGTGCAATTTCTCCTGAACACGCTGATACCCCATATGTGGAGGCAAATTACTGTTTGGGCGCATGGCAGGGTTTGAAAGGGAAGGAGCGCCATTTGACTTTTTGAATGTAAAATTTGTTTGAATAATTAGCAGACGCCATGTCGCATTTGGGGAGCCCCTAATGTGTCTAAACAGCGGAAACCCCCCACAAGTGCCACCATTTTGGAAACTAGACCCCTTAGGGAACTTATCTAGATGTGTGGTGAGCACCTTGCACCCCCAGCTGCTTCACAGAAGTTTATAATATTGAGCCGTGAAAATAAAATTTTCACATTTTTCCCATAAAAAATGTTTTTCATCCCCTAATTTTGCATTATCATAAGGATAACCGGAGAAATTGCACCATGAAATTTGTTGTGCAATTTCTCCTGAACACGCCGATACCCCATATGTGAGGGAAAACCACTGTTTGGGCGCACGGCAGGGTTTGAAAGGGAAGGAGCGCCATTTGACTTTTTGAATGTAAAATTTGTTTGAATAATTAGCGGACGCCATGTCACATTTGTGGAGCCCCTAATGTGTCTAAACAGCGGAAACCCCCCACAAGTGCCACCATTTTGGAAACTAGACCCCTTAGGGAACTTATCTAGATGTGTGGTGAGCACCTTGCACCCCCAGCTGCTTCACAGAAGTTTATAATATTGAGCCGTGAAAATAAAATTTTCACATTTTTCCCATAAAAAATGTTTTTCATCCCCTAATTTTGCATTATCATAAGGATAACCGGAGAAATTGCACCATGAAATTTGTTGTGCAATTTCTCCTGAGTACGCCGATATCCCATATGTGGGGGAAAACCACTGCTTTGGTGTACGGCAGGGTTCGGAAGAGAAAGGAGCGCTATGTTGGCTGGGATAGGCAGCAGACACCATGTCACATTTGAAGAGTCGCTGACATGCCAAAACAGCAGAAACCTCCACAAATGACCCCATTTTGTAAACTACACCTCTCAAGGAATTCATCTAGGGAAGTAGTGAGTATTTTTTAATTTTTAAATTTATACCATTGGGCAGTGAAAAAATCATAATTATATTTTTACCACAAAAAAATGTTTTACCCTCAGATTTTACATTTTCACACAGGGCAATGGGTAAAAATGGTGCCGAAATGTGTCACACAATTTCTTCTAAAAGTGTCAATACCCCATATGTGGCTGTATCGTACCGCTTAGCCATACGGTGAGATCTGGGGGGGACGGAGTGCTATTTGACAATTGGAGAACAAATTATTGTAGAATAGGCATTTGGATTTGGGAGCACAAAATTTTCTGAATTTCTTTTGGGGGGCAAGGGTCATTTTGCTTTTCCAGAGCCTTTCTGCTACCAGTAACTTGGAAGTCCCTTATATTTTTAACAGATGACGGACCTGAGTGGGGACTAGCTTTTTTTGAGGACTGAGTTGAAGCTTTTATTGGGAACATTTTACGTAACATTTATCCGGCGCTCTAGGCTGAGCACTTACATCGGGGTTTCCATCTAAATTTCCAAGTGATGTAATTCAGATGAAACCCCTGCGGGATCCATTCACTGTAATGAGGCAGCAGAGTTACTCTGGACTCTGTCTGGCCTCTGTTTAGCGGTGTCCTTTTTTTCAGAAGTGCACAAAACTGTGGCCAACCACACTTTTATGCACGCCTAAAACAAATGACACCGTGGGATCCCAGGCTAGACGGCGTCCACAGTGGCCTATATCTGTCTCATTACAGCGAATCTTCCGTCATGGGTTCCGGCTGAATCATGTATTTGAGAGATTTACACGGAAACTCTGGTGTAAGTGCTCAGCGCAGAGCACAGGATAAATGTGGGCAGAGCCTTACTGGGATCTTTGGGGACATAATAAACAAATCAGTAGCAGGTGAAGAATTGGTTTTATTTATTTTTTACGCCGTTCCTAGTGTGATATAACTGATTAGATTACTTTATTCTTCGGGTCGGTGTGATTACAGAGATACCAGATTGATATCGGGTTTTTATGACTGACAGCTGTCACACACTAAAAGACGCTTTTTTTGCAAAATCTAGTTTTTGCATCACCATATTTTGAGAGCTATAATTTTTCCATATTTCGGCCGACAGAGTCATGTGATGGCTTGTTTTTTGCGGGACGAGTTGACATTTTTATTGGTACCATTTTTGGGGACGTGACATTTTTTGATCGCTTTCTATTCCGTTTTTTGGGAGGTAAAATTAACAAAAACAAACAATTCAGGAATTGTTTTTTGAGTTTTTTTTTTATGCCGTTCTGCGTGTGGTAAAAGTGATCAGGCAGCGTTATTCTTCCGGTCAGTACGTTTACAGCGATACTACACTTACTGTATTTTTTTTATGTTTTGGCGCTTTTACACAATAAAACTATTTTATAGAAAAAAATATTTTTTTTGCATTGCTTTATTCTGAGCGCTATAACTTTTTTATTTTTTGGCTGATGGAGCTGTATGGCAGCTTTTTTTTTGCGTAACAAGATGACGTTTTCAGTGGTACCATTTTTATTTCTATTTTGTTTTTTGATCGCATTTTTTTCCACTTTTTGTTTGGCAATATGATGAAAAAGCATATTTTTTTGCTCCGTTTTTTATTTATTTTTATTATGGTGTGCACAGAAGGAGTTAATTAGTGTGACAGTTTTATAGCTCGGGTTGTTTCGGACGCGGCGATACCAAATATGTGTACTTTTTTTGGTTTTGTAAAAATATACGGATTTATTGGTTTAATATTTTATTTATTTATTTTTATTTATTTTGTGATTTTTTTATTAATAGTTTAAAAACTTTTTTTTTACTTTTTTTCACATTTTTTCTTAGTCCCTGTATGGGACATTAATTTTTATTTTTCTGATCTCTGATCTCATGTAATGTAATAGACATATATTACATTACATGAGATCTTCCCTGACTGTTTCAGTCAGAGTCTCCTGTCTGGCTACAGCTGCAGCTGAGCCAGACAGGACACCATATATGGCAGAGCTGGAGGCGGTCATGTGACCTCCAGCTGCCATAGCAACCCTAGGTCCTGGAAGGACTCGGAGGTCTTCGGAGAGGTAAGTTGACGACCCCCTCTCCTCCTGCTGTCTCCTATATGCCGCGATCACTATAGATCACAGCATATAGAAGACAGCTAAGGGTTAACATCACTGGGACCTGATCTAATCAGGTCCCGATGATGTTCCCTGTCAGAGCTAACGCTCTGCACCGGAATCGCAGCGCTTGCAGGACCCTGGGGGTCCTGAGCGCTGCGAGACCACCCACCGTTTTTAAACGTCGGCGCTGCACAGAGCCCAGCAAGCGCCGACGTTTATCTACAGTGGGCGGTCGGGAACCGGTTAAAGAAAGACTGTACCATGTGGAAAGCAGAACAACAAAAATTACAACATAAAAAGCATACACAGAAAGTAAAAAACACAATTTCCGATTCATGTGAGAATAAGTGGAATGGCACATTTAAAGTAACAGACAAGAAATCATCACTTGGTTGGTTTATTGATTCAGGAGCAACGAGTCATATGACAAGTGACAAGAATTTCTTTACTGATCTTGATTTAGATAAGAAAGAAGCCATTTATCTTGCAGATGGAAGCAAAATAACCACAGAAGGTATCGAACAAGGTATGCTAAATTGTTCAAACAAGTTCGGACAAGATTCAAAGATACTTGTACAGGATGTGTTGTATGTTCCAGAATTGGAAAGCGGATTATTATCTGTGAAATGTTTAACAGCAAAAGGACTTACAGTAAAATTCAAAGACAATAAGTGTGCAATTATTGCAGGAAACAAGGTGATAACCAAAGTCAAGGCAGATGAACAATTATATCATTTTGACACACCAAAGGAACAGATGAAGGTATGTACACATGATCACAAAAACTGTATTCACATGTGGCATAGACATCTAGGACATAGACACCCTGACAGTATAAGGGAACTACAGAGAAAAGAATTGACAAAAGATTTAAAGATATCAGATTGCTCAATTACCATAAGATGTGAATGTTGTATAAAAAACAAAGCCACAAGGATATCTATTCCAAAAGAAAGTGAGATGAAAAGCGAAAGACCACTTGATTTGGTGCATACTGACGTATGTGGACCCATGAAAGTGACTACATCAGGCGGCAATAGATACATGTTGACTTTTATAGACAACTACTCAAGATACACAGTCACATACTTAATTAAAAACAAAAGTGAAGTTTTTGATAAACTTGTAGACTATGTAACAAGATCAAGTAACAAATTTCAAAGGAAGCCAATTGTCATCAGAAGTGATAATGGAGGTGAATTTACAGGTCACAGAATAGAAGACTACTTAAGACAAAATGGAATAGAACACCAGAAAACTGTTCCATACACACCTGAACAAAATGGAGTAGCAGAAAGGAAAAACAGAACTCTAACAGAAATGATAAGATGTATGCTGACGGATTCCAAACTACCAGAGAAATATTGGGGTGAGGCAGCAATGACAGCTACATATTTACAGAACTGACTTTTTTCCAGAAAACTGATGAAAACTCCATATGAACTGTGGCAAGGTATGAAACCAAGTGTCAATCATTTAAAAGTTTTTGGATGTAAAGTTTTTATATTCATTCCAACGGAAAAACGTTCCAAACTTCAAAACAGATCCATGGAAGGAATATTCGTTGGATATAGTGAAAATTGCAAAGGATATAGAATCCTAGATCCCAAAACAGACAGAGTTACGGTGAGTAACAGTGTGACATTCATTGAAGATTTAAATTAAGACATTATGATTTCAGTTAAAACAAAAAATGAGAAAAACAATAGTGACATAACTGAAGAAATATCTGATGAGAAAGAAGTAGAAATTAATGAAGAACAAAATACTGAAAGTGAAGAATCACAACTACAAACAGACACAGAACCAAGACGTTCAATGAGAGAGAACAAAGGAAAACCACAAAAACGTCTCTCATACAAGACAAGCATAAGAAAAATCTATGAGCCTACCTCTTGGGAAGACATATCTAAACTTCCTGAAGAAGAAGCTAATAAATGGATAGAAGCAACAGAAACAGAAATTAAATCCATGCATGATTCAAATACATGGACACTAACAGATTTGCCAGAAGGAAGAAAAGCCATAGGATGTAAATGAATTTTTAAAGTAAAATACCAAACAGATGGCACAGCTGAAAGATACCAAGCAAGACTCGTAGCTAAAGGGTATTCTCAAAAATATGGAGAAGACTATGATGAGATATTTGCTCCAGTTGTCAAACACGCTACAATAAGAACTTTACTTAAAGTTGCAGCAATGAAACAGATGGAACTGAGACATCCCGATGTAATGACAGCTTTTTTGAATGGAGATTTAACAGAAGACATTTATACGGAACAACCTCCAGGATTCAAAGATGAAAGAAATCCAAACAAAGTTTGCAAACTACAGAAAAGCATATATGGTTTAAAGCAAGCAGCTAAAGCGTGGAATGACAAAATCACGGAAGTACTTACAAATGAAAAATTTCAAAGAAGCAAAGCTGATCCATGCTTGTACACAAAAAGGCTGATTAATAGATGGATTTATGTACTCATATATGTAGACGACATTTTGATTTCTTTTAAACAAGAAAGGAATAAAGAAAACATTCTAAAAATCCTGAAGCAACATTTCGAAATAAAAGACTTGGGAAATGTAAAACAGTACCTTGGAATACAGGTAGAAAGAGAAGAAGATGGAAGTTTCCTACTGAAAATTACATGACTCAAGACATAACAGAAAAATTTGGATTAAAGGATGCAAAAACTGTAAAGTCTCCAATGGAAACTAATTATCTCAAAGAGATGAACAGTGAAAAAAATATGCTACCAAATAATGAAGAATACAGAACAGCAATAGGAAAACTACTGTATCTAGCAACCGTTACAAGACCAGACATCGCAGCAGCAGTAGGAATCCTGAGTAGAAAGGTATCAAAACCAAATAAAGCTGATTGGAATGCCGTGAAGAGACTAATGCGTTATTTGAAAGCAATGTTAAGCTGAAATTACCCACAAGTGATAATTGCATTTTAACAGGATATGTTGATGCAGATTGGGTTAGAGATCCAACTGACAGAAGATCTACCAGTGGACATATTTTTTTTCTCTCAGGTGGACCAATAAGTTGGACAAGTAAGAAACAGTCAATTGTGACACTGTCTTCAACAGAAGCAGAATATGTTGCCGCAGCACATGCGAGTCAAGAAGTCCCGTAGTTAAGACAATTGTTGACAGAATTAGGACAACCACAGTTGGAACCAACAAAACTGAAAGAGGACAATCAAGGATGTCTTGTTCTTGCTCAGATGGAAAGAGTCAATCCAAGAACCAAGCATATTGATGTGAAATAAGTTTTTGAGAGATCATCAGGAACAAGGAGTCTTGAAGTTAGAGTATTGTCCTACTGAAGAAATGACAGCAGACATCTTCACAAAGGCGTTGAATGCTGATAAACACCAGAGACTAATAAAAAATTTGGGTTTGATTGAATAAGTCCTTACTGTTGAGAAAGGGTGTTGGCATATGCAACAGATTAGGACTTATTATAAGTGAAAGGAGGACTTTATACTAACCAGACAGCAGATAGTGTGTAAAGTTATATGCTTGCTGTAATGTGGGGAGGGAAGCTCTCAATTGTTGGTTGTTTTTACTTCCTCTTCTTCCTTCTTTTTCCTGAATGTGTTAAGTCAGCAGCACACGGACTGTGTGACACTGAATTGTATCTCATGTTTATCCAGTATGAAGTAAATACTGTTTACTCAAGATATCTTGCTGATTGAAGCTCTCGTAAGTACAGTGGTGACTGTAAGAAGATGCACTCTGCGACTCTGGTTGGTGACACTTTTAGACCCCCGCTACAAGGAGAACTTTCACTCTCTTATTCTTGAGGTGGAGAGGTCTACAAAAATAGGGCAGTACCAGAAGGCCCTTGCTGCAGAACTGTTAAAAAAATTTCCATCTGAACACGCTAGCGGCAGAGGTCACAGTTAGTTGCCCAATCAAGGCGTACATGCGAGAGAGACGCAACTCCAATCCAGCAGAGGCAGGGGAACACTGTCAACGTTCTGGGACAGTTTTCTCAGACTCTCCCTTCGGACAGACCCTGAGGCGCGAGGTACTCTCACAAGGAGTGGAAAGTTTCAAAAGATGGTGAAGGAGTACCTTGCCAACCATACTAGCGTCCTCCGTGATTCCTCTGTGCCTTTTAATTATTGGGTATCCAAGCTGGACACTTTGAATGAACTCGCTCTGTAAGCCTTGGAGGTCCTGGCCTGCCCTGCCACTACCGTGTTATCGGAGCGTGTTTTTAGTGCCGCTGGGGGAATTATAACTGATAAGCGCACTCGCCTGTCAACTGACAATGCTGACAAGCTGACCCTTATCAAAATGAACAAGGGCTGGATTGGGCCAGGCTTCTCATCACCACCAAATGACCGCAGAGTAACATAAAGTCAAATCCACTGTGTTATTTCGGGAGGTGTATTCACATGCACCGCTTCACACCCACACATGGGTAAACGCTTCCTCATTTCGGCTGTTTTATGTTCTTCTCCTTACCCTCAGCCTCCACCACTAAACCTCCAGGGTGACCGTGGTCCATGTTGCCATTATTGAAAGTTCCTCCGTCCTTATTTTTGTCAGCTTTTGCTTGGAAGGCATAAGTAAAGACTATGGGAGACCCACTCCCCAATAATGGGAATAATATTTTTAAGATGCTGTACTGTATGGCTCTTGTAAGGGGCATTAAAACCATCTTGTTAAGCTACTGTGACCTCCACCACTTTTCCGAGGGGCATTAAAACCGTCTTGTTAAGCTACTGTGACCTCCACGTCTCTTTCGAGGGGCATTAAAACCGTCTTGTTAAGCTACTGGGACCTCCACGTCTCTTCCAAGGGGCATTAAAACCGTCTTGTTAAGCTACTGTGACCTCCACCACTTTTCCAAGGGGCATTAAAACCATCTTGTTAAGCTACTGTGACCTCCACCACTTTTCCAAGGGGCATTAAAACCGTCTTGTTAAGCTACTGTGACCTCCACCACTTTTCCAAGGGGCATTAAAACCGTCTTGTTAAGCTACTGTGACCTCCACGTCTCTTCCGAGGGGCATTAAAACCGTCTTGTTAAGCTACTGTGACCTCCACATCTCTTCAAAGGGGCATTAAAAGCGTCTTCTTAAGCCACTCTGAACTCCACAGCTCTTCCAAGAGGCATTGAAATGTTGTTTTTAATTACCTCTAACCTCCACGACTCTTCCAACGGGCATTGCATTTCCTCCTAATTTTAGTCAGCCTTTGCTTTTCAATGCAAAGGTGAAAACTAAGGGAGACCCACTCCCCAATAATGGGTAGAAGGTTTTTAGTACACTGTAATCCACGTCTGTTTCAAGGGGCATTGCAGTTCCTCATAATTTTTGGAAAGCCTTCCATTCACTGTTTAGGCCAACAGTGTACAGGAGACCCAGTTGCTATAAATGGAAAAAATGGTTTAGTTAAGGCCCTCTGACCTCCATGTCATTTCCAAGGGGCATTGGAGTGCCTCGAAATTTTTGGTAGGCATTGCACTCTCTGTATGCCCTCTAACTGTGTAGCCGAACCGCTCCTTTTGTTACAGAAACATATCCTACAAGACATATGTGGTTGACTGGCCTCATATTGATGTGAATGGTCCCTGTTCCTCCTGCTCTTTCTCCTTTGCCACCACCTCATCCATCATTTATCACCTGAAGCTTTGTTTTAACGGGAGTCATAGAACTGGGATAGTAGCAGGAAAACATCCAGCAATCCGCGGAGGAGGTAGGATATGCGCCAAAACGTTGACCACCTCAGGCCTAGCCGCTACTACATACATGCGCTTGCATTCCAAGAAAACAAAGCAGATGCTAACTTTTATCATCATCATCATACTCCTCACCTTGGCACTCTCAACTCCCCTGATGGAGAATCCAGGGCCCACCGGAGGAGTCTGGTTCTCTGGTGGGCTCATCCAATGCTGCCCTAAAGCAGGCCGGGCTAAGACAAGTGTGTGGGAAGTTGACAGGAGAAATAGGGGCGGCTGGGGACCGTTTATGGACACCCGGCCAACCCCAGGTGGCTGTGGACCGTGTGTGGACACCCGGCCGCCCCCTGGCAGCTGGGGACCGAGCGTGGACTCCCGGCCGCCGTGCGGCTGGGTACTGAGTATGGATACCTCGCTGCCGAAGTAGCCATGAGGTAGTGGCCAGCTTCGGCCTCCTCCAAACTAAAAGGCCCCATTTCAAGTGCAAGCTAGCAGTATAGTATGGCAGCCTGCGGGTGGGTGGGTGGTTGGCTGCATATTTGCGCTTGCATTGCAAGGAATTGGGGAGGTACAATTGAACACTGCCCTGAGACAAGGACTTGCACGGGGATAGTTGCAAGTCTGCATCTTCTGATGCGGCAAGGATCACTTATGATGGGCACACTTTTAGACAGTGACCTGGGAGTCAGAGATGCTTCCAGGGGTCTTCCCCATGCTGTTCCCATGTCTTTTCAGCACTTTATGCATGTGTCACACAGCACATGGCCAGATAAGGTTGTAAAATGTTAAAATTACATTTCCCGGTGAATGCATTTGTCACGGTTGAAAGCAATACAAAAGTGCAAAAACACATAAAAAATGCTACTTGTGAACATAGCCCAAGGTGTGGAGGAGTATTTTTTGGGGGGTTATTTATTTTACCTTATACACAAGTCTTTACCCTGGAAAGGAACTTCCGTAACATATTTCACAGGAAAGCAGTTTCAGTTTCGTTTTTGAACGTTCTATTGTGAGCCCTTAAAAGTGGCTTAATACCTCTGACCACGTTGTTGACAGCAGTGACCTGGGTGTCAGAAATGCTTCCTGGGGCGATCCCCATGCTGTCCCCATGTCATTTGAGAACTGTCACTATCGTTTTGGGCACTTGTTAGGCTTTTAAAAGACTGTCGGGAGTGCCGCCGCAAAAATGCTCGGGTCTCCCATAGACTAACATTGGGCTCGTTGCTTGGGTCGAGCACCTGGGTATCACGGCGAGCTCGGCCCGAGCTTCAAGCACCCGAGCATTTTAGTGCTCGCTCAACATTAGTAGACACTGATAACAACATTAAAATGATTGGTAAACACTGATAACAACATTAAAATGATCATTCTTGTTTTCAATGTAACACCTGCACATGGAACTGTCAGATCAGCTACTGGTATACTGGGACTTACAGACACTAAGAAGAGCTTTGCAGCTGCTATTAAACAGGGACCTTCAGACATTAATCATTTTTCCCCTGAGCTGCAGTGGACTACAATTCCCAGGGACCCTTGTTTCAGTCGGATGACACAGTCTGGAAGGATAGAAGGAGAGAGAGTGGATTGGAGGAGGAGGGACTTGGGGGAGGGAGCTGGGCAGGAAGTGAAAGTAAAAGTTCAGAGGAAAATGAGTGTGGCAGCTTGCTGTGAAAGACGGAGCGCTGTGGATTTGTATTCCTCTATGCTGCAGAGTGCTGAATTCCCCTCTGATATACCCATGCTGCTGGAGAGAGCGCGGCATTGTCACATCAAGGACTCGGAGAGTTCTGCCGGCACTCCCACCATATAAAGGGCTGAATCCTGCCACCCCCAGCTGGTGTCCAGGGAAACATACGACCGTTTGAGACGCACCGTGAGTGCCCTTCTGAGACTTCTGGTTCTACCAGCGCTATTTACAGTGAGTACACTACAACCCAGACTATTGACATTAATATTCATCTAAGTGCACCAATGGTTATAATTTGCGCGCCAACATCCGCGGAAACTGGGCCCCAACGTTTGGACTGAGTTAATACAAAAAAGGGAAAACCGCTACGTTATATTTGCAGGGTGCGGTAGAATTAGATTGTGATATGTATATGACTTTTACAGAGCACCGTTACTTGTATTGTATGTTATTTATTTAAATCCACCTCATTTCTGCTGCATAGCAATAAACCTGTTAAACAGTTTTACTCCTGTTCCGGGTGAGTGTGTACTGAGCTGTGGCAGGGGCTTCCCGAATCAGTCCCTGGCAAAAGATAACAGTCCTTCTGCAGTCCCAGTGAGAGCTCCAATCAAGATTCGGGTGGAGGCACTGCGACCTAGAGAGGTGAGACCCCCATAACACCCAGCTTACCGTGGTAGCCCTAAAGGGGTGTTACATCAAGATTAAGTGCATGTTCTGTTGTTGACTGCAGATTAAAGCTTGCAGGATAGGTCAACCAATCCATGGTGTCACCGACTTGTGTGGATGACGATGTCACAACTCAACAGATTTGCTGTGGCCATGAATTCTGCATCAGTTGCCCAGACTCCATCACGAGAGATGCCAGAGGTGTTCACATATTCTTTCATATCTTGATTAAAGTAGCCCTGTAGTTTTTTGGACAAGTCAGTTTTCATGTGGTTGGTGACTTTAGCTCTGAGAAGGGAATAGTTGTCCTGTGTTCCTAAGATAATAAGATAAACTTCGCCACTCCAATATAGATGCAAGAAGTATTTTATTTAAGAAAAAAACTGTAGAAGATTAACAGGCCAACGTTTCAACCTCATATGGTCTTTATCAGGGCCTTTGCTAAACATAAACAGAAAATAAGATAGATCATACAAACTATTATCAATATATCCATGATTTAATGTATATACAAGATAGAACACTGTGAAGTTACGCACAAAAATGCAGAAACTAGGGCATATTCTGAGGTTAAGGTAACATGTGATAAATGCATAGGCTATTAATCATATCAATGTAACAGAGTGGTGTTACTAACCCCCTATCAAGGGAAAATCCACTTGCATAGTGAATGAAAACGTAAAAATAAAAGTAAAAAGAAAGATGGGTACTAAGGAGACCATATAGCTGTAAGGGGGAAGACCGGGGTGTAAATACTTTCAGAGCAAGGGATCCGGAACTGCCGGGGCCGTACCTCTTGTTGCAGGGGGAAGACAGACTGCAAGCAGAGGAGTCATGTGACAGGGAAGCAGGGGGTGTGTGTCGAGAGAGAGATGGGAGGTCAAGTGACAGAGGGACTCCTGGTGTGACTAGAGGGAGGAAGAGATGAGTACGCTTTGCACAGAAAAGCGGAGCTGGATCCGGCTCAGCAGAGCAGCGTGAGAGGGTCCAGGCTCCTGGCTCCAGGACTGGGAGCAAGATCTGAGTGCAGTGGACCGGAGGAGTCAGGCCGACTAGAGAAGAGACGCAGGGTCGGTGGAGCAGGGTACGTGAGGTGCCGTGTTATGGACTAAGGGCTCAGCGTGTAAAACTGGAGACCGCCCTCTGCCGCCAGAAGACAGAGCATTGTTTGGGCGGGGACGCCTGAAAAATCAACACCGGCATCAGCGTGCATCTGCCTTGTGAGGAGCGAGAGTCAGCTAAGTAAAACAAAACTGTTGACTATAACCGGTTTGACTCTGCTACATCCAGTTAAACTGTGAACTGTCAGTGATAGACATCTACCTGCTTTTCCCTTGTTTTTCCCCTGATACTCCCTGCGTGGAAATTTACCCTGTTATTATAAACTTCCCCTGTTTATTAACTCCGTATTGGCTGCTCTGTGTTTCTGTGTCGCTGCATCTAAAGTGCCCATGTTACATAGCAACTAGTGTTGAGCGATACCTTCCGATATCAGGAAATATCGGATCGGATTGGATCGGGCCGATACCCAAAAAGTATCGGATATCGCCGATTCCAATACCGGAGACCAATGCAAGTCAATGAGACACAAATATCGGAATGAAAATAAACCCTTTCTTTCCTTGTAGGTTAATTCTACATGAAGGAAAACAACTAACAATAATGTAGAATGTATTGGGGGAGGTGGTTGCCCAAATCGATGGGAACAGTGCTCACAGTGAAACATGAAAAGCCGGCAATTCAGCAGCGGCATACACCGGTACCCGACAATTTAGAACAGAAAGATTAGAGTTTCACACATAGATTAGATAGATAGAAACATGTCAGTCACATATATAATAAGTACAGTGATGGTGTTGATTACTGTACTTGTCATTTAGTGTTAAAATAAAGGATTTATTAAAAAAAAAATTGGCGTGGGGTTCCCCGTAATTTTAGTCTGTAGCGGAGGTTAAGCAGACAGCTGGGGCAGATGTTTGAAGCCTGGGAAGAGGGTAATACCCACGGAGCTTCCCAGGCTAATAATATCAGCCCCCAGCTGAATACCTAGCCTTTACTAGCTATTAAAATGGGGGACCCCCCCAAAAAAAATGACGTGGGGTCCCCCCTATTTTAATAGCTAGCAAAGGCTAAGCAGACAGCTGGGGGCTGATATTAATAGCCCAGGAAGGGTACCATGAATATTGGCCCCCTACCAGGCTAGAAACACCAGCCGTCAGCCGCCCCAGAAATGGCGCATCCATAGGATGTGCCAATTCTGACACTTAGCCTTGCTCTTCCCACTGCCCTGTAGTGGTGGCAGTGGGGTAATAGGGTTGGGGTTGATGTCAGCTTATAATGCAAGCTGACATCAAGCCCAGGTTAGTAATGGAGAGGCGTCTATAAGACACCCCCATTACTAACCCCATAGTCAAAGTTAAAAAATAAACACAAACACCCAGAATAAAGTCCTTTAATTGAAATAAAGACACAATTCTTTATTGTTCTAAATTAAACCATACTTACCATCACACCCATTCCAGCTGAAGCCAATGATCTCCTGCAATAAAAGAAAAATAATAAAGCAACATCATCCTTACCTTTCGATGGTTCCCAGGACTGCTCCAGCTCTGCTACATCGAGATGACAGGCTGGATCGCAGCAGAAAGCTGCCATCCAGCCTGTCATCCCGCAGACACTGAGAAGCGCAGGCATGCTTGCGCTCCTCAGTGTCAGGCTGTGACGGCATCCAGATGAGCCAAGTCTCTCACACTCACCGCATGCGCAGGAGAATTCTCCCACGCTGTCAGTGACGTGCATGAGGTGAGCTGAGTTCATTGTCGGCTCATCGGGATGCCGTCACAGCCAGACACTGAGGAGCGCAAGCATGCCTGCGCTTCTCAGTGTCTGCGGGATGACAGGCTGGATGGCAGCTTTCTGCTGCGATCCAGCCTGTCATCTCGATGTAGCAGAGCTGAAGCTGTCCTGGGAACCATGGAAAGGTAAGGATGATGTTGCTTTATTATTTTACTTTTATTGCAGGAGATCGTTGGCTTCAGCTGGAATGGGCGTGACGGTAAGTAGAGTTTAATTTAGAACAATAAAGAATTGTGTGTTTATTTCAATTAAAGGACTTTATTCTGGGTGTTGTGTTTTTTTTAAATACTTTACTAGAAATTTATGGCGGTCATGTCTAATATTGGCGTGACCCCATAAATTTCGGGCTTAGGGCCAGCTGATAATACAAAGTTGGCCCTAACCCCTTTATTACCCAGTGAGCCACTGCACCAGGGCCCTGGATGAGCTGGATACAGCGCCAGAAGATGGCGCTTCTATGAACGCAACATTTTCTGGGGTGGCTGCGGACTGCAGTTCGCAGCAGGGGGGGCCCACAAAGCTTGGGCCACCCTGCGCTGGGGATTCCAGCCCCCAGCTGCTTAGTTGTACCTGGCTGGACAGAAAAATAGGGCGAAGCCCCACGTATTTTTTTTTTTAAACTTATTTCATGAAATTCATGAAATAATCCAAAAAAAGGGCTTCCCTATATTGTTATGTCTGGCCAGGTACAAATAGGCAGCTGGGAGTTGGGGGCAGCCCATTCCTGGATTCTGTACCTGGCTGGCATACAAAAATATGGCAAAGCCCACGTCAAAATTTTTGGGAAAAATTAATTAAAAAATAAATAATAATTTAGGGACTGCATTTTTATTAACCCCTCAAGTGTCATTTAGTGTTAAAAGAAAGGATTTGTTAAAAAACAAATTGGCTTGGGATCCCCCATAATTTTAGTCTCTAGCGGAGGTTAAGTAGACAGCTGGGGCAGATGTTTGAAGCCTGGGAAGGGGGTAATACCCACGGAGCTTCCCAGGCTACTAATATCAGCCCCCAGCTGAATACCTAGCCTTTACTAGCTATTAAAATGGGAGACCCCCCCAAAAAAATGATGTGGGGTCCCCCCTATTTTAATAGCTAGCAAAGGCTAGGCAGACAGCTGGGGGCTGATATTAATAGCCCAGGAAGGGTGCCATGAATATTGGCCCCCTCCCAGGCTAGAAACACCAGCCGTCAGCCGCCCCAGAAATGGCGCATCCATAGGATGCGCCAATTCTGGCACTTAGCCTTGCTCTTCCACGCTGCCCTGGTGCGGTGGCAGGGGGTAATAGGGTTGGGGTTCATGTCAGCGCCAGCTGCCATGAAGCCCAGGTTAGTAATGATGGGCGTCTATAAGACACCCCCATTACTAACCTACAAAGTGTTAAAAAGAAAAAACACATACTACACCCAGAAAAAAATTTATTTGAAATAAAACACACCATTTTATTTAATTCTTAGTTTACTAAAAAAAAATAGTTACCTGTCCACGTTCCTGCGCTGATCTCCCATGCACAGCTGTCACATCTGGAGATGGTGACAGCTGTGCATGGCTGCTGTAAGCTCACACTGCCAGGAACACGTCCGCTCCCGGCAGCGTGAGCCCTGACTGAGGTCACCGGAGTGCATTCAATCAGCGCAGCTCCGGAGACCTCCTTTACGGCACTGCTATACCGTGGGAATTTCTCACGGTACAGCAGGGCCGTAAAGGAGCTGACCGGAGCAGCGCTGCCTGAACTCCGGCGAACCCGCTTATGCAATGACAGGGCTGCTTTACGGCCCCGTCATTCTAGCGGTGGCAGCGGTTCAGAGCGGTCACATTCTATGTGGCTGCTCTGAACTGGAGATCATCGTGAGACACTCGTGAACTACTACGGAGGGGTAAGGATAAGGTTGTGGTTTATTATTTTATATTTTATTACAGGAGATCGATGGCTTCGGGGAATTAGGTGTCTAGGTGTGTATAGGTGTAGTTTTTTATTTTTTACTTTATTTTAGGTGACGATCGGCGGGGACAGGTAATGTATAAACTAATTTATTTTAGGTAACCACTGGCCACCAATGAAATGTATTTAAAATGTATTGGGGACACAGTAGGGCAATTTAAATAGCAGGATCAGGCTGATGGGAACTACTGCTCCCATCGAGCTGATCCTGCTGGCACGAGTGGATGGGGGACAGACATAGGCCGATGGGAGTAGTAGTGTCACATCGGCCTATGTCTGCCTGCACGCACACATCCGCAGACATCGTGCACACACCCGCACACACCAATCATGACGGGCTGATGGTCTGCGAGGTGTGGCTGACCTGTGCGGCCGTGGGAAAGTTCATGTGAGTTCATGCAATGCAGTCAAGCATGAACTCACATGAACCCTCTGAGGGCACCGCGGCGACTTCAAATGAACAGCTGATCAGCATCACCTGATACCTCAGCTGTTCATTTGAAATAACCATCAGGAAAGTGCAGCACAGAATGGGAAAGCCGGCTGTGAAGTCTTTTCATTGCCGGCTTCCCCGCCTGGGTCCTTCGCTCCCCGCTCATTGGTGCTGTGCTCCCCGCCCGGTCCTAACTTACGATCGGGATGGGAGGTGGCGAGGGGAGCGGAGGATCGGGGTGGGAGGCTGCGGGGAAGCGAGTATGGGGCTGAGTGATTGTTTAAAAGCCGGCGGGCGGTAAAAAGCTGGCGGGCGGTAAAAAGCCGCCGGCTTTTAAACAATCAGGAGAATTCTCTCACTCTGGGATGGCATTCTGATGACAGGCTGGATCGCAGCTGAGTGCTGCCATCCAGCTTGTCATCCTTCAGAGACACTGCAGAGCGCAGGCATTATGGGAACTTCCGATTCCGGTATCCGATATTGTAAAAATATCGGAACTCAGTATCGGAACTCCGATACCGCGAATATCGGCCGATACCCGATATTACAGTATCGGAATGCTCAACACTAATAGCAACCCATCTGTGGGATAAATCATACTAGCACATAAACAGATAAGTAAAGGCAGCAGAGAGTGCCCAACAATGTCCACATACCTGGTAGTGAGGGGTATATTCCGGATAAATGTGGTGGTAAGACGCCGTATGGTGTAGAAGGGAGAAGGTGTCTTCCTTATATATCCCATAAGGTTGGTGCGCTAATTAGAGCGGCGTGCATGCTGCTACTATATGTGGATGTCCGGTCATGCACAGTGTGAACGGCTGGACTTCCGGTGCGCGTGCTGGAATGCAAGGGAAAGCGGTGACTGCGGCGGTGAGGGGATCGGCATCTCTGCCCGACAGGAGGCAGAGACGCCGATGCTACAGATATAAACAATGGTGCCAGCAGTGATTTCTTTGTTGCCATTGTGTCGGCGATCAAAGGCACACTTTTGGTGTTCCTGAGCAGAATGGATGTTGGTACTTACAGTTGAGTGGATCCTGTTATGAATGGTTGTGAGTGTATATAGCACATCAGGGTTGGCATCATCTGAAAGAGACATGACACCCACAGTGTCATTAGTTAATGGATTGAGGTCAATAGGAAGCTTAGCCTTTCGTCCATACATGACCTCAAATGGAGTGCACTTGGTTGAGGCATGCACAGATGTGTGATAGGCAAACAAAACACCAGGGATGAACTGGTCCCAGTTGGTTCATGGTCATTGACGAGCTTGCTAAGAGATTCTTTGAGTGTTTGATTGTCACGTTCCCGCTGGCCATTTGTTTGTGGGTGGTAGGCAGATGAAATGTGGTGATCTGTTTGAAAATTATCCATCAGGTTGTCGATGATTGAGTTCACAAACTCTCTTCCTGGTCGCTAATCAAAGTGTCCATACAGCCTAAGTGGCAAATAATGGTGTACAAAAATTTTGCTACTGTCATGGCACTCTCGCCTGGAACAGCTGTTGCTTAAGTCCACTTGGAGAAATGATCAATGACAGCAACTATATATTTGTTGCCGTTTGATGTTTCCTGAAGAGGACCGATCATATCAATCCCAACAAAGCTCCATACTTTTCCAGGCACTGGTATACTGTTGAGTGGTGGAGCTTATTTGCTGATTTTGGGACTTGTGACAAAACATTTTTGACACGCTTTGACATGTTGGTGAACATCGTTCTTCATTCCCTTCCAGTAATAACGCTCAGAAATTTTGGCAAATGTTTTATCTCTGCCAAAATGGCCACCAGAAGTTGGGTTGTCGTGACAGGCTTTCAGGATATTTGGCAAGCGGCTTTTAGTGAGAACCTCCTTTTTTCCATAGTAAATAATTGCTTTCTCTGCTTGATATAGCTTAGATGTAGTGATGAGCGAGCATGCTCGCTACTGCTCGGTGCTCGCCTGAACATCTCAATGCTCAAGATGCTCGGCGCTCGCCGAGTATTTCCAGGGTTGCTCGGCGGGAGCTCGGGTCCCCTCCCTGCATATTTGGTGCTCTATGAACATGCAGGGATTGCCTGCCACTCATTGTAATGCCACAGCCATGATGGTTGTGGCATTACAGTGATTGGATGGCCGCACAGCATCATCACGTCTATATCAGACCTGGCGCAGCTGTGCTCGTCACAGTCACTCCGGAATCAGGCAGAGTAGGGAGAGGTGCTGCTGCGTCAGGGAGAGATTTGCTTGTGTACTAGGTACTGTAGGGAGAAAAACCGTACATTACACATATCCATCTTAACAAACAGTCCTTTTGAGGACTAACTAATCCATCAGCAGAGATATCAGGCAGGCAGGGTATATAGGCAGGCAGTGTATATAGCAGACTTCAGTGCATATAGCACAAGAGGCTCCATTCCAATTCTGCCTTCTGCTGCTGTTAGATATTTCTATACAAAGGTCCAGGTCTCAGGGGCCAGGAATACATTTTTTTTTTATCTTAATCCTCATTATTTGCTTAAAAAGCAATCCAGAGAACACCGTTTTTCTGTGCCATTTGCTTGTTGGCACTGCAGAATACAGCCAGGTCCTTTCCATATTACAGCGCTAGAAATCCAGCTATTTAAAACTGTGTTTTCTCCATCACACGGACCACATATACGTTTTCAGAAAATACTGCCATTTTTGGCCTCCATTCCATTTTTTTTTTCAGTGTGTCGGTGAAGTTTTTGACACCGGTTTGCTGTTCAAACTAGTTACCTACAGGCCAGGTATTTAAAAGTCTGTTTTCTCCGTTACACGGATCACATATACGTTGTCAAAAAATACTGCCATTTCTGGCCTCCATTAAAAATTTATTTCAGTGTGTCAGTGAAGCAATTCACACTAGTTTGCGGTTCAAACTAGTTACCTACAGGCCAGGTATTTAAAACTGTGTTTTCTCTGTCACATATAAGTTCGCTCCAAACTCAGTCATTTGTAGTGAGCGTGGAAGATACTGTCCTCCATTTAAAATAGGAAAGGCACGTGGCAAGGGACGGGGAACTGGACGTGATGGTGATGGTGCATGCAGAGGCCGAGGACAAGGCCGTGGGCAAGTCGAAATTGTGCCACAACAAACACCCACATCTTCTCGCCTGACCTTCCTGTCCCAATTCCTAGGGGACCGCAGCACACCACTATTGAACCCAGAGCAGTGTCAAAAGGTTGTTGGTTGGATAGTGGATAATGCTTCCAGTCACGTAGCCACCACCACCACCCTGTCTTCCACACGGTCAAGTCTCAGTAGCCGTGAGTCAGGACCGCATATTCCTCACCCTGATCCTCCTTCCTTCCACCATGCTGAGTGCCCGGAGACAACTGATCCCACACTTGGACACTCTGAAGAGCTGTTCACTTTTCCATTTATAGATTCGAGCCTCTCGCCCGGTCCACTTGAAGTGGGGCAAGAGGATATCGCATGTAGCGATGCCCAAATATTTGAGCAGCCACAGTCACACGAAGGCGACGGTGGGAAAGTGTCACAAGAGGTGGACAATGATGAGACACAATTGCCAGAAAGTCAGGAGGAAGAACTGGGTGCGGAAGTGGAAGACAAGGTGGTGGATGATACAGTAACTGACCCAACCTGGCATGAAGACATGCAGAGCGAGGACAGCAGCACACAGGGGGAGGGAGGCAGAGCACCCCAACAGGCAGGAAGAAGCAGTGTGGTGGCCGCAGACAGAAGGCAGGCAACCGTTCCCCGTCACACCAACACGAAGGAAGTTGCCAGTACAACTGTTAGGTCTTCCCGAGTCTGGTTGTTTTTTAAAGACTCTGCCGATAACCTCAAAAAGGCCATTTGCACCACCTGCCAGGCCAGCATCAGCAGGGGTGGCAAAACGACCAGCCTTACCACCACCAGCATGATCAGGCACATGGCATCAAAGCACCCGACTTTGTGGGCCGAACCCCGGGGTCCAGGAACAGCGTCTGCGGGTGGCATCATTGCTTCTTCAGCTGTTGTGCATGCAAGCCAATCCTCTGTCCATAGTGCATGCGAAGATGCCTCCTGCCCTGCACCTGTCGTTGCACACTCTCAAGTAACAGCATCAGGAAGCACGTCCATGTCCTTTTCCCAGCGCAGCGTTCAGTTGTCCATACCCCAGTCCTTGGAACGCAAGCGCAAATAAGCAGCCAACGCCCCACAGGCCACACTGCTAAATTCTCACAATTCACGACTGCTTGCGCTCGAAATGTTGCCTTTTAGGCTCGTGGAGACAGAAGCATTCCGCAACCTGATGGTGGCGGCCATCCCTCGGTACTCAGTCCCCATCCGCCACTATTTCTCCCCTTCCCCGCATTACACAAGCACGTGTCCCCCAACATTAGCCATGCCCTCAACAACGCAGTTACCGGGAAAGTCCACCTGTTATGATCTGCAACAAGTTCTAGGGAAAGAAAGGGGAAAGCTATCCCTACAGTAAGACTAAGCTGAATCCCTACGATGTAGCGGGCTGCCTGTTCCTTGCGAACAGACCCGCCTTAGTCCTCGGCTAGTCTGAACGAAGACCTATAGCATAAGGGGAGGGGTCCCTAAAAGAACTAAGGACTGGAACAAAAATGGGACACCTCCTAAACAGAGAAGATTGTTGCAGAACATAAAGAGACAAACAAAAAGGTACTAGAGGTCCCAGAAGAACCAAGCAAACTGACAGAGATAGGCACCGAGGCACCTGGCTAGAAAAACAGTCAACAACACTGAAGTCCAGCACAGCCAGAAGGGCGGAGCTGGAATATAAAGGCAGGAGGTCACGTGACCGCAAAACACAAGATGGAAAAAACAAATAGGAGGGTTCTAACACCACCTAGCCAAGGACACGTGGACAAGTGCTTGTGGGCAGGGACAGTACATCTCGCTGATGGCACACTGGGTTAACATAGTGGAAGCTGGGACCCAGTCGGACCTTGGGATGAAACACGTCCTCCCGACGCCAAGGATTGCGGGCCCTAGGTCAATCAGGGTTGCTCCCACGGTCTACAGCTCCTGCACCTCATCCTCCTCAGCCTCCTCCTCCTCTTCAGCCTCCATCTCCAAAATGACCCCATCAGTCACAAGCTGGAAGCACTGCAGCACTGCTTCGGCCAAGCGGCAACAGTCTGTGCTGAAGCTAATATGCTTAGGTTACAAACCGCACATTGCTGAAGAGTTGTGGACAACTCTGAAAGAGCAGGCAGATCTGTGGCTCACACCGCTGAACCTACTACCAGGCATTGTCGCGTATGACAATGGCCGGAACCTGGTGGCGGCTCTGAGGAGAGGCGAGCTCACACACGTACCATGCCTGGCCCATGTGCTTAACCTCGTGGTTCAGCCGTTTCTCAAATCCTAACCGGAGCTGCCGGATCTGCTTGTTAACGTACGCCGCCTGTGTGCCCATTTTAGAAAGTCAGCTACAGCTTCCGCCGCCCTTGCCGTGGTTCAGCAGCGTTTGCAGCTTCCAGCTCACAGACTGGTGTGTGATGTCCCCACGTGTTGGAACTCTACACTGCAGATGTTGGGAAGAATTTGTGAGCAGAAGAGGGCAGTTGTTGACTACCAGCATCAACAAGGCCGTCGGTAATTTGTACCATCCTCCAAAACTTTGAGGACTCCACCAAGATGGTGAGCGGCGATGATGCCATAATTAGCATCACCATCCCGCTTCTCTCTCTTCTGAAATGCTCTCTGCTCACAATCAAAGAGGATGCATTGCAGGCAGAGCACGATGAGATGGAGCAAGGAACCATACAGAGTGATTACACACAGCCAAGCCTCATCTCATCCCAACGTGGATTGGGTGACAATGAGGAAGAGGAGGAGAAGGAGGAAGGACAGGAGCTAGTTTGATGCGCTATAGATGGTACTACCTGCACAGCTGTCATACCGTCTGTTCAGCGTGGAAGGCCAGAGGACAGAGAGGAGGAGGAGAGCATGGTCAGTCATCCTCTTGGTGAGGACACGGAAGTCTTGCCTGTTAGTAGACTGGCACGCATGGCTAAGTTTATGTTGTGCTGCCTTTCCCATGACCCTTGCGTTCTCAAAATTTTGGGTGACAGTCATTACTGGTTGGTGACACTTCTAGACCCACGCTACAAGGAGAACTTTATATCTCTTATTCCTGAGGAGGACAGGTCTACAAAAATGGGGCTGTGCCAGAAGGCCCTTGTTGCGGAACTATTAAAAAAATTCCCATCTGAAAACGCTGGCGGCAGAGGGCACACTTCGTTGGACAACAAAGGAGTACAGGCAAGAGAGACACAACTTCAATCCAGCAGAGGCAGGGGAACACTGTCAAAGTTCTGGGAGAGTTTTCTCGGACCCTCCCATCGTACAGGCCCTGAGGTGCGGGGTACTCTCAAAAAGAGTACAAAGTTTGGAAAGATGCTGAGGGAGTACCTTGCCGACCATACCAACGTCCTCTGTGATTCCTCTGAGCCTTATAATTATTGGGCATCCAAGCTGGATACGTGGAATGAACTGGCTCTCTATGCCTTGGAGGTCCTGGACTGCCCTGCTGCCAGCGTTTTATCAGAGCGGATTTTTAGTGCCACTGGTGGAATTATAACTGATAAGCGCATCCGCCTGTCAACTGAAAATGCAGACAGGCTGACTCTTATAAAAATTAACAAGGGCTGGATTGGGCCAGACTTCTCAACACCACCGAATGATATCAGCATAACATAAACTCAAATCCAGTGTCTTTTCTTGGGAGGTGTATTCCCATGCACCTTTTCACACCCAAACAGGGGTTTACGCTGTTACATACCTGGTGGCGGGCTTGCATGGTGCACTCTCTCTCACTATGCAAGATCGCAAACTTGATCTTCAGTCCAGTCTGCTAGCCTGGCTTCTATTCATGCTGTCTGTTTGTCTCTGTTCTGACTGCTTAGGGCGGCGGCCCAGTTACTTCCTGTTTCTTGTAGCTGCTGTGGGCACACCCCTAATGCGTCCTCAGCCTATTGCTGTCTGTCACTGCATATTTAAACCAGCTCCACCTGGAAGCTGGTGCCTGAGCAACTCTAACATTCAGTGTGCTCCTTGACTCTGAATGTGCCAGGTCCTGTTCTGTTCTTGCCTGTCCGCCTACCTGGGGGCTGTATTCCCAGGCCTGTCTGAACTATCTCCTAGCCTGTTGTCTGTCCGCCTTCCTGGAGGCTGTATTTACAGGCCAGTCTGAACACGCTCCTAGCCTGTTCGTCCCGCCTTCTAGGGGCCGCATACCTACAGTAGATCTGTTATCTGTGTTTTCTTGCCTGTCTGTCCGCCTTCCTGGAGGCTGTATTTCCAGGCCAGTCTGAACACGTTACTAGCCTGTTCGTTCCGCCTTTCTGGGGGCCGCATACCCAGACTCGCTCCTGTATCTCGCTGCAGTGTCAGTTCCTGTGTGAACACTCTGTTCCTGTCTGAACACTCTCCTAGCCTGTTACCTGTTTTTCTCTATGTCCGTACATTCCCTTTTTCTGCAGAGTCTGAACCTGCACCTAACTCCTACTCGTTGTCGCTGTACTTCCGTTTGTGAGTTTAGAGTCCACTCGCTACTTTTTTGCAAGTACATTGTGTGTATCTGGTTCTGCATTTCCCTTCCAGTCTGCTCTGCCTTACTCACCGCTCCGGCGGTGTCTGCCCGCTCTGCCTTGCTCACCGCTCCGGCGGTTTCTGCCCGCTCTGCCTTGCTCGCCGCTCCGGCGGTTCCTGCCTGCTCTGCCTTGCTCAACGCTCCGGCGGTTATTGCCTGCTCTGCCTTGCTCACCGCTCCGGCGGTTCCTGCCTGCTCTGCCTTGCTCACTGCTCCGGCGGTTCCTCTCTGCTCCGCCTTGGCCACCGCTCCGGCGGTTCTTCTCTGCTCTGCTTGTCTACCACATCTGCGGTTCTGTTCCTGGATCCCAGTCTGGACCCTATCCAGCCTGTGCTCCAACCTGCTAGTACCTCCCCATCTGCATGCCAGCCGTACTTGTCAGTACCCTCCTGTCTGCATACCAGCTGTGCCTGCCAGTATCCTCCTGTCTGCACTCCAGCTGTGCCTGCCAGTGCCCACCTGTCTGCATGCCAGCCATGCCTGCCAATACCCACCTGTCTGTGTGCCAGCCTAACCTGCCTGTTCCTATATTCCCCGGTGTGGGTCAACAGCCGTGTCCGGGATCTGGCCTGGAGTAGCACCTGGTCCCTCTGCTCGGTTCCTCCCTGGTGCACGGCATCGTTAGCCATCGTGCGACCTTGGTCGGATCGGGTAGATACTTAGTTACGCCCCTCCAGGCACTCTCCGGTTCATGGCACAGTGGAATCACTAAATCACGCACACGCCAGTCAGCCCGGGCGTGTGCATAACATACGCTTCCTGATTTTGGCTATTTGCTCTTGTCCTCCTCCTTCTCCTCATCCTCCCCCACCATATCACGGACCGTGGTCCGTGATGCAACACCCACATAATTTTTTTAAAGGGTATTTATGATGCCCGTAAAAAAAAAAATTTCTACAGTATGTTCATGTGTACCCCCCAGGGGTAAATGTTTGTCAGCCCATACACTTAGTGCATGGGCATTGCAAGAATAGGAGGCCCGCTCCTTTCTAATGCGAACATTTTTTTATGAGGCCCTCCTCCACGTCTCTTCCAAGGGGCATTGGAGTGTCTCCAAATTTTTGGCAACCCTTGCATTCACTGCATAGGCCAACACTATGGGAGACCCACTTCCTAATAATGGGAACATTGTTTTCAGGAGGCCCTCTGACCTCCATGTCTCTTCCAAGGGGCATTGGAGTGCCTTCAAATTTTTGGCAGCCCTTGCACTCACTGCATAGGCCAACACTATGGGAGACTCTCTCCTTTCTAATGGGAATTTGTTATTACTGTGGCCCTGCTCTTTGTGTCTTTAATTTCTTAGTGGGGTTTTTCCCAAAATTTGGTCAGCCGTTGGACTCACTGTATACCCATACCCTATAACTGTATAGCAGACTCTCTCCTTTCTAATGGGAACATGTCATACTCGTTACTGTGGCCCTGCTCTATGTGTCTTTCAGAGTCCCTCCATCATCAATGAAACAGGATGTGCCTGATGATGTGTCACACACCACATGGCCAGATAAGGTTGTAAAATGTTAAAATGACATTTCTTGGTGAATGCATTTGCCTTAAAAAATAACGTAAGAAAAAAAAACAGTAGGGTCTTTCTTTAGTATAAATTACAGAGTCGCCAATGTAACCTCAATGTACTCACATTGTTCAGCTCCTGCACCTCCTCTTCTATCTCCAAAATGACCACATCAGTCATAGCTGAAAGCACTGCAGCACTGCCTTGGCCAAGCGGCAACAGGCTGTGCTGAAGATAACATGCTTAATGCTTAGGTCACAAACCTCCCAGCGCTGCAGATTTGTTGAAAGCTGTAACACAGCAGCTTGATCTGTGACTCTCACTGCTGAACATACAGCCAGGCATGGTCATGTGTGACAATGGGCGGAACCTGGTGACGGAGAAATGACAGCCGGAGTAGATACGGTTTCCCTCTATGCAAGTCCTTTCACCGTGCTAAAGAATATGGCTGTGGTGAAATACAACTCCCAGTGAGAAGCTGTTTCAGATTAAAAAACATTGTGCCCACCAGAGGATTTGATTCTGAGGGCTCGCCTTTCTCTCCCGCTCAAGAGCCCCATAGCAGCTGCAAAGTTAGCACTATCATGAACTCTCCTGATGTAGAAGCAAGGGCACACCAGAGGATTCTCTGGTGGGACCCTCCAACCCTGCCGAGAAGCAGTCCTGGCTAAGAAAAGTGTGTGGGAAGGTTCCCGGACACTCTATGGCTGCTTTTTTACCAAGGATGAAGCCCACGCAAACATGGGGAGAACATACAAAGTCCTTGCAGATGTTGTCCTTGCTGGGATTTGAACCCAGGATCCCAGCACTGCAAGGCTTCAGTGCTAAACACTGATCGAATGTGCTGCCGTTCACCCTCTAATATCTAAAAGGCTGGAGAAACTTGCACCTACTGCCACTCTATCTTCAGCTCCTTTGTGAGAAAATAATGTATTTGGGCAGCCACTCAGTCTACCAAATAAAATTCCTGAGAAGGAAATTGGGGATGGCTTCCCTACTGTTACAAGGGGCAGTGCTAATACCATGGGTCGTACCATAGTTTACTGGAAATATTGCAGGCTGGTAGGAAGCAAGCAAATTCCCACAGAAAAGTACTAGCAGTAATGTTCAGAGACCTGCGCTTGTAGAGGGCGGAGACAACAACGGAGAAATAGTGATGGCTGGGGAACGAGTATGGACACAAGGCATGAGGCATGAGGTTGTGAAAAGCTTCCGCCTCCACGAGCCTAAAAGGCCACATTTCAAGTGCAAGCAGCTGCCAGAAATATGGCAGTTTAGTATTGCAGCCTGTGGGTGGGTGGCTGGCTGCATACTTGCGCTTGTATTCCAAGTAAGAGAAGACTAAGCAGATGGTGGCCTCTATCATCATCATGGCCTCACCTCGGCACTATGAACTCTCCTGAAGGAGAAGCCAGGGCCCACCGGAGGAGTCTCCAGTTTTCTGGTGGGTCCGTCCAACCCTGCCGAGAAGCAGCCCTGGCAAAGAAAAGTGTGGGGGAAGGTTCCCGGACACTCTATGGCTGTTTTTTTAATGTGGATCGGACGTGCTTATGCATGTTATTTCTCAAACCGCATTGCAGATCAGGCCATTGCCCATCTCTGCAGTCATGAATTTAAATGCGCAAAGAAAGATGTTTGTGTGTCAAAGTACCACCGAGAAGTGCGAGTTGATGATGGACGGGCTGCCATTGCTTCTGCAACAAGCTGCTTTAGAGGACTTCATGGGAGAAATCACACCCAGAGTAGATACGGTTTCCCTCCAGTCCTTTCACCGAGCTAAAAAATATGGCTGTGGTGAAATACAACTCAGCAAAAAAAGCTGTGGACTGGCTCCGTACCGTCCCTGGCCACATTCACCTGTCCACGTGTTTGTGGTTAGGCGGTCCTTCCCAGTAAGTGCACTGGGGAGGGCATGGGTAATGTTGTGGGACCTGTGCTTGTGGAAGGCACAGACGATACCGGGAGAAACAGTGGCAGCTGGGGACCGAGTATGGATACCCGGTCACCGCTTTCATAAGATTGTGGACAGCTTCCGCCTCTACAAGCCTAAAAGGCCAAATTTCAAGTGCAAGCAGCTGTCAAAAATTTGGCAGTATAGTATTGCAGCCTGTGGGTTGGTGGTTGGCTTTCTGCATACTTGCGCTTGCATTCCAAGGAATGGGGTAGGGACAACTGGCGGGAGGCATCTTCGCATGCGCCAAGGATCACTTAGGATGGGCACACTTTTAGGCAGTGACCTGGGAGTCAGAGATGCTTCCAGAAGTCTTCCCCATGCTGTTCCCATGTTTTTTCAGCACTGTATGCATGTGTCTGATGATGTGTCACACACCACATGGCCAGATAAGGTTGTAAAATGTTAAAATGACATTTCCTGGTGAATGCATTTGTCTTTGTTGAAAGCAATGCAAAAGTGCAAAAACGCATCAAAAACGCTACGTGTGAACATAGCCCAAGGTGTGGAGGAGTTTTTTGTTTTTGGTCATTTATTTTGCCTTATATACAAGTCATTACCCTGGAAAGGATGTTCCTTAACATATTTCCCAGGAAAATCCATTTTGGTTTAGTTTTTGTATGTTTTATTGTGAGTCCGTAAAAGTGGCGTAATACTCTGACAACGTTGTTGACAGCAGTGACCTGGGAGTCAGAGATGCTTCCAGGGGTCTTCCCCATACTGTTCCCATGTCATTTGAGCACTGTTCCCATCGATTTGGGCAATTTTTAGTCCCTCTGCAGACCGCCGGGGGGAGTTGCCTGAAAAATGCTCGAGTTTCCCACAGACTTACATTGGGCTCGTTGCTCGGGTCGAGCACCCGAGTATTCCAATGTGCTCGACCCGAGCAACGAGTACCCGAGCATTTTAGTGCTCGCTCATCACTACTTAGATGTTTGTCTAAACTGGAACTTGGCAATTGAACGTTTCTCTGGAGGTACTTTAGATCGTAGATCCACTGGGGGTACTTTTGTTCTGTTGCAGTGTAGAATCTCAAAAGCTGATCATAAAGTTGGTCTTCCATTGTTGTCAAAATTGGAAAACTTATTTTTTTGTTTGAGGTGTTCCAAGTTCACTTTATATACCTTATCAGGATACAATAGGAACTCACACTGGAGAACTTGAAGTGCATATCATAGAGAGCAGGGAGAAACATACATAACAAGTTACAACACATAGCATTAACTATGCACTGATGGAACTGCACCATCTACTGTCAGTTAAATGTAATGCCTCCAACACATGCTGTAAGTCTAGTCCACCTGTTCCCATGCACTAGATTTGCTGCTGATTTTCCACAGAAAAAAAATCAGCAGCCAATCTGCATGAGAATCCTCACTCCAATGATGTGGATTTTTTGGGCAGAATCACAGCAGATTTCTCCGTGTTACGTGGAAGAGGGAGATCTGCTGCAGACCGCATCAAAAGCCTGACAAAAGCCTCATGAAATAGTATATGGTTTGTGTATGTGCATCTATATACAGGGTGGGCCATTTATATGGATACACCTAAATTAAATGGGAATGGTTGGTGATATCAACTTCCTGTTGGGAGGGGGAAAACTTTTGGGGTCATTGTCTTGTTGAAAAATAAATGATGGTCCAACTAAACGCAAACCGGATGGAATAGCATGCCGCTGCAAGATGCTGTGGTAGCCATGCTGGTTCAGTATGCCTTTAATTTTGAATAAATCCCCAACAGTGTCACCAGAAAAGCACCCCCACATCATCACACCTCCTCCTCCATGCTTCACGGTGGGAACCAGGCATGTAGAGTCCATCCGATCACCTTTTCTGCGTCGCACAAAGACACGGTGGTTGGAACCAAAGATCTCAAATTTGGACTCATCATACCAAAGCACAGATTTCCACTGGTCTAATGTCCATTCCTTGTGCTCTTTAGCCCAAAAAAGTGTCTTCTGCTTATCGCCTGTCCTTAGCAGTGGTTTCCTAGCAGCTATTTTATCATGAAGGCCTGCTGCACAAAGTCTCCTCTTAACAGTTGTTGCAGAGATGTGTCTGCTGCTAGAACTCTGTGTGGCATTGACCTGGTCTCTAATCTGAGCTGCTGTTAACCTGCGATTTCTAAGGCTGGTGACTCTGATAAACTTTTCCTCAGAAGCAGAGGTGACTCTTGGTCTTCCTTTCCTGGGGCGGTCCTCATGTGAGCCAGTTTCTTTGTAGCACTTGATGGTTTCTGCAACTGCACTTGGGGACACTTTCAAAGTTTGCCCAATTTTTCGGACTGACTGACCTTCATTTCTTAAAGTAATGATGGCCACTCGTTTTTCTTTACTTAGCTGCTTTTTTCTTGCCATAATACAAACTCTAACAGTTTGTTCAGTAGGACTATCAGCTGTGTATCCACCTGACTTCTGCACAACCCAGCTGATGGTCCCAACCCCATTTATAAGGCAAGAAATCTCACTTACTAAACCTGACAGGGCACACCTGTGAAGTGAAAACCATTTCCGGTGACTACCTCTTGAAGCTCATCAAGAGAATGCCAAGAGTTTGCAAAGCAGTCATCAAAGCAAAAGGTGGCTACTTTGAAGAACCTAGAATATAAGACATATTTTCAGTTGTTTCACACTTTTTTCTTAAGTATATAATTCCACATGTGTTAATTCATAGTTTTGATGCCTTCAGTGTGAATGTACAATTTTCAAAGTCATGAAAATACAGAAAAATCTTTAAATGAGAAAGTGTGTCCAAACTTTTGGTCTGTACTGTATATATATATATATATATATATATATATATATATATATAAATATTAGTGATGAGCGAGTATGTTCTGTTTACCCTTTCGGCGAGTATGCTCAGGCCGAGCACCGAGTAGTTACAGCTGCTCGGTGTTATGTTTGAATCACTCCCGTGTGCATGATTTGCGACTGTTTGACAGCTTTAGTACATGTAAGGAATGATATTTCTTACACATTCCTCACATGTATTAAAGTTGTCAAACAGTCGCAAATCATGCACATGGGAGTGATTCAAACATAACACCGAGCAGCTGTAACTACTCGGTGCTCGGCCCGAGCATACTCGCCGAAAGGGTTAACAGAACATACTCGCTCATCACTAATATATATATATATATATATATATATATATATATATATATATATACATATACACAGTACAGACCAAAAGTTTGGACACACCTTCTAATTTAAAGATTTTTCTGTATTTTCATGTCTATGAAAATTGTACATTCACACTGAAGGCATCAAAACTATGAATTAACACATGTGAAATTATATACTTAACAAAAAATTGTGAAACAACTGAAAATATGTCTTATATTCTAGGTTCTTCAAAGTAGCCACCTTTTGCTTTGAGGACTGCTTTGCACACTCTTGGCATTCTCTTGGTGAGCTTCAAGAAGTAGTCACCGGAAATGGTCTGTACAAAGTACAAGCCATGAGGTTGTACAAATCAAAGTAGCAGGTAGTGCTAAGATCTGCAAATGATCAAATTTTCAATCCCTAGCTCCAATCTGTGGCATGTGGAAGGGGTATATAAGTCAAATTGAAGGCAAATTTTTTAGACATATAAAACCTTAAATATTGGATCCAGTCTTCTGCCTCCTATTCTTCGTTTGCCAGTTATTGCCACTTGTTGCTAACTAAAAGAGACAGAAAACTTGATTTGAGTGACCTTGGTTTATCACTCCAGCAGATCGCTACATGTGTGGGCCGAGATGTCAGCATTATTCAACGTTGCTTGTGCTAGTGGTGGGGAACAACGATGAACTGGAATGACAGCAAGAGGTGCAGATGCAAACCTCTGCATGGACAGATTGTTAGTTTAGATAAAAAATGGTATGTAGTAATAATCCATCCTGTATTGCAAGTGAAATTGGATGTCACAAACGAATCCCCAACAGCATCAAACAGTGTGTACAGAAACCACCAGAAGGTGTTTGCAGGACATTGGGCTAAAAGCCAGAAGTCAAGCTACAGGTATTCCATTTACCTCATACTCAACCATTAATAGCATAACTTATAGCATACCAAGGCATGTAAGTGACGCGCCCCTGGGCCTGCTGTGTCGCGCAGCGTCTCGCGCACGGGGGCTTACCCGGAACCGGATCAGATGAGGGTTGTAGTCTCCGAGTGGCGGGGACCCGGTCCGTGCCCAGGGAGTCAACTCAGTGTGTGGCAGTCTTGATAGATGTTATTTGAGTGTCGACTACGCCACCCGTTGATTTGCAGCTATGGAGCTGCCGCTGCAGGGCAGACCGCTGAGGCCGGTGTAGAATTGTGCAGCGTGATAGTATAACCCCCAACGGGAGGGGTATGGCCTCAGGGCAGCCGACGTGGAAGATGAGGGTAGCAGGAACCACTCAGAGACGGTGCGGTGTAATTCAGGGTCTTTACTGGTAACAACGATAGACCCTCCCGGAGTACTTGCTAGCGAACGGGGCCTGGTCAGTCCTTGAGCAGATGGGATCTCCCCTGGCCAGGCGGAGTTGTAGGCCTCCCAAACTGACTGTACTCTTCTGGCTACCTTGCTAGAAGCGGATATAAGTAGCCCACGTCCCTGAGTGTACCGTGTGGTGCTCACCCATATGGCCGGTGACTCGGGGCCTTCTACTGGCTTCCGCTCCACGATGGCGGCGCTGGTCCCACGCGTGTGACCGTGCCTTCGGGTTTCTGGGCCTGAGGACCTGAAATCCCCTGCCGGTCGGCTTCTGCTGCTCGGTAAGAGTTAGTCCCCACAGCCTCGGACGCCGGGTCCGGTAAGAAAGCTTCTCAGTCAGGGCGAGCTCTGCAGCTGCCAGCCCCTGACTCGTAGTAGTATTGCTCCCACTGAGCTTCTGCTGTTTCTTCCTGTGACTGTTTCTTGTCTCTACTCTCCTTGACTCCTAACCCTGCTTCAGCCCCGGGTTTATATAGGGGAAGTTCTTCCCCTCCCAAGACTGGGCAGGAGGTGTGGCATGCACAGGATCCCTGACCAAAGGACCTCCCACCTGCTCTCAGACATAACATCTCTATCACTGTGGCAACCAGACCCCTGGGGTGTCACATTCCCCCCTAGTGAAATTTAGTACTCCGGGACTAAACATATTTTAGAAAAACATAACAAGATAAAAACAATAATAATACAATAAGAAAAACATATAAAGATGGTTACGGCATGTCCGTAACCGGGTGCAGTCTTTGAAGAAAAGCAAGGTGTCCATTTCACCAAAACAGGGAGACGTAACCAGGTAGGGGTTTGTCCTACCCCGAGTCCTTAACAGTCTTTAGTCCGTCCTGGGTTACGCTCCAACTATGTACAAGGATTCCCGGTAAATCCACCAAGGACTCCTACAAATAACTAGAAACACAAAATTATACACAAGCAACAATACACAGGTAAACATAAATAAAACAATTTATACACTTCAAATCCTCCAACGTGCGGGTAACTGGCCTCTAGTGGCCCTAGTGGACCTACGGAGCTGACTGTCTAGCCCTGAACTACAGGGTGTAGGAGCTGTCAAGGGTAAACTGGGCAGCTGTTTACCGGCTCTTTGGCTCACTAGGGATATGGCAGGCTCACTGCAAGCAGAGGGTTGATCCTCCTGGTCTGCGGGTGTGGGGTCTTCTGCCTCCTGGACCGGCTGTTCTTCCAGCTCTACCTGTTGCTCCGTAGGTGCTTGGGATGCTGGTTGGAGGAAGGTGAGTACGGGTACCACAACTGCACCATTGACTTGAGTCCAAGACCGAGGGAAGTCCCCGAGCACAGTACTAACCATATCTTCCCTTTCCTCTACGGGTCGATGGTCTTCTTGTTCCTCTTCAGGGTTCCTCAGTTGTTCGGGACACTTATTCAGGTGGTCCCGGGATACAATGGCTGTAGTTTCCCCTCCGTCTTTACTGATGGTACAAACCTTCGGGTTCTCGTGGCTTGAGGGCAGTACGGTGTACGGGTCCTTCTCCCACTGGTCGTCCAACTTGTGGAGCCGTCTCTTCCTCTTCAAGACCTGCTCTCCGGGTACCAGGGGAACAGCGGGAGCATACTGGTTGTAAGTTTTCTCTTGTCTTTCCCTAGCCTGACAGAGACTTCGCTCCACGCTCTCCTGTACTCTCCGGTACTGCTGCTGCCTTTCTGTGTCCCAGTCTGCTTCTGGTGAAGTGTCCTCGGGTGTCAGGACTCCCATTTCCAGGTCAACAGGTAACTTACCAGGTCTTGCCCTCATTAGGTAAGCCGGGGTACAGTTGGTGGAACCTACCGGGATGTGGTTGTATAGGTCCACCAGATCGGGCAGCTTCTCAGGCCACAGACTGCGTTCTTCCAGGGGCAACGTTTTCAGAAGATCCATTACCACCTGGTTCATTTTCTCACAAAGTCCATTAGTTTGCGGATGATAGGGTGTCGTCCTTATCTTCCGGCAGCCATACAGAGTGCAGAATTCTTGGAAGACCTCCGCTTCAAAGGCAGGTCCCTGGTCTGTCAACACTTGGTCCGGGTACCCGTGTGGACGGCAGAAATGCTGCTGGAAGGCTCTCGCTGCTGTTCGAGCTGTTAAGTCCTTGACGGGGACGACAACCAAGAACCGGGAGTAGTGATCCACAATGGTTAGTGCGTAGACGTAGCCACTTCTGCTTGGGGTCAGTTTTACATGATCCAAGGCTACCAGTTCCAACGGCTGCCGGGTGACGATGGACTGCAGGGGAGTCTTCTGGCTGGCACGATCCTTCCTTCTTAGGTTGCACGGGCCACAGTCTCTGCACCACTCCTCAATGGTTCCCCTCATGCCTACCCAGTGGAATCGCTCGCGCAGCAGGAACTCCAGCTTCTTCCACCCGAAGTGTCCAGCTCCGTCGTGGTATGCCTCCATCACCATGGCTGCGTCTCTTCGTGGCACCACTACTTGCCAGAGTAGTTCATGCGTCCGGGAGTTAACCATTCTGCGGCACAACTTCCCCTTGTAAAGGAACAGTCGACTCCTCTCTGCCCATAGTTGTTTGGCTTCCTCCGGAGCGTCTGGTTCAAGGCAAGCCTCCGGGCGAGTCAGCATCTCCTTCACCAGTCGGACGGCAGGGTCGCTGTCTTGCGTTTCCGCCCAGTTGTAGTGAGGTAAGGGGTTCAACGTAGCAGCCTGCTTACTCCTTACCCAGTGGGAGTACTGGATAGTCCCATGACGGTGGAACGCAGGGAGTTCAACTTCTTCCAGTCCCTCCGGATCTTCTCCTTCGTCCGGCAGGTTGGGCATCCTGGACAGGGCGTCCGCGTTGGTATTGGAGCGTCCGGCCCGGTATTTGATTGTGAACTCGTAGTTGGACAGACGGGCCATCCACCTCTGCTCCAGGGCACCGAGTCTTGCCATGTCCAGGTGTGTCAACGGGTTGTTATCCGTGTACACGGTGAACCGGGAAGAAGCGAGGTAATGCTTAAAGCGCTCGGTGACTGCCCATACTACGGCCAGGAACTCTAGCTTAAATGAGCTGTAATTCTCGGGATTCCTTTCGGTGGGTCACAGCTTTCGGCTGGCGTAGGCGATTACTCGTTCCTTCCCCTGCTGGATCTGGGACAGTACGGCTCCTAGCCCGATGTTACTGGCGTCGGTGTAGAGGATAAAGGGCTGGCTATAATCCGGGTACGCCAGGATTTCGTCCCCCGTAAGGGCCATCTTCAGCTGGCGGAAGGACTCTTCTTCCAGCTCCTCCCATTTGAAGGGCGGCTTCTGGTTCTTGGCCTTCCGGGACTGGCCTATCAGGAGGTCCTGCATAGGTGCTGCCTTTTTGGTGAAACCGGGAATAAACCTTCGGTAGTAGCCTACCAACCCGAGGAACTGCCGCACTTCTTTTACGCTGGAGGGGCTTGGCCATTCCTTAATTGCGGTGATCTTATCAGGGTCGGGAGCCACTCCGTCAGCGCTCACCACGTGTCCCAGGTACTGCACCTTTGGTTTCAGGAGGTGACACTTGGAGGGTTTCACCTTTAGGCCGTAACTCGCCAGAGCTTCGAACACTTCCGCCAGGTGTTTCAGGTGGTCCTCATACGTCTTGGAATATACGATGACATCGTCCAGGTACAACAGGACCGTCTCGAAGTTTCTGTGGCCCAGACAACACTCCATTAGTCGTTGGAAGGTTCCTGGTGCGTTGCAGAGTCCGAACGGCATGCAGGTGAACTCGCTAAGTCCCATCGGGGTGGTGAATGCAGTCTTCTCCCGGTCCGCCTCTGCTACAGGAACCTGCCAGTACCCGCTAGTGAGATCCAAGGTAGAGAAGAAGTTAGCAGATCTTAAAGCAGCCAATGACTCCTCTATCCTTGGTAAGGGGTACGCATCCTTGTGTGTGATACGGTTGATTTTCCGGTAATCTACACACATCCTCATGGTGTTGTCTTTTTTTCTGACTAAGACTAGTGGAGCTGCCCAGGGGCTACAGCTATCCCTGATCACCCCAGCCTCCTTCATGTCTCTAAGCATCCCCTTGGCATGTTGGTAGTGTGCAGGGGGTACGGGTCGATACCTCTCTTTTATGGGAGGATGGTCTCCCGTGGGGATGTGGTGTTCTACCCCCTTGACTCGCCCGAAGTCTAACGGGTGTTTATTAAACACTCTCTCGTACTCTTGAACCACCCGATAGACTCCCTGTTTCTGATGTGAGGGAGTGGAGTCAGTACCCAAATGTAGTTGCTGACACCAGTCCTCCTTTGTTTTCTTAGAGCCGTTACCTTCCTCTGGGTGAGATGGAGGCAAGGGTTCCACAGATTGTATAGCATTTTGGTTAATGGTATATAATTTGGCTAGCGTGGCATACCGGGGCAGGTACACTTCCCTCTTCCCGATATTGATTATGCGAACGGGCACCCTCCCATGGCGTACATTAACCACCCCCCGTGCTGTCAAGATGGTGGGCCTACTGTCTGAGTAAACTGGTTCTACCATTGCCTGGTAATCTCTACCTCTCAGACCAATAGCTGCCCGGCACCAAATCATCATTTCACTTTTTGGGGGCATGGCAATAGGAAAAGGGTCACACATTCTTACGCTACCAATCTCACCGCCGGAGAGTTCCACCTGTTGCCGTCGCATCAGTGCCCGGATCTCTTTCTGGAGCACCCGCTGCTCGCCGGAGCTGGCGTTCTTGGCAACCTGCTGTAAAAGGAAAATCACCTCTGCAAGACAATTTTCAATTACATTAGTTCCTAGAGTTATTTTTGGGTGACTCTCATGTTTGTCAATATCTACAATGATCAGTCCCTGTGCTGCCAGTTCGACTCTACCGATTTTGATGGTCACCTCTTTAAATCCGATCTGTGGCACGGGCTGGCCATTGCTGGCGATGATACTCAAGTCGTCGTCAGGGTAGCGGGTAATATCCGAGTCATTCCAGTACTGCTTAAAGAGCACGTACGGGATGGTGGTGACCTGTGACCCGGTGTCCAGTAGGGCACTCATGGGAATGCCATCCAGTACCACAGGCAGGACTGGACGTCCTCCCACATATCTGTCGCGCCAGTTCGATGGGCCTGGTGATCTTTTTCCTGGGGGTTGGCCCTCTACCCCAGGTTGTGCCCGTTTAAAGAACAGTACCTTGCCATATGTCCGGGTTGATTGCAGCGGCGGCAGATGGGTCGTCCGTCTTCGCTGTATCGGTCACTGGGTCTTCCTCTGGCTGGTGGGGTCCTCCTTGGTCGACGCCACGGGATGTCCTCCGGTCCGGATGCCAGCTGGATCTTCCCTGGGGTGGAAACCTGTAAAGACTGCACAGTTCGGGTTAGCGCAGCAACGCTCTTAGCTAGCTCTTGGACCTGATGGTGTAGGTCTGGAGCCGGGTCATTGTCCAAAGCCTGCGCATCAGCTCCCACAGGCCCTGCCGACAAGGGTGCCGCCTCCTGGTGGTAAGTGATAGCTGGGCGCCTGTGGGTCACAACGCCACCCGGTGCCGGTTCTCGGAGCACCCGGATGGCTCTGTCCTTGAACTGTGCAAAGCCCAGATGGGGATCCTGTAAGGCCATCGCCCGCAACTGGGTTCGGTGGGCATTACAATATAGTCCCTCTATAAATTGTTCGGTCAACAGCCTGTCCTCGTTCCCCACTCCATCAGGGTCGGTCTGCTTAATGGCCCTCAGGGCCTCTTGTAGGTTTAGTGCATAGTCCCTTATACTCTCATGCGCTCGCTGCTTGCACCCATAGAATCTAAGCTTAATCTCGGCTGAGGTGCGGGTATCAAAGGTATCCTTCAGCCGGGTTAGTATCCCTGCGACAGTCTTCCTCCCAGGTGGCCAGGATTTTACTTCCCTTTTGGCTGCCCCGGTTAGTTGGGCCACCAGGATGCTCACTTTTTGCTCTTCTGTGAGGGGGTACACCTGGAAGAGGCTATCCAGCTTTTCTCTAAAGTCATGCAGGGTATGTGACTCCCCTGAGTACTGGGGTAGCCAAGCTGCTCCCGGGATATAGGGCATGGTGAAGGGCATAACTGCAGCAGCGGTGGCGCTGGCGGGGGTTGAGGCAGTGAAGCTCTCCTCCGTATCCGACATCTTCCTCCCCCCTAGTGGACCGTGGCCTACCTTGCGATGATCCTGTTCCGTAGGCCGCGGCTCCGCAGTAGATCGTCAGGGTTGAGGACCTTCCGTCGCGCTCCGGTGACGTCGGCGTCTGCTGGGCTCCTTCCAGGACCTTACGCAACGTCCGGACGTGAGGCGGGGCTTCAGTTCTCGCGCGCTTTCGGAGTCCACGCCCCTCTTCTTCCCGCGCGGCGTCCTCAAGATGGCGTCCAACGGCGGGAAAACTCCACGGATGGCGGGAAGAAGGCTGAAGATGGCGCCGGATGGCGGGAATCTTCACAGATGGCGGGAAGAAGGCTGAAAATGGCGCCGGATGGCGGGAATCTTCACCGATGGCGGGAAAACTTCACGGATGGTAAGTTTTAAAAGTCTCTTTTTCAGGCACGCAGTACCCGGTGGTTGCGGGCACGAAATCCTGCCGACTACGCCAAAGTTGACGCGCCCCTGGGCCTGCTGTGTCGCGCAGCGTCTCGCGCACGGGGGCTTACCCGGAACCGGATCAGATGAGGGTTGTAGTCTCCGAGTGGCGGGGACCCGGTCCGTGCCCAGGGAGTCAACTCAGTGTGTGGCAGTCTTGATAGATGTTATTTGAGTGTCGACTACGCCACCCGTTGATTTGCAGCTATGGAGCTGCCGCTGCAGGGCAGACCGCTGAGGCCGGTGTAGAATTGTGCAGCGTGATAGTATAACCCCCAACGGGAGGGGTATGGCCTCAGGGCAGCCGACGTGGAAGATGAGGGTAGCAGGAACCGCTCAGAGACGGTGCGGTGTAATTCAGGGTCTTTACTGGTAACAACGATAGACCCTCCCGGAGTACTTGCTAGCGAACGGGGCCTGGTCAGTCCTTGAGCAGATGGGATCTCCCCTGGCCAGGCGGAGTTGTAGGCCTCCCAAACTGACTGTACTCTTCTGGCTACCTTGCTAGAAGCGGATATAAGTAGCCCACGTCCCTGAGTGTACCGTGTGGTGCTCACCCGTATGGCCGTGACTCGGGGCCTTCTACTGGCTTCCGCTCCACGATGGCGGCGCTGGTCCCACGCGTGTGACCGTGCCTTCGGGTTTCTGGGCCTGAGGACCTGAAATCCCCTGCCGGTCGGCTTCTGCTGCTGGGTAAGAGTTAGTCCCCACAGCCTCGGACGCCGGGTCCGGTAAGAAAGCTTCTCAGTCAGGGCGAGCTCTGCAGCTGCCAGCCCCTGACTCGTAGTAGTATTGCTCCCACTGAGCTTCTGCTGTTTCTTCCTGTGACTGTTTCTTGTCTCTACTCTCCTTGACTCCTAACCCTGCTTCAGCCCCGGGTTTATATAGGGGAAGTTCTTCCCCTCCCAAGACTGGGCAGGAGGTGTGGCATGCACAGGATCCCTGACCAAAGGACCTCCCACCTGCTCTCAGACATAACATCTCTATCACTGTGGCAACCAGACCCCTGGGGTGTCACATAAGTGCATTCATTTCTTCATGTGGCACTCATACTCACATACATACATGTTGGCAATTCCATGAAGAGGCCCTCAGAAAGGGAACGTCACATCAGACCTAGTACCGGGATTATGATAAGCAACTCATTTTCAATAGACTATGTACATGACTCGCCCCCTGGGCCGTGGGGCACTCGGATCCGGGCAGTAGGGGAACGATGGGAGTAGTAGTGGCAACCCGGTTCCGTGGCTCAGGGTGGTCAGGCCAGTGGTAGTCCGTTATGCGCTGATGATTATGTCCGACTACCCCACCTGTGGATTGCGGTTATTAGGAACCGCCGCAGCATGCAGACCGCTGGGGCTGATGAGGTGTGCAGCTAGGGTAGTGTGACTCCCCACGGGAAGAGTGCGACCCCAGGGCAGTATAATGGATGGTGGGAGTGATGGTGGAGAGAGTCCCAGTGCTGATAGTGCTGGAGGAGCAAGGAGCACGCAGACAACAGGTTGCAGTCCAGGGTCTTTACTAGTCCCGGCTAGGATGGGACCTGGATGTCTGAGAGCAACGGGGAAATTGGCCCTGGTCAGGGTGAGGGTGTAGGCCTACCGTGCTTTCTGTGCTCCTTCTGGCTATCTCCTCCTTATAGGGTAACAGCCCACGTTTCCGAGCTCTCCATGTACTCTCGCCTGTATGGCCTGCGACGTGGGTTCCTTTCTGCTCCCAGCCTTGTACGGCTTTGCTGGTCCCTTCTGTTGTGGCAGGGCCTCCAGGCTTCTTAGGCCAAGGAATATACAGTCCCCTGCGGACTGGTTATCTGCTGGAGAATGTGGAATCCTCCCAGCCTCAGACACCAAAGTCTGGTAAATTAAGTCCGTTATCTGCAAAGACAGGCTCTCTTCGCCTCTTGTCTCTGGCTTGTGGCTCTCCTCCAGCCACACTTCCTCTTAGGTGCAATACAACTGTCCCTCTCTGCTCTGGGACCTGAATCCTGAGACAGGTCGTCCAGCTCTCTCTAACCCTGCCCCCAGCACCAGCTTTTATAGGGGCAGCCTGCTCCCCCTTCTGGCCTGAGACAGGAGGCATTGCATGCTAATGTTCCCCTGACTAGAGAACCTCCCCCTTGCTCTCAGACACAGCTTTATTACATTTTGTGGCATCCAGGCCAGGGTGACACATGCACAGAAAACTGTGGTGTGGACAGGGTTAGCTTTCTGCATCTAAAAACTCTGATTACGTCACAACTCCTGCACCCAGTAAATTAATTCATCCATCGCTGGAATCAGGGTCTGTTTTCCTACATTATGCTGCTCTCAGATAAGTTAGCAAAAACCTGCTGACATATTCCCTTTAATTAGAATAGCAGGGGGGTTGTACAATATCACTTCTCAGGAGAATGCTGGACACCTATTGTATGTGCCTTCTTAAAGAGAACTTGACAGCAGAAGCATGCAGCCCTATCTATGGGCAGCATGTTTCAGGCACTGGCTGTATGATTTCAGCCACATATTTTTAACTCTGAAATGATGCAATGTTTCAGAGAAAAACAAAGTTTAATAGGAGCCGGACTAAGTTGCACTTGATACTAGTCGGACAGGTGGGTCCTAGGTGGCTTCTTCCTGCCAGCTCACCTGGAGTTACAGGTCTCTCCCATCCAGGGGTGGATTAAGAGTAGCAAGGGCCCCGGGCAGTTTAGAAGGCGCGGGCCCCCCCCCACACACACACCTGATTTATCACGTGACATGTCACATGATCCCCTGTGATAGATCATGTGATAGTTCACGTGAAATTAATTTGGCACAATATTAATTATAATATTTTTTTTTAGGCTGTGTGCCCACTATGCGTTTTTTAAGCATTTCCGTAGCGGCAATTCCGCTGCAGAAACGCTTAAAAAACACTTGGTAGAAAGTCTGCCATGTTCCCCAATGATAATCCGCATGTGCTGTGTGCATGCTGCGGAAATTTCCGCTGCGGATTATCATTGCGGAAAAATCCGCAGCATTACCAATTATTTTGCGGAAGTGCGGCGTTTTCGCCGCCATTGACTTGCATTAGAACGCATGGAATCCGCATCCCCGCATCTGTAGATGCGGAATCCATGCCCCATCGTATGTGTATATATGGAGAGATCTGTCACTCCAGTGCAGTGGGTGTGGAGAAGCTGACGAGTACCCACCTGCCCAACTAGTCTCTCATGCAACTCAGTCCTCAGCTATTTTTTCTGAAATGCTGCAGTGTTTCAGAGTTTAACAATTTTGGGGTCTGATACATGGTGCCCATAGATTAAGCTGCACGTATCAGCTGATAGGATCCCTATAATCAGCACAGCAGAAGGGTTAGGCATTACATGGAGATTTGCTTGCAGGTGATTTGAGGAGCATTGTGCATGCTGCAGAAGATAATACAGTGTATTATGGGAGGTGAGGGTAAGGAAGTTCTGCCACTATAGTACTGACAACTCTTCCACACACCCCACAGTGAGGAGGATTGTAAATTGCTGAATGGAGGCACTGAAGAGAGTACAGGAAATAAGGCTATGGCTGTAGAGAAAGTGGATGAACCTTGAACATAATGTGAGAACAAGTCTGCAGCCTTTTTTTCAACTTTTATTAAAAGCTTATTTACCCCTTAAGTAGAAATTTTTAAAGGAGTTGTCTGGGGCAAGAATATTGATGACCAACCCTTAGGATGGATCATCAAAATCAGATCAGTGTATCTGTGTCACCCTGGCCTGGATGCCACAAATATAATAAAGCTGTGTCTGAGAGCAAGGGGGAGGTTCTCTGGTCAGGGGAACATTAGCATGCAATACCTCCTGTCTCAGGCCAGTAGGGGGAGCAGGCTGCCCCTATAAAAGCTGGAACTGAGGGCAGGGTTAGAGAGAACTGGATGACCTGTCTCTGGATTGAGAGGTGTCCCAGAGCAGAGAGAGACAGTTGTATTGCACCCTAAGAGGACGTGTGGCGGTAGGAGAGCCACAAGCCAGGGACAAGAGGTGAAGTGCGCCTGTCCTGGCAGACAAAGAACCCAATTTACCAGACTTTGGCGTCTGAGGCTGTGAGGACTCCACGTCCTACAGCAGATAACCAGTCCGCAGGGGACTTTATGTTCCTTGGCCTAAGAAGCCCGGAGGTTCCGCCACACCAGAAGGGACCAGCAAAGCCGTACCAGGCCGGGAATAGAAAGGGACCCAAGTTGCAGGCCATACGGGCGAGAAGACACGGTGAGCTCGGGAACGTGGGCTGTTACCCTATAAGGAGGAAATAGCCAGAAGGAGCGCAGAGAGCACGGTAGGCCTACACCCTCACCCTGACCAGGGCCAATTTCCCGTTTTCTCTCAGACGTCCAGGCCCCCCTCCTAGCCTGGCCTGTTTGTGGGTCAGTTCACCTGTTCTAGTAAAGACCCTGGACTGCAACCTGTTGTCTGTGTGCTCCTTGCTCCTCCAGCACTAACGGTGCTGGGACGCCCTACACCATCACCCCCATCTTCTACTATACTGCCCTGGGGCCGCACTCTTCCCGTGGGGAGTCACACTACCCCAGTTGCATACACCATCAGCCCCAGCGGTCTGCCTTGCAGCGGCGGTTCGCACTGACCGCAATCCACGGGTGGCGTAGTCGGACATTACCAACAGCGCATGGCAGACTACCAATGGTCTGACCACCCTGAGCCACGGAACCGGGTTGCCACTACTACCCCTATCGTTTCCCGATTGCCCGGCTCCGAGTGCCCCATGGCCCAGGGGGTGAGTCATATCCCCAACCAGTCAGCTGTTATATACTTGGGAGAGCACGACTCCATTGTTTCATGGCCTCTACTGGGGACAGAACCTTATCTCCTATTCAAGTGAATGATCATGATTTGTAGTACTTGAGACCTGGACAAGTAAATACTGTGGCCCATTTTTGTGTTAATCCCTAAATCATGTTGCCCTTAGATTACATGGCAAAAACTTGCTATTAGATTCCCTTTAAGGCTATGTAACACATTAAAAACGCTTGTTAAGTTGTCTGTCATGTTTCCCAATGATAATCCGCATGTGGAAGTTTCCGCTGCAGATTATCATTGCTGAAAAATCCACAGCACAACCATTTCTTGTGCGATTTTGCGGCGAAATCGCCGCTATTGACTTGCATTGATCCGCATAACATTCGCATGTATACATGTTATGCGGTTCAATGCGCGGATGGTACCTGGGTCTGGAGAAGAGGAGACTCTCATCCGACCCAGGTATCATCGTACCTGCAAGTTAAAAAAGAATTTAAAGTAAAAAAATAAAAAAAAATATTCATACTCATCTCTCCGGCGGCTCCCGGTCTCCTCCTGGCCGCGTCCTCTCTCCTCGGCGTCCCGCGGTGTACTGGCAGGACCTGCGGTGACGTCATTTAGTCAGCTGATGGTCACGCGACCGCTGACATCAGCAGTCAGGTGATGGTCGAGTGACCATCAGCTGACTAAATGACGTCACTGCAGGTCCTGCCAGTACACCGAAGGCCACCGAGGAGAGAGGACGTGGCCGGGAGGAGACCGGAGGCCGCCGGAGAGGTGTGTATACTTTTTTTTTTTTATTTTTTACTTTTTTATTTCTTTTTTTTTTTTTTTTTTACTATGGATGCAGCATTTGCAAGCAGAGCTCTCTGGTCACTCAATATAAATCCATGCCAGTTGCATGGATTTATATTGTGTGACCAACTTGTCAAGCTCTTTTCCAAGTGATGCTCAAAATCGCTTAGAAAAACGCATGAATAAATGCATGTAAAAACGCATGTAAAATCTGCATACGTTTTTTCTGCCAAGGAGAGGAAAAAACGCTCAGAAAAATTCTGCTTGCAATCTGCATTGTGGGCACTCAGCATGGCTTTACCTTTGGGGCCAATTTATTAGGTCTGTTGTACCAATGCAAGAACAGTATACAGGTTTTTTAGCTTTAGTGTTGACTTTCAATGCGATTTAATAAACAGTAGGGAACATTGTTATTATTAGAAGATACAGTGGTGGCCAAAAGTATTGGCACCCCTGCAATTCTGTCAGATAATACTCAGTTTCTACCTGAAAATGATTGCAATCACAAAATCTTTCGTATTATTATCTTCATTTAATTTGTCTTCAATTAAAAAACACAAAAAGAATTGTCCTAAAGCCAAATTGGATATAATTCCACACCAAACCTAAAAAAGGGGGTGGACAAAAGTATTGGCACTGTTTGAAAAATCATGTGATGCTTCTCTAATTCGTGTAATTAACAGCACCTGTAACTTACCTGTGGCACCTAACAGGTGTTGGCAATAACTAAATCACACTTACAGCCAGTTAACATGGATTAAAGTTGACTAAACCTCTGTCCTGTGTCCTTGTGTGTACCACATTGAGCATGGAGAAAAGAAAGAAGACCAAAGAACTGTCTGAGGACTTGAGAAACCAAATTGTGAGGAAGCATGAGCAATCTCAAGGCTACAAGTCCATCTTCAAAGACCTGAATGTTCTTGTGTCTTCTGTGCGCAGAGTCATCAAGAAGTTTAAAGCCCATGGCACTGTGGCTAGCCTCCCTAGATGTGGACGGAAAATAAAAATTGAAAAGAGATTTCAACGCAAGATTGTGCGGATGGTGGATAAAGAACCTCGACTAACATCCAAACAAGTTCAAGCTGCCCTGCAGTCCGAGGGTACAACAGTGTCAACCCGTACTATCCGTCGGCGTCTGAATGAAAAGGGACTGTATGGTAGGATACCCAGGAAGACCCCACTTCTTACCCCGAGACATAAAAAAGCAAGGCTGGAGTTTGCCAAAACTTACCTGAGAAAGCCTAAAACGTTTTGGAAGAATGTTCTCTGGTCAGATGAGACAAAAGTAGAGCTTTTTGGGAAAAAGCATCAACATAGAGTGTACAGGAAAAAAAAAGAGGCATTCAAAAAAAAAAAATACGGCCCCTACAGTCAAACATGGCGGAGGTTCCCTGATGTTTTGGGGTTGCTTTGCTGCCTCTGGCACTGGACTGCTTGACCGTGTGCATGGCATTATGAAGTCTGAAGACTACCAACAAATTTTGCTGCATAATGTAGGGCCCAGTGTGAGAAAGCTGGGTCTCCCTCAGAGGTCATGGGTCTTCCAGCAGGACAATGACCCAAAACACATTTCCAAAAGCACTATAAAATGGTTTGAGAGAAAGCACTGGAGACTTCTAAGGTGGCCAGCAATGAGTCCAGACCTGAATCCCATAGAACACCTGTGGAGAGATCTCAAAATGGCAGTTTGGAGAAGGCACCCTTCAAATATCAGGGACCTGGAGCAGTTTGCCAAAGAAGAATAGTCTACAATTCCAGCAGAGCATTGTAAGAAACTCATTGATGGTTACCGGAAGCGGTTGTTCGCAGTTATTTTGGCTAAAGGTTGTGCAACCAAGTATTAGGCTGAGGGTGCCAATACTTTTGTCTGGCCCATTTTTGGAGTTTTGTGTGAAATAATCAATACGCATTGGTGCCACAGATCCTAGAGGGGTGCATGGACGGATTCCTCCACAAGAGGCCCTCACAGCATACACACACCTCCACCTTCCACCTCAGACCACCAGAGGGAGCCCGTTAGGGATATAAATAGGGAAGGTGGAGCTAGGCAGTCAGTCTAGATAACAGTTTCCTCAGGGGACAGAGGTAGTTCCAGTCCCTCTAGAGAGAGTTCAGACTCAGTGAGCTCAGATTAGTGAGCCTAAGGCGTGCCGACGCCATAAGAGCGGTGAAGAGTAGCGAGGCCTACTGCCAGTGTGAAGCCTAGTGAGGGCCCCGAGCGCGGCCAAAGGCAAGTGGAGTAAGCGAGCTACATAGGGGGCAGAGGAGCTTAGCCAGCTCACCCCAAACCATATACCGGACACCGGGTCCGTGTCTGCAAGGATCTCTAGGACCATCAGAAACTACCGGAACCCCTGGTGAACTACATGTCCCAGGAACACCAGAAGCTGACCATTATACCAGGGTCAGGAATCACAGAAGCCCAAGAGACCAGGGAGTGTGATCTCCAACGGAAGGCCCTACCACCAGGTCAGCAGGTGCAAGACAGAGACCAAGTTAGGCCTAGCTTCAGGCAGGTCATAAGCTTATCAGGAAAAGGCAAGAAACAGGAGGCCCCACACCCGCTCACTGGAGAGAGTCCTGAAATGCACCCTTCACCCTACAGTGCCCTGGATCGTGCCTGAAACACCACCAGTAAAGGTACTGAAGTGAACTATTGTGAGTGTGCCTATTCTTCTTCCGACCTGGCTGGGTCCCCTCTATCCTGCATCCCTTTTCCTACACTGCCCTGAGGCCCCGCTCCACCAGTGGGGAGCCGCACCAAATAAGCTGCCTGACCACCGGCCTCAGAGGACTGTAGCAGCGCTGGTGATCCTCACCAGACACCACGGGTGGCGTCACGACCTTTCCCCTTTCCCGTACACCTTTTCCCCCCATTATTCCTTGCTTTTAAGAGTCACCCCAGGGTACAGGCCCGGGAGCCGGCCACCGCGGCATGCCCCAAAACCAAACAGCAAGACCCGGGCGCTTAGTCGTCCCCATCCCCTGGGCACGTCAATAACATATCTCCTCGTGCATATAGTGCCTCTGTGCAGTGGCACAGTTTGTACATATGGTATGTATGTCAGATATATCTTTATAGTATAAACCTATCTATCACCTATTCTGTGTGATGTCATAGCATTTAAAGGGATTACCCCACAAACATCATTTTTCCTGTGAGTTCATGATAAATGTTAAGTGTATAATTGCTGAGGCTTTGGCTTCTGATACCTTTAGCAAACTCTGAGAACTGGGAGCCCAAAGGCCCCTGATGAATGGAGTGACATAGAGCATGTGAGCGCCGCACATGCTTCATTCACACAGGGAAGTTTGGTCCGTCAACGATCGTACATTTATCTCCTATTGTCACGCTGTCTCTGTGTACTGGAGGTAGGGGGCCTAAGCTGACCCTAAGCTGGGGCCCTGACTAATCCCTCTACCTGGAGGTACTGTTAAAGGTACAGAGGTCCAGGCCGCCAGCGTAACCCCTACCTCCTGAAGATCCCTGCACCTAAGTAATCAAGTCCTGAGAAGGATCCCTGATCACAACAAAAGGGGACAGGTAATAATATGCCCACACTCAGTACTTAGACGAACGAGACAGTACAAGGGTAAAACCAAAACCACCTTGCATACAAAAACTACACAACTACAACAGAGGGAACACCAACGGGAAAGGAGATAAATGATAAAGCGAGGAAGGGAAAAAACACTCCAAATACACTTAACTCTGAAACTCCAAATACCATGATCCGCTCTGTTAGTCTGCATGAAATGCTTTCACCGACACTTCCCTAACAGACCGGCAGGAATTTGAAGGAGTCCCACTACAGCAGCATTGATTGCAGCTGGGCGAGGCTGGACCTCGTCTAGCACAGAGAGAGAGAGAGAGTTAACTCCCTCACTGCCGAAAAACACAAAGCACCAAAACCTCAGCTGCGAGAAGTCAGGCTGTGTAATCGTGACGATCTTCTTGGCGACACACCCGTGACACCTATCCTGTGGAGTAATGATAAATGTTGTTTATGGCATAACTTCTTTCAATGCCTGTAATTTATTTTTCATATTCTACATGAAGATATCTGGAAAGTAAATGTGGCGCCCCTGAGGGTTTAACTGCCACAGGGATGCTGCACTTCTTTAATGGAGTGTGGTGTTCCTCCTCTGAGGTAAGAACGGTGCAATGGTCAGGACCCCACCTCCACATCCAACACCACACTTCTCCCACCAGAGGGGGCTAGTAGGCACTAGAGTGCTGCCCCTACTGGAAATTGGGAGACTGGGGAACCAAGATATAGGGGATACCAATTAGTGGGTGAGGGTGGAGGACTCACATTTAGTGACACTTAATATTTCATATTTAATAAACAGCCATCTTGGCTCATCGTTCTTTGATTGTGATCTCCCTCCCTGAACGTGGCTTCTGGGAGAACCTGCAGCGGATGGGGACACGGCCCTCGTACCCTGGCCTTGGGTCGAGGGGCAGGTTGCAGATAACGTATGTCTCAACCCGGTCAAGGACCATGACCAAAAAGACCCGGAGCTTAAGAGTGTAGCTCCACCGCAAAAGGATCCCAGGGGGATGCAGACGGAGCGGTATACGCCACCTGTCCTCGCTATTCTGGCCTTGTCAGAGGGATTCCGCCTGCAAGAGGGGTACCGGCCCCCGACACATGACTTTGCTACTCCACGTCCTTGTCAGGAAAGCCCGGCAGGCCCAGAGGATCCCACCGGGTAACGGAAGGAGCGGAGCTGCCACCCGTACCCTTTTTCTGAGCACAGTCAAGAGGGAGACCCGGCCTATCTACACACAGACAGGAACACTCTGGTGCGGGGTCCTGATTGAACACTTGAATTACTCGGAGGTTGTTGGACCCCCGTCCCTGGTGACCGCAGAACTCCGTGAGGAGCAGGGAGAAGCCTTGCAGCTGTACTCTCCACCGTGAGTAAAAACCCTGGAAGTCAACCCCTATGGCCTCCGGACTCTTTATTTCTGCACCGCACCACACTACGCAGCACCGGACCTCCTACACTATGACCCCCTCCATCTTCGTCTCTGCCCTGAGGCCCTGCTCCGCCTGTGGGGAGTAGTGTCAACTTTTTCTGCCTCAACATCCCGCCTCGGAGGACTGAAGCAGCGCTGGTGGCCTTCACCAGGTACCACAGATGGCGTAGTCGATAGCAACCACTCAACCCTGTAAGCCCATTACATCCTTTTTAATGTGACGGCCCTGGGCACGAAACGGGTCCAGGCCACGGCTGCACCCCATCAAAAGCAGAGGACCCGGCTCCGAGTAATCCCCCATCTTCCCAGGGTTAGGGCAGTGAGCGTCACATAAATACCTTATATAAAGGAAAAAAAGAAGAGTCAAAAGCCCATGATAATGTAATGCAAATGTAGATTCACTATTCGAGGGAGACGGCTGGTAATACGTTGACTTGATGGCGGCCTTCACTTTTTATTAATAGAAGAATCTTTTCTATACATTTTTAAAGCCAGATAAATTAAGTGGACATTTCCTGTAATTTCTTCAATATACAGACATAGGTCTATAAAAAGTATTTCTGGTCTTTCCTGGAAGTGCTTTATGATTCATCCATGGTCTCTTTAATATTAGTAAATGTTTTCTTTGTTTCTCTTTTCTCTCAGTCATTTTAGAACTTTCTAGATGGATAACTTAAGTACTTTGCTATATAGTTTATTTTTATCTTTCATATAAGTTCACTGAATGGACATAGAGCATAGAATGTGTGGACACAGAGCATGGAATATGTGCAAAGCATAAGCCGTGTTTCTTCCCTTATGTCCAAATAGCATAACCTTGGATACATTGTATCTCTTTTCTACCACATCTGTTCTGTAGAAGAGCTGTGTATAATTGTTAATTATAGCAGCATGGCAGATCCCACCAATATACAGTAAATGGACAAAATCAATGAAAAATACTTTTCCATCTCACCAATGTGAAAGGAGCCCTCTGGCAGTGCAAGGATTCAGCTGTGTTGGCAGCAGGACGAAGCAATAGAGGTGAGTATCCAGCAACAGGTCCGGGAGAGCGTGGTTAAAAACATTTTATTTTTTATTATAAATACATTAAAAGGCAAAAAGAAAAAAAATTTGAGGGACTGTCCCCAGGGACTATACCCAGTTACTCCAGTAGATCTGATGCATTTTGAACTAGGTAGTTCTTATTCATAGTCTGGCATGGTTCCATGTTACAAGTAAATGTCTTAAATAGTAAAAAAAAAGAAGGAAATGACATACCAAACTTGGGGGGGGGGGGAGAGGAGATGGACGGAAAGAAAGAAGAAAATATAAAATATTCAATAAGCCGCAGTGTATATACATGAGGTCTGTTTTAATATTCATACCCTTTGGTATTCTAGAGTCTAACTTAAAAATCCACATAGCTTCTTTTTTATGTAGGATCCGAGTTCTATCACCTCCACATTTGGGTGGAGGAACTTTCTCAACAGCATTAACTCTAAGAGTGCTGACATCGCCCTGGTGGTAATTTAGAAAGTGTTGGGAAGCACCATAACGTTCTTGTCGTACAACCAACATATTGCATTGTAATGGGACGGTGGTGGAACCACTGTGCCGCAGTGCAAGGAGAGGCCGGAGGGGCGTAACTAGGTACCTCACCGAATCTGACCTTAGATCTACGGCGGCTTAAAGACTCTGTGATCCAAGGAGGGACGAGGAAGATGAACCAGGTGCTACTCCGGCTCTGACCTCGGATAGTTGGCAGCGGACCCCCAAAGACAGGAGGCAGGCACAGACTGACACGGCTGATGGACAGGCCGGCACGGCTGATAGACAGGCAGGCGGGTGGGTACATGTACTGGGACCTGATAACTAAATAGAGTGTTACACACAAACAAACTAAGTTGCACATGCACCTCCATATTGGAGGAGGTGCCTTAAATAGCAAAAGTCCTCTGGCCATTGACCGGGGACACTTTAGGGCAGCGCTCGAGGTCCCTTTTAAGAGGAGGGGGGTGTGCGCCCTAAGCACTGTGCCCGGGGATCTTCAGACCGAGGCCCACGGCAGTAAAGGGATCGGTGTCTCTGCCAGGGAATGGTGGCAAGAGGCAGATATGCCGACGCTACAGTACCCCCCCTTTTATGCCCCCTCAAGTCCGCGAGAAATTTCTCCAGGAGGAGAAGGGCATGGATGTTCTCTCTGGGCTCCCGGGATTTCTCCTCTGGACCAAACCCCTTCCAATCTACAAGAAAGAAGGTCATTCCTCTTACCCTCTTGGTAGCCAGAATACTCTCTACTTCAAAAATGTTCAAAGTGCTGACAGGAGCACGAGTGGTACCCGAGTCTTCGGAAAACAGACTCAGGACGAGAGGTTTAAGAAGAGACACATGAAAGGAGTTGAGAATCCAAAGAGAGGCAGGAAGTTTAAGTTTGTAGGCCACTGGATTAATCTTATTTAGAATCTCGAATGGACCAATAAAGCGTGGACCCAGTTTGTATGAAGGTACCTTGAGACGGACATATTTGGACGACAACCAAACCTTGTCTCCAGGACGAAACAGAGGAGGATCCAGACGTCTCTTATCTGCATGTTTTTTCATCCACTCTGATGATTTCTGTAACGTAGATTTGATTCGCTCCACCTGTCCATTGGACTGAGGATGATAGGCTGAGGAGAAATCCAATGTGACATTCAGCAGCTTGCATGTGGCCCTCCAGAAGCGAGAGGTAAACTGGACTCATCTGTCCGAGACAATATGAAGAGGAAGGCTGAGGAAGCAGAAAATATGAAGAATGAACTTCTCAGCAAGCACTTCTGCAGATGGACGACCAGACAAGGGAATAAAGTGAGCCATCTTGGAGAAGCGATCCACAACCACCCAGATGACGATACAACAGGCCAATACAGGAAGATCCGTGATGAATTCCATCGCGATATGCTGCCAAGGCACGGAGGGTACAGGCAAAGGAAGTAATCAACCGGTCGGAAGTTGTTTAGAAGTTTTATTCCGGGCACAAGAGGAGCAAGCCGAGACGAAATCCGCCACATCCTTGCGTAAGGTCGGCCACCAGTAATGTTGGGAAATAAGCAGAACTGTCTTCTTTTATCCGGCATGACCCGCCAGTTTGGATGAGTGCCCCCAAAGAAGGATGCTCTTATTATTTGGTCTCGCCACATACATCTTACCGGGAGGAAGCTAGGACAGGTTGTACTATGTTTAGAGACAAATTTACACCCTTTCTGCAAAATATTTCTCAGTGCTTCATCCATATGTAAAGTGTAGTGATGAGAGAGCACTAAATTGCTCTGGTACTCGTTGCTCGGGTTGAGCAAATTGGAATACTCGGATGCTCGACCCGAGCAAGAAGCCCAATGTAAGTCTATGGGAAACACGAGCATTTTTCAGGCGGCTCCCCCCGGTGGTCTGCAGAGGGCCTAAAAATTGCCCAAATCGAAGGGAACAGTGCTCAATTGACATGGGAACAGCATGGGGAAGACCCCTGGAAGCATTTATGACTCCCAGGTCACTGCTGTCAGAGTATTACGCCTTTTTTACGGACTCACAATAAAACATTCAAAAACAAAACCAAAATGGATTTTCCTGGGAAATATATTAAGAAACATCCTATCCAGGGTAATGACTTGTATATAAGGCAAAATAAAAAACCAAAACGAAAAATACTCCTCCACACCTTGGGCTATGTTCACACGTAGCGTTTTTGATGCGTTTTTGCACTTTTGCATTGCTTTCAACAAAGACAAATGCATTCACTGAGAAATGTCATTTTAACATTTTACAACCTTATCTGGCCATGTGGTGTGTGACACATCATCAGACACATGCATACAGTGCTGAAAAGACATGGGAACAGCATGCAGAAGACCTCTGGAAGCATTTCTGACTCCCAGGTCACTGCCTAAAAGTGTGCCCATCATAAGTGATCCTTGGCGCATGCGACGATGCCTCCTGCCATGCACCTGTCGTTGCAGACTTGCAACAATCACCGTCCACGTCCTTGTCCCAGTGCAGCATTTAGCTGTCCCTACCCCATTCCTTGGAATGCAAGCGCAAGTATGCAGCCAGCCACCCACCCACCCACAGGCTGCAATACTATACTGCCAATTTTTTGACAGCTGCTTGCACTTGAAATGTGGCCTTTTAGGCTCATGGAGGTGGAAGCTTTTCACAACCTCATGCCGGCGGCGGCCGGGTGTCCATACTCGGTCCCCAGCCGCCACTGTTTCTCCCTGTGTCGTCTCCGCATTCCACAAGCACGGATCCCACAACATTACCCATGCCCCCCCAGTGCACTTACTGGGAAGGACCGCCTAACCACAAACATGTGGACAGGTGAATGTAGCCAGGGACGGTACGGAGCCAGTCCACAGCTTTTTTTGCTGAGTTGTATTTCACCACAGCCATATTCTTTAGCTTGGTGAAAGGACTTGGGAAACCATATCTAACCAGCTGTCATTTCTCCCAGAAAGTCCTCTAAAGCTGCTTTCACTTGAAATGTGGCCTTTTAGGCTCATGGAGGCGGAAGCTTTTCACAACCTCATCCCGGCGGCGGCCGGGTGTCCATACTCGGTCCCCAGCCGCCTTCCACAAGCACGGGTCCCACAACATCACCCGTGCCCTCCCCAGTGCACTTACTGGGAAGGACCACCTAACCACAAACACGTGGACAGGTGAATGTGGCCAGGGACGGTACGGAGCCAGTCCACAGATTTTTTGATGAGAGTTGTATTTAGCTCGGTGAAAGGACTGACATAGAGGGAAACCGTATCTACCCTGGGTGTCATTTCTCCCAGGAAGTCATCTAATGCAGTTTGTGGCAGAAGCAATGGCAGCCCGTCCATCATCAACTCGCACTTGTCGGTGGTGCTTTGACACGCAAACATCTTTCTTTGCGTATTTAATTTCATGAATATAGAGTTGGACAATGGCCTGATCTGCAATGCGGTTTAAGAAAAAACATTCATAAGCATGTCCGATCCACATTAAAAAAAAAAGCAGCCATAGAGTGTCCGGGAACCTTCCCCCACACTTTTCTTAGCCAGGGCTGCTTCTCGGCAGGGTTGGACGGGCCCACCAGAGAACCGGAGACTCCTCCGGTGGGCCCTGGCTTCTCCTTCAGGAGAGTTCATAGTGCTGAGGTGAGGCCATGATGATGATAGAGGCCACCATCTGCTTAGTTTTCTGATACTTGGAATGCAAGCGCAAGTATGCAGCTAGCCACCCACCCACCCACAGGCCGCAACACTAAACTGCCAGATTTCTGGGCAGCTGCTTGCACTTCAAATGTGGCCTTTTAGGCTCATGGAGGCAGAAGCCTTTCACAACCTCATGCTGGTGGCGGCCGGGTGTCCATACTCGGTCCCCAGCCGCCACTGTTTCTCCCGGTGTTGTCTCCGCCTTCCACAAGCACGGGTCCCACAACATTACCCGTGACCTCCCCAGTGCACTTACTGGGAAGGACCGCCTAACCACAAACACATGGACAGGTGAATGTGGCCAGGGACGGTATGAAGCCAGTCCACTGCTTTTTTTGCTGAATTGTAATTCACCACAGCAATATTCTTTAGCTCGGTGAAAGGACTGGCATAGAGGGAAACCATATCTACTCTGGGTGTTTATTTCTCCATCACCAGGTTCCGCCCATTGTCACACACGACCATGCCTGACTGTATGTTCAGCGGTGAGAGCCACAGATCAGGCTGCTGTGTTACAGCTTTCACTTTCAACAACTTTGCAGCACTGAGCGGTTTGTCAATTAAGCATTAAGCATGTTATCTTCAGCAGACCCTGTTGCCGCTTGGCCAAGACAGTGCTGCAGTGCTGTCAGCTTGTGACTGATGTGGTCATTTCGGAGATGGAGGAGGAAGTGCAGGAGCTGAACAATGTGATTACATTGAGGTTAAATTGGTGACGCTGTTTTTTATACTAAAGAAAGATTCTATTGTTTTGGGGTTTTTTACGTTATTTTTTAAGACAAATGTGTGTCACCCCAGGCCTGGATGCCACAAATATTAAAGGCTGTGTCTGAGAGCAGGAGGGAGGTTCCCTGGTCAGGGACCATTAGCATGCAGCACTTCCTGTCCCAGGCCAGTAGGGGGAGCCCCTATAAAAGCTGGAACTGGGGCAGGGTTAGGGAGACCAGAACCAACTTCTGAAGTGTCCAGAAGGGTTCTCAGAGAAGAGGGACAGGTCAGCAGCAGCTGAGGAGTCCGTGAGGCAGAGGAGAGACTGCGAGCCAGGGACAGAGGCGACGAGAGCCGGTCCTGGCTGAGAGAAGTACACAACCGGACATTGGGGTCCGAGGCTGTCAGGGTTGCAAGCCCAGCAGCAGAGAACCAACCCGCGAGGGATTTCAGGTCCCTTGGCCTAAGAAGCCTGGAGGCTCCGCCACACAGAGGGACCAGTACAGCAAGGAGAAGCAAAAGGTACCCAAGGCCCGAGTCGCAAGCCATACAGGCAAAGTACACAGCCAGCTCAGGGACGTGGGCTATTACACCACGAAAAGGGGGATAGTCAGCAAGAGCATAGAGAGAGAACGGTAGGCCTATACACTCACCCTGACCAGTGGGACTTGCCCGAATGCTCTCAGATACCCAGGCCCATTCCTAACCGGTACTCCTGTTGGGTCAGTAATAACATCTGCAATAAAGACCCTGGACTGTTTGAAGCGGACTCTGAACTCTTATTATTGCGGCCTGCACTATCACCCCCAGCATTCACCTACACTGCCCTGAGGCTACACTCTTCCCATGGGGAGTTGTCCTACCCCTGTGCTGCACACCAACACCAGCCTCAGTGGTCTGCCTCACAGCGGTGGTTATCTCTGACCGCAATCCACGGGTGGCGTAGTCGGACATTCCCAAATCTATAAATAGACTGCCACAGCATTTGGTCTGACCACCCTGAGCCACGGGATCGGGTTGCCACTACTACCCCCAGCATCGCACAGAAGTCCGGTTCCGGGTGCCCCACAGCCCAGGGGGCGAGTCAGCTTTGGCGTAGTCGGCAGGATTGTGACCAACCCACCACAAACGGGTATTGCATGCCTGAAAAAGACTTTATACTTACCTGAGTGAAGTTTCCCGCCATTTTCGGGCCATTTCCCGCCAATCGGAGCCGTTTCCCGCCATCGGGCGCCATCTTCGGGAAGCCGCGCGGGAAGAAGAGGGGCGTGGACGTCAAAAACGCGCGAGACCTGAAGCTCCGCCCTACGCTGAGACGCTGCGCAAGGTCCTGGAAGGAGATCCAGCGGACGCCGATGTCATCACCGTGCGACGCAAGGCCCAGAGCATTGCGAGCGGAGCCGCGGCCTACAGAAGAGGATCACCGGAAGGTAGGCCACGGTTAACTAGGGGGGAGGAAGATGTCGGATGCGGAGGGACCCTCTACCACCAGCGTAGCCGCTGCAGCTGTGATGCCGTTTTCCATGCCCTATATCCCCGGAGCGGCCTGGCTGCCACAGTATGCCGGCGAGTCGCATACCCTGTGCGACTTTAAAGAAAGGCTGTATAGCCTGTTCAAAGTTTATCCCCTGACAGAAGAACAGAAAGTAAGCATACTGATAGGGCAGTTAACTGGTGCGGCCCAGCGGGAGGTAAAGCCTTGGACAGCTGAGGAGAAAAGGACTGTAAGGGGGATTCTGACCCGTCTACGGGACACCTTTGATACCCGTACCTCTGCAGAAATCACAATGCGGTTCTATGGATGTAAGCAGCGAGCTCAAGATAGCATCAGAGATTATGCCCTAAATTTACAGGAAGCCTTGGGAGCAATTAAGCAAGCTGTCCCTGGCAGCGTGCAGGATACAGATAAACTGTTGACTGACCAGTTCATAGAGGATCTGCTGTCCAGCGCCCACAGAACCCAGCTGCGCCTCATGGCCCTACAGAACCCCGATTTGACTTTTGCACAGTTCAAAGATAGGGCCATCCGGGTGCTCCGAGAACCCGCACCAGGTGGCGCTGTAGCTTCCCGGCGCCCTGCCATAACTTACCACCAGGGGGCGGCGCCCTACCGCGCAGACCTTGCGGGGGCTGATGCGCAGGCTCTAAACCCATCCCCGCCTGCAAACCTGCACCATCAGGTCCAAGAACTAACAAAGAGTGTTGCTGCATTGACCAGGACCGTACAGTCGTTACAGATGGACCCGTCAGGACCAATCAAGCTGGCTTCCAGTCCGGAGGATGTCCCGTGGCGTCGACAGATTAGGATCCCGTCGTTCAGTGGGAGGCCCGCCGATCGTTGCACTGAGGATGGACAGCCGATTTGCCGTCGTTGCAGCCAGCCGGGACACGTAGCCAGGTACTGTACTTTAAATGGGTCTGACCTGGGGCAGAGGGCCAACCCCCAGGCATAAGGTCATCAGGCCCGTCTAATTGGCGTGATAAGTACGTAGGGGGATGCCCGGTTTTACCCGTAATGCTGGACGGTATCCCCATGAGTGCACTGCTGGACACCGGGTCCCAAGTGACTACCATCCCCTATGTACTTTTCAAGCAGTACTGGAGTGACACTGACATAACCCGCTATCCAGACAGTGACTTGAGCATCATCGCCAGCAATGGCCAGCCCATGCTGCAGCTGGGATTCAGAGAGATGACCATTAAGATTGGTAAAGTTGAACTGCCGGCACAGGGAGTGATCATTGTGGACATTGACCGTCGAGAAAGTCACCCTAAAATAACCTTGGGTACTAACGTGATTGAAAATTGTCTTTCAGAAGTGTTTGTAATTTTGCAGCAGGTGGCGATGAATGCGAGCTCCAGCCAACAGAGGGTCCTCCAGAAGGAGATAAGAGCCCTGATGAGACAGCAACAGGTAGAACTGTCTGGTGGTGAGATCGGTAGCGTGAGGATGAGCGACCCGTTCCCCATTGCCATGCCTCCCAAAAGTGAAATGATGATCTGGTGTCGGACTGCAATTGGGTTAAGAGGGAGAGACTACCAAGCCATGGTAGAACCTGTGTACTCAGACAGCAGGCCCACCATTTTGACAGCCCGGGGGGTGGTTGAAGCCCACCATGGAAGGGTGCCCGTCCGGATCTTAAACATTGTGGAAAGGGAAGTACACTTGCCCTGGTACGCTACACTAGCCAAATTGTATACTGTTGAACACAATGCTGTCAGGGCCGTGGAACCCTTGCCTCCATCTCCTCAGGCGGAGGGTAATGGCTCCCAGAAACCTAAGGAGGACTGGTGCCAGAAACTCCACGTGGGTGCTGACTCCACTCCCTTGCACCAAAAACAGGGAGTCTACCGGGTGGTTCAGGAGTACGAGAGAATCTTTAGTAAGCACCCGCTAGACTTCGGCAGGGTGAAAGGGGTAGAACACCACATCCCCACGGGGAGCCACCCACCAATAAAAGAGAGATACAGACCTGTACCCCCTGCACATTATCAGAACGCAAAGGGCATGCTGAGAGAAATGAAAGAAGCCGGGGTCATTAGAGACAGCTGTAGCCCCTGGGCAGCCCCCTTGGTTCTGGTAAAAAAGAAAGACGGTACCATGAGAATGTGCATGGACTATAGACAAATCAATCGTATCACCCATAAAGACGCGTACCCGTTACCTAGGATAGAGGAGTCTTTAGCCGCACTAAAATCAGCTAATTTCTTCTCTACTTTGGACCTTACTAGCGGGTACTGGCAGGTTCCTGTGGCAGAGGCTGACAAGGAGAAGACCGCCTTCACCACCCCGATGGGATTGAGTGAATTCAACTGTATGCCATTCGGGCTCTGCAATGCACCTTCCAGAGGCTGATGGAATGCTGTCTAGGGCACCGAAACTTTGAGACGGTCCTACTTTACCTGGACAACGTGATTGTCTATTCAAAGACTTACGAGGACCATCTAAAGCACCTGGCCGAGGTGTTCGAGGCCCTGGCGGGCTTTGGCATGAAAGTGAAACCCTCCAAGTGCCATCTGTTAAAGCCAAAGGTACAGTACCTGGGGCACGTGGTGAGTGCTGAGGGAGTAGCCCCCGACCCCGACAAGGTTACAGGCATCAAGAGCTGACCAAGCCCCTCTAACATCAAAGAAGTGAGGCAATTCCTCGGGTTGGTAGGCTACTACCGAAGGTTCATCCCAGGGTTCACTAAGATGGCAGCTCCAATGCAGGACCTCCTGATAGGTCAGTCTAAATCCAGAAGTCACAAGCCGCCCTTCAAGTGGGATAAGCCGGAAGAGGAGTCCTTCCACCAGTTGAAGATGGCCCTCACGGGGGATGAGATCCTGGCCTACCCCGATTATGGCCAGCCTTTTATCCTCCACACAGACGCCAGTAATGTGGGGCTAGGAGCCGTAATGTCCCAAAACCAACAGGGCAGAGAAAGGGTGATCGCGTACGCCAGCCGGAAGCTGAGGCCCACTGAAAGGAACCCGGAGAATTACAGCTCCTTCAAGCTAGAATTCTTGGCAGTGGTGTGGGCCATCACAGAATGGTTTAAACATTACCTGGCCTCCGCAAAGTTCACTGTGTACACGGACAACAACCCGTTGACACACCTGGACAACGCAAGACTAGGTGCCCTAGAACAGCGGTGGATGGCCCGGCTATCAAATTATGACTTCACAATCAAATACCGGGCAGGCAGAACCAACGCCAATGCAGACGCCCTATCAAGAATGCCCCACCTACCCGAAGGAGAAGAGGACTCAGAAGAGTTGGAGGAAGTAGAGCTCCCTGCATTCCACCGGTATGGGGCCACTCAGTATTCTCACCGGGTAAGAGACAAAGACCTAACCACCGTCATGTTCAATCCCTTACCCCACCACAGCTGGGCTGAAACGCAAGATAGTGACCCTGCAGTTCGCCTGGTGAAAGACCTGTTAACCCAGGCAGACGTTAGCCCTGGCCCGGACGCTTCAGAGGAAGCCAAGCAGTTATGGAAGGAGAAAAGCAGGCTATTTCTCTACGAAGGTAAGCAGTGCAGAAGGCTTGTCAACCACCGGACGCATGAGCTGACCTGGCAGGTAGTGGTCCCAAGACGAGATGCAGCAATGGTCCTGGAGGCCTACCATGACAGAGCAGGACACTTCGGGTGGAAGAAACTGGAGTTCCTACTGAGAGAGCGGTTCTACTGGATTAGCATGAGAGGGGCCATAGAGAAGTGGTGCAGGGACTGCGGCCCATGTCACCTCAGAAGGAAGGACAGTACCAGCCAGAAGACACCCTTGAGGCCCATCGTCACCAGGCAGCCTCTTGAGCTGGTAGCTCTGGACCATGTGAAGTTGGCTCCAAGCCGGTCCGGCTACATCTATGCCCTCACGATTGTGGACCATTACTCCCGGTTCTTGGAGGTGGTCCCGGTTAAAGACTTGACAGCCCAAACGGCGGCCAGAGCCTTCCAACAACACTTCTGCCGTCCACACGGGTATCCGGAACAGGTCTTGACAGATCAAGGTCCAGCGTTTGAGGCGGAAGTCTTCCAGGAGTTCTGCAACCTCTACGGCTGTAGGAAGATTCGGACAATGCCTTACCACACGCAAACCAGTGGGCTGTGTGAGAAAATGAATAATATCGTCATTGATCTCCTCAAGACGTTGCCCCTGGAAGAACGCAGCCTGTGGCCGGAGAAGCTGCCAGACCTGATAGACTTGTACAACCATATCCCTGTGAATGCTACAAATTGCACCCCGGCTTACCTGATGCGGGCAAGACCAGGTAAGCTGCCGGTAGACCTGGAGATGGGAGTCCTGACACCCGAGGACACCTCCCCAGACGCGGACTGGGATACGGAACGGCGGCTACAGCACAAGAAGGTACAGGAGAGTGTGGAGAGGAGTCTGGCTCAAGCGAAAGAAAAACAAGAGAGGCTCTTCAACCAACACGCCCTTGCTGGTCCCCTGGAACCTGGTGAGCAGGTCCTGAAGCAGAAGAGAAGGCTTCACAAGCTAGATGACCAGTGGGAGAGCGACCCGTACACAGTACTGCCGTCCAACCCCGACAACCCGAAGGTATGTGTAATTACCAGGGATGGAGGAGAAACCATTAGCACTGTCTCCAGAGACCACCTAAAACGATGCCCCGAGCAACTGCAGAGTACAAGAGAAGATCAAGATGACCTTGAACCCGCAGAGGATAAGGAAGAAATGGTCAGCACCGTTCTCGGAGAGTTCCCCAGGGCCTGGACTCGGATAAACGATGCCATAGTGGTACCCGTCCTACACTTCATTCAGCCTACCCAGCAAGAGCCTACAGGAGAGCAGGAAGAACAAGAGGAACAAGCAGCCCCGGAAGCAGAAGAACCCATGCCAGCAGCCCAGGAGAGTTAACCTCTGCTGACAGTGAGCCTGCCATGCCTGCGGTAAGCCAAAGGACCCGCAGACAGCAGCCTGCCCTGCCTGTAAACCCAGCTAGTAGCTGTACCCTAAATGCCAGTGGGGAAAGCCAGGTTAGACCACCACCAGACAGTGGGTTACGCAGGTCAACCCGGAGCACTAGGAGTCAAGTACCAGCTCGCTGGAAGATCTAAGTACAAAGTCTACATTTACCTGTAAATATTTAATGTCTTATGGTTGTTACCTGATAATTAATAATGTTTTTCCAGTTTTGCCTAGTTCAATGGACTGACAGGTCATGGACACTGAATGGCCGGAACTGTCTTGTAGAATAGTTGTACGTGGTGCCCTCTTGTGAAGATGGCCACAGAAGAAAAACCTGTCCGGCGTGGCTCCCTTGTGGTCCAAAGTAGTTAGCTTTTACCTTGCCGCCACGCCCAAGGCCAGGAACTTGGGGTTTATAGGGACAGGTCCCCACACCGTGGAAAACTTCACCTTGTTGGGTGATATGGACACCCGGTCACGGAAGCGCCGTGACCTTAAGGACAAAATGTACTTGTATATATGTTATGTTATTGTTTATACTCTGTTTGATGTTGGCCAAAAAAGCTTAGTACCGGAGTACTAAACTTTACTAGGGGGGAATGTGTCACCACATGCCTGGATGCCACAAATATTAAAGGCTGTGTCTGAGAGCAGGAGGGAGGTTCCCTGGTCAGGGACCATTAGCATGCAGCACCTCCTGTCCCAGGCCAGTAGGGGGAGCAGGCTGCCCCTATAAAAGCTGGAACTGGAGCAGGGTTAGAGAGACCAGAACCCACTTCTGAAATGTCCAGAAGGGTTCTCAGAGAAGAGGGACAGGTCAGCAGCAGCTGAGGAGTCCGTGAGGCAGAGGAGAGACTGCGAGCCAGGGACAGAGGCGACGAGAGCGGGTCCTGGCTGAGAGAAGTACACAACCGGACATTGGGGTCCGAGGCTGTCAGGGTTGCAAGCCCAGCAGCAGAGAACCAACCCGCGAGGGATTTCAGGTCCCTTGGCCTAAGAAGCCTGGAGGCTCCGCCACACAGAGGGACAAGTACAGCAAGGAGAAGCAAAAGGTACCCAAGGCCCGAGTCGCAAGCCATACAGCCAAAGTACACGGCCAGCTCAGGGATATGGGCTATTACACCATGAAAAGGGGGATATTCAGCAAGAGCATAGAGAGAGACCGGTAGGCCTACACACTCACCCTGAACAGTGGGGCTCGCCCGAATGCTCTCAGAAACCCAGGCCCATTCCTAACCGGTACTCCTGTTGGGTCAGTAATAACATCTGCAAAGAAGACCCTGGACTGTTTGAAGCGGACTCTGAACTCTTACTATTGCGGCCTGCACTATAACCCCCAGCATTCACCTACACTGTCCTGAGGCTACACTCTTCCCATGGGGAGTTGTCCTACCCCTGTGCTGCACACCAACACCAGCCTCAGTGGTCTGCCTCACAGCGGCGGTTATCTCTGACCGCAAGCCACGGTTGGCGTAGTCGGACATTCCAAAATCTATAAATAGACTGCCACAGCATTTGGTCTGACCACCCTGAGCCACGGGATCGGGTTGCCACTACTACCCCCAGCATCGCACAGAAGCCCGGTTCCGGGTGCCCCACGGCCCAGGGGGCGAGTCAAATGCATTCACTGGGAAATGTCATTTTAACATTTTACAACCTTATCTGGCAATGTGGTGTGTGACACATTATCAGACACATCCTGTTTTATTTATGATGGAGGGACTCTGAAAGTCATAAAGCCTATTTTTAAAGGGCCATCGGACAGCCCTTACTATTCTTAAAAGGCCAGCAGTCGGCCCTCGCTATTGTTAGAGAGCCATCAGCCGGCTATGCTTTGCTGTTCCCATTATTAACAAGTGGGTGTCCTATACTGTTATTGCGTATGCAGTGACTGCAAGGGCTGCCAAAAATTTGGACGCAACCCAATACCCCTTTGAAGAGACATAGAGGAGGGTCTCAGTAAAAAAATGTTCCCATTATAAAGGAGCAGGTCTCCTATAGTGGTAATGCCCATGCTGTGACTGCAAGGGCTGCCAAAATTTGGGAAAAACCCACTAAGAATTAAAGACACATAGAGCAGGGCCACAGTAATGACAAATTGCCATTAGAAAGGAGAGAGTCTGCTATACAGTTATAGGGTATGCAGTGAGTCCAACGGCTGACCAATGTTAGGAAAAACCCCACTAAGAATATAAAGACACATAGAGCAGGGCCACAGTAACAAGTACGACATGTTCCCATTAGAAAGGAGAGGATCTGCTGTACAGTTATAGGGTATGCAGTGAGTCCAACGGCTGACCAATTTTAGGAAAAACCCCACTAAGAATTTAAAGACACATAGAGCAGGGCCACAGTAACGACAAATTCCCATTAGAAAGGAGAAAGTCTCCCATAGTGTTGGCCTATGCAGTGAATGCAAGGGCTGCCAAAAATTTGGAGGCACTTCAATGCCCCTTGGAAGAGACGTGGAGGAGGGCCTCATAAAAAAATTTGCCCATTAGAAAGAAGCGGGCCTCCTATACTTGTAATGCCCATGCACAAGTGTATAGGCTGAAAAACATTTACCCCTGGGGGGTATACATGAACATACTGTATAAAAAAAAATTTTTAACGGCATCATAAACACCCTTTAAAAAAATTATGCGGGTGTTGCATCACGGACCACGGTCACCCTGGTGATATGGTGGTGGAGGATGATGAGAAGGAGGAGGACAAGAGCAAATAGCCAAAATCAGGAAGCGTATACCCATGTGTGGGTGTGAAAAGGTGCACGGGAATATACCTCCCAAGAAAAGACACTGGATTTGAGTTTATGTTACGCTGCTATCATTTGGTGGTGTTGAGAAGTCTGGCCCAATCCAGCCCTTGTTCATTTTTTATAAGAGTCAGCTTGTCAGCATTTTCAGTTGACAGACTAAAAACCCGCTCTGATAAAACGCTGGCGGCAGGGCAGGCCAGGACCTCCAAGGCATAGAGAGCCAGTTCCATCCACGTATCCAGTGTAATGCACACGCCCGGGCTGAGCGGCGTGTGCGTGTGATTCCACTGGACCGTGCCGGAGAGTGAATGCCTGGAGGGGCGTAACTAGGTATTCACCCGATCCGACCAGGGTCGCACGACGGGATACGACGCCAGTGCACCAAGGAGGAACCGAGCAGAGGGACCAGGTGCTACTCCAGGACAGACCCCGGACACAGCTGTTGACCCACACAGAGGAATACAGGAACAGACTGGTTAGGCTGGCACACAGACTGGTGGGAATAGGCAGGCACGACTGGTGTGCAGGCAGGTGGGTATGCAGGCAGGGGGGTACAGGCAAGCACGACTAGAGTGCAGACAGGAAGACACTAGCAGGTAGGAACACAGGCGGGACAGGACCCAGTACACACTGGGACTCAGGAACAGAACCACAGATGTGGCGGACAAACACAGCAGAGTGAGGCCGCCCAGAGAGGTGAGCGAGAGCAGGGCAGTACGAGACCGCCTGGAGCGGTGAGCAAGAGCAGAGCAGGACGAGGCCGCCTGGAGCGGTGAGCAAGAGCAGAGCAGGACGAGGCCGCCTGGAGTGGTGAGCAAGAGCAGAGCAGGACGAGACCGCCTGGAGCGGTGAGCAAGAGCAGAGCAGGACGAGACCGCCTGGAGCGGTGAGCAAGAGCAGAGCAGGACGAGACCGCCTGGAGCGGTGAGCAAGAGCAGAGCAGGACGAGACCGCCTGGAGCGGTGAGCAAGAGCAGAGCAGGATGAGACCGCCTGGAGCGGTGAGCAAGAGCAGAGCAGGACGAGACCGCCTGGAGCGGTGAGCAAGAGCAGAGCAGGACGAGAGCGCCTGGAGCGGTGAGCAAGAGCAGAGCAGGACGAGACCGCCAGGAGCGGTGAGCAAGAGCAGAGCAGGACGAGACCGCCTGGAGTGGTGAGCAAGAGCAGAGCAGGACGAGACCGCCTGGAGCGGTGAGCAAGAGCAGAGCAGGACGAGGCCGCCTGGAGCGGTGAGCAAGAGCAGAGCAGGACGAGACCGCCTGGAGCGGTGAGCAAGAGCAGAGCAGGACGAGACCGCCTGGAGCGGTGAGCAAGAGCAGAGCAGGACGAGACCGCCTGGAGCGGTGAGCAAGAGCAGAGCAGGACGAGACCGCCTGGAGCGGTGAGCAAGAGCAGAGCAGGACGAGACCGCCAGGAGCGGTGAGCAAGAGCAGAGCAGGACGAGACCGCCTGGAGCGGTGAGCAAGAGCAGAGCAGGACGAGACCGCCTGGAGCGGTGAGCAAGAGCAGAGCAGGAAGGACAGGGCTCTGTTCACACGGAACAGACAGGAAGGGAAAGGCAGAGCCAGATACCCACAGGGTACTTGCAGTGAAGTAGCGAGTGGACCACAAACTCACAAACGGGAGTACAGAGACAACAAGCAGGAGTTAGGTACGAGTTCAGACTCTGCAGAAAAAGGAAAGGAACGGACATAGAGGCAAAACAGGTAAAGGATAGGAGAGAGTTCAGACTGGAACTGAGTGTATGGAAGAGACCAACACTGCAGCGGGATACAGGAGCGGGTCTGGGAATATGGCCCCCAGAGAGGCGGGACGAACAGGCAAGGAGCGTGTTCAGACAGGACAGACAAGATACAGGTGCGGGTCTAGGTAATCGGCCCCTAGAAGGCGGGAGGAACAGGCTAGGAGCGTGTTCAGACAGGACAGACAAGATACAGGAGTGGGTCTAGGTAATCGGCCCCTAGAAGGCGGGAGGAACAGGCTAGGAGCGTGTTCAGACAGGACAGACAAGATACAGGAGCGGGTCTAGGTAATCGGCCCCTAGAAGGCGGGAGGAACAGGCTAGGAGCGTGTTCACACAGGCCTGGAAATACAGCCTCCAGGATAGGCAGACAAGAGAAACACAGAACGGGACCTGGCACCTTCAGAGTGCAAGCACACACTGAATGAAACACAATGCTCAGGCAGGGATTGATTGGAGCAGCTGGTTATATACCAGGTGACAGACAGCAATAGGCTGAGGACGCACAAGGGGTGTGACCCACAGCAGGTACAAAAAGCAGGAAGTGATCGGGCGCTGCCTTTAAGCAGCAGAAACAGACACAAACAGACAGCATGGAGGGAAGCCAGAGAGACATTCTGGACTGGAGATCAAGTGCGCGCTCTTGCACAGTAGGAGATGGACCACCATGCAAGGGCGCCGCCAGGTATGTTACAGTACCCCCCCCCCTTACGCCCCCTCTTCTTCAGGCCTGCCAGAATCTTCCGCAGGGAATTCGAGGGCCAATCCTTCATTTCAAGGAGATCACTCCCACTGTCCACAGGAAAAACTGGTCTCATCTGGTTAGCTAGGATGCTACCTCCTATCCAGCCATCCTCAGCAACAGACGAAACGGGTGGAGTACCAGGAACAGCACACAAGGAAGTCTCTCTCCACATATTTTCAGGTGGCACCCCAGAGGGTACAGGAGACAACTGGAAGTCCTCCACCGGGTTGGAGGGGAGCAGAGACTTGGGGGTAAACTCTGCTTCGAGGTACATCTTGTCAAGCTCACAGGAAGAAATAGACGGGTTATCAGGTACAGGATGAGGAAAAATCACTGTCTCTTTGTTATCTGGTGGTACCCCGGAGGATTCAGGAAACAACTGGAAGTCCTCCGCCGGGTCAGAAGAGTGCAGAGGCTCGGAGAAAACATCTGCTTCAGAGTACACTAGGTCGGACTCACTGGACGAAGCAGGCGAGGTATCGGGTACCGAGTATAGGAAAGTCTCTGTCCATTCACCACCAGGTGGCACCCCGAAGGGTTCTGGAGACAACTGGAGGTCCTCCGCCTGGTCGGAGGGGTGTAGAGACTCGGGAGTAACCTCTGCTTCGGAGTACACTAGGTTGGACTTACTGGACGAAGCGAGCGAGGTATCAGGTACAGAGTATAGGAGAGTCTCTGTCCTTTCGCTACCAGGTAGCACCCCGAAGGGTTCTGGAGACAGCTGGAGGTCCTCCGCCTGGTCAGAGGGGTGTAGAGACTCATGGGTAACCTCTGCTTCAGAGTACACTAGGTTGGACTCACTGGACGAAGCGAGCGAGGTATCAGGTACAGAGTGTAGGAGAGTCTCTGTCCTTTCGCTACCAGGTAGCACCCCGAAGGGTTCCGGAGACAACTGGAGGTCCTCCGCCTGGTCGGAGGGGTGTAGAGACTCATGGGTAACCCCTGCTTCAGAGTACACTAGGTTGGACTCACTGGACGAAGCGAGCGAGGTATCAGGTACAGAGTATAGGAGAGTCTCTGTCCTTTCGCTACCAGGTAGCACCCCGAAGGGTTCTGGAGACAACTGGAGGTCCTCCGCCTGGTCGGAGGGGTGTAGAGACTCATGGGTAACCTCTGCTTCAGAGTACACTAGATTGGACTCACTGGACGAAGCGAGCGAGGTATCAGGTACAGAATATAGGAGAGTCTCTGTCCTTTCGCTACCAGGTAGCACCCCGAAGGGTTCAGGAGACAACTGGAGGTCCTCCGCCTGGTCGGAGGGGTGTAGAGACTCGGGGGTAACTACCACTTTGGGGTACCCATTGTCAGGCTCACAGGACGGAGCGGACAAAGTATCGAGTACCAGGTGTAGAGAAGTCTCTCTCCATTTGTCATCGAGTGGTATCCCGGAGGATTCAGGAGGCAACTGGGGGTCCTCCGTCAGGTAATAGAGGTGCACAGACTCTGAGGTAATCACAGCTTCGGAGCATCCTTGGACATGCACACCGGTTAAAGTGGGTGAAGCATCTGATGCCGAGTGCAGGAAGTTCTCCTGTGTGGAGTCTGGATGGGCAGTAGTCTCTTCGGGCAGTCGAACTGGTGCACTACCCACGCACATTACCCGTTGGGGCTTCTCCGGGATAAAGGGAGATGAAGCTTCAGTAGGGACTTCAAGGTTGGGGTCAGGAGGTCTCAGGGAGGACAGACCCTGGCGTGACGGCTTGCCTCTACGTCTAGCACATCTGGATTGCCTCTTGAGGTTGGGAGAAGTATTCCGGAGAGCGTAGTCACCCTGTGAGGATTCTGGGTGGGCAGTAGTCTCATTGGGCTGGAGGACTATTGCGCTACCCACACACATTACCCATCGGGGCTGCTCCGGGATATTGGGAATTGAAGCTTCAGCAGGAGCCTCCGGGTTAGGATCATCGAAGACCATTAGAAAGGCCACCAAGAAGGCCATTATGTCCAGGACGATAGGATCCTGTGTTTCCCATAGGGGGTTGATCCATTCCAAGGCATCACCCGCTAGGTTAGACATAATGAATGCCACCTTAACCCGATCGGTGGGAAAACATAGAGGGTAGAACTTGAAGTGTAGCATGCATTGCTCCAAAAATGCACGACTTTGTCTTGGATCCCCATAGTAACGTGGCGGATCCGCAGGAACGAGAGCAGATAGATCCATCTGGACGGGTGCGTAATTAGCCAGGAACTCAGCTAGAGAAAAAAAAATTGTATTTATTTATTTTTAATGCATGTATTCGCTGGAAAACGTCTCAGAGAGCGAAGGCCGTGGGGCTCAACGGGAACCATGGCCTGAGCATGCTGTAATGCACATGCCCGGGCTGAGCGGCGTGTGCGTGTGATTCCACTGGACCGTGCCGGAGAGTGAATGCCTGGAGGGGCGTAACTAGGTATTCACCCGATCCGACCAGGGTCGCACGACGGCATACGACGCCAGTGCACCAAGGAGGAACCGAGCAGAGGGACCAGGTGCTACTCCAGGACAGACCCCGGACACGGCTGTTGACCCACACAGAGGAATACAGGAACAGACTGGTTAGGCTGGCACACAGACTGGTGGGAATAGGCAGGCACGACTGGTATGCAGGCAGGTGGGTATGCAGGCAGGGTGGTACAGGCAAGCACGGCTAGAGTGCAGACAGGAAGGCACTAGCAGGTAGGAACACAGGCGGGACAGGACCCAGTACACACTGGGACTCAGGAACAGAACCACAGATGTGGCGGACAAACACAGCAGAGTGAGGACGCCCAGAGAGGTGAGCGAGAGCATGGCAGGACGAGACCGCCTGGAGCGGTGAGCAAGAGCAGAGCAGGACGAGGCCGCCTGGAGCGGTGAGCAAGAGCAGAGCAGGACGAGGCCGCCTGGAGCGGTGAGCAAGAGCAGAGCAGGACGAGACCGCCTGGAGCGGTGAGCAAGAGCAGAGCAGGACGAGACCACCTGGAGCGGTGAGCAAGAGCAGAGCAGGACGAGACCGCCTGGAGAGGTGAGCAAGAGCAGAGCAGGACGAGACCGCCTGGAGCAGTGAGCAAGAGCAGAGCAGGATGAGACCGCCTGGAGCGGTGAGCAAGAGCAGAGCAGGACGAGACCGCCTGGAGCGGTGAGCAAGAGCAGAGCAGGACGAGACCGCCAGGACCGGTGAGCAAGAGCAGAGCAGGACGAGACCACCTGGAGCGGTGAGCAAGAGCAGAGCAGGACGAGACCGCCTGGAGCGGTGAGCAAGAGCAGAGCAGGACGAGGCCGCCTGGAGCGGTGAGCAAGAGCAGAGCAGGACGAGACCGCCTGGAGTGGTGAGCAAGAGCAGAGCAGGACGAGACCGCCTGGAGCGGTGAGCAAGAGCAGAGCAGGACGAGACCGCCTGGAGCGGTGAGCAAGAGCAGAGCAGGACGAGACCGCCTGGAGCGGTGAGCAAGAGCAGAGCAGGATGAGACCGCCTGGAGCGGTGAGCAAGAGCAGAGCAGGACGAGACCGCCAGGAGCGGTGAGCAAGAGCAGAGCAGGACGAGACCGCCTGGAGCGGTGAGCAAGAGCAGAGCAGGACGAGACCGCCTGGAGCGGTGAGCAAGAGCAGAGCAGGAAGGACAGGGCTCTGTTCACACGGAACAGACAGGAAGGGAAAGGCAGAGCCAGATACCCACAGGGTACTTGCAGTGAAGTAGCGAGTGGACCACAAACTCACAAACGGGAGTACAGAGACAACAAGCAGGAGTTAGGTACGAGTTCAGACTCTGCAGAAAAAGGAAAGGAACGGACATAGAGGCAAAACAGGTAAAGGATAGGAGAGAGTTCAGACTGGAACTGAGTGTACGGAAGAGACCGACTCTGCAGCGGGATACAGGAGCGGGTCTGGGAATACGGCCCCCAGAGAGGCGGGACGAACAGGCAAGGAGCGTGTTCAGACAGGACAGACAAGATACAGGAGCGGGTCTAGGTAATCGGCCCCTAGAAGGCGTGAGTAACAGGCTAGGAGCGTGTTCAGACAGGACAGACAAGATACAGGAGCGGGTCTAGGTAATCGGCCCCTAGAAGGTGGGAGGAACAGGCTAGGAGCGTGTTCAGACAGGCCTGGAAATACAGCCTCCAGGATAGGCAGACAAGAGAAACACAGAACAGGACCTGGCACCTTCAGAGTGCAAGCACACACTGAATGAAACACAATGCTCAGGCAGGGATTGATTGGAGCAGCTGGGTTATATACCAGGTGACAGACAGCAATAGGCTGAGGACGCACAAGGGGTGTGACCCACAGCAGGTACAAAAAGCAGGAAGTGATCGGGCGCCGCCCTTAAGCAGCAGAAACAGACACAAACAGACAGCATGGAGGGAAGCCAGAGAGACATTCTGGACTGGAGATCAAGTGCGCGCTCTTGCACAGTAGGAGATGGACCACCATGCAAGGGCGCCGCCAGGTATGTTACATCCAGCTTGAATACCCAATAATTATAAGGCACAGAGGAATCACGGAGGACGTTAGTACGGTCGGCAAGGTACTCCCTCAGCATCTTCCAAAACTTTGCACTTGTGAGAATACCCCGCGTCTCAGGGCCTGTGCGATGGGAGGGTCTGAGAAAACTCTCCCAGAACTTTGACAGTGTTCCCCTGCCTCTGCTGGATTGAAGTTGTGTCTCTCTCGCCTGTACTCCTTGGTTGAGCAACGAAGTGTGCCCTCTTCCGCCAGCGTTTTCAGATGGGAATTTTATTAATAGTTCCGCAACAAGGGTCTTCTGGTACAGCCCCATTTTTGTAGACCTGTCCGCCTCAGAAATAAGAAATATAAAGTTCTCCTTGTAGCGTGGGTCTAGAAGTGTCACCAACCAGTAATGACTGTCACCCAAAAATGTTGAGAACGCGAGGGTCATGGGAAAGGCAGCGTAACATAAACTCAGCCATGCATGCCAGACTACTAACAGGCAAGACTTCCGTGTCCTCACCGAGAGGATGACTGACCATGCTCTCCTCCTCCTCCTCTCTATCCTCTGGCCATCCACGCTGAACAGACGGTATGACAGCTGTAGAGGTAGTAACTAGTGTTGAGCGAACATGCTCGACACTGCTCGGTACTCGCCCGAGCATCACGCTACTCGGGATGTTCGGCGAGCACCGAGCATTTCCGGGTCACTCGGGCGGGAGCTCGGGTCTCCGCCCTGCATGTTTGGCGCTCTTTACAGAGCCAATGAACATGCAGGGATTGCCAGCCACTCACTGTAATGCTGCAGCCATGTTGGTTGTGGGCATTACAGTGATTGGCTGGCCGCACAGCGTCACCTCGAGTATTTAAAACGGGGCGCCGCCATCTTGGACACAGTCGCTCCGGATTAGACAGTGTAGGGACAGCGCTGCTGATTTAGGGAGAGATATAAACTGCGAAATAGTTAGTGTAGGGTCTGGAAAGGCTGCCAGAACAAACAAACAGTCCTTTTCAGGACTAATATCCATCCCAGATATCAGGCAGGCAGGCAGGCTGTATAAGAGACGCAGTGGTTAAACCAGCAAACGCTGCATTACAGTCCTGTGTGCTCCTGTTGCTGAAATTGCTGGACTTAGCACCAGGTGTCGGGGGCCAGGAAAAATCCTTTTTTTCATCTAAATCCTCCTTTTTTTTTCCTCCTTCACACTGTACAAATACACGTCTTATTAACCTTTTGGTGTGTCCCCCCCCCCCAAAAAAAAGCGTGTCTCTGATTTTTCAGACACAAATATAACTGTTGAAAATAGTCTGGTGTAGGCTAGAGAAACAGAAGTGTTGTTTTGCACTTCCACGGTTCAAACCTCTGTATTATCCATTTTGGGCCATTTGTATCTAAAAAAAAAACAGTTTGAGTGTGTCGCTCACTGTTCAGCCGCAAATATCTCTATTTAAAAAAGTGTGGTATACCCCAGTAAATAATAACTGTGGTTTTGCCATCCCACGGTAAAAAATCTCTATTATTCAGCTTTTGGTAGTTTTTTCTGTAAAGAAAAACAGTAGTGTCTTCTGACTGTTGTGACACAAAAATATATCTGTTGAAAATAGTCTTGTGTAGGCCCGACATCCCAGTGTGGTTTCGCAGTTCCACGGGTCAAATCGCTGTCTATTCAATTTTGGGCCTTTGGTATCTAAAAAAAAAGCAGTTTGAGTGTGTCGCTCACTGTTCAGCCGCAAATATCTCTATTTAAAAAAGTGTAGTATACCCCAGTAAACAATAACTGTGGTTTTGCCATCCCATGGTAAAAAATCTCTATTATTCAGCTTTTTGTAGTTTTTTCCGTAAAGAAAAACAGTAGTGTCTCCTGACTGTTGTGACACAAAAATATATCTGTTGAAAATAGTCTTGTGTAGGCCCGACATCCCAGTGTGGTTTCGCAGTTCCACGGGTCAAATCGCTGTACTATCCAGTTTTGGGCCTTTGGTATCTAAAAAAATAAGCAGTTTGAGTGTGTCGCTCACTGTTCAGCCGCAAATATCTCTATTTAAAAAAGTGTGGTATACCCCAGTAAACAATAACTGTGGTTTTGCCATCCCGCGGTAAAAAATCTCTATTATTCAGCTTTTGGTAGTTTTTTCCATAAGCAAAAACAGTAGTGTATCCTGACTGTTGTGACACAAAAATATATCTGTTGAAAATAGTCTTGTGTAGGCCCGACATCCCAGTGTGGTTTCGCAGTTCCACGAGTCAAATCGCTGTACTATCCAGTTTTGGGCCTTTGGTATCTAAAAAAAAAGCAGTTTGAGTGTGTCGCTCACTGTTCAGCCGCAAATATCTCTATTTAAAAAAGTGTGGTATACCCCAGTAAACAATAACTGTGGTTTTCCTCTTCCACGGTTCTAATCTACTCTTTATTACCCTTTTTCCATTGATAGTGCAAGTGTAAGCTATTTTACTTCATTTACAATGGGCAAGGCGCGTGGCAAGGGACGTGGAAGTGGATGTTCTGGTGATGTTTCGTGCAGAGGACGGGGCCGTGGCCAAGGTGAAAATGTGCCACAACCAACAGCCACATCTTCTCGCTCCCACTTCTTGACCGAATTACTAGGGAAGCACAGAACAACACCAGTATTGAGAACTGATCAGTGTGAACAGGTTATTAATTGGATAGCAGATAATACTTCCAGTTACCTGGGCACCACCTCCTCCGGTCTGTCTTCCACACGGTCAACTCTTAGTAGCCGGAAGTTTCGACCGCATACTCCTCCTCACCCTGATGCTCCTTCCTCCCACCATGCCGAGTGTCGTCAGACAGCAAGTGATCCCACACTTGGACACTCTGAAGAGCTGTTCACTGGTCCATTTCCATATTTGGGCCCCTCGCCTGATACGCTTGAAGTGGTGGAAGAGGAGATCCCATGTTGCGATGTCCAAATATTTGAACAGCCACGGCCACAGGAAGTCGACGTTGGCAATCTGTCACAAGAGGTGGACGATGACGAGACACAATTGCCAGGAAGTGAGGAGGAGGATCGTGGTGCGCAAGTGGAAGAGGAGGAGGTGGTGGATGATCTAGTAACTGACCCAACGTGGAAGGAGGACATGCAGAGTGAGGCCAGCAGCACACAGGGGGAGGGAGGCAGAGTACCCCAACAGGCAGGAAGAAGCAGTGTGGTGGCCGCAGACAGAAGGCAGGCAACAGTTCCCCGTAACACCAACACGAGGGACGTTGCCAGTACAAGCGGTAGGTCTTCCAGAGTCTGGAATTTTTTTAAAGACTCTGCTGATAACCCCAAAAAGGCCATATGTTCCACCTGCCATGCCAGCATCAGCAGGGGTGACAAAACTACCAGCCTGACCACCACCAGCATGATCAGGCACATGGCAGCAAAGCACCCGACTTTGTGGGGCGAAACCCACGGCCCACGACCAGTGTCAGCGGGTGTCACCACTGCTTCTTCCACTGTTGTGCGTGCAATAGAACCCCCTGTTGTGTGTGCAAGGCAATCCCCTGTCCATACTGCATGTAAAGATGCCCGCTCCTCTCAGTCTTCACTTCACTTCTCAAGAAACAGCATCAACGTCCACGTCCACGTCCCACCGCAGCGTTCAATTGTCCATATCCCAGACCTTTGAATGAAAGCGGAAATTCGCAGCTAACGCCCCACAGGCCACAGCCCTAAATTCGCACATTTCACCACTGCTTGCATTGGAAATGCTGCTTTTTAGGCTGGTGGAGACGGAATCCTTCCGCAATCTTATGGCGGTGGCCGTCCCTCGGTACTCGGTCCCCAGCCGACACTATTTTGCCCGGTGTGCCATCCCCGCACTACACAAGCACGTGTCCCAAAGCATCTGCCGTGCCCTCAACAACGCAGTTATTGGGAGAGTCCACCTGACAACGGACACGTGGACAAGTGCTTGTGGCCAGGGATGGTACATCTCTCTGACGGCACACTGGGTAAACATAGTGGAAGCCGGGACACAGTCGGACCTTGGGACGGAACACATCCTCCCCACACCGAGGATTGTGGGCCCTATGTCAGTCAAAGTTGCCCCCACAGTGTACAGCTCCTGCACATCCTCCTCCTCCTCATGTTCAGCCTCCATCTCAGATATCACCACATCAGTTACTAGCTGGAAGCATTGCAGTACTGCCTCTGCCAAGCGGCAACAGGCTGTGCTGAAACTCATAAGCTTAGGTGATAAACCTCACACTGCTTGTGAGTTGTGGACAGCTGTGAAAGAGCAGGCAGATCTGTGGCTGAGACCGCTGAACCTACATCCCGGCATGGTCGTGTGCGACAATGGCCGTAACCTGGTGGCGGCTCTGAGGCGAGGTGAGATCACACACGTACCATGCCTGGCTCATGTGCTTAACGTCGTGGTTCAGCGGTTTCTTAAATCGTACCCCGAGTTGCCAGATCTGCTCGTGAAAGTACGCCGCCTGTCAGCTCATTTTCGCAAGTCGGCTACAGCTTCCGCCGCCCTTGCTGTGTTGCAGCAGCGTTTGCAGCTTCCGGCACACCGACTGGTGTGTGATGTCCCCACACGTTGGAACTCTACCCTCCACATGTTGCAAAGGATTTGTGAGCAGAAGAGAGCAGTTGTGGAGTACCAGCTGCAACAAGGCTGTCGATATTCAGGTCAGACTCCAAACATAAGACCTCAGGAGTGGACCTGGATGTCTGACATATGTACCATCCTGACAAACTTTGAGGAGGCCACCAAGATGGTGAGTGGCGATGACGCCATCATTAGTGTCAGCATCCCACTTGTCTGTCTTTTGCAACGCTCTCTGCAGAGAATTAAAGAGGAGGCATTGCAGCCAGAGTATGATGAGATGGATCAAGAAGCCATAGCGGGCGATTACACACAGCCCATCCTCATCTCATCCCAACGTGCATTGGGGGACAATGAGGGAGAGGAGGAGGAGGAGGAAGAACAGGAGCTGCTATCATGCGTTGTAGACGGTAGTACCTATACAAGTGTCATACCGTCGGTTCAGCGTGGGTGGCCTGAGGACAGGGGGAAGGAGGAAGAGGAGGAGGAGGAGGAGGAGGAGAGCATGGCCAGTCGTCATCTTGGTGAGGACACGGAAATCTTACCCGTTACCAGTCTGGCACGCATGGCTGACTTTATGTTACGCTGCCTTAACCGTGACCCTCGCGTTGTCAAAATGTTGGGTGACAGTCATTACTGGTTGGTGACACTTGTAGACCCCCGCTACAAGGAGAACTTTCACTCTCTTATTCCTGAGGTGGAGAGGTCTACAAAAATGGGGCAATACCAGAAGGCCCTTGCTGCAGAACTCTTAAAAAAATTCCCATCTGAACACGCTAGCGGCAGAGGTCACAGTTCGTTGCCCAACCAAGGCGTACATGTGAGAGAGATGCAACTCCAATCCAGCAGAGGCAGGGGAACACTGTCAACGTTCTGGGACAGTTTTCTGACACCCGCCCAGGCCCTGAGGCGCGGGGTACTCTCACACGGAGTGGAAAGTTTCAAAAGATGGTGAGGGAGTACCTTGCCGATCGTACCAGCGTCCTCCGTGATTCCTCTGTGCCTTTTAATTATTGGGTATCCAAGCTGGACACTTGGAATGAACTCGCTCTGCACGCCTTGGAGGTCCTGGCCTGCCCTGTCGCTAGCGTGTTATCGGAGCGTGTTTTTAGTGACGCTGGGGGAATTAAAACTGATAAGCGCACTCGCCTGTCAACTGACAATGCTGACAAGCTGACCCTTATCAAAATGAACAAGGGCTGGATTGGGCCAGACTTCTCATCACCACCAAATGACAGCAGAGTAACATAAAGTCAAATCCACTGTGTTATTTCGGGAGGTGTATTCACATGCACCGCTTCACACCCACACATGGGTATACGCTACCTCGTTTCGGCTGTTTAATCTTCTTCTCCTTATCCTCAGCCTCCACCACCACTATACCACCAGGGTGCCAGCATTGCAAGTTCCTCCGTCCTTATTTTTGGCAGCTTTTGCTTGCAAGGCATAAGCAAATACTATGGGACACCCACTCCCCAATAATGGGACTTATGTTTGTAATATGCTGTACTGCATGGCTCTTGTAAGGGGCATTGCAAGTTGCTCCATCCTAATTTTTGGCAACTTTTGCTGGGAAAGCATAAGCAAATACTATGGGACACCCACTCCCCAATAATGGGACTTATGTTTGTAATATGCTGTACTGCATGGCTCTTGTAAGGGGCATTGCAAGTTGCTCCATCCTAATTTTTGGCAGCTTTTGCTGGGAAAGCATAAGCAAATACTATGGGACACCCACTCCCCAATAATGGGACTTATGTTTGTAATATGCTGTACTGCATGGCTCTTGTAAGGGTCATTGCAAGTTGCTCCGTCCTAATTTTTGGCAGCTTTTGCTTGGAAAAGCATAAGCAAATACCATGGGACACCCACTCCCCAATAATGGGACTTATGTTTGTAATATGCTGTACTGCATGTGACGCGCCCCCTGGGCCGTGTGTACACGTGTGTGGGATACCAGGTGCCGGGTCTCTGGGGTCTGTAGTCTCCGTGGCGGTGACCCGGTCCCGTGGCTCAGGCTGGTCAAACCAGCGGCAGTCTTTCTTAGGTTTTGAGGTTAATTGTCCGACTGCGCCACCCGTGGATTGCGGTCAGGGAGTACCACCACTGCGAGGCAGACCGCTGAGGCTGGTGTTGTGTGCGCAGCATTGAATGGGATAACTCCCCTGGGGAGGAGTATAGCCTCAGGGCAGTGAGTGTGGATGATGGGGGTGATGGTGCACGAGCGCAGCAGGAATGACTCAGAGTCTTTGCAGTGCAGTTCAGGGTCTTTACTGATGATTATAAGGTAGACCCTCCCGGGAGTACTGGCTAGCATAAGAGGCCTGGTCAGTCTGTGAGCAAGCAGGAGTTCCCCTGGCCATGTGGAGTTGTAGGCCTCCCCATCTGTCTGCACTCCTCCTGGCTACCTTGCTGTAAGAGGGTAGAAGTAGCCCACGTCCCTGAGTGTACCGTGTAGTGCTCACCCGTATGGCTGGTGACTTGGGGCCTTCTGTTAGCCTCCGCTCCACGACGGCGGTGCTGGTCCGTTGCTTGTGACTGAGCCTCCGGGCTTCTATGGCCAGAGAACCTGAAATTCCCTGCCGGCTGGTTTCTGCTGCTGGATATATATGTCCTCACAGCTTCGGACTCCTGTGTCCAGTTCCTATTGTCTTCTGCCAGGGCGAGCTCTGCTCAGCTTCCAGCCCCTGGTCTTTAGCTCCTAGCTCCTACAGAGCTCCCTGCTGTTACTTTCCCTTGCTCTCACTCTGACTCTGACTGTTCTCTGACTCACTCAACCCCGCCCCAGATCCAGTTTATAAGGGCAGAATTCTCCCCTCCCAGGATTGGGGCAGGAGGATGTTGCATGTTTAAGGGATCCTGACCAGGAAACCTCCCACTTGCTCTCCGACGTAATATGTCTATTACTGTGGTGACCAGACCCCTGGGGTGCCACACATGGCTCTTGTAAGGGGCATTGCAGTTCCTCGTAATTTTTGGAAAGCCTTCCATTCACTGCTTAGGCCAACAGTGCACGGGAGACCCAGTTGCTATAAAGGGAAAAAAAGGTTTAGTTAACGCCCTCTGACCTCCATGTCATTTCCAAGGGGCATTGGAGTGGCTCGAAATTTTTGGTAGGCATTGCACTCACTGTATGCCCTATAACTGTGAAGCCGAACTGCTCCTTTTGTTACAGAAACATATCCTACAAGACATATCTGGTTGACTGGCCTGATATTGATGTGAATGGTTCCTGTTCCTCCTGCTCTTTCTCCTTTGCCACTACCTCATCCATCATTTATCACCTGAAGCTTTGTTTTATCGGGAGTCATAGAACTTGGATAGTAGCAGGAAAACATCCAGCAATCCTCGGAGGAGGTAGGATATGCGCCAAAGCGCTGACCACCTCAGGCCTAGCCGCTACTACATACATGCACTTGCATTACAACAAAACAAAGCAGATGCTAACTTCTATCATCCTCATCATGCTCCTCACCTTGGCACTCTCAACTCCCCTGATGGAGAAGCCAGGGCCCACCGGAGGAGTCTGATAGTCCGGTGGGCTCGGCCAATGCTGCCCTAAAGCAGGCCAGGCTAAGAAAAGTGTGGGAAAGGTTACCGGGACAAATAGGGGTGGCTGGGGACCGAGTATGGACACCCGGCCACCCCCTGGAGGCTGGGGAGCAAGCGGGGACACCCGGCCACCAGGCGGCTGGGGACTGAGTATGGATACCAGGCCGCCGACACAGCCATGGTGTGGTGGCCAGATTCCGCCTCCACATGCCTAAAAGGCCCAATTTAAAGTGCAAGCAAGCAAGCAGTATGGTATTGCAGCCTGGGGGTGGATGGGTGGCGGGCTGCATACTTGCGCTTGCATTGCAAGGAATGGGAGAGGTACAATTGAACACTGCCCTGGGACAAGGACTTGAATGGGAATAGTTGCAAGTCTGCAACGACAGGTGCAAGGTGGGAGGCATCTTCGCATGTACCATGAACAGGGGTTTGGCATGCACACACTACAGCGGAATAGGCTCTCCTTCCCACTAAATGCACTGGGGAGGGCACAGGTAATGTTTTGGTATACGCGCTTAATCTTATGTATAAGGCACACCAGGACAAATATGGGCGGCTGGGGACTGAGTATGGATACCTCGCTGCCGAAGCAGCCATGAGGTAGTGGCCAGCTTCGGCCTCCTCCAAACTAAAAGGCCCCATTTCAAGTGCAAGCTAGCAGTATGGAATTGCAGTCTGGGGGTGGGTGGGTGGCAGGCTGCACACTTACACTTGCATTAAAAGAAAACATAGCAGATGCTAACTTCTGTCATCATCATCATGCTCCTCACCTTGGCACTCTCAACTCCACCGATGGAGAAGTCAGGGCCCACCGGAGGAGTCTGGTTCTCTGGTGGGCTCGTCCAATGCTGCCTAAAGCAGGCCGGGCTAAGAAAAGTGTGTGGGGGGATGTTCCAAGGAGAAATAGGGGCGGCTGGGGACCGTTTATGGACACCCGGCTGCCCCCAGGCGGCTGGGGACCGTGTGTGGACACCCGGCCGCGGGGCGGCTGGGGACCAAGTATGGACACCCGGCCGCCGGGCGGCTGGGGACTGAGTATGGATTCCAGGCCGCCAACACAGCCATGACGTGGTGGCCAGATTCCGCCTCCACATGCCTAAAAGGCCCAATTTCAAGTTCAAGCAAGCAAGCAGTATGGTATTGCAGCCTAGGGGTGGGTGGGTGGCAGGCTGCATACTTGAGCTTGTATTGCAAGGAATGGGGGAAGTACAATTGAACACTGCCCTGGGACTAGAACTTGCATGGGGATAGTTGCAAGTCTGCATCTTCTGATGCGGTAAGGATCACTTATGATGGGCACACTTTTAGACAGTGACCTGGGAGTCAGAGATGCTTCCAGGATTCTTCCCATGCTGTTCCCTTGTCTTTTCAGCTCTTTATGCATGTGTCACACAGCACATGGCCAGATAAGGTTGTAAAATGTTAAAATGACATTTCACGGTGAATGCATTTGTCATAGTTGAAAGCAATACAAAAGTGCAAAAACGCATAAAAAATGCTACTTGTGAACATAGCCGAAGGTGTGGAGGAGTATTTTTGGTCATTTATTTTAACTTATACACAAGTCTTTACCCTGGAAAGGATGTTCCTTAACATATTTCACAGGAAAAAAGTTTCACTTTCGTTTTTGAATGTTTTATTGTGAGCCTGTAAAAGTGGCTTAATACCTCTGACCACGTTGTTGACAGCAGTGACCTGGGGGTCAGAAATGCTTCCTGGGGCGATCCCCATGCTGTCCCCATGTCATTTGAGCACTGTCACTATCGTTTTGGGCACTTGTTAGGCTTTTAAAAGACTGCCGGGGGTGCCACCACAAAAATGCTCGAGTCTCCGATAGACTAACATTGGGCTCGTTACTCGGGTCGAGCACCCGAGTATCACGGCGAGCTCGGCCCGAGCTTCGAGCACCCGAGCATTTTAGTGCTCGCTCAACACTAGTAGTAACGTCTATAGTGTATGAAACTAGCTCCTGTCCTTCCTCCTCCTCCTCCTGTTCCTCATTGTCACCCAATCCACGTTGGGATGAGATGAGGCTTGGCTGTGTGTAATCACCCTGTATGGTTCCTTGCTTCATATCATCGTGCTCCGCCTGCAATGCATCCTCTTTGATTGAGAGCAAAGAGCGTTTCAGAAGACAGAGAAGCGGCATGGTGATGCTAATTATGGCGTCATCGCCGCTCACCATCTTGGTGGAGTCCTCAAAGTTTTGGAGGATGGTACATATGTCTGACATCCATGTCCACTCCTGAGGTCTTATGTGTGGAGTCTGAACTGAATACCGACGGCCTTGTTGATGCTGGTAGTCAACAACTGCCCTCTTCTGCTCACAAATCCTTCCCAACATCTGCAGTGTAGAGTTCCAACGTGTGGAGACATCACACACCAGTCTGTGAGCCAGAAGCTGCAAACGCTGCTGAAACACAGCAAGGGCTGCGGAAGCTGTAGCTGACTTTCTAAAATGGGCACACAGGCGGCATACTTTAACAAGCAGATCCGGCAGCTCTGGGTAGGATTTGAGAAACCGCTGTTCCACGAGGTTAAGTACATGGGCCAAGCATGGTACATGTGTGAGCTCGCCTCGCCTCAGAGCCACCACCAGATTACGGCCATTGTCACACACGACCATGCCTGGCTGTAGGTTCAGCGGTGTGAGGCACAGATCTGCCTGCTCTTTCAGAGTTGTCTACAACTCTTCAGCATTCTGCGGTTTGTAACCTAAGCATATTAGCTTCACCACAGCCTGTTGCCGCTTGGCCGAGGCAGTGCTGCAGTGCTTCCAGCTTGTGACTGATGTGGTCATTTCAGAGATGGAGGCTGAAGAGGAGGAGGAGGCTGAGGAGGATGATGTGCAGGAGCTGTAAACCATGGGGGCAACCCTGATTGACCTAGGAACCCTCAATCCTTGGCGTCGGGAGGACGTGTTCCCTCCTAAGGTCCGACTGGGTCCCGGCTTCCACTAGGTTGACCCAGTGTGCCGTCAGCGAGATGTACCGTCCCTGCCCACAAGCACTTGTCCACATGTCCGTGGTTAGGTGGACTTTCCCGGTAACTGCGTTGTTGAGGGCACGGCTAATTTTTTGGGACACGTGCTTGTGTAATGTGGGGATGGCACACCAGGAGACATAGTGGTGGCTGGGCACCGAGTACCGAGGGATGGCCGCCACCATCAGGTTGCGGAATGCTTCCGTCTCCGCAAGTCTAAAAGGCAACATTTCGAGCGTAAGCAGTCGTGAAATGTGAGAATTTATCAGTGTGGCCTGTGGGGCGTTGGCTGCATATTTGCGCTTGCGTTCCAAGGACTGGGGTATGGACAACTGAACGCTGCGCTGGGACAAGGACATGGACGTGCTTGCTGATGCTGCTACTTGAGAGTGTGAAACGATAGGTGCAGGGCAGGAGGCATCTTTGCATGCACCGTGGAGAGGGGATTGGCTTGCATGCACAACAGAGGAAGAAGCAATGGTGCCACCTGCAGACACTGTTCCTGGACCCTGAGGTTCGGCCCACTAAGTCGGGTGCTTTGCTGCCATGTGCCTGATCATGCTGGTGGTGGTCACGCTGGTCGTTTTGCCACCCCTGCTGATGCTGGCCTGGCAGGTGGTGCAAATGGTCTTTTTGGGGTTATCGGCAGAGTCTTTAAAAAACAACCAGACTCGGGAAGACCTAACAGTTGTACTGGCAACTTCCTTCTGTCTGCGGCTACCACACTGCTTCTTCCTGCCTGTTGGGGAGCTCTGCCTCCCTCCCCCTGTGTGCTGCTGTCCTTGCTCTGCATGTCCTCCTGTCAGGTTGGGTCAGTTACTATATCATCCACCACCTCGTCTTCCACTTCCGCACCCTGGTCCTCCTCCTGACTTTCTGGCAATTGTGTCTCATCATCGTCCACATCTTGTGACACTTTCCCACCGTTGCCTTCGTGTGACCGTGGCTGCTCAAATATTTGGGCATCTCTACACGCGATCTCCTCTTGCCCCGCTTCAATTGGACCGGGCGAGAGGCCCGAATCTATAAATGTAAAAGTGAACAGCTCTTCGGAGTGTCCAAGTGTGGGATCAGTTGTCTCTGGGTACTCGGCATGGTGGGTAGAAGGAGGATCAGGGTGAGGAATATGCGGTCCAGACTCACGGCTACTGAGACTTCACTGTGTGGAAGACAGGGTTGTGGTGGTGGTGGTGGCTAAGTGACTGGAAGCATTATCCTCTATCCAACCAACAACCTTTTGACACTGCTCTTGGTTCAATAGTGGTGTGCTGCGGTCCCCTAGAAATTGGGAGAGGAAGGTCAGGCGAGAAGATGTGGGTGTTTGTTGTGGCACAATTTCAGCTTGCCCACGGCCTTGTCCTCGGCCACTGCATGCACCATTACCATCACGTCCAGTTCCCCGTCCCTTGCCATGTGCCTTGCCCATTTTAAATGGAGGACAGTATCTTCCATGCTCACTATAAATGACTGAGTTTGGAGCGAACTTATATGTGATCCGTGTGATGGAGAAAACAGAGTTTTAAATACCTGGCCTGTAGGTAAGTAGTTTGAACAGCAAACTGCTGTGAATTGCTTCACTGACACACTAAAGGAAATTTTTAATGGAGGCCAGAAATGGCAGTATTTTCTGACAACGTATATGTGATCCATTTGACGGAGAAAACAGAGTTTTAAATAGCTGGATTTCGAGCACTCTAATATGGAAAGGACCTGGCTGTATTCTGCAGTGCCAACAAGCAAATGGCGCAGAAAAACGGTGTTCTCTGGATTGCTTTTTAAGCAAATAATGAGGATTAAGATCCAAAGAAAAGTATTCCTGGCCCCTGAGACCTGGACCTTTGTATAGAAATATCTAACAGCAGCAGAAGGCAGAATTGGAATGGAGCCTCTTGTGCTATATGCACTGCAGTCTGCTATATACCCTGCCTTCCTGCCTATATACGCTGCCTGCCTGATACCTCTGCAGATGGATTAGTTAGTCCTCAAAAGGACTGTTTGTTAAGATGGATATGTGTAATGTACGTTTTTTCTCCCTACACTACCTAATACACAAGCAAATCTCTCCCTGACGCAGCAGCACCTCTTCCTACACTGTCTGATTCCGGAGTGACTGTGACGAACATGGCGGCGCCAGGTCTGATATAGACCCGATGACGCTATGTGGCCAGCCAATCACTGTAATGCCACAACCAACATGGCTACTTACAGTGAGTGGCAGGCAATCCCTGCATGTTCATTGGCTCTGTAAAGAGCGCCAAACATGCAGAGAGGAGACCCGAGCTCCCGCCGAACAACCCCGGAAATACTCGGCGAGCGCCGATCATCTCGAGCAGTGAGATGCTCGGGCGAGTACCGAGCAGTGGCAAGCACACTCGCTCATCACTAGTAAAGTGGGTAAATTTCTCTTTATAATGTTCACAATCTGATAATAATTAGTACTGTATCGGGTTGAAAAAATTACTGGTTTGTCATCCATATAGGTTGTATTATTATTATTATTTTTATTACATTTTTGAGATAAATAATCTTCTCTTGTTTTTTGATTAGCAATTTTTTTAGCTCTGTTTAAAATATGATTAGAATAACCGCATTTGCAGAAACGTGAATCAATATTTGAGCATTCTGTTATATATTTACTTTCAAGCGTACAACACCTTTTTTGCTCTAACATATTCACCAACTGGTAGGTTGTGAATAATATGTCTTGGATGACAACTGATAGCAAACAAGAGAGAGTTCCCAGCAGTGGGTTTCCTATTTCACATTTAACATTGGAATTGAGTGGATCACCACAAAGTAAAACATCAAGAAATGAAATTTGTGAATTATGTACATTACAAGAAAATTTGATATTATCAGAGTTATCATTGATATATTCTATGAATCCTGATATTGACGTCTCACAGCCATGCCATAAGACATGGATGTCATCTATGAAGCGCCCATACTAGTGATGAGCGAGTATGTTTTGTTAACCCTTTCGCCGAGTATACTCGGGCGAGCACCGAGTATTTATAGCGTGCTCGGTCTTTAAGTTTTCGTCGCTCCGTGAACATGATTTGCAACTGTTTGACAGATTTAATACATGTGAGGAATGCTGGAAAAACAGGAATTCCTCACATGTATTAAATCTGTCAAACAGTTGCAAATCATGTTCACGGAGCGACGAAAACTTAAAGCCTGAGCACGCTATAAATACTCGGTGCTCGCCCGAGTATACTCGGAGAAAGGGTTAACAAAACATACTCGCTCATCACTAGTTCATACCATAATATATCAGACAAAGGGATTAGTCACATTATAAATGAATTTTTCTTCCCACCAGTTCATAAAGATGTTGGTAAGAGATGGTGAGAATTTTGATCCCATTGAACAACCCTGGCATTGCAAAAAAAAATCCCCAAGAAAAGAAAAATAATTATGGGTAAGTAAAAATTGTGTGACCTGAAGTATATATTCTTTTAGTTTATCAGAATAATTGGTGTACTTGAACATCTGGTCAGACAATGCAGACAGAGCTAGATCATGTGGAATGGCAGTATATAATGAATTCACATCACATGTTATCCACAAATACTCTTTTGACCATATCATATTGTGATACCACGGCCGGGCCGCTGTGGTCACGGTACTGGTGCACGGCGGTTCGAGTGCTGGTATGGTCCAACCGGGGGCGTGCGCCAGTCTTTAGCAATTGTGGGGGTTAATAATAAAATAATAAAAAGGATTTGTGACACCAGTTGGGATGTTTGGCCTTGTATGGCCCCATGGCTGACTCCTTAGCCGATAGGCAGTCCATAATAAAACAAAATATCATTAACCTGAACATATATAAACAGTCATATTAATCTAGTTGTGGATTACAGCCCAAAACCACTCCTGATCGTCCCCGAGTGCAGCTGCGGGGCACACATACCATAATATGGAATTCACTGCACTGGATGTTTTGGATGGCTCCTTGACAAAGGCACGATATACCGAGCTCCTTTCAGTTCGTAAGTCCTTACAAGAGTTCTTGTAGTGGAAGAAAGCGTAATGGTTTCTGAAATCTCACATTAGTCCATGTGGGCACATCTTCTTTTTCAACATTTTTGATAACGCTACATAAAGCATAGTTCAACATAAATGGTAATACAAATCAAATCTACTTATTGGTTTTCCTTGCTCTATGAATCATTCCCTGTGGGATCAAATTGATCAGTAGATCTCCTGCCAGTGCGTGTCAGCCATCGCTGCCATGGTGGGATCCTCCTCTGCTGTTGCCATGGAAAATTATCTGGGCTGGAGGCTAATTGGATCCTCTCTGTGGGGGAACATGCCTGGAGAGTCTGCACAGTTTTACATAAAGCAGCCACACTCTTAGTCAGTTCCTGTACTTGTAGCCGTAAATCTGCAGAAGGATCATCAACTTGGGTCTAGGTATACTGTACCTCAGGCACTTGGGAGGAGGACACCGCCCCCTGGTGGTACATAACTGCTGGGTGTTTAGCTTGCTCACTGCAGACATAGGTGGATTCTCGTAATATATGGATTGATCTGTCCTTGGACTGTGCGTAGTCCATATCGGGATTTTGCAGCGACATCATGCGCAGCTGGGCCTTACGCTCCTGTTGCTGCGGGTCTTTACTCCGCTGATGCGTTTTCTGGTGGGATCCCGGGTAGCCAAACCTCGAGCGGTGTCAGCTAGCAGTGCTCCACCCACTGTGAGTCACGCTACTGCATGCACAGCCGATCACCGGAACTCCCTTGCTGCTGCAGGGACTTGCAACAAAGCAGCTGTTCCTTAGAAGAGATAGGGTCCTTAGGCACACAGGATCCTATTTGTGACGCCAAGAAAGAGTCTGTGTCGCCCGGCTGGGCTGCTGCGGTCACAGTGCTGGTGCATAGCTGTCCGAGTGCTGGTATGGTCCGACCGGGGGTGCACGCCAGTCTTTATTAATTGAGGGGGTTAATAATAAAATAATAAAAAGGGTTTGTGACGCCAGTTGGGATGTTCAGCCTAGTATGGCCGGGCACGGATGAGGGCCCTGGGAGTTAGGTGGTGATGAGCAGTGCCAGATGATTAACCCTTCCCAACCAGGGCTGGCTCCCAGGGGAGTTGGAGCAGGAATGGTGCAGCAGAGAATAATCAGCTTAAGACAGGGTAATAACCATTTTGTACCTTTTACTGAGTCCTTTGGAAGTCCATTGAGCTGTAGGTTGGATTGCTACTAAAGGGGAAAAACACAAAACCTCTTTAAATGTTCTTCCTTAGCGAGTGTGACCGAGCTGAGTGTGACCAGAGCGTAAGTGCGAACGGAAGTAAGTGTGTGACTTGTGATTCAGAGACTTTGGATTCAGGGAGATTGGAAGGGAGGAATTTGGACTGAATTGCTGTCTGTATTTTATTAATTCTTTACATTTCTTTTTACTTAACATTTCTGTCTAGTGCAATCCCCATTAGGAAATGAGCTCCATTATTGACAATGCTATCCAGTGTACTACTTGTCACTTGTATGCAATCCTTGAACAGCCAGTCGTGGGTGCATACTGCTGTGCGAGATGTGTGCACGCTGTGCGTTTGGAAGGCCAGGTACTGGTTCTAAATGAGCAGCTGGCAACACTGAGATCCATAGGCAATATGGAAAGGAGTCTGCTGCTCACTGAATAGCTGCTCACTGGGGTAGATGTGGGGGAGGGTGGTAGTATGGAGCTGCAGGACAGTGAGGCAGCTAGCTGGGTGACAGTTAGAAGGGGGTAGAGGGAAGAGTGCCAGGGAGGCTAGTCCTGATCTGGCACACCCAATAAGTTTGCAAAGTTGGCAGATGAGGGGGGTGTCAGTACAGGGGTAGCACTGCTGCAGCAAGGCATGTCCTCTGAAGGTCGGAAGAGTGTCAGCTCCAGTAAGGGGGGAAATAGGAGAGCACGGCAGGCCAGGCAGGTGCTGGTAGTGGGGACTTAATTATTAGGGGAACTTATAGGGCAATCTGTCACAAAGACAGAGATCATCGAACAGTGTGCTGCCTACCTGGCGCTCGAGTTCGGCACATCGCTGATTGGGTTGACAGATTAGTGGGAGGGGCTGGTGAGGACCCAGCGGTCATGGTGCACATTGGCACAAATGACAAAGTTAGAGGTAGGTGGAAGGTCCTTAAAGATGATTTCAGGGAATTAGGCTGCAAGCTTAAAACAATGACCTCCAAGGTAGTATTCTCTGAAATACTGCCTGTACCACATGCCACGCCAGAGAGGCAATGGGAGATTAAGGAGATAAATAAGTGGCTCAGGAATTGGTGTAGGAAGGAGGAGTTTGGGTTCCTGGAGAACTGGGCCAACTTCTCAGTTGGCTACAGGTTCTACGCTTGGGAAGGGCTACACCTGAATGGGGAGGGTGCAGCTGTGCTGGGGGAGAAAATAGCTAGAAGGTTGGAGGAGTGTTTAAACTAGGGATTGGGGGGGAGGGTATTCATTTTATAGGTGGGGAAGATAGTGCAGATAGTGACCTGGGCACAAATAAAAAAATTGGGGGTGGGGTTAGAACAGTCAACATACTAAGAAGGAATAGAGGTACAGAGAGATATATAAAATTCATGTACACTAATGCCAGAAACCTCACCAACAAAATGAAGGAATTAGAATTAATTTTATTGGAAAATAATTATGACATGGTGGGAATATCTGAGACATGGCTGGATGAGAGCCATGACTGGGCAGTTAATTTACAGGGCTATAGTCTGTTCAGAAATGACCGTACAAACAAGCGACGGGGGGTGTGTGTTTATATGTAAAATCATCCTTAAAACCCATCTTGCATGAGAATATATGTGAATCTAATGAAAATGTAGAGTCCCTATGAGTGGAGATAAGGGGAAGGGGAAAAAATAATTAATTACTGATAGGGGTTTGTTATAAGTCTCCAAAAATAATGGAAGCAGCAAGGAATATCCTCATAAAGCAAATAGAAGAAGCAGCGACTCAAGGAGAAGTCATTATTATGGGGGACTTCAACTACCCTGAAATACATTGGGGAACAGAAACCTGTAGTTCCAGCAAAGGTAATAGGTTTTTGACAACTATGAGAGACAATTACCTTTCACAATTGGTTCAGGACCCAACAAGAAGGGGGCACTGCTAGACCTAATATTAACCAACAGGCCAGACCGCATATCAAATATACGAGTTGGGGGTCACTTGGGTAATAGTGATCACAAAATAATAAGTTTTCATGTATCTAATATATATGATCGTCTTATCCCGTCTGTCTGTCTGTCTGTCTGTCTGTCCTTCTGTCCAGGAAATCCCGCGTCGCTGATTGGTCTGGCCGCGGCCAATCAGCGACGCGGGATTTCAGATAAAGATGGTGGCCGTTAGCGGCTCATCGGCCGCACGAAGGTCAGCGGCGATGCAGCCGGGAGATGACCAGCACTAGACGGTCATCTCCCGGCTGCTCGCAGTAGAACTACCCCGACCGGCGGCGCCGCTGACCTCCATGCAGCTACCGTCGGGAAATCAGCGGCTAGGGCCGCTGATCTCCCGACGGCAAGTGTGAAGGGAGGACCGGGGAGCAGCGCAGCCAGTCGGGATACTTCTGCTGCGAGCAGCCGCTCATCTAACGGCTGCTCGCAGCGGAAGTACCCGCACAGGCAGTGCCGCTCCACGGTCCTCACTAATACGACTCGCTGATTGGCTGCGACCAATCAGTGATATTGGCGTCAAATTTAAACACCACTTTTCTGATTGGTTGCGGGCGCCAGCCGCGACCAATCAGTGATTTTGGCGCCAAATTTAAACATGCTTTCCGGTCTTCACTAATACGGTTCGCTGATTGGTCGCGGCCGCGACCAATCAGCGATATTGGCGCCAAATTTAACCACCGCTCTTCTGATTGTGCCCGGTCGGCCGCATACATATTCTAGAATACCCGATGCGTTAGAATCGGGCCAACATCTAGTCCTTTAATAAGATGTGTAGTAGAGGGGTTACAAGGACACTAAACTTCAGGAAGGCAAATTTCCAACGGTTGAGAGATAATCTTAGTGCAATAAACTGTGACGATATCCTGAGACATAAAACTACACAAAGCAAATGGTAGACATTTATTAGCATCCTGAATAGGACCTGTGCACAATATATACCCTAAGGGAATAAACATGCTAGAAATAGGAGGAAACCACTATGGCTAAATAGAGCTGTAAGGGGCGCAATAAGTGACAAAAAGAAAGCATTTAGAGAACTAAAGCAAGTAGGTAGTGATGAGGCATTAAATAAATGCAGAAAATTAAATAAATACTGTAAAAACCAAGTCAAGGCAGCAAAGATTGAGACAGAGAGACTCATTGCCAGAGAAAGTAAAAATAATCCCCAAATATTCTTTAACTACATAAATAGCAAGAAACTAAAAAATGATAGTGTTGGCCCCCTTAAAAATAGTATGGGTGAAATGGTGGATGAGGATGAGGAAAAAGCCAATATGCTAAATGATTTTTTTTCAACAGTATTTACACAAGAAAATCGCATGACAGAAAACATGATCAGTGATAACAAAAATTCTCCATTAAATGTCACTTGTTTAACCCAGCAGGAAGTACAACAGCGTCTAAAAATCACTAAAGTTGACAAATCCCCAGGCCCGGATGGGATACACCCATGAGTACTGCAGAAATTAAGTAACGTCATAGATAGACCATTATTTTTAATCTTTAAAGATTCCATAATAACAGGGTCTGTACCACAGGACTAGCGTATAGCAAATGTGATGCCAATATTCAAAAAGGGGACAAAAACTGAACTGGGAAATTGTAGGCCAGTAAGCTTAACCTCCACTGTGGGTAAAATCCTGGAGGGTTTTCTAAGAGATGCTATACTAGAGTATCTGAAGAAGAATAACCTCATGACCCAATATCAACATGGGTTTACGAGGGACCGTTCCTGTCAAACTAATCTGATCAGCTTTTATGAAGAGGTAAGTTCCAGACTGGACCAAGGAAATGCAGTGGATGTTGTGTATATGGACTTTTCAAAAGCTTTTGATACAGTTCCACACAAAAGGTTGATACATAAAATGAGAACAATGGGGATAGGGGAAAATATATGTATTTGGGTTAAGAATTGGCTCAGTGATAGGAAACAAAGGGTGGTTATTAATGGAAAACACTCAGACTGAGTCTCAGTTAACAGTGGGGTACCACAGGGGTCAGTGTTGGGCCCCCTTCTTTTTAACATATTTATTAATGACCTTGTAAGGGGCATACAGAGTAGTATTTCAATATTTGCAGATCACACTAAACTCCGCAGGGTAATCAATACAGAGGAGGACAATTTTATATTACAGGAGGATCTATGTAAACTAGAAGCTTGGGCTGATAAATGGCAAATGAGCTTTAATGGGGATAAATGTAAGGTAATGCACTTGGGCAGAGGAAATAAAATGTATAATTATATGCTTAATTGTAAAACACTGGGCAAAACTGTCACTGAAAAAGACCTGGGTGTATTGGTGGACGACAAGCTCACGTTTGGTGGCCAGTGTCAGGCAGCTGCTGCAAAGGCAAATAAAATAATGGGATGCATTAAAAGAGGCATAGATGCTCATGAGGAGAACATAATTTTACCTCTATACAAGTCACTAGTGCGACCACACTTAGAATACTGTGTACAGTTCTGGTCTCCGGTGTATAAGAAAGACATAGCTGAACTAGAGCGGGTGCAGAGAAGAGCAAATAAGGTTATTAGAGGACTGGGGGTCTGCAATACCAAGACAGGTTATTACACTTGGGGTTATTTAGTTTGGGAAAACGTAGGCTTAGGGGTGACCTTATTACTATGTACAAATATATGAGGGGACAGTACAAAGACCTTTCTACTGATCTTTTTACTCTGAGGACTGAGATGGGGACAAGGGGGCATCTTCTACGTCTGGAGGAAAGAACCTTTAATCAAAATCACAGACGCGGATTCTTTACTGTAAGAGCAGTGAGACTATGGAACTCTCTGCCGCATGATGCTGTAATGAGTGATTCACTACTAAAATTTAAGAAGGGCCTGGATGCCTTTCTTGGAAAGTATAATATTACAGGTTATATATACTAGATTCCTTGATAGGGCGTTGATCCAGGAAACTAGTCTGATTGCCGTATGTGGAGTCAGGAAGGATTTTTTTTCCCCAATGTAGAGCTTAGTGTTTGCCACAAGGGTTTTTTTGCCTTCCTCTGGATCAACATGTTAGGCTATGGGTTGAACTAGATAGATTTAGTCTTCCTTCAACCTTAAAAACTATGTTACTATGTTACATAGTTCCAGAAGCTTCTATACAGTTCACATACAGGGTTTTGGTCAGACCTGCATGGTGAGGGTTCAGATTCTCTGCTGTGAAGTTGTGTAGCCTTCCTGCTGCTCATTATACCTTTGGCAGACGATTACTTGGATCCCCAGGGGTCCAAGGTAAACAGTTACTGGATCCTTGATCCCTTTCAGAGAGCAGGCAGCATGAATCTTGTGGAAAACACCTACTTTCTCCCGTATTAGTGTTCCTGATTCTATGCACCGCTGAGCCCCTAGGAAAAAGCAGTTTTCTGCCAGTCATAAAGACTGAGCAGTCTTTCAGTTTAGCATGGACCTTGGAAGTCTCTGTGCTCTTGGGACTGAGACACGGCCTTGTGCAGCTTGTCCTTGCAGAGAGAGCATGCTTCTCTCCCTTACACTAGGACCCTCCATGATGCTACATCTTTCTTCCTCACACTACAACTACTAAAAGCACCTCCTCCCCTCTCTGAGGGATCCTGCACAACTTCCTGGCTTGGCAAAAGTGCCCAGTCCTTCAGTAAGAGATCGGGTAACAATGTGTGTATGTAATTGACTCACCCCCTGGGCCGTGGGGCACTCGGAGCCGGGCAATCGGGAAACGATGGGGGTAGTAATGGCAACCCGGTTCCGTGGCTCTGGGTGGTCAGACCATTGGTAGTCTGCCATGCGCTGTTGGTAATGTCCGACTACGCCACCCGTGGATTGCGGTCAGTGCGAACCGCCGCTGCAAGGCAGACCGCTGGGGCTGATGGTGTATGCAGCTGGGGTATTGTGACTCCCCACGGGAAGAGTGCGGCCCCAGGGCAGTATAGTAGAATATGGGGGTGATGGTGTAGGGCGTCCCAGCGCCGTTAGTGCTGGAGGAGCAAGGAGCACACAGACAACAGGTTGCAGTCCAGGGTCTTTACTAGAACAGGTGAACTGACCCACAAACAGGCCCGACTAGGAGGGGGGCCTGGACGTCTGAGAGCAAACGGGAAATTGGCCCTGGTGCTCTCTGCGCTCCTTCTGGCCATTTCCTCCTTATAGGGTAACAGCCCACGTTCCCGAGCTCACCGTGTCTTCTTGCCCGTATGGCCTGCAACATGGGTCCCTTTCTATTCCCGGCCTGGTACGGCTTTGCTGGTCCCTTCTGGTGTGGCGGAATCTCCGGGCTTCTTAGGCCAAGGAACATACAGTCCCCTGCGGACTGGTTATCTGCTGTAGGACGTGGAGTCCTCACAGCCTCAGACGCCAAAGTCTGGTAAATTGGGTTCTTTGTCTGCCAGGACAGGCGCACTTCACCTCTTGTCCCTGGCTTGTGGCTCTCCTACCGCCACACGTCCTCTTAGGGTGCAATACAACTGTCTCTCTCTGCTCTGGGACACCTCTCAATCCAGAGACAGGTCGTCCAGTTCTCTCTAACCCTTCCCTCAGTTCCAGCTTTTATAGGGGCAGCCTGCTCCCCCTACTGGCCTGAGACAGGAGGTATTGCATGTGTGACACCCCAGGGGTCTGGTTGCCACAGTGATAGAGATATTACGTCTGAGAGCAGGTGGGAGGTCTCTTGGTCAGGGATCCTATGCATGCCACACCTCCTGCCCAGTCCTGGGAGGGGAAGAACTTCCCCTATATAAACCTAGGGCTGAGGCAGGGTTAGTGAGTAGAGAAGAAGTAGAGACAGAGAAGAGAAGCAGATATAGGAAAGAACATCAGGAGCTCTGTGGGAGCAGTGCTACAAGGAGTCAGGGGCTGGCAGCTGCAGAGCTCGCCCTGACTGAGAAGTTATCACCGGACCCGGAGTCCGAGGCTGTGGGGACTAACTCCTATCCAGCAGCAGAAACCGACCGGCAGGGGATTGCAGGTCCTCTGGCCCAGAAACCCGAGGGCACGGTCACACGCCTGGGACCAGCACCGCCGTCGTGGAGCGGAAGCTACTAGAAGGCCCCGAGTCACCGGCCATACGGGTGAGCACCACACGGTACACTCAGGGACGTGGGCTACTTATACCCGCCTCTAGCAAGGTAGCCAGAAGAGTACAGTTAGTTTGGGAGGCCTACAACTCCGCCTGGCCAGGGGAGATCCCATCTGCTCAAGGACTGACCAGGCCCCAATCGCTAGCCAGTACTCCGGGAGGGTCTATCGTTGTCACCAGTAAAGACCCTGAACTACACCGTACCGTCTCTGAGTGGTTCCTGCTACCCCCATCATCCACGTCGGCTGCCCTGAGGCCATACCCCTCCCGTTGGGGGTTATACTATCACGCTGCACAATCCTACCACCGGCCTCAGCGGTCTGCCCTGCAGCAGCAGCTCCTTAGCTGTACTCAACGGGTGGCGTAGTCGTCCAACATCTACCGCTAATACAGCGCCACTTAGTCTGACTCCCTGGGCACGGACCGGATCACCGCCATGAGACTACAACCCTCAAGAGATCCGGCTCCGGGTAAGCTCCCGCATGCGCAACGCAGCGCGACACAGGCCCAGGGGCGCGTCAACTTTTGGCGTAGTCGGCAGGATTTCGTGCCCGCAACCACCGGGTACTGCGTGCCTGAAAAAGACTGTTCAAACTTACCTGTGGTGAAGATTCCCGCCATCCGGCGCCATCTTCCGCTTCCTTCCCGCCATCGGTGGAGTTTTCCCGCCATCCGGCGCCATCTTCGGCCTTCTTCCCGCCATACGTGGAGTTTTCCCGCCATTGGACGCCATCTTGAGGACGCCGCGCGGGAAGAAGAGGGGCGTGGACTCCGAAAGCGCGCGAGAACTGAAGCCCCGCCTCACGTCCGGACGTTGCGTAAGGTCCTGGAAGGAGCCCAGCAGACGCCGACGTCATAGGAGCGCGACGGAAGGTCCTCAACCCTGACGATCCACTGCGGAGCCGCGGCCTACGGAAGAGGATCATCGCAAGGTAGGCCACGGTCCACTAGGGGGGAGAAGGATGTCGGATACGGAGGAGAGCTTCACCGCTTCAATCCCCGCCAGCGCCACCGCTGTTGCGGTCATGCCTTTCACCATGCCCTATATCCCGGGGGCAGCCTGGCTACCCCAGTACTCAGGGGAGTCACATACCCTGCATGACTTTAGAGAAAAGCTGGATAGCCTCTTCCAGGTGTACCCACTCACAGAGGAGCAAAAAGTGAGCATCCTGGTGGCCCAATTAACCGGAGCAGCCCAAAGGGAGGTAAAGTCCTGGCCACCTGGGGGGAGGACTGTCGCAGGGATACTAACCCGGCTGAGGGACACCTTTGATACCCGCACCTCAGCCGAGATCAAGCTTAGATTCTACGGGTGCAAACAGCGGGCACATGAGAGTATAAGGGACTATGCCCTGAACCTACAAGAGGCCCTGAGAGCCATTAAGCAGACCGACCCTGACGGCGTGGGAGACGAGGACAGGCTGTTGACTGAACAATTTATAGAGGGTTTATATTGCAATGCCCACCGAACCCAGTTGCGGGCAATGGCCTTACAGGACCCTCATCTGGGATTTGCACAGTTCAAGGACAGAGCCATCCGGGTGCTTCGAGAACCGGCACCAGGTGGCGTTGTGACCCACAGACGCCCCACTACCACTTACCACGAGGAGGCGGCGCCCTTGTCAGCAGGGCCTGTGGGAGCTGATGCGCAGGCTTTGAACAATGACCCGGCTCCAGACCTGCACCATCAGGTCCAAGAGCTAGCTAAAAGCGTTGCTGCGCTAACCCGAACTGTGCAGTCTTTACAGGTTTCCACTCCAGGGAAGATCCAGCTGGCATCCGGACCGGAGGACATCCCGTGGCGTCGACCAAGGAGGACCCCACCGGCCAGAGGAAGACCCAGCGACCGATACAACGAGGACGGACGACCCATCTGCCGCCGCTGCAATCAACCCGGACATATGGCAAGGTACTGTCCTTTAAACTGGCACAACCTGGGGTAGAGGGCCAACCCCCAGGAAAAAGATCACCAGGCCCATCGAACTGGCGCGACAAATATGTGGGAGGACGTCCAGTCTTACCCGTGGTACTGGATGGCATTCCTATGAGTGCCCTACTGGACACCGGGTCACAGGTCACCACCATCCCGTACGTGCTCTTCAAGCAGTACTGGAATGACTCGGATATCACCCGCTACCCTGACGACGACTTGAGTATCATCGCCAGCAATGGTCAGCCCGTGCCACAGATTGGATTTAAAGAGGTGACCATTAAAATCGGTAGAGTCGAACTGGCAGCACAGGGACTGATCATTGTAGACATTGACAAACACGAGAGTCACCCAAAGATAACTCTAGGAACTAATGTAATTGAAAATTGTCTTGCAGAGGTGATTTTCCTTTTACAGCAGGTTGCCAAGAACGCCAGCTCCGGCCAGCAGCGAGTGCTCCAGAAAGAGATCCGGGCACTGATGCGACAGCAACAGCTAGAACTCTCCGGTGGTGAGATTGGTAGCGTGCGAATGTGTGACCCTTTCCCTATTGCCATGCCCCCGAAAAGTGAAATGATGATTTGGTGCCGGGCAGCTATTGGTCTGAGAGGTAGAGATTACCAGGCAATGGTAGAACCAGTTTACTCAGACAGTAGGCCCACCATTTTGACAGCACGGGGGGTGGTCAATGTACGCCATGGGAGGGTGCCCGTTCGCATAATAAATATCGGGAAGAGGGAAGTGTACCTGCCCCGGTATGCCACGCTAGCCAAATTGTATACCATCAATCAAGATTCCATACAGTCCGTAGAACCCTTGCCTCCATCTTCCCCGGAGGAAGGTAACGGCTCTCAGAAAACAATGGAGGACTGGTGTCAGAAACTACATTTGGGTACTGACTCCACTCCCTCACACCAGAAACAGGGAGTCTATCGGGTGGTTCAAGAGTACGAGAGAGTGTTTAGTAAACACCCGTTAGACTTCGGGCGAGTCAAGGGGGTAGAACACCACATCCCCACGGGAGACCATCCTCCCATAAAAGAGAGGTATCGACCCGTACCCCCTGCACACTACCAACACGCCAAGGGGATGCTTAGAGACATGAAGGAGGCTGGGGTGATCAGGGATAGCTGTAGCCCCTGGGCAGCTCCACTAGTCTTAGTCAAAAAGAAAGACAGCACCATGAGGATGTGTGTAGATTACCGGAAAATCAACCGTATCACACACAAGGATGCGTACCCCTTACCAAGGATAGAGGAGTCTTTGGCTGCTTTAAGATCTGCTAACTTCTTCTCTACCTTGGATCTCACTAGTGGGTACTGGCAGGTTCCTGTAGCAGAGGCGGACCGGGAGAAGACCGCATTCACCACCCCGATGGGACTTAGCGAGTTTACCTGCATGCCGTTCGGACTCTGCAACGCACCAGGAACCTTCCAACGATTAATGGAGTGCTGTCTGGGCCACAGAAACTTTGAGACGGTCTTGTTGTACCTGGACGATGTCATCGTATATTCCAAGGCGTATGAGGACCACCTGAAACACCTGGCGGAAGTGTTCGAAGCTCTGGCAAGCTACGGCCTAAAGGTGAAACCCTCCAAGTGTCACCTCCTGAAACCAAAGGTGCAGTACCTGGGACACGTGGTGAGCGCTGATGGAGTGGCTCCCGACCCTGATAAGATCACCGCAATTAAGGAATGGCCAAGTCCCTCCAGTGTAAAGGAAGTGCGGCAGTTCCTCGGGTTGGTAGGCTATTACCGCAGATTCATCCCCGGTTTCACCAAAAAGGCAGCTCCTATGCAGGACCTCCTGATAGGCCAGTCCCGGAAGGCCAAGAACCAGAAGCCACCCTTCAGATGGGAGAAGTTAGAAGAAGAGTCCTTCCGCCAGCTGAAGATGGCCCTCACGGGGGATGAAATCCTGGCGTACCCTGATTACAGCCAGCCCTTTATCCTCTACACCGACGCAAGTAACATCGGGCTAGGAGCCGTGCTGTCCCAGATCCAGCAGGGGAAAGAACGAGTAATCGCTTACGCCAGCCGAAAACTGCGACCCACCGAGAGAAACCCTGAGAATTACAGCTCATTTAAGCTAGAGTTCCTGGCAGTGGTGTGGGCAGTCACCGAACGCTTTAAGCACTACCTCGCTTCTTCCCGGTTCACCGTGTACACGGATAACAACCCGTTGACACACCTGGACACGGCAAGACTCGGTGCCCTAGAGCAGAGATGGATGGCCCGTCTGTCCAACTACGAATTCACAATCAAATACCGGGCAGGACGCTCCAATACCAACGCGGACGCCCTGTCCAGGATGCCAAACCTACCGGACGTAGGAGAAGATCCAGAGGGACTGGAAGAAGTTGAACTCCCCGCGTTCCACCGTCATGGGACTATCCAGTATTCCCATCGGGTAAGGAGTAAGCAAGCCGCTATGTTTAACCCCTTGCCTCACTACAACTGGGAGGAAACGCAAGACAGTGACCCTGCCGTCCGACTGGTGAAGGAGATGCTGACTCGGCCAGAGGCTCGCCTTGACCCAGACGCTCCGGAGGAAGCCAAGCAACTGTGGGCTGAGAAAAGTCGACTGTTCCTTTACAAGGGGAAGTTGTGCCGCAGAATGGTTAACTCCCGGACGCATGAACTAATCTGGCAAGTAGTGGTGCCACGGAGAGACGCAGCCATGGTGATGGAGGCATACCACGACGGGGCTGGACACTTCGGATGGAAGAAGCTGGAGTTCCTGCTGCGCGGGCGGTTCCACTGGGTAGGCATGAGGGGAACCATCGAGAGGTGGTGCAGAGACTGTGGCCCGTGCAACCTAAGAAGGAAGGACCGTGCCAGTCAGAAGACTCCCCTGCAGTCCATCGTCACCCGGCAGCCGTTGGAACTGGTAGCCTTGGATCATGTAAAACTGACCCCAAGCAGAAGTGGCTACGTTTACGCACTAACCATCGTGGATCACTACTCCCGGTTCTTGGTTGTCGTCCCCGTCAAGGACTTAACAGCTCGAACAGCAGCTAGAGCCTTCCAGCAGCACTTCTGCCGTCCACACGGGTACCCGGACCAAGTGCTGACGGACCAGGGACCTGCCTTTGAAGCGGAGGTCTTCCAGGAATTCTGCAATCTGTAAGGCTGCCAGAAGATAAGGACGACACCCTATCATCCGCAAACTAATGGACTTTGTGAGAAAATGAACCAGGTGGTAATGGATCTTCTGAAAATGTTGCCCCTGGAAGAACGCAGTCTATGGCCTGAGAAGCTGCCCGATCTGGTGGACCTATACAACCACATCCCGGTAGGTTCCACCAACTGTACCCCGGCTTACCTGATGAGGGCAAGGCCTGGTAAGCTACCTGTTGACCTTGAGATGGGAGTCCTGACACCCGAGGACACTTCACCAGAAGCAGACTGGGACACAGAGAGGCAGCAGCAGTACCGGAAAGTACAGGAGAGCGTGGAGCGAAGTCTCTGTCAAGCTAGGGAAAGACAAGAGAAAACTTACAACCAGTATGCTCCCGCTGTTCCCCTGGTACCTGGAGAGCAGGTCTTGAAGAGGAAAAGGCGGCTCCACAAGTTGGACGACCAGTGGGAGAAGGACCCGTACATCGTACTGCCCTCAAGCCACGACAACCCAAAGGTCTGTACCATCAGTAAAGACGGAGGGGAAACCACAACCATTGTATCCCGGGATCACCTGAAGAAGTGTCCCGAACAGCTACGGAACTCTGAAGAGGAACAAGAAGACCCTCGACCCGTAGAGGAAAGGGAAGACATGGTTAGTACTGTGCTCGGAGACTTCCCTCGGTCTTGGACTCAAGTCAATGGCGCAGTTGTGGTACCCATACTCACCTTCCTCCAACCAGCATCCCAAGCACCTACGGAGCAACAGGTAGAGCTGGAAGAACAGCCGGTCCAGGAGGCAGAAGACTCCACACAAGCAGAACAGGAGGATCAACCCTCTGCTTATAGTGAGCCTGCCGTACCCCTAGTGAGCCAAAGAGCCGGTAGACAGCTGCCCAGTTTACCCTTGACAGCTCCTACACCCTGTAGTTCAGGGCTAGACAGTCAGCTCCGTAGGTCCACTAGGGCCACTAGAGGCCAGTTACCCGCACGTTGGAGGATTTGAAATGTATAAATTGTTTTATTTGTGGTTACCTGTTTTTCTTGTTGCTTGTAAATAATTATGTGTTTCTAGTTATTTTTAGGAGTCCTTGGTGGATTTACCGGGAATCCTTGTACAATTAGTTGGAGCGTAACCCAGGATGGACTAAAAGACTGATAAGGACTCGGGGCAGGACAGACCCCTATCTGGTTACGTCTCCCTGTTTTGGTGAAATGGACACCTTTGTTTTCTTCAAAACTGCACCCGGTTGCGGACACGCCGTAACCATCTTTATGTGTTTTTCTTATTGTATTATTATTGTTTATACCTTGTTATGTTTTTCTAAAAATATGTTTAGTCCCGGAGTACTAAATTTCACTAGGGGGGAATGTGACACCCCAGGGGTCTGGTTGCCACAGTGATAGAGATATTACGTCTGAGAGCAGGTGGGAGGTCTCTTGGTCAGGGATCCTATGCATGCCACACCTCCTGCCCAGTCCTGGGAGGGGAAGAACTTCCCCTATATAAACCTAGGGCTGAGGCAGGGTTAGTGAGTAGAGAAGAAGTAGAGACAGAGAAGAGAAGCAGATATAGGAAAGAACATCAGGAGCTCTGTGGGAGCAGTGCTACAAGGAGTCAGGGGCTGGCAGCTGCAGAGCTCGCCCTGACTGAGAAGTTATCACCGGACCCGGAGTCCGAGGCTGTGGGGACTAACTCCTATCCAGCAGCAGAAACCGACCGGCAGGGGATTGCAGGTCCTCTGGCCCAGAAACCCGAAGGCACGGTCACACGCGTGGGACCAGCACCGCCGTCGTGGAGCGGAAGCTACTAGAAGGCCCCGAGTCACCGGCCATACGGGTGAGCACCACACGGTACACTCAGGGACGTGGGCTACTTATACCCGCTTCTAGCAAGGTAGCCAGAAGAGTATCGTTAGTTTGGGAGGCCTACAACTCCGCCTGGCCAGGGGAGATCCCATCTGCTCAAGGACTGACCAGGCCCCAATCGCTAGCCAGTACTCCGGGAGGGTCTATCGTTGTCACCAGTAAAGACCCTGAACTACACCGTACCGTCTCTGAGTGGTTCCTGCTACCCCCATCATCCACGTCGGCTGCCCTGAGGCCATACCCCTCCCGTTGGGGGTTATACTATCACGCTGCACAATCCTACCACCGGCCTCAGCGGTCTGCCCTGCAGCAGCAGCTCCTTAGCTGTACTCAACGGGTGGCGTAGTCGTCCAACATCTACCGCTAATACAGCGCCACTTAGTCTGACTCCCTGGGCACGGACCGGATCACCGCCACGAGACTACAACCCTCAAGAGATCCGGCTCCGGGTAAGCTCCCGCATGCGCAACGCAGCGCGACACAGGCCCAGGGGCGCGTCACATGCTAATGCTCCCCTGACCAGAGAACCTGCCCCTTGCTCTCAGACACAGCTTTATTATATTTGTGGCATCCAGGCCAGGGTGACACATAATGAAAATAGCAGAGAACTTACCCTCACCATAACTGGCAATACATATGAGCCACATTACACATGCAGGCATTTTGTGACGCTACAGACATCGGCGCCACAATACTATTCATGATATTAACAATATGTTTGCTATCCCGAACATAGCTTGGTGAGATTTGTACTAGTGGCTGAAGTCATTCATCAAACCAGTGACATAAGTTCTCTGACAATGAACCTCTTCCAGAAACTATTGGCCTGAACGGCGGAGGAAACCTTTCTTTATGTGTTTTTGGTAGCGCATGGAAAAGTGGAATCAAAGAAAAAGGTGGATTAAGATATTCAGACTGTTTAGTAGTTAATATTTCCAAATCAATTCCTTCCTGTAAAAGGTGTGTCAATTTTGCCTTTATATGACTAGTGGGATCAATTGTCAGTCTGCGATAAACCTTGGTATCATATAGCAGTAGATGAAAAGCTTACACGTCGATTATTAAAGTTGTGTCTGAATCCCGTTTTTTCATTGTTCGTTTTTAGTATAGATTTCTGATTTCACATCACACGATTATATTGGTTCCAATTGTAAACCATGCTGTTTTCATAATCTTGTATGTCTCATTTAAATGTTATCTATTTTATAGCAGTAATAGCATCCTCCAGTTTACTTAGATTCTCATTGATTCTTTTTTTGGTAGCTGTATAGTACGGTAATCCGTCTGTATGTGTTCAGTCAGGCTATTTTCTATTTCCTTAACCACTTCGCGCCAGAGCCTGTTTTTGCCTTAGTGACCGGGCCAATTTTTTCAATTCTGACCACTGTCACTTTATGAAGTAATTACTCTGGAACGCTTCAACGGATTCCCCTGATTCTGAGATTGTTTTTTCGTGACATATTGTACTTCATGATAGTATTAAAATTTCTTCGATATCACTTGTGTTTATTTGTGAAAAAATCGGAAATTTGGCGAAAATTTTGCAATTTTCAAACTTTGAATTTTCATGCCCTTAAATCAGAGAGATATGTCACACAAAATAGTTAATAAATAACATTTCCCACATGTCTACTTTACATCAGCACAATTTTGGAACCAAAATTTTTTTTTGTTAGGAAGCTATAAGGGTTAAAAGTTGACCAGCAATTTCTCATTTTTCCAACAAAATTTACAAAAACATTTTTTTAGGGACCACATCTTATTTGAAGTGACTTTGAGGGGCCTTTATGACAGAAAATACCCAAAAGTGACACCATTCTAAAAACTGCACCACTCAAGGTGCTCAAAGCCACATTCAAGAAGTTTATTAACCCTTCAGGTGTTTCACGGGAATTTTTGGAATGTGGAAGAAAACAATGAACATTTAACTTTTTTTCACAAAAATGTTACTTTAGACCCAATTTTTTTATTTTCACAAGGGTAACAGGAAAACATGGAATATAAAATTTGTAGTGAAATTTCTCATGAGCGCGCTGATACCCCATATGTGAGGGAAAACCACTGTTTGGGCGCACGGCAGGGTTCGGAAGGGAAGGAGCGCCATTAGACTTTTTGAATGTAAAATTTGTTTGAATAATTAGCAGATGCCATGTTGCGTTTGGAGAGCCCCTGATGTGCCTAAACAGTGGAACCCCCCCACAAGTGACACCATTTTGGAAACTAGACCCCTTAGGGAACTTATCTAGATGTGTGGTGAGCACATTGAACCCCAAGGTGCTTCACAGAAGTTTATAATATTGAGCTGTAAAAATAAAATTTTCACATTTTTCCCACAAAAACGTTTTTCATCCCTTAATTTTGCATTATCATAAGGGTAATAGGATAAATTGCATCATGAAATTTGTTGTGCAATTTCTCCTGAACACGCTGATACCCCATATGTGAGGGAAAACCACTGTTTGGGCGCACGGCAGGGTTTGAAAGGGAAGGAGCGCCTTTTGACTTTTTGAATGTAAAATTTGTTTGAATAATTAGCAGATGCCATGTCGCATTTGGGGAGCCCCTAATGTGCCTAAACAGTGGAAACCCCCCACAAGTGCCACCATTTTGGAAACTAGACCCCTTAGGGAGCTTATATAGATGTGTGGTGAGCACCTTGCACCCCCAGGTGCTTCACAGAAGTTTATAATATTGAGCCGTAAAAATAAAATTTTCACATTTTTCCCACAAAAAATGTTTTTCATTCCCTAATTTTGCATTATCATAAGGATAACAGAAGAAATTGCACCATGAAATTTGTTGTGCAATTTCTCCTGAGTACGCCGATACCCCATATGTGGGGGAAAACCACTGCTTTGGTGTACGGCAGGGTTCGGAAGAGAAAGGAGCGCTATGTTGGCTGGGATAGGTTGCAGACACCATGTCACATTTGAAGAGTCGCTGACATGCCGAAACAGCAGAAACCCCCACAAATGACCCCATTTTGTAAACTACACGTCAAGGAATTCATCTGGGGAAGTAGTGAGTATTTTTTAATTTTTTAATTTATACCATTGGGCAGTGAAAAAACAAATTATATTTTTACCACACAAAAATGTTTTACCCTCAGATTTTACATTTTCAAACAGGGCAATGGGTAAAAATGATGCCGAAATGTGTCACACAATTTCTTCTAAAAGTGGCAATACCCCATATGTGGCTGTATTGTACCGCTTAGCCATACGGTGAGATCTGGGAGGGACGGAGCGCTATTTGACAATTGGAGAACAAATTATTGTAGAATAGGCATTTGGATTTGGGAGCAAAACATTTTTTGAATTTCTTTTGGGGGGCAAGGGCCATTTCGCTTTTCCAGAGCCTTTCTGCTACCAGTAACTTGGAATATTTTTAACAGATGACGGACCTGAGTGGGGACTAGCTTTTTTTGAGGACTGAGTTGAAGCTTTTATTGGGAACATTTTACGTAACATTTATCCGGCGCTCTAGGCTGAGCACTTACATCGGGGTTTCCATCTAAATTTCCAAGTGGTGTAATTCAGATGAAACCCCTGCGGGATCCAGTCACTGTAATGAGGCAGCAGAGTTACTCTGGACTCCGTCTGGCCTCTGTTTAGTGGTGTCCTTTTTTTCAGAAGTGCACAAAACTGTGGCCAACCGCACTTTTATGCACGTCTAAAAAAACTGACACTGGGATCACAGGCCAGATGGCATCCACAGTGGCCTATATCTGCCTCATTACAGGGAATCTTCCGTCATGGGTTCCGTCTGAATCACGTATTTCAGAGATTTACACGGAAACTCTGGTGTAAGTGCTCAGCGCAGAGTGCAGGATAAATGTGAGCAGAGCCTTACTGCGATCTTTGGGAGACATAATAAGCAAATCAGTAGCAGGTGAAGAATTGGTTTTATTTATATTTTACGCCGTTCCTCGTGCGGTATAAGTGATGAGATTACTTTATTCTTCGGGTGGGTGCGATTACAGAGATACCAGATTCATATCGGGTTTTTATGATTGACAGAGACACTTTTTTTTGCAAAATCTAGTTTTTGCATCGCCATATTTTGAGAGCTATAATTTTTCCATATTTCGGCCGACAGAGTCATGTGATGGCTTGTTTTTTGCGGGACGAGTTGACATTTTTATTGGTGCCATTTTTGGGTACATGACATTTTTTAATCACTTTCTATTCCGTTTTATGGGAGGTAAAATTAGCAAAAACCAACAATTCAGGAATTGTTTTTTGAGGGTTTTTTTTATGCCGTTCTGCGTGTGGTAAAAGTGATAAGGCAGCATTATTCTTTGGGTCAGTATGTTTACAGCGATACTACACTTTCTGTATTTTTTTTATGTTTTGGCGCGTTTACACAATAAAACAATTTTATAGAAAATATATTTTTTTGCATCGCTTTATTCTGAGCGCTATAACTTTTTTATTTTTCGGCTGATAGAGCTGTATGGCAGCTTTTTTTTTTGCGGAACAAGATGACGTTTTCAGCGGTACCATTTTTATTTCCATTTTGCTTTTTGATCGCATTTTTTTCCACTTTTTGTTTGGCGATATGATGAAAAAGCATAGTTTTTTGCTCCGTTTTTTATTTATTTTTATTACGGTGTGTACAGAAGGAGTTAATTAGTGTGACAGTTTTATAGATCGGGTTGTTTTGGATGCGGCGATACCAAATATGTGTACTTTTTTTGGTTTTGCATAAATATACGGATTTATTGGTTTAATATTTTATTTATTTATTTTATTTATTTTGTGATTTTTTTTAACAGTTTGAAAAACATTTTTTTGACTTTTTTTTACATTTTTACTTAGTCCCTGTATGGGACATTAATTTTTATTTTTCTAATCACTGATGTCATGCAATGTAATAGACATGTATTACATTGCATGACATCTTTTCTGATTGTTTCACAGTCAGTGTCTCCTGTTGGACTCAGCTGCAGGGCTGAGCTCAGCAGGACACCATATATGGCAGATCTGGAGGCGGTCATGTGACCTCCAGCTGCCATAACAACGGAAGGTCCTGGAAGATATCAGGGGGCCGTCGGAGAGGTAAGTTGATGAACACGTCTCCTCTCACTATCTTCTATATGCCGCGATCACTATAGATCGCGGCATATAGAAGATAGCAAAGGGTTAACATCTTGGGACCTGATCCAATCAGGTCCCGATGATGTCCCCTATCAGAGCCATCGCTCTGCCCCGGAACCGCAGCGCTTGCAGCACCCTGGGGGTCCTGAGCGCTGCGGGACCACCCACCATTTTTAAACATCGGCACTGCACAGAGCCCAGGCAGCGCCGACGTTTATGTACAGTGGGCGGTCCTGAACCGGTTAATGGTGGTTTCTACCACATCCATTTTAGTTTTTTCAAACTTGATAATAAGTTGCTAGAGCAATCCGAAAAAATACCATCCCATGCTGTGAGAAATTCATCATTGCATACAAATGTGGGACTTTTTTTATTCGCAAACCACATGGAATAATGCTTTTATCAGAAATAATACTGTAATATAGTGGAATCCCACCAAGTTTTTAATCTGATAGTCATTTGTTTCTCCAAATTTTTCATATGATCCTTTAAGTTATATTGATCAGTGGGAATACTGTTTTCCTGTGAGGAAAAACTACTAGTAGCTTTATCCAATCTTGTTTGATTATTAATGTTCAAAAAGTCGTCATCACCCAACGTGGAAGGATCCATTTCCATAAAAATTCAATACATATATACAGGTGCATCTCACAAAATTAGAATATCATCAAAAAGTTAATTTATTTCAGTTCTTCAATACAAAAAGTGAAACTCATATATTATATAGAGTCATTACAAACAGAGTGATCTATTTCAAGTGTTTATTTCTGTTAATGATTATGGCTTACAGCCAATGAAAACACAGAAGTTGTTTTTTGGGGGTGAACTACGGTTCTAGGCCCTTTAGTTTGTGACGTGAAATCTTAAAGGGGTTGTCCGGCCCAAATCGTTAAGTCTGCAGTCACATGTCAGTAACTGAAGACTTATGAATCCCCCCAGAGCACGCACTGTACTCTGTGGGGATTCAACGGTTTTTGAGCCAGGATCGGAGAGTATGTATGCGTTATACATACTCCTGGCTAGAGCCCATCAAGTGGGTGCAGGATTCACCGGTATGGAGCAAGGCCACACCCTCTAGTCAGCCACCACTGGATGGCCACACCCACTGGACGGGCCCTAGCCAGGAGTATGTATACATACACGATCACAAGGAAATGGACAGCATGTGACTTAAATATGAGTGTCTGAGCAATGGGTCTGAATACTTATGACCATGTGATATTTAATTTTTCCTTTTTTAATAAATTTGCAAAAATTTCTACATTTCTGTTCTTTTTTCAGTCAAGATGGGGTGCAGAGTGTACTTTAATGAGAAAAAAATGAACTTTTTAGAATTTACCATATGGGTGCAATGAAACAAAGAGTGAAAAATTTAAAGGGGTCTGAATACTTTCCGTACCCACTGTATTTCATGCGTTGGAATCCGGAGGTGTCTATGCCATACAATCACTGTTAGCTTTCCAATAACTGGCAGCAGAGAGCTGTTCGCTCAAGAGATCACAGAGGGTGGTTCGGCGTCACCTTCCTGGGCTGCGATAATCTTGACACTTATAATCCCAGAAGTACGATAATTCTGTAGTTATGTGCTGTAGCTGCTAGCTTATATGGGACTTAAAGGACAGAACTCCTGAGAGCAACTCTAGAGTGGAGCGAAGCCTGCAAAGTGCTCATATACACTGCGCATTATACCCAACATTTGAACTCTTATTAAATCAGTTTTCATGGCCTTCTGCTCTGCACTCATCTATTTGGCGGTATTGTGTCAGCTGTAAGTGCGATTATTTTGTTTATATTGTACGTGATCATTTTTTTTAAGTGATTGGTTGCATCATTTGGATAGCTTTTGGGCAGTTTTATATATGCAGTGAATAGTAGTACGGTGTGGTCAGTATGTCAGTATTATGAGGAAACTATGGTAATTGTTTTAGAAACTGGTGGTGTTATCTTTTAAATGCAACTTTATAAATGACCAGAAAATCTGACTATAACAGGTGAGTGGGCGGCTCCTACTTTGTTTGTTGCCCAAGACTCCATTTTATATAAAACCAGCACTGACTATATACATATTAATATACAGCTCACAGTGCTAGAGAATTAGCAAATCACGCAAAGGAAATGCACAATCATAAATATCCTCTAATTCAGGACAATTCTGCGCAGCACGTCTGTCACTGAATACAACAATATAACTCCAGTAACCTGTGAAGTTGTCCTCATTTGATGGGTACAGTTCTCTGTTCAGCAGGTATTTTTGGCGTCTTTCGAGATGTATGTGGCAGCATGTAAAGCTGTGAGGTAAATTATATGAGTCACACAAAGTGCAGCTGAGGTGATACATAGATTCTATTTATTATTGCAATTAAAGTAATTATTCTTCACAAAGGATGTTTACGGCACAATGTGAACGCTGTCCTGTTTGACAGCTGCTGTGTTTTCCATGAATACATATATGAGCAAATTCAACATAACACATTTTTTTCTAGTACTGTTATTATGCACTAGAAAAGCAATTGAAAATGATGCCATAAAAATTACTAAGGCTGTATGATGTATCTCACTGAACAAAGAAAACCTGTCACCTTGTTATCCGGATCAGTTAGTTACACACGCCGGATATTCCTTTGACTTTTTCCCTCAATTAATATCTGCACCAATATTTTCTTGATTTATGTGCAGTTATGTGTGTGAGGGGAAAGGGACGAAGGCCAAATTCTTTGGGAGCACAGAATTTCACTCCATCCCCACTGTCAAATGATCCTGGACTACGCTGACTGAGCAGCTTCTTTTTGTAGTGTCGCCCATGCCAAGCGAATGACCGGTGGCCTTGAACGGTCAGTATAATGAGGTGTACAGATAGATTGTGGTCAAATTCGGGCGCCAGGAACTGGAAAAAAAACGACTGGAAGGATATTTAAAAGAAAACGAACCTCTTTATTCGACAATGTTATGCCCACAACGCGTTTCTGCAGCGATCTGCTGCCTTCATCAGGTGGAATTACAAGGAAAAAGGTAAATTAGGGCACTTTTTATACAAAAAGGAGGAACTCAGAGGGAGGATTTAAAAAAATCAATCAATTTACCTTAACCCCTTGACTACTGTGCACCAAAAAAAACAGTGTGAATTAGCAATCAAGAGAACCAATGGCCATATAAAAAACCAACAATGATACATTATAAATCTACTAATAACAACATCAAATAAGACGATGATAACAATCATGATAAAATATAATAATAATACTCAATCACAAAAATAATTAAAAATGTTAAAAAAGTAATAAAAGAACTCATTAATAAATCATGTGACGCGCCCACTGGGCCATGTTTGGGGAATACCCGGAGCCGGATCTGTTGGGGGTGGTAGTCCTCGTGGCGGTGACCCGGTCCGTGCCCAGGGTGTCAAACTAAGTGGCGATGTTTTTAGTGGCAGATGTGATATTGTTCGACTACGCCACCCGTTGAATGCGGTTACGAAACCGCCGCTGCAGGGCAGACCGCTGAGGCCGGTGGTACAGTTGTGCAGCGTGGGTAGTATAACCCCCAACGGGAGGGGTATGGCCTCAGGGCAGCGGACGTGGATGATGGGGATAGCGGATTTGCACGCAGGCACCAGGAACCACTCAGAGACGGTGCGGTGTAGTTCAGGGTCTTTACTGGTGGCAAAGGTAGACCCTCCCGGGAGTACTGGCTAGCGATCGGGGCCTGGTCAGTCCGTGAGCAGACAGGATCTCCCCTGGCCAGGCGGAGTTGTAGGCCTCCCCAACTAATTGTACTCTTCTTGGCTACCTTGCTAGAAGCGGGTAAAAGTAGCCCACGTCCCTGAGTGCACCGTGTGGTGCTCACCCGTATGGCCGGTGACTCGGGGCCTTCTGGTAGCCTCCGCTCCACGACGGCGGTGCTGGTCCCTTGCGTGTGACCGTGCCTTCGGGTTTCTTGGCCAGAGGACCTGAAATCCCCTGCCGGTCGGTTTCTGCTGCTGGGTATGGAACAGTCCCCACAGCCTCGGACTCCATGTCCGGTGAGATCTCTTCAGCCAAGGCGAGCTATTTAGCTTCCAGCCTCTGGCACTCACTCCTGCTCCTACAGAGCTCTTGTTGTCACTTTCCCTGTAACTGCTCCACACCAGACCAGACTGTGTCTCTGTCTCTGTCTGTGTTCTCCTCTAACCCTACCTCAGCCCCAGTTTATATAGGGGAAGTGCTTCCCCTCCCAGGACTGGGCAGGAGGTGTGGCATGCTCAGGATTCCTGACCAGGAGACCTCCCACCTGCTCACAGACGTAATATTGCTATTACTGTGGTAACCAGACCCCTGGGGTTCCACATTCCCCCCTAGTAAAATTTAGTACTGCGGGACTAAACATATTTTTGAAAACATAACAGGGTATAAACAGGAACAATACAATAAAGAAAAACATGTTAAAGTGGTCAAGGCGTGTCCGCAACCGGGTGCAATTTTTGAAGCAAAAGGGTGTCCATTTCACCAAAGAACAGGGAGCCGTAACCAGGTAGGGGTCTGTCCTGCCCCGAGTCTTTAACAGTCTTTAGTCCGTTCCTGGGTTACGCTCCAAACATATATACAATAGAGTTCTAGTAAATCCACAAAAGATACCTATAAAATAACTAGAAAAAACATAATTATTTACAAGCAACAGTAAACAGGTAAATACCAATAAAACAGTCTGAACACTTTAGATCCTCCAACGTACGGGCAACTGGCCTCTAGTGGCCCTAGTAGACCTACGGAGCTTACTGACCGGTCCTGAGCTACAGGGTGTAGGAGCTGTCAAAGGTAAGCTGGGCAGCTGTCTATGGACTCTTTGGCTCACTAGGGGCACGGCAGGCTCACTATAAGCAGAGGGTCGATTCTAATGGTCTGCTTGTGTGGGGTCTTCTGCCTCCTGGACCGGTTGCTCTTCCAGCTCTACCTGTTTTTCCGTAGGCACTTGGGATGCTGGCTGGAGGAAGGTGAGGACGGGTACCACAACAGCGCCATTTACTTGTGTCCAAGACCGAGGGAAGTCTCCGAGTACAGTACTGACCATCTCTTCCCTTTCCTCTGCGGGTCGAGGGTTTTCTTGATCTTCTTCAGGGTTTCGTAGTTGCTCGGGACACTTCTTCAGGTGATCTCGGGAGACAATGGCTGTGGTTTCTCCTCCATCCTTACTGATTGTTCAGATTTTTGGGTTTTCATGGCTTGATGGCAGTACGGTGTACGGGTCCTTCTCCCACTGGTCGTCCAACTTGTGGAGCCGTCTTTTCCTCTTCAAGACCTGCTCTCCGGGTACCAGGGGAACAGCGGGAGCATGCTGGTTGTAAGTCTTCTCCTGTCTTTCTCTTGCTTGACAGAGACTTCGCTCAACGCTCTCCTGTACTTTCCGGTACTGCTGCTGCCTCTCTGTGTCCCAGTCTGCTTCTGGTGAAGTGTCCTCGGGTGTCAGGACTCCCATATCCAGATCAACAGGCAGCTTACCAGGTCTTGCTCTCATTAGGTAAGCCGGGGTACAGTTGGTAGAACCTACAGGGATGTGGTTGTATAGGTCCACCAGATCAGGCAGTTTCTCAGGCCACAGACTGCGCTCTTCCAGGGGCAATGTTTTCAGAAGGTCTATCACCACCTGGTTCATCTTCTCGCAAAGTCCATTGGTTTGCGGATGATAGGGTGTTGTTCTTATCTTCCGGCAGCCATACAGAGTGCAGAACTCCTGGAAGACTTCCGCTTCAAAGGCAGGTCCTTGGTCCGTCAGCACCTGCTCTGGGTATCCGTGTGGACGGCAGAAGTGCTGCTGGAAGGCTCTAGCTGCTGTTTGAGCCGTTAAGTCCTTGACGGGGACTACAACCAAGAACCGGGAATAGTGATCCACGATGGTCAACGCATAGACGTAGCCACTTCTGCTGGGGGTCAGTTTCACATGGTCCAAGGCTACCAGTTCCAACGGCTGCCTGGTGACGATGGACTGCAGGGGAGTCTTCTGGCTGGCACGGTCCTTCCTTCTTAGGTTGCATGGGCCACAGTCTCTGCACCACCTCTCGATGGTTCCTCTCATGCCTACCCAGTGGAACCGCCAGCGCAGCAGGAACTCCAGCTTCTTCCATCCGAAGTGCCCAGCTCCGTCGTGGTATGCCTCCAGTACCATAGCCGCGTCTCTTCTTGGCACCACTACTTGCCAGATCAGTTCATGCGTCCGGAAGTTAACCATTCTGCGGCACAACTTCCCCTTGTAAAGGAACAGTCGACTCTTCTCAGCCCACAGTTGCTTGGTCTCCTCCGGAGCGTCTGGGTCAAGGCGGGCATCTGGCCGAGTCAGCATCTCCTTCACTAGTCGGACGGCGGGGTCACTGTCTTGTGTTTCCGCCCAGTTGTAATGAGGTAAGGGGTTGAACGTAGCGGATTGCTTACCCCTTACACGGTGGGAATACTGGGTAGTCCCATGACGGTGAAACGAGGGGAGTTCAACTTCTTCCAGTTCCTCTGGATCTTACCCTACGTCCGGTAGGTTTGGCATTCTGGACAAGGCATCCGCGTTGGTATTGGAGCGTCCTGCCCGGTATTTGATCGTGAACTCATAGTTGGACGGGCGGGCCATCCATCTCTGCTCCAGGGCACCGAGTCTTGCAGTGTCCAGGTGTGTCAACGGGTTGTTATCCGTGTACACGGTGAACCGGGAAGAGGCGAGGTAGTGCTTAAAGCGTTCGGTGACTGCCCACACCACTGCCAGGAACTCTAGCTTGAACGAGCTGTAATTCTCAGGGTTTCTTTCGGTGGGTCGCAGTTTTCGGCTGGCGTAAGCAATTACCCGTTCTCTCCCCTGCTGGATCTGGGACAGTACGGCTCCTAGCCCGATGTTACTTGCGTCGGTGTAGAGGATAAAGGGCTGGCTGTAATCCGGGTACGTCAGGATTTCATCCCCCGTGAGGGCCATCTTCAGCTGGCGGAAGGACTCTTCTTCCAGCTTCTCCCATCTGAAGGGCGGCTTCTGGTTCTTGGCCTTTCTGGACTGGCCTATCAGGAGGTCCTGCATAGGAGCTGCCTTTTTGGTGAAACCGGGAATGAATCTTCGGTAGTAGCCTACCAACCCGAGGAACTGCCGCACTTCCTTTACACTGGAGGGTCTTGGCCATTCCTTAATCGCGGTGATCTTATCAGGGTCGGGAGCCACTCCGTCAGCACTCACCACGTGTCCCAGGTACTGCACTTTTGGTTTTAGCAGGTGACACTTCGACGGTTTCACCTTCAGACCGTAGTTTGCCAGGGCTTCGAACACTTCCGCCAGGTGTTTCAGGTGGTCCTCGTAGGTTTTGGAATAAACTATAACATCGTCCAGGTACAGCAGGACCGTCTCAAAGTTCCGGTGTCCCAGACAGCATTCCATCAATCGTTGGAAGGTTCCTGGTGCGTTGCAGAGTCCGAACGGCATGCAGGTAAACTCGCTAAGTCCCATCGGGGTGGTGAATGCGGTCTTCTCCCGGTCCGCCTCTGCGACAGGAACCTGCCAGTACCCGCTAGTGAGATCCAAAGTGGAGAAGAAGTTAGCAGATTTTAAAGCAGCCAAAGACTCCTCTATCCTTGGTAAAGGGTACGCATCTTTGTGTGTGATACGGTTGATTTTCCGGTAATCTACACACATTCTCATGGTGTTGTCTTTCTTTTTAACCAAGACTAGTGGAGCTGCCCAGGGGCTACAGCTATCCCTGATTACCCCAGCCTCCTTCATGTCTCTAAGCATCCCCTTGGCGTGTTGGTAATGTGCAGGGGGTACGGGACGATACCTTTCCTTTATGGGAGGATGATCTACCGTGGGGATGTGATGTTCCACTCCCTTTACTCGCCCGAAGTCCAGCGGGTGTTTACTGAACACTCTCTCGTATTCCTGGATCACCCGGTAGACTCCCTGCTTTTGGTGAGCAGGTGTGGAGTCAGTACCCAAATGCAGTTGCTGACACCAGTCCTCTATTTGTTGCTTAGAGCCGTTACCTTCCTCTGGATGAGATGGAGGCAAGGGTTCCACGGACTGTACAGAATTTTGGTTGATGGTATACAATTTGGCTAGCGTAGCATACCGGGGCAGGTACACTTCCCTCTTCCCGATATTTATTATGCGAACGGGCACCCTCCCATGGCGTACATCAACCACCCCCCCGTGCCGTAAAAATGGTGGGCCTACTATCTGAGTAGACTGGTTCTACCATTGCCTGGTAATCTCTACCTCTCAGACCAATAGCTGCCCGGCACCAAATCATCATTTCACTTTTCGGGGGCATGGCAATAGGGAAAGGGTCACACATTCTCACGCTACCAATCTCACCACCGGAGAGTTCCACCTGTTGCCGTCGCATCAGTGCCCGGATCTCTTTTTGGAGCACTCGCTGCTGGCCGGAGCTGGCGTTCTTGGCAATCTGCTGTAAAATGAGAATCACCTCTGCAAGACAATTTTCAATCACATTAGTTCCTAGAGTTATCTTTGGGTGACTCTCGCGCTTGTCAATGTCTATAATGATCAGTCCCTGTGCTGCCAGTTCGACTTTACCGATCTTAATGGTCATCTCTTTAAATCCGATCTGTGGCACGGGCTGACCATTGCTGGCGATGATACTCAAGTCGTCGTCTGGGTAGCGGGTTATATCCGAGTCATTCCAGTACTGCTTGAAGAGCACGTACGGGATGGTGGTGACCTGTGACCCGGTGTCAAGTAGGGCACTCATAGGAATGCCATCCAGTACTACAGGCAAGACTGGACGTCCTCCCACGTATTTGTCACGCCAGTTCGATGGGCCTGGTGATCTTATTCCTAGGGGTTGGCCCTCTACCCCAGGTTGTGCCAGTTTAAAGGACAGTACCTTGCCATATGTCCGGGTTGATTGCAGCGGCGGCAGATGGGTTGTCCGTCCTCGTTGTATCGGTCGCTGGGTCTTCCTCTGGCCGGTGGGGTCCTCCTTGGTCGGCGCCACGGGATATCCTCCGGTCCGGATGCCAGCTGGATCTTCCCTGGAGTAGAAACCTGTAAAGACTGCACAGTTCGGGTTAGCGCGGCAACGCTCTTAGTCAGCTCTTGGACCTGATGGTGCAGGTCTGTAGCCGGGTCACTGTTTAAAGCGTGCGCATCAGCTCCCACAGGCCCTGCAGACAAGGGCGCTGTCTCCTGGTGGTAAGTGATAGCAGGGCGCCTGTGGGTCACAGCGCCACCTGGTGCCGGTTCTCGGAGCACCCGGATGGCTCTGTCCTTGAACTGTGCAAAGTCCAGGTCAGGGTCCTGTAAGGCCATTGCCCGCAACTGGGTTCGGTGGGCATTGCACAGTAGACCCTCAATAAATTGTTCAGTCAACAGCTTATCTTCATTTCCCACGCTGTCAGGGTCTGCCTGCTTAATGGCTCTCAGGGCCTCTTGTAGGTTTAAAGCATAGTCTCTTATACTCTCATGTGCCCGCTGTTTGCACCCGTAAAATCGGAGCTTTATTTCGGCTGAGGTGCGGGTGTCAAATGTGTCTTTCAGCCGGGCTAGTATCTCTCTGACAGTCCTCTTCCTCCCAGGTGGCCAGGACTTTACCTCCCTTTGGGCTGCCCCTGTTAATTGAGCCACCAGGATGCTCACTTTTTGCTCTTCTGTGAGGGGGTACACCTGGAAGAGGCTATCCAGCCTTTCTCTGAAGTCATTTAGGGTATGTGACTCCCCTGAGTACTGGGGTAGCCAGGCTGCCCCCGGGATATAGGGCATGGTGAAAGGCATGACCGCAGCAGCGGTGGTGCTGGCGGTGGCTGTGGCAGTGAAGCTCTCCTCCGTATCCGACATCCTCCTCCCCCCTAGTGGACTGTGGCCTACCTTGCGATGATCCTCTTCCGTAGGCCGCGGCTCCGCAGTGGATCGTCAGGGTTGAGGACCTTCCGTCGCGCTCCTGTGACGTCGGCGTCTGCTGGGCTCCTTCCAGGACCTTACGCAACGTCCGAATGTGAGGCGGGGCTTCAGTTCTCGCGCGCTTTCGGAGTCCACGCCCCTCTTCTTCCCGCGCGGCGTCCTCAAGATGGCGTCCAGCGCCGGGAAAACTCCACGGATGGCGGGAAGAAGGCAGAAGATGGCGTCGGATGGCGGGAAAACTCCACGGATAAGTTTATCAGTCTTTTTCAGGCGCGCAGTACCCGGTGGTTGCGGGCACGGAATCCTGCCGACTACGCCAAAAGTTGACGCGCCCACTGGGCCATGTTTGGGGAATACCCGGAGCCGGATCTGTTGGGGGTGGTAGTCCTCGTGGCGGTGACCCGGTCCGTGCCCAGGGTGTCAAACTAAGTGGCGATGTTTTTAGTGGCAGATGTGATATTGTTCGACTACGCCACCCGTTGAATGCGGTTACGAAACCGCCGCTGCAGGGCAGACCGCTGAGGCCGGTGGTACAGTTGTGCAGCGTGGGTAGTATAACCCCCAACGGGAGGGGTATGGCCTCAGGGCAGCGGACGTGGATGATGGGGATAGCGGATTTGCACGCAGGCACCAGGAACCACTCAGAGACGGTGCGGTGTAGTTCAGGGTCTTTACTGGTGGCAAAGGTAGACCCTCCCGGGAGTACTGGCTAGCGATCGGGGCCTGGTCAGTCCGTGAGCAGACAGGATCTCCCCTGGCCAGGCGGAGTTGTAGGCCTCCCCAACTAATTGTACTCTTCTTGGCTACCTTGCTAGAAGCGGGTAAAAGTAGCCCACGTCCCTGAGTGTACCGTGTGGTGCTCACCCGTATGGCCGGTGACTCGGGGCCTTCTGGTAGCCTCCGCTCCACGACGGCGGTGCTGGTCCCTTGCGTGTGACCGTGCCTTCGGGTTTCTTGGCCAGAGGACCTGAAATCCCCTGCCGGTCGGTTTCTGCTGCTGGGTATGGAACAGTCCCCATAGCCTCGGACTCCGTGTCCGGTGAGATCTCTTCAGCCAAGGCGAGCTATTTAGCTTCCAGCCTCTGGCACTCACTCCTGCTCCTACAGAGCTCTTGTTGTCACTTTCCCTGCAACTGCTCCACACCAGACCAGACTGTGTCTCTGTCTCTGTCTGTGTTCTCCTCTAACCCTACCTCAGCCCCAGTTTATATAGGGGAAGTGCTTCCCCTCCCAGGACTGGGCAGGAGGTGTGGCATGCTCAGGATTCCTGACCAGGAGACCTCCCACCTGCTCACAGACGTAATATTGCTATTACTGTGGTAACCAGACCCCAGGGGTTCCACACATGCATGTAAGATCCTGACAACTTCACTTATTTCTAATGCAGAGAGTACACATGCATCATCTGCAAACATTGTCAATCGCTAAATTTAACCCTTCAGGATATAATGTACCTAATTTGAAGATCCAAAAATTCTCTCTCTTCATAAGGTATTTATACCGATTCACCATATTTTCAGAAATTTGTTCCAAAATTTGTTCCAAAATTGTCACTCTCAGATCACTAGGATCCTTCTGGTGAGTAGTCAAAAAATGTTTGGATACACTGTGCTGTAAATAACCATTCTTGATATTGGAACGATGTTTATTGAGGCGGGCATGCATTCTTTCTATAGTCCGGCCCACATATTGCAAACCACATCCACATTGTAACATGTAGATCACGTAATCAGAATGGCAATCCACCTTACAAGAAATATAAAATTGCTCCCCTGTGGTCTGTGAGGTAAAAAAGGTGACACCATTGGTGATAGCCCTACAACAAAAACATCCAGGGGATCCGCAGGCAAAGCAGCCTATTTCTTCCTGTTTTTGTTTCTCGTATTTATAGAAAAAAATCGGAATCTAAGGTCCTTTATATCACCCAGCAATACGACGCTGAAACCTATAACCTCAACACGAAAATACGAGAAACAAAAACAGGAAGAAATAAGCTGTTTTGCCTGCGGATCCCCTGGATGTTTATGTTATAGGGCTATCACCAATGGTTCTCTTCATTGCTAATTCACACTGTTTTTCTTTTAAATATCCTTCCAGTCGTTTTTTTCCAGTTCCTGGCGCCCGAATTTGACCACAATCTATCTGTACATTTTCTGCATTCCCCGAGGGGATTTGTGGCTCGGAGGGAACTGTATGCGCTCACTGGAACCAGGAACTTGATGACGTTACCGTCCACGTGATCCGTACCCGGTACCACGTGATCGGCAGCAGACAGCGGTCATTAGAGGCCACGCACCATAAGCGGCAGCAACTACCTTGTACACCAGAGGCTTCCACACCTGGGTTGTGCGGTTTGCACAACCCCCCAAAGGAGAGCAGCCTACCATTATTCGCACAGCCAGTTTATAATCTATCGGGTTCACACAGGCACAGCGCTTTTCCACCCCACCCTTTCTTTGTTTTACATAGTATAATGAGGTGAGCATTGCCATCTTAGTCACTGACAAACACATCTCAACTGCTGCGCTCTGCATAGGCAGCAACAGTATTGAATTATATGCACCGCATATGTGTTGCATAGTGTTCTCCCACTCATACCCACCTATCCTCCTGCTAGTATAATGCAGGTAAGCAGTATGAAACAGCGGAGACACAGGTGGAACAAAAGTATATTTCTTTTATTTAACAACTAATATCAATTGTAAAACACATATTATATGGCAACAATTTATTTACAATGTTTGACAGTAAAATAAGCAGTAAATCACATAACAGAATAAATTATCAGAATACACTAGAATTCAGGGGCTGGTAGTTTAAAATGACCTACTAAAGGGAAGGAGAACTAGATTGTCATTAACTATACTGGGCAAGTGGCAGTCTTTTAAAGCTTTGGCAATATTCTGTTCCTATCACAACCTGCTGCCCATTTCCCCCGTCACTCTCTATCCACTGCATCTGAATGTCCCCGTCTGACTACTGTCTTTCCCTCTATCCATGCCCGGTACCATACATCTCTGTCAGAGGTAACGGCCGGTCTAACGCATCCTTCCTGGTAGCCGTCCAACTGTGAATCTCTGATCTGACACCTTCAGAGTTTCTGCCTCGTCACGTCACTGGCACCTACATCTGAGAGCTGTGGCGCTACAACCTGTTCCCGTTCTGTCTAGCAATGTCACCCGGGTGAGGAACCTTGACTGGCATCCCTCGGGTCTTTGGGGCTTGACCGTCGATGACTGGGATGGGAACCTTGACTGGCGTCTCTCGGGTCTTCGGGGCTTGACTGTCGACGACTGGGATGGGAACCTTGACTGGCATCCCTTGGGTCTTCAGGGCTTGACCGTCATCGTCTGTGCTGGGAACCTTGACTAGCGTCACTCGGGTCTTCGGGGCTTGACCGTCGTCGTCTGGGCTGGGAAACTTGACTGGCGTAGCTCAGGTATTCGAGTCTCGACCGTCGAAGTCTGGACTGGGGGATACGCAGCACCTTTCTTCCTGACAGGAGCTCTGGACGCTGCTGTTGCTTTTCCCGTCTCTCTCTTCAGCGTCAGAATCACCTCAGAACTTGCACACACGTTGTTTTTCTGCTCAGCTCATTTCCCTGACAACGCTGTATCCAGAGTCCTGATCAAACTCCTCTCCTCTGCCATTCCCCCGTGCTCTTATGGTTCCACAGTGTCTTGTCTCCTTACACTAGTACAATCAAAATTTAAGAAAGTGTCCCCTATGAAAAATAAAACAAAAAAATAAACACACATTAAAATAAATTTAGCATTTTTATGTAATCTTTCTCATCCTAAGTAAGATCCAGTAAGAACTGGACCGGAAATCCCAGAAAGAGCAAAGGATTAAATGATTAAACACAAGTTATATTGAATATTTTCTTACAAAACTATATATCAATCTGCTGAGCTCCTCCTGCTCTATAACATGCTGCCTGCAGATTGGATGGCATTTTCATTGTGACAGGATCTCTTTAACAAATTTTTCAAACTCATCCTTTGGATGGATGTTCTGATTAGTTTCATGTGTGGCAACCAGGTCAAAAATCCTCCTCTTCTGACTGTAACCTCTCCTATGTCCAAACAATATTAGGCACTTCAAAGTAGAAGAAAGTGCAGGTTTGCTTCTGCAAAATAAAAGGAGCAAGGGGCACCGAAGCTTCCCAGAGCCTGTGATCCAGCCAGCTACAGAGTAGAGCTTACAAGCTGTATAGCAAAGAGATTGTAAGCACTGTTACACTTCTTGCCTCGTGCTACAGCAAATGCTGATGAACTTCAGAAATGTCAAATGAACATTAAAGTTTAGAATAATAAATCTCACCATTATTTAGATCATTGCAAAGTTTTCCTTCTTTATTACAATCATTTTTCAATTGTACACATTTCAGAAGTTGAGACAACCTTTTCAAATATGTCAAAAGTAAACATTCTTTTTCTTATCTGAATGGAAAAATATGACAAACCTAAAAAATGTTGAATAAAAAGTTTCAACAAATAAAACACAAATTTAGTTCCATAACATGCTAAAGAAACAGAAGATGATAATAAATGTAATGCCTCTTTTCTTTTCTTTTTTTTTCCAATGAGCTACTGTCCTTCTCGTGAACCTTTTGTCTAAGGTGGTCACTACACTCCTCCATCTCCGATTCACAAATTCAACAGTTGAAAGATAAATGAATTTAAAAAAAACAACAAACCACATTCCTGTAAGAAAGATAATATTGTCTAAATAAATATGTAACATGCAGAAGTAGTGCTGTTGCTTCAAAACCAGCAACTATTAGAAGTAACACAAGCACAGGAGACAGGAAGTGTTGTGCTCCAGAAACATCCAGCAACTAGAGGGGTTAACACAGTCACAGGAGACAGGGAGTGTTTAGCATAGCCCCAAGGAGATTGTGGTGTGGGGACGTTGTTTACTGTCTGGCTGGAGCCAAAAAGAAAGGTGGTGTGTGTGACGCGCCCCCTGGGCCTGTGCTGCTGCTGCTGTGCAGGGGGAATACCCGGAGCCGGATCGCTGGGGGTTGTAGTTCTCCGTGGCGGTGACCCAGTCCGTGCCCAGGGTGGTCAAACCAGTGGCAGTCTATTTGTATTGGAATAAGTGTCCGACTACGCCACCCGTGGATTGCGGTCAGTGGGGACCGCCGCTGCGCTGCAGACCGCTGAGGCTGATGCTGTTTGCGCAGCCGAGTATGGGATAACTCCCCACGGGAGAAGTATTGCCTCAGGGCAGCTAAGGTGGAAGATGATGGGAGTGATGGTGTGAGGGTCCCAGTACTAATGGTGCTGGTGCGGCAAGGAATCACAGAGATGTGTGGTGCAGTTCAGGGTCTTTACTGATGGTACAAGGCAGACCCTCTCGGGAGTACTGGCTAGTATAAGGGGCCTGGTCAGTCTGCGAGCAAGCAGGAGTTCCCCTGGCCAGGTGGAGTTGTAGGCCTCCCCGTTTATCTGCACTCTTCCTGGCTACCTTGCTGTCAGCGGTTACAAGTAGCCCACGTCCCTGAGTATACCGTGTGGTGCTCACCCGTATGGCTGGTGACTTGGGGCCTTCTGTTAGCCTCCGCTCCTGGATGGCGGCGCTGGTCCCTTCTTTGTGACTGAGCCTCCGGGCTTCTATGGCCAGAGGACCTGGAATCCCCTGCCGGCTGGTTTCTGCTGCTGGGTATAGATCAGTCCCCACAGCCTCGGACTCCTGTGTCCGGCTTTAGTATCTTCGTCCAGGGCGAACTCTGCTCAGCTCCAGCCCCTGGACTTCTGCTGCTGCTCCTACAGAGCTCCTGTTCTTGCTTTCCCTCTCCAGGCTCTGACTCTGTAATCCCGCCCCAGACCCAGTTTATAAGGGCAGATGCCTCCCCTCCCAGGTCTGGGTGGGCCGTGTTGCATGTTTAGGGCTCCTGACCAGAGAAACCTCCCACTTGCTCTCAGACATAATATCTCTATTACTGTGGCAACCAGACCCCTGGGGTGTCACATGTGATCTGTATATCACAGAAGGCAAGGGAACAGAATTCAGGTCAGGAGGGAAGCTAAACACAGGTCAGATAGACTCCCTGAGCTAACAATGTGGAGTATTATCCGGCAGAAAGATAAGGACTGGAAGGAATCGTGTCATAGGGATCTTCTCCCTCATCAAACCCTCCCCCCCTCCATCTCTATGCAGGATAAAGAATGCTGTGTGAGTCTTTGTGAAGGAAAAGCCTGTGGTTATGTATGCATAGAAGTGTGCTGCTAAGAGATCTAATCTGTGCTGAATTATGCTACTGAAGAGACTGAAGTTACTGTGCCTGCTTTATTAACCTGTACTGTAATGAAGATTGTGGCTGTAATATCCCTAATTTGCACTGGCCGTGCTTCAGATTAAATTCCACTGTTAAACTGTTAAAAAAGACTATTGTCAGATGTGTCCGGTCGGCAACTGAATCTATCGTGTGCCTAAGAGAAGCTGCAGCCTATCATCACCCAGAGTGACAGTTCCCCCAGGATTCCAACGAATTCATGAAACCCATCTTTCCCTATCTGAACCTAGCAGCGTGCATATAACAAATAACAATAGACATTACATTTACCACATGGTGTACTGGCAAAGTCCAACAATGAAAAGATAAAAAAGTATTGGCACAAATAACCTAAAAAATGCATTAATAATATCCATGTGGTGGACACAAATTATTTAACCTATGCAGTATTTCTAAAATCAATGTAAAACAAAAAGAAAAACCAAATCTAAAAATTGAATAACCATGGGTTCACTTACTAAATGTAGAATGCTCTGCATCCTGACATTCCTCCCAGTCCTCCTGTTACACATCTGCCTTGACAAGGCCTCATCATCTTCCCCTCTGGCCACTGCCCTTTGCTGTGCTCCTCGCCAGGTTTTATAAGTGGCCAGGCGTACTTCCTTATCATTATCTGCCTAGACCTACATAAGGCCATCAAGACACACACCCGTGTCTTGGTATTAAGACTTTTGGTTCTGTTTGTTTTACTGTGCATCTCTAGCGCCCCGAGGATTCGGTCGCTACAGAGGTATTGCATCTCAACCAGATGTACGATATCTCACTTCCAGGTAAGGATGGAGTGTGGATCAGGACCCTGACACCTGCATGCATTACACCACATTTCCGGGGGGCAGGGCGACCGATATGCTCCCAGTAGAGCACGACAGTCCCTGTCCCTGGCTGGAGAGGGGGGAGGGAACACAGAGGAAGGGGAACTGACGCGCCCCTGGGCCTTTGCTGAGTAGCGTTGCGCACGCGGGGGCCTACCCGGACCCGGATCAGATGGGGGTAGTAGTCTCGTGGCTCCTGATCTTTCTTGTTCCTAAAGCTGCTCCACTCCAGACCAGACTGTGTCTCTGTCTGTGTTCTCTGCTCTTTCTCACTAACCCTGCCTCAGCCCCAGCTTTATATAGGGGAAGTTCTTCCCCTCCCAGGACTGGGCAGGAGGTGTGGCATGCATAGGATGTCTGACCAGGAAACCTCCCACCTGCTCACAGACGTAATATTGCTATTACTGTGGGAACCAGACCCCTGGGGTGCCACATTCCCCCCTAGTAAATCACAGCACGTCCTCGGGCTGTAAAAGAATAAAACAAAACATACAAAATTTTTTTTTTTAAAGTGCACTTACATATAAAATATATCAACTTTTTTTTTTTTTCATAATACAAAACCTTTTCATATAAAACATTCTTGACTAATACGTCCGTGATCCCTGGCCACCGTGCAACTTGTGACCAGGTAAGTGCAACAGTCACTAGAGAAAAACAGTTCTTTATAAAACCAGAAGGGGGCGCTTTAGGAAGCGCAACTATTTACAGGGTATGGCCGCTCTCAGTCCTCGGCCAGTGGGGATAGGGGAATGGCTGCTCACAGTCCTCAGCCTGGTAATGGATAGGGGCACACAGGAAACAGTTCTTTAACAGTCCCACACTAGTCCCAACGGGGACCACACTCCATTTAGCAACATGTCAAATACCCATACGGGTAACTTATCTACAGTACTTTGCTTATGCTACTCCCCTTTAGTAGCGATGTCCTCTCCTTGTCTCCTCCTGAGGGTAGTCTTCAGACCTGTCCGGGTCCTCTTGATCTTCCTCATACTGCAACTCCTCCTCCGTCAACCGGTGCACGTGTAGGGCATATGGTCCTTTGGCACACTGGTGCCGGGTGAAGGTGACCTCATCACCCGGGTAGAGGTCACGTCCTCGGTGTCCCTCCGGCAGGTGGCTCTCAACATCCCTGCGGGTAACAAAGACATCGCCGGGGGTTCTGTGATCCCGGATAAAGCCCCAGCCGTGCTCCATTTGAAACTTTATTACAGTCCCGGTGGAACGGGGACCGTGGGCCGCACGGCGGTTTCGTCGGGTCCGGCTTTTCTGCTCCGTGCTTTGGACCTGCAGCCGCTCCTCGCGGACCCGCCTCTCTCGCCGTTCCCTCTGAAAGACTTCCAGTTGTTGTCGGCAACACTCCTCACGTTGGGCTGCGGCCGCCCGGGTCTCTTGGGTGAACCCCATGAGGTCTTCGCCAGTGGGGTCCCATACAAATTGGGCCTCCTCCAGCGGGAGCGGAACAATTTTGGCAGGTGCCGGAGCCGGGATCAGAGGCTCACACAGAGGCCATTCCTTCCGGAGTCGGGGGTTGACGTACTCCGGTGGCCAAACGAAAGGCAGCCCGTCCGGGCTAGTATGCTGCGCAAACAGATCTTCGCCCAGGGGCAGCACTGTGGAGGTTGAGGGCGCGGTGGGGGCAGCGGCGCCCGGATTCACCAGGCCTTGCGACCAGGCCGGTGGCACTCTGAAGGTGAAGGGTACTGTGGAGACGGCGGCGCCCTGGGGTACTCGGCCCTGCGACCAGGCCGGGGGCACTTCCTCTTTTGCCGCGCTCAGGGTCAAGGGGCGTGGCGTAACAGAGGGCGCGACCGCGGCTCCTGCCGCTTGAGGCCTAGTTGGAAGCAGCGGCGGTGCGGCAACGGGCGCGGTGAGTGGAACTTCGGGCTCTGCGACGGGGAGCTGGGGCAGGCTTACGGCTACGGGGCTCGGGGTGATGACGTCCCCATTACCTGCTTCCATCTCTGCGGCTCCTTCCGCGGCGTCGTCTCCGGCCTCCGTTCCTCCTGCACCATCCTCAGGGGCAGACACGCTCCACGTTGCGGGTGGCATCCTCTGCTGGCGGGTTCCAGCCTGCTGGACCATCTCTCTCCTCCACTCGGCCAGTGCTTCTTGCTGCACTCGGGCCATCTTCCGGGCCAAGGCCTCCAGCGCGGTCTGTGCACGCTCCCGATTTCTGGGGAGCTGTGCCAGGATCTCCACCAGGCCTTCTGGGGTGGCAGCCTGCAACAGGTTCCGGACCACAGGGTCGGTGCTGATTGACTCTTCCTCCATCTCCGGGTGCGATCTGTCCAGACTCCTCCAGGCCGCACCCATCTTCTCTGTTTTGTTCTGTATCCGCCCCCATTGAGGGTGGTCCCGTGGCAACTTAGTGATTGTCAGTTCCAGGGGCAGCCCTCTCACGCTGATGGACATTTCTATCATTGCAGTCTCTGCTGGTGGGGGCGGTTTCCGCTTTTGGCGCCAATCCTGGACCTGGCCCACGATGGGAGGTGGCCTCTTGCCACCCTCTGGCACGCCCACAATGGAGTCCGCTCTGCCAGGGAGGGAAATCGTCTCAGATGGCGGGAATCGTCTCCTTATGGCGGGAAACTCCGTGAATGGCGGGAAAAGGCTGCAGATGGCGGGCAAACGGCGGGAAACGATCCGAGATGGTGTCCGATGGCGGGGACCCTCCGGAATTGGCGGGAGACTCCTTTTTAAGGTAAATGTGAACTTTTCTTCAGGCACGCAGTACCCGTCGGTTGCGGGCACGTAATCCTGCCGACTACGCCAAAGGTTGACGCGCCCCTGGGCCTGTGCTGAGTAGCGTTGCGCACGCGGGGGCCTACCCGCAGCCGGTTCAGATGGGGGTAGTAGTCTCATGGCGGTGACCCGGTCCGTGCCCAGGGAGTCAAACTGAGCGGCAGTATTTAGCAGTAGATGTTAGAATGTTCGACTACGCCACCCGTTGAATGCGGTCATGAGACCGCCGCTGCAGGGCAGACCGCTGAGGCCGGTGATACGGTTATGCAGCGGGGATGGTATAACCCCCAACGGGAGGGGTATGGCCTCAGGGCAGCGGACGTGGATGATGAAACACTCAGAGACGGTGCGGTGTGGTTCAGGGTCTTTACTGGTGGCAAAGGTAGACCCTCCCGGAGTACTGGCTAGCGATCGGGGCCTGGTCAGTCCGTGAGCAGATGGAATCTCCCCTGGCCAGGTGGAGTTGTAGGCCTCCCCAACTAATCGTACTCTTCTGGCTACCTTGCTAGAGGCTGATAAAAGTAGCCCACGTCCCTGAGTGTACCGTGTGGTGCTCACCCGTATGGCCGGTGACTCGGGGCCTTCTGGTAGCTTCCGCTCCACGACGGCGGTGCTGGTCCCTTGCGTGTGACCGTGCCTTCGGGTTTCTTGGCCAGAGGACCTGAAATCCCCTGCCGGGTGGTTTCTGCTGCTGGGTAAGGATTTGCCTCGGACTCCGGGTCCGGTAAGAACTCTTCAATCAGGGCGAGCTCTACAGTTTCCAGCCCCTGATCTCTTTTAGCACAGCTCCCACAGAGCTCCTGATTAGTGTTGAGCGATACCTTCCGATATCAGGAAATATCGTATCGGATTGGATCGGGCCGATACCCAAAAAGTATCGGATATCACCGATTCCGATACCGGAAACCAATGCAAGTCAATGGGACACAAATATCGGAATGAAAATAAACCCTTTCTTTCCTTGTAGGCTAATTCTACATGAAGGAAAACAACTAAGAATAATGTAGAATGACATGAAAAGCCGGCAATTCATCAGCGGCATACACCGGTACCCGACAATTTACAACAGAAAGAATAGAGCTTCACACATAGATTAGATAGATAGAAACATGTCAGTCACATATATATGAAGTACAGTGACAGTGTTGCTTACTGTACTTGTCATTTAGTGTAAAGGATTTATTAAAAAAAAATAAGTGTTTTCGTGCACCGTCTCTTTAAAAAAGCCGGCCGGCAATTCAGCAGCGGTACCCGACAATTTATAACAGACAGAATAGAGCTTCACACATAGATTAGATAGATAGAAACATGTCAGCCACATAAATAAGAAGTACAGTGACAGTGTTGCTTACTGTACTTGTCATTTAGTGTAAAGGATTTATTTAAAAAAATAAGTGTTTTCATGCACCGTCTCTTTAAGAAAGCCGGCCGGCAATTCAGCATCTGTACCCGACAATTTAGAATAGAAAGAATAGAGAATCACACATAGATTAGATAGATAGAAACATGTCAGTCACATATATATGAAGTACAGTGACAGTGTTGCTTACTGTACTTGTCATTTAGTGTAAAGGATTTATTAAAAAAAATATTAGTGTTTTCGTGCACCGTCTCTTTAAAAAAGCCGGCCGGCAATTCAGCAGCGGTACCCGACAATTTATAACAGACAGAATAGAGCTTCACACATAGATTAGATAGATAGAAACATGTCAGTCACATATATATGAAGTACAGTGACAGTGTTGCTTACTTTACTTGTCATTTAGTGTAAAGGATTTATTTAAAAAAATAATAGTGTTTTCATGCACTGTCTCTTTAAAAAAGCCGGCCGGCAATTCAGCATCTGTACCCGACAATTTAGAATAGAAAGAATAGAGAATCACACATAGATTAGATAGATAGAAACATGTCAGTCACATATATATGAAGTACAGTGACAGTGTTGCTTACTGTACTTGTCATTTAGTGTAAAGGATTTATTAAAAAAAATATTAGTGTTTTCGTGCACCGTCTCTTTAAAAAAGCCGGCCGGCAATTCAGCAGCGGTACCCGACAATTTATAACAGACAGAATAGAGCTTCACACATAGATTAGATAGATAGAAACATGTCAGTCACATATATATGAAGTACAGTGACAGTGTTGCTTACTGTACTTGTCATTTAGTGTAAAGGATTTATTTAAAAAAATAATAGTGTTTTCATGCACTGTCTCTTTAAAAAAGCCGGCCGGCAATTCAGCATCTGTACCCGACAATTTAGAATAGAAAGAATAGAGAATCACACATAGATTAGATAGATAGAAACATGTCAGTCACATATATATGAAGTACAGTGACAGTGTTGATTACTGTACTTGTCATTTAGTGTTAAAATAAAGGATTTATTTTAAAAAAAAAATGGCGTGGGGTTCCCCTTAATTTTAGGCTCTAGCGGAGGTTAAGCAGACAGCTGGGGCAAATGTTTGAAGCCTGGGAAGGGGGTAATACCCACGGAGCTTCCCAGGCTACTAATATCAGCCCCCAGCTGAATACCTAGCCTTTACTAGCTATTAAAATGGGGGAACCCCCCCAAAAAAAATAACGTGGGGTCCCCCCTAATTTAATAGCTAGCACAGGCTAGGCAGACAGCTGGGGGCTGATATTAATAGCCCAGGAAGGGTGCCATGAATATTGGCCCCCTCCCAGGCTAGAATCACCAGCCATCAGCCGCCCCAGAAATGGCGCATCCATAGGATGCGCCAATTCTGGCACTTAGCGTGCCAGACGTCAATTTTTTTTTAAATCATTTCAGGAAATTCATGAAATAATTAAAAAAAATTGATGTGGGGCTTCGCCCTATATTTGTGTCCAGTCAGGTACAGCAGGCAGGAACGGGCTGCCCCCAACCACCAGCTGCCTATTTGTACCTAGCCGGACACAACAATATAGGGAAGCCCTTTTTTTCTTCATTATTCCATGAATTTCATGAATTTAAAAAAAAAAAACGTGGAGCTTCGCCCTATTTTTGTGTCCAGCCAGGTACAACTAGGCAGCTGGGGGCTGGAATCTGCAGCGCAGGGAGGCCCAAGCTTTCTGGGCCCCACCCGCTGCAAATTGCAGTCCGCAGCCGCCCCGGAAAATGGCGCGTTCATAGAAGCGCCATCTTCTGGCGCTGTACCCAACTCATCCAGGGCCCTGGTGCGGTGGCTCACTGGGTAATAAAGGGGTTAAGGCCAGCTTGGCATTATCAGCTGGCCCTAAGCCCGAAATTCATGGGGTCACGCCAATATTAGACATGACCACCATGAATTTCTAGTAAAGTATTTAAAAAAAACACAAACACCCAGAAAAAAGTCCTTTAATTGAAATAAACACACAATTCTTTATTGTTCTAAATTAAACCATACTTACCATCACGCCCATTCCAGCTGAAGCCAACGATCTCCTGCAATAAAAGAAAAATAATAAAGCAACCTCATCCTTACCTTTCCATGGCTCCCACGACGGCTCCAGCTCTGCTACATCGAGATGACAGGCTGGACCGCAGCAGAACGCTGCCATCCAGCCTGTCATCCCGCAGACACTGAGAAGCGCAGGCATACTTCCACTCCTCAGTGTCTGGCTGTGACGGCATCCAGATGAGCCGACAATGAACTCGGCTCACCTCATGTACGTCACTGACAGCGTGGGAGAATTCTCCTGCACTCAGCGCTTCAGCGTGAGAATTTTCCCACGCTGTCAGTGACGTGCATGAGGTGAGGTCATGTCCAATAAACTCGGCGCACCTCATGCACGTCACTGACAGCGTGGGAAAATTCTCACGCTGAAGCGCTGAGTGCAGGAGAATTTTCCCACGCTGTCAGTGACGTGCATGAGGTGAGCTGAGTTCATTGGACATGACCTCGGCTCATCTGGATGCCGTCACAGCGAGACACTGAGGAGCGCAAGCATGCCTGCGCTTCTCAGTGTCTGCGGGATGACAGGATGGATGGCAGCGTTCTGCTGCGGTCCAGCCAGTCATCTCGATGTAGCAGAGCTGAAGCTGTCGTGGGAACCATGGAAAGGTAAGGATGAGGTTGCTTTATTATTTTACTTTTATTGCAGGAGATCGTTGGCTTCAGCTGGAATGGGCGTGATGGTAAGTATGGTTTAATTTAGAACAATAAAGAATTGTGTCTTTATTTCAATTAAAGGACTTTTTTCTGGGTGTTTGTGTTTTTTTTAAATACTTTACTAGAAATTCATGGTGGTCATGTCTAATATTGGCGTGACCCCATGAATTTCGGGCTTAGGGCCAGCTGATAATGCCAAGCTGGCCTTAACCCCTTTATTACCCAGTGAGCCACCGCACCAGGGCCCTGGATGAGTTGGGTACAGCGCCAGAAGATGGCGCTTCTATGAACGCGCCATTTTCCGGGGCGGCTGCGGACTGCAATTTGCAGCGGGTGGGGCCCAGAAAGCTTGGGCCTCCCTGCGCTGCGGATTCCAGCCCCCAGCTGCCTTGTTGTACCTGGCTGGACACAAAAATAGGGCGAAGCCCCACATATTTTTTTTTTTAATTATTTCATGAAATTCATGGAATAATTAAGAAAAAAAGGGCTTCCCTATATTGTTGTGTCCGGCTAGGTACAAATAGGCAGCTGGTGGTTGGGGGCAGCCCGTTCCTGCCTGCTGTACCTGACTGGACACAAATATAGGGCGAAGCCCCACATAATTTTTTTTTTAATTATTTCATGAATTTCCTGAAATAATTAAAAAAAAATTGACGTGGGGCTTTGCACTATATTTGGGTCCAGCCAGGTACAGCAGGCAGGAACGGGCTGCCCCCAACCACCAGCTGCCTATTTGTACCTGGTTGGACACAACAATATAGGGAAGCCCTTTTTTTCTTAATTATTCCATGAATTTCATGAAATAATTAAAAAAAAAAAAACGTGGAGCTTCTCCCTATTTTTGTGTCCAGCCAGGTACAACTAGGCAGCTGGGGGATGGAATCTGCAGCGCAGGGAGGCCCAAGCTTTCTGCCCCCCGCTGAAAATTGCAGTCCGCAGCCGCCCCGGAAAATGGCGCGTTCATAGAAGCTGGATGCTGTACCTGGCTGGCATACAAAAATATGGCGAAGCCCACGTCAAAAGTTTTGGGAAAAATTAATTAAAAAATAAATAATAATTTAGGGACTGCATCTTTATTAACTCCTCAAATGTCATTTAGTGTTAAAATAATGGATTTATTTAAAAAAAAAATGGCGTGGGATCCCCCATAATTTTAGTCTCTAGCGGAGGTTAAGCAGACGGCTGGGGCAGATGTTTGAAGCCTGGGAAGGGGGTAAAACCCACGGAGCTTCCCAGGCTACTAATATCAGCCCCCAGCTGAATACCTAGCCTTTACTAGCTATTAAAATGGGGGGACCCCCCCAAAAAAAATGACGTGGGGTCCCCCCTATTTTAATAGCTAGCAAAGGCTAGGCAGACAGCTGGGGGCTGATATTAATAGCCCAGGAAGGGTGCCATGAATATTGGCCCCCTCCCAGGCTAGAAACACCAGTCGTCAGCCGCCCCAGAAATGGCGCATCCATAGGATGCGCCAACTCTGGCACTTAGCCTCGCTCTTCCACGCTGCCCTGGTGCGGTGGCAGGGGGTAATAGTGGTGGGGTTCATGTCAGCGCCAGCTGCCATGAAGCCCAGGTTAGTAATGATGGGCGTCTATAAGACACCCCCATTACTAACCTACAAAGTGTTAAAAAGAAAAAACACACTACACCCAGAAAAAAATAATTTATTTGAAATAAAACACACAATTTTATTTAATTCTTAGTTTACTAAAAATAATAGTTACCTGTCCACGTTCCTGCGCTGATCTCCCATGCACAGCTGTCACATCTGGAGATGGTGACAGCTGTGCATGGCTGCTGTAAGCTCACGCTGCCGGGAACACGTCCGCTCCCGGCAGCGGGAGCCACTGACTGAGGTCACCGGAGTGCATTCAGGCAGCGCAGCTCCGGAGACCTCCTTTACGGCACTGCTGTACCGTGGGAATTTCTCACGATACAGCAGGGTCGTAAAGGAGCTAACCGGAGCAGCGCTGCCTGAACTCCGGTGAACCCTTACGGCCCCGTCATTCTAGCGGCGGCAGCGGTTCAGAGCGGTCACATTCTATGTGGCTGCTCTGAACTGGAGATCTTCGTGGGACACTCGTGGACTGCTACGGAGGGGTAAGGATAAGGTTGTGGTTTATTATTTTATATTTTATTACAGGAGATCGATGGCTTCGGGGAATTAGGTGTCTTAGTGAGTATAGGTGTAGTTTTTTATTTTTTACTTTATTTTAGGTGGCGATCGGCGGGGACAGGTAATGTATGAACTAATTTCTTTTAGGTAACCACTGGCCACCAATGACATGTATTTAACATTTATTGGGGACACAGTAGGGCAATTTAAATAGCAGGATCAGTCTGATGGGAACTACTGCTCCCATCGAGCTGATCCTGCTGGCACGAGTGGACGGGGGACAGACATAGGCCGATGGGAGTAGTAGTGTCACATCGGCCTATGTCTGCCTGCACGCACACACCCGCACACACACCGCACACACCCGCACACATCGCACAGACACCGCACACACCCGCACACATCGCACAGACACCGCGCACACCCGCACAAACATCGCGCACACACCCCGCACACACACCCCGCACACACACTAATCATGACGGTCTGATCGTCTGGGAGGTGAGGCTGACCTGTGCGGCCGTGGGAAAGTTCATGTGAGTTCATGCAGTCAAGCATGAACTCACATGAACCCTCTGAGGGCACCGCGGCTAATTCAAATGAACAGCTGATCGGCATCAGCTGATACCTCAGCTGTTCATTTGAAATAACCGGCGGGAAAGCGCAGCACAGAACAGGAAAGCCGGCGGTGAAGTCTTTTCACTGCCGGCTTCCCCGCCCGGGTCCTTCGCTCCCCGCTCCTTGAAGCTGCGCTCCCCGCCCGGTCCTAACTTACGATCGGGATGGGAGGTGGCGAGGGGAGCGGAGGATCGGGGTGGGAGGCTGCGGGGAAGCAGTATGGGGCTGTGTGATTGTTTAAAAGCCGGCGGCTTTATACCGCCCGCCGGCTTTTAAACAATCAGGAGAATTCTCCCCCGCTGGGATGGCATTCTGATGACAGGCTGGATCGCGCTGCCATCCAACTTGTCATCCTTCACAGACACTGCAGAGCGCAGGCATTATGGGAACTTCCGATTCCGGTATCCGATATTGTAAAAGTATCGGAATTAAGTATCGGAATTCCGATACCGCGAATATCGGCCGATACCCGATATTACAGTATCGGAATGCTCAACACTACTCCTGATCTTTCTTGTTCCTAAAGCTGCTCCACTCCAGACCAGACTGTGTCTCTGTCTGTGTTCTCTGCTCTTTCTCACTAACCCTGCCTCAGCCCCAGCTTTATATAGGGGAAGTTCTTCCCCTCCCAGGACTGGGCAGGAGGTGTGGCATGCATAGGATGTCTGACCAGGAAACCTCCCACCTGCTCACAGACGTAATATTGCTATTACTGTGGGAACCAGACCCCTGGGGTGCCACAGAACCATGTAGTGCATAGGAGGGAGAGAGCAGTTCCTGGGCGCACTGAGAAGGAGGTATAAAAGGTGGGCACCATCTTAGTTCAGTTCAGTTCAGTCAGAGAGAAGAAGTGACAGAGTAAGGGCCTCTGCATGGGGCTCTGCTCCGGAGGCAGGCCTAGCCTGTGAAGCCCAGCCAGCACTGAAAGAGCAAGGAGAGAGAGTTGAGAGTAAGAGGAGAAGACAGGGAGCAGAGGCTCAGACCGAGCTCTGCTCCGCAGGCAGGCCTGAGAGAGCGGCTGGAGCCTGGAGGAAGGAGAAGGATGAAAGAGGAGTGGAGAGGCTCCAGGAACAAGGAACGAAGGGACCCCAGGGGTGTGGACCGGCGAGTCACCACCGCACGCCCGAATCTACCTGCGTAGGGGGGTCAGGCCAAAGGGGGAGACCGGTCCCCGAAACTAGTGGAGGCGGGGAACTACCCTCAGCTAGAAACCGGAGGCTGTGACATTTTATCTGGCGCAGCCCCTCGCTATACCTGCTAGGAAGGCACCACATAGGGTCAGGGAAACAGCGCCAAGGTTTACCAGAGAAGGCCCGAGGCAGCCGGACAGAAGCGAGATCACTGGCGGGGTATGACAGGCCAGAGAAAGGACACACAAAGGGGGTCATGTGAAACGCTCCAAAGTTATCTGGGAGTAGGCCGAGACCCTCACCTGGTGAACACAGTGCGACGTGGGACGTTATGATCAGCTGTAGTAACGTGGATAAAGAACTGTGAGTAAACACCCTGGACTGCATTACAGGACTCTGTGTCGTTACTGCTGCTTCCGCGCGCCATCACCCCCAATATCCACACTTGCTGTCCTGAGGCTATACTCCTCCCGTGTACTATCCTCTGCTGCACCCACAACACCAGCCTCAGCGGTCTGCCCTGCAGTGGCGGTTCACTCTGACCGCAATCCACGGGTGGCGTAGTCGGACACTCAGCATATAGACTGCCATTTGGTTTGACCGCCCTGGGCACGGACCGGGTCCCCGCCACGCACGGACTACAACCCCCAGCATCCACCACGGGCCCGGTTCCGGGTATCCCCACACACACGGCCCAGGGGGCGCGTCACATCACCACCTTCTCCTGGCCTGAGTCTGCCAGCATTGTCTTGGACATTCCTGCATCCTGTCTTCCAGGAGGGGGCAGGAGACAGGCACAGCTAGTGGGAAGCCCCCCCCATGACCGGTATTGGCCGGGAGGTTTCCCCTTTTAAAAGAGGCGGTTATGGGGATTGGATAGTGGGAAGTTGGGAGGGGGGGCGGGCAGTGGGAGAGGCGGTTATAAAGGCAAAAGTGCGGGAAAACTGCCATTCCTTGAGGAGCAGCAGAAGAGGATTTACCAGAAAATAGAGTCCGTGGAATCCCTGGTGGTCCGGCTGAGAGACGTCGCCCGGTCACACAGCGATGGATGGCTTCAGGCCCAGCTGTCTGCTCTGCTTGGAGCAGCTGGGAATCAGGAGCTGCCATCAGAAGCGGGGAGAAGGAGCAGGAGGACCCGGCCCCCGGAGAGACTGTCACCGGAGGTAACCACGCGCAACAAGCGCAGGCTCCGGAGCCCCTCCGGGGACCCTGCGGGATGCGAGAGTGATGGTGCGGTCCCTTCCTGCCGCACTCACCCCGGCAGGAATCTATCCAGCCGGCCTGTGGGCGCAGCACAGCGGGGATCGTGGCCCGCGCCGGAAGTCGGGGCCGCGCCGGAAGTGAGGGCCGCTCCGGATGTGCAGCCTGGGGGAGCAGCGCTGCTGGTGCCAGAGGTCCGGCCCCAGCAGACCAGCGCATGCAAGCTGCAGCTGGGCCGAGCAGGCCTGCTGAAAATCGTGAGGGGGCCAATGCTTCAGGAGAGGGACCAGGAGGAACGAGGGAGGCGCACACCATGCGGCAGGCACCACTGGCGATGCTCCTGTCGGAGTGCCTGCTGGGAGGAGCACCAGGAGATCAGGACAGCAGGCATCTGCAGGCAGGCAGCAGTCCAGGGAACCCCTGCTGCCTGGGTCATTTGGAGGACGTGGAGCAGAGGTAGAGGCGGACAGCGACACCACGTTGCCCAGCAGCGTTCGTCCCGTCAGCGCGGACCAGGCCCGTGTGTCTGGGTCTGGTAGTCGGAGAAGGCCCAGAGCTGTGTCCAGGAGCGCAAGGAGGTCCGGCGGTAGGCGATCCTCTGTGAGAAGCCCGGCTGCATCATCCGTGACTGTTCAGGTCACCCCTGGTGACGTGGAGGCCATGGGCGCGGGCCTTGAGCAGCGAACAGATTCAGAGGGATCGGATTCCAGCGGCGACCGTGACGGAGGAAGAGATCGTCAGGATTCAGGATTTCCGGCTGGCGGGGACACAGCACCTGCGCAGCTGCATAAGTATGATTCTATGTCTGGTGTTTAGCCTGCATGGGCTGTATTGTGTGGGGAAGGTAGTGGTCAGTTTGCAGGGCAGGGTGGAAGGACTTTAGGCGGTCCCGGGGGCGCCGAGGTATCGGGGATTAGGGATATCTTGCAGAGTATGTCACAGATTTTGTGTAGAATGGAGGGCGGAACAGCGGGTGGGTCAAGGGCATCCCCCGTAGGAGCCTAGTTACCAGGTCAGGATGTGTTGCCACAGGCTAGTTACAGTGTGGTTGGGTCTGCGGCGGGCACAGAGGTAGCATCTACGGGTGTTTCAGTGTCGGTTCAGACGGAAAAAGACAAGGGGGATACGGTAAAGCTGGATGACAGGGCAAAGGGTGAGGTGTATGTGTGCTTCGACGGGCCACTGGGTGCACATTTAAAAAAAGAGGTGAAAGAGAAAATTTGTCGTGATGAATATGTCGAAATTTTCTCCCTACTTCCCTTGGAGAAGTTTAATTTAGACAAAGGGACGAAGGATGATAGCAAAAAGGAGGAGAAGGAGAAGCGCAGGTGGCACTTGATCCCTCAGACATTTGTAAATTGCCTTCAAGCGTTTGCTATATTGGCTAGTGTCATTGGGTAGAAGTTTCCTGAGAATTGCTTGGATTTATTTTGTTATTTAGATGCTACTGGGGAAGCGCATCGTACTTACGGGGGTCAGACATGGCTGAGGTATGACGAGCAATTCAGGCAGAGGAAGGCGGTGCGGCCTGAGATTAAGTGGGATCAGAAGGATATTGGCCTTTGGTAGAAAGTGATGGCCCCGGCTAGGTACAGGCAGTCCTTTCATGGGAGCGGAGGGAGCGGGAGTCAACTGTCAGGACAGGGGGGCGGTAGTCAGGGAACACAGGGAGGAAAAGAGAAGTCTGGAACGTGCTGGCAATTTAATGATGGCCAGTGCAAATACGGGAACAGCTTTAAGTTTAAACATGTTTGTTCCCATTGTAATGGGAGCTCCCACGGGGCCTCAAAATGCTTCAAAAAAGGAAAAGGAAGGCTGTCCGTGGGTACCAGTCAAGGGGGTGACTCCAGTGAATCTGCTAGGGATGGCCCCCTTTCTAAGTAGATATCCTGATCAATTGAAGTCTACAGTTATTGGTAATGGTTTTTTGGAAGGTTTCAGGATCCCGCCACCTGATCATAAAGTTCCTTTCTCTGTTAAGAATTTGAGGTCTGCTTTGTTGCATCCAGAGGTTGTCAGTGCTAAGTTGTCAAAGGAGGTTGAGTTAGGTCGTATGGCTGGGCCGTTTGAGAGTCTGCCGGTTAAAGGGGTGATTATTTCTCCTTTAGGGGTAGTGCCTAAGAAGGAGCCGAATAAATTTCGCTTGATTCAGCATTTGTCGTATCCTTTCGGTCAATGACGGTATCGCGCCAGAATTATGTTCGGTAGAATATATGTGACACTCGCAAGCCCTGCCCTGGGAAGATGGGGTATACTCGGAGCCGGGTCAGATGTTGAGGGGGATGCAGCCGTGGCCTGGACCCGTTCCGTGCCCAGGGCCGTCACATTAAAAATGATGTTAGGGCTTTCCGGGTTGAGTGGTAATTGTCAACTACGCCACCTGTGGTGTCTGGTGAAGGGGCCACCAGCGCCGCTACAGTCTGCTGAGGCCCGGTGTCATGGCGGATAAAGTTCTTGCTGCTCCCCACAGGCGGAGCGCGGCCTCAGGGCAGGCAAGGCAGGATAGAGGGGGGTTAGTAGTGCGGGGAGTACGGGCACCGCGTCGCGTGGTATGGCGCATAATGAACAGTCCGGAGGCCATAGGAATGAACTTCCAAGGCTTTACTCACAGTTCTCTCAAGCAGCGCAAGGCTTCTCCCTGCTCCTCGCGGAGTCCTGCGGCCACCAAGGACGGGGGTCCGACTACCTCCGAGGAAGTCCAGTGTGAGGTAGCATCCCTACACCAGAGTGTTCCTGCACTACAGACTTTACCCTTTCCCGTCTGTGCGTGTGTAGATAGGCCGGGTCTCCCTCTGAGCTCCTCTCAGGTGTAGTGCTCGGATGGCAATTCCTCTCCATCCAAAGCCCGGCGGTATCCTCAGGGCCTAACCGGGCTTTCCCGTCCTGGACATAGAGTACGAGGTCGGGTGTCGGGGGCCGGTACCCCTCTTGCAGCCGGAATCCCTCTGAATAGATCAGGTAGGGGAGGACAGGTGGCGTGCTCCGCTCCGTCTGCATCCTCCCAGGGACCCATTTGCTAGGGAGCCACACTCTAAAGCTCCCGGGCCTTCTTGATCCTGGTCCTTGGCCGGGTTGAGACATTCCTTGCCTGCAACCTTCCTCTCGTCCTATAGATCGGAGTACGAGGGCTGTGTCCCATACCGGTGCAGGCCCACACAGGATCTGCGCTCCCGGAGGGAAGTCACATTGCACAAAGTATTTTGACAGCACAGTGACAGCCGACAGACCAGCAAAGGCTAGAATGAAGGACCAAAGACAGGACAGAACTAAAAAGGACCCACCGAAGACCAAGATCAAAGATGGCATTCTATTAAATCTGAAATTAGAAGTGTCACTAACTAACTGCTCCTCCACCCACACCCACTAAGTGGTTCCTACCACTTTGTGTTCCCCAGTATCCCTGTAACCAGGGGAGCAGCACCTAGTGCATACTAGCTCCCTCTGGTGGAAATGTGGTGTTGGATGCAAAAGGCTAGGTCACTACCATCACACTAGGCTTACCTCAGAGGAGGAACACCACACTCCATTAAAGAAGTGCAGCATTCCTGTGGCGGTCGAACCCTCAGGGGCGCCACATATACATCATTTGATACAGCGGTGTCATGGGTGCGCCGGTATGGGCCTGGGTCATTGTTAGCTAAAACCGACATTGAATCAGCTTTTAGGTTACTCCCGATTTACCCGGCTAGCATTCCGTTATTGGGTTGTTTTTGGAACAAAGGTTATTATCTGGATAGGTGTTTGCTTATGGGTTGCTCGATTTCATGTTCATTGTGTGAAACTTTTAGTACTTTTCTGGAATGGGTGGTCAGGGATGTTGCAGGTGTGCAGTCCGTTATTCATTACCTGGATCATTTTTTGTTCATAGGTCCTCCAGACTCATTGGTTTGTTGTAATTTGTTAGCAGCCATGGTGTGGGTGGCAGAACGTTTTGGTGTTCCTTTGGCAAAAGAAAAAACTGAAGGTCCTTGTACTGCATTGAGTTTTTTGGGAATACTGATTGATGTGGACAGAATGGAGTGTCGATTGCCCGAGGATAAATTGTCATTGCTCAGGCAGGAGGTCGAGCGAATCGGTAAATTGCGCAAGGTGACATTGAAGGAGCTGCAGTCGCTGTTAGGGAGATTGAACTTTGCATGTAGGATTATGCCTATGGGTAGAATATTTTGTCGCAGGTTGTCAAGGGCAACAGCAGGTGTGCGGGCATCGCATCATTTTATTCGTTTCAATAGAGAGCACAGAGAGGATTTGTTGGTGTGGAACCATTTTTTGGTCAATTACAACGGCAAGTCATTGATTCAGCAGGAGTTTTTGAACAGCTTTGATTGCGAGATTTAAACGGACGCTGCTGGCGGTGTTGGCTATGGGGCTTTTTGCAAGGGAAAGTGGAGTGTTAATAAATGGCCTGATTCATGGAAGGAGAGGGGTCTTACAAAGAATCTTGCTCTTCTGGAATTATTCCCAATTGCAGTCGCGGTCTCGATTTGGGGTGAGTTTTTCTTGAATCGAAGAGTCAGGTTTCACTGCGATAATATGGGTGTGGTGGCGGTGATTAACAGCTTGTCGGCTTTGTCTCCTCCGGTTATTAAGCTGGTCAGGGAATTGGTACTCCGGTGTTTGGAGTTGAATGCGTGGATTTCGGCGGTGTATGTGCCAGGTGTGCAAAATTCTATAGCGGATGCTTTGCCTCGTTTCCAGTGGGAGCGTTTTTGGGCTCTGACACCAGAGGCAGAAGCCGCAGGAGTGGAATGTCCTTCACAGTTGTGGCAGCTGGTTACGGACGAGCTGGAAGATTGATCCAGGAGTCAGTTTCGAGTTCAACCTGGTCTTCTTATGAGGCATCGTGGCGAGTATGGCAAAGCTGGGTGTCCCATTGGGGGGCGGTAGAGAGTGATGAGGATAGAACACTGGCAGTTTTGTTTTTAGTTGGTAAGGCTGCAGAGTTAGGGTGGTCGGCATCTAGAATCAGTAAATTTATTGCCGGGCTTGCATTCGGTTTCAAATTTTAGGGATTGTTTGATGTCACAAAATCCTTTTTAGTTAAGCAGGCACTTAGAGGTTTTCGAAAAGGTAGCAGGAGCTTGGATAAGCGTAGGCCAGTCTGTTTAGTATGTTGGAAAGGTTAGGTGTTGTTTTGGAAAGGATTTGTTGCTCTACTTTCGAGGCGGCGCTATTTAAGTTAGCTGTTTCCTTAGCCTTTTTCGGGGCGATGAGAGTAGGTGAATTGGTCGCCCCCAGTAGGAATAGGGTGGGAGGTTTATTAGCTGAAGACATGAGCTGCTGGGCCAGGGGTATCGATTTTTGGAAAGACGGATCAGTTGGGCAGAGGTAAGCGCGTTGTGTTAGGTAGAGTGGACGGGGCGTTGATGTGTCCAAGGAGGTGCTTGGAGGCATATTGGCACGTGTGGTCAGGGAGAGCCGGCCCACTTTTATGTCACTGTGACGGGGCATTCCTGTCCAGATTTCAGTTTATAGCCGTTCTTAAAAAGGGGGTGCAGGAGTTGGGCCTTAGCCCAGATGTGTATGGTTCACATTCTTTTAGGATTGGCGCAGCGTCAGAGGCTGATAGGTGCAGCTTGGGGGCAGAGGTGATAAAGCGGATTGGCAGGTGGAGTTCGGACCGTTATTTGACGTATGTTCGGCGTTAAATACCGCAGGATTTTTGTCATTTACGAGTTGTTGAATATGCTTGTTATTATTCTTTTAGGTGGCGTTCCCTTGTTATCCTAGATTTTCGGACATTCATATGTGCATTGGGGGGCGCTGCGTGCTGATGTAAGGTGTGACGGTAGGCAATTGGGTTTTCCGAGGGAACAGGTGATTATCCGTTGGCTAGGTATAAGGGGGATGGTATAGAGCCGGGTTATGTCGGAGTTTCACAAGGCGGCTAGATTGGACAGAACACCTGATATTTTGGTTGTACATATGGGAGGGAACGATTTGGGGGCTAGGCCCGTGAGAGAGTTAATTCGGGATATCTGTTTTGATTTTTTAAGGTTGTGGACTTCGTTTCCGGGGGTGCTGACAGTTTGGTCAGATATAGTGCCTAGGAAAAAATGGCGGGCGGCCAGATCGGTAAAAGGGATAAATAGAGCAAGAGTAAAGTTAAATAGGGCCGTATACAGCTTTGTGTCAAGGAATGGTGGTATAAGCGTTAGGCCCTTTGAGTTGGAATCTGGGGTTGGTAATTTCTGGTTAGAGGACGGTGTTCATCTCAATGCAATCGGGATTGATCTTTGGGCCCTGGCAATACAGGAAGGGATTGACAGGGCGTTGGTGGCTTTGGGGCACTCACGAGCCTAAGGTTTCATGGCTGTTCGTGGTTGGCGGGGGGTGGGGTTCTTGGAGTTGGTACCGAATTGTCGGTGGAAGGAATTGGTAAAATTCCAGGTCGTTTAAATTAAGTGGGGGGTGATCTGGCAGTCGGTTCTGGGCTCTGGACGGGGTTTTACCCTGGGAGCTTTTAGTTGGTTTGTCTTTCACGGACTGTGGAAGTTTGGTGCCCTCGAGCTGGTGGTGCACGGCTCAGGGTAGCATGGCGGTTGAGTTCTTATAGTTTATTTTAAAGCCAGATCTATTAGCTCCAAGAACCCTCCCTCCATATATATATTTATTTCATTGTTAATTTGATTGTTATTGTTGTTTGTTAATAAAATGGCCGCTGTGGTCAAAATTTATTCAAAGAATAACAGGTTGTACTGATTTTATTTTGGGACGGGATAACGGGATCCTTGGGTAAGGTGGGAGAAGGTAATCCATCAGGTAAGAAATAGTGTTGAGCGAGCACTAAAATGCTCGGGTGCTCGAAGCTCGGGCCGAGCTCACCGTGATACTCGGGTGCTCGACCCGAGCAACGAGCCCAATGTTAGACTATGGGAGACCCGAGCATTTTTGGGCGGCACCCCCGGCAATCTGTAGAAAGCCTAAAAAGTGCCCAAAACGATAGTGACAGTGCTCAAATGACATGGGGACACCATGGGGATGGCCCCAAGAAGCATTTCTGACCCCAGGTCACTGCTGTCAACAACGTGGTCAGAGGTATTAATCCACTTTTACGGGCTCACAATAAAACGTTCAAAAACAAAACTGAAACTGTTTTCCTGTGAAATATTTTAAGGAACATCCTTTCCAGGGTAAAGACTTGAGTATAAGGTAAAATAAATAACCAAAAACAAAAATACTCCTCCACACCTTGGGCTATGTTCACAACTAGCATTTTTTATGCATTTTTGCACTTTTGTATTACTTTCAACCGTGACAAATGCATTCACCGGGAAATGTCATTTTAGCATTTTACAACCTTATCTGGCCATGTGCTGTGTGACACATGCATACAGTGCTGAAAAGACATGGGAACAGCATAGGGAAGACCCCTGGAAGCATCTCTGACACCCAGGTCACTGCCTAAAAGTGTGCCCATCAGAAGTGATCCTTGCTGCATCAGAAGATGCAGACATGCAACTATCCCCGTGCAAGTCCTTGTCCCAGGGCAGTGTTCAATTGTACCTCCCCCATTCCTTGCAATGCAAGCGCAAGTATGCAGCCCGCCACCCACCCACCCCCAGGCTGCAATACCATACTGCTTGCTTGCTTGCACTTGAAATTGGGCCTTTTAGGCATGTGGAGGCGGAATCTGGCCACGACATCATGGCTGTGTCGGCGGCCTGATATCCATACTCAGTCCCCAGCCGCCCGGTGGCCGGGTGTCCACGCCTGGTCCCCAGCCGCCAGGGGGCGGCCGGGTGTCCATACTCGGTCCCCAGCCGCCCCTATTTGAAGGACAGCCTAACCACAAACACGTGGAAAAGTGAATGTGGCCAGGGATGGTCCATCTCACTGACGCCGTCACACTGGGTTGATATTGTGGAAGCCGGGACACAGTTGGACACTGGGATGCAACACGTCCTCCAGACATAGAGGATTGCGGGTCCTGGGTCAATCAGGCTTCAACACAAAGTTCAGAAGGTAGACAGCAGCAGTGGTCGGCCTCCTATACGATGAGTAAATCCATCTCCTTAGCTTTCTGTTCCTTGAAATGCAAGCGCATGTATGTAGTAGCGGCTAGGCCTGAGGTGGTCAGGGTTTTGGCGCATATCCTACCTCCTCCGAGGATTGCTGGATGTTTTCCTGCTACTATCCCAGTTCTATGACTCCCGTTAAAACAAAGCTTCAGGTGATGAATGATGGATGAGGTGGTGGCAAAGGAGAAAGAGCAGGAGGAACAGGGACCATTCACATCAATATCAGGCCAGTCAACCACACATGTCTTGTAGGATATGTTTCTGTACCAAAAGGAGCGGTTCGCCTACACAGTTATAGGGCATGCAGTGAGTGCAATGCCTACCAAAAATTTCGAGGCACTCCAATGCCCCTTGGAAGTGACATGGAGGTCAGAGGGCCTTAACTAAACCGTTTTTTCCATTTAAAGCAACTGGGTCTCCTGTACACTGTTGGCCTAAGCAGTGAATGGAAGGCTTTCCAAAAATTATGAGGAACTGCAATGCCCCTTGAAACAAACGTGGATTACAGCTTACTAAAAACCTTCTACCCATTATTGGGGAGTGGGTCTCCCTTAGTGTTCGCCTATGCATTGAAAATAAAAAGCTCATTAAAATTAGGAGGAAATGCAATGTCCGTTGGAAGAGTCGTGGAGGTTAGAGTTAATTAAAAACAACATTTCAATGACCCTTGGAAGAGCTGTGGAGTTCAGAGTAGTTTGACAAGACGCTTTTAATGCCCCTTTGAAGAGACGTGGAGGTCAGAGTGGTTTAACAAGACTGTTTTAATGCCCCTTGGAAGAGTGGTGGAGGTCGCAGTGGGAAAAAAAGACAATATCAATGCCCCTTGGAAGAGTGGTGGAGGTCACAGTAGCTTAACAAGACGGTTTTAATGCCCCTTGGAAGAGTGGTGGAGGTCGCAGTGGAATAAAAATACAATATCAATGCCCCTTGGAAGAGTGGTGGAGGTCACAGTAGCTTAACAAGACAGTTTTAATGCCCCTTGGAAGAGTGGTGGAGGTCACAGTATCTTAGCAAGACAGTTTTAATGCCACTTGGAAGAGTGGAGGAGGTCGCAGTGGAATAAAAAGACAATATCAATGCCCCTTGGAAGAGTGGTGGAGGTCACAGTAGCTTAACAAGACGGTTTTAATGCCCCTTGGAAGAATGGTGGAGGTCACAGTAGCTTAACAAGACAGTTTTAATGCCCCTTGGAAGAGACGTGGAGGTCACAGTAGCTTAACAAGATGGTTTTAATGCCCCTTGGAATAGTGGTGGAGGTCACAGTAGCTTAACAAGACGGTTTTAATGCCCCTTGGAAGAGATGTGAAGGTCACAGTAGCTTAACAAGACGGTTTTAATGCCCCTTGGAAGAGTGGTGGAGGTCACAGTAGCTTAACAAGACAGTTTTAATGCCCCTTGGAAGAGTGGTGGAGGTCGCAGTGGAATAAAAAGACAATATCAATGTCCGTTGGAAGAGTGTAGGAGGTCACAGTAGCTTAACAAGACAGTTTTAATGCCCCTTGGAAGAGTGGTGGAGGTCGCAGTGGAATAAAAAGACAATATCTATGTCGCTTGGAAGAATGGTGGAGGTCACAGTAGCTTAAAAAGACAGTTTTAATGCCTCTTGGAAGAGCTGTGGAGTTCAGAGTGGTTTAACAAGACGGTTTTAATGCCCCTTGGAAGAGTGGTGGAGGTCACAGTAGCTTAACAAGACAGTTTTAATGCCCCTTGGAAGAGCTTTGGAGTTCAAAGTGGTTTAACAAGATGGTTTTAATGCCCCTTGGAAGAGTGGTGGAGGTCACAGTAGCTTAACAAGACAGTTTTAATGCCCCTTGGAAGAGTGGTGGAGGTCGCAGTGGAATAAAAAGACAATATCAATGCCACTTGGAAGAGTGGTGGAGGTCACAGTAGCTTAACAAGACAGTTTTAATGCCCCTTGGAAGAGATGTGAAGGTCACAGTAGCTTAACAAGACGGTTTTAATGCCCCTTGGAAGAGTGGTGGAGGTCACAGTAGCTTAACAAGACAGTTTTAATGCCCCTTGGAAGAGTGGTGGAGGTCGCAGTGGAATAAAAAGACAATATCAATGTCCCTTGGAAGAGTGGAGGAGGTCACAGTAGCTTAACAAGACAGTTTTAATGCCCCTTGGAAGAGTGGTGGAGGTCGCAGTGGAATAAAAAGACAATATCTATGTCGCTTGGAAGACTGGTGGAGGTCACAGTAGCTTAAAAAGACAGTTTTAATGCCTCTTGGAAGAGCTGTGGAGTTCAGAGTGGTTTAACAAGACGGTTTTAATGCCCCTTGGAAGAGTGGTGGAGGTCACAGTAGCTTAACAAGACAGTTTTAATGCCCATTGGAAGAGCTTTGGAGTTCAAAGTGGTTTAACAAGATGGTTTTAATGCCCCTTGGAAGAGTGGTGGAGGTCACAGTAGCTTAACAAGACAGTTTTAATGCCCCTTGGAACAGTGGTGGAGGTCGCAGTGGAATAAAAAGACAATATCAATGCCACTTGGAAGAGTGGTGGAGGTCACAGTAGCTTAACAAGACGGTTTTAATGCCCCTTGGAAGAGTGGTGGAGGTCACAGTAGCTTAACAAGACAGTTTTAATGCCCCTTGGAAGAGTGGTGGAGGTCGCAGTGGAATAAAAAGACAATATCAATGTCCCTTGGAAGAGTGGTGGAGGTCACAGTAGCTTAACAAGATGGTTTTAATGCCCCTTGGAAGAGACGTGGAGGTCACAGTAGCTTAACAAGACGGTTTTAATGCCCCTCGGAAGAGTGGTGGAGGTCACAGTGGAATAAAAAGACAATATCAATGCCCCTTGGAAGAATGGTGGAGGTCACAGTAGCTTAATAGGATGCTTTTAATGCCCCTTGGAAGAGTGGTGGAGGTCACAGTAGCTTAACAAGACAGTTTTAATGCCCCTTGGAAAAGTGGTGGAGGTCACAGTGGAATAAAAAGACAATATCAATGCCCCTTGGAAGAGCTGTGGAGTTCAGAGTGGTTTAACAAGACCATTTTAATGCCCCTTACCAGAGCCATGCAGTACAGCATATTAAAAACATTATTCCCATTATTGGGGAGTGGGTCTCCCATAGTCTTTGCCTATGCCGTCCAAGCAAAAGCTGCCAAAAATTAGGACGGAGGAACTTGCAATGCTAGCAAACAAGTGCCATGCAGTACAGCATATTAAAAACATTATTCCCATTATTGGGGAGTGGGTCTCCCATAGTCTTTGCCTATGCCTTCCAAGCAAAAGCTGCCAAAAATTAGGACGGAGGAACTTGCAATTCTGGCAACATGGACCACGGTCACCCTGGTAGTATGGTGGCAGCGGAGGCTGAGGATAAGGAGAAGAGCAAAATACAGCCGAAATGAGGAAGCATATACCCATGTGTGGGTGTGAAGCGGTGCATGGGAATACACCTCCCGAAATTACACAGTGGATTTGACTTTATGTTACTCTGCTGTCATTTGTTGGTGATGAGAAGTCTGGCCCAATCCAGCCCTTGTTTATTTTGATAAGAGTCAGCTTGTCAGCATTGTCAGTAGACAGGCGAGTGCGTTTATCAGTTATAATTCCCCCAGCGGCACTAAAAACACGCTCCGATAACACGCTAGCGGCAGGGCAGGCCAGGACCTCCAAGGCGTACAGAGCGAGTTCATTCCAAGTGTCCAGCTTGGATACCCAATAATTAAAAGGCACAGAGGAATCACGGAGGACGCTGGTATGGTCGGCAAGGTACTCCCTCACCATTTTTTGAAACTTTCCACTCCTTGTGAGAGTACCCCGCGCCTCAGGGCCTGTAAGCTGGGCACGTCTCTGAAAACTGTCCCAGGCAGTTGACAGTGTTCCCCTGCCTCTGCTGGATTGGAGTAGCGTCTCTCTCGCCTGTACGCCTTGGTTGGTCAATGAACTGTGACCTCTGCCGCTAGCGTGTTCAGATGGGAATTTTTTTAAAAGTTCTGCAGCAAGGGCCTTCTGGTTCTGCCCCATTTTTGTAGACCTCTCCACCTCAGGTATAAGAGAGTGAAAGTTCTCCTTGTAGCAAGGGTCTAAAAGTGTCACCAACCAGTAATGCCTGTCGCCTAACATTTTGACAACGCGAGGGTCACGGTTAAGGCAGCGTAACATAAAGTCAGCCATGCGTGCCAGACTGGTAACGGGCAAGATTTCCATGTCCTCACCAAGATGACGACTGACCATGCTCTCCTCCTCCTCCTCCTCCCCCTGTCCTCAGGCCACCCACGCTGAACCGACGGTATGACAGTTGTACAGGTACTACCGTCTACAGCGCATGATACCAGTTCTTCCACCTCCTCCTTCTCCTCTCCCTCATTGTCCCCCAATGCACGTTGGGATTAGATGAGGCTGGGCTGTGTGTAATCGCCCGCTATGGCTTCTTGATCCATCTCATCATACTCTGGCTGCAATGCCTCCTCTTTAATTCTCTGCAGAGAGCGTTGCAAAAGACAGACAATGCTGACGCTAATGACGGCGTCATCGCCACTCACCATCTTGGTGGACTCCTCAAAGTTTGTCAGGATGGTACATATGTCAGACATCCAGGTCCACTCCTGAGGTCTTATGTGTGAAGTCTGACCTGAATATCGATGGCCTTGTTGCAGCTGGTACTCCACAACTGCTCTCTTCTGCTCACAAATCCTTTGCAACATGTGGAGGGTAGAGTTCCAACGTGTGGGGACATCACACACCAGTCGGTGTGCCGGAAGCTGTAAACGCTGCTGCAACACAGCTAGGGCGGTGGAAACTGTAGCCGACTTCCGAAAATGAGCTGACAGGCGGCGTACTTTGACGAGCAGATCTGGCAACTCGGGGTACGATTTAAGAAGCCGCTGAACCACGAGATTAAGCACATGAGCCAGGCATGGTACGTGTGTGATCTCGCCTCGTCTCAGAGCCGCCACCAGGTTACAGCCATTGTCACACACGACCATGCTTGGATGTAGGTTCAGCGGTCTCAGCCACAGATCTGCCTGCTCTTTCACAGCTATCCACAACTCACAAGCAGTGTGACGTTTATCACCTAAGCTTTTCAGTTTCAGCACAGCCTGTTGCTGTGGCAGTACTGCAGTGCTTCCAGCTTGTAACTGATGTGGTGATATCTGAGATGGAGGCTGAACATGAGGAGGAGGAGGATGATGCGCAGGAGCTGTACACTGTGGGGGCAACTCTGACTGACATAGGGCCCGCAATCCTCGGTGTGGGGAGGATGTATTTCCGTCCCAAGGTCCAACTGGGTCCCAGCTTCCACTATGTTTACCCAGTGTGCCGTCAGGGAGATGTACCGTCGCTGGCCACAAGCACTTGTCCACGTGTCCGTTGTCAGGTGGATTCTCCCAGTAACTGCGTTGTTAAGGGTACGGCAGATGTTTTGGGACACGTGCTTGTGTAGTGCGGGGATGGCACACAGGGCAAAATAGTGTCGGCTGGGGACCGAGTACCGAGGGACGGCCACCGCCATAAGATTGCGGAAGGATTCCGTCTCCACCAGCCTAAAAGGCAGCATTTCCAATGCAAGCAGTCGTGAAATGTGCGAATTTAGGACTGTGGCCTGTGGGGCTTTGGCTGCGAATTTGCGCTTTCGTTCAAAGCTCTGGGATATGGACAATTGAACGCTGCGGTGGGACATGGACGTGGACGTTGATGCTGTTTCTTGAGAAACTGCTATAACAAGTGAAGACTGAGAGGAGGGGGTATCTTTGCATGCAGTATGGACAGGGGGTTGCCTTGCACGCACAACATGGGGTACTCTTACACGCACAACAGCGGATGAAGCAGTGGTGACACCCGCTGACACTGGTCGTGGACCCTGGGGTTTGCCCCACAAAGTCGGGTGCTTTGCTGACATGTGCCTGGTCATGCTGGTGGTGGTCAGGCTGGTAGTTTTGTCACCCCTGCTGAAGCTGGCATGGCAGGTGGTACAAATGGCCTTTTTGGGGTTATCAGCAGAGTCTTTAAAAAAATTCCAGACTCTGGAAGACCTACCGGTTGTACTGGCAACGTCCCTCGTGTTGGCCTACACCAGACTCTTTTAAACAGATATATTGGTGTCTGAACAGTCAGGGAGACACTATTACTGTTTTTTTTACAGAGAAAATGCCAAAAACAGGATAATACAGAGATTTGAACAGTGGAACTGCAAAACCACAGTTCTAGTAATCTGGCCTACACCAGAATCTTTTAAACAGATATATTTGTGTCTGAACAGTCAGGGAGACACTATTACTGTTTTTTTTACGGAAAAAATGCCAAAAGCAGGATAATACAGAGATTTGAACCGTGGAACTGCAAAACCACAGTTCTAGTTATCTGGCCTACACCAGAATCTTTTAAACAGATATATTTGTGTCTGAACAGTCAGGGAGACACTATTACTGTTTTTTTTTACGGAAAAAATGGCAAAAGTAGTATAATACAGAGATTTGAACAGTGGAACTGCAAAACCACAGTTCTAGTTATCTGGCCTACACCAGACTTTTTTAAACAGATATATTTGTGTCTGAACAGTCAGGGAGACACTATTACTGTTTTTTTTTAACAGATAAAATACCAAAAGCAGGATAATACAGAGATTTGAACCGTGGAACTGCAAAACCAAAGTTCTAGCTATCTGGCCTACACCAGACTCTTTTAAACAGATATATTGGTGTCTGAACAGTCAGGGAGACACTATTACTGTTTTTTTTTTTTCGGAAAAAATGCCAAAAGCAGGATAATACAGAGATTGAACCGTGGAACTGCAAAACCAAAGTTCTAGTTATCTTGCCTACACCAGACTCTTTTAAACGGATATATTGGTGTCTGAACAGTCAGGGAGACACTATTACTGTTTTTTTTTATGGAAAAAATGCCAAACGCAGGATAATACAGAGATTTGAACCGTGGAACAGCAAAACCAAAGTTCTAGTTATCTGGCCTACACCAGACTCTTTTAAACAGATATATTTGTGTCTGAAGAGTCAGGGAGACACTATTACTGTTTTTTTTTACGGAAAAAATGCCAAAAGCAGGATAATACAGAGATTTGAACCGTGGAACTGCAAAACCAAAGTTCTAGTTATCTGGCCTACACCAGACTCTTTTAAACAGATATATTGGTGTCTGAACAGTCAGGGAGATACTATTACTGTTTTTTTTTATGGAAAAAATGCCAAACGCAGGATAATACAGAGATTTGAACCGTGGAACAGCAAAACCAAAGTTCTAGTTATCTGGCCTACACCAGACTCTTTTAAACAGATATATTGGTGTCTGAACAGTCAGGGAGACACTATTACTGTTTTTTTTACGGAAAAAATGCCAAAAGCAGGATAATACAGAGATTTGAACTGTGGAACTGCAAAATCAAAGTTCTAGTTATCTGGCCTACACCAGACTCTTTTAAACAGATATATTGGTGTCTGAACAGTCACAAACACACTCAGTTGTTTTTTTGGGGGGGGGATACCAAAAGGTTAATAAGACGGGTATTTATACAGTCTGATTGAGGAAAAAAAAAATACAGGATTTAGATGAAAAAAAAAAAGGATTTTTCCTGGCCCCTGAGACCGGGGGATAAGTCTAGCAATTTGACCAGCAGGAGCAGCACACAGGACTGTAATGCAGTGTTTGTTGGTATAACCACTGCGTCTGCTATACAGCCTGCCTGATATCTGGGATGGATATTAGTCCTGAGAAGGACTGTTTGTTTGATTTGGCAGGCTTTAGAGACCCTACACTACCTATTTCGCACTATATATCTCTCCCTAATTCAGCAGCACTGACCCTACACTGATCCCGGGCGACTGTGTCCAAGATGGCGGCGTCCGGTTTTAAATACTCGAGGTGACGCTGTGCGGCCAGCCAATCATTGTAATGCCCACAAACAACATGGCTGCGGCATTACAGTGACTGATTGGCAATCCCTGCATGTTCTTTGGCTCTGTAAAGAGCGCCAAACGTGCAGGGCGGAGACCCGAGCTCCCGCCCGAGTAACCCGAAAATGCTCGGTGCTCGCCGAACATCCCGAGTAATGAGATGCTCGGGCGAGTACCGAGCAGTGTCGAGCATGCTCGCTCAACACTAGTAAGAAACCATATAGTCCGTACCAGGTCATGAGGCCTGCAGTGTTTCAAATCCTTGCGGCATATGTGCTTTCATGTGTCCTGCCTGTCTGCGGCCTCCAGCTGATCTATGTTCCCACCCGGACCTGGGGTTTAGAGGATCCACCTCAAAAGGTGAGCCCTTAACACCTCCTGATAGAGGTTGAGAGTGATGGGCTTTCATGACCACTCAATCGGCACACGATCATGTTATCCCTTACAGCAGTTGTCCCATATGTCAGGTCTATCATGAACAAGAAAAATTAAGTGGTTCATTTCCATCTTTGGTATGAGGAATGCTTACACCACACATTCAGGAAATGCAAATATAGGACTAGAAGGAGATTCCAGGTATAGACTAGCAACTAGAAAGAAAAATTGTACTGATGACATCTGTGTGAAATCCATTTTCTTTCATGGAGCCATAGACTTGCATTAGCGAGTTTGATCCAAAACTTGGATGAAAAATGAACATGTCTTTTTTTTGTGGAACACACAGCCTGAAAAAAAATAGGACATGTGAACAGCCCCATAGTATATAATGGGTACATGGACTATTTGTGAAAAACATGGATAGAACATGAATGTCTGAATGAGGCCTCAGTTGTATAACTAATGTAAGCACATTTAACTCCTTAACAGTCCCTTTAATTATACAAAAACACTTTTGTTTGCGGTCAACCCCTCTTGAGTCTTGTATTATTGGACAAGATGCAGGAAAAGAAAATCCAGGTGCCAGTTACAGAACTGAAGACTCTAGTAATATGAACAATTCAATTCAAGCTTTTTAGGCATCAGTATATCTTTTTTCACTTGTTGTTTTGAAAAGTGTGGGGGGAGACAAGCTAAGAGCTAAAGTAAAAAAGCAGTGAATTATTGTAAATCTTTCCCTGGAGGCATTATGCAAGCTCAGAATCCAGTTTTGCTGATCTATGTTCTTTATTTTAGTAAAATACTATCATATTTTTCTGCTACTTATCCTCCATTAAATCTAGATGCTATCACTGTGTCCAATGCATTGCAAAATGTATTTATTATATTAAAGGGAACCTGTCATGTGCAAAAACACTATTTTCCTGCAGATAAAGGGTTTGCAATTGACAGTAGCAATGAATGCTTTCAATGTTGATGGCTTTGTCAACAGGATGTCACTACTGACATCAAGTTGACTGACAACTGGCTACCCGCAGTTAGGCAGCAGGGAGCTGGCTGACAATCAACATAATGTTGGCAGTGACATCCTATCGACAGAGCAGAGCGGAACAGAAGGAGCTGCTTTGCTGATGTAATGTCACAGGAAGCAGGAGCATCACCGGCAGGAATGGACCATAACTGCTCTGAATCGGGAGATATCGTTGCAGGGCCGAATAGGCAGGTCATTAACAACTACCTGAACATAAGTGCTTAGCTCCATTGGAAAAAAAGGCCCTGATAACCCCATTCATTTTAGGTCTCACAGTGCACAAAAAACATTCCTACGTGTGCTTTTGAAACACAAGCAATCTAGCCACCATGTGTACCTCACAGTGCACAGCTGTACTGTTTGACTAAAACACATTCTATTTATTACCCTGACAAGCCCCTGAAAATTTTAGGCAGTTACATAAATTTAAAGAAATAAAGCAATGGATTAGGATAGTCAGTCCATTGTTGTTAAAATAGTTAAATGGAATCTGTCAGTAGGATCAACCCACCTAAGATGTCTATATGGGCATGCAGGTCATAGGCAGCTGAATAAAATGGTACCTTGCTATCTGTGATCTCGGGTTTTATTCCAGAGAAATCCATGTTTTTCTTATACAGTATGTAAATGAGCTGTTCCAGGCTACGCTGCGTGGAAGATAGCTCTGCCTCCAGAGATTATTTTACATGAAGGGGGAGTTACCAGTGTGAAACATGTAACTAACACAGAACAGGAGAAATGAAATTTGCCTTAGGCTTTGTGCCCATGCAGAAATGCTCAGGATTTTTTCCTGATGCATTTCTGCATCTCCCTGGCAGAAAAAAACGCATGCGGATTGTACATGCGGATTGTACATGCGTTTTCCTGCCAGGGACATGCGAAAATGGAGCGTTATTCACTGACATTTCCGCATGCGGATTGACAAGCGCTTTCCAAGCGATTTTAGCATCACTTGGAAAGTGCTTGTCAACTTGGTCACACTATATAAATCCATGCAAACGGCATGGATTTATATAGTGTGACCGAAAGAATGGTAAAAAATAAAAAAATAAATATATACTTACCCTCCGATGGCCTGCACTGGCTTGTTTCGCTCGGTCCCGGCTGCCGGCAGAGGTGAATTGAAAGACCTGCCGACGTCAGTGTCGCGTGACCCGTCACATGACTCTGACGTCAGAGCCTGTCCTTCAATCCACTGTGAAGTGCCGGGAAGCAAGTAGGAGCGCAGCGCGGGCCACCGGAAGGTAAATATACATTTATTTTTTATTTTATTCTTCTTTTTCACAGATTTTTTAATGGTACCTGGGTCTGGATGAGACTCTCCTCTCCTCTACACCCGGGTACCATCCGCACATTAGAACGCGCCAATTACGCAAGTACAGATGCAGTCTTGCGGTATTGGCGCGCTCTAATGCAAGTCAATGGCGGTGAAAAAGCAGCATTTCCGCAAAATAATTGGTAGTGCTGCGTTTTTTTTCCGCAATGATAATCCGCAGCAGAAATTTCCACAGCATGTGCACAGCACATGCGGATTATCATTGGGGAACATTTCTGCCCTTCTACCATGCGTTTTTGATGCATTTCCGCAGCTGCAAAAACGCTGCAGAAACGCATTAAAAACGCATCGTGGGCACACAGCCTTAGTCCAGACATAATTTTGCAGCTCTCACAGCTCTGATGTATTGCAACAATATTGCAAACCTGTGATATGGAAGCTGAGAGGAACCTGCAGATGTGTCAGATATAATCACACACAGCTCTGCAGTGAGATCAGGAGACCAGAGAGCGGCCATCACACATCACACTGGTAACTCTACCTTCATGTAAAATAAGCTTCTAGCATCCTAGTGCTGTCTGAATTTCTCATAAATCCATAGATTTGAATCGGAGACTTTGATCCGTGACAAGGATTAAAAACAGAGAAGTCAAATATTTTGTGGACTGTTCATGTGTTTTCTTCTATGTATTCTGTCAGGGGATGCAGTTCCACTGCCTTCAATCGTCAGGACAATTACACAATTGACTGGAGAGTGATGGGCGAGGCCACAGCTATTTTCGCTACTAGGCCGGTTATTGGGGAACTCACAGTGAACATTTGGTATATACAAAATCTGTATAATTCACGCTTCACTAGAGCCAATAAGGGGGCAGCTAGGGAACGTAGCAATAATGTAGACAATGTGCAATTTAATATAAAACTAGACCCAAGATTCACAGAACCGTATAACCACAGATTATGCCACAAAATATCTGACCGCATATAACGGCTAGGGATTGGCACTTAGCGGACTGATTATATGTATCACCCCTGACTGAGCCCCCTCTCCCTGTATCACCCCTGACTGAGCCCCCTCTCCCTGTATCACTCCTGACTGAGCCCCCTCTCCCTGTATCACCCCTGACTGAGCCCCCTCTCCCTGTATCACTCCTGACTGAGCCCCCTCTCCCTGTATCACACCTGTCTGAGCCCCCTCTCCCTGTATCACTCCTGACTGAGCCCCCTCTCCCTCTTATCACCCCTGACAGCACCCCCTCCCAGCATCACCCCTGACTGATCCCCATCCCCTTACATCACCCCCGACGGCACCCTCTTCCCCATATCACCCCTGACTGAGCCCTCTCTCCCTCTATCACCCCTGACTGAGCCCCTTCTCCCTGTATCACCCCTGACTGAGCCCCCTCTCCATGTATCACCCCTGACTGAGCCCCTTCTCCCTCTATCACCCCTGACTGAGCCCCCTCTCCCTGTATCACCCCTGACTGAGCCCCCTCTCCCTGTATCACCCCTAACTGAACCCCCTCTCTGTGTACCACCCCTATATGTGCCCCCTCTCTCTGTATCACTGCTCACTGCGCCCCCTCTCCTTCTATCACCCCTGACTGATCCCCCTCTCCCTGTATCACCTCTCACTGTGCCCCCTCTCCCTGTATCACCCTTGACTGAGCCCCCTCTCCCTGCACCACCTCTCACTGCGCCCCCTCTCCCTGTATCACCCCTGACAGCACCCCCTCTCCCTGTATCACCTATCACCAAGCCCGCTCTCCCTGTATCACCTATCACCAAGCCCCCTCTCCCTGTATCACCCCTCACTGAGCCCCCTCTCCCTATATCACTCCTGACTTAGCCCCCTCTCCATGTATCACCCCTGACTGCGCCTGTAACGACCCGAACGCCGGTCAAATTTGTATGAGGGATACGGCGCTGCTATGAATGACTCCGACCTCGTATAGTGGCAAATAACTTTCTTTATACTGGTCACGCAAATGACAGGGTTAAACGATTCTACAAAATATGGGCCACAACTGCCACTAACACAAAATACAAGTTATGCAGCCCGGGAGAGCCTAAGTGCCAATTTTGCGGGAATGAGCCAAACTACCCCTGGGCCATGCCGCTCCCACCCTTATTCAGTACAGGGCCTACCCAGGATGTTACCGCGGACGTGGCATGTGGTCCTCCCAGGAATATAACCTTACACCCCCTCCCTCACTAATACAATGGGTACCCTTGTTTTCCCCTTAGAGAACACTCATATATATATTTAGCCAACGCATTGCCTATACAGTGTTCAGTTTCTCTTCCTACAAGAGCAAAGAGAAATCTCTCAGACTTAATACATATACAAACAGTTAACAAACTAAACCATTTATTAGACCCTGATCTCTGGCCACAGGGTTTGATCAGCTTCTCCTTCTCACCAAGCTCTTCAACACATTCAGATGTAAGCAGGAATTAGAATCAATCTCAGTCTCAAAGTGTAGTTCACAACAGGGCTCCTTTGTAGTTTCCACGTACACAGAGTCTTAGTATACCAGATCCTTCACAATCTCTGGATCAAGCCTGATCAGACCATCAGCAGTGAAATACACCAGGCAGTTCTCAGCACTACTGGAATCACTAACTAGCTTTCCCTAACTGACTACACAGTTGGTGACCGGTCACATATCTCAGTTACTCACAAAGCACAGCTTCTTCTTGGACCCACCATCTGGTTGCAGTCTATACAAGCTCCCAAATGTCCTTTTGGCATCAGACAGATCTCGTCTCCTCAGAGGACTTCCTGGTTCTCTGTTTCCCGGGCTTTTTTACAGATCCCCGGGCTTTTTCTTTACTTCTTTCTTGCTGACCCCTAATGGCTGGGCTAAGTAATTGCAGGAGAAATTTATACTGTCAGTAATATGAACTCAATACTAAAAAGACATGTCAACATGTTACATGCCCGCTATCAATGTATCACCTATCACCGAGCCCCCTCTCCCTGTATCACCTCTCAATTCGCTCTCTCTCCCTGTATCACCCCTGACTGAGCCCCCTCTCCCTGTATCACCTATTACCAAGTACTTTCTCCCTGTATCACCTATCACGGAACCCCCTCTCCCTGTATCACTTATCACCAAGCCCGCTCTCCCTGTATCACCCCAGACTGAGCCCACTCTCCCTGTATCACCTCTCACTGAGCCCCCTCTCCCTGTATCATCCCTGACTGAGCCCCCTCCCCCTGTATCACCCCTGACTGCGCCCCCTCTCCTTGTATCACCCCTGACTGCATCCCCTCTCCCTGTATCACCCCTGACTGCACCTTCTCTCCCTTTATCACCCCTGACTGAGCCCCCTCTCCCTATATCACCCCTGACTGAGCCCCCTCTCCCTGTATCACCCCTGACTGAACCCCCTCTCCCTGTATCGCTCCTGACTGATTAAAAGTTTTTTTCCCCACTACTAACAAAATGAGGCCATTCATTAAAAGTTATGGCCTTAAATGTGGCAGAGAGATTTCCGTAAAAAGTGTATGGGTGATGTGAAGGAAAGCTCTTTCAATTTCACTCCAATGTCATAAGTCAGTGATTTAGGGCCCCCACCACTATTAGAGGGTACATTCACATTGTATTTGCTGCTTAATTTCTACAATGGAAATCCCAGAGCAAATTAATAGCGGTAATATCCACACAGATATTGTGCAGATATTGCTGTGTTTACTTCTGATGCACCTTCTCCACTGACTTGATCCACAATTGGTGGTCTTGTATTTATTTCTATGTAGCTACATAGTGGGCCCCAAGAATGATTTTCTCTGGTGGGCCCAATGTACTCCAGTCCGATGCTGATTAGCAGCATGAAGTATAAAAGGAGTCCAGCATTGAGAAGCAATGTTCGTATATGATTGATGTACAAGTGGCAATGTACCTTGTAGCATCAGTCCAGATCTTGAAGCAATGGCGTTCCTGCGTGTAGAAAGAAAGGGTGTTTCAGCTGTACACCTCTTGGGGTCAGTCCAGATTCTCAGGCAATGATAAGCCTGCATGCTAAAATCAAGGTTAATGTGCCGGTGGCACATGCTCTTTGCGATTCTTCCTGGGGAACAGCTGATAGACACTGAAGGCAGAGGAGAGCGTTCGTGATGTTATCCTTCATCCTAGGACGACACTGACAGCGTGACGTCATGAACGCTCTCCTCTGCCTTAGGCGTCTATCAGCTGTTCCCCAGGAAGACTTGCACAGAGCGCGTGCCACCACTATATAGATACAAACGTAAAAACGTAATTAATCTTAGAAGAAAAGTAGGAAAAAATTAAGTACAAGTGCAACAATTGGCCCGGGGTAATAAGGGGTTAAAGAACGCAATTGAAATTCCAAAGAATCACAGTGTAATTTAATGGATAAAAAAAATATTCAGAAAGAATATTTATATTACTAAAATGATATTTACAAAAATATATAAATACAGCATTGTGCTGAAGATGTAATTGAACAATAATGACAGGAATTATCCACACATAAAATGTTTCCACCGTTTTAAGGACATAAGATCTGAATGATTACAGTGTAGTTAAGACTACCATATCTACAGAAATACAATATATTAATCCCCAAATTTTGGCCCACAGCAAGACACCGTTGCTAATTTGGCAAATAGCATAAATAGAAACATTCTCATATATTTAAAGGGAACCTCTCAGGTCCCCCGTGCCCTTCAACTCAGCAGCATTCACATACTGTATATATCACTAAACTCCCTGTATAACCAGCCCTTTATAATGTAATACACTTACATCCATGTTTAAAAAAAAAAGTATTTATAACCAGCATTTTTCCTATGCTAATTAGACCTTTGATTATTCGATGGGGCGTTCATTTCTCCAGACTAGTCGGCCCTCTTTGTACACCTGTGGGCATGATAATATGATTTGCAAGAGTCGGTGTCATCGCAAGGTCCATGCTTATCTCGCGCATGCGCGCAACTGTATTCGACACCGTCATTGAGCCTCTGAAACCGGGTGTACGCTTCCCAGCTTCAGAGGCGCACTGCGCATGACCACAAGTGCAGAAGATGGCTCGCATACATCTTCTGCACTTTAGGTCAGACGCAGTGCGCCTCTAAAGCCTGGAAGAGTACAGACGGTTTCAGAGGCTCAATAACGCTGCCGAATACAGCCACACGCATGTGTGAGATTTGCAGGGAGCTGGCGATGACGCTGACTCTTGCAAACCATATTATCATGCCCACAGGAGCATGATAACAAGCAAAGAGGGCCGACTAGTTTGGGAAAACTAACGCCCCATCAACTAGTCAAAAGTCTAATTAGCATAGGAAAAGCGGAGGTTATAAAGACTTTTTTAAAACAAGGATGTAAGTAAATAACATTATAAAGGGTTGGGTAGGCAGGGAATATAGTGAAACATATGTCAATGCTGCTGGGTTGGAGGGCATGTAGGAACTGATAGGATCAATTTAAAGTGATTACGGTAGTTATAGATTAGATTTTTAGCTCATGTTATCATTTTAGTTAGATTTGTTTACTTATCTTGTAGAATAGAGCAAAATTGTATTGGCAGAAATGGCAGATAAAAAAATCCCAGAAAAGTCGAAGTTCACATATTCATAATCGAAGTTCAAGCGTAAAACAAGATAGGACTGCACATATACAAACATTTTGTACATGCAATCATCCATGTTTATAAGTTTTCTTTTGCACTCTGGTCCTTTTCATTTATTTCTACTTCGTCGGGTCCTAGCCTGCGATGACAAACAGCATGGTCTGCAGAGGTGTATCTTAAAGGTAACAGCACAGACACCCAGCTAGGAGACCCCTATTTCTGCAGTGTCCAAGGACATGGGAACAACAGTCGGCCAGGGTGTCCGCCGGCATTACACAGTGTCATCAGCAAAGAACCCCCATACCATCACACATCCTCCTCCATACGTCATTTTGGGTACCACATATGTAAATCCATTTGCTAACCTTTTCTGCATCTCACAAAGATATTGCGGCTAGTACCAAAAATCTGAAATTTTGACTCACCAGACCACAGTACAGATTTCCATTCATCTGATGCTCTGCTCAAAAAAGTCTTGTCATGTTTGCAGTTTTCAGTAGTGGATTCTTTGCATCAATTCAAGCATAATGGCCAGCTTCTCGTAGTCTCCTCTAGACAGATTTTCTCCTACTTGATGTCTGTGCATCATTTATGAGGGATATTCTCTGAGGAGTTGCTGTCAATTTTCAGTTTCTGAGACTGGTAGATCGAATTACCTTATCTTCGGCAGCATTTGTAATTCTTGGTCTTACTTTCCTGATTCATCAGAGGGATATATGTTTTTCATGATTGCACTTGAGGATATCTTCAAGGTTCTATCAATTTTCTGCATTGACTGACCTTCCTATCTTAAAATAATGATGGACTGTTGTTTGTTTTTGCTGAGCTGAGTGGTACTTGCCATATTCTGGCTAAGAACAATTGTAGAATAAGGCTCAGCACTGTATGAAACTGTATACCAACACTGCCTTTGCATAACACACCTGGAAATTTCACAGGTTAATTCTTAATGAGGTATACTGATTCATTCAAAGCCATTGCAGGAAGTCATAAACCATTGCATGAACAGGTGTGTCCCAACTTTTCACAAATATTTTATATGAGGGTTTCCTGATTCTGATGACAGATGATGTCAGCGGACATAAGGATTAGGAAGTTGAAATTCAAATGCACATTACTTTTTTTTCCGGAAAGATAAGCAGCTGATAAAGGTGTCTAGAAGAGGCTTTCAACACTGCCCATTAAAGTCACATTAATGCTCAGCCAAGCCAAGCATCCATGTGTATCTCATGTGTATGGCCAGAGAATGTTACGTTATGAGTATAACGTTACAGTATCTAGACTTCAGAGGTAGCTGGAGGTAGCTGAAAGATCTAGAGGTAGCTGGAAGGGGAGCTGATTGGTCAGAGCACACATCAGAACTCTGACATCACTCCAGGAAGAACCAGCATGTACAGCACAAGATGTGGGAAAATAACATTTAAGAAATAGTACAAAGATGAGAAAAAGAACCAAAATATTCACATTGCTAGGACTGTATTTGATGTTGATGTTGCAGCTGAAGGCTATTATCAAAGCAACCTGGGCCTCCATAACACCTCAGCAGTGCTTCAGGCTGATTGCCTCCATACCACGCCGCATTGATGCAGTAATTGATGAAAAAGGAGCCCCGACCAAGTATTGAGAGCATTTACTGAACATACATTTCAGTAGGCCAACGTTTCCGATTTTAAAAACATTTTTCAAGCTGTTGTTAGAAAGTATTCTAATTTACTGAGATAATGACTTTTGTGTTTTCAGTGGCTGTAAGGCATAATCATCAACATTAACAAAAATAAACACTTGAAATAGATCACTCTGTTTGTAATGACTCTATATATAATATATGAGTTTCACTTTTTGTATTGAAGAACTGAAATAAATTAACTTTTTTATGATATTCTAATTTAGTGAGAAGCACTTGTATATAACCTCTTTCAGATGAATGTATTTTTAGTCTTTCTGTTGTCCATGTACAATGAACAGTACATTGACCATATAATTATCTATTTTCAAGACTATCAGATTAAGGACTAACAGATGATCAGAATTACCATCAGTACATGAATACATTAGCAGAGCCACCATCAGTACATGAATACAGCACCAGAATCATCATCAGTACATGAATACATCACCAGAACCACTATCAGTACATGAAGGCATCACCAGAACCACCATTAGTACATGAGTAGGGGATCAGAAACAACTTAATGTCATGAATCCAGCACTAGAACTACCATCAGCATATGAATATGGTACCGGAACCACCATCAGTACCTGAATATGGCACCAGAACCATCATCCGTATATGAAGTGTATAAGAAGGACAAAAGTAACTAGAGTGGGTGCAAAGAAGAGCGATTAAGGTTATTAAGGGAATATAATAAATGTGGATGCTGCACACACAGTTTGTGACACAAACACTGTATGTTACATACACATATACACACACTGCATTTAACACACACGAATGTACATACACAGAGGACATGCCCACATATGTATACACATAATACGTATGCACATTTATACACAGAGCACATACATACACAAACATGTATACAGAGAGCACATACATACACATGTATACAGAGAGCACATATACAGATATGTATACACCAAGAACAAACACACATATGTATGCACAGAGCACAAACACACATATACACAGAGCACATGCATACATCATAGAGATGCGCAAATAAATTCAAGTAGCATTGAATTCAACTCGAATTTTCAAAAATCCGCAATCGCCAAAATGCAGAATTTTTGTAATTCGCTTTCACGTGGATTCAGCATAATCTGTAAACTGCATTCAGCAAAAACTATAAAAAAAAATCTTATATTCATTTCACTGCTCGCCTCTCCTGAACTTCTGCTCCTCACATCACCCTTCCTGCCTTTGCCTCATCTTCCGATCGTCGTTGCTGACACTGAAATCCCCTGGCCTCTCACGCTGCACCCAGATTTCTGGGTTTGACTAGAGCAGGGAGGCTCCTGCACATCCTCTTGCAAAGGTCAAGATGCCGTGAAGCGTACACCGTGACCTTTGCTAGAACATGAGCAGATACTTCTGGCCTAGTCAAATACGGATGGCCTTGCTGCGACAAGGACTGGATGGGTGACAATGAGAAGTGGAGAGGCAAGAGAGGTGAACAGTGAGTATAAGGTTTTTCTTTTTCACTTCTTAAATATAATGATTATTATCCTCTGAGGTAAAAAAATAACCCAGACATTCAATTTGTGGAGAACAACTTTTGAGCAAATTGAATTTCCCTGGAAAATCTGCGTGGACAGGCCTGTTCCACTAATTTCTGCTACACACATATCTATACACATAGAGCACATACACACACACATGTATACATAGAGCACAAACACACACTTATGCACAGAGCACATACACATGTACAGTGGTGGCCAAAAGTATTGGCACCCCTGCAATTCTGTCAGATAATACTCAGTTTCTTCCTGAAAATGATTGCAATCACAAATTCTTTCGTATTATTATCTTCATTTAATTTGCTTGCAAGGAAAAAACACAAAAGAGAATGAAGCAAAAATCAAATCATTGATCATTTCACACAAAACTCCAAAAATGGGCCAGACAAAAGTATTGGCACCCTCAGCCTAATACTTGGTTGCACAACGTTTAGCCAAAATAACTGCGAACAACCGCTTCTGGTAACCATCAATGAGTTTCTTACAATGCTCTGCTGGAATTGTAGACCATTCTTCTTTGGCAAACTGCTCCAGGTCCCTGATATTTGAAGGGTGCCTTCTCCAAACTGCCATTTTGAGATCTCTCCACAGGTGTTCTATGGGATTCAGGTCTGGACTCATTGCTGGCCACCTTAGAAGTCTCCAGTGCTTTCTCTCAAACCATTTTATAGTGCTTTTGGAAGTGTGTTTTGGGTCATTGTCCTGCTGGAAGACCCATGACCTCTGAGGGAGACCCAGCTTTCTCACACTGGGCCCTACATTATGCTGCAAAATTTGTTGGTAGTCTTCAGACTTCATAATGCCATGCACACGGTCAAGCAGTCCAGTGCCAGAGGCAGCAAAGTGTTATGCACACGCCCGGACTGACTGGCGTGTGCTTGTTTAGTGATCCCACTGGACCATGAAACGGAGAGTGCCTGGGGGGACGTAACTAAGTATCTACCCGATCCGACCAAGGTCGCACGACGGCTAACGACGCCAGTGCACCAGGGAGGAACCGAGCAGAGGGACCAGGTGCTACTCCAGGTCAAACCCCGGACACGGCTGTTGACCCACACCAGAGAATACAGGAACAGGCAGGTTAGGCTGGCACACTGACTGGTGGGTATGCAGACAGGCGGGCACTGGTAAGCACGACTGGTATGGAGGCAGGGGGGCACTGGTAAGCACGACTGGTATGCAGGCAGGGGGTACTGGCAAGCACAGCTGGAGTGCCGACAGGGAGGCACTAGCAGGTTGGAGCACAGACTGGATAAGGTCAGGTACAGACTGGGACTCAGGAACAGAACCGCAGATGCGGTAGACAAGCAGAGCAGAGTGAGAACGCCGGAGCGGTGAACAGGAGCAGAGCAGGGCGAGGCCGCCGGAGCGGTGAGCAAGAGCAGAGCAGGGCGAGACCGCCTGGAGCGATGAGCAAAGGCAGAGCAGAGCAAGACCGCCTGGAGCGGTGAGCAAAGGCAGAGCAGAGCGAGACCGCCTGGAGCGGTGAGCAAAGGCAGAGCAGAGCGAGACCGCCTGGAACGGTGAGCAAAGGCAGAGCAGAGCGAGACCGCCTGGAGCGGCAAGCAAAGGCAGAGCAGAGCGAGACCACCTGGAGCGGTGAGCAAAGGCAGAGCTGAGCGAGGCCGCCTAGAGCGGTGAGCAAGGGCAGAGCAGAGCTAGAACCGCCTGAGCGGTGAGCAAGGCAGAGCAGGCAGGAACCGCCGGAGCGGTGAGCAAGGCGGAGCAGAGAGAAACCGCCGGAGCGGTGAGCAAGGCGGAGCGGGCAGAAAACCGCCGGAGTGGTGAGCAAGGCAGAGCAGGCAAGAACCGCCGGAGCAGTGAGCAAGGCAGAGCAGGCAAGAACCGCCGGAGCGGTGAGCAAGGCAGAGCAGGCAAGAACCGCCGGAGCGGTTAGCAAGGCAGAGCAGGCAAGAACCGCCGGAGCGGTGAGCAAGGCAGAGCAGGCAAGAACCGCTGGAGCGGTGAGCAAGGCAGAGCAGGCAGGAACCGCCGGAGCGGTGAGCAAAGGCAGAGCAGAGGGGACAGGGCTCTGTTCACACGGAACAGACTGAAAGGGAAAGGCAGAACCAGATACACACAAGATACTTGCAATGAAGTAGCTAGTGGACTCTAAACTCACAAACGGGAGTACAGGGACAACGAGTAGGAGTTAGGTACAGGTTCAGACTCTGCAGGAAAAGGGAAGGTACGGACATAGAGAAAAACAGGTAACAGGCTAGGAGAGTATTCAGACAAGAACAGACACAGCAGCAAGATACAGGAGCGGGTCTAGGTATGCGGCCCCTAGAAGGAGGAACGAACAGGCTAGGAGCGTGTTCAGACAGGAACAGGCAAGATACAGGAGCGGGTCTAGGTATGCGGCCCCTAGAAGGCGGAAAGAACAGGCTAGGAGCGTGTTCAGATAGGAACAGGCAAGATACAGGAGCGGGTCTAGGTATGCGGCCCCTAGAAGGCGGAAAGAACAGGCTAGGAGCGTGTTCGCACTGGCCTGGAAATACAGCCTCCAGGATAGACAGACAGACAACAGGCTAGAAGATAGTTCAGACAGGACCTGGCACATCAGCGACCATCTGACGGAAAGCATTGCTCAGGCACCAGCTTGTATGTGGAGCTGGTTTAAATATCCAATGACTGACAGCAATAGGCTGAGGACGCATTAGGGGTGTGCCCACAGCAGCTACAAGAAACAGGAAGTGACCGGGCCACCGCCCTAAGCAGCCAGAACAGAGGCAAGCAGACAGCATGGAAAGAAGCCAGGCTAGCAGACTGGACTGATGATCAAGCTTGCGATCTTGCATAGTGGGAGATGGTGCCCTATGCAAGAACGCCGCCAGGTATGTTACACAAAGCAACCCCAAAACATCAGGGAACCTCCGCCATGTTTGACTGTAGGGACCGTGTTCTTTTCTTTGAATGCCTCTTTTTTTTCTTGTACACTCTATGCTGATGCTTTTTCCCAAAAAGCTCTACTTTTGTCTCATCTGACCAGAGAACATTCTTCCAAAACGTTTTAGGCTTTCTCAGGTAAGTTTTGGCAAACTCCAGCCTGGCTTTTTTATGTCTTGAGGTAAGAAGTGGGGTCTTCCTGGGTAACCTACCATACAGTCCCTTTTCATTCAGACTCCGACGGATAGTACGGGTTGACACTGTTGTACCCTCGGACTGCAGGGCAGCTTGAACTTGTTTGGATGTTAGTCGAGGATCTTTATCCACCATCCGCACAATCTTGCGTTGAAATCTCTCATCAATTTTTCTTTTCTGTCCACATCTAGGGAGGTTAGCCACAGTGCCATGGGCTTAAAACTTCTTGATGACACTGTGCACGGAAGACACAGGAACATTCAGGTCTTTGGAGATGGAATTGTAGCCTTGAGATTGCTCATGCTTCCTCACAATTTGGTTTCTCAAGTCCTCAGACAGTTCTTTGGTCTTCTTTCTTTTCTCCATGCTCAATGTGGTACACACAAGGACACAGGACAGAGGTTGAGTCAACTTTAATCCATGTTAACTGGCTGCAAGTGTGATTTAGTTATTGCCAACACCTGTTAGGTGCCACAGGTAAGTTACAGGTGCTGTTAATTACACGAATTAGAGAAGCATCACATGATTTTTCAAAAGGTGCCAATACTTTTGTCCACCCTCTTTTTTAGGTTTGGTGTGGAATTGTATCTAATTTGGCTTTAGGACAATTCTTTTTGTGTTTTTTCATTGAAGACAAATTAAATGAAGATAATAATACCAAAGAATTTGTGATTGCAATCATTTTCAGGAAGAAACTGACTATTTTCTGACAGAATTGCAGGGGTGCCAATACTTTTGGCCACCACTGTATACTGCCACGATTCCTCCCCTCAGTGTGTCATGGGCACAGTGAGTGACAGCTCAGTCATCCAGTCAGATACAGAGACGTGCTGAGCTGTCAGTGTGTTGATTGACAGCTCAGTTACCCAATCCAGTGCAGGGGTGTGCTGAGCTGTTGGTACTTTGATTCACAGCTCAGCCGTCCAATCCAAGAATGGGAGGTGCTGAGCTTTTAGCAGGTGCTCCCTGTTTCTAAATGATTACCTTGCTAGTTAGCTGAGCTCTCAGCCTCAGATCTCTGCCAGTCGTAGCATTCACTCGTTGGTGCTTTTTATCTAGTAATTCAGTGCTCTGTTTATTGATCTATTGCTACCTGACTTTTGACCTCGTTCTGACCATTTATTCGCTCAACCATTTTGTTTTTATCCACTGTTTTCCTGGTAGTCTGGACAGTGATCTGACTTTGCCTTTGTCTTTTCCCTTTTGTTTACTACGTGCTCTCTTGTTATCTGACCCTGAAACATTTGACTACACTGCCTCACGGCTTGTACGTAAGCGGTGACTAGCATTACATATACACATAGCACATACATGCATGCACACATGAATACAAATAGGACATACATAGACATATATGTATACACAGAGCACAGTTATTGCTATTCTATATGCACAGAATAATCATGTTAAGGATAGTTCTGTACACATGAAAACACAGTCAAAACCTGTCTAAACAGGCTATTATAGGACTGCTGATTGGCTTCACATAAGTTGTTGGCAGCCGTTTAAAGGCAGTGATTGACCAGTGTAAATTCACCCTTCGATTAGGGTACAGTAATTTATAGGAAATGTCTTTTCTGATTGGAGTTGTTCTCATCCCTTTTGTCTACATCTGGCCCAGATGGGATGGTGACTTTTCACAGCCACAACTCATTTCCACAGACTTCCCTCTTCTTCAGTCTTCTTCTGCACATCCCAACACAGTGCCCTGAAAAATAACATTATAATGCCACTTGAATAAAAATATCTGCCCATGCTGTGCCCTTTAAAAACCCCTATGCTATTCACCTTAATAAATATTTTCCCCTTACTGTGCTCCCTGCACAAAAAAATGACCCCCACACTTCCCTTTTATGACACATGGCTTCTATACTTTCCTATAACATATTCCTCAACACCGTTCCCCCATATATACTGTAAATACCATACCATCCTTCCCCCCATGAACTATGGCCCCACTCCATCCTTCCTTATGAACAACAACTGTCAAGCCATCCCCCTTACATAACAAAAAATGAACATTGGGCTGTTCAAAAACATAGCAATGTCTGCAAACTCACAATATGTACTTTTTTTGAGGATTTAGGATTCCTGTGAATCACTAATCTAATATGTAGTGGTATTTCCACAGTTTTTAGAACTGCTTCATATCTATGTTGCATAAAGTCAACCAATGACTGGCACCTGTCAACTGTTATTCCAGCCCAGGATGTTTTGACTACATCCCACAATTTTTTGCTATTTGCTGGCTTTGCCTCAGAAACGGCATTTTTGATGTCACCCCACAAGTGTTCTATCAGATTAAGGTCTGGGGATTGGGCTGGCCACTCCATTACCTCAATTTGGTTGGACTGGAACCAAGATTTTACTTGTTTACTGGTGTGTTTAGGGTTGTTCTCTTGTTGAAACACCCATTTCAAGGGCATATCCACTTCAGTGTAAGGTAACATGACCTCTTGAAGTATTTTAATATATGCAAACTGGTCGATGATCCCTGGTATGCGGTAAATAGGTCCGACACCATAGTAAGAGACACATGCCCATATCATGATGCTTGCACCACCATGCTGTCTTCAGAGTGTACTGTGACTTGAATACAGAGTTTGGGGGACATCTGATGAACTGCCTGTGGCTCTTGAAGCCAAAAAGAACAATTTTACTTTCATCGGTCCACAAAATGTTTCTCCATTTCTCTTTAAGCCAGTTGATGTGTTCTTTGGCAAATTGTATCTGCTTCAGTACATGTTTTTTTTAACAGTGGAACTTTGCGGGGACTTCTTGCTAAGAGATTAGCTTCACACAGGCGTCTTCTAACTGTCACAGTACTCACTGGTAACTTAAGATTGTCTTTGATCATCCAGGAGCTGATCATTGGCTGAGCCTTTGCCATTCTGGCTATTCTTCGATCAATTCGAATGGTATTCTTCCATTTTCTTCCACATCTCTCTGGTTTTGCTTTCCATTTTAAAGCATTGGAGATCATTTTAGCCGAACAGCCTATCATTGTCTACACTTCTTTATAAGTTTTACCCTCTCCAATCAACTTTTTAATCAAAGTATGTTGTTCTTCTGAATAATGTCTCAAACGACCCATATTTCTCAGGCTTTCAAGGAGAAATGCATGTACAACATGTGCTGGCTTCTCCCTTAAATTAGGGCCACCTGATTCACACCTGTTTCTTCACAGAATGATTGACCTCACTAATTCAACTCTACACTGCTATTATTTTGAACACACCCTCTTTCCATTAATTATTCAAATACACAGACTCAAAGACATGCAGATCATGAATGCGGAGTCTGTTGGTTTTCTTACAATCTACTGTACCAACCGGTAAATTGTTTGACATGTGGTAATATAATTTATACCAAAAACTGATTAATCTGGTTAGTCATATTGGACTGCTATTATTTTGAACACTACTGTATGCACATGGACGAGCTCTATCAATCACCTGGAGCGGCATAGGGAAAAGCCTCTTCAAACTATGTTTTCTCTTAAACTCTGGAGCGTTTCAGAAAAAATATACCTGGCTGCAATCAAGCAGTCAGGCTCTGATTCATGCTGAACATGATACGGGCAGCATGAATCATGTGACAGGTTCCCATCCATACATAATAAAACATTATATTAGCAGTAAGTAAATCGCCAAGGCATATTAAAATCTTTCATAGATGTGTGGCGGTAAGCAACAACTAAGGAAAGCAAAAACCAGGGCCTTAAAAACTGACTTGACATTTCATAAAATAGTTTATTTACGAGGACAGAATTGTTACACTGCCTGCAGTGCCAATCCTAAAGTATAAGACAGTTTAATAGTATGTTCTACGTGTAACACTGGGTGAAATACAATTCTTGTTTTCTATACAACCAAAGAATAAAATTCTTACTTTCAATATGTGTAATATAATACACTATACATATAATGTTGCTAAGTACCATATATTATATGCACTATTGCTTGTTTCCTTAGGTTTTATTCATATAATGATTAAAATGTTCTTAAAAAATATTTGGAGAAATTAATATTTTTACAATGGAATGCTATGTACTGTCACAATCTTGATGAACACATCTGCTGAAATTCTATTCAGCAGTTTGCTTTAAAGAGAATCTGTCAGGATGATTTTGTAATGTAAAGATATGGCTGTAATACAACCCCTGGCAAAAATTAAGGAATCACCGGGCTCGGAGGATGTTCATTCAGTTGTTTAATGGTGTTGAAAAAAAGCAGATCACAGACATGGCACAAAACTAAAGTAATTTCAAATGGCAACTTTAGGGCTTTAAGAAACACTTAAAGAAATCAAGATAAAAAATATGGTACTCAGTAAGGGTAATTTTTTTCAGACCAAGCAGAGGGAAAAAATTATGGAATCACTCAATTCTGAGGAAAAAATTATGGAATCATGAAAAACAAACACACACAAGAACACTCTAATACATCACTAGTATTTTGTTGCACCACCTCTGGCTTTAATAACAGCTTGCAGTCTCTGAGGCATGGACTTAATGAGTGACAAACAGTACTCTTCATCAATCTGGCTCCAACTTTCTCTAATTGCTGTTGCCAGATCAGCTTTGCAGGTTGGAGCCTTGTCATGGAACATTTTCTTCAACTTCCACCAAAGATTTTCAATTGGATTGAGATCCGGACTATTTGCAGGCCATGACATTTACCTTATGTGTCTTCTTTCAAGGAATGTTTTCACAGTTTTTGCTCTATGGCAGGATGCATTATCATCTTGAAAAATGATGTCATCATCCCCAAGCATCCTTTCAATTGATGGGATAAGAAAACTGTCCAAAATATCAATGTAAACTTGGGCATTTATTGAAGATGTAATGACCGACATCTCCCCAGTGCCTTTACCTGACATGTAGCCCCATATCATCAATGACTGTGGAAATTTGCATGTTCTCTTCATGCAATCATCTTTATAAATCTCATTGGAACGGCACCAAACAAAAGTTCCTGCATCATCACCTTGCGCAATGCAGATTCATGATTCATCACTGAATATGACTTTCATCCAGTCATCCACAGTCCACGAATGCTTTTCCTTAGCCCATTGCAACCTTGTTTTTTTCTGTTTAGGTGTTAATGATGGCTTATGTTTAGCTTTTCTGTATGTAAATCCCATTTCCTTTAGGCGGTTTCTTACAGTTCGGTCACAGACATTGACTCCAGTTTCCTCCCATTCGTTCATTTGTTTTGTTGTGTATTTCCTGTTTTGGAGATATATTGCTTTAAGTTTCCGGTCTTGACGCTTTGATGTCTTCCTTGGTCTGCCAGTATGTTTGCCTTTAACAACCTTCCCATGTTGTTTGTATTTGGCCCAGATTTTAGACACAGATGACTGTGAACAACCAACATCTTTTGCAACATTGCGTGATGATTTACCTTTTTTTAAGAGTTTGATAATCCTCTCCTTTGTTTCAATTGACATCTCTGGTGTTGGAGCCATGATTCATGTCACTCCACTTGGTGCAACAGCTCTCCAAGGTGTGATCACTCCTTTTTAGATGCAGACTAACAAGCAGATCTAATTTGATGCAGGTGTTAGTTTTGGAAATGAAAATTTACAGGGTAATTCCATAATTTTTTCCTCAGAATTGAGTGATTCCATAATTTTTTCCCTCTGCTTGGTCTGAAAAAAATTACCCTTACTGAGTACCACATTTTTTTTCTTGATTTCTTTTAGTGTTTCTTAAAGCCCTAAAGTTGCTATTTGAAATGACTTTAGTTTTGTGCCATGTCTGTGATCTGCTTTTTTTTCAACAACATTAAACAACTGAATGAACATCCTATGAGCCTGGTGATTCCATAATTTTTGCCAGGGGTTGTATATAGCGTATAACTCCGACTAGTATTTTTCGATGTTTCATCAGATAACACTCGCTCCAATGTTATACCATGAAGCAATGTCGCCTAGCGTTTATTTTCTCATGTCGAGTCGGCATGAGAAAAAAAACGCTGCATGCTGCAACTGGCAGTGTATATCAGATGGCTATATTAGATGGTGAACACCCATACATGTCTATGGGTGCATGCAAAACATCGGACTGCACTCCGATGTCATCCGAGTGCCTTCCAATATACATCGACACATAGAATGGAGAAGATGGAGAAATTAAATTCTCCATCTTCTCCGCACCTGTGTTGCGATTCTCGCATGCACCCTGGCATCATGAACTTTCCCCTTTTTTGTCACTGATTTGGCAGAGTAGTAAGTTCCACACAATACATGGTACTACATAACCACCTCACTACCTATCTTAAAGGGGTTTTCCAACAAACAACATTCATTTTAATCAATAGATCTTGGAATAATAATAATTTCCACAATTGCATATGTTTAAATAAAATGTTCCCGTGCTGAGATAATCTTAGAAATGGGCCCCTGCTGTGTACTGTGTAATGGCTGTGTCTAACCGTACAGGAACATGATATGAATATACCACAGCTCCTGGGCAGTGGAGGACGCAAAAAAGAGTATACAGACATTACTGCAGGTGATCACAGATGATTTTTTCTGTGAGGTGAAACTTTGTTTAAAAACAGGCAGGGAAATGTTTTACCTTACAACAAGAACCATCTGTTTTCCCATGCTGTCCTGTCTGTATACTCTTTTGCTTCCTCCCCTGCCTCGGAGATGTGATCAGACTATGTTGCTGTACGGTCAGACACAGCCATTACACAGTACACAGCAGGGGCACATTTATAAGATTATCTCAGCACAGGAACTTTTTATTAAACACATCCAATTGTGGAATTTATTTTTATTCCATGATTTATTGATTAAAATGAATTTTGTTTGTGGGACAATCCATTTAAGTGTCCCCCATGCTGTACGCTTTCCACACTGGGCTTCCTCTTCACACTGTCACCACACCCCCCTTACTTTCCAATCTCTATACTGTGTCCCCTCCTCACCGCTCTGCACTTGGGAGACACCTTAGACTTCAGCATTATGCAATCTGACTACACCACCACCCTGCTGACTGCATCTAGGGCAAATTCCAATCCTGCCCTCATATCGCCACCCCTAGTTTAATCCCTGTTAGACTTCATTAAAATAATTCTGCTTTTCTAACTCTGCTACATCAGATCTCTACTACAACATCTCTGTTTCTGTGCTGCTAATCAAGACTTTGCTCCTCCAATTTAGCTGTTCAGCACTGCTATATCAGTTTGGCTTCTTTACTGCAGCTCACTATATCTTTGCCAAGCACTGACTCAACTGTATGCTGCACCATCACCATGTCTCCGTGCTGCTCATCTGGGCGAAAGGGTTCAAAGATCCAGCTCACCAGGTGAGGCATAAAATGAACCCAAGCATCAAAGCTTCATTACTAGAGAGTTGAAATTTGGGTTTTTCACATTTTAAAATCCAGTATGACCTCTATAACAAAAGTTTTTTGTAAGAGTTTAACAAAAAAAACCTTTCCTAATTGCTAGAAACAACATGCAGAACCTGAAGAACATGTGTTGACCTGAACGCGCATCACGGCAATACACACTGCGCAAGTGCAGCTCCCAATACAGACTACGCAAGCGCGGGATTTAAACAAGTCTGTATTGGGAGCCGCCTTGTGCAGTGTGTATTGGCCAGCCAAACTTGCGCATTGACGATCTGGGAGCCAAGCATGCGCCATGACGAGTGGCTCTCCGCACGTGCGCACACAGTCAGTGAAGCTGTGGAACTACACACAGCTTCACTGCGCATGCATGGGGAGCCGTGGCTGGCCAATACACTCTGCACAAGTGCCGGATTTAAACAACAAACATAGTGACATCGGCGCAAACCCAGTGAAAAAAATTCAAATGGCGTGAGCGGCGACAAGCCTGACTGAACGCCATGAAACACACCCCTATGACTAAACGAGCAGGTAAGATATAACTATACAAAATGCTTTTTACAAAGGATAAAAGCGCCGATTTTAATGAAAAAAGCGTGTTAGTGATTCACATTGCATCACTAACAACGCAATGGGGCTAGTTTAGATAGGACAAATGACATCACAGTTGACTATGTCTAGCCTAAAACATATCCAAATGGTAAAATACAAACAATTGTACACTGCTGTATTACATATCCTTGTGTTAATCGGCAATACAGAACATAAAGATGTAACAGATTCATACTGTACCTTTATATGCTGTATTCATGCTAAATTAGAGACTTTCTCCCAGAGGAACTGTACAGTAGCACATGGATTATATATGGAAACAGGGCCAGGTTTTCATGGGGATTCAAAAGTTTTCATTTTAGACCGGACAGTATAGTCCTCCATACAGTATTATGGGCACCACATAGTCCTCAATACAGTATTTTGGACACCACATAGTCCTCTGTACATTATTATGGGCACCACATAGTCCTCCATACAGTATAATGGACCCCATATATTGCTCCATACAGAATAATGGGCCCCATATAGTGCTCCATACAGAATAATGGACCTCATATAATGCTCCATACAGAATGGGCCTCATATAATACCCTATAGAGAATAGGCCCCATATAATGCTCCATAGAGAATGGGCTCCGTACATACAAAATAAATAATAAAATACTTACCTCTCCTAGTTCCCCGCTGGCCGCAGGTCCTGTCTCTTCAGCATCTCTGACTCTCTGCACTGCTCAGTACAGAGGGCGCGCAGTAGTGACGTTAACTCGCCCTCTGCTCTGAGACGCCACAGAGTCAGAAGATGAGGAGGAGACAGGATCTGCGGCCAGCGGGGAACGAGACCAGGTGAGTATTTCAAACAGTTTAAAGCATGGGTGGGGGGATCCTGGGTGCTGGCACCGACTCACGGGCCCCATAGCAAGCCGATGTCTCTTACGGCAAGTGGGCTCCACCCACTTGCTCAGGGCCCCAGCACTTGCCCAGGTGCGCCAGGTGGTGACGCTGGCCCTGTATGGGTCCATAATACAGACTCAAAAACATTCTTTGTGCCACTGTACAGAATAGGAGTACATTAGAAATAAGCGAATCTGATGATTCTTAGGACTTTACTGATCCCCTTCAACATAAACACAGCCTTTGTAATGTCAACGTGACCTCAACTCATATGGCTCGGGGTAAATTGATGGTAAACATTCTTCACTGCTGTTCTGTAAGACACTCTCTGTACAGTTTCTTCACTGTTTTATGGAATTTTGTCCCTAACACTATGACTTAGTTGTAACGTACTCTCTCTAACTATATTCCCACGAAAATGGCTGCTGCAATCCCTGCCTTAGCTTTTATACAGGCTATGATAGTCCTTCCTGATTGATTGCGCTATACCATGTGATGATAGATCTACAAGGCATTATGGGGAAACCCACCCGGCTGTGCCTGAGGTCATGGGAAATTTTCCTTGGTTGATGTACTCTTCTGCAATGTAGAATATGGCATCAGTCATTTTTGGTAATGTGAGTAAAACAAATCACAAATTATTTAAATTTCCAATGTTGGGCAAATTCCTAAAAATCAACAGAAATTCGATTCGCATCAAATCAATTTGCTCATTTATAGCACACATGGCTTTGCAGTATGCATTATATTTCATATAAAGATTAGTGTTGATCGAGCACTAAAATGCTCGGGTGCTCGAAGTTCGGGCCGAGCTCACCGTGATACTCGGGTGCTCGACCCGAGCAACAAGCCCAATGTTAGTCTATGGGAGACCCGAGCATGTTTGCGGCGGCACCCCCGGCAGTCTGTAGAAAGCCTAAAAAGTGCCCAAAACGATAGTGACAGTGCTCAAATAACATGGGGACAGCATGGGGATCACCCCAGGAAGCATTTCTGACCCAAAGGTCACTGCTGTCAACAACATGGTCAGAGTTATTAAGCCACTTTTTCGGGCTAACAATAAAACGTTCAAAAACTAAAGTGAAACTGTTTTCCTGTGAAATATGTTAAGGAGCATCCTTTCCAGGGTAAAGACTTGTGTATAAGGTAAAATAAATAACCAAAAACAAAAATACTCCTCCACACCTTCGGCTATGTTCACAAGTAGCATTTTTTATGCGTTTTTGCACTTTTGTATTGCTTTCAACTGTGACAAATGCATTCACCGGCAAATGTCATTTTAACATATTACAACCTTATCTGGCCATGTGCTGTGTGACACATGCATACAGTGCTGAAAAGACATGGGAACAGCATGGGGAAGACCCCTGGAAGCATCTCTGACACCCTGGTCACTACCTAAAAGTGTGCCCATCAGAAGTGATCCTTGCCGCATCAGAAGATGCAGACTTGCAACTATCCCTGTGCAAGTCCTTGTCCCAGGGCAGTGTTCAATTGTACCTCCCCCATTCCTTGCAATGCAAGCGCAAGTATGCAGCCTGCCACCCACCCACCCCCAGGATGCAATACCATACTGCTTGCTTGCACTTGAAATTGGGCCTTTTAGGCATGTGGAGGCGGAATCTGACCATCACGTCATGGCTGCGTCGGCGGCCTGGTATCCATACTCAATCCCCAGCTGCCCGGCGGCCGGGTGTCCATGCTTGGTCCCCAGCCGCCAGGGGGCGGCCGGGTGTCCATAAACGGTCCCCAGCCGCTCCTATTTGTCCCGGTGCGCCTTATACACAAGCGCGCATACCAGAACATTACCTGTGCCCTCCCCAGTGCATTTAGTGGGAAGGACAGCCTAACCACAAACACGTGGACAAGTGAATGTGGCCAGGGATGGTCCATCTCACTGACGCCTTCACACTGGGTTAATATTGTGGGAGCCGGGACACAGTTGGACACTGGGATGCAGCACGTCCTCCAGACATAGAGGATTGCGAGTCCTGGGTCAATCAGGTTTGAACACAAAGTTCAGAAGGTAGACAGCAGCAGTGGTCGGCCTCCTACACAACGAGTAAATTATTCATGATCATGAGGCCATCCATCTCCTTAGCTTTCTGTTCCTTGGAATGCAAGCGCATGTATGTAGTAGCGGCTAGGCCTGAGGTGGTCAGCGTTTTGACGCATATCCTACCTCCTCCGAGGATTGCTGGATGTTTTCCTGCTACTATCCCAGTTCTATGACTCCCGTTTAAACAAAGCTTCAGGTGATGAATGATGGACGAGGTGGTGGCAAAGGAAAGAGGAAAGAGCAGGAGGAACAGGGACCATTCACATCAATATCAGGCCAGTCAACCACACATGTCTTGTAGGATATGTTTCTGTACCAAAAGGAGCGGTTCGGCTACACAATTATAGGGCATACAGTGAGTGCAATGCCTACCAAAAATTTCGAGGCAGTCCAATGCCCCTTGGAAGTGACATGGAGGTCAGAGGGCCTTAACTAAACCGTTTTTTCCATTTATAGCAACTGGGTCTCCTGTACACTGTTGGCCTAAGCAGTGAATGGAAGGCTTTCCAAAAATTATGAGGAACTGCAATGCCCCTTGAAACAGACGTGGATTACAGCGTACTAAAAACCTTCTACCCATTATTGGGGAGTGGGTCTCCCTTAGTGTTCGCCTATGCATTGAAAAGCAAAAGCTGACTAAAATTAGGAGGAAATGCAATGCCCATTGGAAGAGTCGTGGAGGTTAGAGTTAATTAAAAACAACATTTCAATGCCCCTTGGAAGAGCTGTGGAGTTTAGAGAGGTTTAACAAGATGGTTTTAATGCCCCTTGGAAGAGACGTGGAGGTCACAGTAGCTTAACAAGACGGTTTTAATGCCCCGTGGAAGAGACGTGGAGTTCAGAGTGGATTAACAAGATGGTTTTAATACCCCTTGAAAGAGACGTGGAGGTCCCAGTGGAATAAAAATACAATATTAATGCCCCTTGGAAGAGTGGTGGAGGTCCCAGTGGAATAAAAAGACAATATCAATTTCCCTTGGAAGAGTGGTGGAGGTTACAGTGGAATAAAAAGACAATATCAATGCCCCTTGGAAGAGTGGTGGAGGTCGCAGTGGAATAAAAAGACAATATCAATGCTCCTTGGAAGAGACGTGGAGGTCACAGTAGCTTAACAAGACAATTTTAATGCCCCTTGGAAGAGACGTGGAGTTCAGAGTGGTTTAACAAGATGGTTTTAATGCCCCTTTGAAGAGACGTGGAGGTCACAGTAGCTTAACAAGACGGTTTTAATGCCCCTTGGAAGAGACGTGGAGTTCAGAGTGGTTTAACAAGACGGTTTTAATGCCCCTTGGAAGAGAAGTGGAGGTCCCAGTGGAAAAAAAGACAATATCAATGCACCTTATAAGACTGGTGGAGGTCAGAGTGGAATAAAAAGACAATATCAATGACCCTTGGAAGAGACGTGGCGGTCACAGTAGCTTAACAAGATGATTTTAATGCCCCTTGGAAGAGACGTAAAGTTCAGAGTGATTTAACAAGACGGTTTTAATGCCCCGTGGAAGAGACGTGGAGGTCTCAGTGGAATAAAAAGACAATATCAATGCCCCTTGGAAGAGTGGTGGAGATCGCAGTGGAATAAAAATACAATATCAATGCCCCTTGGAAGAGTGGTGGAGGTCGCAGTGGAATAAAAATACAATATCAATGCCCCTTGGAAGAGTGGTGGAGGTCACAGTGGAATAAAAAGACAATATCAATGACCCTTGGAAGAGACGTGGAGGTCACAGTAGCTTAACAAGATGATTTTAATGCCCCTTACAAGAGCCATGCAGTACAGCATATTAAAAACATTATTCACATTATTGGGGAGTGGGTCTCCCATAGTCTTTGCCTATGCCTTCCAAAGGCTGCCAAAAATTAGGACGGAGGAACTTGCAATTCTGGCAATACGTACCACAGACACCCTGGTGGTGTAGTGGTGGTGGAGGCTGAGGATAAGGAGAAGAGCAAAAAACAGCCGAAATGAGGAAGTGTATACCCATGTGTGGGTGTGAAGCTGTGCATGGGAATACATCTCCCGAAATAACACAGTGGATTTGACTTTATGTTGCTCTGCTGTCATTTGGTAGTGATGAGAAGTCTGGCTCAATCCAGCCCTTGTTCATTTTCATAAGGGTCAGCTTGTCAGCATTGTCAGTTGACAGGCGTGTGCGCTTATCTGTTATAATTCCCCCAGCGGCACTAAAAACACACTCCGATAACACGCTAGCAGCAGGGCAGGCCAGGACCTCCAAGGCGTACAGAGCGAGTTCATTCCAAGTTTCCAGCTTGAATACCCAATAATTAAAAGGCACAGAGGAATCACGGAGGATGCTGGTACGGTCGGCAAGGTACTCCCTCACCATCTTTCTACTCCTTGTGAGAGTACCCCGTGCCTCAGGGCCTGTAAGCTGGGCGGGTCTGAGAAAACTGTCCCAGAACGTTGACAGTGTTCCCCTGCCTCTGCTGGATTGGAGTTGCGTCTCTGTCGCCTGTACGCCTTGGTTGGTCAACGAACTGTGACCTCTGCCGCTAGCGTGTTCAGATGGGAATTTTTTTAACAGTACTGCAGCAAGGGCCTTCTGGTACTGCCCAATTCTCCACCTCAGGAATAAGAGAGTGAAAGTTCTCCTTGTAGCGGGGGTCTAAAAGTGTCACCAGCCAGTAATGACTGTCACCCAACATTTTGACAACGCGAGGGTTAAAGCAGCGTAACATAAATTCAGCCATGCGTGCCATACTGGTAATGGGCAAGATTTCCGTGTCCTCACCAAGATGACGACTGACCATGCTCTCCTCCTGCTCCTCCTCCTCCTGCTCTTCCCCCCTGTCCTCAGGCCACCCACGCTGAACTGACGGTATGACAGTTGTACAGGTACTATCGTCTACAGGGCATGATACCAGCTCCTGTTCTTCCTCCTCCTCCTCCTCCTCCTCCTCCTCCTCTCCCTCATTGTCCCCCAATGCACGTTGGGATGAGATGAGGCTGGGCTGTGTGTAATCGCCCGCTATGGCTTCTTGATCCATCTCATCATACTCTGGCTGCAATGCCTCCTCTTTAATTTTCTGCAGAGAGCGTTGCAAAAGACCGACAAGTGGGATGCTGACGCTAATGATGATCATCGCCACTCACCATCTTGGTGGACTCCTCAAAGTTTGTCAGGATGGTACATATGTCAGACATCCAGGTCCACTCCTGAGGTCTTATGTGTGGAGTCTGACCGGAATATCGATGGCCTTGTTGCAGCTGGTACTCCACAACTGCTCTCTTCTGCTCACAAATCCTTTGCAACATGTGGAGGGTAGAGTTCCAACGTGTGGGGACATCACACACCAGTCGGTGTGCCGGAAGCTGCATACGCTGCTGCAACACAGCAAGGGCAGCAGAAGCTGTAGCCGACTTCCGAAAATGTGCTGACATGCAGCGTACTTTGACGAGCAGGTCTGGCAACTCGGGGTACGATTTAAGAAACCGCTAAACCACGAGGTTAAGCACATGAGCCAGGCATGGTACATGTCTGATCTCGCCTCGCCTCAGAGCCGCCACCAGGTTATGGCCATTGTCACACACGACCATGCCTGGATGTAGGTTCAGCGGTCTCAGCCACAGATCTGCCTGCTCTTCACAGCTGTCCACAACTCACAAGCAGTGTGAGGTTTAACACCTAAGCTTATGAGTTTCAGCACAGCCTTTTGCCTCTTAGCTGAGGCAGTACTGCAGTGCTTCCAGCTTGTAACTGATGTGGTGATATCTGAGATGGAGGCTGAACATGAGGAGGAGGAGGAGGAGGATGCTCAGGAGCTGTACACTGTGGGGGCAACTCTGTCGGACATAGGGCCCGCAATCCTCGGTGTGGGGAGGATGTGTTCCGTCCCAAGGTCCGACTAGGTCCCGGCTTCCACTATGTTTACCCAGTGTGCCGTCAGGGAGATCTACCGTCCCTGGACACAAGCACTTGTCCTCGTGTCCGTTGTCAGGTGGACTCTCCCAGTAACTGCGTTGTTGAGGGCACGGCAGATGTTTTGGGACACGTGCTTGTGTAGTGCGGGGATGGCATACCGGGCAAAATAGTGTCGGCTGGGGACCGAGTACCGAGGGACGGCCACCACCATAAGGTTGCGGAAGGATTCCGTCTCCACCAGCCAAGCAGTCGTGAAATCTGTGAATTTAGGACTGTGGCCTGTGGGGCGTTGGCTGCGAATTTGCGCTTTCGTTCAAAGGTCTGGGATATAGACAATTGAACGCTGAGGTGTGACGTGAACGTTGATGCTGTTTCTTTAGAAACTGCCATAACAAGTGAAGATTGAGAGGAGGGGGCATCTTTGCATGCAGTATGGACAGGGGATTGCCTTGCACGCACAAAAGGGGATTCTCTTACATGCACAACAGTGGAAGAAACAGTGGTGACACCCGCTGACACTGGTCGTGGACCCTGGGGTTCGCCCCACAAAGTTGGGTGCTTTGCTGACATGTGCTTGATCATGCTGGTGGTGGTCAGGCTGGTAGTTTTGTCACCCCTGCAGATGCTGGCCTGGCAGGTGGTACAAATGGCCTTTTTGGGGTTATCAGCAGAGTCTTAAAAAAATTCCAGACTCTGGAAGACCTACCGGTTGTACTTGCAACGTCCCTCTTGTTGGTGTTATGGGGAACAGTTGCCCGCCTTCTGTCTGCGGCCACCACACTGCTTCTTCCTGCCTGTTGGGGTACTCTGCCTCCCTCCCCCTGTGTGCTGCTGGCCTCGCTCTGCGTGTCCTCCTGCCACATTGGGTCAGTTACTAGATCATCCACCATCTCCTCCTCTTTCACTTCCGCACCATGGTCCTCCTCCTCACTTCGTGGCAACTGTGTCTCGTCATCGTCCACCTCTTGTGACAAATTGCCAGCGTTGCCTTCCTGTGGCCGTGGCTGTTCACATATTTGGCCATCGCTACATGGGATCTCCTCTTCCACCACTTCAAGCGGAGCAGGCGAGGGGCCCAAATATGGAAATGGACCAGTGAACAGCTCTTCAGAGTGTCCAACTGTGGGATCAGTTGCTGTCTGATGACACTCGGCATGGTGGGAGGAAGGAGCATCACGGTGAGGAGGAGTATGCGGTCGAGAATCACGGCTACTAAGACTTGACCGTGTGGAAGACAGACTGGAGGTGGTGGTGCCCAGGTGACTGGAAGTATTATCTTCTATCCAATTAATAACCTGTTCACACTGATCATTTCGCAATAGTGGTGTTGTTGTGTGCTTCCCTAGTAATTCGGTCAAGAACTGGGAGCGAGAAGATGTGGCTGTTGGTTGTGGCACATTTTCACCTTGGCCACGGCCCCGTCCTCTGCAAGCACCATCACTAGAACGTACAGTTCCACGTCCCTTGCCACGCGCCTTGCCCATTGTAAATGAAGTAAAATAGCTTACACTCGCACTATCAATGGTAAAAGGGTAATAAAAAGGAGATTAGAACTGTGGAAGAGGAAAACCACAGTTCTATTTCTCTGGCCTACACCAAAATCTTTTAAACAGATATATTTGTGTCTGAAGAGTCAGCGAGACACTCAAACTGTTTTTTTAAGTAAAAAAGGCAAAAAGGTGGATTACACCCAGATTTGAACCGTGGAAGAGGAAAACCACAGTTCTAGTTCTCTGGCCTACACCAGAATCTTTTAAACCGATATATTTGTGTCTGAACAGTCAGCGAGACACTCAAACTGTTTTTTTTTATTCAAAAAGGTGGATTACACCCAGATTTGAACCGTGGAAGAGGAAAACCACAGTTCTAGTTCTCTGGCCTACATCAGAATCTTTTAAACAGATATATTTGTGTCTGAACAGTCAGCGAGACACTCAAACTGTTTTTTTTTATATTAAAAAGGCAAAAAGGTGGATTACACCCAGAATTGAACCGTGGAAGAGGAAAACTACAGTTCTATTTCTCTGGCCTACACCAGAATCTTTTAAACAGATATACTTGTGTCTGAACAGTCAGCGAGACACTCAAACTGTTTTTTTTTTATGTAAAAAAGGCAAAAACGTGGATTACACCCAGATTTGAACCGTGGAAGAGGAAAACCACAGTTCTAGTTCTCTGGCCTACACCAGAATCTTTAAAACAAATATATTTGTGTCTGAACAGTCAGCGAGACACTCAAACTGTTTTTTTTTATGGAAAAAAGGCAAAAAAGTGGATAATACAGGGATTTGAACCGTGGAACTGCAAAACCTCAGTTCTAGTTATCTGGCCGAAACCAGACTCTTTTAAAAAGATAAATTTGTGTCTGAACACTCACAGACACACTCAATTTTTTGGGGGGTGGGGGGAAAATACCAAAAGGTTAATAAGATGGGTATTTGTACAGTCTGAAAAAAAAGAGGATTTAGATAAAAAAAAAAATGGATTTTTCCTGGCCCCTGAGACTTGAGGCTAAAGGCCCCGTCACACTAAGCGATGCAGCAGCGATCCCGACAACGATACGACCTGTCAGGGATCGTTGCTGCATCGCTAATAAATCGCTGGTGAGCTGTCAAACAGGCAGGCTCACCAGCGATGAGGGGAGCAGCGATATCGTGGAAAGAATCGTTCCACGATGTCCTGCTCCCGTTCCCAGCCTGCTGCTTAAGCAGGAGCAGGCTGGTAACTATGGTAAATATCGGGTTACTAAGTGCGCGTGTGCCCCTAGTAACCCGCTGTTTACCATGGATACCACTCTGCTACGGTGCGCTGGAGCCTCCGCTCACCGTAGCAGAGTGGTATCTATGGTAAACAGCGGGTCACTAAGTGCGCGCGTGCCCCTAGTAACCCGATATTTACCATGGTTACCAGCCAGATCGTTGGTCCCGCTGGTCACACACAGCGATGTGTGCTGGCCAGCGGGAGGCCAACGACCAAAAAATGGTCCAGGACACTTTGCAACGATCAGCGACCTCACAGCAGGGGCCTGATCGTTGCAAAGTGTCACACATAGCGACATCGCTGGTGAGGTCGCTGGTGAGTCACCAAAACCGTGACACAGCAGCGATCTCACTAGCGATATCGCTTAGTGTGACGGGGCCTTTAGCCTAGCAATTTGAGAAGCAGCACACAGGACTGTAATGCAGTGTTTGTTGGTATAACCACTGCGTCTCCTATACAACCTGCCTGCCTGATATCTGGGATGGATATTAGTCCTCAGAAGGACTGTTTGTTTGATTTTGCAGGCTTTAGAGACCCTACACTACCTATATCGCAGTATAAATCTCTCCCTAGCTCAGCAGCACTCTCCCTACACCATCTGATCCGGAGCGACTGTGTCCAAGATGGTGGCACCCGGTTTTAAATACTCGAGGTGACGCTGTGCGGCCAGCCAATCACTGTAATGCCCACAGCCAACATGGCTGCGGCAATACAGTGACTGGCTGGCAATCCCTGCATGTTCATTGGCTCTGTAAAGAGCACCAATCATGCAGGGCGGAGACCCGAGCTCCCGCCCGAGTAACCCGAAAATGCTCGGTGCTCGCCGAACATCCCGAGTAGTGAGATGCCCAGGTGAGTACCGAACAGTGACGAGCATGCTCGCTCAACACTAATAGAGATACATAACAAAAAGTTTTCCAATTTGCTGCGCTGGCCTCTTTCATATTTACCGTGCATGCTGATCACAAGGAAATGGACAGCATGTGACTTAAATATGAGTGTCTGAGCAAAGGGTCTGAATACTTATGACCATGTGGTATTTCAGTTTTTCTTTTTTAATAAATTTGCAAAAAATTCTACATTTCTGTTTTTTTTCAGTCAAGAAAGGGTGCAGAGTGTACTTTAATGAGATAAAAAATGTACTTTTTAGAATTTACCAAATGGCTGCAATGAAACAAAGAGTGAAAAATTTAAAGGGGTCTGAATACTTAACGTACCCAATGTAGGTACATGAAATCTCTTAAAATGCAAAGTTTATTAATTAAGAAGATAAAAACAAAAATGTCATAAACAGAGTAACCTCAATGGAGGACCACATTCAATGTACTAACACCATTGTATAAAAAAAGAAAAACACAATTTGAGCTTGGTTCAAGATGGTACACATGCAGCACATAAATGCATGTTTCACAATGGCCATGAATCAGAAAAACCTACAAAAAGCAAAATGAACAAAAACCCTGTTGTAAATAAATAAAATGCAAGTGCATTTAAATAAAATAGGGTTCTTAGTAACAGTGTGTTTGATCAAAAATAGTATAAAAGCTATCCCACCAGCGACAAGGTGAACTCGTTTGGGATAGACCTACACTGTCTAAGATTAAAAACCTTACCATGTGTCAAAATTGACCTCAGTGTGAATAATTGTATTTGTATTTTTTGCATTCTGTGCAATCCTGGGTGTGGCGCCTCCCTTTCTTGAGCTGGATAATACTTTTAAAAAGCTTCCTTGGCTGGGTGTTCACAGTTTGGGGCTTGGGCCTTTTGTCTGCCCTTATTCAGACTGAAGTCAATTTTGACACATGGTAAGTAGTGATGGGCAAGCACTAAAAGGCTCGGGTGCTCAATGCTCGGGTCGAGCACATTGGAATACTCAGGTGCTCGACCCGAGCAACGAGCCCAATGTAAGTCTATGGGAAACTCAAGCATTTTTCAGGTGGCTCCCCCCGACGGTCTGCAGAGGGCCTAAAAATTGCCCAAATTGATGGGAACAGTGCTAAAATGACATGGGAACAGCATGGGGAAGACCCCTGGAAGCATTTCTTACTCCCAGGTCACTGCTGTCAACAAAGTTGTCAGAGTATTATGCCACTTTTATGGACTCAAAATAAAACATACAAAAGCAAAAGCAAAATGGATTTTCCTGGGAAATATGTTAAGGAACATCCTTTTCAGGGTAATGACTTGTATATAAGGCAAAATAAATATACAAAAACAAAAATGCTCCTCCACACCTTGGGCTATATTCACACATAGCGTTTTTGATGCGTTTTTGCACTTTTGCATTGCTTTCAACCAAGACAAATGCATTCACTGGGAAATGTAATTTTAACATTTTACAACCTTATCTGGCTATGTGGTATGTGACACATCATCAGACACATCCTGTTTCATTTATGATGGAGGGTCTCTGAAAGTTACAAAGCCTATTTTTATCAGGCGGCCCTTACTATTCTTAAAGGGCCAGCAGTCGGCCCTCAATATTGTTAGAGAGCCATCAGCCGGCTTTGCTTTGTTGTTCCCATTATTAAGTGGAAGTGGGTCTCCCATAGTGTTTGCCTATGCAGTGAATGAAAAAGCTGCCAAAAATTTGGAGGCACTCCAATGCCCCTTGGAAGAGACGTAGAGGTCGGAGAGCCTCCTAAAAACAATGTTCATGCGTGCCAGACAGCTAACAGGCAAAACTTCCATGTCCTCACCAAGAGGACGAGTGACCATGCTCTCCTTCTCCTCCTCCCATCTTCCCAAACTTTGTACTCCTTTTGAGAGTACCCTGCGCCTCAGGGCCTGTGTGATGGGAGGGTCTGAGAAAACTCTCCCAGAACTTTGACAGTGTTCTCCTGCCTCTGCTGGATTAAAGTTGTGTCTCTGTCGCCTGTACTCCTTGGTTGTCCAGCAAATTGTGCCCTCTGTCGCCAGCGTTTTCAGATGGGAATTTTTTTAATAGTTCCGCAACAAGGGCCTTCTGGTACAGCCCCATTTTTGTAGACCTGTCCACCTCAGGAATAAGAGATATAAAGTTCTCCTTGTAGCGTGGGTCTAGAAGAGTCACCAACCAGTAATGACTGTCACCCAAAATTTTGAGAACGCGAGGGTCATGGGAAAGGCAGCGTAATATATACTCAGCCATGCGTGCCAGACTACTAACAGGCAAGACTTCCGTGTCCTCACCAAGAGGATGACTGACCATGCTCTCCTCCTCCTCTCTGTCCTCTGGCCATCCACGCTGAACAGACGGTATGACAGTTGTGCAGGTAGTACCGTCTATAGCGCATGAAACTAGCTCCTCCTCCTCTTCCTCATTGTCACCCAATCCATGTTGGGATGAGATGAGGCTGGGCTGTGTGGAATCACCCTGTATGGTTTCTTGCTCCATCTCATCGTGCTCTGCCTCCAATGCATCCTCTTTGATTGTGAGCAGAGAGCATTTCAGAAGACAGAGAAGCGGGATGGTGATACTAATTATGGCGTCATCGCTGCTCACCATCTTGGAGGAGTCCTCAAAGTTTTGGAGGATGGTACATATGTCTGAAATCCATGTCCACTCCTGAGGTCTTATGTGTGGAGTCTGAACTGAATACCGGCGGCCTTGTTGATGCTGATAGTCAACAACTGCCCTCTTCTGCTCACAAATCCTTCACAACATCTGCAATATAGAGTTCCAACGCGATGGGACATCACACACCAGTTGGTGAGCCGGAAGCTGCAAACGCTGCTGAAACACGGCAAGGGCGGCCGAAGCTGTAGGTGACTTTCTAAAATGGGCACACAGACAGTGTACTTTAACAAGCAGATACGGCAGCTCCAGGTAGGTTCTGAGAAACCGCTGAACCATGAGGTTAAGTACATGGGCCAGGCATGGTACGTATGTGATCTCGCCTCGCCTCAGAGCCGTCACCAGGTTCCGGCCATTGTCTCACACGACCATGCCTGGCTGTAGGTTAAGCGGTATCAGCCACAGATCTGCCTGCTCTTTCACAGCTGTCGACAACTTTTCAGGGTTGTGTGGTTTGTCACCTAAGCATATTAGCTTCAGCACAGCCTGTTGCCACTTGGCCGAGGCAGTGCTGCAGTTCTTCCAGCTTGCAACTGATGTGGTCATTTTGGTGACGGATGCTGAAGAGGAGAAGGAGGAGGAGGAGCAGGAGCTGTAGAATGTGGGGGGAACCCTGATTGACCCAGGACCCGTGTTCCGTCCCAAAGTCCGACTGGGTACCGGCTTCCACTATGCTAACCCAGTGTGCCGTCAGCGAGATGCATCGTTCCTGCCCACAAGCACTTGTCCACGTGTCCGTGGTTAGGTGAACTTTCCCAGTATCTGCGTTGTTAAGGGCACGGCTAATGTTGTGGGACACGTGCTCGTCTAATGCGAGGACGGCACACCGGAAGAAATAGCGGCGGCTGGGGACCGAGTACCGAGGGATGGCCGCCGCCATCAGGTTGCGGAAAGCATCCATCTCCACGAGCCTAAAAGGCACAATTTTGAGCGCAAGCAGTCGCGAAATGTGTGAATTTAGTAGTGAGGCCTGTGGGGCGTTGGCTGCGTATTTGCGCTTGAGTTCCAAGGACTGGGGTAGGGACAACTGAATGCTGCTCTGGGACAAGGACGTGGACGTGCTTGCTGATTGTGCTACTTGAGAGTGTGCAATGACTGATGCAGGGCAAGAGGCATCTTTGCATGCGCCATGGACAGATGATTGACTTGCACTCACAACAGCGGAAGAAGCAGTGGTGCGACCCGCAGACACTGTTCCTGGACCCTGGGGTTCAGCCCACTTAGTCGGGTGCTTTGCTGCTATGTGCCTGATCATGCTGGTGGTGGTCAGGCTGGTAGTTTTGCTATCCTTGCTTATGCTGGCCTGGCAGGTGGTGCAAATGGCCTTTCTGGGGTTATCGGCAGAGTCTTTAAAAAACAACCAGGGAAGAACTAACAGTTGTACTGGCAACTTCCGTCGTGTTGATGCTACAGGGAACGGTTGCCCGCCTTCTGCCTGCGGCCACCACACTGCTTCTTCCTGCTTGTTGTGGTGCTACACCTCCCTCCCCCTGTGTGCTTCTGTCCTCGCTCTGTATGGCCCCCTGCCAGGTTGGGTAAGTTACTGTATCATCCACCACCTCGTCTTCCACTTCCGCACCCTGGTCCTCCTCCTTACTTTCTGGCAATTGTGTCCACCTCTTGTGACAGTTTCTCACCGTTGCCTTCGTGTGACCATGGCTGCTCAAATATTTGGGCATCGCTACACGCGATCTCCTCTTGCCCTGCTTCAAGTGGACCGGGCGAGAGGCCGGAGTCTATAAATGTAAAAGTGAACAGCTCTTCGGAGTGTCCAAGTGTGGGATCAGTTGTCTCCGAGCACTCGGCATGATGGGAGGAAGAAAGATCAGGGTGAGGAATATGCGGTCCAGACTCACAGCTACTGACACTTGACTGTGTGGAAGACAGGGTGGTGGTGGGTAAGTGACTGGAAGCATTATCTGCTATCCAACCAATAACCTTTTCACACTGCTCTGTGTTTAATAGTGATGTTCTGCGGTCCCCTATTAATTGGGACAGGAAGGTCGAGCAAGAAGATGTGGGTGTTTGTTGTGGCACAATTTCAGCTAGCCCACGGCCTCGTCCTCTGCATGCACCATCATCACCATTACGTCCACTTCCCCGTCCCTTGCCACGCACCTTGCCCATTTTAAATGATTGATTTTATCTTCTAAATTAATAAACTTTGCATTTTAAGAGATTTCACAAACCACTAATGGGGTCAGTTTTCTATTATCAAACAATTACCTGCCAAAATAAAGAACCTAGGCTAAATTAAGTGATTAAGATCTAGACAGTTTAGAAAGTTTTACATCCGTCTCCACTTTCTTCTAGGTGACTCCTTGGTGAAACAAATGCAATAATCCCCATCAGTCATAGAATATGAACTGCTTCTAAAGTGGCCTTAGGACAGTCGTCTACATTTTGATTGTTCTCTGATATTGCTTGGTGCTTGTTGTCTCTTTAGAGCCATTTTTTTTTGTTACTGCGCGCCTTTATTATTTTTCAAGTTTTATTGATTAAATTTACTGCACTACTCGCTGCTTTTTAATCTCATTCCAGGATGTGAAAAATAAATGATGTAATGATCTAAATTAAAGGAGAAGATTATGTTTGTAACAGAATATTCCAATTCTCCAGTCTGCAAAAGTTGAAAAGTAATAAAATTAGCATATTAGTTAATTGGGAACAAAGAAGTGAGCACCATCTGTAACAAAGCAGCAACTCTGTCTAGTGGCTGAAATCATTTATGTGTGAGTGAAGTTCAAGTGGTTTAATGAACATCTCTCAGACCACAAGAAGCTGTTATTGCGCTCATTATGGGGAATATAATCCTTTGTGCTTTTTAATTGGTAAATTACAAAAGCACAAAAGAATAAAGAAAGAAAGGTAGCCGGCTTCATGGGGAACTTTCTGCAATGCATTTAACAGAATTAATACAAAGTCTTAATTTACGACACATTGTGACCAGCATACCAATGATTCTTTCCCAAGCTCATATCTGATATCTCTACAGTAAAGTTATTAAAACCAAACCAGAAGGTAAGCAGTATCAAATTAGTCCTGATGTGAAATAATTTTGAAGAAAGTCACATCCAGTTTAAATGAAGCCGCTTTTATTTAACGCCCTAAAATTCCAATTTTGTTGTTTTTCTTTTTCGTTACTTTGTTTCAATTTCCAAGGACTATAGAAAGCTTCTGCCCTCTAGTGGTGAACTATGGAAATAAAATATTTTTAATCATTTACTCAATTGTTTAATATAATGATTAACATATTTTTTGTCTCTATAATCATCAACATATATTGCTGCTTGAGAATGTGGACATTTGTTAGTAGATGTTGAGTAATCCTATATTATATTGTTGTTAATGATATTGTAAAGAACCCTTAAAGGGAATCTGTCAGCAGGATTTTGATGTATAATCTGTAGGCAGCATGAGGTTGGGGCTGAGACACTGATTTCAGCATTGTGTCATTTATTAAACCATATGTTGTTGTTTTAATACAATGAGCATTTTATCATCAGGAGATTAACACTATAGGACTAGAGCTCACTTGTCTGCTGGTCCCACCACGCCCCCAGCATTGATTAGCAGCTTACTGTCAGTATACCATGTACACAGAACAATGCTAATTAGTGGTGTGGGCGGGGTCAGCCTTCTGAGCACTGCTACATCGAAAAACATGGGGAAAAGACACTTTCAATATCAAAACAAACCGAAAAAAAAGGGGAAGCAGGGAAGCCCAAATAGCTAAATAATATAACCAGTGAAGGAGCAGCACGTCTGCTGCTGTGTTCTGAGGGCCCCGAGTGTGGCCGGAGGCAAAGAGGAGAAAGGAGTTAAGGGGGCACAGGAGCATCACAGGCTCACCCCAAGACATAATCCGGACACCGGGTCCGCGCCTACAGGGTCCTCTATACCCAGTAGGGATTACCGGCATACCAGGAGGATTACAGATCCCTGGTCGACCTGAAGCTAAACCCTTTACAGGACTAGGAACCACAAAGGCCCCAGCGTCCAGGGATAGTGGTTGCCAGAGAAAGGTCCTTCTACCAAGCGACAGGTGAGAGAACGACACAACACAGAAGCTAGGCCCAGTTGCAGGCTGGCCAGGAGCTTAGAGAGAGAGGGAGAGTCCAGAAGTGCACCCTTCCTACCGAGCACCCTGGACCGTACCTGACATCCACACCAGTAAAGGTACTGAAGTGAATCTCCTGTCTCTGTCAGTTACTCCTGCTGCGCCATCTCTCCTGCACTGCAACGCCCAGCATCACCATCTGCACTTACACTGCCCCGGGGGCCCGCTCCACCTGTGGGGAGCAGAAACATCCCAGCTGCCATCCCATCACCCTCGGAGGTCTGAAGCAGCGCCGGTAACTATTACCGGAAACCACAGATGGCGTCACGAGATAAACTGTACACTAAAACCCCGTTTCAAGAGAGACCCCAGAGTACAGGCCCGGGAGCCGACTGCCATGACATCCTAAACAAGGTAAAAGGCCCGGGTACCGAGTCCCCTATATCCACCTGGGCGAGACACTCTCTTCCTGGCGTCACAAACAGGATTTCGTGCCCGTTGCCACCGGGTACTGTGTGCCGTAATTGAACTGTGTTTAAACTGTGGTAAACATCACCGCCATTACCGCGTCACCGTGTGGGAAGAAGAGGGGCGTAACCACGGGAACCAGAGAGGCGTGACTGTTGGTAGCGCGTGAAGCCCAGGCCCCGCCTCGCGCTCTGACGGAGCACCAGGAAGCGACAGGTCCTGGAAGAAGACCGTCGTCAAATGTATGCTCTGATGTCAGCCACGAGGGAGACGCAAGGTCCTGGAAAGAGACCGTCGCCTGCGGAGCTGCGGCCTACTCGATCAAAAGTAAAGGAGGTAGGCTACGGTTCACTAGGGGGGCGCAACCATGGCCGACGACCTGCTAAACGCTGGAGCACCGGTTAACGCTTCTGGTGCTCAACTCGCGCCCGGAGCTGCTCAGGCCGGAGCAGCCGCCCCACCAGCAGGGGTCCCGATTCCAGTCATGCCCATGGCCCTGCCGTACATCCTCGGAGCAAAATGGCTTCCCCAGTATGATGGCAAGCCAGACACCCTGTCTGGATTCAAGAGAAAGATATGCGGTGTATTGAACATGTATTCAATGACTGGTAAACAGAGAGCCGCTGTTGTGCTGGGACAATTGACTGGTGCCACCGAGTGGGAAATTGAAACCTGGCCAGCCGCAGACCAGGAATCAGTATCTATCATATTTAAGAGACTGCACACTGTCTTTGAAAACCGCACTGAGACAGATCTCCGGATGAGGTTCTACTACTGTACCCAGAAACCTGAGGACGGTATCCGGGACTATGCCTGGCATCTACAAGAGGCCCTGCGGGCCCTGAAACAGGTTAGTCCAGCCAGCATACATGATGAGGACAAAATGCTGATAGAACAATTCATCCGGGGGTTGAGGTCCCAGGAGGAGAGCAGAACCGTACGGTTGTGGCACTTAGATCATCCAAACGCCACCTTTGACGCCCTGAAGGACATGGCTATTAAGGGTCTGCAGCCCCTGGAACCATCAGATTATGCTATCCAGCGTTACCAGGGTGGGGCCACCCCAGTGCCCGCAGCACCCACTGCCCCTTCATTAACGGCTGAAACAAAGGTGCAAACAGTGCCCCCTAGCGAGCTGGACAGCCTGCGCTCTGAAGTGCGTCAGCTAAGTAAAACCCTGGCCACTGTTCTGAGCACCCTGCAGCTACAGATGGAGCCCGAGCCGGAAGGAAGGATCCTACTCGCCGACTGTCCTGAGGATGTCCCCTGGATAAGGAGAAGAAGGAGGACAACGCCACCCCGTAGGAGGACAACGCCACCCCGTGGGAGGACCAATGACCAACGTCGCCCTCCAAGAGAATTCGTCTGCTACCGTTGCCACAAGGCAGGCCATACCACCTGGACCTGTCCTTTAAATGGGCAAACCCTGGGGCCAAAGGCCGACACCCAGGAGTAGACCAACCAGGCCCATCAAGCTGGTACCACCGGTTTGTAGGAGGAAGGCCTTTCCTGTCCATCGTGCTGGATGCGATAGCAACACCTGCACTACTGGACACCGGGGTCGCAGGTAACCATCATACCTGACATCCTCTACAAAAGGTACTGGTCCCTAGATGAACTCCATCCGCCAGCCCCAAATCTCTCTGTGTATGCATCCAATGGCCTTCCTCTTAACCTAGTAGGGGTTAAGGACGTGACAGTGAAGGTGGGGAGAGCGTAACTAAAGGACCAAGGGCTGATTGTAATGGAGTCTAACCCTGGTGATACAGACTTGTATATGATACTTGGTACAAATGTAGTTGGTAACTGTTTGGGAGAAGTGTTGTTTTTACTCCAACAGATGGCTGACACTGCCAATCCGGGGCAGAGGAAGGTGCTCCAGAAGGAAATTCGAGCCCTACTGTACCAGCAGCAGGTGAAACTAGCAGGTGATGAGATTGGTAATGTACGGGTGACAGACCCGATACCCATTGTGATTCCCCCAATGAGTGAAATGCTAATATGGTGTAGGGCAGCAATAGGTTTCAAGGGACAGAACTACCAGGCGGTAGTGGAGCCCACTAGCTCAGAACACAGACCTACACTCCTAACTGCTAGAGGGGTAGTTGATGTACGCAATGGCAGGGTACCCATACGTCTCCTAAATTGTGGGGAGGAGGAAGTCAAATTGCCACGATAAGCCACTGTTGCCAGACTGTATACTGTGAATAATGATGCCATACACACAGTGGAATCCTTGACCCCACCAGATACAGTGGAGGACAATGACTCTGAAGCTCAGCTGGAGGAATGGTGTCAACAGCTCCATGTTGGGACTGACGCCACTCCTGTCCATCAAAAACACGGTGTCTGCAGAGTGGTTCTGGAATATGAACAAGTGTTTAGTAAACACCCACTTGATTTTGGAAGGGTTAAAGGGGTGCAACACCACATACCCACCAGTAACCATCCACTCATTAAGGAGCGTTACAGACCCATACCACCAGCACATTACCAAAAAGCCAAAGAAATGTTGCATGATATGAAAAAGGCAGGGGTAGTAAGGGATAGCTGTAGTCCCTGGGCAGCTCCTCTGGTCCTGGTCAGGAAAAAGGACGGTAGCATGAGGATGTGTGTAGATTCCAGACAAATTAATCGAATAACACATAAAGATGCATACCATTAGCCCCGTATAGAGGAATCCCTGGCTGCACTGAAATCTGCCAATTATTTCTCTACATTGGATCTCACTAGCGGGTACTGGCAAGTCTCTGTTGCTGAGGAAGATCGGGAGAAGACAGCCTTCACCACCCCGATGGGATTATGCGAGTTCAACAGTATGCCATTTGGGCTCTGCAACGCCCCCGAAACGTTCCAGAGGCTGATGGAGTGTTGCTTAGGACACCGGAACTTTGAGACAGTGCTGCTGTACCTGGATGACGTTATCGTGTACTCGAGGATGTATGAAGACCATCTGAAGCACCTGGCGGAGGTATTTGAAGCATTGTCCCGGTATGAGATGAAACTAAAACCTTCCAAGTGCCACCTGCTCAAACAGAAGGTTCAGTACCTGGGACACGTAGTCAGCTCAGAGGGAGTAGCACCAGACCCGGAGAAGGTCACTGCCATCCAGAAGTGGCCTGAACCAAGAAACATCAAGGAAGTACGTCAGTTTCTGGGACTGGTCGGGTACTACAGGAGGTTCATAAAGGATTACACCAAAAAGGCAGCACCTTTACAAGATCTCCTATTAGGACAGTCCAAGAGAGGTAAAAATCCCCCATTCCAGTGGGGTAAGGAACAGGCTGAATCCTTTGCAGTAATGAAGGAAGTCCTAACTGGTGAAGAAATCCTGGCTTACCCTGACTACAGCCAGCCTTTCCTGTTGTACACCGATGCCAGCAACGAGGGACTGGGAGCTGTGTTGTCCCAGAAGCAAAACGGCAGAGAGAAGGTAATTGCCTATGCCAGTAGGAAGCTTCGCCCTACTGAGAGGAACCCGGAGAATTACAGTTCCTTCAAGCTGGAGTTCCTGGCCTTGGTCTGGGCTATCACTGAAAGATTCAAGCATTACCTAGCCTCAACTAAATTCACAGCCTTTACCGACAATAATCCCTTGACACACCTGGAGACAGCCAGGTTGGGAGCCATGGAACAGCGTTGGGTGGCCAGACTGTCAAATTATCAGTTCACAATCAAGTACCGGGCAAGTCACAAGAATACCAATGCTGATGCCTTGTCAAGAATGCCCCACCAGTCGGACACCGAGGATGAAGTGGATGATCTCGAAGAAATTGAACTACCTGCTTTCCACAGAAACGGAATGGTCCATGAGCAGCACGCCTCCAGAAGATGTCATGGTAGGACGCCAAACCCTCTACCTCATCACAGCTGGAAGGAGACCCAGGACAGTGACCCGGTTGTCAGCCTCATCAAAAGACTGATAACACAAGAAGGTTCTCACTTGGAGCAGAATGCTCCCCCACAAGCCAAACACCTGTGGAATGAGAGAAGCCGGCTGTTCATCTACAGAGAGAAGCTGTGCAGAAGGTATGTCAACCCCAAGACCCATGAAATGGTGTGGCAGATTGTTGTACCTAGGACAGATATCCAGATGGTGTTAGAGGCCTACCACGACCAAGCAGGTCACTTTGGCTGGAAGAAGCAGGAAACCCTGCTGAAGGACCGGTTCTATTGGGTTGGAATGTGGAGTTCCATAGAAAGGTGGTGCCGGAATTGTGGACCCTGTAGCCTCAGAAGGAAAGACTACGGCAGCCAGAAAACACCCTTGCAGTCCATCAAAACAACCCAACTCCTGGAGATTGTCGCTCTGGATCACGTCAAACTGTCGCCCAGCAGATCAGGCTATTCCTATGCCCTGACCATGGTGGATCACTATTCCCGGTTCCTGGTGGTAGCCCCGTCAAGGATTTGACAGCAGAAACTGCAGCAAGAACGTTCCAAGCCTACTTCTGCAGACCCCATGGGTATCCGGACAAGGTGCTAACAGATCAAGGCCCTGCTTTTGAAGCTGAGCTATTCAAGGAATTCTGTCACCTGTATGGATGCAAGAAGATCCGGACTACGCCATATCATCGGCAAACCAACGGTATGTGCGAGAAAATGAATAACATCATCATAGATCTGTTAAAAACCATGCCTTTGGAAGAGAGGAACCAGTGGCCAGAAAAGCTACCTGACCTAGTGGACCTGTATAACCACATACCCGTGAGTTCTACAAATTGTACCCCAGCGTACCTTATGAGAGCAAGACCTGGAAAATTGCCCATGGATCTGGAGCTCGGAGTGGTAGAACCTACTGCAGATATGTCCACTGAAGATTGGGACACGAGTCGGCAACAGCAGTACAGGAAAGTACAGGCCTGTGTCGAAGACAGTCTAAACAGAGTAAGGGAAAGGCAAGAAGAACAGTATAATAAGCATGCACCAGCAGAACCCTTGGCACCTGGAGAAATAGTGCTAAAGCGGAAAAGAAGAGGTCACAAGCTCAATGACCAGTGGGAAAGAGAGCCCTACACCGTGTTAAACTCCAGATTTGACAAGTAAAACCTGCCTGATCAGTAAGGATGAAGGTAAGATGACCGCAACAGTCTCAAGAGGCCACTTGAAATTGTGCCCAGGTCTACTGAAGACACCAGAAGAAGAAGCACCTCTTGTAATACCGGAGAAACCCGAGGAAGATGTACTTCATACAGTTCTAGGAGACTTCCCTGCGGACTGGCCTCAACTTGATGGAGCAGTTATTATATCAATGATACACTTCTATCAGCAACCAGAAGAACCTCAACCACCAGTAGAACCTGTAAGCGCCCTAGAAGAACCTGCTCAGGAACAGGAAGAGTCCCCAGTAAGAGGAGGATCACCCGTTGAGGCGGAGCCTGACGGCCCAGTAATCAGTGTACTTGCCAGTCCCATAGACAGATTGAGGCAGTTTTATAATCTACCAGCACGTACACCTGATAGGTTAACAGGGAATGTATGTACAAACACCAGTACCACCCCAGTGTTACGAAGGTCCACACGCAGCACACAAGGCCAAATCCCTGCCAGGTTTAGGGATAAAAATACAAAATGCCTAAAGTATAAATAGTTACCCAGTTGGGTATTATCTACTGTTATTTATGTGTATGAACTGCAAATAATATGTATTCATTTAGTTACCCGTAAGGGTAGACTTGTAGGCTGAGGACTGTGAGCAGCCAAAAACTTTCCTTGTAAATAGTTGCACTTATCAAAGTGCCCCTTATTTGTTGCATATAAAAAGACCTCAGAACAAAAACCCGTTTGGCGTGGCCGAAGACGAGGTCCAGGATCTGGATCGTCTATGCCCTGTAGCGATGCCCAGGGCCTACGTTGAGGGTTTTCAGGCGGGTCCCTCATGTTACCCTTGTTACACCTTCATCAGTGAAATGGACTCCTGGTGACGGGACTTATTGTAACATTGTTATTGTTATTGTTACTTGTTGTTACTTGTTTTAAAAATGCTTCAGTCCAGGAGTACTGAATTGTACTAGGGGGGAATGTGGCACCCTGCTACTACAGGTACCACAGGACCCAAAAGGGTGCATGGATGGACTACTCCACAAGAGGCCCTCACTACAAACAAACACCTCCACCCTTCCACCTCATACCACCAGAGGGAGCCCTGTTTAGGATATATATATATATATGGAGGGTGGAGTTAGGCAGTCAGAAAGTCAGAGAGCATGCTGGCACTTAGACCAGTGAAGGAGCAGCACGTCTGCTGCTGTGTTCTAAGGGCCCCGAGTGTGGCCGGAGGCAAAGAGGAGAAAGGAGTTAAGGGGGCAGAGGAGCATCACAGGCTCACCCCAAGGCATAATCCGGACACCGGGTCCACGCCTACAGGGTCCCCTATACCCAGTAGGGATTACCGGCATACCAGGAGGATTACAGATCCCTGGTCGACCTGAAGCTAAACCCTTTACAGGACTAGGAACCACGAAGTCCCCAGCGTCCAGGGATAATGGTTGCCAGAGAAAGCTCCTACTACCAAGCGACAGGTGAGAGAACGACACAACACAGAAGCTAGGCCCAGTTGCAGGCTGGCCAGGAGCTTAGAGAGAGAGGGAGAAACGGACCAGGAGGCTTTATACCCGCTCACTGGGGAGAGTCCAGAAGTGCACCCTTCCTACCGAGTACCCTGGACCGTACCTGACATCCGCACCAGTAAAGGTACTGAAGTGAATCTCCTGTCTTTGTCAGTTACTCCTGCTGCGCCATCTCTCCTGTACTGCAACGCCCAGCATCACAATCTGTACTTACACTTCCCCGGGGGCCCGCTCCACCTGTGGGGAGCAGAAACTTCACAGCTGCCATCCAATCACCCCCGGAGGTCTGCAGCAGCGCCGGTAACTATTACCGGAAACCACAGTTGGCGTTACGAGTAGTGTTGAGCATTCCGATACTGAAATATCGGGTATCGACCGATATTCGCGGTATCGGAGTTCCGATACTGAGTTCCGATTCTTTTACAATATCGATTACCGGAATCGGAAGTTCCCATAATGCCTGCGCTCTGCCGTGTCTCTGAAGGATGACAAGCTGGATGGCAGCGCTCAGCTTACTGTACTTCTCATTTAGTGTAAAGGATTTATTAAAAAAAACAATAGTGTTTTCGTGCACCGTCTCTTAAAAAAAGCCGGCCGGCAATTCAGCAGCGGTACCCGACAATTTAGAATAGAAAGAATAGAGTATCACACATAGATTAGATAGATAGAAACATGTCAGTCACATATATCAGAAGTACAGTGACAATGTTGCTTACTGTACTTGTCATTTAGTGTAAAGGATTTATTTAAAAAAATATTAGTGTTTTCATGCACCGTCTCTTTAAAAAAGCCGGCAGGCAATTCAGCAGCGGTACCCGACAATTTAGAATAGAAAGAATAGAGCATCACACATAGATTAGATACATAGAAACATGTCAGTCACATATATAAGAAGTACAGTGATAGTGTTGATTACTGTACTTGTCATTTAGTGTTAAAATAAAGGATTTATTTAAAAAAAAATTGGCGTGGGGTTCCCCGTAATTTTAGTCTCTAGCGGAGGTTAAGCAGACAGCTGGGGCAGATGTTTGAAGCCTGGGAAGGGGGTAATACCCATGGAGCTTCCCAGGCTACTGATATCAGCCCCCAGCTGAATACCTAGCCTTTAATAGCTATTAAAATGGGGGACCCCCCCAAAAAAATTACGTGGGGTCCTCCCTATTTTAATAGCTAGCAAAGGCTAGGCAGACAGCTGGGGGCTGATATTAATAGCCCAGGAAGAGTGCCATGAATATTGGCCCCCTCCCTGGCTAGAAACACCAGCCGTCAGCCGCCCCAGAAATGGCGCATCCATAGCACTTAGCCTCGCTCTTCCCATTGCCCTGTAGCGGTGGCAGTGGGGTAATAGGGTTGGGGTTGATGTCAGCTTATAATGCCAGCTGACATCAAGCCCAGGTTAGTAATGGAGAGGCATCTATAAGACACCCCCATTACTAACCCCATAGTCAAAGTTAAAAAAAAACACAAACACCCAGAATAAAGTCCTTTAATTGAAATAAAGACACAATTCTTTATTGTTCTAAATTAAACCATACCTACCATCACGCCCATTCCAGCTGAAGCCAACGATCTCCTGCAATAAAAGTAAAATAATAAAGCAACATCATCTTTACCTTTCCATGGTTCCCACGACAGCTTCAGCTCTGCTACATTCACATGACAGGCTGGATCGCTGCAGAAAGCAGCCATCCAGCTTGCCATGCCACAGACACTGAGAAGCACAGGCATGCTTGCGCTTCTCAGTGTCTCGCTGTGACGGCATCCAGACGAGCCGAGTTCATCAAATTCTCCTGCACTCAGCGCTTCAGCATGAGAATTCTCCCACGCTGTCAGTGACGTACATGAGGTGAGCTGAGTTCATTGGACATGAGCTCACCTCATGCACGTCACTGACAGCGTGGGAAAATTCTCACGCTGAAGCGCTGAATGCAGGAGAATTTTCCCACGCTGTCAGTGTCGTACATGAGGTGAGCTGAGTTCATTGGACATGAACTCACCTCATGCACGTCACTGACAGCGTGGGAAAATTCTCACGCTGAAGCGCTGAGTGCAGGAGAATTTTCCCACGCTGTCAGTGACGTGCATGAGGTGAGCCGAGTTCATTGGACATGACCTCGGCTCATCTGGATGCCGTCACAGCCAGACACTGATGAGCACAAGCATGCCTGTGATGCGCCCCCTGGGCCTAGCGTACACGTGTAGTGGGTTACCCGGAACCAGGTCTCTGGGGGGGTTTGTAGTCTCCGTGGCGGCGACCCAGTCCCGTGGCTCAGGGCGGTCAAACCAGTGGCAGTCTTTATAGGGTTTTAAGTTAATTGTCCGACTACGCCATCCGTGGATTGCGGTCAGTGTGGACCGCCGCTGCAAGGTAGACCGCTGGGGCTGATGGTGTATGCAGCTGAGGTAGTGTGACTCCCGACGGGAAGAGTGCAGCCCCAGGGCAGTAAGAGTGGATGATGGGAGTGATGGTGCACGGGCGTCCCAGCACTAGTAGTGCTGGTGCGGCGATGAAGCACTGAGACGTGGGGTTGCAGTTCAAGTTCTTTACTCACAGTTCTTTATATTCCAAGTCACTCCGCCGACAATGACTGCTCGAGCCGTGCTGCGTCCACCAGATGCGGGGCTCGGTCAACCCCCAGGCAATTCCAGAGTGTGTCACAGGACTCCCTTCTATTCCTTTCTCTGGCCATGCCCCACCAGTGACACTACGTCTGTCCAGCTCCCGCGGGCCTTCTCTTGGGAGGGCTTCGTGCTCTCCTCTCTGACCCTATGTGGTGTGCCTTTCTAGTAGGTGTAGCGAGGGGTCGCACCAAGATATGATCACGACCGCCGGTCCTTGACTGAGGATTAGTCACCTCCACCAACTTGGGATCCGGTACCCTGTTCTGCCAACCCGTCACCCGCAATCTCCTGGGTCTTTGGGGTTCCTTCTGCCCTCGTGTCTCTGGGCCTCTCTGGGCGTTCTGTTCCTTTCTTCCTTTCAGTATCTGTCCTCTTTGCTGGTTCTGGTCTCCACTCCAGGCCTGCCTCGTGGAGCTGGGCCCAGACTGAGCCACAGCTCCCTGTCAGCCCTCCTGGCTGAACTCCTTCTCTCCTCCAACTCTCTGCACTGACTTCTTCTCTTTCAGTGCTGGCTGGGCCTCACAGGCTAGGCCCGCCTCCGGAGCAGAGCTCCACGGAGGCCCTGCTCTGTCACTTCCTCTCTCAGACTGAACACTGTTCTAAGATGGTGCCCACCTCTTATACCTCCCTCTCTGTGTATGAGCCCAGGTGACTTGCAACCAATGGGCTCCTACCTATGCCCAGAGACCCAACCCCTATCTGCTCCTACATCACTGGGTTTTCCTCCCCCCTCCCCACTCCAGCCAGGGACAGATTCTGTCGTGCCTGCATTTCTGTCTAATGGGAGCACCGTTGAATTGTCCCTCGGAAATGGGGTGTGTGTGATGCATGCAGCTAAACGAGCCCTGGTCCACACTCTATCCTTACCCGGGAGTGGGATATCACACCTCTGGTTTGAGGTGCAATACCCCTGTAGCGGCCGAACCCTCGGGGCACTACACCTGCGCTTCTCAGTCTCTGTGGGATGACAGGCTGGATGGCAGCATTCTTCTGTGGTCCAGCCTGTCATCTCGATGTAGCAGAGCTGGAGCTGTCCTGGGAACCATCGAAAGGTAAGGATGATGTTGTTTTATTATTTTTCTTTTATTGCAGGAGATCGTTGGCTTCAGCTGGAATGGGCATGATGGTAAGTATGGTTTAATTTAGAACAATAAAGAATTGTGTGTTTATTTCAATTAAAGGACTTTATTCTGGGTGTTTGTGTTTTTTTTTAACTTTGACTATGGGGTTAGTAATGGGGGTGTCTTATAGACGCCTCTCCATTACTAACCTGGGCTTGATGTCAGCTTGCATTATAAGCTGACATCAACCCCAACCCTATTACCCCACTGCCACCGCTACAGGGCAGTGGGGAGAGCGAGGCTAAGTGCCAGAATTGGCACATCCTATGGATGCGCCATTTCTGGGGCGGCTGACGGCTGGTGTTTCTAGCCTGGGAGGGGGCCAATATTCATGGCACCCTTCCTGGGCTATTAATATCTGCCCCCAGCTGTCTGCCTAGCCTTTACTAGTTATTAAAATAGGGGGGACCCCACATTTTTTTGGGGGGTCCCCATTTTAATAGCTAGTAATGGCTAGGTATTCAGCTGGGGGCTGATATTAGTAGCCTGGGAAGCTCCGTGGGTATTACCCCCTTCCCAGGCTTCAAACATCTGCCCCAGCCGTCTGCTTAACCTCCGCTAGAGACTAAAATTACGGGGAACCCCACGCCAATTTTTTTTTTAATAAATCCTTTATTTTAACACTAAATGACAAGTACAGTAAGCAACACTGTCACTGTACTTCTTATATATGTGACTGACATGTTTCTATGTATCTAATCTATGTGTGATGCTCTATCTTTCTCTTATAAATTGTCGGGTACCGCTGCTGAATTGCCAGCCGGCTTTTTTAAAGAGACGGTGCACGAAAACACTATTATTTTTTTAAATAAATCCTTTACACTAAATGACAAGTACAGTAAGCAACACTGTCCCTGTACTTCTTATATATGTGACTGACATGTTTCTATCTATCTAATCTATGTGTGAAGCTCTATTCTTTCTGTTCTAAATTGTCGGGTACCGGTGTATGCCGCTGATGAATTGCCGGCTTTTCATGTTTCACTGTGAGCACTGTTCCCATCGATTTGGGCAACCACCTCCCCCAATACATTCTACATTATTGTTAGTTGTTTTCCTTCATGTAGAATTAACCTACAAGGAAAGAAAGGGTTTATTTTCATTCCGATATTTGTGTCCCATTGACTTGCATTGGTTTCCGGTATCGGAATCGGCGATATCCGATACTTTTTGAGTATCGGCCCGATCCAATCCGATCCGATATTTCCTGATATCGGAAGGTATCGCTCAACACTAGTTACGAGACAAACTGTACACTAAAACCCCTATTCAAGAGAGACCCCAGAGTATGGGCCCGGAGCCGACTGCCATGACATCCTAAACAAGGTAAAAGACCCGGGTACTGAGTCCCCTATATCCCCCTGGGCGAGACAGATGCAAGGTTCCTCTGCAGAATCTTGCTGGCAATCTCAGGGTGAAACTAAGTGAACAAGTTTATCAAATCTCAGGTTGGATTTACTGTCTAATCAGCCATTTGCCAATGTCTGTCATCCTCCGTCATCAAAACCTTATCCTCATCTCACCTGACCACGCTCTGTCTCTGACAATAATAACACAAACTTCTAAAGTTCACATTTATATTCTTGTTCTGAGCACAATTTAATAAGGGATCTGTGTCAGATATCCTACTTGCAATACACTGTCATCAAAACCTTTGGCCTCTATAGCTTCTGTCATATTTTCCAATTTCTTTAACGCAGAATCAATAATACTCCATTTCATGGTCTTTTTTTTTCTAGTGTAGAGTATTTTGTGCTTCATATTATGTCTCTGGGTGGCAAGGTGTAGTAGTTACAGTGCATTCATGAACAGTTATGTTAATATTATGAGAAGTAGTTATAGTCACATGTAATAATTAATAGTAGTAGTAGTTATATTCACATTATAATTAACAGGAAGAGTAGTTTTATTATTCATTATGCTTATATAGCGGCATCATATTCCACAGCGCTTTTGAGACATTATGATTGCTGTCTCCATTGGGTCTCATAATCTAAATTATTCCCTATCAGTACGTCTATGGAGTGTTGGAGGAAATCCACACAAACACAGGGAGAACATACATACTCCTTGCAGATGTTGTCCTTGGTGGGATTTGAACCCAGGACCCCAGCGCTGCAAAGCCACAGTGCCAACCACTGAGCCACCGTAGTAGTTATATGCATGTGTTGCTATGTCATTATTATTAGCATTATTAGGAATAGCAATATATATATTAAAACTTCTTCATACTCCATGACGTACTATTACGTAAGTAAGTCAGGGACTTTGGAGTGAGTTCAGAAGCTGAGCCCATGCCACACAGGGCAGATACATTATATAGATGGTATCGGCCTCTAACAGAAGCTCAATGTGGAATCAATCACTGATAGCAGCCCGGATGTTAGTTTAGGTGCCCATTGGCCTGCCTTTTTAAGGATAGCAGAAAGCTATGACAGCCAGGGGCCAGCTGTACACCCCCGTGTCTGTCATATGATTTCTTCTGTTATGTCCATTCTGTGGCTGGAGTAAAAAAAAGACTGATTTTCACTATATAGAGTAGTACTATAGTATTACTGTATATAGTAAGGCTAAGTACACACAAAGCATTTTTTATGCGTTTTCGCTTTGGTTTTCCCGCTGCGGAAACGCTGCGAAAACGCTTGCTAATAGGTCTGCCAGGTATAGCAATGATAATCCAGATGTGCTATGCACATGATGCGGAAATTTCCGCTCCGGATTACCATTGTGGAAAAAAACGCAGCATGACCATTGTTCGGGTGTTTCTGCCGTGAATTTGCGCCCATTGACTTGCATTGAACCGCTGGGTTTCTGTTAAAGCCAATGGGTGCGAATTTGTGCCGGAAATGCGCTGCGGGTGGTACCCAGGTTGGGAGAGGACTACTACTCCTCTCATCCAACCGCCGCCCCCGCTGATAACAGCGAGAGCGGCGTGGCTGGGAGGAGCAGTAGTCTGCTCTACCCAGCCCGCGCCCCTGCTATGAAAAAAAGAAAAAAAAAAGTAAAAAGAAAAAAAAAACTCTATACTCACCTGTCCGGGAACCCCCCCGGTGTCCTCCTGGTCCTCTCTGGCGATGCGCTGCTCCCGGCGGCCGGCGGTACACTGCGGGAGCGCGCGCTCCCAGCAGTGTACTGAGCTGCCAGGACCTGCGGTGACGTGGGCGATCAACTCATCACTCACGTGACCAATCAGTTGATCACTCATGTGACCTCACCGTGGGAACCTTCAGAAGAAAGTTCCCAGGGTGATTGCGGTTAGAGCTCAGCGGGGCTCATCAGCTGATCTTCAGCTGATGAACCCCAGTGACCTCCTGCAGCAGCATGTATACTGACAAGGGTGATTTTACACCCCTGTCAGTATACACTGCTGTCTTCTACAGCAGTGACATCAGTGATTGCTGATGTCACTGCTGTAGAAGTGACACGGATTGTCGTGGGACACTCATTAGCGGTGATCATGGACTACGTGAAGGATATAGTTGTTTGTCTTTTTATGTTTTTTTCAGGAGATCGAGGGCTTCGTGGACGGATTGTAATTAATAAAAACGTAGAACAATGTGTTTTTTATTTCATTAAAATACTTTATTACGGCCGTGTTTTTATTGAAAAATCAGTGACTATTTTACTACGTGGTTAGTGATGGGGGCGTCTTAATGGGGGGTATATGCTCCCCCATTCTGGTATTGGTGCCCCCATCCTGGTCCCCGATCCTGGTATATGCTCCCCCATCCTAGCATATGAATGTATCCATAAATAAAAAAAACAACACTCCTACTCACCTTTCCATCGCTCCCCTGCAGCGCGTCGCCTGGGTTATTTTACTAAAATCAGCACCTGCATAGCGCAATATCCGGCACCATTTTATTGAAGACAAATGTGCTGAGTGTATTAAAAAAAATGGCGCCAGAGTATGCGCATACCGCGATGTCCGGCGCCATTTTGTTGAAGGCATTCTGTACATTTGTCTTCACTAAAATGGCGCCGAATATCAAACTATGCACAGGCGCGGATTCCGGCACCACACTCCTCACCTGGCCTCTGGCCCGAACAGATGCGCCACACTCCTCCCCCGGCAGGTATGTGCTTATGGCGCCAGAGATCGCAGTATGCATTCAGTGCCTACACATACTGTGATCTCCAGCGCCATACTCCTCATCTCTGTCTGGGATGTGGATGTTTCGCTCTGTCTGCAGTTAGACTGCGCAGGCGCATTGCGCTTGCGCAGTCTATAGAGGCTTCGGACAGAAGGACACATCCCTGATTATATTATAGATGCCTGCTGCCCATATAATCTTATTTATTTTGCCATGACGACCCGCCAACTTAGATTGAGAATTTTAGAACATGCAATTGACATTCAAAATACATCATCTCAGTCTGGAGAACCTTAAAACTATTCCCAGACACCTTAACCCCTTAGTGACCAGACCAATTTTTTTAAATCTGACCAGTGTCACTTTATGTAGTAATAACTCTGGAATGCTTCATCATATCCCATTGATTTTGAGATTTTTTTTTTGTGACACATGATACTTTATAATAATGGTAAATGTAGGTTAATATGTTTTGTGTTTATTTATAAAAATATCAGAAATTTTACAAAAATGTTTTAAAAATTGCAATTTTCAAACTTTGAATGACTATCCCTTTAATCCCAATAGTCATACCACACAAAAACATTAATAAATAACATTTCCCTCATGTCTGCTTTACATCAGCACCATTTGTAAAGTGTTGTTTTATTTTAACATTTTAGAAGGTTTAAAAATGTAACAGCAATTTTTCATTTTTTCAAGGAAATTTACAAAACTTATTTTTATAGGAACCAGTTCAGTTTTGAAGTAACTTTTTGGGCTCCTATATGTTGGAAACCACACAAAATTGATACCATTTTAAAAACTGCACCCCTCAACCTATTTAAAACTGCTTTCAGGTAGTTCATTAACCCTTCTGGTTCTTTTCAGGAAATAATGGAAAGTGGCATGACAAGAATGAAAAAGTTTATTTTTACCACCTAAATTTTGATAACTTCTGAACAGGCCGCTATAGCCGGAAGACTCTAAGGCCGGTATTTGGCCATTACCTGCCAAGGCAAACATCAGGACCACACAATCAAGATCTCAGGGTGCCAATGAGGTTAAAGAGGGAGCCCTCCACACTCTGTTAACTATTTAGATTCTGTAGTCACTATTGACAGCAGAATTTAAGGAGTTAAATGTCCATAGTTGGTGCCGACACTGATCGTGGCTGATGCAGCAAGTTGTCAGCTATAATGTACAGCCGACAGATACAGGATTTTCACCTGTTGGGGAACGCTAGTCTCTTATATCTCCGGTCAGTAAAAAGTCGTCTATTGGTCACTAAAGGGTTAAAACCCATCATAACAGTAACCCAAAACATCTGAAGGTAAGAGGGATAGACAAAGTCAATGTGGAAATAAGAGGAGGGAACTATATAAAAGAACTCTTAGAAAGAGAATCTAAGTGGATATTTTCCCATGATACCATTACACCTAGAGGCCTTAATGAGACATTGAGCTTCAAAACCTTAAGTTAGAGCGCAAAATTTATTTTATTATGTTTTTATTATTGTGGTTTTTTTCTTCTTTTGATGTTTTTTTTCATGTAAAATGTATTAGCGTACTTACTTTTGTTCTTTGGTTTTACAGCCATTCTCTACAAATTTGATATGGGACGGGTATCCGGACTTTGTGTCTGTGGTAATTACTATTCTTAATGGATGACTATGACTAGCCCCCTGGGCCGTGGGGCACTCGGATCCGGGCAATAGGGAACGATGGGAGTAGTAGTGGCAACCCGGTTCCGTGGCTCAGGGTGGTCAGGCCAGTGGTAGTCCGTTATGTGTTGTTGATTATGTCCGACTACGCCACCCGTGGATTTGCGGTCATTAGTAACCGCCGCTGCAAGGCAGACCGCTGGGGCTGATGATATATGCAGCTGGGATGGTGTGACTCCCCACGGGAAGAGTGCGGCCCCAGGGCAGTATAATGGATGGTGGGAGTGATGGTAGTGAGAGTACCAGTGCTGATAGTGCTGGAGGAGCAAGGAGCACGCAGACAACAGGTTGCAGTCCAGGGTCTTTACTAGAACAGGTAAATTGACCCACAAACAGTCCCAGCTAGGAGGGGGACCTGGATGTCTGAGAGCAACGGGGAAATTGGCCCTGGTCAGGGTGAGGGTGTAGGCCTACCGTGCTTTCTGTGCTCCTTCTGGCTATCTCCTCGTTATAGGGTAACAGCCCACGTTTCTGAGCTTTCCGTGTATTCTTGCCTGTATGGCCTGCGACGTGGGTTCCTTTCTGCTCCCAGCCTTGTACAGCTTTACTGGTCCCTTCGGTTGTGGCAGGGCCTCCAGGCTTCTTAGGCCAAGGAATATACAGTCCCTTGCGGACTGGTTCTCTGCTGGGGGATGTAGAATCCTCCCAGCCTCAGACACCAAAGTCTGGTAAAGTAAGTCTTTTATCTGCCAAGACAGGCTCTCTTCGCCTCTTGTCTCTGGCTTGTGGCTCTCCTCCTGCCACACTTCCTCTTAGGTGCAATACAACTTTCTGTCCCTGCTCTGCTCTGGGACAAGTCTCAGTCCTGAGACAGGCCTTCAAGTTCTCTCTAACCCTGCCCCCAGCACCAGCTTTTATAGGGGCAGCCTGCTCCCCCTACTGGCCTGAGACAGGAGGTACTGCATGCTAATGTTCCCCTGACTAGAGAGCCTCCCCCTTGCTCTCAGACACAGCTTTATTACATTTTGTGGCATCCAGGCCAGGGTGACACAACTACGTCTTCTCCACCAGTACTGGACGAATAAGGAGATAGTCACAGATTATAGACAAAATCATTTATGCGTGAAAATTCTTCCATTAATCCATTTTAGTCCCTTTTAGTGGATATGATGTGTCCTTAGAGACCCATATTGCTAGTTTATATTGTTGACATCTTCCTAATTATATAAAAATATATAATTTGCGCTTAATAGGACCAATAGTGCTGCGGGCAATTGAGGATTTGTTTAATTGTTTTATTTAATTGTGCCAGTATGCATCAATGTGAAACTAGCTGTCTAACTCAGCGTTTTGGTAGCATATGGCTTCGGGGAAGGGAACGATTACAGAACAAAAGAAACAGGACTATTACATTTTATATTTAATCCAAAAGGGAGGCAGTGTTTAGGAAAAATATATACAAGGATGTTACAAGGGAGACATTAAAATACATACGCAGTTACATAAAATAAACAGGGTAAAAAGAAGACAACTTACTCTATACGATCACGGAGATGATTCAATATAGGTGGAGGAGGGGCTCCCTGGTTGGAGTATGCTGTTATTGAGCAGGACCCGTTGCTTATAATTCTTATTCCCCCTAGCAATGAGTGCTCCTGTCTTCTCTATGGGTTCTCTTATACCTAAGGGGAGATCTGGCCACACGCCCCTTGTGGTGACATCATGTGGGCCGGTCTCCAGCCTGTACATTTTTATTAAAAACGCTCGTTGATCGCAGAAGCGTGCAAACCCCGCCATTTTTTCCCTTATGATTTTATCTTTATTTAGATATCACACATCACATAGCTGCAGTCTGCCATTCTGGTGTTTTTGGGCTACAGCTCCCTGATTTTGGTTACAGCCCTGGAAAACTACCAGCTGTCTCTCCCTCATCCACTCCTGTTGGGGGTTACAGGGGACCGTTTCTTGGTACAACCTCCCCTTATCCCAGAATACCCTCTCCTTATCGGATTCGGAGATGGGCTTCTCCGCGAGGTCCCTTAACGCCTCTAGGCTGACATCTGTGCGCAGAGCCGGCTGGAAGTAGCCAGAAGCGACGTTAGGGCCCCCACCTCTTCGGAACTGTCTGGGACCGGGCTCTGGGTCCACAGCCAGTTCTGTTGTTCCACCATGGGATGAGGGCCCAGAAGGCAGCGCATCGCGTGCGTTCTGGGTACTCATGCTCCGGGTGACAGCGCCTATGTAGGCTGTCTTTCCAGAGGACAACAAACCCTTACCATCAGCCCGACAGGCTGGAGGCACCACCTTCCCACCATCCCCCAATACCTCAGGAGCCGTGCCAGTCATAGGGCAGCTGCTACCAGCCAAGTCACAGTCCGTCGTGACACTGGGCGGCGTCACAGGACCACCGGCTTCAAGGTTCCCGGGCCTGCTCCCGTCGCCCTCAGCACTCATGCTGGCTCTCTCTTGGGGGTCTTCAGCAACATCACCCTGCCGGGCGACGTGGCTGAGCACTCCATTACCACAATACATATCATCATTATACATCATATTAGTGTTCATATCACTGGCATTCTCATCACAGACGTCATTGACAGTGGCAATATATGACATATCAAATCTGGGAGGGTTGTCAGGAACATATTGGGCAATCAACCATCCCAGATCAGTCCCCAATAAAACATTGGTCGGGAGGTTCTCTGACACCCCCACTTCCCGCAACCCCCTCCCCTCACCCCAGTCTAGGAAAACCCGGGCCATGGGCAAAGGACGGTGAACACCCCCAATCCTGGTGACAGTCAGGGTTTTCCCAGGGATAAGATCTTCAGGGGACACCAACTCAGGGCGGATGAGGGTCCGTTCGGCTCCGGTATCCTTGAGCCCCATAGTGACTTTATCACCCATGGTGACTGATTGCAAATTGTCACAGACCCCCCCAACCACCCCACCCACAAAAAGAACTGCTGCAGCAGGCCCTGGGGCCTTAGGTGGGGGGCTCTTCTTCTGCCTCTGCGGGCAGGTGAGGCTGATATGACCAGTCTTGTCACAGGTGCAGCACTTACGGGAGTCAGATGCGGGCCGGGTGCTAAAAGATGGGGCAGGACCCACTGGGGGCCTGCTGACTGGAACACTGGAGGTGGTCGTTGGCTTACCCCCTTTCCAGCTGGCGGTGGCCGACTTCCGCACCTCTGGTGTGCAGTTGGCCTCATAGGTATCCGCGATCTAGGCTGCTTTGGCGGCTTCCCTCGGCTCCCGGTCAAGCACAAACTGTCTCACTTCCACTGGGCAAAGATGAAGAAACTGGTCCTTCACAATCAGATCCTTCAGGTCCTCGAAGGTGGTGACTGACAGTCCTCGGATCCACTGCTCAAAGTTGGTTCTGAGCCCGTCTACCACATCATTGTGTCATGTGGTCCACGTTGGAGGGCTCTGAACTTTTTCCGGTAAACCTCCGGAGTCAGCTGGTACTTTATTATCAGGGCCTGCTTGACGGCCTCATAGTCTCCATCTTGTTCTCGAGGGAGGGAAGCAAACACCTCCAAGGCTTTTCCTCGGAGCCCTGGAGTTAAGTACCTGGCCCACTGGTCCGTGGGCAGCTGATACTGCCTTCAGGCCTTTTCAAAGCCTCGCAGAAATGTGTCCAAGTCCCCATCCTTTTCCATCACAGGGAAGTGCTCAGGACGGGGTTTAAAGCAGTTGGCACTGTGGGACTCACGGTTCTGCATGGAGGATGACTCCTTCTGAATCAGGGCTAGCTCCAGCTGGTGTTGTCGGTCAGCTTGGGACTGGCGCTCCTCTCGGTCAGCTTGTCGCTCAGCTCTCTCAGCCTCTCGCTCCTGGAATTTCAGGATCAGCTGCAGTCGTCCGTCACGATCGTCTGCGGCGAGCTGCTCCAAGGCCATCTGCAGGTGGGGGTCCACACTACCCTGGTTGCTGGTATGGCTGGCAATCACAGGTGGGACCCCTGCAGCAGCGCCATCTGGGCCTTGGCGGGCCGCCCCATCATCAGGGCTCTGCTGTCGGACAGGCTCTGCATCACCTCGCAACAGTTCAGCAACCATTTGGGCCTTGTTTTTGCCCGTGGGGTCAATCTGCCTCAGCTCACAGAGGGCAGTGATAGTGGTCTTAACCAGCTGGTGATACCAGGGCTCTCTACGTGTAGCCATTATTGCCAAATAAAAGATAGGATAGAAAAACAAGAGAAGGGAGGGGATGCAACTGCTACACGTATAGTAATGTCCCAGATAAAAAGTATTAAAACACTGAGTCTGATTTCTTAAAACTCTGCACAGAATTCTCGCAAGAACCGTGCAAATTTTCAGTGACAGGAATGATTGCTCAATCCAGCCACTGATGTTCTGTAATATCCCACCACTGCCTCCAATTTGTCAGGAATTTCCAACACACACAGAGGGACGACACCCGGGAGATCACTCAATATCTCACCATGCCGTCATGCTGTCCGTATTTTGTCTGGAGTCGCGAGCACGCGATCCAGACTACTCTCTACGTAAGTATCGGTAAACGACCAGTGAGCGTATGGCGCAACACTCTGGGTTCCACAGCCTGGAATCCGTGTTTCACGCCCTCCGTACAGTCACTGTCAGCTTCACGATAGCCCAATTATTAATAATCTCTGCCACCACTGGCCGAGTTTGAAATATAATACAGGCCTGGCTGGACGCTTGCGTTTTGGTAGTGTATGGCTTCGGGGAAGGGAACGATTAAAGAACAAAAGAAACAGGACTATTACATTTTATATTTAATCCAAAAGGGAGGTAGTGTTTAGGAAAAATATATACAAGGATGTTACAAGGGAGACATTAAAATACATACGCAGTTACATAAAAGACAACTTACTCTATACGATCCCCAGTTGGAGTATGCTGTTATTGAACAGGACTCGTTGCTTATAATTCTTTTTCCCCCCTGGCAATGAGTGCTCCTGTCTTCTCCATGGGTTCTCTTATACCTAAGGGGAGATCTGGCCACACGCCCCTTGTGGTGACATCATGTGGGCCGGTCTCCAGCCTGTACATTTTTATTAAAAATGCTGACTTCTGCGATAACTCATCGCTCGTTGATCGCAGAAGCGTGCAAACCCCGCCATTTTTTCCCTTATGATTTTATCTTTATTTAGATATCACACATCACATAGCTGCAGTCTGCCATTCTGGTGTTTTTGGGCTACAGCTCCCTGATTTTGGTTACAGCCCTGGAAAACTACCTGTACATTCCTGGGCTGATTTGGTCACTATACATATGGGTCCCGTTACTGTCGGATGCATGGAACTCATAATATTTTATAGTTCATATCGGAGTCGATCTGGCTATGGCTGCTGGCCGGGGATTGTTATGAGTGCCTTTGAACTTAAGGAACCATTTCCTCTTTCCTCCAAACTCTGACCTGGATGAAGGTGTCAATCTATCTCAGGTCTGTGTTAAGAGGAAATACATTTGCATAAGCTATTTCCCAGGCGTGAGCTAATTGGGGCTTTTGTGCTGAGCAGAAGGGGAAAGCTTGGTGCTGACAAGTGGTGATAGTTTGCAGTAAGACACTGTATGATTGTCATCTCTGGACAAACACTACAGCAGAGGGCACTGGAGAAGGGGCTAATATTCTGTTAATATGTCCGTGACATTAATATTTTCCTGACAGTTAGCATAAGCTATTGAATCGTACCTCGTACCTCGCAAAGGTACAGTTCAATTTAATATTAATATTCCTTTAATATTAGGTTAATATTCGTTTAATATTAGCGCCGCTGTCAATCTCTCTTTTTGTAAGATTCTTTATCTATTACACTAGTTTATCAGTCAGTATAGTACTTTTATTTTTTTGTGTTGGGTTAAATGTAACAGTATTGTACTATTTATACAGCTACACATAGTAACATCTCACAATATATATTTTTGACCATCACTTGAATATATCTTTGATGATGTGATTATTGTATTGTGTGATACACTTTATAATTATCTAACATTATCATTACAGCATATCATAGTTTTTGTTATATTTATTTTTTTATTGTTTAATATGTCACCGGGATATCACGTAAACACACCCGAGATGCCGTGCAATATATTCATTAGGCTCAATGGTATATATCCTTCATTTTATGTTATCATCAGTTATCTGTTTGTTATGGGAAGTATGGCTCTATGTATGCATGCTTTACCCCAGGATGTAATTTGTATACGTCTTAATTGTTGTGCAATCAATATACTAGGTTCAAGGAGATACAGTATATCCTTTATTTTTCATTGGACATTAATCTCTAATGTGAAATATGGCCCCATTTATGTATGCCTTATTTAATATTATTAGGCGTTTCTCTCCATTAGAGATTATGCCACTCATCAACTAATATTGATTACTTTAAAAAATATAAATGAGGATAGATGTAGATAGATAGCCATCTCCCACCAATAGATAATGTATGTTATTTATACTATCGCAGTCTTGTGTACTACTTTTGAATTCATCCCTTCTCTCGTCAATTCAATATAGACATCAAGTACAATCCTGTCCTAACGTCTTATATATTACAATCATGCTAAATAATTATGATACTTACGTATTGTCACATAAAAGCGCGTACCGTGCATGCGCTTCTCTAGGAAAGTGCTGTTCTAGTGCAACGCGTCACTCAAGCAATTGGCCAGGTCTGCTCACCTGGTCATGTGCTTGCATGATGTTCGCACTGAGTGCCGGCCTGTCGGTGATGTGTCAACATGGGGACGCGCTGCATCACAGGTTGGGCAATTACACAAATACACTACACTAGAAAATATCTGTTACAAAGCTCTTTGTTTATCCCCTGACGAAGCCTTAGGTGGCAGTGAAACGCGCTTCGAGATGTGTAGCAGCATGTCTTTCTTTTTCAATATGGCCACAGGTAACTACTTGTTATAAGGAGATTAATTTACAATAGTTTAACCATAGCTATTTGCCATATATATGTGGTTTCATTGTGGTATGAGATGTATACACACTTTTTGTGACTATTATATGCTATTCTATGTTCACCTATTAATATGTGCTGGATGGTTTATATTTAGGGATAGCCAATAGTGACTTATCTATATGATTTATTGATACACCTATATATTGCCCCTATTACCCATGAATTTCCTGCTATAACATATGAACTTGAAACAGGGCTATTGTTGTGTTTTTTGTTTCTGTATTCCTGTCTAAATTATGTATTGATTTTAATGACAACGGTTTTTATGTTGTCTTTTTATGTTATATTCTATATACCTCAATACACTTTTAATATATCTGTATATATTTTGATCGTAGTGCTCCTTCTTTATCTCTATTGGTGTATATACTTCATATGAGAGGATCAGTGATTTATTGTACTGAGGAATAATTGTTTTTTCTAACCTACTAACATGGTCCACATTGAATTTTTTTGCAACATGCAGGAATTGATGAAGTTTAGAAAACAGCTCTTTTTTTATGTAAAGAGCTCCACACATGAGCCTGCTTTGGTATTGCAGCTTTGCCCTATTTTCTCAAATGGGAAGATCTCCAAATCTTGGCACAACCAAAGGATCAGAGTAGAGCTCTAATAAGAGGACAATCCCTTTTTTCTAACTATAGTCAACCCATTTAAATGTGAGTTTTACCTTTTAGGGTTTTCACTTTTAGTTATGATTGTTTCAATCTATAACATGTCACTGCCATTAATCTTGGATCATTGATAATTTACCTCCATTTCTGCTTCTCTCAAGTTGAATAAAAACCAGTTAATTCTCTTTTCCATTTTTTGTCATGACTGCGGCTTGTTGATAATTTTACATGGTTCACAAGTTGAAAGCTTTACTGCACTCAAAGAAGCACGTGTTCACTGTCTTCTTGGCTTTTAATATATCCGGCAATAATCTCTTTTTGTTCTTCTGGCTTCTCTAACATCTGACAATCCTGTGTTAATGTAAATCTCCTGTCTGCATTAATGATCTATACCGTGATTTTATTATAAAAGGTGAATTGTGACAGTTTGTCCATTCTTTTAGGCTCAGTTTCTTCTGTGTCAGGATTTACAGTTCTTTCCAGGTTTTTTTCCATTTTGCAGTTTTAGGCTTAGTGAACACTTCTTTACTCAGTTTGCATCAATTTTGCATCCCATCACCCATTGACTCTCCATAGTAAAAATATATTTTGGTTCATCTTTAAGTAGCTCTTGTGACATCATCAGGTCCATTGGTTTAGTTTTTGTCAGTGATCTCAAGGTTGGCTTGGTTTTATCTTTAATTATAGAAGGTCCTTGATATAATTAAAGGTGTATTTTCTCTTACTGCTGCTATCTTTTTAATGGATTATTTCTAATATATGAGCCATACTCCTTCATTCCAACAGCCTCATTGACTCTTTCCTCTCATCCAGTTGGTGCTTATGTACAATGTCTTATTCCCTTGGTACATATTTGCAGTCTTTGACAGCGTCCTATTAGCAGGCGGCGCTAGTGCACATTGATCTGGTGGCGGGCTTCAGGAAAATGGCGCCCTTGGCGGTTCATGCGCAGACTTAGATCTCAGCTCAATGACGAGCCGAGATATCATTCTGCGCATGCGCCACCACCAGCACCATTTCACTGAAGACTGTCAGGGGTTGATATCACAGTTAGGATGGCGACATAGTAACATTTAAATGAGGAAGAAGATAAAGACACCAGAGGCAGCGGAGGGGATGTGGCAGAGCCAAAGACCCTACCCACAGTCCTGCCCTACAGTCACCCCATTGCACAAAGAGTGTAGGAATCCAAAACTTCTAACAAAAACAAGGCAGCAGATTTCTACACTGAAGTATCTATTAAATCAGTATAACAGTGCCACTAAGCCCATACCTTTAGTTTAACGCGCATAATCCTGATGGCAGGTTCTCTTTAAAGATAATTGCTAATCATTCTGATATTTCTTATTTATATGCTGGCTAATCATCAATGCCTAGTAAGTCTGTGTGCAATCACTAGAGAAAGCAGTAGTTCTAGTATAATCTATATAATACTATTCTTTAAAAGGTGGGAGAAATGAGTTCTTTCCCATTTATTAACCTCAGATGTTCGGATATTCACAAGAACATGATCCAACACAGTAATATAGTGTTCCATCACTGGGATAAAATTAAATCAAGTGAGGAAATTGAGTAAGTTGCAGAAAAGTTTTAATTTAATTTTCTTCTAATGAAAATGAGTCAAGAGTATTTTTACCTTAAAGATTACCTTTAAGAACATTTTTTAAATTAAACTGAGTGCCTCCATCAATTTGTGCTGCTACAGTGATTCCGGAACAGTTTTTCTTTTTCTTGTCGCAGAGTGCATCTTCTTACAGTCACCACTGTACTTACGAGAACTTCAATCAGCAAGATATCTTGAGTAAACAGTATTTACTTCATACTGGATAAACATGAGATACAATTCAGTGCCACACAGTCCGTGTACTGCTGACATAACACATACAGGAAAAAAACAAACAGGAAGTAAAAACAACCAACAATTGAGAGCTTCCCCTTCCCTCCCCACATTACAGCAAGCATATAATTTTACACACTATCGCCATCTGCTGTCTGGTTAGTATAAAGTCCTCCTTTCACTTATAATAAGTCCTAATCTGTTGCATATGCCAACATTTCTTCTGTGTCCCTCCGTTCCAAAACTACTTCCCTTGGTAATAAATGGTCTGTGGATGTTTGCTTTTTCTCCTCTTACACTCACGAATCAAAACACAGCTATGGCCACATAGAAATTCTATGCTATACGCACAATTTGTTGAAGGTAAAACTTGTATATTTATTACCAAGGGGCAGAAATTTGCAGTGGAAGGGCACAGAAGAAAGGAAAAGACTATTCCAAAATCAACCAAAAGAAAAGTTAATCAGGTAAAAACTTAAGGGCAAACAATCATTTTGGATGACCTATCACAGACCATCATCTTTTAAAATGATGTCGGATGTGTTTATTTTTTTTCTGTTGGAAGTCGGACAAAACATTTGAAAAAAATAAAACATACATTTAACAATTTTAGAAAAGAACAGTGTTTCTCTTCTCTCACATACTACGCCACATTTTTGCTTGTTAGATTTGTAAATATTCATAGAAAAATTAGTTGTAAAGCTAGACGATCCTTCCATTCAATCTAATATAATGATATCCTAAATTATCGCCTTCTTATGTAGCATTTTATAAATGAGGATTATGTTGGATTTGGACCTCAGTCTCCTACCATATGGCAGGAAGTTTGTTTATGCAGACTGTGCGGACCCCACCACCACCATTTAACCTTTACATGATCATTATATTATAGGTGGGCAACCCGGCAATCCATGATACAATTCTTTCCTGATTCCACGCCGTTGAGCTGACATTTTTTTTTATATCAATCTGCACATTGTTTGGTAAAATGGTGATAAAAGATTCCCAAGTTTCAAAAAAGTCTCTCACTCTCGGTTCCTTGTGTAGGGAAGCCTCACCAATCCATAGATATGACATTTTTTTCCAAAAATAAGTTGAAAGGTGGTGGCTGTTCCAGTAGCCAAGTGTGTAAAACAGATTTTACTCCTGCGGCTGAAGTAATTTGCTTGTCCCTTTCCTATAATTGTATGTTTCTGGGTCTAGATAACAAAAAAATAGCCCATAGGAGTTATTGTGGTACAAAATTAGTTAAATGTGTCATTGTGAATAATGGAATACAGGACCAGAAAGTCTGGATACTTGGGCCTTCCTATAGACAATTAAATAGATTTGCATTAGGGATTTGGAATTTAAAACAATTTTTCATTGTATACAGTCTCATTTTATATCCCTTTAAGAGAGTTAAATACGACCTGTGACTTACTTGGAGAATCATTTCGAAATATCTGGATGATGGGTGATATTCGTGTGCTTGGACTAGGGCACTCAATATGTTTGAACACGATAAATTTGGTTCATCTAAATTCCACGTTGTGTGTATATATATATATATATATATATATATATATATATATATATTTATTTATATATTTATATATATATATATATATATATATATATATACAGTACAGACCAAAAGTTTGAACACACCTCATTTAAAGATTTTTCTGTATTTTCATGACTATGAAGATTGTACATTCACACTGAAGGCATCAAAACTATGAATTAACACGTGGAATTATATACTTAACAAAAAAGTGTGAAACAACTGAAAATATGTCTTATATTCTAGATTCTTCAAAGTAGCCACCTTTTGCTTTGATGACTGCTTTGCACACTCTTGGCATTCTCTTGATGAGCTTCAAGAGGTAGTCACCGGTAAAGGTCTTCCAACAATCTTGAAGGAGTTCCCAGAAATGCTACGCACTTGTTGGCCCTTTTGCCTTCACTCTGCGGTCCAGCTCACCCCAAACCATCTCGATTGGGTTCAGGTCTGGTGACTGTGGAGGCCAGGTCATCTGGCGTAGCACCCCATCACTCTCCTTCTTGGTCAAATAGCCCTTACATAGCCTGGAGGTGTGTTTGGGGTCATTGTCCTGTTGAAAAATAAATGATGGTCCAACTAAACGCAAACCGGATGTAATAGCATGCCGCTGCAAGATGCTGTGGTAGCCATGCTGGTTCAGTATGCCTTCAATTTTGAATAAATCCCTAACAGTGTCACCAGAAAAGCACCCCCACACCATCATACCTCCTCCTCCATGCTTCACGGTGGGAACCAGGCATGTTAGGTCCATCCGTTCACCTTTTCTGCGTCACACAAAGACACGGTGGTTGGAACCAAAGACCTCAAATTTGGACTCATCAGACCAAAGCACAGATTTCCACTGGTCTAATGTCCATTCCTTGTGTTCTTTAGCCCAAACAAGTCTCTTCTGCTTGTTGCTGTCCTTAGCAGTGGTTTCCTAGCAGCTATTTTACCATGAAGGCCTGCTGCACAAAGTCTCCTCTTAACAGTTGTTGTAGAGATGTGTCTGCTGCTAGAATGCTGTGTGGCATTGATCTGGTCTCTAATCTGACCTGCTGTTAACCTGCGATTTCTGAGGCTGGTGACTCGGATAAACTTATCCTCAGAAGCAGAGGTCACTCTTGGTCTTCCTTTCCTGGGGCGGTCCTCATGTGAGCCAATTTCTTTGTAGCGTGGTTTTTGCAACTGCACTTCGGGACACTTTCAAAGTTTGCCCAATTTTTCAGACTGACTGACCTTCATTTCTTAAAGTAATGATGGCCACTCATTTTTCTTTACTTAGCTGCTTTTTTCTTGCCATAATACAAATTCTAACAGTCTATTCAGTAGGACTATCAGCTGTGTATCCACCTGACTTCTACACAACACAACTGATGGTCCCAACCCCATTTATAAGGCAAGAAATCCCACTTATTAAACCTGACAGGGCACACCTGTGAAGTGAAAACCATTTCCGGTGACTACCTCTTGAAGCTCATCAAGAGAATGTCAAGAGTGTGCAAAGCAGTCATCAAAGCAAAAGGTGGCTACTTTGAAGAACCTAGAATATAAGACATATTTTCAGTTGTTTCACACTTTTTTGTTAAGTATATAATTCCACATGTGTTAATTCATAGTTTTGATGCCTTCAGTGTGAATGTACAATTTTCATAGTCATGAAAATACAGAAAAATCTTTAAATAAGAAGGTGTGTCCAAACTTTTGGTCTGTACTGTATATACTTTTATATATATATAAATATATATATATATTGTGATGTAGCAGACATCCCTTTAATGGTTCAGTGTGTTTGAAGGATCATGTACCTTCCCCTTTAACTGACTGGTCACATGACCGTGACATCACACAGGTCCTTATGCACACAGTTAAGGTCCTATCTGTGGGTGTGTGTGTGTGCTGCAGTATATATAAACCCTGTGTGTTCCTGTGTGGGTGTGTTCCGGTGTGTAGGAGTTCCTGTGTGTTGGGAGTTCCTGTGTGGGCACCGTGTGAGAGGCACGAGGCTGTTCCCTGTGTGTGTGGGGGAACACCGCTCGTGTGAGGCCTGGAGTGGCCTGGTGGACTCCGGTGAAGGTGAAGCCTGGATCCCTGTGTAAGAGTGTGGGGGATGCCAGTAAGCCTCGGAGTGCCACACAAGAGGCCTGGTGGACTCCGGTGGAGGTGAAGCCTGGATCCTGGTGTGAGAGTGTGGGGGATGCCAGTAAGCCTCGGAGTGCCACACAAGCGTCCTGGAAGGTGAAGCCTGGATATGAAATGTGCAATATGCCAGTAAGCCTTGGACAGGAGTAACGGCTGGAGACCACGTGTGGTAAGCCGTGAAGCCACAGTGGTGGCGTATGAAATGGACTATTACAGCTGAAGCTGGCAAAAGGTAATACTCTTGCGTTATGGACATTTACATGGACATTGTTTAGTACTACCTTGCGGAAGGCTGTAATAAGAGCCAAGTGGGCCGGTCTGCCACTTGGGCTCGTGGACTTTATCAGTGTGTCGGCGGGTCACGGAGTTGGACCCGGAAATAAGCTGTTTATGATATGTAATAAACTGCTGAGCATTGTTTAAAATGGAAAGCTTATCATATGTGAGTTGATTGACGCAGCGAAGCGAGTATCCCCCAGGATAATGACAAGCGCTACCTTACAATATATATATGGGAATTGGATGTTTCGCCCCTAGCAATTCGACCCCGGGTACATTTCACCCCCGCGCATATCGCCCCCAGTTTGCCCCGGTCCGGGGGCGAAACGTGCGGGGGCGAAATGTGCGGGGGAGAATCTTTCTGGGGACGAAATGATAGGGGCGAAATGTGCGGGGGCGAAATATACCTGAGGGCGAACTGCTGGGGGCGAACTGCTGGGGGCAAATTGCTGGGGGCGAACTGCTGGGGCGAAACTTCCTGTAACCTATATATATATATATATATATATATATATATATATACTGTAAATATATTTTTATTATTTTTTTAAATGCTGCCCTGCCACCAAAGAGCTCACATGTTCTTTCTTTTTATAAATTCTTATTAGTTTTATATCTGCATGGAAATATGGTACCTTTCATGGCTAACAGTAAGTTTCCAGAAATATATATACATTGATAGCTTATCGAATCGCCAATATCACAATCAGTAATTGTTTTACATGGCAGAGGGTTCACATGCCGACTGATCACACTTAAAGGGAGTGTGTCAACCTTAAAACTCAAACGAAAGGAAACCTGTCACCTGATTCATACTGCTCCAATTATGAATCAGGGTCTGGCTGCACAATTGCAGCCATGTATATTTTTCTCTGAAAGGCTGTGTGCCCACAATGCGTTTTTTAAGCGTTTCCGCAGCGACAAAAACACTGCAGAAATGCTTAAAAAACGCATGGTAGAAGGCCTGCCATGTTCCCCAATGATAATCCGCATGTGTTGTGCACATGCTGCGGAAATTTCCGCTGCGGATTATCATTGCGGAAAAAAACGCAGCACTACCAATTATTTTGCGGAAGTGCTGCGTTTTCGCCGCCATTGACTTGCATTGGAACGCATGCAATCTGCATCACTGTATATGTAGATGCGCAATCCATGCGTTCCAATGTGCGGATGGTACCCAGATCTAGAGGAGAGGAGACTCTCCTCCGGACCTGGGTAGCATAGAAACTGTGAAAAAAATAATAAAATAAAAAATAAATATTATACTTACCTTCTGATGGCCTTGTCTTCGCTTTCCGGCAGCTCGCAATGGACTGGAGGACCTGCACTGACGTCATAGTCATGTGACAGGTCACGAGATGCTGACGTCGGCAGGTCCTTCAGTGTACCGCGATCTGCCGACAAGGGGGAACGGAGGGAAGCAAGACTGCGGGGCCCATCAGAAGGTAAGTATAGATTTATTTTTTTATTTTTAAACATTCTTTACGGTCACACTATATAAATCCATGCTGTTTGTATGGATTTATATAGTGTGACCAAGTTGTCAAGCACTTTCCAAGTGATGCTAAAATTGCTTGGAAAGCGCTTGACAACCCGCATGCGGAAATGCATGTGAAGAACGCTTCACATCCACATGTCCCTGGCAGGAAAAACGCATGTACAATCCGCATGTACAATCCGCATGCGTTTTTTCTGCCATGGAGATGCAGAAACGCTCAGGAAAAATCCGGAGCATTTCTGCATCGTGGACACATAGCCAAACTCTCCAGAATTTCAGAGAATATATACTTTAAAGATCAGACTAGTCTCGCACTGTACGTGACTGGTGCTTTCCAGCACTGCTTCAAGCCATAGTGAGAGACCTGTCAGTCACGTCTAACAGCGCTAAGAGATGCCAGACAGGGGCGGTGCCAGACCAGGCTCGTCTGCGGCTGTGGTGCCCAGACAGATCTTTAAAGTATAGATATACCTGGCAGCAATTGTGCAACCAGGCTCTGATTCATGCTACCCACGGTTTGGACTGTATGATGCAAGAGACAGGTTTCCTTAAAACCATATATATAATATATTCACGTAGGATACATATATATAATATATTCACGTAGGATACATAGTTTCCTATTAAAATCAAACCAGTAGTACAGATTTCACTAGTTTAGTTTTGGATAAAAATCATTTTATTACCTATGTAAATGAGGAGTCATCGGTGCCACCTTGGTGTGGCCAAGGGTCATGTGTATTGTTCCGTCCCCTCAATTAGCATCCTCCGAACTTCCACTTATTTTTATTGATGGCGCTCACTTTGGAGCTCTGCCTCAACTGAATTTCAGGCCCTGCACTGACACTGCAGAGCCAAGCAAACACACAGTGTCAGTGCGGGCACACGGTCATCCCACTCTCTCATCAGCATTGGTCGCCCATTACTCTTTGATCCTCTGTGCAGCGAGCGGCTGTTACAGATGTGGCGCCCAGCTGCGCTTGGTACCACAGATCCTAGAAGGGTGTATTACTGAAATCCTCCACAAGAGGCCACCATAAACATTCACACATCTCCACCTTCCACCTCAGACCAGCAGAGGGAGCCCATTAGGGATATAAATAGGGAAGGTGGAGCTAGGCAGTTCAGTTCCTAGCCTTCTAGAGTACAGAGTGATTCAGGAGTTCCTCTGAAGAGTTCCTGCAGTAGAGAAGCCTGAGAGAGGCCAGTCTGCAGTGGAGCTCAGTCCAGTTTAAAGAACCCAGCTAATAGTTCAGCAGTGGAGCACAAGGCTCCTGCTAGCTAGATTCAGGGAGCTCAGTTAGAGCTTAAGGTGTGCCGGCGCCATAAGATCGGTGAAGCGCGTCAAGCTGCCGTTAGTGTGAGTAGCCTAGTGAGCAGGGCCGGCGTCAGCACCCGGCGCACCCGGGCAAATGCCGGGGCCCTGAGCAGGCAGAGGGGCCCACTGGCGGTCGCGCACCCCGCTGGGCTATGGGCGGAGGAGAGCGGTGTCAGCGCCCGCCCTTCTCCGCCGCTTGCTCAGGGCCCCGGCAGCTGGATACTTACCTCTCCCCGTGCCTCCGCAGATCAGCTGTCTTACTGCTCTGCGATCCCTGTGACGTCTTTACACCGCGCCCTCCCCTGAGCCGTCACAGGGAGCGCTGAGCGGGAAGACGCTGACAATGCTGGAGTTCGGACCCGAGCAGCGGGCAGCAGGCAGCGGGTAGCAGGTGAGGAGAAGGGAGGTGAGTATTTGATTTTTTTTTTAATGTATGGAGGCATGGGGCAGTATAAAGAGAAGGGGGGTGGCATCCTCCATGGAGCATTATAAAGAGAGGTGGGGGGCATCCTGCATGGGGCATTATAAAGAGAGGGGGGGACATCCTGCATGGGGCATTATAAAGAGAGGGGGGGACATCCTGCATGGGGCATTATAAAGAGGGGGGGGTGACATCCTGCATGGGGCATTATAAGGTGGGGAACAGCCTGCATGGGGCATTATAAAGGGGGGGGGCAGCCTGCATAGTGCATTATGTGGGGGGGAACAGCCTGCATGGAGCATTATAAGGGGGGGGCAGCCTGTATGGGGCATTATGTGGGGGGTAACAGCCTGCATGGAGCATTAAAAGGGGGGGGCTGTATGGGGCATTATGTGGGGGGTAACAGCCTGCATGGAGCATTATAAGGGGGGGACAGCCTGTATGGGGTATTATGTGGGGGGTAACAGCCTGCATGCAGCATTATATGGGGGCCAGTATCCTGTATGGAGCGTTATAAGGGGACCGGTATCCTGTATGGAGCGTTATAAGGGGACTGGTATCCTGTATGGAGCATTATAAGGGGACCGGTATCCTGTATGGAGCGTTATATGGGGGCCAGTATCCTGTATGGAGTTTTATAAGGGGACCAGTATCCTGTATGGAGCATTATATGGGGGCCAGTATCCTGTATGGAGCTTTATAAGGGGACCAGTATCCTGTATGGAGCCTTATATGGGGGCCAGTATTCTGTATGGAGCCTTATATGGGGGCCAGTATTCCGTATGGAGCCTTATATGGGGGCCAGTGTACCGTATGGAGCCTTATATGGGGGCCAGTATTCCGTATGGAGACTTATATGGGGGCCAGTATTCCGTATGGAGCCTTATATGGGGGCCAGTATTCCGTATGGAGCCTTATATGGGGGCCAGTATTCCATATGGAGCCTTATATGAGGGCCAGTATTCCGCATGGAGCCTTATATGGGGGTCAGTATTCCACATGGAGCCTTATATGGGGGTCAGTATTCAGCATGGAGCCTTATATGGGGGCCAGTATTCCGTATGGGGCCTTATATGGGGGCCAGTATTCCTTATGGGGCCTTATATGGGGGCCAGTATTCCGTATGGGGCCTTATATGGGGGCCAGTATTCCGTATGAAGCGTTATATGGGGGCCAGTATTCCGTATGGAGCCTTATATGGGGGCCAGTATTCCTTATGGGGCCTTATATGGGGGCCAGTATTCCGTATGGGGCCTTATATGGGGGCCAGTATTCCGTATGGGGCCTTATATGGGGGCCAGTATTCCGTATGGGGCCTTATATGGGGGCCAGTATTCCGTATGAAGCATTATATGAGGGCCAGTATTCCGTATGGAGCCTTATATGGGGGCCAGTATTCTGTGTGGAGCGATTCACCGGTTTCTGAGCTATTGTGGAATTTACAATAGATATCACTCATGTAATGTAAGAAATGAAATCTTTGCATTGTACTATATATATATATATATATATATATATATATATATATATATATATATATATATATGAATATATTTATCCGCCGTATCTCTGTATCATGAATCGTGGTATATGTTAAAGGGGCCCACTGAGACTCTTTCGCCCGGGACCCAGAAAAACCTGGAGCCGGCCCTGCTAGTGAGGGCCCGAGCATGACCGAAGGCGAGTGGAAAGTGAGTAGCAGTGGGGTCAGAGGAGCTTAGCCAGCTCACACCGAAACATATACCGGACACCGGGTCCGAGCTTACCGGGATCTCTACGACCCAGTAAGGCATAACTGGAATCCCTGGAGAACTACAGGTCCCAGGTTCACCAGAGAGCTGATACATAACAGAGCCAGGAGACACATAGGCCCCATAAGCTGGGAGCGTGCACTCCAAGAGAAGGCCCTACCACAACGTCAGCAGGTGCAGGACAGAGATAAAATTAGGCCTAGCTTCAGGCAGGTCAGAAACTTACTATGCAGAGGCAAGAAACAGGAGGCCCTACACCCGCTCATTGGGGAGGATTCAGATATGCACCCTTCACCCTACAGTGCTCCGGGATATGCCTGAATTTCCACCAGTAAAAGGTACTGAAGTGATTACCGTGTCCATCCCCGTTCTTGCTCTGAACCGGCTGGGTCTTGCCTGTCCTGCATCCCCTTCTCCGTACACTGCCCTGAGGCCTAGCTCCACCTGTGGGGAGCTATACCATCGAGCTGCCTTATCACCGGCCTCTGTGGACTGCCGCAGCGCTGGTGATTCTCACCAGAAACCACAGGTGGTGTCACGAACTTTCATAAAATTAACAAACAATCCCTTTTTTTAAAACTGACCCCAGGGTATGGGCCCGGGAGCCAACCACCGCGACATCCCCAAGGCCAGGCAAAGGCACGGGTACCGAGTCATCCCCATCCCCTGGGCTAGTCATCTTTCCTGGCGTCACAAACAGGATTTCGTGCCCGTTGCCACCGGGTACTGTGCGCCTTTAATTAAAAAACTTTGTACGTTAAACTGTGGTGAAGATTGCCGCCATTGTTGGGCCGCCGAGCGAGAAGAAGGGCGTAACCGCGGGAAACTGAGGGGCGTACCTGCAAAAGCGCGCGAAGCCCCGGACACGCCCCACGCCTCGACGTTAAACCAGGAAGCGCCAGGTCCTGTAAGGAGTGTCGCTGAACGCTCTGACGTAGGACGCAAGTGACGCAAGGTCCTGAAGACGACCGTCACCTGCAGAGCTGCATCCTACCGGAAGAAAAGAAAAGAAGGTAGGCCACGGTTCGCTAGGGGGGTGCCAGAATGTCCGAGGAACAGCACAACGCCGGAATACCGGTTAACGGCCCTGATGTTCAACCCGCGCCCGACGCCAAGCAGGCTGAGGCGGCAGCTCCACCAGCTGCGCCTGTAACTCCTGTCATCCCCATAACTTTACCGTACATTCCTGGAGCAAAGTGGCTCCCCCAGTACAACGGCAAACCAGATACCCTGTCTGGATTCAAACGGAAGATATGCGGTATCTTGGACATGTACTCTATGACAGGCAAGCAAAGGGCCACTGTAGTATTAGGACAATTGACCGGTGCTGCAGAACGAGAAGTGGAAACATGGTCGGCCGCAGACCAGGAGTCAGTGTCCGCAATCTTTAAAAAGCTACAGACTGATTTTGAGGCTCATACTGAGGCGGACCTCCGGATGAGGTTCTATAACTGTTCCCAACAGCCGGAGGACAATGTTCGGGACTATGCCTGGCGTCTACAAGGGGCCCTGCGGGCTCTGAAACAGGTTAGCCCGACCAGCATCGAAAATGAAAACAAAATGCTGAAGGAACAGTTTGTCCGGGGACTGGGGTCTCCAGAGGAGAGCAGGACTGTGCGTTGGTGGTCCTTAGATCATCCAGATGCCACCTTTGACAATCTTAAGGACATGGCTATAAAAGGACTGCAGCCCCTGGAAACAAATGCCATCCAATGTTACCAGGGTGGGTCTACTCCAGTGCCTGCTACACCCACCTTTTCCCCAGTGGCTGCTGAAGCCAAGGTTCCAGCAACGTCCCCTAGAGAGCTGGACAGTCTGCGCTCTGAAGTGCGCGAGTTGAGCAAAACCCTGACCACTGTGCTGAGTGCTCTGCAGCTGCGGACGGAGCCCGAGGAAGGAGGGAAAATCCTGTTAGTCGATAGCCCTGAGGAAGTCCCCTGGATGCGAAGGAGGAGGAGGACAACACCACTCTCTACGAGGATCAGTGACCAGCGCCGTCCACAGAAGGACCCTACCTGCTACCGCTGCCGCAAGACCGGACACACCGCCCAGAATTGTCCTTTGAATGAGAAAATCCTGGGGCCGAGGGCCGACACCCAGGAGTAAACTCCCCAGGCCCATCAGACTGGTACAACAGGTTCGTAAGAGGAAGACCTTTCCTGTCCATTGTGCTGGACGGCATCCCAACGCACGCTCTGCTGGACACACGATCTCAGGTAACCATAATGCCTGACGTCCTCTACAAGAGGTTCTGGTCCATGGACGACCTAAGTCCGCCAGCTCCAAGTCTTTCTTTTTATGCCTCAAATGGACTCCCCCTTAACTTAATCGGGGTTAAGAATGTGACAGTAAAAGTGGGGAGAGTGGAGCTGAAGGACCAGGGACTAATTTTAGTAGAGACTAATCCTGATGATACCAATCCGTATATGGTACTAGGCACTAACATTGTTGGTAACTGTTTGGGAGAAGTTGTGTTCTTGCTCCAACAGATAGCTGACACTGCCAGACCAGGACAGAGGAGGGCGCTGCAGAAGGAGATCCGAGTCCTGATGTACCAACAGCAAGTAAGGTTAACAGAAGGTGAAATCGGTAATGTGCGGGTGACGGATCCCATACCCATTGTGGTCCCCCCAGTGAGTGAAATGCTTATCTGGTGTAGAGCCGCCATAGGTCTTAGAGGACAGAGCTACCAGGCGGTAGTAGAACCCCTTTGCTCCGAGCACAGACCCACGCTCTTAACCGCCAGAGGAGTGGTAGATGTATGCAATGGGAGGGTGCCTGTCCGTCTTCTCAATTGTGGGGAAGATGAGGTCAGATTGCCACGTTATGCCACTGTTGCCAAATTACATGCTGCAAATAACAACTGCATTCACAAGGCGGAGTCTTTAACCTAACCAGGTGAAGTGGAGGATGATGACCCTGAAACCCAGGTGGAGGATTGGTGTCAACAGCTCCATGTTGGGACAGACACCACTCCTGCCCATCAGAAACAGGGTGTACACCGGGTGGTTCAAGAATATGCGCAGGTGTTCAGAAAACATCCACTTCACTTCAGGAGGATTAAGGGGGTTCAACACCATATCCCCACAGGTGACCATCCACCCATCAAAGAACGTTACAGGCCTATACCACCAGCACACTACCAGAAGGCTAAGGAAATGTTGCACGACATGAGAAAGGCAGGGGTAATAAGGGATAGTTGTAGTCCCTGGGCAGCTCCCCTAGTGCTAGTTAGGAAAAAGGACGGGAGCATGAGAATGTGTGTAGATTACCGACAAGTAAATCGCATTACACATAAAGATGCATACCCTTTACCACGCATAGAGGAGTCCCTAGCTGCCTTAAAGTCTGCAAATTACTTTTCCCCCCTTGACCTCACTAGTAGATACTGGCAAGTAGCTGTGGCTGAGGAGGATCGGGAGAAGACGGCCTTCACTACCCTGATGGGACTCTGCGAGTTCAACAGTATGCCGTTTGGACTCTGCAATGCCCCTGGAATGTTCCAGAGATTGATGGAGTGCTGCCTGGGACACCGCAACTTCGAGACTGTGTTACTATACCTGGATGACATGATAGTGTACTCCAAAACGTATGAGGACCACTTGAAGCACCTGGCAGAGGTATTTGAGTCACTGTCCCGGTATGGGATGAAGTTGAAGCCCCCAAAATGCCACCTGCTCAAGAGAAAGGTACAGTACCTGGGGCACATTGTCAGTCCGGAAGGGGTAGAACCAGACCCGGAGAAGGTCACTGCCATCCAGAAGTGGCCGGAGCCGAAGAACCTCTAAGAGGTGCGTCAGTTCTTGGGACTAGTAGGATACTACCGGAGGTTCGTAAAAGATTACACTAAGAAAGCAGCCCCTCTGCAAGACCTCCTGGTAGGGCAGTCCCCCAAAGGCAGAAATCCCCCATTCCACTGGGGTAAGGAGCAAGTCGAGTCTTTTCAGGAGATGAAGGAGATCCTGACAGGCGATGAGATCCTGTCCTAAGTCAGAAGCAGAATGGCTGAGAGAAGGTAATCGCATACGCAAGCAGGAAGCTCCGCCCGACCGAGAGGAACCCAGAGAACTATAGCAGCTTTAAGTTGGAGTTCCTGGCCTTGATCTGGGCCATCACCGAAAGGTTCAAGCACTATCTAGCCTCCAGTAAGTTTACTGCCTTCACTGATAACAACCCCTTGACCCATCTTGAAACAGCTAAGCTAGGAGCACTGGAACAACGATGGATGGCTCGGCTGTCAAATTATCAATTCACCATTAAATACCGGACGGGCCGCAAGAACATCAACGCCGATGCCCTGTCCAGGATGCCTCACCAGTCAGACACAGAAGAAGAAGTGGATGACCTGGAAGAGATTGAGCTACCTGCCTTTCACCGGAATGGGATGATCCACGGGCAAAGAGCCTCCAGGAGGCAGCGTGGAAAGACGTTAAACCCCCTGCCTCACAACAGCTGGAAAGAGACCCAGGACAGTGACCCGGTTGTCAGCCGCATCAAGGAGCTGATAACCCAAGAAGGTTCCTCCCTGGAAAAAGAAGCATCTCCACTAGTGTTGAGCCACCCCCGTAGTGTTCGAGTTCGGTTCGGTTCGTCGAACACCCGTGTGTTCGCCGAACTGTTCGTCGAACTGTTCGTCGAACACCTTCGAACACCGTTAAAACCAATGGCAGGCAAACAAAAACACATAGAAACACATAGAAAACACCTTCAAAGGTGTCCAAAAGCTGACAAACTGCTCAGAAGACACAACTAACACATGGAAAAGTGACAAGTACATATAGTCATGCGAAAAGAAAAGAGGTGGAGGAGTAAAAGGAGGGGGAGACACAGATATAGGCATGTCATGCCCTTCTAAAATCCAAAAAGTGAGAAGCCGACACGTTCAGTCCGCTCCTGCCCGTGCCACCTCCGCGTCGCCGGGTTTGTGCCAGAGCCGCGGTGAACCCTGACGGCCAGCCCCCCTCTCCCAATACTGGTGCCTGTCCGCTGGTGGGTCGAGCGAGCCCCCCTGTGGTGGAGGCAGCTCTAAGCTTTTTAATTTAAATTGTCTCTCTAATTTTAATGAATACACTTTAAATCCATTTACAAGGATCTATTGGAGGGCAAGTCTCATGCCAGCAGCCGCGTAATTCCAGCTCCAGTAGCGTCCACTAAAGCTGCTGCAGTTAAAAAGCTTTTATAAGGATCGAGCTCGGCTGTCCACCGCAAGGCATCCTACTGCCAGTCCCAGCCCCTATGCCTTGGGGTGCCTCCTGATGCTCTTCACTGAGTATCCCGTGGTCCCGAAGCATTTCCTTTGAAAAAATTAAGTGTCTAAACTACAGGTGGTGTAGCTTGCTTAACAGCCGGGATAATCCGCTGACTAGCAGACACTGCTACTAGGCACAAAGTATTTCCTGGGCTAGATGCAGTTAAAAATTTGTAATTAGATACTCTCGTTGGATGCTGAGAAAGCATTCCATAGAGTCTCCTGGCACGCCATATATGATTCTCTTAAAAAGCTTGGGGTAGGGGTCTAGGGGACCCTTTTATAGCCAAAATCACGGCCCTGTATCGCAATACGTCACCTAGGCTGAAGATAAATGGAACTGTAGCACCCTGAGGGCTCGGTTGCTACAGAGGTATTGCACCTCACCCAGAGGTGTGATATCTCACTCTCAGGTAAGGATGTAGTGTGGATCAGGACCCGACACCTGCATGCATTACACCACATTGCCGTGGGGCAGGGCGACCAATATGCCCCTGAGATGGGCACGACAGTCCCTGTCCCTAGCTGGAGTGGGGGGAGGGAACACTGAGGAAGGGGAACCCTGTAGTGCAGGAGCAGGGAGGAAGCAGTTCCTGGGTGCATTGAGAAGGGAGTATAAAAGGTGGGCACCATCTTAGTTCAGTGCAGAGAAGTCTGAGCAGAAGTGGCAGGGAGCAGGGGCTCTGCATGAGCTCTGCTCCGGAGGCGGACCTAGTAACAGAGGCCCAGGCCTGGAAGAGGGAGAAGGAAGGAAGAGGAGCGGAGAAGGCTCCAGGAACGAGGAACGAAGGGATCCCAGGGGTGCGGACGGGCGAGTCGCCACCGCACGCCCGAATCCACCTGCGTGGAGGGGTCAGGCCAAAGGGGGAGACCGGTCCCCGAAACTAGTGGAGGCAGGAAACGACCCTCAGCTAGAAACAGGAGGCTGTGACATTTTATGTGGTGCAGCCCCTCGCTACACCCGCTAGGAAGGCACCACATAGGGTCAGGGAAACTGGCGCCAAGTTTACCAAGAGGAGGCCCGAGACAGCCGGACAGAAGGGTTGGTAAGAAAGGCCAGACAAAGGACACACAAAGGGGGTCCTGTGAAGCGCTCCAAAGTTATCTGGGAGTTGTCTGAGCCCCTCACCTGGTGAGCACAGTACGACGTGGGCAGCCGTTACCTGCAGACGTGGTCTGGATAATAAGAACTGTGAGTAAAGGCCCTGGACTGCATCACTGACTCCGTGTCGTTACTGCTGCTGCCCTGCACCATCACCCCCATCCTCCGCATACACTGCCCTGAGGCTATACTCCTCCCGTGGGGAGTTATACTACGCTCTGCTGCACCCACAACACCAGCCTCAGCGGTCTGCCCTGGAGCGGCGGTTCACTCTGACCGCAATCCACGGGTGGCGTAGTCGGACATTTAAACATCAAAACCACATAAATAGTTCCGCCACTGGTTTGACTGCCCTGAGCCACGGAACCGGGTCGCCGCCACGGAGACTACAACCACCAGCATCCACCAAAAAGGGTCCGGCTCCGGGTGTCCCAAGGCCCAGGGGGCGTGTCAGAACATTTTCATCACCTTTCACAATCACCAATGGGACAAGGCAGGGATGTTCTCTGTCCCCTCTCTTATACATCCTAGTGACGGAGCACCTGCTCTCATCAATTCGCCATAACCCCAATATTAGGTGGATTGAGGTGGGAGGCACCGAGTACAAGTGCTCTCTATTTGCTGATGATGTCCTAGTATATATCACTCAATCACATATATCCATCCATGCTGTTATGGCTGAAATAGATCACTTTGTTACATGGTCAAATTTTAAAATCAATGCAGCGAAGTCTGAGGCCCTCGATGTCTCCCTCCCCAAATCCATATAGGATTCCATCCAGTCCAACTTTCCCTTTGCCTGGCCCTCACAGGGTATCAAATACTTAGGAATTCCTATTCATAGAGACCTCTCCCATCTATGTTATCTTAATTTTGGGCCCTTTATTGAACAACTCCATACAGACCACGGTTGGCAAGTTAGAACTGTAAGATTCACTACGTGAACCACTGGTGTTTTGTGGAAAAGCACATGTACACTGTGTTCCAAATTATTATGCAAAAAGTGTTTAGGAGTGATAAGGGAAGAATTTGTTTGTTTGTCAGTTAAACTCATTGATGGTGATGTGTGTCAGGGCTCTTTATATCACTGTAAGCAATTGCAGACACCTGTGCTAATTAGTTTGGCAGGTGTGTCCAATGAAAGGCAAGACTACTTAAGAAGGCTGTCTCACATTATTAAGCAGCCTACATTTTCTGCCAAAATGGGAAAGAAAAAGGATGTGTCGGCTGCTGAGAAGCAACAAATTGTGGAGTGTTTAGGTCAAGGCATGACTACAATCAACATTGTGCGATGATCAGGATGAAGTGTCTTGGCAATCAAGAAGTATGTAGCTGATTCACAGTACACACGTGTGCGTGCTGATAAGGGCAAATTGAGGACTCTTTCCTACAGGCAATTACGTCAGGTTGAAAGAGCAGCGGCAAAAAAGCCTTGTCATAGCAGCAGACAAGTTTTTGAAGCTGCTGGTGCCTCCAACGTCCCCCGAACAACAAGATGCAGGGTCCTTCAGAGGTTTGCAGCTGTGCATACGCCATCCTGTCGACCTCCTCTATCCACTTCACACAAGCAGAAACGGCTCCAGTGGGCCAAACATTACATGAAGACTGATTTCAAAACTGTTTTGTTCACGGATGAGTGCCATGCAGCGCTCGATGGTCCAGATGGATGGAGTGGAGGATGGTTGGTTGATGGACACCCCACGCAAACACGGCTACAGCGCCAACAAGGAGGAGGTGGAGTAATGTTTTGGGCTGGAATCATGGGGAGAGAGATTGTCGGCCCCTTTAGGATCCCTGAAGGCGCTAAAGATGAACTCCATAATGTATGTGGATTTTCTCAAACAGCACTTCCTGCCATGGTTCAAGAAGAAGAACCGTGTATTTCACAGCAAGATCATTTTTTTGCATGATAATGCACCATCTCATACTGCACATAAAACATCTGCATCTCTGGCTGATATGGGCATAAAAGGGGACAAACTTATGGTGTGACCCCCATGCTCCCCTGACCTCTACCCCATTCAGAACCTTTGAAGCATCATTAAAAGGAGTGTCTATGATGGCGGGAGGCAGTTAACATCTAAGCAACAGCTCAGGGAGGGTATTCTGTCCTCATGCAAAACAATTGAAGCAGAAACCATCCAAAACCTGACAAATTCAATGGACAAGAGAGTTCAGAAGCTCCTTTCGAACAAGGAGTCCTATGTGAAAATGTAACATCACCTAGAATAAAGTTTTGAGTTGAAAACAGTTGGATTTCAGTTTCTAACAACCTGCTAATGCTTATAATTTCAAAAATGACCATTTTTTTGGTGTTTATTAAAATGAAAAGGTTGATCGAAAAGTTTGGGGGATCTAAGAGTGTGGCAACCCAGTAGTCATGATTACTTCGAATTCTGACAATATGAGGGTCATGCTGCAGGTAGTGCAGCAAGAAGGCACTTATGTGTCTTGCGCATCTCGGAGCCCCAAAATTATTTTCCGGGCTAGATGCAGCTAAAAATTATTATTAATTTTAAATCTGGTGAAGCTTTAGTATAGATGGCCTAATAGGATCAGTGCTGCACACTGCTACAAAGCCCAAATTATTTTCCAGTCAAGATACAGATAAACATGATTAGTAATTTTAAATCTGGTGGAGCTTATTATAGATGGCCTAATAGAATCAGTGCTGCACACTGCTACAAAGCCCAAATTATTTTCCAGCCAAGATACAGATAAACATGATTAGTAATTTGAAAGCTTAAAACGGTTGGTAGGGTGATTTTAACCAATCATCAAGCTTTTACTCTCCCCAGGATGACACAGGGGTAGAAAAGTCGTTTCGGATCCATGATTTGTTCATCTTTATGAACGTGAGTCTGTCTACATTATCAGTGGAGAGCCGCGTGCGCTTATCTGTCAGCACACCACCAGCAGCGCTGAACACACGTTCAGACAGAACGCTGGCTGCGGGGCATGACAAGATCTCCAAGGCGTAAGTGGCTAGCTCCGGCCATTTATCCAGATTGGAAGCCCAAAAAGAGCAAGGGTCCAGTGACACAGTCATGGCTTCAATGTTTACTTGGAGATACTCCTGTACCATCGTCTCTAGGCGTTGACTATGTGTCAGACTTCTTGTCTCCTGTGGCCTTGCAAAGGATGGGCTAAAAAAGTGGTGAAATGATTCCGCAAAATTGATGTTACCAGCAGATACTGTGGTTCTGTTACGGTTTGAGTGCTGAACACTTGACGGTCCCACGGTTGGCAAGTTGGAACTGTGAGATTCACTACGTGCACCACTGGTATTTTGTGGAAAAGCACATGTAAGATTCTGCAACAGTCTCTGCTGATACTCCTGCATGCGTGCATCCCTTTCTATGGCAGGAATAATTTCTGCAAATTTACTTTTGTACCGGGGATCTAACAGTGTGGCAACCCAGTAGTCAGGATTATTTCTAATTCTCACAATTCGAGGGTCATGTTGCAGGTAGTGCAGCAAGAAGGCACTCATGTGTGTTGCGCATCCAGGAGCACCAAGTTCCTCTTGTGTTGGTGGCGAGGTAACAATCATGCTTCCTTCCTCTGTCCTCTCCCCCCAACCTCGCACAACAGAAATGTGATCAAGGTCTCCCTCATCTGATGAGTCTTCCATCAGTTCGTCCTCCACTTCTTCCTGGGCTCCTGCACCTTCCTCACTAGTTTGGCTGCTACCATCCGCCCTGGTAAAACCATCTCCCCCACCCTCACATGCCTGCCGCCTTGGTGCTGCCGACCGTCTGGACCTTGCAGATGTTAGCCCTTCCGCATACAACTCCTCCTCCTCTACTTCCTCCACCTCCTCTTGTGCCACCACCTGACTCCGAATTCTGTTTAACATGTGCTCCAGCATGTAAATCACTGGAATAGTCATGCTGATAATGGCATCGTCAGCACTAAACATCTTCGTCGCCATTTCAAAACTGTGCAGAAGGGTGCATAGGTCCCTGATCTGAGACCACTCCTCCAGCGTGATTTGCCCCACCTCTGGATCTCGTTGGCCCAGGCTATACGTCAGAACGTATTGCACCAGGGCTTGTCGGTGCTGCCACAGTCGCTGCAACATGTGCAGAGTTGAATTCCACCGGGTAGGCACATCGCATTTTAGCCGGTGAAGTGGCAGGCCCAACGACTTCTGTAGAGATGTAAGTCGCTGAGCTGTGGGATGCGAACGGCGGAAGTGAGCACACAGCGACCGTGCCCTCTGCAGAAGGCCATCTAGTCTGGGATAGTGGGCTAAAAATTGCTGGACAACCAGGTTCAACACGTGAGCCATACAAGGCACGTGTGTGACATTGCCCCGGCAAAGGGCCGCACCCAGGTTTGCAGCATTGTCGCACACGGCCTTCCCTGGTTTCAGGTCCAGTGGAGACAACCATTCATGAAATTGGTTCTCCAGAGCTGACCACAACTCCTCAGCTGTGTGACTCACATTTCCCAGACATTTCAATGTAAAAACCGCCTGATGACGTTGAGCCCTACTGCCAGCATAGTAAGGAGGTGTGCAGGATCCCTTCTGCGCAGTTAGAAAGCATGTGGCATGACCAGACAGGCTTTGGGTGCAGGTGGAAGACCGAGAGGAGGTTGAGGAGGCAGAAGCAGTGGAGGAACTTTGACATAAAGAGGATTGACGCACAACTCGTGGGGACGGCAAGACTTGGACAGCAGCCCCTTGTCCTGCTGTCACCATAGTTACCCAGTGCCCAGTCAGTGACATGTAACCCCTGTCCATGCCTACTCGTCCAAGTGTCTGTGGTGAAATGCACCCTGTCACACACAGAGTTTCTCAAAGAAGCGGTGATGTTGTGTGCGACATGCTGGTGGAGCGCAGGCACACCTTTCTTTGAGAAGTAGTGCCGACTGGGCATCTGGTACTGGGGCACTGCGACGGACATAAGGTCTCGAAAATCCTCTGTGTCCACCAGGCGGAAAGGCAGCATTTCTGTAGCCAAGAGCTTGTAGATGGTGAAATTCAACCTCTTAGCTTTCTCATGGCTAGGAGGCAATGGTCTTTTACTTGTCCACATCTGAGGGACCGAGAGCTGGCTATTGTGCTTAGACGGGGTTGATAAGGGTGTCCCCGGCAAACTGCCGGTCTGTGAGGAAGATGCAGGCGGACATGTTAGGTTGCCTTGATCCAAAGGTGGTGCTATCGATGTCGGACAGCGCTCAACACCAGCTGGTGTTACCACCTCCAAAGAAAATGATGACCTGCCAATCACGCTGGCTGTTGCGAGTAAAGAGGTGGCAGGTCTGCACCCCAAAACAGGTGTGACTGCTGTCCCCCCAGTCACAGAGGATGAAGAGGCCGCGGATGCACAAGATATGGCAGACGGTGGTTGGCCCGGCCGGCTAGGCTGCATTGTAGCACACTGAGCTTCCCACTGCAACTTATGCTTCATGTCCATGTGCCGGTTCATGCATGAAGTACTCAAACTATGTATTTTTTGGCCTCTACTTAGCTTTTGCTGACAAATGTTACAGATAACACGAGTTGGGTCATCTTTATCGATCTGAAAAAATGCCCAGGCTATGCAAGGCTTAGCACCCATGCGACCTGAAGAGCCACCACGACTTGTGGTGAGAGGCAGAGTTGTGTTTGAGGATGCAGTTGTTGACGTGCTTCCAGTACTACGTCTCTGTCCAGGAAGGCGCAACCTGACCTCGTCGTCACTAGCATCTTCCTCCACCTCCTCTGCTGACCTCATCTCTTGGCTGACTGTGGGTTGACAGTAAGTGGGATCTCCAACCTCATCATCATCACCCTGTGCGTTATCACACCCGTTGTCCTCAGAGCCAACCTGTTCCTGCCCTGACAAAAAACTAAAGTTGTCGCTCCAATCAGGTATTTGAGTCTTATCATCGTCTTCCTCATTGTCTCCACCAACAGGAGTTACAGTTTGGGAATGAGGGTCTACATTATGGTCAGAACCTTCTGCGTCTGGTCCTGGATCCGACTCATAAAGATTCTGGGCATCAGTGCAGATCATTTCCTCGTCTGGATTCACAGAAGCGCTGGAGTCGACCTCTGATTCCCAGGCTATAGTATGAGTAAACAGCTCTGCAGACTCAACCATCTGTTCTACCTCATACTCAGACGGGCAGCTGGAGATTTGGGAGCTGTGAGGAAGCAAGTGCGATTGGGGTGACACCTTTGAGGACTGGAGTATTTGTGATGTTGAAGTTGATGTGGAGGAGAGCCCACTTAAAGGAGCACTTGATATCCGTTGAAGCACCTGCTGTTTTTGTGCCTCATCTGGAATTTGTAGCGATTGGCGTGGCCGTAAGAAAGGGATCTTATCACATTGTCCGCTAAAAGAAGTAGACATTTTAGTTTGGCTGGAAGATGGTCTTTCTTCTGCAGATGTTACTGTTGCTTTAACACCTACCCCACGGACACAACCTTTTTTCCCCTTCCCAACACGCCTATTCCCCTTTCCACCAGCAGCAGGCCTTTTTCCACTCATTTTGGTGGTTAACTAATTCACAACTCTGGAGTTGTTTGCACAAAAAAACAATGGATGGGAACCGAGCAGAGCTGAGTGGCCAAACTGTGGTATTAGGCCAAAACTATTGGCTGGGTTAGATGCAGAAAAAAATTATATTCAATTTGCAACCTGATGGAGGTCAGTATAGATGGACTAATAGAACAAGTCCCACACACAGCTAGAAGCCCAAATATTTTTTCAGAGGTAGATGCAGAAAAAATTTTTATTCAGTTTGCAACCTGATGGAGGTCTGTATAGATGGATTAATAGAACAAGTCCCACACACAGCTACAAGCCCAATATTATTTCAGAGGTAGATGCAAAAAAAAAATATATTCAGTTTGCAACCTGATGGAGGTCAGTATAGATGGACTAATAGAACAAGTCCCACACACTGCTAGAAGGCCAAATATTTTTTCAGAGCTAGATGCAGAAAAAAATTATATTCAGTTTGCAACCTGATGGAGGTCTGTATAGATGGATTAATAGAACAAGTCCCACACACTGTTAGAAGCCCAAATATTTTTTCAGAGGTAGATGCAGATAAAAATTATTTTTAATTTGCAACCTGATGGAGGTCAGTATAGATGGACTAATAGAGAAAGTCCCACACACTGCTAGAAGGCCAAATATTTTTTCAGAGCTAGATGCAGATAAAAATTATTTTTAATTTGCAACCTGATGGAGGTCAGTATAGATGGACTAATAGAGAAAGTCCCACACACTGCTAGAAGGCCAAATATTTTTTCAGAGCTAGATGCAGATAAAAATTATATTCAATTTGCAACCTGATGGAGGTCAGTATAGATGGACTAATAGAACAAGTCCCACACACAGCTAGAAGCCCAAATATTTTTTCAGAGGTACTGTAGATGCAGATAAAAAATATTTTTAATTTGCAACCTGATGGAGGTCAGTATAGATGGACTAATACAACAAGTCCCACACACAGCTAGAAGCCCAATATTTTTTCAGAGGTAGATGCAGAAAAAAATATATTCAGTTTGCAACCTGATGGAGGTCAGTATAGATGGAGTAATAGAACAAGTCCCACACACAGCTAGAAGCCCAAATATTTTTTCAGAGGTAGATGCAGATAAAAATTATTTTTAATTTGCAACCTGATGGAGGTCAGTATAGATGGACTAATAGAGAAAGTCCCACACAATGCTAGAAGGCCAAATATTTTTTCAGAGCTAGATGCAGATAAAAATTATATTCAATTTGCAACCTGATGGAGGTCAGTATAGATGGACTAATAGAGAAAGTCCCACACACTGCTAGAAGGCCAAATATTTTTTCAGAGCTAGATGCAGATAAAAATTATATTCAATTTGCAACCTGATGGAGGTCAGTATAGATGGACTAATAGAGAAAGTCCCACACACAGCTAGAAGGCCAAATATTTTTTCAGAGCTAGATGCAGATAAAAATTATATTCAATTTGCAACCTGATGGAGGTCAGTATAGATGGACTAATAGAACAAGTCCCACACACAGCTAGAAGCCCAAATATTTTTTCAGAGGTACTGTAGATGCAGATAAAAATTATTTTTAATTTGCAACCTGATGGAGGTCAGTATAGATGGACTAATAGAGAAAGTCCCACACACTGCTAGAAGGCCACATATTTTTTCAGAGGTAGATGCAGAAAAAAATATATTCAGTTTGCAACCTGATGGAGGTCTGTATAGATGGATTAATAGAACAAGTCCCACACACAGCTAGAAGCCCAATATTTTTTCAGAGGTAGATGCAGAAAAAAATATATTCAGTTTGCAACCTGATGGAGGTCAGTATAGATGGACTAATACAACAAGTCCCACACACAGCTAGAAGCCCAATATTTTTTCAGAGCTAGATGCAGAAAAAAATTATATTCAATTTGCAACCTGATGGAGGTCAGTATAGATGGACTAATAGAATGATGCTATGCCCAAAAGATTTTACTTCACTAGGTGCAGTAAAAAAATTGGTATTCTATACACAGGTGGTATATCTTGCAACACAGATAGGCTACTCCACTGACTAACACACTCTGCAATAGGCCAAAAAGGATTAGCTTTGCTAGATTCAGCCAAATGCTGTGAAAAAAACTTGCACAGACCTGCCTGGCAAAAAGTGATAGGAACTGATGTAACCTAGTCCTGAAAAGGACTCCAATTACAATTAGTCTTTACTCCCACAATCTATCTATTTAAGAGCACAGACCTGCCTGATAAAAGTCGTAGGAAATGCTGTAACCTAGTCCTTAAAAGGACTGCAATCACAACTATTCCCTACTCCCAAGCTATCTGTAGATTTGTGCGAAAATTGGCTTGAAATTAACAAGGTATAGCGCACACAGCAACAGCGGTGCCGTCTAACACGCAGCTGCAGCAGTGAGAAAATGGTGGCGACGGGGAAAATGGCTTGGTCTTATAGGGCAAGGACATGTGACATACACTGCCAATGACACATGCCCTTGCTTGTGTGAAAAAAAGCACTTCGCTCCGTGTGTGCGCTGCTGATAGGCTGACAGATTGCACCTCCCCACTGTAAATGCGGGAAAGAGAAAAAAAAAATGGAGATCTTCATTGTTCCTGCAGAGATCCATCCCCTGCCCCTCCCCCCACCCCGCTGTACACTCAAACTGCGTATTAACATTAATTTTCATCATTACTGAGAAAAAATCCAGTTATGATTTTGGTGCACGAACAGTTATCGAACATAACCTCGAACAGCCGAATTTTTCTCAAATTGTTCGTGTTCGCCGAACGGCTCGAACACCGCCCAAAACAGCTCGAATTTGAGATTGGCGAACAGTTCGAGTAGAACAACGCTCATCTCTAGTCTCCACAAGCAAGGCAGCTGTGGAACGAGAGAAGCCGGCTGTTTATCTACCGTGAGAAGCTGTGCCGGAGGTACGTCAATCCAAAAACCCATGAGATGGTATGGCAGATAGTGGTCCCCAAGACAGACATCCAAACGGTGTTGGAGGCCTACCACGATTAGGCGGGGCACTTTGGCTGGAAAAAGCTAGAGACCCTGCAGAAGTGTCGATTCTACTGGGTAGGAATGCGCAGCTCCATCGAGCGGTGGTGCCGGGACTGTGGACCCTGTTGCCTTAGAAGAAAAGACTACAGCAGCCAGAAGGCACCCCTGCAACCCATCAAGATGACTCGACCCCTGGAGATCGTGGCCCAGGACCATGTCAAGCTGTCCCCCAGCAGGTCAGGGTACTCTTATGCTGTGACCATGGTGGATCACTACTCACGTTTCCTGGTGGTCGCCCCCCGTCAAAGACCTGACGGCAGAGACAGCAGCAAGACGTTCCAAGCATATTTCTGTAGACCCTATGGTTACCCTGAGCAGGTGCTGACGGACCAAGGTCCGGCCTTTGAGGCTGAGTTGTTCAAGGAGTTCTGCCATCTCTACGGGTGTAAGAACATAAGAACTACACCGTACCACCCACAAACCAATGGTCTCTGTGAGAAGATGAATAACATCATCATCGACCTGCTAAAGACCATACCAATTGAGAAGAGAAATCAGTGGCCAGTCCTACTACCTGACCTAGTAGATCTGTATAATCATATACCAGTAAGTTCCACCAATTGCACTCCGGCATATCTCATGCGGGCAAGGCCAGGAAAGCTGCCCATGGATCTGGAGATTGGTGTTGTTGAGCCTGAAGCTGATATGACCACTGAGGATTGGGACACAACCAGACAGGAGCAGTACAGGAGAGTACAAGCCTGTGTTGAAGATAGTCTCACTCGGGTGAGGGACAAGCAGGAAGCTCAATACAACAGAGGTGCCCAAGCAGAACCCTTCACACCTGGTGAAATAGTACTAAAAAGGAAAAGAAGAAACCACAAACTTGACGACCAGTGGGAGAGAGAACCCTACACTGTGTTGAATTCAAGATTCGACAATAAGAAGACCTGCTTAATTAGTCGAGATGGAGGAAGGACGACTGCAACAGTGTCCAGGGACTACCTAAAGTTGTGTCCAGACCTGCTAAAGCCTCAAGAAGAAGTGCCTCTCGTAATCCCAGAGGAGCCTAAAGAAGCAGTGATACACACTGACTTAGGAGATTTCCCAGCAGATTGGCCCCAACTAGGAGGAGCAGTAATCATCCCCGTACTCCAATTCTTCGAACAGCCAGAAGACCCTCCACAGCAAGATGAACCTGTAAGTGCTGCAGAAGAGCCTAGTGCTGCAGAAGAGCCAGCTCAAGAAGGATCCCCGGCAGGAGAAGAGCCAGAGGGCCCAGCCAATGGTACACTTGTCAGTCCCAGAGAGAGGTTAAGGCAGTTTTACAACTTAGTCACACATAGAATCAGTAGGGTAACTGACAATGCAGACTCTGATACCACACAGACCACCGCACTACGCAGATCAACACGGAGTACTAGAGGTAAACCGCCTGTCAGATACACTAAGTAAGATAGTTACCCCTGGGGTATTGTGCATGATTGTACTGAACTATTGTGTATTTTCATGCATATGTATATTACTTTGTGTTTTGCCTTATTGATGAACAGTTCAAGTTATATGGACACTTTGCCTAATGACTTCCTTATTTATCTAAGAACTCCGTGACTGAGGACTGTGTGCAGCCCCAAAAACTATTTATTGTATATAATTGCACTCCCTGGAGTGCCCTTTTAGGTGACCTCAGAAGTAAAACCTGTCTGGAGTGGCTCTACGGGAGGTCCAACTCGGGATCTTCATGCCCTGCAGCCACCCCAGGGCCTACGTTGAGGGTTTGGTACAGGTCCCTCAAACCACCAAGTACTCTACCCTGTGAGATGGACATTCTGTTTGGGAACCTCACTGCAAGAGACTTGAATTCTGAGGACACTTTGTATTTGGTTATGTTATTATGCAACGTTTAAGAAATGTGCCTCCCATAAAGGGAAGAGTTATTGCATTGTTAATGTTTACTATTGTTGTTATAAAATGTACTTCAACCCGGGAGTGCTGAGCTTTGCTAGGGGGGAATGTGGCGCCCAGCTGCGCTTGGAACCACAGATCCTAGAACGGTGTATTACTGGAATCCTCCACAAGAGGCCCCCATAAACATTCACACATCTCCACCTTCCACCTCAGACCAGCAGAGGGAGCCCATTAGGGATATAAATAGGGAAGGTGGAGCTAGGCAGTTCAGTTCCTAGCCTTCTAGAGTACAGAGTGATTCAGGAGTTCCTCTGAAGAGTTCCTGCAGTAGAGAAGCCTGAGAGAGGTCAGTCTGCAGTGGAGCTCAGTCCAGTTTAGAGAACTCAGCTAATAGTTCAGAAGTGGAGCACGAGGCTCCTGCTAGCTAGATTCAGGGAGCTCAGTTAGAGCTTAAGGTGTACCGGCGCCATAAGATCGGTGAAGCGCGGCAAGCTGCCGTTAGTGTGAGTAGCCTAGTGAGGGCCCGAGCGTGGCCGAAGGCGAGTGGAAAGTGAGTAGCAGTGGGGGCAGAGGAGCTTACCCAGCTCACCCCGAAACATATACTGGACACCGGGTCCGAGCTTACCGGGATCTCTACGACCCAGTAAGGCATAACCGGAATCCCTGGAGAACTACAGGTCCCAGGTTCACCAGAGAGCTGATACGTAACAGAGCCAGGAGACACATAGGCCCTGTAAGCAGGGAGCGTGCACTCCAAGAGAAGGCCCTACCACAACGTCAGCCGGTGCAGGACAGAGATAAAATTAGGCCTAGCTTCAGGCAGGTCAGAAACTTACTACGCAGAGGCAAGAAACAGGAGGCCCTACACCCGCTCATTGGGGAGGATCCTGATATGCACCCTTCACCCTACAGTGCTCCGGGATGTGCCTGAATTTCCACCAGTAAAAGGTACTGAAGTGACTACCGTGTCCGTCCCCGTTCTTGCTCTGACCCGGCTGGGTCTTGCCTGTCCTGCATCCCCTACTCCGTACACTGCCCTGAGGCCTAGTGCCACCTGTGGGGAGCTATACCATCGAGCTGCCTTATCACCGGCCTTAGTGGACTGCCGCAGCGCTGGTGATTCTCACCAGAAACCACAGGTGGCGTCACGAACTTTCATAAAATTAACAAACAATCCCTTTTTTTAAAACTGACCCCAGGATACGGACCCGGGAGCCGACCACCGCGACATCCCCAAGGCCAGGCAAAGGCCCGGGTACCGAGTCATCCCCATCCCCTGGGCTAGTCACAGACAGGAGAGAGTGATGAGAGTGTTCATAAAGTGACACTGTGTGCTCTTGTCTACTGCAGTGTCAGTGCATTAAGGGCTGCACGCTAAAATTAGGCAAACCTCCAAAGTGAGCAGTGTCAATTAACATAAGAAGTGTGGAGGATACTAACTGAAGGAACAGAACAATGCACTGAGCACTTGGCCACTCCAAGGGTGCACAATGACTCCTCATTTACATATGTAATTAAATTAAACATTTTTTAGATAAAACAAAAGTGGTGAATGCTCCACTACAGGTCTGATTTTTATAGGGGCTTGGTGTCTATATGAATGTCTCATTTATATTTGTAATTTATTAGTTTGAATATTGGAGTTGACACCCACGATTTAAACATTCCTTCCAACAGTCCCAGATCCAATGGAATAGTCCCAAATTTGGGGATCTGTTCCACTGTCCTGGAAGGTCAGGGTTATGTCCTTCATCTGTGATCTCCCTAAACATATACAGTTGAATACAATGCTGCAGAAAGAAGCCGACAGGTCCTTTCTTCACCATTCTGCATCGGTAGAGCCTGAAGGCATGATACTGTGTGTGGAGGAATATACTGTGGGGGCATCATACTGTGTGAGGGAATGTACTGTGGGGGTCATCATACTGTGTGAGTGGGGTGGGGGCAATTTAGGAAGCCATGAAATCCGCACCATACTGTGAGGGAACACTAATGTGTTGAAAAATAGGAACAATATTTTTGTGTAGTCACATATAGAGGATTGGGCGAAGTTTGAGAAGTGGCTTATCTTAAAATACAAATTTATGCCACAGTATATATCTCTCTTTTCTTTCAAAGTTGGGAGGTATGTCTTAAAAGATAGCCTTGTACTGTATATACCTGGAACACCCTTTTAAGAGACTCCTAAGAATATTTGAAAAATAAATTATTAAGGATGTAAATCTATATTTACAATTAATTAATACATGTCCTATATTTTTACTATATTTAAACAAAAGTTTCTAGGAATCTTTTGTCGTAGTCCTATATACTGCAGTGTTTTTCTTTTGCTAATAATATATCCATTGACAGATACATTATCCTGTTGAATTGTACTGAGCAGTAATAAGTACTGTTAAGAGAGTTGGAATTGCGCTTTATTACCCATGCCGTTAATTACCAAAAATTAAAGTTTTTGTGCATTTGGAAAGATTTGGTATTGCGGGACATATTTTCATTGCCTCAAATATTATTTTCACAGATATTTCAACAAAATGAACTTCTTATGTTCAGTAGTTATAAATCATAAAATTGGCATAAAATCCAGAACAATAATAGATATTATTAGATCTATAAGAAGGCTTTTGAAATTTAATTCCGTTGCTGCTGTGCAGCCCATTAATGTTCTGCATTGCCTTGCAGTCTATTTTATTTCACAGTGAGAAACCAAATAACATGGATTCAGTGATAAATCTCCAACAAAAGTGCAATATGTTTATAGAAGGCCAGATACATCCTTAGTGGTTTGAAAATTCCAGAAAAGTTTAATAGAAGTTATATGAACTGCACAATATGCTGTTTGATAGGAAAATAATGGATGATGATGGTGGTGAGCAACACTGGGGTCCTGAGTTTCAACCCTATTAAGGGCAACAAATACATGGAGCTTGTATGTTCTCATAGTGATTGTGCAGGTTTTCTTGCAAATTTTAAAAACATACTGGTAAAATAATTGGGTTCCTATAAAAATGGGCCCTACTGTGGTTGTACTGTACAACAGAACTAAAGTATTACTTATGTGACAGGTAGAAATAGTGCTGTTGCTTCAAAAGCATCCCGCAACTAGAAGAGTTAACACAGTCACAGGAGACAGGGAGTGGTTAGCAGAGCCCCAGAGGGATTGTGGGGAAGATGTTTACTATTCTGGCAGCAGCCGAAGGGATGAGTAGTGTGTGATCTGTCTCTCACAGAAGTTCAGGCAAGTGAACCATAGTGGAACAGGATTCCATTAAAGAGTGAAGCTGGGCAAAGGTCAGGACCCTCTTGTACTGCTAGTTGAGAAAGTCTATCATTGGGTAGGAAGATAAGGACTGGAAGGAATTGTGTAACAGGGATCATCTCCCTCAGCAACACCCCCCTCTCCATCTCACTGTGCTATAAAGAATGCTGTGTACTACTGTGCCTTTGTGAAGAAGCGGTTTGATGTGGAATAAGGGAAAGCCAATTGCTGTAAAGGACTTGATCTGTACTGACCGTGCTTCTACATTAAATTCTACTGTTCACCTGTTCATTAGGACTCTGTCAAGTGTGTCTGTGCCAGTAAGAGAATACATCTTATGCCTGAGAAAGCTGCAATGTATGGTCGCCCTGAGTAATGGTTCCTCCAGGATTCCAAGAATTCATGAGACCTGTCTCGCCCCTATCTAAACCTAGCGGCGTGCACGTAACACTTACAATAGCTAAAAATGTGATGCCAGTGGTGACAATTCCTGTACAGCACTATGGAAGATGTTAGCCATGTACAAGTCATGGGTAAGTAGAAAAAAATATGCAAAATGAAGCCAAAGCACACAATAAGCGCTCAACATTTCCGCGAAGTCCTTCAAGACTGTTAAACACATATTCTCATTTGTTTCACACGTTTATTCATTTCTTGTTTCCCTATGCATTTCGGCATGCTTCTGCTGCCTTCATTTTGAGTCTACAATGTGCACATTCCAACAAGAAGAAGGAAAACCATTGCATGAACAGGTGTGTCCAAACTTTTCTCTGGTATTGTACAGCTCCAGCTATAACTGTCACTGTCAGGGTTAAACCCATTCTGCTGGGTTTAAATTAGGCACAGTAGCAGCATGGTTATATAATCTGTTAGCCGGTGATCACCGAGGCCATATATATCATATATATTAGCTGTCTGTGATTCATATCCCTGATCTCTCTGTGTTTCTCACATATAGGACATGTACCCATTTTAATCTATATGACTGTCAACACGACTCTATGTGGAACGGTCCGCCAAAAAAATGGAGACAAGTTTGTTTTAAATACAAATCATGGATTAAAATGAACCATAAAAGTCTATGGTAATGTGAAAAATCACACATTATCATCCATATGTAGTCTGTGTGCTCTCCATTTTTAACATAACAATAATTAAAAGAAGCTTTATAATTTATTTTTTTCATACAAGATTATCACTGATGAAACACTGATGGTAAAAGCTGAAACACTGACCAAACACTGATGAAACTAAGATCCAAAATACTGATGAAAATTGGCCTGTTTTTTGAGTACCAGAGAAATCACTTGCATCTGACTGAGGCCTTAAGCAATAAAGAATAAAGAAATGCTAAAAAAAAAAAAGTTTCTTTCTTCTCTTGTGGATATCTTTGACAGTTAGGCACCACATCTAACCATAGTACTACAGCACTATAGGATAAAGTCCCTCAATGACCACCTTAAAAAGGCTTTTTGGAGGCCAATAAAAATTTACTGACAAGTTTAATGGCGGTCTATGAATATGTTTGGTTCTCATGTATAGTACAGACCAAAAGTTTGGACACACCTCATTTAAAAATTTTCTGTATTTTCATGACTTTGAAAATTGTACATTCACACTGAAGGCATCAAAACTATGAATTAACACATGTGGAATTATATACTTAACAAAAAAGTGTGAAACAACTGAAAATATGTCTTATATTCTAGGTTCTTCAAAGTAGCCACCTTTTGCTTTGATGACTGCTTTGCACAATCTTGGCATTCTCTTGATGAGCTTCAAGAGGTAGTCACCGGAAATGGTCTTCCAACATTCTTGAAGGAGTTCCCAGAGATGCTTAGCACTTGTTGGCCCTTTTGCCTTCATTCTGCGGTCCAGCTCACCCCAAACCATCTCGATTGGGTTCAGGTCTGGTGACTGTGGAGGCCAGGTCATCTGGCGTAGCACCCCATCACTCTCCTTCTGGGTCAAATAGTCCTTACACAGCCTGGAGGTGTGTGTGGGGTCATTGTCCTGTTGAAAAATAAATGATGGTCCAACTAAACGCAAATCGGATGGAATAGCATGTCGCTGCAAGATGCTGTGGTAGCCATGCTGGTTCAGTATGCCTTCACTTTTGAATAAATCCCCAACAGTGTCACCAGCAAAGCACCCCCACACCATCACACCTCCTCCTCCATGCTTCACGGTGGGAACCAGGCATGTAGAGTCCATCCGTTCACCTTTTCTGCGTCGCACAAAGACACGGTGGTTGGAAACAAAGATCTCAAATTTGGACTCATCAGACCAAAGCACAGATTTCCACTGGTCTAATGTCCATTCCTTGTGTTCTTTAGCCCAAACTTGTCTCTTCTGCTTGTTGCCTGTCCTTAGCAGTGGTTTCCTAGCAGCTATTTTACCATGAAGGCCTGCTGCACAAAGTCTCCTCTTAACAGTTGTTGAAGAGATGTGTCTGCTGCTAGAACTTTGTGTGGCATTGACCTGGTCTCTAATCTGAGCTGCTGTTAACCTGCGATTTCTGAGGCTGGTGACTCGGATAAACTTATCCTCAGAAGCAGAGGTGACTCTTGGTCTTCCTTTCCTGGGGCGGTCCTCACGTGAGCTAGTTTCTTTGTAGCGCTTGATGGTTTTTGCAACTGCACTTGGGGACACTATCAAAGTTTGCCCAATTTTTCACACTGAATGACCTTCATTTCTTAAAGTAATGATGGCCACTCGCTTTTCTTTACTTAGCTGCTTTTTTCTTGCTATAATACACATTCTAACAGTCTATTCAGTAGGACTATCAGCTTTGTATCCACCTGACTTCTGCACAACACAACTGATGGTCCCAACCCCATTTATAAGGCAAGAAATCCCACTTATTAAACCTGACAGGGCACACCTGTGAAGTGAAAACCATTTCTGGTGACTACCTCTTGAAGCTCATCAAGAGAATGCCAAGAGTGTGCAAAGCAGTCATCAAAGCAAAAGGTGGCTACTTTGTAGAACCTAGAATATAAGACATATTTTCAGTTGTTTCACAATTTTTTGTTAAGTATATAATTCCACATGTGTTAATTCATAGTTTTGATGCCTTCAGTGTGAATGTGCAATTTTCAAACTCATGAAAATACAGAAAAATCTTTAAATGAGAAGGTGTGTCCAAACTTTTGGTCTGTACTGTATATGAGAGAATAGGGGATTTATCTTGTGAACCCCTTTAAGGATACTGTAAAGTTTTATATAATGGATTACACATAAATACTTAAATAATGTGTAAAAATAATCATCCTGTGAAAGGTCTACAGGTTATTCTGAAGAGGGATTAAATCTTTTTTGAAGAAAAAATGTATATAACAACAATAATCAGTGCATCTTTATATGATATTGATAGAATTGAGAATTTTTTAGCCACTGAGAAGAAGCAGAAAAATATTTTCCAATGGTGGCATAAACCCTGACCCCCATTCTCTCTATTTGACAGCACAATGTGCTGCTGTCCTACCGGCACCATTGTTGTTTGCTCAGATGAGCCATGAACCATTTGCTATCTTCCTGTATTTAACTAAACAGCATGAAAGTGTTACTCCACTTAAATTGTCGTGTCTGAGTGAAAATTATGAAACTATACAGGTCCGCGATATGTATCGATTCAGAAAGTCCTTCAATGAACTGCAGAGTAATGTAATAAAAAGCCATCCGTTCTGCAAAAGAAATGTGACAGCTTTGACTAGCGTTCACTGAGCAATTTATATGCTATTTCTGAGATACCTTGATTCCTTTTTGTAAGAGAAGCTCGATTGTGATTACCGTGCATACGTTGCATTGAACAGATGGCCGATCTACGCAAATCTCAAGGGCGAACAAGGTTGAAATCAAATCTTTGCAGAATATTTAGTTTATGATTGCTCTTTTGGGTGGATAAATTGAATGTTGCAATTAGATATCATTAGAAATGGGAAATAATTACATTTTAGGGAACTAAGGGAACTTATCACCAAGATAATGGCTTTTCCGTGGGCAGGACGACGGAAGATGTTCAATGATCATATTCGAATATGTTTAAAGGGAAATATCATTAGGTTTCCCCGTTCTAAATTTCTGCCACCACTCTCTAATCCCTATAAATACGTTTCTAGCTGTGCTATCATTTCACTTCTGCAGACCAACATACCCTAGAAGGTTGGCTTTATACTTTTACATGGTTTGAAGGAAAAAAGTTCAATTCAGCTATGACGGAGGTTTAGGGGAGCAAGGACAGCTGTCAGGTTCCCTTTAAAGTTGCAATCTCTATTGATTCTGTTTAGCAAGAACCACGTACTTCTGTAATACTTCAGTGTATTTTTTAATTTTCATACAGTACAGACCAAAAGTTTGGACACACCTTCTCATTTAAAGATTTTTCTATATTTTCATGACTATGAAAATTGTACATTCACACTGAAGGCATCAAAACTATGAATTAACACATGTGGAATTATATACTTAACAAAAAAGTGTGAAACAACTGAAAATATGTCTTATATTCTAGGTTCTTCAAAGTAGCCACCTTTTGCTTTGATGACTGCTTTGCATACTCTTGGCATTCTTTTGATGAGCTTCAAGAGGTAGTCACCGGAAATGGTCTTCCAACAATCTTGAAGGAGTTCCCAGGGATGCTTAGCACTTGTTGGCCCTTTTGCCTTCACTCTGCGGTACAGCTCACCCCAAACCATCTCGATTGGGTTCAGGTCTGGTGACTGTGGAGGCCAGGTCATCTGGCATAGCACCCCATCACTCTCCTTCTTGGTCAAATAGCCCTTACACATCCTGGAGGTGTGTTTGGGGTCATTGTCCTGTTGAAAAATAAATGATGGTCCAACTCAACGCAAACCGGATGGAATAGCATGCCGCTGCAAGATGCTGTGGTAGCGATGCTGGTTCAGTATGCCTTCAATTTTGAATAAATCCCCAACAGTGTCACCAGCAAAGCACCCCCACACCATCACACCTCCTCCTCCATGCTTCACGGTGGGAACCAGGCATGTAGAGTCCATCCGTTCACCTTTTCTGCGTCGCACAAAGACACGGTGGTTGGAAACAAAGATCTCAAATTTGGCCTCATCAGACCAAAGCACAGATTTCCACTGGTCTAATGTCCATTCCTTGTGTTCTTTAGCCCAAACAAGTCTCTTCTGCTTGTTGCCTGTCCTTAGCAGTGGTTTCCTAGCAGCTATTTTACCATGAAGGCCTGCTGCACAAAGTCTCCTCTTAACAGTTGTTGAAGATATATGTCTGCTGCTAGAACTCTGTGTGGCATTGACCTGGTCTCTAATCTGACCCGCTGTTAACCTGCGATTTCTGAGGCTGGTGACTCGGATAAACTTATCCTCAGAAGCAGAGGTGACTCTTAGTCTTCCTTTCCTGGGGCGGTCCTCATGTGAGCCAGTTTCTTTGTAGCGCTCGATAGTTTTTGCAACTGCACTTGGGGACACTTTCAAAGTTTTCCCAATTATTCGCACTGAATGACCTTCATTTCTTAAAGTAATGATGGCAACTCGTTTTTCTTTACTTAGCTGTAGTGTTGAGCGAGCACTAAAATCCTCGGGTGCTCGAAGCTCGGCCCGAGCTCGCCGTGATACTCGGGTGCTCGACCCGAGCAACGAGCCCAATGTTAGTCTATTGGAGACCCGAGCATTTTTGCGGCGGCACCCCCGGCAGTCTGTAGAAAGCCTAAAAAGTGCCCAAAACGATAGTGACAGTGCTCAAATGACATGGGGACAGCATGGGGATCGCCCCAGGAAGCATTTCTGACCCCCAGGTCACTGTTGTCAACAAAGTGTTCAGAGGTATTAAGCCACTTTTACAGGCTCATAATAAAATGTTCAAAAACGAAAGTGAAACTTTTTTCCTGTGAAATATGTTAACGAATTTCTTTTCCAGGGTAAAGACTTGTGTATAAGGTAAAATAAATAACCAAAAACAAAAATACTCCTCCACACCTTGGGCTATGTTCACAAGTAGCATTTTTTATGCGTTTTTGCACTTTTGTATTGCTTTCAACTGTGACAAATGCATTCACCGGGAAATGTCATTTTAACATTTTACAACCTTATCTGACCATGTGCTGCGTGACACATGCATACAATGCTGAAAAGACATGGGGACAGCATGGGGAAGACCCCTGGAAGCATCTCTGACTCCCAGGTCACTGCCTAAAAGTGTGCCCATCAGAAGTGATCCTTGCCGCATCAGAAGATGCAGACTTGCAACTATCCCCGTGCAAGTCCTTGTCCCAGGGCAGTGTTCAATTGTACCTCCCCCATTCCTTGCAATACAAGCGCAAATATGCAGCCAACCACCCACCCGCAGGCTGCAATACCATACTGCTAGCTTGCACTTGAAATGGGGCCTTTTAGTTTTGAGGAGGCCGAAGCTGGCCACTACCTCATGGCTGCTTTGGCAGCGAGGTATACATACTCAGTCCCCAGCCGCCCGGCGGCCGGGTGTCCACGCTCGGTCCCCAGCCGCCAGGGGGCGGCCGGGTGTCCACACTCGGTCCCCAGCAGCCCCGCGGTCGGGTGTCCACACACGGTCCCCAGCCGCCAGGGGGCGGCCAGGTGTCCACACTCGGTCCCCAGATGCCCTGCGGCCAGGTGTCCACACTCGGTCCCCAGCCGCCCCGATTTCTCCGCAGAACATCCACACAGACTTTTCTTATCCCGGCCTACTTTAGGGCAGCATTGGACGAGCCCACCAGAGAACCAGACTCCTCCGGTGGGCCCTGGCTTCTCCATCAGGGGAGTTGTTTGTGCCAAGGTGAGGAGCATGATGATGATAGAAGTTAGCATCTGTTTTGTTTTGTTGGAATGCAAGCGTAAGTGTGCAGCATGCCACCCACCCACCCCCAGGCTGAAATACCATACTGCTAGCTTGCTTGCACTTGAAATTGGGCCTTTTAGGCATGTGGAGGAAGACGCCGGCCACCATGTCATGGCTGCGTCGGCGGCCCTTTTATCCATACTCAGTCCCCAGCCGCCCGGCGGCCGGGTGTCCATGCTCGGTCCCCAGCCACCAGGGGGCGGCCGGGTGTCCACACTCGGTCCCCAGCGGCCCCGCGGCCGGGTGTCCACACACGGTCCCAGCTGCCTGGGGGTGGCCGGGTGTCCATAAACGGTCCCCAGCCGCCCCGATTTCTCCGAGGAACATCCCCACACACTTTGCTTAGACTGGCCTGCTTTAGGGCAGCATTGGACGAGCCCACCAGAGAACCCGACTCCTCCGGTGGGCCCTGGCTTCTCTATCAGGGGAGTTGAGAGTGCCAAGGTGAGGAGCATGATGAGGATGATAGAAGTTAGCATCTGCTTTGTTTTCAAGGAATGCAAGCGCATGTATGTAGTAGTGGCTAGGCCTGAGGTGGTCAGCGTTTTGGCGCATATCCTACCTCTTCCGAGGATTGCTGGATGTTTTCCTGCTACTATCCAAGATCTATGACTCCCGTTACCGTTAAAACAAAGCTTCAGGTTATAAATGATGGATGAGGTAGTGGCAAAGGAGAAAGAGCAGGAGGAACAGGGACCATTCACATCAATATCAGGCCAGTCAACCACATATGCCTTGTAGGATATGCTTCTGTAACAAAAGGAGCGGTTCGGCTACACAGTTATAGGGCATACAGTGAGTGCAATGCCTACCAAAAATTTTGAGGCACTCCAATGCCCCTTGGAAATGACATGGAGGTCAGAGGGCCTTAACTAAACCTTTTTTTCCATTTATAGCAACTGGGTCTCCTGTGCACTGTTGGTCTAATCAATGAATGGAAGGCTTTCCAAAAATTATGAGGAACTGCAATGCCCCTTGAAACAGACGTGGATTACAGCGTACTAAAAACCTTCTACCCATTATTGGGGAGTGTGTCTCCCTTAGTTTTCACCTTTGCATTGAAAAGCAAAAGCTGACTAAAATTAGGAGGAAATGCAATGCCCGTGGGAAGACTCGTGGAGATTAGAGGTAAGGTAATTAAAAACAACATTTCAATGCCCCTTGGAAGAGCTGTGGAGTTCAGAGTGGCTTAAGAAGACGCTTTTAATGCCCCTTTGAAGAGACGTGGAGGTCACAGTAGCTTAATAAGACGGTTTTAATGCCTCTTGGTAGAGACGTGGAGGTCACAGTAGCTTAACAAGACGGTTTTAATGCCCCTTGGTAGAGACGTGGAGGTCACAGTAGCTTAACAAGACGGTTTTAATGCCCCTTATAAGAGCCATACAGTACAGCATCTTAAAAACATTATTCCCATTATTGGGGAGTGGGTCTCCCATAGTATTTGCTTATGCCTTCCAAGCAAAAGCTTCCAAAAATTTAGGATGGAGCAACTTGCAATGCCCCTTACAAGAGCCATGCAGTACAGCATATTACAAACATAAGTCCCATTATTGGGGAGTGGGTCTCCCATAGTATTTGCTTATGCCTTCCAAGCAAAAGCTTCCAAAAATTAGGACGGAGCAACTTGCAATGCCCCTTACAAGAGCCATGCAGTACAGCATATTACAAACATAAGTCCCATTATTGGGGAGTGGGTCTCACATAATATTTGCTTATGCCTTCCAAGCAAAAGCTTCCAAAAATTATGAGGAAATGCAATGCCCGTTCGAGGAGTCGTGGAGGTCCCAGTAGCTTAACAAGACGCTTTTAATGCCCCTCAGAAGAGACTTGGAGGTCAGAGTGGTATAACAAGATGGTTTAAATGCCCCTTACAAGAGACGTGGAGGTCAGAGTGGTATAACAAGATGCTTTTAATGCCCCTCAGAAGAGACGTGGAGGTCAGAGTGGTATAACAAGATGCTTTTAATGCCCCCCAGAAGAGACGTGGAGGTCATAGTAGTATAACAAGATGGTTTTAATGCCCCTTACAAGAAACGTGGAGGTCAGAGTGGTATAACAAGACGCTTTTAATGCCCCTCAGAAGAGACATGGAGGTCAGAGTGGTATAACAAGATGCTTCTAATGCCCCTCAGAAGAGACGTGGAGGTCAGAGTAGTATAACAAGATGGTTTTAATGCCCCTTACAAGAAACGTGGAGGTCAGAGTGGTATAACAAGACGCTTTTAATGCCCCTCAGAAGAGACGTGGAGGTCAGAGTGGTATAACAAGATGCTTTAAATGCCCCTTGGAAGAGCCATACGGTACAGCATCTTAAAAATATTATTCCCATTATTAGGGAGTGGTTCTCCCACAGTCTTTGCTTATGCCTTCCAAGCAAAAGCTGACAAAAATCAGGATGGAGGAACTTTCAATAATGGCAACACGAACCACGGTCACCCTGGTGGTATAGTGGTGGTGGAGGCTGAGGATAAGGAGAAGAACATAAAAGAGCCGAAATGAGGAAGCGCATACCCATGTATGGGTGTGAAGCGGTGCATGTGAATACACCTCCCGAAATAACACAGTGGATTTGACTTTATGTTACTCTGCTGTCATTTGGTGGTGATGAGAAGTCTGGCCCAATCCAGCCCTTGTTCATTTTGATAAGGGTCAGCTTGTCAGCATTGTCAGTTGACAGGCGAGTGCGCTTATCAGTTATAATTCCCCCAGCGGCACTAAAAACATGCTCCGATAACACGCTAGCGGCAGGGCAGGCCAGGACCTCCAAGGCGTACAGAGCGAGTTCATTCCAAGTGTCCAGCTTGGATACCCAATAATTAAAAGGCACAGAGGAATCACGGAGGACACTGGTATGGTTGGCAAGGTACTCCCTCACCATCTTTTGAAACTTTCCACTCCTTGTGAGAGTACCCCGCGCATCAGGGTCTGTCCGAAGGGAGGGTCTGAGAAAACTGTCCCAGAACGTTGACAGTGTTCCCCTGCCTCTGCTGGATTGGAGTTGCATCTCTCTCGCATGTATGCCTTGGTTGGGCAGCGAACTGTGACCTCTGCCGCTAGCGTGTTCAGATGAGAATTTTTTTAAAAGTTCTGCAGCAAGGGCCTTCTGGTACTGCCCCATTTTTGTAGACCTCTCCACCTCAGGAATAAGAGAGTGAAAGTTCTCCTTGTAGCGGGGGTCTGCAAGTGTCACCAACCAGTAATGACTGTCACCCAACATTTTGACAACGCGAGGGTCACGGTTAAGGCAGCGTAACACAAAGTCAGCCATGCGTGCCAGACTGGTAACGGGCAAGATTTCCATGTCCTCACCAAGATGATGACTGACCATGCTCTCCTCCTCCTCCTCCCTGTCCTCAGGCCACCCACGCTGTACGGAAGGTATGACAGTTGTAGAGGTACTACCGTCTACAGCGCATGATACCAGCTCCTGTTCTTCCTCCTCCTCATCCTCCTCTCCCTCATTGTCCCCCAATGCACATTGGGATGAGATGAGGCTGGGCTGTGTGTAATCGCCCGCTACGGCTTCTTGATCCATCTCATCATACTCTGGCTGCAATGCCTCCTCTTTAATTCTCTGCAGAGAGCGTTGCAAAAGACAGACAAGTGGGATTCTGACACTAATGATGGCGTCATCGCCACTCACCATCTTGGTGGCCTGCTGAAAGTTTGTCAGGATGGTACATATGCCAGACATCCACGTCCACTCCTGAGGTCTTATGTGTGGAGTCTGACCTGAATATCGGCAGCCTTGTTGCAACTGGTACTCCACAACTGCTCTCTTCTGCTCACAAATCCTTAGCAACATGTGGAGGGTAGAGTTCCAACCTGTGGGGACATCACACACCAGTCGGTGTGCCGGAAGCTGCAAACGCTGCTGCAACATAGCAAGGGCGGCGGAAGCTGTAGCAGACTTCCGAAAATGAGCTGACAGGCGGCGTACTTTCACGAGTGGATCTGGCAACTCAGGATACGATTTAAGAAACCGCTGAACCACGAGGTTAAGCACATGAGTCAGGCAGGGTAAGTGTGTGATCTCGCCTCGCCTCAGAGCCACCACCAGGTTACGGCCATTGTCACACACGACCATGCCTGGATGTAGGTTCAGCGGTCTCAGCCACAGATCTGCCTGCTCTTTCACAGTTGTCCACAACTCACAAGCAGTGTGAGGTTTCTCACCTAAGATTATGAGTTTCAGCACAGTCTGTTGCCGCTTGGCAGAGGCAGTACTGCAGTGCTTCCAGCTTGTAACTGATGTGGTGATATCTGAGATGGAGGCTGAGCATGAGGAGAAGGAGGATGATGCACAGGAGCTGTACACTGTGGGGGCAACTCTGACTGACATAGGGCCCGCAATCCTCGGTGTGGGGAGGATGTGTTCCGTCCCAAGGTCAGACTGGGTCCCGGCTTCCACTATGTTTACCCAGTGTGCCGTCAGGGAGATGAACCGTCCCTGGCCACAAGCACTTGTCCACGTGTCCGTTGTGAGGTGGACTCTCCCAGTAACTGCATTGTTGAGGGCATGGAAAATGTTTTGGGACACGTGCTTGTCTGGTGCGGGGATGGCACACCGGGCAAAATAGTGTCGGCTGGGGACCGAATACCGAGGGACGGCCACCGCCATAAGGTTGCGGAAGGATTCCGTCTCCACCAGCCTAAAAGGCAGCATTTTCAACGCAAGCAGTCGTGAAATGTGCGAATTTAAGATTGTGGCCTGTGGGGCGTTAGCTGCGAATTTCCGCTTTCGTTCAAAGGTCTGGGATATGGACAATTGAACGCTGTGGTGGGACGTGGACGTGGATGTTGATGCTGTTTCTTGAGAAACTGCCATAACAAGTGAAGACTGAGAGGAGGGGGCATCTTTACATGCAGTATGTACAGGGGATTGCCTTGCACACACAACAGGGGGTTATATTGCACGCACAACAGCGGAAGAAGCAGTGGTGACACCTGCTGACACTGGTCGTGGACCCTGGGGTTCGCCCCACAAAGTCGGGTGCTTTGCTGCCATGTGCCTAATCATGCTGGTGGTCAGGCTGGTAGTTTTGTTACCCCTGCTGATGCTGGTATGGCAGGTGGTACCAATGGCCTTTTTGGGGTTATCAGCAGAGTCTTTAATAAAATTCCAGACTCTGGAAGACCTACCGCTTGTACTGGCAACGTCCCTCGTGTTGGTGTTACGGGGAACGGTTGCCCGCCTTCCGTCTGCGGCCACCACACTGCTTCTTCCTGCCTGTTGGGGTACTCTGCCTCCCTCCCCCTGTGAGCTGCTGGCCTCACTCTGCATGTCCTCCTGCCACGTTGGGTCAGTTACTAGATCATCCACCACCTCCTCCTCTTCTACTTGCGCACCACGATCCTCCTCCTCACTTCCTGGCAATTGTGTCTCGTCATCGTCCACCTCTTGTGACAAATTGCCAGCGTCGACTTCCTGTGGCCGTGGCTGTTCAAATATTTGAGCATCGCTACATGGGATCTCCTCTTCCACCACTTCAAGCGGAGCAGGCGAGGGGCACAAATATGGAAATGGACCAGTGAACAGCTCTTCAGAGTGTCCAAGTGTGGGATCAGTTGCTGTCTGACGACACTCGGCATGGTGGGAGGAAGGAGCATCAGGGTGAGGAGGAGTATGCGGTCGAGACTCACGGCTACTAACATTTGACCGTGTGGAAGACAGACTGGAGGTGATGGTGCTCAGGTAACTGGAAGTATTATCTGCTATCCAATATATAACCTGTTCACACTGATCAGTTCGCAATACTGGTGTTGTTCTGTTCTTCCCTAGTAATTCGGTCAAGAAGTGGGAGCGAGAAGATGTGGCTGTTGGTTGTGGCACATTTTCACCTTGGCCACGGCCCCGTCCTCTGCACGCACCATCACCAGAACGTCCACTTCCATGCCCCTTGCCACGCGCCTTGCCCATTGTAAAGGAAGTAAAATAGCTTACACTCGCACTATCAATGGAAAAAGGGTAATAAAAAGGAGATTAGAACCGTGGAAGAGGAAAACCACAGTTCTATTTCTCTGGCCTACACGCGACTCTTTTAAACAATCAGAACAATCAGGGATAAACTATTACTGTTTTTCTTTGCGGAAAAAATACCAAAACCTGAATAATAGAGATTTTTTACCGTGGAATGGCAAAACCACAGTTATTGTTTACTGGGGTATACCATAAAATTTTAAATATATATATTTGCGGCTGAACAGTGAGCGACTCACTCAAACTGTTTTTTTTAGATACAAAAGGCCCAAAACTGGATACTACAGAGATTTGACCCGTGGAACTGCAAAACCACACTGGGATTTGTCGGGCCTACAACAGACTATTTTCAACAGATATATTTTTGTGTCAGAACAGTCAGGAGACACTACTGGTTTTTTTGAAGGCAAAAAAAGCGAAAACCAGGATAATAGAGATTTTTTACCGTGGAACAGCAAAACCACAGTTTTAATTTATTGGTGTATACCAGACTTTTTTAAATATATAGATTTGCGGCTGAACAGTGAGCGACTCACTCAAACTGTTTTTTTTTAGATACAAAAGGCCCAAAACTGGATAATACAGAGATTTGACCCGTGGAACTGCAAAACCACACTTCTGTTTCTGTGGCCTATACCAGACTCTTTTCAACAGATATATTTGTGTCTGAAAAATCAGAAACACACTTTTTTTTTGGGGGGTGGGGGGGACACCAATAGGTTAATAAGACGGGTATTTGTACAGTGTGAAGGTGGAAAAAAAAAAGAGGATTTAGATGAAAAAAAAGGATTTTTACTGGCCCCCGAGACCAGGAGCTAAGTCCAGCAATTTCAGAAACAGGAGCACACAGGACTGAAATGCAGCGTTTGCTGGTATAACCACTGCGTCTCCTATACAGCCTGCCTGCCTGCCTGATATCTGGGATGGATATTAGTCCTGAGAAGGACTGTTTGTTTGATCTGGCAGCCTTTACAGACCCTACAATAACTATTTCACAGGAAAAATCTCTCCCTAGCTCAGCAGCGCTGTCCCTACACTGTCTAATCTGGAGCGACTGTGTCCAAGATGGCGGCGCCCGGTTTTAAATACTCCAGGTGACACTGAGCGGCCTGCCAATCACTGTAATGCCCACAAACAACATGGCGGCGGCATTACAGTGACTGGATGGCAATCCCTGCATGTTCATTGGCTCTGTAAAGTGCGCCAAACATGCAGGGCGGAGACCCGAGTTCCCGCCCGAGTAACCTGGAAATGCTCGGTGCTCGCCGAACATCCCGAGTAGCGTGATGCTCGGGCGAGTACCGAGCAGTGTCGAGCATGCTCACTCAACACTACTTAGCTATTCAGTAGGACTATTAGCTATGTATCCACCTGACTTCTGCACAACACAACTGATGGTCCCAACCCCATTTATAAGGCAAGAAATCCCACTTATTAATCCTGACAGGGCACACCTGTGAAGTAAAAACCATTTCCGATGACTACCTCTTGAAACTCATCAAGAGAATGCCAAGAGTGTGCAAAGCAGTCATCAAAGCAAAAGATGGCTACTTTGAAGAACCTAGAATATAAGACATATTTTCAGTTGTTTCACACTTTTTTGTTAAGTATATAATTCCACATATGTTCATTTATAGTTTTGATGCCTTCAGTGTGATTGTACAATTTTCATAGTCATGAAAATACAGAAAAATCTTTAAATGAGAAGGTGTGTCCAAACTTTTGGTCTGTACTGTATATCATCTAGTAAGTTATTGTAATGTAAAATGTCATATCTCTCGTATGATACTTGTAACTGGCTGCCTTTGCTTGTTTAGCTTGTGTTTGGGAACGCGATCTATTTTCTCTATATACTCCATTATTTGTTGGCAAGCAGGCTTGTTATTATTGGGATTGCAAAACCTAAAAGAGGTTCTATAAACCCACGGACCTAATCCATTAATCCATTAATTGTTTCCTTTTTTATGGACTGTTTTTTATCACTCAGTGTTAATATAGGTTACGCCACTTCTTTAGTATGTTTTCCTTTTAAAGGTTTTCAGCCTTTTAAAATATTTAAAATAATTTCACTCTTGGCTGTAGCTAAATCGTTGATTGCCTTATGCAAAATAGACTTTCCGACCAAAAGAGTTGCCTTTGGCTTTTTAAGAGTCTAGTTGTGCTGTAATCTTTCGGACGTCATGACAGCACTCAGTACTGTGTATTATATTGTAAAATTCACGTGTTTTTTCTTTTGAATATACGCATCGGTTAGCAATGGTGGAAGCAACAGTTTCCTTAAAGGGTATGCGTCATGTACCCAAACGTTATTAACCTGCACACATAAGGTTAATCTGCAGAATAATGGCGTTACAATGCAGTCCGCCTGCATTACTGACACCACTGCTACAGAGAGAAAATAAACTTTACACCTCCCAGGAGCCATCGGCTTTCAGTCATAGAGGCATGCCTGGAGCATCGTACAGTGAGAGGCAGCTGTAAGTACGCCTGTGCACTTTGACAACTCATTCTGCACATATGTGCTGCAGAAGCGGCTGTCAATCAACGTGCAGGGGTGTGCTTACAGCCGCCTCTCACTGTGCATTGGGAGTGATGACTTTAGGGGCTCCGGCAATGCCTTTATTGACTGAAAGCAGGTGGCGCCCTGAAGGAATAAAGTTCAATGCAGCCGAACGGCATTGTAGTGCTATTAATCTGCGGATTAACCCTATACCAGTAAGTTACTAACATTTGGGGACATGACATATTCCTTTTAAACAATGATCCTACAGGATATTGACTCCTAAATATAATATCAAATGCCCATAATGTTCTTGTGTGGCATCTTCGAAAGCTTTTAAGAAGAAGCTTGATCTTCCAGGATACATTTGTCTCGCGAACGTTACAACTTGTAATTTATCACAGGGTTTATTAAAAAGGACCATGTATTTGGCGTTTAAATTTATTGTTCTGCTTTTCTTACCCTGGCAAAATATATTTTGTACTAGGTAGAAAATGCTATGATTTCTGTGATGAATGTACTTGGCAAGTGTTTCCTCTTTTTCACAGTTTTCACCGGCGCTCTCCATGAGGTCATCAATAATAGTCACATTTACATGTCTCCGTCTCCTGCATACGGAGTTGTATTTTGTGAACTTTTTAACGTGGCGCTGTTACTTTCTAGTGGTCTACCTTGAAACTGTAGAACTTGCACAGGGACGCTGTGTGTCAGCCACATTTTCTATGTCATGCCGACCCTCTCTGCTTTTTCTAGCTGCTAATGACTGATTAGCGCTCACCAACATTTTTAAAGCTCTCTTTACCACCTTAGCTCTATGAAAAGTGATTGATGGAGTTTTGTACAATTTATTTAATCCAACCATTCTTAGACATAAAGGAGTCTCTGGCTGATTTGGTACAACTTGTGCTGGAGTGATTACAGAATTAGAACATATAACTTTGAAATTTTGTTGGGGTCTGACTTACTTGATGATAATTCTGAATGTGACATGCAGGCGTAGTGTTGTGCTTCAGAAGCATCCAGCAACTAGAGGGGTTAACACAGTCCCATGAGACAAGGAGTGGTTAGCAGAGCCCCAGGGGGATTGTGGGGAACTTGTTGATTAGTCTCGCGGCAGCCGAAGGGAAAGGTGGTGTGTGTGATCTGTATCTCACAGAAGTGCCGGCAAGGGAACAGGATTCAAGTCAAGAAAGCAGCCAATCAGTGGTGTGTGTGGGCGAGGTTATACAGAGCTCAGCATTCGAAGAACTATTAGTTCTGCTGCAGAAAAACCTGTGATCCTATCCTAACTGCTGCACCAAGTAAACTAAAATATACATAACTGGAATCAGGATTTGTGCACCTACATCATGCTGCTGCCAAATTACAAAGCACAAATCTCCTGACAGATTCTCTTTAATGTCTTTTTTGGCCTTTCAGGCTCTTTAGAACAGCGTTTGCTTCAGATCACAGGCCCAACCTTAAAAATGCTAGAATCTGTTTAGCTTCATATCCAAAAAGTTTCAGATCTTAAAAGTTCAAATTAATCTATTAAACTCAGCCTTGATAACCTGTTCTAAAATGTCATCAATAATATTATTTTTTCTGTCACAGCAAAGTAAGTTCATTGGTGGTGGTAAATACGCCTTATAGAGTTTAAATTCCTGAAATGCAGCTTCAATCAAGGAAAAATAATAGACAATAAACTGAAAAATATATACATATGCATTTTAATCAGGAAGATAAAAATAATTATTTGAATTCACTATATTTACCTAGTTCAGAATCAGAAATGGCAGCGGCTGATGTTTGCTGGTTATCAACATGCTGCAGCTTTATCTAAAATAAAACAAAACAATGCAATCAATGAATCCCTTTATTTCTAGAATGCTTTAGAGGCATACATAAAATATAGTAAGAATATTATCTGTCCAAATATATTAACAAAAACTCATACTATGTGTTTATACAATATATAAAAAAGGAATAAATACTATATTTAAAGCAATCTGTTACCAGGTTTTTGCTACCCTATCTGAGAGCAGCGCTTTGTAGGGGCAGATACTCAGCGATATGTCACTTACTGGTTTGCTTGGTGTAGTTTTCATAAAACTGTTTTATCTGTTGCAGATCCACCAGTTCTCTGAATGCTGAGCTGTGTATAATCCTGCCCACACCACTGATTGGTAGCTTTATGTATACACTGTGCATAGGCAAAAAGATGCCAAACAGTGATGGGGGGCGTGGATGAACTAACTAGCAGCAGCCAAGTAGTCCTCTTGTGATAATCTCCTGCTGATAAAACTGTGATTTTGAAAAAACTACACTAAGCAGCCCAGTAAGTGATACATCACTCGAATCAGGGTCTCTGCACCTACTTTATGCTTCTCTCAGATTAGGTGTCAAAAACCCGGGACAGGTTCACTTTAAAACACAAACATACAATTCATATAATTCAGTATCTAACATTAATACTGCACTAAACCTACCTTGCATAATATAATTGTATATTTAAATACAAATACTGAAAGTATGTATTAATGTATATTATTATTTGGTGATAAAGAGACACTGAGTTTTAAACATATTTAAAAATTTGACTAAATTATTAAAACACAAATTACTATAAGCACCACTCCAGCGTTTTTTTACTGCAGCGTTAGAGTGGTGCTTTAAATCTAAGTCCCGTGCCCCTTGTCTTATACTCACCCTCCGGCATCTTCATCTTTTATCACTGCCACTTCCTTCGGTCTCTCACAGATTGTGACCTTCCAGCTGTTGCAGTGTTTCATGCAGCGCGTAGGAGGTCACTTTTCCATACAAGTCTATGAGAGACTCGTTCTGGCCTCATTCTGCCTCTCATAGACTTGTATTGGAAGCTTGTGACATACAGGTGCATCTCACAAAATTAGAATATCATCAAAATTAATTTATTTAAGTTCTTCAATACAAAAAGTGAAACTGATATATTATATAGAGTCATTACAAACAGAGTGATCTATTTCAAGTGTTTATTTCTGTTAATGTTGATGATTATGGCTTACAGCCAATGAAAACACAAAAGTCATTATCTCAACAAATTAAAATAATTAATAAAAAACACCTGCAAAGGCTTCCTAAGTGTTTAAAAAGGTCCCTTAGTCTGTTTCAGTAGGCTTCACAATCATGAGGAAGACTGCTGACTTGCTAGATGTCCAGAAGGCAGCCATTGACACACTCCACAAGGTCCCAGAGTTCCAATTTTCATTTGGAAATCAAGGTCCCAGAGTCTGGAGGAAGAGTGGAGAGGACACAATCTAAGCTGCTTGAGGTCTAGTGTGAAGTTTCTACAATCAGTGATGGTTTGGGGAGCCATGTCATCTGCTGGTGTAGGTCCACTGTGTTTTATCAAGACCAAAGTCAGCGCAGCCGTCTACCAGGAAATTTTAGAGCACTTCATGCTTCCCTCTGCTGACAAGCTTTATGGAGATGGAAATTTCATTCTCCAGCAGGACTTTGTACCTGTCCACACTGCCAAAATTACCAATACCTGTATCACTGAGCTTGATTGGCCAGCAAACTCGCCTGACCTTAATCCCATAGAGAAACTATGGGGTATTGTCAAGAGGAAGACGAGACACCAGACCCAACAATGCAGACGAGCTGAAGGCTGCTATCAAAGCAACCTGGGCTTCCATAACACCTCAGCAGTGCCACAGGCTGATCACCTCCATGCCACGCCGCATTGATGCAGTAATTGATGCCAAAGGAGACCCGACCAAGTATTGAGTGCATTTACTCAACATACATTTCAGTAGGCCAACATTTCGGATTTTAAAAACATTTTTCAAGCTGTTGTTATAAATTATTCTGATTTACTGAGATAATGACTTTTGTGCCTTCATTGTCTGTAAGCCATAATCATCAACATTAACAGAAATAATCACTTGAAATAGATCACTCTGTTTGTAATGCCTCTATATAATATAGGAGTTTCACTTTTTGTATTGAAGAACTGAAACAAATTAACTTTTTGATGATATTCTAATTTTGTGAGATGCACCTCTAGCTTCTCATTTCAGGCCAGTCAGAAGCTGCGCTCACAAGATGGCGCCGCAGGACCAGAGTGATGCCGCCGGAAGGTGAGTATAAGACAGGGATCAGGGGACTTAGATTTAAAACGCCACTCCAGCACTGAAAAAAAAACACAAGAGTTGTGCTTGACGTGACTAAGAAATGCATAAGGAGCAGTGAGTATTTCGATGTCCCTGTTGGGAGGAGGGAGAGCGAACACGCAGGGATGCCAGCATTAGTGTTACAATCATCATCTGTGAAGAGACTATTTGCATATTTAAATTTCCAGAGGAACATTGCATGGCCTCTAAGTCTCCTTGCACCACCTTGGCACTCATCCCAAACAGAAATGTTCCCCCTTAGAAAAACTGAGAAGATGCCCTGTGAGTGCAAAACTTTGGGCTTCAATATTACAGATACCATTTCTATCCCATTTTCATTCTATTCACTGACTGAAGAGGTCTCATCTTTGGGAGACCTGGATTAACTGCTATTGAGGTACAGAGAGGAAGGTGTTTATTATATATAGCATAAAGCATAGCATGGGGAATTATAATTATTGTTAAGAGGGGTCACATAACTTGTGTTATGCATATGTGCATTAAAGTTATTTAAAAAAAATGGAGACTCCAAAACGTGCTTTATCATTACAGAATACATATGTGTATAGAAATTAGCATTATCAAACAGTGAGAGGACATCACATATCAAAAAAGGGACTAGAATCACCTAGCAAAAAAACTGTGCAGCACCTGTCACTTTTTGTTTGATGAGTAATACCAATGCTTAAAGGGGTTTTCCCACAAACTTTAATCCATAAATTTTAATCAACAAATTTCGTAATAACAAAAAGCTCCACAACTGAATGTGATTAAATAAAATGTTCCTGTGCTGAGATAATCTTATAAATGTGCCCCTGCTGTGTACTGTGTAATGGCTGTGTCTGACCGTGCAGAAACATGGTCTGATCATACCATATCTCCTGGGCAGGGGAGGACGCAAAAGAGAGTACAGACATTACAGCAGGGGATCACAGCTGATTCTTTGAAGAAAAACATTGTTTAAAAACAGACCTTATAGACATTAGACTAATGTCGACTGAACTCACCAAAACTGCCATGTTCAGCTTAACAGCCTGATATGTATGGGCGCCTACCAACAGATAATTTCAATGGAGAGAAGGATCCAGCATGTCCGATTTCAGACTGTGTTTTGGTCTCGGCAACATGAGCTGCTGCCAGAGGAGTTTGGCAGTGGCTCTTTTGTAAAGAGCATAGAAGTGCTCAGCAGAGCAAGTGCTCTTGTGTATGGAGGAGTCACAGAAGAGGACGCAGACAGAAGAGACCCCTGTGCAAGAACAATATAGGACCCTTTGCAGTCTAATAGGTCATCGTAATGTACAAGTCAACCTTTTACCTTTTGGGCCCTTGTGAGGCTACACAGGTTGCACAAATGGTATGTCCAACCCTGAGGAGTCAGAAGAATAAGCTGCTGGCCGAATGATTAGCTGAGCCATGTTTCGACTGACAGCTATAAATAATGTATGGGGCCCCTAAATGGATAAGTTCACTTTGTGAAGGGTAGCAAGTGCATATAATATTTCTTTAGCATATACTGCCTTCTTCATCTAGAGACGCTGTTCAGTATTTAAATATTGGCATCCCAATTATTCATATTTGGTTAAGCCTTAGCTGGCAAGAATAAGCTGAGCTGTTTTTTGCAAAGGTTAAAGAACAATGCTAAGAGATTATAAACAATTCATTAACTCTGTGTGCCCACTATGCGTTTTTCAAGCGTTTCTGCCGCGGAATTTCCGCAGCAAAAACGCTTAAAAAAACGCTTGGTAATACGTGCCCCATGGTCCCCAATGATAATCCACATGTGCTGTGCACATGCTGCGGAAATTTCTGCTGCGGATTATCATTGCGGAACAATACGCAGCATGTCCATTAATTTTGTGGACACGCAGCGTAATCGCCGCCATTGAATTGCATTGGACCGCATCACTGCATCTGCACATGCGGATATCACACGGTTCAATGTGCGGATGGTACCCAGGTCTGGAGAAGAGGAGACTCTCATCCAGACCTGGGTACCACAGAAACTGTAAAAAAAAGAATTTAAAATAAAAAATAAAGATTATACTTATCTTCCGATGGCCCCCGGCCTCCTCAGCGATGCGTGTGACGCGCCCCCAGGGCGGTGGGGTACTCGGCAGCCAGGCCTCTGGTTCCCGCAGGATATCACGGTGGCTGGCCCAGTCCGTGACCCAGGGCGGTCAGTGAAATGGGGAAACTTCTATTATTTGAAGTTTTCGGAATTATTCGTGACGCCACCTGTGGTGTCTGGTGAGGATCACCAGCGCTGCAACAGTCCTCTGAGGCAGATGTTAGGGCAGCAAATAATGGGACAGCTCCCCACAGGTGGAGCAGGCCTCAGGGCAGTGTAGGGGATTAGGGGATGTACTGGATGGTGGTGCAGGGAAGAGACGGCAGGTCGGTCCCGGAGGAAGGATGGACACTCACACAGGGGTAAGCTTCAGTACCTTTACTGGTGATGCTGCAGGCACGGTCCAGGGTACTCCAGGTGAAGGGCGCACTTCTGGACTCTCCCCAGTGAGCGGGTATAGGGCCTCCTGATCCGTTGCTTTACTCTCTAGGCTTCTGGCCTGCCTGGAGCTGGGCCTAGCTTGGTTGCTGTCTCTCTCTGCACCTGCTGACCTGGTGGTAGGGCCTTTTCTTTGGAGATCACTCTCCCTGGATGCTGGGACCTCTGTGACTCCTGGCTCTGGTACTACAATCAGCATTAGGTGGACCTGGGACCTGTAGTTCTCCAGGGGTTCCGGTGGTTCCTACTGGGTGTAGAAAATCCCTGTAGGCACGGACCCGGTGTCCGGTATATAAATATCGGGGTGAGCTTACTATGCTCCTCTGCCCCCTAAGTTCCACTCTCTCTTTCTCCTCGCCGTCGACCACACTCGGGGCCCCCACTACTTGGCAGCTGGCGTGCTGCGTCTTCACCGCTCTCTGAGCGTCGGCACGCTCTCAGCTCCCTCTGAGCTGTGTTCCTCTCTGAACACTCAACACTAATCTGAGCTGCCTGGCTCCACCTTCCCTTTAAATATCCCTAACGGGCTCCCTCTGCTGGTCTGAGGTGGAATGTGGAGGTGTATGAATGTAGTGAGGGCCTCTTGTGGAGAAGTCCGTCCATGCACCCTTCTGGGTTCTGTGGCACCAATGCGCAGCAGGGGCGCTACACGTGCGATGTGTTGGGCGGCTCGCGGTGGTGTGAGGACCTGACATGATGTCATTGAGTCATGTGACAGGTCACGCGACCGCTGACGTCAGCGGTCGCATGACCTGTCACATGACTCAATGACATCATCGCAGGTCCTTCACACCACCGCGAGACACCGAGGAGATCGGATGGAGTGGAGAAGGAGACCGCGGGCCATCGGAAGGTAAGTATAATCTTCATTTTTTATTTTTTACCATTCTTATTCTTTTTTTTAAACTATTACTTGGCCACACTGTATAAATCCATGCCGGTTACATGGATTTATATAGTGTGACCTAGTTGTCAAGCACTTTTCCAAGTGATGCTAAAATCGCTTGGAAAAGCGCTTGATAATCCGCATGCAGAAATGCATACAAAAACGCTTGACAAACGCTTCTACCTGGCGGGAAAAATGCATGTAAAATCCGCATGCATTTTTCCTGCCAGGGAGAAGCGTAAAAAATATGCAGCATTTCTGCATCGCGGACACATAGCCTAAATCATTCATTCATTTATTCAGAACATTTCCGATTCTTTTTTTTTTTTTATAATTTTAGGTTATCGGTGGACTATCCTTCTCAATATGCACTACTAGTTTTTCATTGGACTCAAAGTTGTGAATTTTGATGTGTGCTTTGGATCGTCATCTTGGAAAATAGCTCCACTATTCCCAAATTCTAGTCTTAGAATTCTAGAAGTGGCAAACAGATTTTGTAATATAACTCTTGACATTTTGTCTAATTAATTCATTTTTTTTTGCTTTCTGTTAGAATTTTTTGTGGAGCTCTGTATGGTTTATTTTTTAACATGTTTTTGACATGTTTCTCAATGAATGCCAGTATTTCAGGAATTGACCATATAGCTGTGTTAGTACATTGAAAATATGATATTATGTTAGAATGGCGGATTACTTAAGTTATCTAATATTGTTTGTACATAATGAATTTTAATTTATTTTCAGTTAATATATAACTTTTCGAAATGCTTAAAGCCATATGACTACACATTAGATAATAAATCTGTTGAAAACATTTTGCAATTATAATATTAGCTTGGTATTCATATATACTATCTAATGAGTGAAAAACATTGCACACAGAACAGATGGCTTCACAAACAAATTTCAAGTGCAAGTAAGGTTGAAAAGAATTATCTGCATTGAACAATATTTTTTTCAAGGAAGTTGCAATTAATTTTGTACTAAACAGCGAAAGAAACGATTTATGAGAATGTTTAATTGGACCATTGAGATGTTTGCTGGTTTATTTTACAACTGCGCTACTAGTGTTCTAAAGATGCATCAGCCGTTTAGGGTTGTGGGTAGTTTACGGAAACCACTATGGTGTGGTTTCTGTAAATACCTTCAATGTCATGAAAAATGTAAAAAACGGGTCGTCCTAAATAGAACAAGATTCAATAGTTATGTAACGCTAAAGGCAACTAGAAACAAGTATAGAAATAACAATGGATGGATATTAAGTATAATGTAACAAACCTATTTAATAAACCACCTCCCTGTGTGTACCTCCTAGAGAAAACAATAGCTAAACCCTTTCCGAAAAGCATATTTCTTATCGTAACACTACCAAAACGGGTATGTAATACCTAGGCAATGACATCCCTCAACTTTAACATAGTAGGACTTTCATTATTGTAAGCAAAGTGAGACCATGGAACTCTCTGCCAAACAAAGTTGTCATGGGTAATTCATTAAAAGAGTGTAAAAGGAAAGTGCATGATTTTCTTAGGTGTCATAATGTTACAGGGTATAGGCAGAATACTGGAGATCAATCATTTATCCAGGGGTTTATTCTGAGACTGCTGACTTCACACATTGAATTGCTAAATTACCCAAAATACCAATTATATACCCAGTTATTAAACTGATGATGTTTTAATTCTTTCCATTACAAGTTAAGGTGCTTTCACACAGCGTTTTTGCCCACGTTTGTTTGACCCATCGGGTCTTGCTTCCGAACTCTCCCTGCAAAACAGGATTTGGACGTATGGGCCAAGGAGGGCATAGACTATAATGGTGCTGACAGAGTCAACGTGTGCTCTGATGTGCATCATTTTCGGCCGTATATGCCTACTGGAGGTGGACCCTGAGACGTAGTAGTTTGTGTGTCCACCTCTTGAAGGCGTATATGTCTAAAAATGCTGCACATCAGAGCACACTGACTCTGTCGGCACTCTTATAGTCTATGGCCCCATTGGTGTAGCATACGTCCGAATCCCATTTTGTGGGTGGTTCGGACGCAAGCGCCGACGGGACCAACAAACGTGGACAAAAACGCAATGTGAAAGCACCTTTACTCTCACCATGTAGCCAATTAGAAGATCAGCTGATATGATACAGACCCCAATAAGTGCTGACGTCAAAGAATAATCTTACCTGTGTATACTGACTAATATCATTCTACAGTGTAGACCTCCAGCAGTACGATAAACATTTGCTCTGTCACAGAACTTTAAAACTAATGAAATTACTTTGTTGATCCTTTTCCAGTCTACACTGCAAAGCTGTCATGTTAGAAAGTAGGAAACACAAGCTTATTGTGTGTTATCTATTAGACGCTGTGAATATATTTTACCTGGACTGCCGCAAATATTATTTATTATTATAGCGCATTTATTACATGATGCTTTACATGTAAAAAGGGGAATAAAAAACAAGTACAATAATCTTAAACAATACAAGTCACTGACTTTTACAGGAGGAGAGAGGACCATGCCCGCTAGGGCTCACAGTCTATAAGTACAAGGGATGGGTCAGGATACAGTAGGTGAGGGTAGAGCTAGTTGTGCAGCGGTATGGTGAAACGAGGGTTACTGCAGGTTGTAGGCTTGTCAGAAAAGGTGGGTCTTCAGGTTCCTTTTGAAGGTTTCCACGGTAGGCGAGAGTCTGATATGTTGGGGTAGAGAGTTCCAGAGTAGGAGGGATGCACGGGAGAAATCTTGTATGTGATTGTGGGAAGAGGAGATAACAGGGGAGTAGAGAAGGAGATCCTGTGAGGATCGGAGGTTGCGTGCAGGTAAGTACTGGAGACTAGGTCACAGATGTATGGAGGAGACAGGTTGTGGATGGCTTTTAAACTGGAGTCTCTGGGCAATGGGGAGCCAGTGCAGGGGTTGACAGAGGGTAGAGGCCGGGGAATAGCAGGTAGATTAGTCGGGCAGCAGAGTTTAGGATTGGGGGGGTGCAAGAGTGTTACAAGGGAGGCCACAGAGCAGGAGGTTGCAGTAGTCGAGGCGGGAGATGATGAGGGCATGCACTAGGGTTTTTGAAGATTCTTGATTAAGGAATGTACGAATCCAGGAGATATTTTTGAGTTGGAGTGGACATGAAGTGTAAAGGGCTTGGATATGTGGTTTGAAGGAGAGATCAGAGTCCTGGGTTACCCTGAGGCAGAGAGCTTGCAGGACTGGGGAGAGTGGGCTACTATTTAGTTTAATGGATAAGTCTGTTGGAGAACTTGAGTGAGATAAGGAAAGATGATGAATTCTGTTTTATCCATATTAAATTTTAGAAATCTAGCAGAGGAGGATGAGATAGCGGACAGACATTGTGGGATTTTGGATAGTAAGGAGGTGATATCGGGTCCAGAGAGGTAGATCTGTATATCATCAGCATAGAAATGACACTGAAAGCCGTGGGACTCTATGAGCTGTCCCGGGCTGAAGGTGTAGATGGAGAAGAGCAGGCGTCCTAGAACTGAACCTTGGGGGACACAGACAGACAGAGGGCATCAGAGAGGGAGCAGGAGGAGAGGTGGGAAGACAGTTCAAGATGGACATGCTGTTCCAGTAGTTTTTAGGCATAGGCGAGAAGTGATATGGGGCAATAGCTGGACAGAGAGGATGGGTCAAGGAAGGGCTCTTTGAGAATGGGTGCAATGGAAGGCATGTTTGAAGCATGAGGCTAAAACTTCAGTTGTTAGTGATAGGTTGAAGAGATGAGTTAGGGTTGGGATAAAGCCTGTGGTGAGATTTGGGATGAAGTGGGACAGGATCGGGTCAAGTACACTGGTGGTGAGATGTGATCTTGAGCGTAGAGAGGAAAGTTGATCTTCTGTAATAGTGGAGAATCTGGTTTTGGAGGAGGAAGGCTGAGTAGTTATGAGGAGGGGCTGGGGGGGGGGGGGCTGTAGGCCAAAGCTTTCTCTGATGTTATTGATCTTCTGCATGAAGAATGAGGCAAAGTCTTTGTAACATACCTGGCGGCGTCCTTGCATGGTGGTCCATCTCCCACTGTGCAAGAGCGCGCACTTGATCTCCAGTCCAGAATGTCTCTCTGGCTTCCCTCCATGCTGTCTGTTTGTGTCTGTTTCTGCTGCTTAAGGGCGGCGCCCGATCACTTCCTGCTTTTTGTACCTGCTGTGGGTCACACCCCTTGTGCGTCCTCAGCCTATTGCTGTCTGTCACCTGGTATATAGCTCAGCTGCTCCCATCTATTCCTGCCTGAGCATAGTGTTTCATTCAGTGTGTGCTTGCACTCTGAAGGTGCCAGGTCCCGTTCTGTGTTCTCTTGTCTGCCTATCCTGGAGGCTGTATTTCCAGGCCTGTCTGAACACGCTCCTAGCCTGTTCCTCCTGCCTTCTAGGGGCCGATTACCTAGACCCGTTCCTGTATCTTGTCTGACCTGTCTGAACACGCTCCTAGCCTGTTCCTCCCGCCTTCTAGGGGCCGATTACCTAGACCCGCTCCTGTATCTTGTCTGTCCTGTCTGAACACGCTCCTTGCCTGTTCGTCCTGCCTCTCTGGGGGCCGTATTCCCAGACCCGCTCCTGTATTCCGCTGCTGTGTCGGTCTCCTCCGTACACTCAGTTCCAGTCTGAACTCTCTCCTATCCTTTACCTGTTTTGCCTCTATGTCCGTTCCCTTCCTTTTTCTGCAGAGTCTGAACTCGTACCTAACTCCTGCTTGTTGTCTCTGTACTCCCGTTTGTGAGTTTGTGGTCCACTCGCTACTTCTCTGCAAGTACCCTGTGGGTGTCTGGCTCTGCCTTTCCCTTCCTGTCTGTTCCGTGTGAACAGAGCCCTGTCCCCCCTACTCAGCCTTGCCTGCTCTGACTCCTTTGCTCACTGCTCCGGCGGTTCTAGCCTGCTCTGACTCCTTTGCTCACCGCTCCGGCGGTTCTAGCCTGCTCTGACTCCTTTGCTCACCGCTCCGGCGGTTCTAGCCTGCTCTGACTCCTTTGCTCACCGCTCCGGCGGTTCTAGTCTGCTCTGACTCCTTTGCTTACCGCTCCGGCGGTTCTAGCCTGCTCTGACTCCTTTGCTCACCGCTCCGGCGGTTCTAGCCTGCTCTGACTCCTTTGCTCACCGCTCCGGCGGTTCTAGTCTGCTCTGACTCCTTTGCTTACCGCTCCGGCGGTTCTAGCCTGCTCTGACCCTTTTGCTCACTGCTCCGGCAGCCTTGCTCCGCTCTGACCCTTTTGCTCACTGCTCCGGCAGTCCTGTCCTGCCCTGCTTCTGCCCGCTGCTCCGGCAGTCCTGTCCTGCCCTGCTTCTGCCCGCTGCTCCGGCAGTCCTGTCCTGCCCTGCTTCTGCCCGCTGCTCCGGCAGTCCTGTCCTGCCCTGCTTCTGCCCGCTGCTCCGGCAGTCCTGTCCTGCCCTGCTTCTGCCCGCTGCTCCGGCAGTCCTGTCCTGCCCTGCTTCTGCCCGCTGCTCCGGCAGTCCTGTCCTGCCCTGCTTGTGCTCGCTGCTCCTGCAGCCCCGTCTTGCTCTGTTCTTGCCCACCGCTTCGGGCGTTCCCTCTCTGCTGTGGTTGTCTACCGCATCTGCGGTTCTGTGACCCAGTCTGTACTGGGTCTTAACCTTTCTGTGCTCCAGCCCGTCCTTTCGGCCAGTACCTCCCTGCCTGCATACTCGCCTGTATCCACCCATCTGCATACCTGCCGTGTTTGCTTACATCCACCAGTCTGTGCCAGCCTAACCTGCCTGTTCCAGTAATCCCAGTGTGGGTCAACCCCCGTGTCCGGAGTTTGACCTGGAGTAGCACCTGGTCCCTCTGCCCGGTTTCTCCCTGGTGCACTGGCGTCGTATGCCGTCGTGCCACCTTGGTCGGATCGGCCAGATACTTAGTCACGCCCCTCCAGGCACTCTCCGGTCCATGGTCCAGTGGAACCACAACACCCGCACACGCCAGTCAGTCCGGGCGTGTGCATAACAGTCTTCAGCTGAGATAAGAGGAGAAGGAGGAGGTATGGGGGATGGAGGAGAGAATTTAAAGTGTTGAATAGCTGTTTGGGGTTATGAGACAGGGAGACAAGAGAGATGAGAAATAGATTTGTTTTGTGGCAGTGAGTGTGGACTTGAAAGTGGCGAGGGTCTGTTTGAATGTGATGAAATGCTTGTTGGAGTGGGATCTTTTCCATCTCCGCTCAGCAACCCTGGAAGCCCGCTTCAATTCCTAAGTCAGGCTGGTGTGCCAGGGTTGCATGTTGATTGTGTGAACTTTGGTATGTGTGAGGGGGTGACCGATTTGAGAGCTACAGCTGTCATGGTGTTATATAAAGCGGCAGCAGAATTTGCATTGTGTAAGAAACCTATGTCTGCAAGAGGAAGAAGTGACTCAGAAAGTGAGTGTAAATCAAGGTGTTTTAGATATCATCGAGGGTGTGCAAGTTTGTGGAGTTGGGATTGTACCCTTGGCGAGGACAGGGAAGAGAATGCGAGTAGATTGTGGTCAGACAGCAGGGGAGGTGAGTTAGAGAGGTTAGATAGGGAACAGAGGCGGGTGAAGATAAGGTCAAGTGTGTAGCCGTCATTGTGAGTGGCTGCGGAAGACCATTGAGGCCGAAGGAGGAAGTGAGAGATTGAAGCTTAGAGACAGCTGAGAGGGAAGTGTCAATGGGGATGTTGAAGTCACCCATGATGATAGTGGGGATGTCAGCGGAAAGTAAATGAAGTAGACAAGTGGTGAAGTGGTCAAAAAAGGTGGTGGCTGGCCCTGGTTGCGGTAAATTACAGCCAGTTGAAGGTTGGAGGTGGAGTAGATGTTCACAGAGTGCACCTCAAAAGAAGGGAGAGTAGCGGAGGGTGGTAGTGGAATTGGGGTAAAGGGGCAGTTATCCGACAGGAGAAAACTAACTCCTAAACCATGCTTGCTGCTGGGCCTAGGGGTTTGAGAAAGATGGAGCCCCCCATAAGAAAGTGCAGCTGGAGAGGCTGTGTCAGAGGGGGTGAACCAGGTTTCAGAGATGCCGTGGAAAGAACGTTTGTTAGTGATAAAAAGATCATGGCTGTATGAAAGTTTACAATACAATATTTTAACAAAATCACCATAGAAACATTTCAAAATATGTTTATACCAAGAAACTCATTTCAATAACATGTAATCTTTTGATGGTCCAACAGATTTCAAAAAAGAAAACATATCTCTCTTTATGGCGTGTATTTCTAAAAATGCAATACTTTTAAAGGAATTATCAAAAAAAGTAAAATAAATAATGTCATATTGATTATTAAATTATTTATTTTTTTAATTCCTGGTGGCTCCTCATTTATTTTGATCACTTGTGAAACAACTAATTTTACAGTATGCTATTATTTTTTTTTCTTTTATTAGTTTTTCTGTTTGAACATCTTTAACAAATCTCATCTAAAAGAATTGCCCTGGTTTTGGTCAGCTTTATTATGTTCAATTATATATATTTACTTTATGTGGCTGTTGGTGAGAAACAGAGATAATACACTTGGATATGAGTGATGATTCTACGCTATGATTGAACAGTCTATTGCTATCAAACTTTATTACCAAGGATGTTATCAACTGCATCTCAACCTAGATCTTAACCAATCTTCACTGCTTTCCTTGGTGAATGTGTCATTTTTAATTCCACTTATCTATCTTAACAAAACTGAATTCATTTTAGAATTTCAAAGGAAATCGTAAGATGTCAAGTTGATTTGGATTCCAAGTGTACCTTGAAAGAAGACGTTTAAATATTTCTGTAAGTCATCTTGACAGAATAGCTGAAGAGTTCACCCAACATGTTCTTTGCTTTCTATAAATTATTATCTTCCTCTGAATTATCGCTGGCTCTTTTTTTAAGCAAAATTCTTGAAATAGAACAAAGATATAGCCAATGTGATATGTCAGGGCCCGAGTGCAAACATTGATCATTTATAACAATCCCAAAAGACTCCGTCACTTTGAGAAGTAAGAAATAATGTTAGAAAAATCTTAGAAAGTTCATGAAGATGATAGTACAGCTGGAATTCCACTGCCACAATCAATAAGTAATCCTGTGTAAAAGGCAAGTATCCACAATTTAAAAGATAGGGCAGATGTATTAAATGTCAGACATTTTCAATTTCTAAAAAATAAAACTACATATATTTTTTTTTTAAATGGCAAGTTTAACTCTATGGTATGATAATTTAGAGATGAAATAAAACATCAAGTATATTGTTAGGCTGCTTTCACATTGCATTTTTGCCCACGCTCAGTGCTCCCTTCTGGGCTTGCATCCAAACCCCTCGCTAAACGAAATTCGGGCATACTGTATGTGTCAACGGGACCATAGACTATAATGGTGCAGAGAGAGTCAACGTGTGCTATGTCATGCATCATTCTCGGGGGTATACACTTACTGGAGACGGACACCGAGATTTAGTAGACTGTGTCTGAGTGTCCGCCTCCAGTAGGCGTATACTCCCAAAAATGTTGCATGACACAGCACACATTGACTCTGTTGGCAACATTATACGTCCAAATCCCATTCTGTGGGGGGTTTGGACTAGAGATGAGCGTTGTTCTACTCGAACTGTTCGCCAATCTCAAATTCGAGCTGTTTTGGGCGGTGTTCGAGCCGGTCGGCGAACACGAACAATTTGAGAAAAATTCGGCTGTTCGAGGTTATGTTCGATAACTGTTCGTGCACCAAAATCATAACTGGATTTTTTCTCAGTAATGATGAAAATTAATGTTAATACGCAGTTTGAGTGTACAGCGGGGCGGGGGGAGGGGCAGGGGATGGATCTCTGCAGGAACAATGAAGATCTCCATTTTTTTTTCTCTTTCCCGCATTTGCAGTGGGGAGGTGCAATCTGTCAGCCTATCAGCAGCGCACACACGGAGCGAAGTGCTTTTTTTCACACAAGCAAGGGCATGTGTGATTGGCAGTGTATGTCACATGTCCTTGCCCTATAAGACCAAGCCATTTTCCCCGTCGCCACCATTTTCTCACTGCTGCAGCTGCGTGTTAGACGGCACCGCTGTTGCTGTGTGCGCTATACCTTGTTAATTTCAAGCCAATTTTCGCACAAATATACAGATAGCTTGGGAGTAGGGAATAGTTGTGATTGCAGTCCTTTTAAGGACTAGGTTACAGCATTTCCTACGACTTTTATCAGGCAGGTCTGTGCTCTTAAATAGATAGATTGTGGGAGTAAAGACTAATTGTAATTGGAGTCCTTTTCAGGACTAGGTTACATCAGTTCCTATCAGTTTTTGCCAGGCAGGTCTGTGCCAGTGCTGTGCAAGTTTTTTTCACAGCATTTGGCTGAATCTAGCAAAGCTAATCCTTTTTGGCCTATTGCAGAGTGTGTTAGTCAGTGGAGTAGCCTATCTGTGTTGCAAGATATACCACCTGTGTATAGAATACCAATTTTTTTACTGCACCTAGTGAAGTAAAATCTTTTGGGCATAGCATCATTCTATTAGTCCATCTATACTGACCTCCATCAGGTTGCAAACTGAATATAATTTTTTTCTGCATCTAGCTCTGAAAAAGTATTTGGGCTTCTAGCAGTGTGTGGGACTTGGTCTATTAGTCCATCTATACTGACCTCCATCAGGTTGCAAATTAAAAATAATTTTTTTCTTCATTTAGCTCTGAAAAAATATTTGGGCTTCTAGCAGTGTGTGGGACTTGTTCTATTAGTCCTTCTATACTGACCTCCAGCAGGTTGCAAATTGAATATAATTTTTTTCTGCATCTAGCTCTGAAAAAATATTTGGGCTTCTAGCGGTGTGTGGGACTTGGTCTATTAGTCCATCTATACTGACCTCCATCAGGTTGCAAATTAAAAATAATTTTTTTCTGCATCTAGCTCTGAAAAAATATTTGGGCTTCTAGCAGTGTGTGGGACTTGGTCTATTAGTCCATCTATACTGACCTCCATCAGGTTGCAAATTAAAAATAATTTTTTTCTTCATTTATCTCTGAAAAAATATTTGGGCTTCTAGCAGCGTGTGGGACTTGTTCTATTAGTCCATCTATACTGACCTCCATCAGGTTGCAAATTAAAAATAATTTTTTTCTGCATCTAGCTCTGAAAAAATATTTGGGCTTCTAGCAGTGTGTGGGACTTGGTCTATTAGTCCATCTATACTGACCTCCATCAGGTTGCAAATTGAATAAAAAAAATTTCTGCATCTAGCTCTGAAAAAATATTTGGGCTTCTAGCGGTGTGTGGGACTTGGTCTATTAGTCCATCTATACTGACCTCCATCAGGTTGCAAATTAAAAATAATTTTTTTCTGCATCTAGCTCTGAAAAAATATTTGGGCTTCTAGCGGTGTGTGGGACTTGGTCTATTAGTCCATCTATACTGACCTCCATCAGGTTGCAAATTAAAAATAATTTTTTTCTTCATTTAGCTCTGAAAAAATATTTGGGCTTCTAGCAGTGTGTGGGACTTGTTCTATTAGTCCTTCTATACTGACGTCCAGCAGGTTGCAAATTGAATATAATTTTTTTCTGCATCTAGCTCTGAAAAAATATTTGGGCTTCTAGCGGTGTGTGGGACTTGGTCTATTAGTCCATCTATACTGACCTCCATCAGGTTGCAAATTAAAAATAATTTTTTTCTGCATCTAGCTCTGAAAAAATATTTGGGCTTCTAGCAGTGTGTGGGACTTGGTCTATTAGTCCATCTATACTGACCTCCATCAGGTTGCAAATTAAAAATAATTTTTTTCTGCATCTAGCTCTGAAAAAATATTTGGGCTTCTAGCAGTGTGTGGGACTTGGTCTATTAGTCCATCTATACTGACCTCCATCAGGTTGCAAATTGAATAAAAAAATTTTCTGCATCTAGCTCTGAAAAAATATTTGGGCTTCTAGCGGTGTGTGGGACTTGGTCTATTAGTCCATCTATACTGACCTCCATCAGGTTGCAAATTAAAAATAATTTTTTTCTGCATCTAACCCAGCCAATAGTTTTGGCCTAATACCACAGTTTGGCCACTCAGCTCTGCTCGGTTACCATCCATAGTTTTTTTGTGCAAACAACTCCAGAGTTGTGAATTAGTTAACCACCAAAATGAGTGGAAAAAGGCCTGCTGCTGGTGGAAAGGGGAATAGGCGTGTTGGGAAGGGGAAAAAAGGTTGTGTCCGTGGGGTAGGTGCAGAAGAAAGACCATCTTCCAGCCAAACTAAAATGTCTACTTCTTTTAGCGGACAATGTGATAAGATCCCTTTCTTACGGCCACGCCAATCGCTACAAATTCCAGATGAGGCACAAAAACAGCAGGTGCTTCAACGGATATCAAGTGCTCCTTTAAGTGGGCTCTCCTCCACATCAACTTCAACATCACAAATACTCCAGTCCTCAAAGGTGTCACCCAAATCGCACTTGCTTCCTCACAGCTCCCAAATCTCCAGCTGCCCGTCTGAGTATGAGGTAGAACAGATGGTTGAGTCTGCAGAGCTGTTTACTCATACTATAGCCTGGGAATCAGAGGTAGACTCCAGGGCTTCTGTGAATCCAGACGAGGAAATGATCTGCACTGATGCCCAGAATCTTTATGAGTCGGATCCAGGACCAGACGCAGAAGGTTCTGACCATAATGTAGACCCTCATTCCCAAACTGTAACTCCTGTTGGTGGAGACAATGAGGAAGACGATGATAAGACTCAAATACCTGATTGGAGCGACAACTTTAGTTTTTTGTCAGGGCAGGAACAGGTTGGCTCTGAGGACGACGGGTGTGATAACGCACAGGGTGATGATGATGAGGTCGGAGATCCCACTTACTGTCAACCCACAGTCAGCCAAGAGATGAGGTCAGCAGAGGAGGTGGAGGAAGATGCTAGTGACGACGAGGTCAGGTTGCGCCTTCCTGGACAGAGACGTAGTACTGGAAGCACGTCAACAACTGCATCCTCAAACACAACTCTGCCTCTCACCACAAGTCGTGGTGGCTCTTCAGGTCGCATGGGTGCTAAGCCTTGCATAGCCTGGGCATTTTTTCAGATCGATAAAGATGACCCAACTCGTGTTATCTGTAACATTTGTCAGCAAAAGCTAAGTAGAGGCCAAAAAATACATAGTTTGAGTACTTCATGCATGAACCGGCACATGGACATGAAGCATAAGTTGCAGTGGGAAGCTCAGTGTGCTACAATGTGGTCTAGCCGGCCGGGCCAACCACCGTCTGCCATATCTTGTGCATCCGCGGCCTCTTCATCCTCTGTGACTGGGGGGACAGCAGTCACACCTGTTTTGGGGCGCAGACCTGCCACCTCTTTACCCGCAACAGCCAGCGTGATTGGCAGGTCATCATTTTCTTTGGAGGTGGTAACACCAGCTGGTCTTGAGCGCTGTCCGACATCGATAGCACCACCTTTGGATCAAGGCAACCTAACATGTCCGCCTGCATCTTCCTCACAGACCGGCAGTTTGCCGGGGACACCCTTATCAACCCCGTCTAAGCACAATAGCCAGCCCTCGGTCCCTCAGATGTGGACAAGTAAAAGACCATTTCCTCCTAGCCATGAGAAAGCTAAGAGGTTGAATTTCACCATCTGCAAGCTCTTGGCTACAGAAATGCTGCCTTTCCGCCTGGTGGACACAGAGGATTTTCGAGACCTTATGTCCGTCGCAGTGCCCCAGTACCAGATGCCCAGTCGGCACTACTTCTCAAAGAAAGGTGTGCCTGCGCTCCACCAGGATGTCGCACACAACATCACCGCTTCTTTGAGAAACTCTGTGTGTGACAGGGTGCATTTCACCACAGACACTTGGACGAGTAGGCATGGACAGGGGCGTTACATGTCGCTGACTGGGCACTGGGTAACTATGGTGACAGCAGGACAAGGGGCTGCTGTCCAAGTCTTGCCGTCCCCACGAGTTGTGCGTCAATCCTCTTTATGTCATTTTTCCTCCACTGCTTCTGCCTCCTCAACCTCCTCTCGGTCTTCCACCTGCACCCAAAGCCTGTCTGGTCATGCCACAAGCTTTCTAACTGCGCAGAAGGGATCCTGCACACCTCCTTACTATGCTGGCAGTAGGGCTCAACGTCATCAGGCGGTTTTTACATTGAAATGTCAGGGAAATGTGAGTCACACAGCTGAGGAGTTGTGGTCAGCTCTGGAGAACCAATTTCATGAATGGTTGTCTCCACTGGACCTGAAACCAGGGAAGGCCGTGTGCGACAATGCTGCAAACCTGGGTGCGGCCCTTCGCCGGGGCAATGTCACACACGTGCCTTGTATGGCTCACGTGTTGAACCTGGTTGTCCAGCAATTTTTAGCCCACTATCCCAGACTAGATGGCCTTCTGCAGAGGGCACGGTCGCTGTGTGCTCACTTCCGCCGTTCGCATCCCGCAGCTCAGCGACTTACATCTCTACAGAAGTCGTTGGGCCTGCCACTTCACCGGCTAAAATGCGATGTGCCTACCCGGTGGAATTCAACTCTGCACATGTTGCAGCGACTGTGGCAGCACCGACAAGCCCTGGTGCAATACGTTCTGACGTATAGCCTGGGCCAACGAGATTCAGAGGTGGGGCAAATCACGCTGGAGGAGTGGTCTCAGATCAGGGACCTATGCACCCTTCTGCACAGTTTTGAAATGGCGACGAAGATGTTTAGTGCTGACGATGCCATTATCAGCATGACTATTCCGGTGATTTACATGCTGGAGCACATGTTAAACAGAATTCGGAGTCAGGTGGTGGCACAAGAGGAGGTGGAGGAAGTAGAGGAGGAGGAGTTGTATGCGGAAGGGCTAACATCTGCAAGGTCCAGACGGTCGGCAGCACCAAGGCGGCAGGCATGTGAGGGTGGGGGAGATGATTTTACCAGGGCGCATGGTAGCAGCCAAACTAGTGAGGAAGGTGCAGGAGCCCAGGAAGAAGTGGAGGACGAACTGATGGAAGACTCATCAGATGAGGGAGACCTTGATCACATTTCTGTTGTGCGAGGTTGGGGGGAGAGGACAGAGGAAGGAAGCATGATTGCTACCTCGCCACCAACACAACAGGGACTTGGTGCTCCTGGATGCGCAACACACATGAGTGCCTTCTTGCTGCACTACCTGCAACATGACCCTCGAATTGTGAGAATTAGAAATAATCCTGACTACTGGGTTGCCACACTGTTAGATCCCCGGTACAAAAGTAAATTTGCAGAAATTATTCCTGCCATAGAAAGGGATGCACGCATGCGGGAGTATCAGCAGAGACTGTTGCAGAATCTTACATGTGCTTTTCCACAAAATACCAGTGGTACACGTAGTGAATCTCACAGTTCCAACTTGCCAACCGTGGGACCGTCAAGTGTTCAGCACTCAAACCGTAACAGAACCACAGTATCTGCTGGTAACATCAATTTTGCGGAATCATTTCACCACTTTTTTAGCCCATCCTTTGCAAGGCCACAGGAGACAAGAAGTCTGACACATAGTCAACGCCTAGAGACGATGGTACAGGAGTATCTCCAAGTAAACATTGAAGCCACGACTGTGTCACTGGACCCTTGCTCTTTTTGGGCTTCCAATCTGGATAAATGGCCGGAGCTAGCCACTTACGCCTTGGAGATCTTGTCATGCCCCGCAGCCAGCGTTCTGTCTGAACGTGTGTTCAGCGCTGCTGGTGGTGTGCTGACAGATAAGCGCACGCGGCTCTCCACTGATAATGTAGACAGACTCACGTTCATAAAGATGAACAAATCATGGATCCGAAACGACTTTTCTACCCCTGTGTCATCCTAGGGAGAGTAAAAGCTTGATGATTGGTTAAAATCACCCTACCAACCGTTTTAAGCTTTCAAATTACTAATCATGTTTATCTGTATCTTGACTGGAAAATAATTTGGGCTTTGTAGCAGTGTGCAGCACTGATCCTATTAGGCCATCTATAATAAGCTTCACCAGATTTAAAATTAAAAATAATTTTTAGCTGCATCTAGCCCGGAAAATAATTTTGGGGCTCCGAGATGCGCAAGACACATAAGTGCCTTCTTGCTGCACTACCTGCAGCATGACCCTCATATTGTCAGAATTCGAAGTAATCATGACTACTGGGTTGCCACACTCTTAGATCCCCCAAACTTTTCGATCAACCTTTTCATTTTAATAAAGACAAAAAAAATGGTCATTTTTGAAATTATAAGCATTAGCAGGTTGTTAGAAACTGAAATCAAACAGTTTTCAACTCAAAACTTTATTCTAGGTGATGTTACATTTTCACATAGGACCCCTTGTTCGAAAGGAGCTTCTGAACTCTCTCGTCCATTGAATTTGTCAGGTTTTGGATGGTTTCTGCTTCAATTGTTTTGCATGAGGACAGAATACCCTCCCAGAGCTGTTGCTTAGATGTGAACTGCCTCCCGCCATCATAGACACTCCTTTTAATGATGCTCCAAAGGTTCTGAATGGGGTAGAGGTCAGGGGAGCATGGGGGTCACACCATAAGTTTGTCCCCTTTTATGCCCATATCAGCCAGAGATGCAGATGTTTTATGTGCAGCATGAGATGGTGCATTATCATGCAGAAAAATGATCTTGCTGTGAAATACACGGTTCTTCTTCTTGAACCATGGCAGGAAGTGCTGTTTGAGAAAATCCACATACATTATGGAGTTCATCTTTAGCGCCTTCAGGGATCCTAAAGGGGCCGACAATCTCTCTCCCCATGATTCCAGCCCAAAACATTACTCCACCTCCTCCTTGTTGGCGCTGTAGCCGTGTTTGCGTGGGGTGTCCATCAACCAGCCATCCTCCACTCCATTCATCTGGACCATCGAGCGCTGCACGGCACTCATCCGTGAACAAAACAGTTTTGAAATCAGTCTTCATGTAATGTTTGGCCCACTGGAGCCGTTTCTGCTTGTGTGAAGTGGATAGAGGAGGTCGACAGGATGGCATATGCACAGCTGCAAACCTCTGAAGGACCCTGCATCTTGTTGTTCGGGGGACGTTGGAGGCACAAGCAGCTTCAAAAACTTGTCTGCTGCTATGACAAGGCTTTTTGCCGCTGCTGTTTCAACCTGACGTAATTGCCTGTAGGAAAGAGTCCTCAATTTGCCCTTATCAGCACGCACACGTGTGTACTGTGAATCAGCTACATACTTCTTGATTGCCAAGACACTTCATCCTGATCATCGCACAATGTTGATTGTAGTCATGCCTTGACCTAAACACTCCACAATTTGTTGCTTCTCAGCAGCCGACACATCCTTTTTCTTTCCCATTTTGGCAGAAAATGTAGGCTGCTTAATAATGTGAGAGAGCCTTCTTAAGTAGTCTTGCCTTTCATTGGACACACCTGCCAAACTAATTAGCACAGGTGTCTGCAATTGCTTACAGTGATATAAAGAGCCCTGACACACATCACCATCAATGAGTTTAACTGACAAACAAACAAATTCTTCCCTTATCACTCCTAAACACTTTTTGCATAATAATTTGGAACGCGGTGTACATGTGCTTTTCCACAAAACACCAGTGGTTCACGTAGTGAATCTTACAGTTCTAACTTGCCAACCGTGGTCTGTATGGAATTGTTCAATAAAGGGCCCAAAATTAAGATAACATAGATGGGAGAGGTCTCTATGAATAGGAATTCCTAAGTATTTGATACCCTGTGAGGGCCAGGCAAAGGGAAAGTTGGACTGGATGGAATCCTATATGGATTTAGGGAGGGAGACATCGAGGGCCTCAGACTTCGCTGCATTGATTTTAAAATTTTACCATGTAACAAAGTGATCTATTTCAGCCATAACAGCAGGGATGGATATATGTGATTGAGTGATATATACTAGGACATCATCAGCAAATAGAGAGCACTTGTACTCGGTGCCTCCCACCTCAATCCACCTAATATTGGGGTTATGGCGAATTGATGAGAGCAGGTGCTCCGTCACTAGGATGTATAAGAGAGGGGACAGAGGACATCCCTGCCTTGTCCCATTGGTGATTGTGAAAGGTGATGAAAATGTTCTGACGCACCCCCTGGGCCTTGGGACACCCGGAGCCGGACCCTTTTTGGTGGATGCTGGTGGTTGTAGTCTTCGTGGCGGCGATCCGGTTCCGTGGCTCAGGGCGGTCAAACCAGTGGCGGAACTATTTATGTGGTTTTGATGTTTAAATGTCCGACTACGCCACCCGTGGATTGCGGTCAGAGTGAACCGCCGCTACAGGGCAGACCGCTAAGGCTGGTGTTGTGGGTGCAGCAGAGCGTAGCATAACTCCCCACGGGAGGAGTATAGCCTCAGGGCAGTGTATGCGGAGGATGGGGGTGATGGTGCAGGGCAGCAGCAGTAACGACACGGAGTCAGTGATGCAGTTCAGGGCCTTTACTCACAGTTCTTATTATCCAGACCACGTCTGCAGGTAACGGCTGCCCACGTCGTACTGTGCTCACCAGGTGAGGGGCTCAGACAACTCCCAGATAACTTTGGAGCGCTTCACAGGACCCCCTTTGTGTGTCCTTTGTCTGGCCTTTCTTACCAACACTTCTGTCCGGCTGCCTCGGGCCTCCTCTTGGTAAACTTGGCGCCAGTTTCCCTGACCCTATGTGGTGCCTTCCTAGTGGGTGGAGCAAGGGGCTGCGCCACATAAAATGTCAGAGCCTCCGGTTTCTAGCTGAGGGTCGTTTCCTGCCTCCACTAGTTCGGGGACCGGTCTCCCCCTTTGGCCTGACCCCTCCACGCAGGTGGATTCGGGCGTGCGGTGGCGACTCGCCCGTCCGCACCCCTGGGATCCCTTCATTCCTCGTTCCTGGAGCCTTCTCCGCTCCTCTTCCTTCCTTCTCCCTCTTGCAGGCCTGGGCCTCTGTTACTAGGCCCGCCTCCGGAGCAGAGCTCATGCAGAGCCCCTGCTCCCTGCCACTTCTGCTCAGACTTCTCTGCACTGAACTAAGATGGTGCCCACCTTTTATACTCCCTTCTCAATGCACCCAGGAACTGCTTCCTCCCTGCTCCTGCACTGCAGGGTTCCCCTTCCTCAGTGTTCCCTCCCCCCACTCCAGCCAGGGACAGGGACTGTCGTGCCCATCTCAGGGGCATATTGGTCGCCCTGCCCCACGGCAATGTGGTGTAATGCATGCAGGTGTCGGGTCCTGATCCACACTCCATCCTTATCTGAGAGTGAGATATCACACCTCTGGGTGAGGTGCAATACGTCTGTAGCAACCGAGCCCTCGGTGCTACAGTTCCATTTATCTTCAGCCTAGGTGACGTATTGTGATACAGGGCCGTGATTTTGGCTATAAAAGGGTCCCCTAGACCCCTACCCCAAGCTTTTTAAGAGAATCATATATGGCGTGCCAGGAGACTCTATGGAATGCTTTCTCAGCATCCAACGAGAGTATCTACTTACAAATTTTTAACTGCATCTAGCCCAGGAAATACTTTGTGCCTAGTAGCAGTGTCTGCTAGTCAGCGGATTATCCCGGCTGTTAAGCAAGCTACACCACCTGTAGTTTGGACACTTAATTTTTTCAAAGGAAATGCTTCGGGACCACGGGATACTTAGTGAAGAGCATCAGGAGGCACCCCAAGGCATAGGGGCTGGGACTGGCACTAGGATGCCTTGCGGTGGACAGCCGAGCTCGATCCTTATAAAAGCTTTTTAACTGCAGCAGCTTTAGTGGACGCTACTGGAGCTGGAATTACGCGGCTGCTGGCATGAGACTTGCCCTCCAATAGATCCTTGTAAATGGATTTAAAGTGTATTCATTCAAATTAGAGGGACAATTTAAATTAAAAAGCTTAGAGCTGCCTCCACCACAGGGGGGCTCTCTCGACCCACCAGCGGACAGGCACCAGTATTGGGAGAGGGGGGCTGGCCGTCAGGGTTCACCGCGGCTCTGGCACAAACCCGGCGACACGGAGGTGGCACGGGCAGGAGCGGACTGGCCGTCTCAGCTTCTCACTTTTTGGATTTTAGAAGGGCATGACATGCCTATATCTGTGTCTCCCCCTCCTTTTACTCCTCCACCTCTTTTCTTTTCGCATGACTATATGTACTTGTCACTTTTCCATGTGTTAGTTGTGTCTTCTGAGCAGTTTGTCAGCTTTTGGACACCTTTGAAGGTGTTTTCTATGTGTTTCTATGTGTTTTTGTTTGCCTGCCATTGGTTTTAACGGTGTTCGAAGGTGTTCGACGAACAGTTCGGCGAACACACGGGTGTTCGACGAACCGAACCGAACTCGAACACTACGGGGGTGGCTCAACACTAGTTTGGACGCTAGTCCCGACAACACCACTGATCATGGGCATAAACGCAAAGTAAAAGGAGCCTTACTTACACCGAGCAGTAATAACATTGAAACCACTGACAAGTGAAGTAAATAACATTACATTTCTTGAAAAAATGGCACCTGTCAAGACATAAGAAACATTAGGCTGCAAATGAATAGTCAGTTTTTGAAGTTGATTTGTTGAAAGAAGGAGAAAGGGTCAAACATTAGGATCTCAGCAACTTTGACAAGGCTAAATAGTGATGCCTAGTCATTTAGAGCAAACCATTTTCAAAACACTATGTGGGGTGTTACTAGTAAAATGTGATTAGTACTTAATAAATATATACTAATTAAAGGACTACTGGTGAACCGAAAACAAGGTCATGTTTGCTCAAGGATCATTCAAGCCCATGGAGAGGAGAGGCTAGAGCAGAGTGCCTATATTGACCCCCATTCATTGCTGAAGGTACCTACAATAGGTGAATAAGCATTAGAATTGAACCATGGAGAAATGGTAAAAAGCCTGGTTTGATGAATTATGTTTTTATATCATGTGGACAACCAGGGTGAAAATATTTTGTTTACATAAAAAAGAGATAGAGCCAGGATGCACTAAGAAAGAAAACAAGCTAGCAGATCCAGTGTGATGCTCTTAGCAATGTTTTACTGAGAAATCTCGGGTCCTGTGGATATTACTTTGATGCAGTATATCCCTACAAATCTGATTTTAGTTGGTGTAAAATTGTAAGTACCAAGCTTTCAGGAGTTACATTACACTACAAAGTGAATCGAATGGGTAAAGTTTCTCCTTTTAAAGAGAGCCAAATCAGCATAGGGAAACTTATAGGCCATGCAATGCTCCTCTGGGAATTTAAATATGTAAATAGCCTCTTAAGAGAGGAAGAGGACAGGAACTCTAGTGCCATCTATTGGAGGTAGCAATCCTAAAAATCATTTTTGAAGGTTCTTTTCACATAACCTAAGTTAGGAAGCCAAAGCATAAACTCCATTTGCAGACAAACCAGTTCTCTTGATTTGAAATGATAAAGGGTAAACACTCCAAACACATACCTGCAAATTCAGTTTCTGATTTGGATTCTTATTCTAGGTTATGTGGCAAGGCCCTTTAAAGAGTTAATATTGACTTTAAGGATTGCTACAGTGAGGAAAATAATATTTGATATACAGTCGATTTTGCAAGTTCTCCCACCTACAAAGAATGGAGAGGTCTGTAATTTTTTTTGTAGGTACACTTCACCTGTGAGAGACAGAATCTAAAAAAAATCCAGAAAATCACATTGTATGATTTTTAAATAATTAAATTGCATTTTATTGCATGAAATAAGTATTTGATCACCACCAACCAGCAAGAATTCTGGCTCTCATAGACCTGTTAGTTTTTCTTTAAGAAGCCCTCCTACTCTGCACTCATTACCTTACCTGTATTAATTGCACCTGTTTGACATTGTTACCTGTATAAAAGACACCTGTCCACACACTCAATCAATCACACTCCAACCTCTCCACCAATGACCATTTGGATGATCCAGAAGAGGCATGGGAGAAGATCAGGTGATCAGAGGAGACCAAAATAGAACTTTTTGGTATCAACTCCACTCATCGTGTTGGTGGGAAGAAGGATGAATATAACCCCGAGAACACCGTCCCAACCATGAAGCATGGTGGGGGAAACATCATACTTTGGGGGATGTATTTCTGCAAAGGGACAGGACGACTGCATTGTATTGAAGGAAGGATGGATGGGGTCATATATTATGAGATTTTGGCCAACAACCTCTTTCCCCCAGTAACAGCATTGAAGATGGGTCGTGACTGGGTCTTCCAGCATAACAATGACCCGAAACACACAGACTGAGCAACTAAGGAGAGGCTCCATAAGAAGCATTTCACGGTCCTGGAGTGGCCTAGCCAATCTTCAGACCTGAACCCAATAGAAAATCTTTGGAGGGAGCTGAAGCTTAATGTTGCCCAGCAACAGCTCCAAAACCTGAAAGATCTGGAGAAGATCAGTATGGAGGAGTGGGCCAAAATCCCTGCTGCAGTGTTTGCACACTTGGTCAAGAACTACAGAAACGTCTGACCTCTGTAATTGCAAACAAAGGTTTCTGTACCAAATATTACGTTCTGTTTTTCTATTGTATCAAATATTTATTTCATGCAATAAAATGCTAATTAACCCCTTTACCCCCGAGGGTGGTTTGCACGTTAATGACGAGGCCAATTTTTACAATTCTGACTACTGTCACTTTATGAGGTAATTACTCTGGAACGCTTCAACGTATCCTCCTGATTCTGAGATTGTTTTTTCGTGACATATTGTACTTCATGATTGTGGTAAAATTTCTTCGATATCACTTGCGTTTATTTGTGAAAAAAATGGAAATTTGGTGAAAATTTTGAAAATTTAGCAATTTTCAAAATTTGAATTTTTATGCCCTTAAATCAGAGAGATATGTCACACAAAAGAGTTAATAAATAACATTTCCCACATGTCTACTTTACATCAGCACAATTTTGGAACCAAATTTTTTTTGTTAGGGAGCTATAAGTTGACCTGCAATTTCTCATTTTTCCAAAACCATTTTTTTAGGGACCACATCACATTTGAAGTCACTTTGAGAGGTCTTTATGACAGAAAATACTAAAAAGTGACACCATTCTAAAAACTGCACCCCTCAAGGTGCTCAAAACCACATTCAAGAACTTTATTAACCCTTCAGGTGCTTCACAGGAATTTTTGGAATGTGGAAGAAAAAAATTAACATTTAACTTTTTCACAAAAATGTTACTTTACACCCAATTTTTTTATTTTCGCAGCGGTAACAGGAAAAAATGGACCCCAAAATTTGTTGTGCAATTTCCCCTGGGCACGCAGATACCCCATATGTGGGGAAAAACCACTGTTTGGGCGCACGGCAGGGCTCGGAAGGGAAGGAGCGCCATTTGACTTTTTGATTGTAAAATTTGCTTGAATAATTAGCGGACGCCATGTTGCGTTTGGAGAGCCCCTGATGTGCCTGAACAGTGGAAACCCCCCACAAGTGACCCCATTTTGGAAACTAGACCCCCCAAGGCACCTATCTAGATGCATAGTGAGCACTTGGAACCCCCAGGTGCTTCACAAATTGATTCGTAAAAATGAAAAAGTGGAAAAAAAAACACTTTTTCATTTTTACGAATCAATTTGTGAAGCACCTGGGGGTTCCAAATGCTCACTGTGCATCTAGATAGGTGCCTTGGGTGGTCTAATTTCCAAAATGGGATCACTTGTGGGGGAACTCCAATGTTTAGGCACACAGGAGCTCTCCAAACGCAACATGGTGTCCACTAACAATTTGAGCCGATTTTCCATTCAATTTGATAGCGGACACCATGTCGCGTTTGGAGAGCCCCTGATGTGCCTAAACAGTGGCGCTCCCCCACAAGTGACCCCATTTTGGAAACTATAACCCTCAAGGATTTTATTAAGGGGTTTAGTGAACATTTTGAACCCAGAGGTACGACACAGAATTTGATAACATTAGGTCATCATATTGAATAAGTTGTCATTACTCTTGAGCGCAAGTGCTCGCTACTTGAGCTTGCATCGGGTACTCAGGTATGCACCATGTATCACGGGTGCTCAAGTGAAATGCTCGAGTCCTCGCCCGCATGTTTCACGGTTATTAGACACCCCAAAAAAAACATGCGGGGATCGCTCGTGCATGGCAGGCAATCCCCGCAAGGTTTTTTTGGCCGCAAAGCATATGGGGCGGAGACTCGAGCACCCGCGATACTCATACCCGAGCACCCGATGCAAACTCAAGTAGCGAGCACTTGCGTTCAACACTAGTTGCCATATCGCCATCTTTTTTTTTTTTTTTTTCTTTTTTTACTTTTGAAAAAAAAAATACCCCCAACCCTAACATTAGCACAACCCCAACCCCAGCCCTAGCGTTTATTTTTTACTGCGCTCCTCGTGCGGTATAAGTGATGATATTACTTTATTCTTCGGGTCGGTGCGATTACAGCGATACCAGAATCATATCGGGTTTTTATGATTGACAGCTGTCACACACTAAAAGACACATATTTTGTAAAATCTAGTTTTTGCATCGCCATATTTTGGCCGACAGAGTCATGTGACGGCTTGTTTTTTGTGGGATGAGTTGACGTTTTTATTGGTGCCATTTTCAGGCATGTGACATTTTTTGATCGCTTTCTATTCCAGCTTTTGGGAGGCAGAATAAACAAAAACCAACAATTCAGGAATTGTGTTTTTTTACATTTTTTTATTCATACTCCGGGTGTGGTAAAATTGGTAAGGTAGCTTTATTCTTCGGGTCAGTACGTTTACAGCGGTACCACATTTATATCGTTTTTTATGTTTTGGCGCTTTTACACAATAAAAGCTATTTTATAGAAAAAATTATTTTTTTGCATCGCTTTATTCTGAGAGCTGTAACTTTTTGATTTTTCGGATGATGGAGCTGTATGGCAGCTTGTTTTTTGCGGGACGAGATGACGTTTTCAGCAGTACCATTTTACTTATATTCGTCTTTTTGATCGCGTGTTATTCCATTTTTTGTTTGGCGGAATGATGATAAAGCATTGTTTTTTGCTTTTTTTTTTTTTTTTTTTACCATATTCACTGAAGGGGTTAACTAGTAGAACAGTTTTATAGGTCAGGTTGTTACGGACGCGGCGATACCAAATATGTGTATTTTTATCGTTTGTTTGGTTTTTTTCATAATAATATTTATTGATGGGTACATTATATTTTTATTTTTAGAGGATTATTTTTTTTTTTTACAATTTTTTTTTTTTTTTTTTTTTTTTACTTTCTGGGAGTTTTTTTTACTTTTTTACTTTGTCCCACTCTGGGACTTTCACTTTTTTTATTCTGATCACCTGCATGGCACAGGAATGCAGCACCATCCCTGTGCCATGCAGGCAGTCAGCGCTGGACAGGGAGAAGATTGTTTGGAGATGCACTGCGCATGTCCAAACAATCTTACTGCTGTCTGGTGACCCGGATGTTGTCATGACGACATCGAGTCGTCATGGCAACACCCGGGAAGCCTCGGCAGACAGCGCTGGAGGCCGGAAGAGGAGGTGAGTATTCCGATCACCTCCCCTTGCCACCGCAATGCTGCGATCGACTTCGATCGCAGCATTGCGGCGGTTAATGTGCTGGGAGCGGTGCGGGACCGCTCCCTGCACATAGAACCGGGTGTCAGCTGTGACAATCAGCTGATACCCGGCGGCGATCGCGCCCGCACAGCCTGTGTGTGCGCGCGATCGCGATGACGTACTAATATGGGTCAGGCTCTTAAAGCCCAGGGCACAGACGCGTATTAGTACGTCATGGGCTTTAAAGGGGTTAATTATGTAGAAATCATACAATGCGATTTTCTGGATTTTTTTTAGATTCTGTCTCTCACAGTTAAAGTGTACCTACGATAAAAATTACAGACCTCTCTATTCTTTGTAGGTGGGAAAACTTGCAAAATCAACAGTGTATTAAATACTTATTTTACCCACTGTACATGTAATAGGTGGCACTAGTGTTTCTGTGCTATTCCTCTCTGAAGAGACTATTTGCACACTACAAAGTAAGTATTGGATGATAACGTAATATAGACAAAAGGAACAGGCAAATGTACACATGTTTAACAGAATATTTAGGTACATCAAACAGAGTGGTTCACGCCAGTGTTGATGATACAGTGGTGGCCAAAAGTATTGGCACCCCTGCAATTCTGTCAGATAATACTCAGTTTCTTCCTGAAAATGATTGCAATCACAAATTCTTTGGTATTATTATCTTCAGTTAATTTGCTTGCAAGGAAAAAACACAAAAGAGAATGAAGCAAAAATCAAATCATTGATCATTTCACACAAAACTCCAAAAATGGGCCAGACAAAAGTATTGGCACCCTCAGCCTAATACTTGGTTGCACAACCTTTAGCCAAAATAACTGCGACAACCGCTTCCGGTAACCATCAATGAGTTTCTTACAATGCTCTGCTGGAATTGTAGACCATTCTTCTTTGGCAAACTGCTCCAGGTCCCTGATATTTGAAGGATGCCTTCTCCAAACTGCCATTTTGAGATCTCTCCACAGGTGTTCTATGGGATTCAGGTCTGGACTCATTGCTGGCTACCTTAGAAGTCTCCAGTGCTTTCTCTCAAACCATTTTATAGTGCTTTTGGAACTGTGTTTTGGGTCATTGTCCTGCTGGAAGACCCATGACCTCTGAGGGAGACCCAGCTTTCTCACACTGGGCCCTACATTATGCTGCAAAATTTGTTGGTAGTCTTCAGACTTCATAATGCCATGCACACGGTCAAGCAGTCCAGTGCCAGAGGCAGCAAAGCAACCCCAAAACATCAGGGAACCTCCGCCATGTTTGACTGTAGGGACCGTGTTCTTTTCTTTGAATGCCTCTTTTTTTTTCCTGTACACTCTATGTTGATGCTTTTTCCCAAAAAGCTCTACTTTTGTCTCATCTGACCAGAGAACATTCTTCCAAAACGTTTTAGGCTTTCTCAGGTAAGTTTTGGCAAACTCCAGCCTGGCTTTTTTAGGTCTCTGGGTAAGAAGTGGGGTCTTCCTGGGTATCCTACCATACAGTCCCTTTTCATTCAGACGCAGACGGATAGTACGGGTTGACACTGTTGTGCCCTCGGACTGCAGGGCAGCTTGAACTTGTTTGGATGTTAGTCGAGGTTCTTTATCCACCATCCGCACAATCTTACGTTGAAATCTCTCGTCAATTTTTCTTTTCCGTCCACATCTAGGGAGGTTAGCCACAGTGCCATGGGCTTTAAACTTCTTGATGACACTGCGCACGGAAGACACAGGAACATTCAGGTCTTTGGAGATGGACTTGTAGCCTTGAGATTGCTCATGCTTCCTCACAATTTGGTTTCTCAAGTCCTCAGACAGTTCTTTGGTCTTCTTTCTTTTCTCCATGCTCAATGTGGTACACACAAGGACACAGGACAGAAGTTGAGTCAACTTTAATCCATGTTAACTGGCTGCAAGTGTGATTTAGTTATTGCCAACACCTGTTAGGTGCCACAGGTAAGTTGCAGGTGAGGTTAATTACACGAATTAGAGAAGCATCACATGATTTTTCAAACAGTGCCAATACTTTTGTCCACCCCCTTTTTAGGTTTGGTGTGGAATTATATCCAATTTGGCTTTAGGGCAATTCTTTTTGTGTTTTTTCATTGAAGACAAATTAAATGAAGATAATAATACCAAAGAATTTGTGATTGCAATCATTTTCAGGAAGAAACTGAGTATTATCTGACAGAATTGCAGGGGTGCCAATACTTTTGGCCACCACTGTATGTGCTGAAGTCAGATTTGCAGTGTAGTAAGATTTGCGGTGTAGTAAGATTTGTGCTGTTGTAAGATTTGTTGTGTAGCGAATGCCGCCTCTCGTCATGAATTTGATGAGCAGTGGTTAACATGACCCCATCCCACCCACTTTGTTGGATGTGGGCGAAAATGGTGTGAGAACACCAAAGTCGCATACTTTTATACACAGCTGCAAGTATTGCCAAACATTGTGACTTTTTAAAGCTTTTTACGCCAGAATACTTTCATTCATTCTTGTACTTCAGCAAAGCAGGAATTTAGAGCTGAAGATGGGTCATTGACTCACATTGGCTTACATATTAGGTTTAAATGGGTATCATCGACATAGCACTCCAAATTGCTTTGTCTAAAGATACTATCAACTAATTTAGAATCTAGTTTTATAAAACTAGCCCTTTCTAAAACTTGCTCTGTGAAGAGCAGGGAAGTGATAGGTCTATAGCATCCGAGTCCATGGGGGTCAGATTCTTTAGAAGAGTTCCCATGACTGCTTCCTACAATAGATTTGGGAAGATCTCACAATGTATAGATGAGTTAACTATGTTTTTGATTGACAGAACAAGCATGTCAGGACATTATAGTGACTCCATGCCGGAGATCAGGTCGAATGTTGTCCTACGAACACAAAGACAGATGTTTATGATCTCAGATTTACCCAGCAAATCAAATTTTACCTGTGGAATAAATGTGTTAAAAATGTCTTTGATGTAATTTTTTGTTGATCATTTGGATGCCAGAACAGATAGCAGAAACTTTGTCCATGAAGCAATTGGCAATCTTTCACAGAGTTGTTGTGATGATGGAATAATAGATCTTAAGCAGTGTTGAATGCAGAATTCATTTACTGTCCGGAATAGCTGTTCTAGACCGTTGCTTGCATTTGTGTTTACTTGTAAGAGAAAGGTCAATTTTTCATGTGTTGGTCTATTGGTCATTCCTGAGGTGGAGAGCCAATGAGTCTTTGATCTCTGGGGACTGGTGTTTTCATCATTAACATTAACATTTTTGCTTTTTTTTTTATTTATTTTTTTTAAAAAAACTCTTTTGTCAAACCAGGGTGCAAGGTGTTTTGGGGTGAAAGTTCTGGTGCGCCAGGAAGAAATAACGTCTTACAGCACCATAGCGTTAGAGTCCGAAATAGGGTCAGTCTGCCATTTGAGACAGATACTGTTTCTTATTTCTTGGATTACTGCTAATCTCTTTTTTTCTGTAGAAATTTGAGCACCTATACATTCAACTGAGTTAGTTGCATCAAGGAATAGCATGTATACATTTAAAGTGGATTTGAAACAGATAGCCAACCCACCTTCCTTCTGTCCCTTGTGGAAAAGTAATGATAATTATTGGGTATTGTAGCTTCTTATATGGGGCCTGTATTTCGTTTGAGCCACATTTCAGTAATAAATGTTAAATCATGGTATTCGAATAGATCATGTATGGTAGTTGTTTTGTTGCTAATTGATCTTTGCATTGCAGTGAGTCCAGTTCAGTTTTTTTAGATTTGCAGAAAATGTACTCTGTGGATTGAATGTCCCTTATTATGTTCTGGGGTCCAGGGCATAATAAACACAATATGTAGACAAAAAAAAAAATACTGACCTTACCACTCACCTCTGATGGTCACTGTCCCCCGTATAGTCTTTGGCACTTCATCTTACTGCCACGCTGATACCCCATGCATCTTCCCTTGCCTAGTCGCGGCCAGAAATCTTGGCATATCACAACATCATGATATGCAACGCAATCCCACGACATGCACGCTTTACTGCAATTTCCATTCACGACTAGGCCTGAGATATCCCTGGCCTAGTATGAATGGAAATCTTGGCCTAGCATAAAGATGCCCAGGGTTTCAGCACATGGCGGTGGTAAAAAGAGGCGTCATTACCATTTGGGGAAGAGTAAGCAGCGAAGGTGACCAGAAAGGCAAATGGTCAGGTTTTTTTTTGCTTTTTAATCTTTTGCCAGCCCTCTACAATTAAGCAAAATGGCCGCTAGCTACCATATTGCTGAATTCATATGAAAATAATTACAAAAAAAATCTGCATTCTGTACAATATGGATTTTTGTAACATTTTAAGTAGAAATCAACTCAAATAAATTCGCCCAACTCTTACTGCATTGCTGACTGGTTGAGAGAGGAGGAAAAAAATATTTTTGTTTTAACAACCTTTCAACAAACTTGGCATTATAACAATTTGTGCATACTTTATTGACTAGCATACAAGTATTTTCTTCTCATACTTTGATCTGGGCAAAGGTTATGGTGAATGGAAGAGGATGCGAGATGTGACCGTCATCTATTGTGAATAGCAAATCCTGTTTTATGCGCTGTATATACAGTAAACATGTAATACACCTGAAAAAGTGCTTAATTGACATTAAAATGAACATATGTATTGTAATATAATAGTGACTTGCAGTGCCCATATTCAGTCTTTTGAGCATCTGTTAACCACTTCATTACATATCCTCTATAACAGGGGTGGGGAACCATTTTTCTCTGCAAAGGGCCATTTGGATATTTAAAACATCCTTCGGGGGGGCAAACAAAATTATCAACTAGAAAATTACCCTGCTATATTTGGTTAAGCATTTAATTACCTCACCCCTAATGTGATGCTTGGAACGGCTTCTCTTTGGTGCGGGATGTTAGGTGGTATGGATGATGTTGCTACTCGTAACTGCTTTTCCAGGTTTACATCAGTCTTGAGCACAGGAGACTCTTTGCAACGTTTTATAAAGAACTCGCAGCAGTCAGTCGTACTGAACACAGATGCATATTACACTGCAGGTCTCTTCACAGTGGGAAATTCATGACGGCTCATGTTATATTTATAGAACTCAAGAAGTGGGAGATCAACAGTATATACATCACATAGGAGACACCGAGACCGCTGTACATACAACACATAGGAGGCACCGAGACTACTGTGTATATATCACATAGGAAACACTGAGACTGCTGTATACATCACATAGGAGACACACCAGGGCTGGAGTATATACATCACATAGGATACACTTTGGCTTAAGCATATACACATCACAGGAGACATAGGGCTAGGGCATATACATCACAGGAGGTGACATGGGGCTGTGATAGATACATCACAGGAGACATGGGACTAGGGCATATACATCACAGAAGGAGACATGGGGTTGCAGTTTATACATCACAGGAGGAGACATGGGGCTGCGGATTATACATCATAGGACAGAGGCTGCCGCTGTGGTCTTCTGTGGGAAGGGAGGGCATTGCGCAAATTCCACCCACAAGGTGTGTCTTGACGTTGGCACTGGCCAGGATGTAATCTTTAATTCTTTAATTGTACGTGCTGTAGGGTTCAGTAGTGTGCTCGCGCTTGCAGAGCAAAAAGAAATTAAAGGGCCGGCTGCGGTCAAAACTCTGTTGTAGACCCGAATACTGCAGTCCCAGGGAATCTGCCCGGGGCCAGAGAAAATGTCATTGAGGGTTGTATACGGCCCTCGGGCCTGAGGTTCCCCACCACTGCTCTATAAGAACTGCACTCAGACAAGTTTTATAGAGACAGTTGGTGAACGTTGTTTGAACAGCTAATATAGAAAAATTGAGAATGATTGCAGCATCTAGTTTATAAAGACACAGATTCTAGATTATGACTGGTACCTTCAGGGGCTTTTATAACATCCAAATTTAATCCATAGGCATTAGTTTGGAGATCTCTCTCCTCTTGTAGCTTCCACTCTTTTGTAAAGGCCTTCTACTAGTTATTGAGCATGCATATGGGAATGTTTGCCCATTCATCCAGAAGAGCATTTGTGAGTTCAGACACGGATGTTGGAGGAGAGGATATTCTAGTTCATCCCAAAGGTGCTTGATGGGTTTGAGGTCAGGGCTCTGTGAGACCAGTCAAGTTTTTCCACACCAAACTCACCCAACCATACCTTTTAGAGACCTTACTTTGTGCACAGCAGCACAGTCAATGCTGGAACAGAAAATGGCCATCCCCAAACTGTTCTCAGAAAGGTGGAAACATGCAAGTGTTTAAAATGTCTTCTGGGTATGCTGAAGCTTTAAGATTTCTCATAGCATTATCCTTCCTCCACCAAACTTACAGTTGGCACAAAGCATACAGACAGGTCATGTTCTACAGGGAATCGTCAAACTCAGACTCATCCTTCTTACTGCAGTGATGTAAGGCTTGCATGCAGCTGCTCGGCTGTGGAAACCAATGTCATAAAGCTCAGGGTGCCGATGTTAATGCAGGGAAGGTTTGAAAATCCTCTGAGCATTGGTGACTGTTATGCACTATGGTCATCAGCACTCAGTGACTCCACTCTATAACTTTATGTGATGTCCACTTCGTGGCTTAATTGCTGTGGTTCCTAAACTCTTCCACTTTTCAATAATACCACTCATAGCTGATGGTGAAATATTATATATTTGGAAAGGAAGACATTTCATAAATTTGACTTGTTACATTGGTAACATGATCATCCTATTACAGAACTGCAGTGGTATCAGTGAGGTCTTTAGAATGACTCATTTTTTCATTAATGTTACTACAGGCAGATGGAATGGCTAATTGATTTACTTTATACAACTTTGTTAATGGAACTTAATTCAAACCTGAATTTATTGGTTAAGACGTGTGTCCCAATATCTTCATCCTTCTAGTGTATATACACACGTACATATACACATACAGTACAAACAATTTGTCAAGCATACGTTAGCATCTTGGATCCAAATACTCTGCACAGTCCTTCCTTGTTGTTAAGGAGGTTTTTTCAGCTTCTTATTAGCAGGATGAACTGCTCATAAACAACCTCTGTGCGTGTCACACAGCTCTGTCATTCGGAGTGACCTGGCCTTTTGTCTGATTGATTGCTGTGCTGATAACATCATAAGGAATCTGCACCCTAAGGCGAGCACAAACTTATTGGAAATCAGATGCTATTAGCTACACTGCATCCCCAAGCAGTTTACTTCCTGGAAAATATTCAAGATTTTCTCAGTCTTAATGTCAGTTTCATATGTGAAATTCTATATCTGTTATTGAACAATTTAATGCTGTTGGTAAACTTTTCTTTAGCCGACTTTTTCTCGCTTATAATATTTTTCTTTCTATGATACAGGCCAGGAAAAAATCGTATCAACAATGTCACACGAGCCCCAAGAGAGCAGAGCCTGTGCCGACACGACTGAAACGACGTCGGCACCAGAGGTGAGTATAAGTATTCAGAAGAGGTTGTCCAAGTAGTGGACAACCCCTTTAAACTGCAGATGATTTTCTCCTTGTGTTCCAGTTGGTTGAAGATGTAACACAGGTACTTTAGATGCAGTGACACAGAAACACAGAGCAGCCAGTACAGGGTTAATAAACAAGGGGGATTTACTGTAACAGGATCAATCTCCATGCAGGGAGTAACAGGGAAATATGGGGACAACAAGGAAGTAGCAGGTAATATGCTATAACTGACAATCCACAGTTGGGCTAGATGTAGCAGAGTCGACACGGTTGTATTCGGCAGTTTTACACTTAGCTGACTCTTGCTCCTCACAAGGCAGTTGCCGGCTGGTGCCGGTGTTGCTTTCTTCCGGCTTCCCCACCTAAACAATGCTCCGTCTTCTGGCGGCAGCGGGCGGTCTCCAGTTTGACCCGCTGAGCCCCTAGTCTATAACAGTGCACCTCACTTGCTCGGCTCCAGGGATCCTGCGTCTCTTCTCCCTCTAGTCGGGCTTGACTCCCACTGTCCACTGCTGTTTTTCCCACGCAAAAACTCCTTTTCCACCCTCTTTCTAGACACGAGCTCAGCTCCCCGGTCACCTGACTCCTCAGCTCTCTCCATGGACACACCCCCAGCTTCCCGGTCACCTGACTCCTGTATCGCAGTCTGTTTTCCCCCTGCAACAAGAGGCACGGCCCCGGCAGTTCCGGACCCCTTGTTCTGAAAGTACTTACACCCCGGTCTTCCCCCTTACACTCCCGCTCTCCTTTAACTCGCCATTCCACGGGCGAGAGTTCCTTTACCAAACGTTCACATTCTTGGACTTCCTGGACGATAAGTTGCCATATAAATTGATCTTGCTCGTAACGGTGAGGAGGCACTCCTGCTGTTGTCCGTTCTGACCGGCGTAACTCAGTTTGACCGATGGGTGCAGGGTCACTTGGATTCCCAATCTCCGCCTGCCCGGTGGCCTCAACCGATGGTGTTCCCTCGCCACCTGCACTGGGGACTGCAGGTAATCGAGTGCTGGGACTCGGAGGTAGAATCAATAATTCTTCATCCACATCGTGGCTTGGGGCAACTGTGACAGGACCCTCTCTAGAAGCAGGTGATTCTTCTTCATCCTCGTCATCTTTAGACAGACAGGGCCGCAGCATACTACAATGAACCACTCTGGTAGGGGCTCCTTCAGCTCCCTCGGGTTGAACTTCATACACAGGTCCTTCAGCGCCAAACCTGCGCTTCACTTGGTGTGGGGTCCGTTCCCACCGCCTACTCAATTTGCCCCGGGGCTGCCTGTCTTGAACCAACACCTGCTCCCCGGGCCTCAGAGCTGTCCCTCGAAGAGGCAATGTCTCATGATGTTTGAGCTCCCAAAACTTTTGTTGTACCAACCGTCAGAGGGTCTGCAGTCGATGCCGGTGTTCTCGGACCCAGGAAGACATTCCAGTCCGTGGGTAGTCCTCCTCGGGGTCCAGCTCTAACTTGGTAATCTCTCGCCCCTTTCGCCCGAACAGTAAGGTATAAGGAGTGAACCCCGTTGTACTATTCACTCGGTTGTTGTAGACCCACACCAGCTCGGCTAGAAACTCAGGCCATTGCAGCTTCCGATCTTCCTCCAACGTGCGGAGCATTTGGATCAGTGTCCGATTAAAGCGTTCACAGGCCCCATTTGCTTGAGGGTGATAAGGAGTAGTCTGTGACTTCTCAATCCTGTACAACCGGTGCAGCTCTTCCATCACCCGGCCCTGGAAGCAGGCGCCTTGATCGGAATGGATCCTCTTTGGGCAGCCGTAAACCCGAATGAAGTCTCAGCAGATGGCCTGCACAGTTGATTCGGCGGTCTGATCTCTGGTCGGGGTCACCACCGCAAACTTTGTGAAGTGGTCTGTCATTACCAGGCAATGTTCATACCCGAGTTGCGCCAGTCCAACAGTCAAATAGTCGATCATCAGCACCTCCAAGGGGGCAGAAGTCACAATGGTTTGTATGGGGACCCGCTGCTCCGGGGGCTTAACCAGCTCACAGCTCCGGCATCTTCGACAAGTGTCTTCTATTGTTGCTCACAGTCGGGGGTGATACACCAGCCTCTGCAACCACTGAAATGTCTTCTCTGGTCCGAAGTGAGCCCCTCGTTCATGAGCCTCCTTAGCCACTACTCCGACCAACTTCTCTGGGATCACCACTTGCCAGGTGGTCCCGAACTCTTGCAGTAGCTGTACCCATCGGTACAGCAGCCCGTCTCGCAAACACAGTCTCTCCCATATTGTACCAGCATTTTCAGCGCTCCCGGGGACAGGGTACTCCTCTCCTCTCGACTGGGGTCCTGCCTCAAAGCCACCCATTGACGTAACTGAGCAACTTCTCTGTCAGTCTGTTGAAGTCGGACCCAGTCATCTCTTGGCCGCCCTAGCACTTGTTCTTCCGACATCTCTCCGATCTGTCCCTGCGCTACGACCAGTGGTCCCATGAAACTTCGTAAGCTAGGGATCTCATCCGCCTCTAAATCTTCATCGCGGTCATGATCAGGCCGTTCATATGTCACTCTGGAGAGGGAGTCGGCGTGAGTATTCTCTGCCTTAGACCGGTAGGCAATTTTATACCGGCTCCTGGCCATGCGGGCCATCCACCGCTGCTCCAGGGCCCCCAACTTCACATTCTCCAGGTGAGCCAAAGGGTTGTTATCTGTTCTCACCAGTACTTCGGACCCGGACAAATACTCTGCAAACTTCTCGGTCATTGCTCAAACCAGAGCCAGCAACTCTAATTTGAAAGAGCTATAATTATCTGGGTTCCTCTTGGAGTCATGAAGGGAGCGACTGGCGTATGCAATCACGCGCTCTTTCTCCTCCTGTACTTGGGATAACACGGCTCCCAGACCATGTAGGCTCCCATCAGTGTGGAGTATGAATGGTTGGGAGAAATCCGCATAGACAAGTATTGGGGCCTCGGTCAGGGCCATTTTTAGGGCACGGAAGGCCTCTTCTTGGCTGCTTTCCCACCGAATAGCTCGATTCTTGGAGCCCACCGGCACTCCCTTAAATAGCTCCAGCAATGGGTTGGCTATGCTGGTGAAGTTCTTCACGAATCTTCGGTAGTACCTGGCAAGTCCCAGGAAGGCCCGAACGTCCTTCACTGTCTTCGGGGTAGGCCAGTCCTGTACGGTGGCCACCTTTTCCCGGGTGGGCCTGACTCCTTCACCGGACACAGTATGACCGAGATATTCAATCTGTTTGCGGAACAGGTGGCACTTCAGGGGCTTCACCTTTAGACCATGACTCTGTAGGCGGCTCAGTACTTGCTCCAGTCGCTGGAGGTGCTCCTCAAAGGTGGCGGCATAGACAATTATGTTGTCAAGATAAATCAGTGTCCCCTCGAAGTTCAAATCACCCAGGCACCTCTCCATCAGACGCTGGAACGTCCCGGGGGCGTTAGTCAGGCCGAAGGGCATCCAATTGAACTCGAACAGTCCCATGGGTAATATGAATGCCATCTTCGCACGGTCATGTTCGGCCATGGGCACCTGCCAGTACCCGCTGGCCAGATCCAAGGAGGAGAAGTATCTTGCCTTCCCTAAGGCTGACAGAGACTCTTCGATTCGGGGTAGTGGGTAAGAGTCTCGCACTGTACAGGCATTCAGTCGTCTATAGTCCACACAGAACCACAGGGTCCCATCTTTCTTCCGGACCAGGACAATTGGGGCTGCCCACGCACTCTCCCGTATCACACCATTTTGTAACATATGGGCTAGCATCTCCTTAACCTCTTTATACATCTGGGGAGGTATCTGCCGGTATCTCTCCCGCACTGGGGTAGCGCTCCCCGTGGGAATCTCGTGGGTAATGGCTTCGGTGCAACCAAAATCATCCTCATGGCGAGCAAAGACTTCCTGGTACCGCTCCAGTACCTCCTCAACCTGCTGCACCTGTCTAGGTGAAAGTCCCGTCAATTCAGCCCGCATTCGTTCTAGGATTCTTCGTTCACCCTTCACACCTGCATGGTGGGATTCCGGTGACACGGTGACCGCCAGACTCCAGGGGTCTCCTTGTACAGCGGACAGCTGTACCGCATCAGGTCGCACCAACTTCTCTGGCATCCCCAGAATCTGGGCTATTTCCGCCCTGGGAGGGAGTGTGAGATCACCTTCACCCAGATTAACGCACCGCACTATAACATTGCCACCCTGGACGGAGGCCAGTGTCCGAGCCACCAGGAGTCCAGGGGGTACTTTGTCCATTGATGTTGGTTCTATCTATACTTCAACCCCCTCAAGAGGTGTGAAGGCCCGTGGGGTTAACTTGAGTACAGTTTGTCCTGGCGGTAAGGTGAGCGCCATAGCTGCTGGTACTATTACTTTCCCCAGGACCTTCCCTTCACTCGACGTCTCCTGAGCCTGTGTGGCTCTGATTAATTGTTGAAAAACCCTCCTTTGGGGGGTTTGTGAGTCCCACTGGTCTAGAGGAATCTCCTTCAGCTCACTAATCAGGATTTGCCCGATCTCTTTCAGAACATTCATTCCGAGGGTCCACTTCCGGTTCCCCCTGCGACCAAGACGACCCCTTTTTTTCCCACATCTTTTCCACACACTCAGATCTTCATCCACACCACCCCTGTGACCAGGATGAGTAATTGATTAGCTGCCGTGAGTCTAATTACTAGTCCCCATTCAGGCCGCGTTATCTCTGGAAATCGCTGTTGAAAATAGGCTTCTGTCATCGTAGTCACCTGGGATCCTGTGTCAATCAGGCAGTGAACAGCCCGATTGCTCATTTCGGCCCAGACAGTCGGGCTGGTGGAAACTAGGTACTTGGGACTTCCTCTTTCTCATTCCCTTTCCTTAGGCTCCGGGCTGTGTCCCCCAAACACGGAGCACGCTAGTTTAACAGCTGCCGCGACAGGGGCCGCCCTTGGCTACACAGCCCCTGGCGTAATGTCCTGCGCCTCCACACTTCCAGCAGGTCGTATCTCTGTCTGTGTAGGGCTGCCTCACTCCTCTACGGAACTCTCCTGCAGGGTGGGGCCTCAATTCAATTCTTTCCCTGACTGGGGCAATCGATCCGGGCATCTCTGGTGTCGGTGCAGGGGTCTTCTTGAGCCTGGACCATTCACCCCGCATCTCCTATATCTCCTTTCGCATCTCTCGAGCCCATTCCGGTTCAGCTGCAGGCGGAGCGGGTACCTCGTTACACCGGACCATCCCTGCCAGGGCCGTCACCCCCATCTCCTGCTCTCTCACACGTGCCTCCGCCCCCGCTTCTAGAAAAGTAATACATGGGTTAGCGCTCAGGCGCTCCCGCAAGGCCTGCTTCAGCTGCACATCCCTGAGGCCTGCCAAAAATTGGTCCCATAAGATCACGTCAGGGGGGCCCATTCCCAAATTCCACATGTCGTCTTTTCTAGTGATATAGGCATGCACCCTCTGTAATGCATTAACATACTGCGCCACAGTCTCCCCCTCCTGCTGCACTTGGTGAAGCAGCCGTATCCTCAGTTCTCCTACATTGGTGTGATCCCCATACATCTCCTCCAATATCCGCACCACTTTTTCTACAGTATCCCGGTCATGGGGAGGGCGGTACATCACGGATTGTCGGGCCTCGCCGTCCTGGACCAGTAAGGCTATTTCGGCTTGCATAGCTGGGGTCATCGGATGCATTCGTAACATACTCCTAACTCTCTCAACCCAGTCCCACAGCATCATATTGTCCCCAGTGAACTTTGGGAGATTGCTGAGCATGGCCCCCAGCGGCAAGCTAGATCTAGGGGCTCCCAGGATGGACTGATCTGCAGTGTCTGTGTCTAAAGACTGCATCCTGCCGACTACGCCAAATGTAACACAGGTACTTTAGATGCAGTGACACAGAAACACACAGCAGCCAGTACAGGGTTAATAAACAAGGGGGGTTTACTGTAACAGGGTCAATCTCCACGCAGGGAGTAACAGGGAAATATGGGGACAACAAGGAAGTAGCAGGTAATATGCTATAACTGACAATCCACAGTTGGGCTAGATGTAGCAGAGTTGACACGGTTGTATTCGGCAGTTTTACACTTAGCTGACTCTTGCTCCTCACAAGACAGCTGCCGGCTGGTGCTGGTGTTGCTTTCTTCCGGCTTCCCCGCCTAAACAATGCTCCGTCTTCTGGCGGAAGCGGGCGGTCTCCGGTTTGACCTGCTGAGCCCCTAGTCCATAACCGTGCACCTCACTTGCTCGGCTCCAGGGATCCTGTGTCTCTTCTCCCTCTAGTTGGGCTTGACTCCCACTGTCCACTGTCGCTTTTCCCATGCAAAAACTCCTTTTCCACCCTTTTCCTAGACACAAGCTCAGCTCCCCGGTCACCTGACTCCTCAGCTCTCTCCCTGGACACACCCCCAGCTTCCCGGTCACCTGACTCCAGTCTCGCAGTCTGTCTTCCCCCTGCAACAAGAGGCACGACCCCGGCAGTTCTGGACCCCTTGTTCTGAAAGTACTTACACCCCAGTCTTCCCCCTTACAAAGATGTCCAAAGAGTTAGAACTATATATTCCTCATGGTGTAATAACAGTAGGTTACGGGGTAATAATGGCTTCCATGGCCAAGGGATAAGAATCTTTTATTGGTTGTCATTGGTGCTTAATAAAATACTCTTTATTCCTTGTAGTCTAAGGTGGTAAAGGGGTTCATGGTAAAATTCTTAGTGGTCAGGTTTTTTTACAGAATGTGTTATATATTACAGGGAATATAATCTATCTAAAATAATATTGTTTTTCATTGTCATAGACCATTGTAAGGCTTCCATTTAATCTTGGAGCACACAGCAAGTGAAAGGTGATCATAATCAAAAGATAAAATACAATGCGAAAAATAAGGTACAACAGTGTTTGTGTTGCTTTAATAAAAACTTTTATTAACAAAATTCGTAAAATGTATCTATATACAGTATATACAGTGGGGAAAATAAGTATTTGATACACTGCCGATTTTGCAAGTTTTCCCACCTACAATAAATGGAGAGGTCTGTAATTTTTATAGTAGGTACACTTCAACAGTGAGAAACAGAATAAAAAAAAAATCCAGAAAATCACATTGTATGATTTTTAAATAATTAAATTGCATTTTATTGTATGAAATAAGTATTTGATGCAATAGAAAAATAGAACTTAATGTTTGGTACAGAAACCTTTGTTTGCAATTACAGAGGTCAGACGTTTCCTGTAGTTCTTGACCAAGTTTGCACACACTGCAGCAGGGATTTTGGCCCACTCCTTCATACAGATCTTCTTCAGATCTTTCAGGTTTCGTGGCTGTCGCTGGGCTAGTTGCCTAGCTTTAAGCTGAGTTCAGACGAGCATATGAAAAATCGTCTAATTTTCATTCAGAAAAAATTGGACGATTTTCATCCGAATTGTCATTCATATTCCATCCATATGCCATCTGTATGACTGGATTTTACATCCACGGGAAATCCGGATGGCATACATATTTATATATCAACATTTTAAAATGTACATAATCAAATAGTGTCCTTTGTTAATAATGCCAATATATCAGTAAATATTGTATATATATAATCTATATGGTGTAAGGCAGCGCTAGACATCATAATGGGGGATACTCGCTTCGCTGCGACCATCAATGCACGCGTGCAATGTCTTTCCGTTTTCAAACAATGCTCAGCAGTTTATTACTTCATAAACCGCATATGACCGGGTCCAACTCAGTGGCACGCCGACACACATATATATATAATATTCATGAGCCAAGTGACACACAGGCCCACTTGCTCCAGGTACAGCCTTCAGCAAGGTAATCATATAGCAATGTCCATATAACACAGGGTATTACCTTTGCCGGGTTTAGCTGTCTCAGTCCATTACTCCGCCACCACTGTGGCTTTGCGGCTTCCCAGGTAGGGGTCTCCAGCCGTCGTTCCCTCAAAAGGCCACTGACGTCCACACAGGATCCAGGCTTTGCCTTTCAGGACTCTTCCTCAAGCCTCTGCCTTCCAAGGCCACTAGCATCCACACAGGATCCAGTATTTGCCTTTCAGGCTGCCAGGCTTCACTCGGCCTCACTAGGCCTCTCACAAACGGTGTCCCACACACACGGAGCACAGGCCTCACGCCTCACACCGAACACACCTGTATCCCATCAAGCAGGGTTTATATATGCTTCCCGTGCACACACACACACTCTGACAGGACCTTGCTGATGTCACAGTCATGTGATCAGACAGACATTTTGTGCACGCAGGACCTGTGCTATGTCACAGTCATGTGACCAGTCACCTGAGGGGGAAGGTACATGGTCAGGTAAAACACATCCAGGACCATTACCGTAATGCCAGCAAGTCGCTGCATTACAATGGATTCTGATTTTTTTTGCGCACCCATAGACTTGTATAGGTGAGTCTCATTTGAAACTCAGAAGAGAATAGTGCATGCTGCAAAATTTTTCACATGGACACTCAGTCCATGTGAAAATATTGTCATCTGAACAGCCAGCCCTATTGAATTAAATGGTCAGTGTGCTGACAAGACCTAAAAAGTAGAGTTGTCGGAGAACTCTAATATTATGAAAGTGAAGCTTTGTAGAATACTAACCTTCTAGGCAGCACATATAAAATCTGACACCTCTGTAATATATCTTCAGTAAAATTTTTGTTGTCAAAACTTGTTTTTGAAAAATCTGTGGATAACTGGAAATCAGACCTGAGAAGCAGCAGACTGATGAAATTGGAGTTTAATAATCAGCCTATTTAGGAACATGGGTACTGGAAAAATTAAAATCTTTGAAGCACCGGTGCACTGCTAATAGTGGCATATCTCATGGCAGCTATGGGTCGTGACTCAAGGGGCCCCTCAGATGGAATCTTGATTCCAACAGTATCTTCATCCATAGGATGCAGATACAGTTAAACACAAAGGTGGAACAGAGAGCTGTCAACTCCCTGCACCACAATTTAGCCCATGCATCTGAATCTCAACACAGCAGGCGTGATGGCATCATTAAGTCCACCAGCTGTACAGAGCAGAGCAATGCATTGTGGGAATGGCGCTATTCCATTTTAGAAGTCAATACTTATGAGGACCATTAAACAATGTGGTGGTCTGTGGGGGCCATCATACTGTGAATAGGTCTGTGGGGCCCATCATATTGTGTGGGGGCCATCATACTGTGTGAGGGCATCATACTGTGTGCAAAGCTGTGGAGACAATCATACAGTGTGGGGGGCGTGTTGGGGACTGTGTGGGTAAACATACTTTGTGGCAGACTGTGTGGGCCACAATACTGTGTGGGGGTATCATACAGTGTGGGTGATGTGGGGGAGAATCATACTATGTGGTCGCTCTGGGGGCATCAAATTGTGTCGGGAGCTGTGAAGGCCATTATATGGTGTGGGTAACTGTGGTGGCCAACATATTATGTGGGGGAACCATACTGTGTGGTGGCATCATACTGAGTGGGGGGCTGTGTGGATCACCATACTGGGGGCGTAATCATTTGGATGGAGGCCATCAAACTGTTTGAGGGCTGTAGGACGTCATAGTGTGTGAGAGGCATCATACTCTATGTGTGAGAGCTTTAGAGGCCATCATAGTGTAGGCAAAGCTGTTAAGGCATCATATTGTGTTGAGGTTCACTGGGGAGGCCTCAATGTGGGTGTGGGAATTGGGGGCACAGCATAGCATACTGGGTTGGTGCACTGTGGGGACTTCATACTGTGTGTTTGGGGGGTACTCTATAATAGTTATGAAAGGGGTATCATAGTGGGTGAGAACACTAAAGGGCTTCAGTAGGAACACAATTATTGTGTGTGCTGCAATAAATGTCCATCTCATTTTCTTTAAGAGTTGGACATGATAAGAACAAAATGGACCACCGGACTAAATAGAGCTCAACTCCTGCTAGCGGAAGCACCGTGTATGCAGTAGGAAACTTATACATATTTTTATTCTTCATATATCAAATATACAGATCTTCAATTGGCAACAGCGCTGCCATTTTTAATCCAGTGATCCACTAAGAACAGGGCCGGCTCCAGGTTTTTGTGGGCCATGGGTGAAAAAGTCTCAGTGGGCCCCTTTAACACATACCACGATTCATGATGCACAGATACCGCAGAGAAATATAGATATAGTACAATGCCAAAGATTTCACTTCTTACATTACATGAGCGATATCTATTGTAAATTCTACAATAGCTCAGAAACCGGCGAATCCTCGCTGCGCACAGTGCAGACCGGACAGTATAGTCCTTTATACAGTATTATGGGCACCACATAGTCCTCTATACAGTATTATGGGCCCCATATATTGCTCCATACAGAATAATTGACCCCATGTAATGCTCCATACAGAATAATGGACTCCATAAAATGCTCCATGCAAAATACTGGTACCCATTTAACACTCCATGCAGAAAACTGGCCCCCATAAAATACTCCATACAGAGTACTGGCTCCCATAAAATGCTCCATATAGAATACTGGCCCCCATAAAATGCTCCATACAGGATACTGGCCTCCATAAAATGCTCCATACAGGATACTGGCCCCATATAATGCATCATACAGGATACTGGCCCCCATATAACGCTCCATACAGAATACTGGCCCCCATATAACGCTCCATACAGAATACTGGCCCCCATATAATGCTCCATGCAGGCTGTGCCCCCACATAATGCCCCATGCAGGCTGTTCCCCCCACATAATGCCCCATGCAGGCTATTCCTCCCCCCCCACATAATGCCCCATGCAGGCTGTGCCCCCACATAATGCCCCATGCAGGTTGTGCCCCCACATAATGACCCATGCAGGCTGTTCCCCCCTCCCCCACGTAATGCCCCATGCAGGCTGTCCCTCCCACATAATGCCCCATGCAGGATGTCACCCCCCCATATAATGCCCCATGCAGGATGTCACCATCCCCCATATAATGCCCCATGCAGGATGTCACCCCCATATAATGCCCCATGCAGGATGTCACCACCCCCCCGTATAATGCCCCATGCCTCCATACATTTAAAAAAAAAAATCAAATACTCACCTCAATTCTTCTCACCTGCTGCCGCTGCTCAGCTCTGACCTCCACGGTCGCTGGCATCTTCCCGCTCTGCGCTGTGACTGCACAGGAGAGGGCGCGGTGGAAAGACGTCACCGCACCCTCTGACCTGAGACATCACAGTGCAGCAGCCGCGGAAGACACCGGACCTGCTGCGGAGGCACGAGGAGGGGTAAATATTGTGCCGGGGCCCTGAGCAAGCAGGGGGGTTGGGGGGGGGGGGTCAGTATGGGCGCTGGCACCGCTCTCCTCCGCTCACAGGTCCCTTAGCGCGGGGGGGCCCCCCCGCCTGCTCCGGGCCCCAGTACTTGCCCTGGTGCTGACGCCGGGCCTGACTAAGAATTCACCATATCCTGCTACATTTCTGTCTTCTTCAGCCCGATAGCTGCTACTGCCTAATACTATCTCTATGCGACTACATACTCTGTGTTATGTCCCCTACACAACATCTGAAGGTAAGTGTGCCACCCACAGGGGGCAATGGGGGTTTCTCTGCTTGTGTACTGTACTTCTTCCTACATATCTACCTACCATCCACACTTTCATACTGTGATGCCCTATGAGCGCTCTCCTGCTTGCTTTTTACGTGTTTTTAATAGTTGGGAGGTATGCCCTTGTGACTGTGCCCAAACGCTGTGACCCCACGCCTACTCTAATGTTTTGTTTTGTTTTTTTGACAATTTGTCTGGCAAAAAACAAGCTCTCATACATATGAGGAAAATAAAAAAAAGTTATCACTATTTGAAAAAGAAGAGGAAAAAAAGAAAATGTAAAAATTTAAATTGGCTGCATCTTTAAGGGTTAAATCCAATGTAAGAAACCTTTGCCTGCAGCTCTGTTCTGTTATCTACACAATGCTAATGCTTTTACCTTTAGCATTTCATCAGCAATGAGCATAAAGCCGTATTCTACCTACATGAATACAGAATCTGAATAGAAATCTCATAATAAAATGTTTTGCTCATGTATTCCTCCCCATTAAGACTACACACACTAAACTTTGACTGAACTTTATTCTAAGGAATTTTTTGTTTTACATTAGATGTAATAATAGTTATGACTTTTCACATGATCTTGGTTGCTTGGAGGACTGCACTCTCGCATTCAGCATAGCGCTTCAGTAGAGGCTGGTAAATCTAGAGGGAGACATATAGGTAAGAATTAATAGAAAGAGAAAAAGACAAAGCAACACAAAGTCCAATGCATTGGGTGGACGGCTCACGATCCCCTGGCCCCTGGATCAAACAATATAGGCAGCACATCCATTTAATGGCAGGAGAAAAATGGTGAATTTATTCCATGTCTGAATAAGCACCGATGTTTCGGTTCTTACATTAAGCTTTAAAAAAGTTAAATGTAGAAACTGAAATGTTGCTGCTACGGCTCACATAGGAATGGAATAAAGTCACCATTTTCACCTGCAATTTGATAGACATGTGGCTTTTTTTGGATGACTAAGAATTAATATTATTTAAAGGATTGTCAATTTTCAAGCCAGGGTCCATCCTCGGCTCCTCACTGCTGCTCCAGTTTGGGTGGTTTGGCTGCCGCAGGGACGACAAGTCAACAGAACACATCACAGCTCTAGCTAATCAGTGAGCTCTGCAGCTATGTCGAGGTTGACGGCACGCGCCACTGAGCTCACTGATTGACTACAAAGGTCACACGTGCTGTTAATGTGATGTTACCGCTACAGCCTAAACACCAAAACTGGAGCAGCAGTGGGGAACCGGCACTGAACACAGCTGGGATGAGTACCTATTGGGTTTTGAGCTTACTTTCCTGAAAGTGGACAATCCCTTTAAGTTTTGCAACTTCTAAGAGAGTCTAGTGTCCTTACATCATCAAACTACCACCAAAAGTATAAAGAGAAGAGTGTTATCCAAATAAGGCTAGTTTCCGGTGAGTGTCGTAAGGATGTATCATTGAGCCCGTATTACAATCACAAATACCTACCTAACTCCACTTCTAGATACTAGTACTATGGAAAATGGATGAGGAAGCTACGAACACAATATCACTGATGAAGTAGACAGGTGTCTCTGAAACCCATGTTTACGTGGGTTTCCTCCAGGTTCTCCGGCTTCCTCCCACACTCCAAAGACATACTGATAGAGAATTTAGACTATGAGCCCTAATAGGGACGTGTCGAGAATGTCTGTAAAGGGTTGTGGAATTAATGGCGCTATATAAGTGAGTAAAATAAATAAATAAAATTTAGTTCACGTCTTTATAGTGTCTTATATATAATTTATGTGGGTGTTTTCATAAAGTGTGTTCTACTAATTTGATTATGTGCAAGTAGTGGTTTCTTGGTGTTGCTAATCCTTGGGTGGTCGAGATTGATACTTTGCAGAAGCTGAATTCCAGAGTGGAGAAATTTAGCGTCAGTGATATTTATTACTTAGATACTTGAACTATAAGCATGGTAAGGAACTATAATGTTATTTTTTTTTCTCAATATTGATTTGTGGGTAAATTACTGACATGTTGCTCATCTGAAACCATCTGTGTTCATCTGATATGAATTATCCTTTGACTGTTGCTGCATATGGATGTTCAAGTAACATTAAAGGGAACCTGTCACCAGAAAAAACGCTATTAACCTGCAGATATCGGGTTAATCTGCAGATTATTAGCATTATTAACCTGCCCGGTGCCTGCACTTAACCTAACGCTGCGGGGAGAAAATTAACTTTATTCCCCCCAGCAGTGTTCCCGTTTCAGTCACGGGGACGACGCCGGCGCTGGTTCAGTCACCACTCTAGGTATACAGAGCGGCCAGTGTAACCGCGCTCCTGGTCCCTGACTGACAGCTGAGCACAAATGCAGAGGAGGTGTCGCACAGGGCCGGGGGAGTGGTTAAAGCCGCCGCTCTGTATACTTATAGTTGTGACTCAGTCACCACTCTGAGAATACAATCCCCTGACTGACACTCCCTCTGCATTGGGGCTCAGCCTTCAGTCAGGACCAGGAGTGCGGTTACAGCCGTCGCTCTGTAAACTCCGAGCGGTGACTGAACCCTCGCTGGCACCACCCTCGTGACTGAAATGGGAACACTGCCGGGGGGGGAATAAAGTTAATTTTCTCCCCGCAGCGTTAGGCTAAGCGCAGGCGCCGGGCGGCATTGTAAAGTTATTAATCTGCAGATTAACCACATATCTGCAGGTTAATACCATTTTTTCTGGTGACAGGTTCCCTTTAATGTTACTCACACATATCAGTCATTTCCACCATTCTACCTCTCCATGAACCAAAGCCTCCTTCAATCTGAGTGATATACAATGGGTTTAGCAGAGGCCTGTAGTTCAGTGATGTTTTGTGACATGAGCTTCTATCATATGCTTATTACAAGGATATTTTCAACTACAAACAATACTCCTAAGGGAGGTACAGAGCAGTATGGGGGCATCAAATGGGGTCACATGAAGAGCTTATAGATGTCTAATATGTATTTGTAGGCACTGTATTTGTCTGTGCTGGGTATGTGTCATACAGGGTTAGGTAATGTACCCTACTTACATTTAAAGGGGTTTTCCCACGAACAAAACTTCATTTTAATCAATAGTTCTTGGAATGATAATAATTTCCACAATTGGATGTGTTTAAATAAAATGTTCCTGTGCTGAGATAATCTTATAAATGTGCCCCTGCTGTGTACTGTGTAATGGCTGTGTCTGACCGTGCAGGGACATGGTCTGATCATACCACAGACATTTCAGCAGGGGATTGCAGTGGGTTCTTTCTTTGAAGTAAAACATTGTTTAAAAACAGGCAGTGAAATGTTTTACCTTACAAAAAGAATCAGCTGTGATCCCCTGCTGTAATGTCTGTATACTATTTTGCTTCCTCCCCTGCCCAGGAGATATGGTATGATCAGATCATGTTCCTGTACGGTCAGACACAGCCATTACACAGTACACAGCAGGGGCACATTTATAAGATTATCTCAGCACATAATATGGTAGATAATATGTACAAATATGTGAGATTTGGAGTTTGACATATTTTTTTTATAGTAGACCAGAAATGAATATCAATACTATAATTATTTTATGCTACGCAAGTTTTCAGTAAATATTTTATATTTTTTATTATGTGATTTTTTTTTTAAATAAATTTTAGTTACTAGAGTATTTTACATGTTGGAGAAATTGGGCAAAAAACACAATTAATATTACATTTCCAATATGAATTCAATTAGAGATTCATCCACTAGTGGAAATGTCACACATGTAAATGTTCCCCGCTGTAATCTGGAGTATCAGTGTGAATCTTTCTCTATCATCTCTCACATCACCTTGATCTGTCCCAGTAAGTGCTAATAAATTCTTACCCCATCCTGAGACTTGTGACAGCCCCCGGTCAGAGAAATCTTTCTCCTTATCATTTAGATGTGGCAATGACAGGTAATTCTGCATTCACAAACTAAACTGTATTTGTCAGTCTGTTTACATATAAATCAGCATATTATTCTTGTGTATATCCATATTCCATAGCTTCACGGGAGTCCAGTCTCAGAACATAACTTGGATATATCACAGTATTGTGTGTAATAAAATATTTTATCTCTATTGTACAACTAAATAGCCCAATAATCCTGCCACACAAGGAAAAGATTTTCTGCCAAGAAACAAAGAGCCAACTTAAGTTTTATTTAATGATATGGTTAATGTCAGGATAATTATTGTACAATAATGAAGGAAGCACAGGGCTTTAGACAAAACTACAACCCACTTAATTTCCTGAACACAAGGCTAGAAGAAAGAATCAGTCTCCCGAGACACAATATTTTAAAGGAAATCGGTCACCAGGTTTTTGCTCCCTCATCTGAATGCAGAATAATGTAGGGGCAGAGATCTCAATTCCAGCGATGTATCACTTACTGGTCTGTTTGCTGCAGTTTTGACTAAAACCAGTTTTCTCAGCTGCAGATCTAGCAGTTCTCTGAATGCTGAGCTCTGTATAACTCCACCCACATCACTGATTGGCAGCTCTCGGTTTACACGTACATAGGCAGAAAGCTGCCAATCAGTGGTAAGGGTGAGGTTATACAGAGCTCATGAATATAGAGAACTACATGGCAGCATACTTACTAGTCTGATAAAACAGGGATTTTATCAAAACTACAGCAAACAGACCAGCAAGAAACACACCATGGGAATCAGGGTCCCTGTCTCTACATTATGCTGCTCTCAGATTAAAAGGCAAAACCTGGTGACAGATTCCCTTGAAATGAGGGCTGGAAAATAAACCTTTGGATATTTTTTAGGATGATTCTTAAAAATATCAACTAACATAATATAGAGCAGTTTAAAAATTAGATCAGAAAACTATCTAATATCCGCCAAGCCAGAGACTTCTTCCAAAGAGGACAGCTTACAAAGTCATCAGTACAAATCTTAGATTCCTTGGTCAGCAAAAATATACAGACAAGTGAATAGTCACATAGACTATAATAGGTACGAGTTCCATCCATGATAAACAAAGATAGAATTTATACGAGAAAAACTGGTGTCTGAATGACCCCTAAAATATACCCCAACTACACTGTGGCTGCTGGACATCACCCATATGTATGAAAAGAAGATCTGTTCTATCAAGAATTGCTGTCAGATTTTTTACTGCAGTAAATCCTCACTGATATGACTATACTGATATAAAACCATACAAAACCCAAGATAAAAACAAAATGAGCAAATAGGATTGGTTTTGTTTAGTGGCCAATGTGAACATGTGCCTATATGCTGCATGTACACCAACTTATATTCAAGTTCATCTCTTTTTTGTTTCAGGGTTTTGCACTCTGTGCAAATAAGGGTGTGACCTCCTTTTTCTTTGAGCTGGACATTACGCTTATATAGCTGGGTGTCCATTAGTCGGGTTCTCTGTCCTGCTTGGCCCTTATTCACATTTACGTCATTAGACACATGGTAAGGTTTTAATAGTAGAAGTTAGGACCGTCTCGAATAGGGTCACCTTGACGCGGTGGGATGGCTTTTACGTTTTTATGATCAAAATTATGTTAACTAAGTACCCTATGTAATTTTCATGTACTAGTGCTATTTATTTATTTATTTACTGCAGGGTATTTGCTCATTTTGTTTTTATCTTAGGTTTTGTCTGTTTAGTGGCCAGTGTGAACATGCGCCTACACGCTGCATGCACACCAACTTCTATTCCAGTTCATCTCTTCAGGTTTTTAATATATAAAAATGTCTAATATGTGTAAACTATTTCAGGTACCTTGTCAGCCTCAGGTCTTGGAGTGACTACTAACTTATGCTGAGGAGCTTGTAGAACTTCTCTAAAACTTGAGGATGAAGAAAGCGATGCGAGTCCTGAAATAGATAAAAAAAAAGAATTGCCCAGGTATTGTTGGTACCCATAAATGATGAACGCTATTTCTCTGATGAAATAGGTCGCACATTATGAAACTATATGGCCCTAATGTAAAGAAAAGTTAACCCCTTACTGACATCCATTGTACATATACGGTGAAAATCATTAGCCCAATACCCATGTTAAGAGTCTCGGAAAATGGTGACACAAGCAAATATTTATTTATTTATTTTTTACAAATTTCTGATTTTTTTTCACCACTAAAATTCTAAAAAAAAACTGGACAACTTTATTAATGCCGTAATTGTACTGATGAGTAGAATCATACTGCCAAGTCATTTTTACCATAAATTGTATGCCGTAAAAACTATTCCCAAAACACAATGTCAGAGTTAGGGGGTTTTAGCAAGTTCCCCACTTTTAGATTTTTTTTCCTATTTTCCAGTACACTATATGGTAAAATGAATAGTGTCATTCAAAAGAACAATTTGTAAAAAAAAAAAAAATCCCTCATAACATCTACACCGCGTGCAGAATTATTAGGCAAATTAGTATTTTGATCACTTTGATACTTTTTATACATGTTGTCCTACTCCAAGCTGCATAGGCTCGTTAGCCAACTACCAATTAAGTAAATCTGGTGATGTGCATCTCTGGAATGAGGAGGGGTGTTGACTAATGACATCAATACCCTATATAAGGTGTGCTTAATTATTAGGCAACTTCCTTTCCTTTGGCAAAATGGGTCAGAAGAAAGATTTGACGGGCTCTGAAAAGTCCAAAATTGTGAGATGTCTTGCAGAGGGATGCAGCAGTTTTGAAATTTCCAAACTTTTGAAGCGTGATCACCAAACAATCAAGCGTTTCATGGCAAATAGCCAACAGGGTCGCAAGAAGCATGTTGGCCAAAAAAGGCGCAAAATAACTGCCCATGAATTAAGGAAAATCAAGCGTGAAGCTGCCAAGATGTCATTCGCCACCAGTTTTGCCATATTTCAGAGCTGCAACGTTACTGGAGTATCAAATAGCACAAGGTGTGCGATACTCAGGGACATGGCCAAGGTAAGGAAGGCTGAAAAACGACCACCTTTGAACAAGAAACATAAGATAAAACGTCAAGAATGGGCCAAGAAATATCTTAAGACTGATTTTTCAAAGGTTTTATGAACTGATGAAATGAGAGTGACTCTTGATGGGCCAGATGGATGAGCCAGAGGCTGGATCAATAAAGGGCAGAGAGCTCCACTCCGACTCAGACGCCATCAAGGTGGAGGTGGGGTACTGGTATGGGCTGGTATCATCAAAGATGAACTTGTGGGACCTTTTCGGGTTGAGGATGGAGTGAAGCTCAACTCCCAGACCTACTGCCAGTTTCTGGAAGACAACTTCTTCAAGCAGTGGTACAGGAAGAAGTCAGTATCGTTCAAGAAAAACATGATTTTCATGCAGGACAATGCTCCATCTCATGCATCCAACTACTCCACAGCGTGGCCGGCCAGTAAAGGTCTAAAAGAAGAAAAAATAATGACATGGCCCCCTTGTTCAACTGATCTGAACCCCATAGAGAACCTGTGGTCCATCATAAAATGTGAGATCTACAGGGAGGGAAAACAGTACACCTCTCGGAACAGTGTCTGGGAGGCTGTGGTGGCTGCTGCACGCAATGTTGATCGAAAATAGATCAAGCAACTGACAGAATCTATGGATGGAAGGCTGTTGAATGTCATCATAAAGAAAGGTGGCTATATTGATCACTAATTTTTTTGGCTTTTGTTTTTGCATGTCAGAAATGTTTATTTCTAAATTTTATGCACTGATATTGGTTTACCTGGTGAAAATAAACAAGTGAGGTGGGATTATATTTGGTTTTTATTAGGTTCCCTAATAATTCTGCACAGTAATAGTTACCTGCACAAACAGATATCCTCCTAAGATAGCTAAATCTAAAAAAAAAACACTCCAACTTCCAAAAATATTAAGCTTGGATATTTATGAGTCTTTTGGGTTGATTGAGAACATAGTTGTTGATCAATAATAAAAATAATCCTCTAAAATACAACTTGCCTAATAATTCTGCACACAGTGTATGTGGACATAAAAATTAAAAATGTTACGGCTCTTGAAAGAAGGGGAGGAAAAAATTAAAAAGCAAAAATTTAAATTGGCCAAGTTTGGAACGGGTTAAACATCATGCATATAGTGGTACACAATTTGTTCTCTTGAAACCTTTATAGAGTGGACACATACAGAGAGGGCAAAAGGTAACATTACATTTTATCCTAGCCAGTTCTATACTTGCAAGGTAAAGAAAAGTGTTTTACATGGGGACACATTCATGACATTAATGGGGATCTCTCACAAGATTTCACAATACAAACTTCATATATTATTACAAAGATATCTTAGTCCTGATGCTGCTGGTATACTTACTGTGAGAACCTTTGAGAGTTACTGTATTATCCTTTTTAAAACTTTTCTTTATGATATTTGATGTGTTTTATGAATTGAGCTAGAGTAGGAAAACTTTTTAAAATAATTACCTCCTTCATGTTTAAGAGCTCTATATATAAATATCTCAATTTAAAGGAGTTTAAACAAATGAAGGGGAGCCATCAGGATAAATGAAGAAAGGGAGCAAAACTCACCTCGTGAATCCACTCTCTGCTAAAATACTGCTGCTTAGAAGGCCACCGATTAGCTGCAGGGTCAGGATACTGGTGGTCTGGCCGTCATCACTAGTGGTCCCATGGAGACACAGCGACAGCACTGGGGTGGAAGTGGATTTCCTGACTGAGATTAGCTTATTTTGTTCTTTTATCTAGATGGCATCCCCCTGCATTTTTATATTTAAAGCTGTAAAACTCCTTTACAGTATAACACAGATTGACATGGTAAGAGATTCTCCACTAACGATTATTGATGGCGGCTTTTCTCTGGTATATACCAAACAGCAATAACCGACAAGTTAAGTAAATTAATTATCTTGTGATAATGGCACCTGTCAAGTGGAGGAAAATATACAGTGGGTATGGAAAGTATTCAGACCCCTTTAAATTTTTCACTCTTTGTTTTATTGTAGCCATTTGGTAAATTCTAAAAAGTTAATTTTTTTTCTCATTAAAGTACACTCTGCACCCCATCTTGACTGAAAAAAACAGAAATGTAGAAATTTTTGCAAATTTATTAACAAAGAAAAACTGAAATATCACATGGTCATAAGTATTCAGATCCTTTCCTCAGTATTGAGTAGAAGCACCCTTTTGAGCTAGTATAGCCATGAGTCTTCTTGGGAATGATGCAACGAGTTTTTCACACCTGGATTTGGAGATCCTCTGCCATTCTTCCTTGCAGATCCTCTCCAGTTCCGTCAGGTTGGATGGTAATCGTTGGTGGACAGCCATTTTCAGGTCTCTCCAGAGATGCTCAGTTGGGTTTAGGTCAGGGCTCTGACTGGGCCAGTCAAGAATGGTCACAGAGTTGTTCTGAAGCCACTCCTTTGTTATTTTAGCTGTGTGCTTAGGGTCATTGTCTTATTGGAAGGTGAACCTTCGGCCAAGTCTGAGGTCCAGAGCACTCTGGAAGAGGATTTCATCCAGGATATCAATGTACTTCGCCGCATTCATGTTTCCTTCAATTGCAACCTGTCATCCTGTCCCTACAGCTGAAAAACACCACCATGTTTCACTGTTGGGATTGTATTGGGCAGGTGATGAGCAGTGCCTGGTTTTCTCCACACATACCGCTTAGAATTATCACCAAAAAGTTCTATCTTTGTCTCATAAGATCAGAGAATCTTATTTCTCATAGTCTGGGAGTCCTTCATGTGTTTTTGAGCAAACTCTATGCGGGCTTTCATATGTCTTGCACTGAGGAGAGACTTCCGTCGGGCCACTCTGCCACAAAGGCCCGACTGGTGGGGGGCTGCAGTGATAGTTGACTTTGTGGAACTTTCTACCATCTCCCTACTGCATCTCTGGAGCTCGGCCACAGTGATCTTGGGGTTCTTCTTTACCTCTCTCACCAAGGCTCTTCTCCCACGATTGCTCAGTTTGGCTGGAACGCCAGGTATAGGAAGACTTCTGGTGGTCCAAAACTTCCTCCATTTAAGGATTATGGAGGCTACAGTGCTCTTAGGAACCTTGAGTAATGCAGAAATTATATTGTAACCTTGGCCAGATCTGTGCCTTGCCACAATTCTGTCTCTGAGCTCCTTGGGCAGTTCCTTTGAGCTCATGATTCTCATTTGGTCTGACATGCACTGTGAGCTGTGAGGTCTTATATAGACAGGTGTGTGCCTTTCCAAATCAAGTCTTATCAGTTTAATTAAACACAGCTGGACTCTAATGAAAGAGTAGAACCATCTCAAGGAGGATCACAAGGAAATGGACAACATATGTCTTAAATATGAGTGGCTGAGCAAAGGATCTGAATACTTATGACCATGTGATATTTCAGTTTTTCTTTTTTAATAAATTTGCAAACATTTCTACATTTCTGTTTTTTTTCAGTCAAGATGGGGTGCAGAGTGTACTTTAATGAGAAAAAAAATGAACTTTTTAGAATTTACCAAATGGCTGCAATGAAACAAAGAGTGAAAAATGTAAAGGGGTCTGAATACTTTCCGTACCCACTGTATGCAATGAGTGACAAGTCAGTTCTTGAAGTCAATGAAAAATGGTCAAGAGTAAGGACCAATTTGTACTGGCTAGACACCTATGTCAAGCATTTTCAAAGCAGGGAGTCTTCTGGGTTTTACCAATATGCAGTGGTTGGTACCTACTAAAAGTGATCAAAAATAGAACAACCAGTACAACAGTGATATGCCAGGGTTATCTACGGTCCAGTGATGAGAGTGAGAAGTGAAGGTTAAACTATCTGGTCTGATTCTTCAGGAAAGTTATTAGGACTATTTGGACGAAACTACGACTATTTGGACGAAACTTTTGTTTTGCTTTTTCTTTGGCTCATACAAAGAGCCATAATCTTTTCATTTTTTCCCATCTATGTAGCTGTGTGGGGTTTTGCTTTATCTATGTATTTTTCAATGGCACCTTTTGGGGTACATATAACTTATAAACCATCTTTCATTAACTCTGCCTAGGAGGAAATGGTAAAAAAAAAACAATTCCATCATTATATGTTGAATTATAAACTTTTTTTTTTTTTTTAATTATATACTTTTTTGTGTTTTACTATTTTAAGCAAGAAAAGGTTTTTGCAAAGGAAATCTTTTGATTTTATAACTTGTTATTTTTTTGACAGATATAATTTATTATTTCTTCATCGACAAAGTTGTGTTACGGCTACTTTTTCGTGAAGTGAAGGGGGAGAACTGCAGTTTTCATTGGGACATTGTGGCATACATATGACTTTTTGATCAATTTTTTATTTTTTTCAAAGGGGAAATTCTGCCACTGTTTTTTAGTTTTATTTCTATTGTTCACCATGTAGTATAAACGTGTTGACTTTATTTCTGTGGGTCAGTTCAATTATGATGATACCACAATTATATTTTAGTCTTTACATTTATATAACTTTTGCCACATTCAAGAACATCTAAACAATTTTATTTTTCAGTCGCCGAAGCTGTATGATGTCTTGTTTTTTCGTGTAACGAGCTGTAAATTTGTGCCATTTTGGGATACAAGGTTTTTTTTTAATCGGCTTTTATTAGGTTTTTTTTTTAGTGGTAGGACAAAAACTATTTTGGCATTGTTTTTTATTTATTTATTTTTATATATACATATATATTTAAACATTCTAGTGTTTTTTTTTTAGTTTTTTATTTTAGTCTCTCTAGGGGAATTGAAATTCAGTGAGCGTGATTACTCATAAAATACAATGCCCTACTTATGTATTGCAGTGTATTATGCCTGTAAGCATTCCATAAGAACATGCCTTAGTTCAGGCCTAATAGGAGTAGTAAAATTGCAACCAAAAGCAGTGGTGATTTTACGAGTTCCAGAGTATATCAAGTTTACTTGGCGAGTTGGCTCCTGGAATGGAGCAGTGGCTGTGCATCTGAGTCATTGCTCCATCTATTCTCTATTGGACTGCTGGAAAAAATACAAAGTGCTAAACTCTAATCTCTGGTGGTCCCATTGATGACTCATTTCATAACCATATTCTCAAGTTAGTGGAGGTCTCATTGGTCAAAATCCAACCGATCCCCAGTTTGTCACCTAGCTAAAAGATTGAGTCACCAAGAACATGGGTTCGATAGTATCCAGTATGGAGTTTAATTCATTCACTGGCTTAGCAGGGAGCACAGGTGCTGGTGCTTTTTTGGCTTAGCCTAGGGTAAGTCACTGTTGCTGTAGAATTGGAGTCAGTTAAGTTTAGAGGATTATTCCCAACTCAGCAAGTTATTATTGATGCATGGCCACTGCTTTATTCACATGGGGAATTTCAAAGTCTCATTCGCAGAATCAGTTGAGGTTCCAGTGGTTGAATCCGCACCAATCAGCAAGTTCACCTATCCAAATAGGTGCAAACTTTTAATGTTAAGAATAAACCTTTAACCCTTGTGAGATATGAATTTTACTGTGGAAAGAAACCAAGTCATAGATTGGCAGTCGTAGCACAGATGAAGTAAGCTGGAACAGGACCAAGGGTCATCATCAGGAAAGCAGTCAGGATGCAACAAGTCAGTTGAAATAATTGGGCACATATAAATTGGTCATCATATCATGATTCTAATACGTAAATGAACATCTGGCAGCAGTAGCACACAGGTCATTCTAAATGTATTTGTCAAAATAATCTGCAAAACAAGAAATGTGAAATCCTATGCAGATGTATCTCGTTGAGCTTTATTTCCTTGTTATTTGGATACTACTGATAAATGATTATTCTTTGACCATATTGACCTGTTCTGCTGCTGACTGTCGAAAATAACACCAGGAATCGGAATGATTAAAGGAACTGCTGCTAGAAGGACACCATTAATGAGGGAATAGCAAGTAAGGTTACTTGGAAATTAGGATGCTGTTTAAGAAGAAAGATAACCTGGTCTTTTTCAAGCAATTCCTCATTCCTACTACACAAATGACTACTACTTCTATAGTCATGGTCACTGATGTGCTTGCTCCTCCCAGAGTAACTCCAAAGGTGTCTGTTTATTCCCCTAAATTTGCACCTGTCCATGCATTGATATACTGTAGGTTTTACAGCTAAGACTCATATATCCAAGTTACATTTAGTTAATCATTTTGCACTATATACCATACACTCATTTTAATCTACTTCTTGCACAATACTTACTAGAAAAATAAAACAAATTTGCCATTCTTGAAATTTATTCATGCTATACATATCCTTATTTATCCAAAATCCTGGAAAACTGATACATTAAATACATAATTCTAAATGGTGACATGGCAGTATTTGGATATTCGGAGTTAAAGGATTTGTCTCATCTTCTTTCATCAGGATTGCACCTCTGCTTCATTGCTTTCTGGTAGCTGAGAGTGGGGCGGTTTCCTGAAGATTGACAGTTTGGACCAGCAGCATGGTCCCACTAAGGGGCGAACATATCATTGGAGCAACCTGTGCAGATGCACGGGGGCCCAAGAGGTAAGGGGGGCCATTTACACCTTGAAATGAGGTGGAATTTTGCATTGTGATGAGCTATTAAACTGCAATGGGCCCATATACTTTTCTTACACAAGGGTCCTTTTTGGTCTGTATCCGCCAGTGGTTGCACTGCTAGTCTGTACTGAGTGCTCGCTAAGGCTGTAGCAGAGGCATCATGGGAGAAGCGCAGGGGCACTGAAACTGGATGGATTCAGCCAGCTACAGAGCAGTGTTTGCAGGCTTTAAAGCATACAGTCTCCAAGAGGTGCACATTCTTTGCCTAGGTAACCGGCCACTTTGAGACTGCCAGGCGGCCGGTAACCTAGGGAATAAGCTTAAAACTATGCAATTAAAAATCCCTCTGTTCTTAGGAGCAGAAAGGATTTTTAAGAAGTAAATTGCAACGTTGCTTGTTTTCACAAGCACTTTGCAAGTTTTCCCAATAATGAAGAGGAGACAACCTCTTTAATAGAGAGTAGTACCTAATTCAGGCCCTCATGTATTAGTCAGGGGAGTAGCATCTACGATGAGCATCTCTCATTATGGTGCACCCAGCATGGCAAAACTCAATTTCCTCGCTGGTTGAGCTGGAGGATGGGGGGGGGGGGGTGTTGGAATGGAAATTTGCTGCTAGGATTCCCCATAGACTATAGCAGATTACAGGGGTCTAAGCAGCTAGACAACAAAGGATTTGCTTATTTTCTTACACAACAAGAGATTGTTACACGTGGATAACCCCTTTAAGACTATTGTTATTTTCGACTTCTGATTTTTCTGGATATTCTAATAGTCACAATTCATCTTCTAATGGTTGTTGATTGTGAAAAGGTTACATTTGACGCCAGATTCCCATAATGCCGAGTTCAGTCAACTAAAATAATTACGTGTTAATCTGATTTAGTTTAACCTTATTTCTGAATCGTAGATCACTGTGAAACAGTTAATTGTACTTGATCCATTTTTAAATATTGTAGAAGTGAAGATTGATTAACGAGGAGAAGTTAATATTGACAACACAAAGTCAAGGTCACCCTATTTCTCCAAGGACAATAAATCACAATGTTATTCGAAGCAGGAGTAATACACACATTGTTCGGCACATCCTGATCTTGTATTCATAGCAGCATTTTATTAGTATTTCACAAAGCCCATTATCAAATCTTGAATTCAAAGGACAAAGCAAACAGGGCAAGAAAACGACAGGAAATGAATGTGATGAAAATCCCCACTTCTAAAACAACAATTAAAAAGTAGCAAGTATAGAACACAATGAATATATAAATCATGCCAACTATTCCATCTATAAAGGGCAGAATGACATAAAAACAATGAGACATATGCAATGAATGCTCCATTATAACTTATTGCATCAATACAGATCTTTGTGTTTGAGTCACATAGGTTTATACAGTGTTCACATCTCTCTTAATTAACTACATCGTTACCGCAATTATATGTAGAAAACATTACTAGAGCTTTTTACATCTATAAAATATATTTAATTTATGTATCATGTTCTCAGATTGTTTAACTTCCATTTCAGGTGACTTTTAGAAATAAGCTGACATTTGTGTGTACACGCGGAATAACGCTCTTTTTGGACATTATATGGCTTATATCCTGCATTAATAGCGTTTTTTCCATATACAGTCTTTACATATGTCTCCATCTAGCAACTCTTCACTCTGTAAACTTCAATAGGCAACAGTTGTAATATGATCTGTTAGAGAAGACAGATCTGTAGACACATTTGAGCAGTTTTTGAGAGTAAATGTTCAGTGCAGAATACAGGGTGGGTTAAGAAGAGAAAGATAGGTGGCAAAAGAGGCATTTTCTTTTTTATTAAATAAAATATATTATGCTAAATTCAGATTTTCATTTTCACATTCAGTTTGTCTGTTCTAGTTAGATAATTGGATATCAAGTGCAAAATGGATCTGTTGCATTACTAACGCAAATGGAAGCAAAAGGAACCTCACTGATTATTATGGGGTCCATCTAAGATCAGTTTTATGTCAGTCTCTAGAGTGGAAGAAAACGTTTTGCATGCAGAATTGAAAGTTATCACCTATCCATAGTACAGGAGATAACTTTCTGATCACTTGGAGCCAAACATTGGTACACCCAGCAACCCTGAAAATAGTTGTCGGGAAGTAGAATTAGGAAATATATATCAGTTTAATGTACTTTTCCATGAAGAACACTGAGCTGTTTCCGTAATATGCCATTCTATACGACAGGAAATATTCAAGTACAGGGAGATGAGGGACAGTGGTGCCTTATTCTACTGATCAGGAACATGTTAATGGCTGTATATTGGGATTGACTCATTAAGAAATGGCTAGCCATACAGCAGATGCTGTGTGGAAAATGTTGAGTTACATGCCAGGTATATGAATAAACTGTTAAAGCACCACTCCAGCGTTTTGTTTATTTTCAGCACTGGAGTGGTGCTTTTAACCTAAGCTCCCTGCGCCCAATCATATACTCACCCTCCAACGTTTTCATCATTTTCAGCGTTGTTCTGGTCCTTGTTCTGGTCCCGCAGCGCCATCTTGTGAGCGCAGCTTGTGACTGGCCGGAAGTCAGAAGCTAAGTCACAATCTCTCAATGCAAGTCTATGAGAGCCAGAACGAGGCCAGAAAGAGGCTCTCATAGACTTGTATTGAAAAGTGACCTCCGTACTGCTCCATGAAACACTAGAACTGCCGGTAGGTCACAAACTGCCAGAGACCAGGGGGAGCGGCAATGATAACAGATGAAGACTCCGAAAGGTGAGTATAACACTGGGGGCAAAGGGCTTGGATTTGAAGCACCACTCCAGCGATAAAATAAAAAAAAAATGTTGGAGTGGTACTTTAAATGGACAGGTTGAATTTGTAAAAGCAGGAGGTGCTTTTACATAGAAGCTCTCTGCTTTGGCAAAAAAGTATTATAGACGCCTCTTACTTACATCCACATTTCCTAATAGACCATATGGACCAGGGTTAATTTAATAAAAAATTTACTTAAATTCCCCCTAAAATGTTAAAAGGTTGAAACTGTGTGATCTACAGTACAGACCAAAAGTTTGGACACACCTTCTCATTTAAAGATTTTTCTGTATTTTCATGACTATGAAAATTGTACATTCACACTGAAGGCATCAAAACTATGAATTAACACATGTGGAATTATATACTTAACAAAAAAGTGTGAAACAACTGAAAATATTTCTTATATTCTAGGTTCTTCAAAGTAGCCACCTTTTGCTTTGATGACTGCTTTGCACACTCTTGTCATTCTCTTGATGAGCTTCAAGAGGTAGTCACCGGAAATGGTTTTCACTTCACAGGTGTGCCCTGTCAGGTTTAATAAGTGGGATTTCTTGCCTTATAAATGGGGTTGGGACCATCAGTTGTGTTGTGCAGAAGTCTGGTGGATACACAGCTGATAGTCCTACTGAATATACTGTTACAATTTGTATTATGGCAAGAAAAAAGCAGCTAAGTAAAGAAAAACGAATGGCTATCATTACTTTAAGAAATGAAGGTCAGTCAGTGCAAAAAATTGGGCAAACTTTGAAAGTGTCCCCAAGTGCAGTTGCAAAAACCATCAAGCGCTACAAAGAAACTGGCTCACATGAGGGCTGCCCCAGGAAAGGAAGACCAAGAGTCACCTCTGCTTCTGAGGATAAGTTTATCCGAGTCAAAAGCCTCAGAAATCGCAGGTTAACAGCAGCTCAGATTAAAGACCAGGTCAATGCCACACAGAGTTCTAGCAGCAGACATCTCTTCAACAACTGTTAAGAGGAGACTTTGTGCAGCAGGCCTTCATGGTAAAATAGCTGCTAGGAAACCACTGCTAAGGACAGGCAACAAGCAGAAGAGACTTTTTTGGGCTAAAGAACACAAGGAATGGACACTAGACCAGTGGAAATCTGTGCTTTGGTCTGATGAATCCAAATTTGAGATCTTTGGTTCCAACCACCGCGTCTTTGTGCGACGCAGAAAAGGTGAACGGATGGACTCTACATGCCTGGTCCGGACCGTGAAGCATGGAGGAGGAGGTGTGATGGTGTGGGGTGCTTTGCTGGTGACACTGTTGGGGATTTATTCAAAATTGAAGGCATACTGAACCAGCTTGGCTACCACAGCATCTTGCAGCGGCATGCTATTCCATCCGGTTTGCGTTTATTTGGACCATCATTTATTTTTCAACAGGACAATGACCCCAAACACACCTCCAGGCTGTGTAAGGGCTATTTGACCAAGAAGGAGAGTGATGGGGTGCTACGCCAGATGACCTGGCCTCCACAGTCACCAGACCTGAACCCAATCGAGATGGTTTGGGGTGAGCTGGACCGCAGAGTGAAGGCAAAAGGGCCAACAAGTGCTAAGCATCAACTCCTTCAAGATTGTTGGAAGACCATTTCCAGTGACTACCTCTTGAAGCTCATCAAGAGAATGCCAAGAGTGTGCAAAGCAGTCATCAAAGCAAAAGGTGGCTACTTTGAAGAACCTAGAATATAAGACATATTTCCAGTTGTTTCACACTTTTTTGTTAAGTATAAAATTCCACATGTGTTAATTCATAGTTTTGATGCCTTCAGTGTGAATGTACAATTTCCATAGTCATGAAAATACAGAAAAATCTTTAAATGAGAAGGTGTGTCCAAACTTTTGGTCTGTACTGTATATGGATGACATTACTAGGGATTGGCACATGATGTCATATAAAGGAGCAGGTGTACAATGCTAAGGCCAAAGGTTTATGATAAATAGCACCACAGTTTATATGAACTTTCCTGGGTTGCAATCACCTATATTAAAAATTAAACTGACTGATAGAGAACTTGTCAAATTGTATAATTTTTGCACTCAAAATATCCTTGAGGTAGTGAATAGTATATCAACACATGATTTCAATAAACTGTAGTATTACAGATGAGCGGATCAATCCGCAGAGGATCAAGTTCCTGTCGAATTTCCTGAAATTTGTGATTTCACGTAAGTTTGAACACTTTGAGATTTGTGTTCGCGATTTACGGTTTAAAAAAAAAATGTGCCCGGCACCATTTCCCGCACTCTCTTCTGTAGAGTGTAAGCCCTTATGGTCAGCAAAGTCCTCTTTCTCTCTCCAATAGAGTGTAAGCTTTTATGGTCAGCAGGGTTCTATTTCTCTCTCCTACAGAGCGTAAGCTCTTATTATTAGTGGGGTCCTTTCTTTCTCGCTCTCCGGTAGAGTGTAAGCTCTTATGGCCAGCAGGGTCCCCTCTCTCTCGCCTGTAGCGTGTATGCTGCTATGATCATCAGGGTCTTCTCTCTCTCATGTAGAGTATAAGTTCTTATGGTCAGCTGGGCACTTTTTCTCTCTCTCCGATGGAGTCCAAATTCTTATGGTTAGCAGGTTCTCCTCTCTCTCGGCTGTAGAGTGTAAGCTGTTATGATCAGCAGGGTCTTCTCTCGCTCACGTAGAGTAGAAGTTCTTATGATCAGCAGGGTATTTTTTTCTCTCTCTCCAGTGGAGTGCAAGCTCTTATGGTCAGCAGGGTCCTTATTCTGTCTCTCCTGTAGAGTTTAGGCTCTTATGCTCAGCAGGGTCTTTACTCCTCTCTCCTGTAGAATTTAGACTCGTATGCTCAGCAGGGTTCTCTCTCTCTCCTTTAGAGTGTTTGCTCTTATGGTCAGTGGGGTCCGCTCTCTCTGTAGAGTAGTGTAAGTTCTTATGGTCTGCAAGGTCCTTTCTCTCTCCCATGTGCATTTTTCGAGCAAGTAAAAATTTTCCACTATTGAGATTCCCACAAATTTATTCACCACAAATCAAATTTCTTTGAGAAAATTTGGCAAAGCCGGCAAATTCGAATTTCAAAAGATCAGCTCATTTCTATGTATCATTCTGGTAATCAAACTCCCTCTTTTATCCCAACCCTGTATTTAATAAAACAGCAATTTATTCCAACAATAACTATGCATTACAATGTTAATTTCTCAATCAACATCAGTTAATTACTATTCTCTCCGCATAGTTTATGCGTTTTCTTCTGAACTAACAATGCGGCTCATTTTGGGCTTTTTGTCATTTGCAGACATATTTATACTAGGAAAACAAATACAGCATAAAAGATTGACTGAAATCTGCTGGTGTGACAAGTGTAACAAGAGGGCTGTGTACTGCAGAAGGATTAGATAGCAATAAGAGAGTCAGTAATTTTTAATGAGCCTCCTTACCATGAGCTGCTCGATACGCACATCCCAGACAGGCAGAGTTAGCTGTGGCAATTGTGTGCACCGGAGCATTGAAAATATCTGACAAAACCTAGACATGTAACAGAAATGTGAAATAACATCAGTTTGGATCACAAAATTCTCTCTGCGATTAATTGCAATTATCTAGAACTGATTTATTTTTCTTAGTTGTAGCCATATAATTCTATATGGTTCTTCTGAATTTGTATAATGGCTCCCCTTAATTTTCATCGTTATTTTATATTACATCTTCAATATAATATCAATATATTAAAACTTTATATATTATATATGGTAAAATTAAAGGGAATTGCCAGTATCATAATAACAAAAAAAATCATCTAAAAATACATTAGTTTTTCTGTTTTGAAATCTCTCGACAATATCTGTTTCTTGCAAAACTCTTAGCATTCAATATGGGCAGCATTTGCCAGCTTCCTAATAATGGCAAATATGCAATCATGTATTAGAGGAAGGTATATACTGTAACTAAGTGCTATTCAGAAAAAGCTGTGTTAAAGCCTTCCACCCAACTCCCAAAGAGTAATATAACAAAGAAGCATTAACAAAAACAGTAACAAAATGAGACTGACTCAAGTGATTTTGATTTAATTATTATTATGTAAAGTATTTGTTGAGCTACTTTAGGAGGTTTAGACCTCTTTGTCCCCCTCTCTAATAGTTACTGTTAATAGATGTGTCCAGTATCACTCTTGGTTCCAGCAGGTCATAAAACTTTCATTGAAAACAATAAATGTCCTATAAAGATAATGTTTTGTATAGTGAATTAGCTTGTTGGAGATTGATTACATTGCTGCACACTTATCTCCATCTTAATACGGATGTATATAACAATAACGATCTGTGTGATAAATCACTTAAAGTAAAGATTACTTGATCTCTATGATAGTAGAAATCTGTTTGCCAAATATCGATCTGTCCCAATTTCCCAATACATGTTCGGCTCGGCCAAGCATGCATGTGTTCTCAGTGGGGAGATTGAAGTCGCTTGATAGTTAAATATATGATGAATGGAGGATCAGCTGATAGCGATGTCCACCAATGGAGGAATCCATATAGGATCCAGTCAGAGCCAGCTTATCAGAGCATTTAGTCTTCGTAGAGATGAGAAAAAGAGTGTCACTCACCATCCCATAAAATTAAATCCTATAATTCCGACACATTAAAAACTGGTTGCAGGAGGACGCGGGTAGCACTTTGGACAACAGCCCTTTCGCGTTATACTACCTGTTATATTTGCCTTTTTAGAGTTGAGCACCACAAGATCCCATTAGTCACTGGGTGTGTCCCAGTCACCGGAGAACGAGTTTTTTTTTGATGGTGCTGGATCAATCTTGTGCTACTTTTTATCAGAGTATTTGCAACAGTTGTAATATGCTGACTGGGACTTTACTTATCATTATACATATCAAATTGTTTATGAATATATATGACTACTAATGAATTTTTGGTGGTCATCTAGGGGGCATTAATATCTACAGATGGCTTATATGACTTGATGTAGGTCATATACAGAGAATGTAGGAAGAGCAGACATTGAACAGCGGGTGCCACAAATGTTTCTAGTTATTTAGGCTCCCAACCACTACAGCTAGGAAGATATCACATCATCTGCCTAGGCCTATTTAAGGCCCACTAAGAAACACATCTGTATCTTGGTATTAAGACTCCTAGTCCTGTTTGTTTGCTGTGTTCCTCAATCAGCTCCTGGTCTGTATCTGCCTTGGGCCCAACATATCTGTTGCTTTGGGCTTTCCTGTGTTTTTTCTGCACCTGTCCTGTGGTCTCCAGATTTCCAAGTTCTCACTCCACATGTGCCTTCCTGCCTGCTACACCAACGCCTGGGCCCGAGTGCCCACCCGGACCTGAGGCTTAGTGCATCCACCTCACTAAGTGACCCTAACACGTTTCTACTTTAATTCTACTTTAACTGGTACTAATTGGGGACGGTATAATATATATCTGACCATACATTGTTATACTCATAAGAATAGTATATATATCATAACCCGTAACCATCGACACTATTTGTACAGTGGTGACCAAAAGTTTTGCTTTTTTTTTTTAAAGTGTGATTACTTCTGTCTGGTTGCTGTGATGCCATTTCCCTGGTGATGAATTGAAGGTGCATGAAGTTGTCATCATGCAAGATCTTAATTTTAACCAAAATGCTTTTGAATATAGGTATGGTCAACTGACTGCCAAAAGCTTTGAATATACTATTTATTGATCACAACATAGAGAGTAATTCATTGTTTACAATGCCATAACTTAGTATTTTGTAGCATAACCTCTTGCTTTAATTACTGCACTACACCGACGGGGCATTGAAGCCACTAGGGTATTCAAGAAATCTCAAAGGACCTTGCTCCATTCCATTTGCAAATCTGCAAACAATTCATCTTTATTGCTATGGGTACCGTCCCCAACTCATCGCCCTAACTCATCCCAAAGGTGGGTGCTGTATAGGTTTTAAATCAGGTGATTGGCTTGGCCATTGCAACAGGCGAACTTTTTTCTTTGCTTACCAATTTTTGACTAAATTGGATGAGTGCATAGGATCATTGTCTTTCCAGAATTTCCATCTCCTGCCTACTTTGGTTTTACCATGTGGCAGCATTACATTCTCAAGTATATCCTTGTACATGGTAGCATTCATATTGCTATCAATTCTATGCAGAGGGCCAATGGCAGATGCAGAAAAGCAGTTTCAAACCATGACCTTGCCACCACCATGTTTCACTGTAGGTGTTTGGTACCTTACATCATTATGTTTTCCCATTGGGCGGTATATATAGTGCTTGCCATCACTACCAAACATATTGAACTTGGATTCATCCGACCACAACACCTTAGACCAACCTGTCTCTTTCCATTGGCAGTGTTCTTTAGCAAACTCAAGTCGGACCTTTCGGATCTTTGCAGAGATGAAAGGCTTTTTGACTGGAACTCGTGCATTCAACCTTACTGCCCTTAGCCATCGCACCGCAGTTTGACGACTCACTTTGACCCCATATTCTTTGTTCATTTCGTGCAAAATCTGTACAGTACTTTTATGGACATCAGATACTGTCTTTTTCTTAATAATCCGATCAACTCTACAGGACGTTTTTCGTGGTCGTCCACTTCTAGGTTTGTCAGCTGTTCCATAACCTTCTTTTTCTTTCTTTAATATACGTGACACTAGACTCTGAGAACAGGTGAACAGTTGAATTCCATAGCTACCTCTTTTTGGCTTTTGTCTGACTTCACTCTCAGAATAATAAGCTTCCTGACTTCTGGTGATAAATTTGGCTTGGTCTTAGCCATGTTTTAACCTAAAAACATACACATAAAAAAAAAATTGGTAAAATTTCGACTACCTATGATAAAATTTGCAAAACATTTGGCCCAGCAAATGTTGAAAACTAACATATAAAGGGATAAAACAATGTCAAACACAACTTTCGTCCTTATAGCTGACAATCATTTGCTTCCAGTTTACTAAAATCTCCAGGAAACTGGTGTCACAACAACCAGACAGAAGTAATCACACTTTAAAAAAAAAAAAAAGCAAAACTTTTGGTTGCCACTGTATATCCCTATTTTTTTACTATGTGTGTTCGTGCCATATAGACCTTGACACAATGATCAAATCCCATACCATATTGATAGACTCCTCATAAAACTGACTCCATCTGTGATTTTTTTTTAATCGTTTTAGCTTTTATTCTTTCTGTTGTGTTTAGACCACTAGCTAGTGGCTCTTTTTAATGCATACAGTGGCTTGCAAAAATATTCACCACCCCCCTTGGTATTTTTTGTGTTTTGCTACCTCACAACCTGGAATTTCACTGTTTGTTTTTGAGGGTTTGCATCAGTTAATGTAATGAGCATGCCTACAACTGTGAATATTTGTTTGTTTGTTTTTTATTGTGAAGCAAACAACAAATAGGACAAACTAACTGAAAAATTCAGTGTGCATAACTATTCACCCCCCTAGAGTCAGTACTTTGTAGAGCCTCCTTTTGTGGTAGTTAAAGGTGCACGTTGCTTTGGAAAAATCTCTGTGAGCTTTCCATATCTTGCGATTGGGATTTTTGCCCATTCCTCAAGGCAAAACTGTTCCAGCTCCTTCAAGTTAGAGATTTCCTCTGGTGAACAGCAATCTTCAAGTCTGACCACAGATTCTCAATTGGATTAAGGTTTGGGCTTTAACTAGGTCACTAAAAACATTTACATGTTTCCCCTTAAACCACTCGAGTGTTGCTTTAGCAGTATCCTTTGGGTCATTGTCTTGTTGGAAGGTGAACCTCCATCCCAGTCTCAAACCACTGACAGACTGAAACAGGTTTTGCTCAGGAATATCCCTGTATTTCACACCATCCATCTTCCTTTTGACTAGGACCATTTTGCCTGTCCCTGCTGCCGAAAAACATCCCCACAGCATGATGCTGCCACCACCATGTTTCACTGTGGAGATGGTGTTCTTGGGGTCATGAGCTGTGTTGGTTTGGCGCCAGACATAGTGTTTACCTTGGTGGCCAAAAAGTTACATTTTGGTCTCATTTGACCACAGCACCTTCCTCCATACATTTGGGGAGTCTCCCACATGTCTATTGGCAAACTCAGAACGAGCCTTACAATTTTTGTGTGTAAGTAAAGGCTTTTTTCTGCCCACTCTTCCATAAATGCCATCTCTATGGAGTGTTCAGTTTATTGTGGTCGTATGGACAGATACTCCAGTCTCTGCTTGGCAACTCTGCAGCTCCTTTAGGGTTACCTTTGATCTCCGTGCTGCCTCTCTGATTAATGCCCTCCTTGCCCAGTGGCATGTACACACTTCTCAGCATGTGACGTGGAGTGCGGCTGCAAGGGTAATTTATCTCCTGTCACTCATCCAGCATTCAACCTCTGTTTTAGGCTATAAAGTGAGCATAAATCACACCCAGACGAATTCAGCACACCTCGGTTTCTTAACTCTCTGCCACCACTCATCAAACACACAGGGTGATGGGTCCCCAATCTATGTTACTGTCTGACAATCAATAAGGTCACACACTCTATTAAAGGCTATAGGTTCTTTTAGAGCAAACAAGGATCAACTTATTAAAGATTTTAACCCCTTCATGACCGGAGCATTTTCCGTTTTTGTTTTTTGCTCCCCGTCTTCCCAGAGCCATAGCCTCTTTATTTTTCAGTCAATATGGCAATGCGTGGGCTTATTTTTTGCGGGACGAGTTGTGCTTTTAAATGCCATTACTAGTTTTACCATATCTTGTACTGGAAAACGGGAAAAAAATTCCAAGTGCCGTGAAATTCCAAAAAAAATGCAATTCCACAGTTGTTTTTTTTTTTTTTTTCTTTCCACTTTCACTAAATGCTAAAACTGACCTGCTATTATTATTCCCCAGGTCATTACGTGTTCGTAGACATCAAACATGTATAGGTTCTTTTTTATTTAAGTGGTGGAAAAAAATTCCAAAGTTTGCTAAAAAAATAAATAAATAAATGGCGCAATTTTCCGAGACTCGCAGCGTCTCCATTTTTTGGGATCTGAGACCGGGTGAGGGCTTATTTTTTGCACGCCGGGCTGACGTTTTTATCAATACCATTTTGGGGTAGATCCGATGTTTTGATCGCCAGTTATTGCATTTTATTGCAATGTTGCATCGATCAATAAAACGTAATTCAGGCGTATGGAATTTTTTCCTCGTTATGCCGTTTACTGATCGGATTAATTATTTTTTTATATTGATAGATCGGGAGATTCTGAACGCGGCGATACCAAATATGTGAATGTAGGGTTTATTTTTAATTATTTTATTTTGAATGGGGCAAAAGGGGAGTGATTTAAACTATTATTTTTTTTAAAACATTTTTTTTACACTTTTTGCTTGCTTCTAATATGCAAAACAGTTCTAAAATAAAAAGGGAGAAAATAACAGAAATACCTAAACTTTTCCTTCTGCAGTTATCCTGTTTCCTGAGGGAAGGAGAAGTGAATTATAAAGTATATCAGCCTCCTAGGCAGCCCCCACATGTGAACCCTTTCTCTTTGTGTCACACAGCTTTTTATAGTCCTGACCATAGGCTCATATTTCCAGGATGACCCGAATTGGTCCATATAAAAGATGCTGTATGTGAATGGACGATGGTCTAAGCTGTGGCATTTCAAATATCCTGTCTCTTCCTCCTTTCTTCTCTCTATACAATCAATAGGAAATATTATTCCTAGTTACAAACATCTACTAGCTCTGTGAAGCTGCCATGGTTGACACCTCTAGCATGCTCCCTGGAGATTTCCCCAGTGTGGCCCTATGTCCTGCATAACAGCAGGCAGATGCTATATCCTTTGCGTGGAGGCAACATGTGGATGCATATTAACCAGTTCTATTGACATTATAGTTTACCTTACAATCATATACTTCCTTCACACCCGGGCTGACAGTTTTGTTGGGCGGCCCTCTCTTGGCAGGTTTGTTGTGGCACCATGTTCTTTTCATTTGACGATAATGAATTTGATGGTGCTGCGAGGGATCATCAGAGATTGGAATTTTTTTTTATAACCCAACCATGACTTGTATTTCTCAACAACTTTATCCCTGACTTGTTCGGAGATCTCCTTGGTCTTCATGGTGTTGTTTGGTTAGTGGTGCCTCTTTCTTAACGGGGTTGCAGCCTCTGTGGCCTTTCAGAAAAGGTGTGTATATACTAACAGACTATGTAATACTTAGATTGCAAACAGGTGGATTTCCATTCACTAAGCATGTGACTTATGAAGGTAATTGCTTGCAGCAGAAATTTTTAGGGGTTTCATAGCAAAAGGGGTGAATACATATGCACATGCCAATGTTTAGTTATTTGATCACATCAATGTAATTTATGCCTATATTTTTCTAATTTCACATCACCAACTTAGACTCTTTAGTGCTGATACATCACACACAAATCGGGTTACAACAATATTTAACCCCTTAGTGACCGGACCAATTTTTTTGAAATCTGACCAGTGTCATTTTATGTAATAATGACTCTGGAATGCTTCAACATATCCCATTGATTTTGAGACTGTTTTTTTATGACACATGATACTTTATAATCATGGTAAGTTTAGGTTGATAATATTTTGCGTTTATTTATAAAAATATCAGAAATTTGACAAAATTGCTTTAAAAGTTGCAATTTTCAAACTTTGAATGACTATCCCTTTAATCCCAATAGTCATACCACACAAAAACATTAATAAATAATATTTCCTTGATGTCTGCTTTACATTAGAACCATTTGTAAAGTGTTGTTTTATTTTAGAAAGTTTAAAAATGCAGCAGTAATTTTTCATTTTTTCAAGTAAATTTACAAAATAAATTTTTATAGGGACTTGTTCACTTTTGAAGTGACTTTGGGGTCCTATATGTTGGAAACCACCCAAAAGTGATACCATTTTAAAAATTGCACCCCTCAACGTATTTAAAATTGCTTTCCTGCAATTTATTAACCCTTCTGGTTCTTTTCAGGAAGTAATGGAAAGTGGCATGACAAGAATGAAAAAGTTTATTTTTAGCACCTAAATTTTGATAACTTCTGAACAGGCCGTTATGGCCAGCAGACTCTAAGGCCGTTATTTGCCCGTTATCTGCCATGGCAAACATCAGGACCACACAATCAAGATCTCAGGGTGCCAATGAGGTTAAAGAGGGAGCCCCCCACATCTCTGATAACTATTTAGATTCTGTAGTCACTATAGACAGCAGAATCTAACGGGTTAAACGTCTATGGTTGGTGCCAACACGGATCATGGCTGATGCAGCAAGTTGTCAGCTATAGTGTACAGGTGACAGTTACAGGATTGTCACCTAGCCTCTTATCACGCTAGCCACTTATATCGCAGGTCAGTAAAAAGATATCTCTTGGTCACTAAGGGGTTAAACACAGGTTGTAATATAAGAAAATAGGTAAAAAAAAGAAGGGGGGAATACGTTCGCAAGCAACTCTATCTGGTGATTTATTTTTGTAAGAGGTATTTTTTTTCCTATGTGCCTTTCTAGGATCAGCTGATGAACGATCATTTGTTGTTCACAGTCATACAAATTTTAACACACATATTGGCAGGTAAAGGGCTGTGGCTACTATTACAGTATCTGATCCAGCACTGTAAAATAAATGCAGTGACATTAAATTGAATAACCTGCACAAACTTTGTGATGAATGGCAGCAGAGAGATCCCGCAGAATCCCACCGCTGCCACCACTTGCGACAAATCTACACCTCACCACCCACCTGACATCACAATTACGTCAGACGGATCATGTGATACGGATCTGCCCTTTGCACCAACTTGATGTTCCACACCCCCTCGGGGACGCGGAAGGTCAGATTGGTACAGTTCTACACAGACACCCTGTAACATCCCTGGCGGCGTGCTTGCATGGTGCACCACCTCCCACCCCATGCAAGACCACAATCTTACCTGTCAGTCCATGCTACACTCTTTTTACCTGCTGTGTCCATGTCTCTTGTCTGATTGCTTAGGGCGTCGGCGCGGCTTTCTGCTTGTTTCTTATAGCTAATGTGTGCACAGTCCTAATGCGTCCCCAGCCTATTGCTGTGAGTCACTGGATACTTAAACCCCCTCCACCCAGTAGGAGGGGCCTGAGCAACACTTTCACTCAGTTTGTCTTTTGCAACTGAGTTGCCAGGTCCTGTCCTGACTCTAGTCTGTTTCTGTACCCAGGGCCGCTACCTGTACCTGTGACTTCAAGTCGGTTTCTGCCACCCTGGGGGCTGAGTTCCCGGGCTCGTTCCTGTATCTTGTTCCTGGTTCTGATCCTGTCTGAACAGTGTCCTAGTCCGTTACCTGTTTGTCTCTATGTCTGTGCCTTTCCCTTTTCCTGCAGTATCTGAACCTGCACCTAACTCCAACTCGTCTCTGTTCTTCTGTTTGTGAGTTTTGTGTCCACTCGCTACTTCATTGCAAGTACTTTGTGTGTGTCTGGTTCTGCTCATTCTGTTCCCCTGCCTCTGTATCTAACTCCTGTGTTCCAGCTATCTTCTTGTGTTCTCCTGTCTGTTCCATGTGAACAGAGCCCTGTCCTGTCTACCGCATCTGCGGGTTTTGCTTTGCTCTGCTTGCTCACTGCACCTGCGGTTTTGCTCTGCTTTGCTAGTTCACCGCATCTGCGATTTTGCTCTGCTTTGCTTGTTCACCGCATCTGCGGGTTTTGCTCTGCTGTGCTTGTTCACCGCATCTGCGGGTTTCGCTCTGCTTTGCTGGTTCACTGCATCTGCGGGTTTTGCTCTGCTTTGCTGGTTCACCGCATCTGCGGGTTTTGCTCTGCTTTGCTTGTTCACCGCATCTGCGGTTTTGCTCTGCTTTGCTAGTTCACCGCATCTGCGATTTTGCTCTGCTTTGCTTGTTCACCGCATCTGCGGGTTTTGCTCTGCTGTGCTTGTTCACCGCATCTGCGGGTTTCGCTCTGCTTTGCTGGTTCACTGCATCTGCGGGTTTTGCTCTGCTTTGCTTGTTCACCGCATCTGCGGGTTTTGCTCTGCTTTGCTTGTTCACCGCATCTGCGGTTTTGCTCTACTTTGCTTGTTCACCGCATCTGCGGCTTTGCTCTGCTTTGCTTGTTCACCACATCTGCGGGTTTTGCTCTGCTTTGCTTGTTCACCGCATCTGCGGGTTTTGCTCTGCTTTGCTTGTTCACCGCATCTGCGGTTTCGCTCTGCTTTGCTTGTTCACCGCATCTGCGGGTTTTGCTCTGCTTTGCTTGTTCACCACATCTGCGGGTTTTGCTCCGCTCTGCTTGTCTACCGCACCTGCGGCTCTGTTCCTGTATCCCAGTCTGTACTGGTCCCTATCCTGCCTACGTTTCCACTTGCCAGTACCCGCCTGTCTGCATGTCAGCCGTGCCTGCCTGTGCCCACCTGTCTGCATGCCAGCCGTGTGTGCCATTGCCCACTTGTCTGCATACCAGCCGTGCCTGTCAATATCCACCTGTCTGCATACCAGCCGTGCCTGCCAGTACCCACCAGTCAAAATGCCAGTTTAACCTGCCTGTTTCTGTATTCCCCGGTGTGGGTCAACAGCTGTGACCGGGGTCTGACCTGGAGTAGCACCTGGTCCCTCTGCTCGGTTCCTCCCTGGTTCATGGAGTTGACTGGGCTGCCGTGCGACCTTGGTCGGATCGGGTTGATACTTAGTTACGCCTCACCAGGCACTCCTCGGTTCATGGTACAGTGGGATCACTAATCACGCTCACGCCAGTCTGTCCGGGCGCGAGCGTAACAGTTTGCTCAGGCCATGGTTCCCGTTGAGCCCCACGGCCCTTCTCTCTCTGAGACATTTGAATCCTTGTCTGGTGAATACGTGCACCAAGAAAAAAAATTTTCTCAAGCTGTGGCCCAGGCGATTTACACACCAGCCCAAATGGATCTATCAGCACTCGTTCCTGCGGATCCACCACGGTACTATGGGGATCCAAAACAAAGCCGTGCGTTTGTGGAGCAATGTATGCTGCATTTCAAATTCTATGCTCACTATTTTCCCACTGATCGGGTGAAAGTAGCATTCATGATGTCCTTGAAATGGATCACCCCCCTATGGGAAGCATGGGATCCTATCATCTTTGACCTGCAGGACTTCCTGGTGGCCTTTCTAATGGTCTTCGATGACCCTAACCCTGAGGCTTCTGCTACAGCTTCCCTTCCCAGTATCCCAGAGCAGCCCCGATGGGTAATGTGTGTAGGTAGCTTACCAGTTCTCCAGGCTGAAGAGATTGCTGCCCACACAGAATCCACAGAGGATGACAATGCTCCACAAAATACTTTCCTTCCCAACCTCAAGAGGCAGTCCAGACGTGCAAGGCGTAGAGGTAAACCGTCACGCCGCGTTCTGTCCTCCCAAAGACCTCCTGTTCCCCAGCCTGTAGAGGCAGCTCTCCACACAGAATCCATGAAGGATGGCTATGTTCGTCAGGCAAAGCAGAGGCCAGAACTCAGTCACAAAATCGGATTGCGGTCCCGCTGCGGTTGTTTGGGACCCTCTGACGGTCTTTGTCCAGCGAAGGTTGGAGAATCCCAAGACATTAGGCCTGTAGGAGAGGCTGCCCTTGGCGTTAGTGTTTCCTCTCCACAGATGACCATGACTGTCTCCGTGGCAAGTGAAGGCCTCGGATTAACCGGAAGTTTCGGGCTTAAAGCCTTGAAGAGTCGGTGTTTGATTCCCATCCGACAACTCCAGAAGCCGGTTTGGGCATTGTCAGCGGAAGGATGAGCCCTACTCAGAAACAGTCAAAATATGTCTGTACAAATTAAGCTCCAGATTGGAGCATTACACATGAAGAAGTTCACATTCCAGGTGCTGTCTGGTTTACCCACAGGTCGTCCAGAGCCAAGAGATCTAGTGCCCGCTCAGGTCTGGAGAACCTGCATGGTGTTTCCTGGGGGACTGCTGAGGTGCAAGGGGTGTCCAGTCCCCATATCTGCAGGACAGTCAGCAGTTTCTTCTTCTTCTTCACCAGATCTGCTAGTCGCTGACTCGCTGTGCGCTGAAGTCTTCGAAGGAAGGGAAGCGGAGGCATTGTCCCCACACAGTCTCGACGATTGTACCAATGATCTGGCTTTAGGCACCGCCCCGCAGACTTTTCATCTCAGAAACCAGACTGAGGTTGGTCCCTATGCAAGGATCCTCCATCTCTAACAAATCTGTCAATAAGTCCATCAAGGCGGTGGCTACCTCCAAGTCTCTGCACCCCTCCAACAAGGCGGAGGACCTCCAGTTGCCTCCTGAATCCTCCGGGTGCTATCTGATAACAAATGGAGACAGACTTTTCTGCACCCTGTACCTGGTACTTCGCCCACTTCATCCAGTAAGCTTGGCAAAGTGTACGTCAAGGCGGTGGTTACCCCCGAGTCTCTGCACCCCTCCAACCAGGCGGAGGACTTCCAGTTGTCTCCTGAATCCTCCGGGGTGCTACCTGATAACAAATGGAGAGAGACTTTTCTGCACCCTGTACCTGGTACTTCGCCCACTTCATCCAGTAAGCTTGGCAAAGTGTACGTCAAAGAGGTGGTTTCCCCCGAGTCTCTGCACCCCTCCAACCCGGTGGAGGATCTCCAGTTGTCCCGTAAATCCTTTGGGGTGCTACCCGATATTAATAAGTGGAGAGAGACTTTCCTGTGTCCTGTTCCTGGTACCTCGCCCACTTCATCTGTTGCTGAGGATGGCCCGATGGAAGGAAGCATCCTAGCTACCAAGATGATGAGACCAGCTTTGTTCCCTCTAGTGGACAGTAGAGAAAATTTGGATCGGCCTCCAAATTCTCTGCAGAAAATCCTTGCTGGTTGGAGGAAGAGGGGGCGTAAAGGGGGGGTACTGTAACATCCCTGGCGGCGTGCTTGCATGGTGCACCACCTCCCACCATGCAAGACCACAATCTTACCTGTCAGTCCATGCTGCACTCTTTTTACCTGCTGTGTCCATGTCTCTTGTCTGATTGCTTAGGGCGTCGGCGCGGCTTTCTGCTTGTTTCTTATAGCTACTGTGTGCACAGTCCTAATGCATCCCCAGCCTATTGCTGTGAGTCACTGGATACTTAAACCCCCTCCACCCAGTAGGAGGGGCCAGAGCAACACTTTCACTCAGTTTGCCTTTTGCAACTGAGTTGTCAGGTCCTGTCCTGACTCTAGTCTGTTTCTGCCACCCTGGGGGCTGAGTACCCAGGGCCGCTACCTGTACCTGTGACTTCTAGTCGGTTTCTGCCACCCAGGGGGCTGAGTTCCCGGGCTCGTTCCTGTATCTTGTTCCTGGTTCTGATCCTGTCTGAACAGTGTCCTAGTCCGTTACCTGTTTGTCTCTATGTCAGTGCCTTTCCCTTTTCCTGCAGTATCTGAACCAGCACCTAACTCCATCTCGTTGTCTCTGTACTTCTGTTTGTGAGTTTTGTGTCCACTCGGTACTTCATTGCAAGTACTTTGTGTGTATCTGGTTCTGCTCGTTCTGTTTCCCTGCCTCTGTATCTAACGCCTGTGTTCCAGCTATCTTCTTGTGTTCTCCTGTCTGTTCCATGTGAACAGAGCCCTGTCCTGTCTACCGCCTCTGTGGGTTTTGCTTTGCTCTCCTTGCTCACCTGCGGTTTTGCTCTGCTTTGCTTGTTCACCGCATCTGCGGGTTTTGCTCTGCTTTGCTAGTTCACCGCATCTGCGGTTTTGCTCTGCTTTGCCTGTTCACCACATCTGTGTTTTTGCTCTGCTTTGCTTGTTCACCGCATCTGCGGGTTTTGCTCTTTTTTGCTTGTTCACCGCATCTGCGCTTTTGCTCTGCTTTGCTTGTTCACCGCATCTGCGGGTTTTGCTCTGCTTTGCTTGTTCACCGCATATGCGGTTTTGCTCTGCTTTGCTTGTTCACCGCATCTGCGGTTTTGCTCTGCTTTGCTTGTTCACCGCATCTGCGGGTTTTGCTCTGCTTTGCTTGTTCACCGCATCTGCGGGTTTTGCTCTGCTTTGCTTTTTCACCGCTTCTGCGGTTTTGCTCTGCTTTGCTTGTTCACCGCATCTGCGGGTTTTGCTCTGCTTTGCTTGTTCACCGCATCTGCAGGTTTTGCTCCGCTCTGCTTATCTACTGCACCTGCGGCTCTGTTCCTGTATCCCAGTCTGTACTGGTCCCTATCCAGCCTACGTTCCTACTTGCCAGAACCCGCCTGTCTGCATGTCAGCCGTCCCTGCCTGTGCCCACCTGTCTGCATGCCAGCCATGCCTGCCAGTGCCCACCTGTCTGCATACCAGCCGTGTCTGTCAATATCCACCTGTCTGCATACCAGCCGTGCCTGCCAGTACCCACCAGTCAATATGCCAGTTTAACCTGCCTGTTCCTGCATTCCTCGGAGTGGGTCAACAGCTGTGACCAGGGTCTGACCTGGAGTAGCACCTGGTCCCTCTGCTCGATTCCTCCCTGGTTCACGGAGTCGACTGAGCCGACGTGCGACCTTGGTCGGATCGGGTTGATACTTAGTTACGCCCCTCCAGGCACTCCTCGGTTCATGGTACAGTGGGATCACTAATCACGCTCTTGACAGTCAGTCCGGGCGTGAGCGTAACACACCCCCTCTCCACACAGGTACAAGAAGACACCGGGAGTGAGAAGAGGTGGCCCACTCAGTCACTGACATGGCACCACACTCGCTCACACGCCCGACAGGCTGAGAGGTTCCTTCACTAACCCCAGTGAAGCAGAACCTTGTCGGCCTGATCGAGCTGCCACCAGTTTCTATTAGATATAAGTCCGTTATGGGGGATTATATTGGGCCAGAAACCTGCCCCAGTAGCATGAGGATTAAGTCAAACAATGGACGTGTGGGTTCATGGATCGAGATAAAAGAGCAGCCCAAGGTTAAATTATATATTTAATCGCCTTAATAGCACACTAGACATTACACTATATACAACCAATATATAAATCCGACAAAGATGTCAATTATACAGCATTTAGTTAAAAAAGACCTTTATTGTGACAATTTGGGTACATGGCGGCAAAGAAAAAGAGAGCACACACACATAGTGATACCATATTGCAATAAGAGAATATTAAATGTTTTTATATATGTAAAATATAAAAAATATAAAAAAGAAAGACACCAGGGCTAGATGGCAGTAACTTCAACTATGCTTGTGAATGTCAATGGTATGTCCCAGTTCATGCAGTAAAAAGATTAAATCCCAGGCAATTAAAGCCAGTAATAGGTATAACCAGGATTATAACCTTCAGTATATACACATATCAAGGGATAATTTGTGTCAAAACTAATTAGTTCCCAAATAACATCAATAGTGATTGGTAAATTGCACTACATCTCCACCATATATGAATTGTGTTCAAATGGTTCATACCTGGTTTGTGGGACATGCACATATGGTAATAGCTCTGCGGTCAATGGTCCCACTACTGGTCTGGCGCCCAACCCGACGGGGCCCCCTAATGAAGGACGCACCGAAACGCACGTCGGGGTGGGCGCCACACCAGTAGTGGGACCATTGAGCCCAGAGCTGTTACAATACGTGCATATCCCACAAACCAGGTATGAACCTTTTTTAACTAAATATCATTGACCTCTTTGTCGGATTTATATATTTGTTGTTGTTTGTTTCCGATTGGTCTATCCAATTTAGTCAGCAGATATACATCTCTGTATTATGTGGATTATTTGGGCCATTAAGAATATATATAAGCACAAATATATATCATCTACTTGCAATTTTTTCTTAACTATAAGGGTTATACATACATAATGGTCAGAGATGCAAACACAATAGTAGTGGTACAAAAGATATAAAGCGGTTTTTAAGGGTCAATTACCAGTCAGATGAAAGGCCTGGCTTGCAGGGGAGGGGCTGCCACATGGGAGGCTTGTGAGGCCCTCTCTCTTTGTTGCAGGACTTCTCTCACGCGATGCATCCTCGCGACCTCCCAGGAAAAAAGACAAAGGAGCCAGGGCTGCTGGGCTCTTAACCCCTCTGGACCACTCCCCCTTATGCCTCCTGGCTGAACCTAAATCTCCACCCCTGACCCCTCTCGGCTAAAAACCCCAAAAACTAAAATGGGCTATACTTCCTTAATGGACGCGCCTAGGGAGCCGATTCTGATGTCATCGGATCCAGCCGGGCCCCTGCTACTCGTGGATACCAAGCACAGCCCATAGGGGCTCCTGCAAGGTTGTGCCGTGTATCTCCAATTCCCTACACGCTGGACTGTGCTGAAAGCCAGGGTGACATTCATCCAGTTCGTGTGTTTCCAAAAAATCTATTTGGTGTATCACTGGGATGTATCATATTCCCATAACTCGGTGGTGTATTATAATTGTCTGATACAAAGAACATGCGTCATGGCTTGGAAGCCACAAGGGGCCTTCCTGTGGCAGCTCACAGCTGCTGTTGGGGGTTTTTGTCACTCACTGTCTCTCAGCCCCCTCCCTTCTTCTTGCTGCTGAAGTGTCTGGTTACAGCGGACACTGCAGACCTTTATAATCCCCCGCCAAACAGGGTACAATGATTGACATGGGATTATATCTTCAATATTCTTCACACCTCCCCCCTTTAGAGGGCGCTAGGGGGCAGCACCACCCGGTGCTCCCCGGCGCGCCCGTCCCCAACTTCCCCTTGCTAGGATAAGCCGTCGGCATTGCCATGGTTGCGGCCCTTTTTGTGGCGAATGGCGAAGTGGTACTGCTAGAGCGCAAGGCTCCAGCGTAGCAACCTCCCATTCGTTCTGGATACGGTGTGTAACCAGATGAGGGAATTGTGGTCTGTTTCCATAGTGAATTGGCGTCCGTACAAGTATGGCTGCAGATGCTGCAGGGCCAACACAATTGCCAGACATTCCTTCTCCATCGTGGAATAGGCCACCTCCCTCGGCAGCAGCCTCCGGCTCAGGTACAGAACAGGGTGTTCATGGCCCGTAGTGTCGACCTGGCTGAGCACAGCGCCAAGGCCAAAGTCACTGGCGTCGGTCTGCACTACAAACGCATGAAGTCGGCTGCCTGTCGTACCGGGGAGCTAGAAAGGGCGGTCTTCAGCGCCTGGAAGGCTGTCTCACAGTCATTTGTCCAATCAACTGCGGAGGGCAGCTTTTTCTTGGTGAGGTCTGTCAGGGGCTTCGCCAGGCTACTATAGTGAGGGAGGAACGGTGCCCAGGAAGGATATCACCTGTTTCTTGGTCCTGGAGGACACATAGAGAAGGAGCAGAACGGTGCTGGATCCCGGAGAGAGTGGTGGTAGGTGAGTATACTACCACACTGACACTACGCTACATACGCATATACACAGATTTAGAGAAAAAAAAGTTAATGGGAGGGCTTCTTTAATTACAAAAAAGACATTTCTACTGAATGCCACAAAATTACCTTATTACATATTTTCAATTATCTCATTAGCTCAGGGGAAACTGTTAGTGAAGATAAGGCCAGTGATATTACTCTGTCATTCTATAGTAGCAGACTGTTTGCTTTAAAAGGGGGCTGGAGTTTCAAATCATTGTCTTCTTCTGTTGACATGGTAATTACCTTCAAGGAAACACTGCAGTCATCATTGCTCTGCATCAAAAGGGCTTTATAAGCAAGGACATTACTGCTTTTAAGATTGCCTCCAGTGCTGGATACCAGAGAAGATGGCGATATGTGAGTATATTAACACACTGACATTACACTACACACACATATATATAGCTCTATAGGGGAAAAAAGAAAGTTCATGGGAGGGTTAATTTTAACAGCAAGAAATGCCTTTACCTTTTTCTTGCAATTCATACGACATGAGTTTTATACAATCACACGATTCAGAATTAATGCAAATTGCCACTATAAAAACTGAAGCTCCAAACTTTGTGAAAACCAAATATGCATCAGTCTCCAAATTTTTCACCATGACTGTACAATCTAGAGATTAGAAAACATTGAATTATCTCAAAGCGGTTCTCTAAGGCTATGTGCCCACGTAGCAGATTTGATGCAGTGGGGTTTTGCCTCTCTCTGGCAGAAAAAAAATGCATGCAGATTTACATGTGTTTTTTCTGCCAAAGAGAAGCGTTTTTATATGCGTGTTCGCATGCGTTTTTTCAAGCACTTTTCCAATCGATTTTGAGCATCACTTGGAAAAGTGCTTGACAAGTTGGTCACACAATATAAATCCATGCTGGTTGTGTGACCAACTTAGATGCTTTAAATCAGGGCTCGACAAACCCAGGCGCCTGGTCGCCAGTGGCGCCTAGAAAATGTTGTCTGGCGCCTAGAAAATGTTGCCTGGTGCTTGAGGAGTTGAGAAGAAAAAAAAATACTCTCAATCCAATCCCACCTCCTGCACGGAGTCATCCAATCGGAGGAAGCAGGGACAGTATCGCTCAGGCCGCCTTCTCCACTTTGCTCCGCCCCCTTATGCTCCGGGACTGGACAGGGAGAGTTGGGTTACGGGGGAAGCAGGGCCGGCGTCAGCACCCGGCGTACCCGGGCAAGTGCCGGGGCCCTGGAAAATCAGAGGGGCCCAGCCGCCCACTCACTGTCGGGGCCCGGGCCCACACACCCACCCGCCCACTCACTGTCGGGGTCGGGCCCACACACTGTCGGGGCCGGGCGCACACACCCACCCGCCCACTCACTGTCGGGGCCGGGCCCACACACCCACCCGCCCACTCACTGTCGGGGCCGGGCCAACACACCCACCCGCCCACTCACTGTCGGGGCCCTGGCCGCTTCCTCGGCACCTGTTCAGGGACGCAGGCGCTGCTTGATTGCCGGCACTTCCCCCAGACATGGCCGCGCGCTGTCCGGCTGTGTCTGCTAGTAATGACACGGCAGGGTCGACGGCACTGCACCTTTAATTGTGCTTGTGTGTCGCTCCTGCCGCGTCATTACTAGCAGACACAGCCGCACAGCGCGCGGCCATGTCTGGGGGAGTGCCGGCAATCAAACACCGTCGGAGCGGAGGTCCTGCACAGATGGGCAGGAGGGGCCCGGACCCGACCGCAAGTGGGCCCCTCTGATGTTCCAGGGCCATGAAGTCTGTGACACGCCGGGGGCCCTGCACTGCCCCATACCCGAGGAGCTGCTGGACAGGACACTGGACCGGGGACAGGTGAGTGAGGCTTCCCCAATCCCCATATTAAAAATATTAGTAATGGGTCTGTGTGAGTGCATGTATGTGATTGTCAGTGTATATGACTGTGTATATATATTTGTCTGTTTTATCTATGTGTATGTCTGTATGTGTACATATGTCTGCGTACCGTGTGTGCGCGCGCATATGTCTGCGTACCGTGTGTGCGCACGCATATGTCTGCGTACCGTGTGTGCGTGCATATGTCTGCGTACCGTGTGTGCGTGCATATGTCTGCGTACCGTGTGTGCGCACGCATATGTCTGCGTACCGTGTGTGCGCACGCATATGTCTGCGTACCGTGTGTGCGCGCGTATATGTCTGCGTATGTGAAGGATGAGGGGCAGGCTGGGCCATGTGTAATAAATAAATAAATATATATATATATTTATATATTTATTTCTCCGCCGTATCTGTGCATCATGAATCGTGTATGTTTTAAAAGGGCCCACTGAGACTCTTTCGCCCGGGGCCCAGAAAAACCTGGAGCCGGCCCTGGGGGGAAGGATCGCTGTGGCCGGGGGCCCGTTCTCATCTCCCGCTACCTGTGTAAGTACATACAAAGGCCGTGCTCCCCGGGGAGACGCCGTGTGTGAGGGGGTCTATATGTACAGTTTGTCAACAAAAAAAATTCTGGCTCCTAAATTTTTTGGCTGGCTCCTAGATTCTGAACAACTTTGTCGACCCCTGCTTTAAATGCTGCATCTATAGTTAAAAAAAAAGAATTAAAAAGTTAAAAATAAAAAAAACTGTATACTCACCTCTCCAGTCTCCTCCCGACGGCGATCCTCTCTCCTCGGTGTCCCGCGGTGTACTGGCAGGACCTGCGGTGACGTCATTTAGTCAGCTGATGGTCACGCGACCATCAGCTAACTAAATGACGTCACCGCAGGTCCTGCAAGTACACTGCGGGACGCCGAGGAGAGAGGACAAGGGCGGGAGAAGACTGGAGAGGTGAGTTTACAGGTTTTTTTTATTTTTAACTTTTTTATTTCTTTTTTTCACCGCGTGGTAGCCAGGATGAAGAGGAGATGTAGTCTCCTCTTCATCCTGGGTACCACACGCACCGCGATTACGCCACAAATTCGCGGCCATTGAATTTAATTGAAATGCAGTAAATCCACATATACCTGCGGGTTTGCTGAGTTCCAATGTTCCTCAATGGCCGCGAATTTGCATCGTAATCGCGGTAGAAATGGTCATGCTGCGTTTTGCAATGCAATGCGAATTCGGCGCGCTAATTAGCGCATCGTGTGCACAGCACATCTGAATTCACATTGCTGTGCGTGGCAGACAATATTACAAGCGTTTCCGTGGCTGTAAAAACACCGCAGAAACGCTACGTGGGCACATAGCCTAAGGCTCTGCATTCTGTATGATAAAATAAGTGAAAACATACTGTTGGTGGGAAATTATTAAGACTGGCATTTCATACATTTCAACCTGACTGCAGCAGGATGTAATAATACAATAATTTTTATTCATATAGCGCCAGCATATTCCGCAGCACTTTACAATTAAGCGGGGACATGTACAGACAATAAATTCAATACAAGATAAGACAGTTTAAACAGTTACATTAGGAGTGAGGTCCCTGCTCGCAACCTTACAATCTACAAGGAAATGGGGGGTGGGGGGGGGCACAATAGGTGAAAAGTGCTTGTTATTTCAGGTCTGGCAATTATAATAAATAGGGATTTTCATATAAAGCTGCATGATCCGGTCATCAGCCAGTATTTTTAAGTGCAATAATCAAGTATTGAGTATCATAATCAAGTATCATGTGCAGTTATCGTGTGCATGGAGGGTGTGGAGACAGATGAATAGTAGGGAACAGATTCTGAATAATATTTAGAAGGAGAGAACAGGGGAAAGTTAGTTTACTGAGTAGTTGAGGTGGTAGGCTTGTTTAAAGAGATGGGTTTTTAAAGCGCGCTTGAAAACGTGGTGGCTAGGCATCAGTCGGATTGTTTGGGGTAGAGCATTCCAGAGAACTGGCGCAGCACAAGAGCAGTCTTGGAGACGGAGGTGCGAGGTTCGGATTATGGGGGATGTTAGTCTTGTGGAATGTGGAAAATATAAGGTTTCTCTTAAATTCTACATACTATACATGCCAACAACTTGAACCAAAACCCAAAAAAAACATTCATACCAATTTCGTGCACATTGTTTGCACCGTGTCCTCGAACTGCAATAGCTTTCATAGAAAACTCTTACAAAGTAGGCAAAAGGTTTTTCACATAAGCATATAACAAGAATATGCCACATATCCTCAACGTTTATTTTTTTGTGTGAAACTTTTCTAACTAAATAAATGGCATGAAATCCTGCTTTTGTGATAAATAACATTACACAGAGTCCAATATGTTCATGTGAATAAATCTGAAATTGGATCCTGAGTCTCTGCATCTAATACAAATTAAAGTCCCATTCCAACTTTTCAGTGTTCAGTGTGTGCCTTAAAATACTTATTGGTCACTGTATTCTCTAGTTTCTAGCACTGCTGCGGTCCCTCTCCGGCATCACGTGACAGCAGCTCTTTCTTGTTGGATCACACCGCGGACAATTAGTACCTTTCTAAATGTAAGTGCATGAGAGCCTTAGGCCACAGCCCCACTATCAGTATTTGGTCAGTATTTGGTCAGCATTTTTTCTCAGGAGTGGGAGCCAAAACCAGGAGTGGGTGATAAATGCAGAATTGGTGACTTGTTTCTATTATACCTTTTCTCTGATTGTTCCTCACCTGGTTTTCTCTCCAACTGAGAAAAAATACTGACCGAATACTGATCAAATACTGATAGTGTGGCTGTGGCCTTATTCTGAGTATCATAGACTTACATTGAGAAAGTGACTTCTGGTCCACACAGAAGACGCGTTAGTGAGTCAGCTAGACACATCTGTGGTCACCTGATGCAAGAAAGGACCGGAATGGATCTGGAAACAGCAGAAGACAGTGACCAGTAAGTATTTTAGTGCACACACTGAACATACTTTACTAATGCCTAGCAAACACTGAAATAAAAAAAAAAGCAGGGGAAGTACCTTAAGTTATTACACTATATATCATTTAGATGGAGAATACAAGAGCCAACTTCTTAAAAAACAAATAAATTTCAACTGTGTACATGAGCCTCAATATCTGCAATTGATATCGTTTTCTAAACCATCTATAGTCCAGAAAAAGCAATAAGTCTTTAAGAAAACCTTTAAAGAATTGTCCTTTTACATAAAATAGAGTATAAATTACAGAAACTGGCAATTAAGTAAACAAAAAGTAAAAAAAAAATTAAGAGCGTATCATATATCATCATGTATTGCTACAACCAGTAAGGACAAAGAATAAAGCTTAACTCTTCTTGCTGGTAAAAATAGAATTTGACATTATCCGACTTACTGGCCAAGCTATACAGTAAAAGCATGGCCACATGTAGCATCACATTTATGCTGGCCAACGCGCGTAATCCATGCAGCATGATCAAGAGCCCTCCAGGCATCTTCAAAATATTTCTACTGTTGGTTAGCATGGGACCCAGCACAAGCATTAATTTTTAGCAGATGTCCAGGTGGCTCACGATGATGCCACTTAGTAGGCATGAGCAGAATAAAACTGCAGTGACTTGGGTAACTAAAAATTCAGGGTCAGGCTCGGAGACAAAGTTGACTCTAGGCAAAATAGGACTTTAAGATTATGCCTAAAGTTTCACTGTCATCTTCAATATACTAATACAAGAATAGTAGCATTTAGTCTGGGGAACTAGGTCTATGGTGTTACTATGGAATTTAGGGCCAAGCACTCTTATTGACTCACACCTTATTTATACACTCCTCAACACTGAAATTGCAACACCCAGAAGGGAACGTTGCGGAATTATGGAAATCACAGTATTGATAGACATGTTAATGATATGAAAATGATGAATAAATGGAAACAAAATTTTCAACCCATCTTGATTTATTCATTATCAAGTATGAGCTACACCTAAAAATACATGGTCTTACACACCTTTGCTTGTTATCAATAAGGTTATTAATGACTGTCTCAGGAATGTTCCACCATGCTGAATGCACTTGGGCATGCAAATCAACAAGATCAACTGATGGCAGCCCCTTTTGAAATTGTCAACCAATGAAATCACAAATGTGCTCAATGTAAGACAAGTCCAAAGACAACGACTCCTAGGACAGTTTGGAGAAATGGTCGTACCACTGAACGTAATGATCAGATTTTAGTAGACCCAGATTTGTAACTAGAGGAGTCTGGCGACAGTACATTATACCACTGCAGACCACAATCCCAGTAGTAAGACCGTTGTGACGATCCCTCATGAGGGCCTCTTCATGGCGTAGCCCACATGGTCTCGAGACAAATCTCTAGTTATCGCTGTATCCAAGACAAAAGCAGGACTCAACGATGAAGAGGATAGACCTCCATTCCAGCCTATATTACCATCTTACTCTGCACAATGATAGCATTTGAGAGCGGTGGAGTGAGGTCAATGGACACCTGTAGCTGGATGTGCAAACACCTTCTGATGGTTTGTGTGGACACTCTTTGACGTTTCAAGCCTGGTATGTGAACAAGTGGTAAAGCTATTTGTACAGTACAAGGAGCCATTTTTCAAAACAATGGCAGACCATATGTTGCTACTGTGCGCAGCCTGTGTGGCATAAACGTGCAACCAGTGTGGCATAAACGTGCAACCATGGACTGCAGCATCTCCAAACTTGTTTTCCATCCAGCACAACTGGGAAGTCATTGGTTGGCAATTGCAAGTCAAACTGCCATCAGCAGATCGTGATAATTTCGGTGCTCAAGTGCATTCAGTGTGGCAGAACATTCCTCAGAAAACCGATAATAATCCCATTGATTAGCAGCCAAGGCTATAAGTGTGGGGATTTCTGTGTGTCATGCTTTTATTCAATACTGAATAAAACTGTTTTGAACATGTATTTTCCATTTTTCATAATCTGAATACTATTAGCATGTCAATTCATCCTGTGATTTTTATAATTCTTTTTCTTCTTGGTTTTGCAATTTCAATGTGGAGGAGGGTATATATTATGTATACATAATGTAAATTTGACAGCAATGGTTTAAAAATATGAAATCATTAGAGATGTGCTAATACACTTGAGATTTACACAGATGTTTCATTTTTTATCTTTTTTTATAAATTTTGCAGAACAAATAACTTTACTGATCAAACCGTATTTCTTAGCGACTTTTCCATAAATAAGTTAACAAACAGAACAAATCCAATGTATATACTTATTTTTGAACATTAATATCATCATAAATGGTTTATCACTTTACTCACTGTAACTATGTAGTGTTCTCAAAATAGTCATCCCTAAACCCAATATAAAACACAGGCATCTCGTAAGGTATAAATAATGTACCTGCAAAATATCTTGATTGCACGAGGCTCCTCCTGTTGCCAAAATCTTTGTTTGCGGTACTAGAAATAAAGACAGATTTTTTTAGGATCTGTATCCATTTAATACAACTAAATAAGATAACATTTTTTTTTTTTAACACTAGTTATTTTGGTTGCATAGGATTAGAAAAAAGTGTTTTTTTTTCCAAAAAACAGTGACACACTTGTCTATGGATTGTATCTGATTTTGAAGTTTAAAGGGGGTGTCCGGTCCAAATCGATAAATCTGTAGTCACTCTGTGTGACTGCAGATTTATTGTGACATGCAGAAGTAGTGCTGTTGCAGAGTGTGAAATTCAGAATTAGTGCTGTTGCAGAGTGGGACATGCAGAAGTAGTGCTATTGCTTTAAAAGCATTCAGCAACTATTAGAAGTAACACAAGCACATTAGACCGGAACTGTTGTGCTCCAGAAGCATCAAGCAACTAGAGGGGTTAACACAGTCACAGGAGAAGGGGAGTGTTTTAGCAGAACCCCAGGGGGGATTGTGGGGAAGTTGTTTACTGTCTGGCTGGAGCCCAAGAGAAAGGTGGTGTGTGTGTTCTGTATTTCACAGAAGCGCCCCTGCAAGTGAAAAGGATTCAAGTCAGGAGTGAAGCTAAGCACAGGTCAGGTAGACTTTCCGAACTAGCAGTGCAGAGTATTGCCAGGCATAAAGATAAGGACTGGAAGAAATGGTGTCACAGGAATCATCTCCCTCAGCAAACTCTCCCCCCTCCTCGATCTCACTGTGCTGTAAAGAATGCTGTGTTCATTAATGTGCCTTTGCATTAGAACTGTGCTCTCCTGTACTATTGGGAAGACTGAACTGCTGTGCTGCTCAGGAAACTGTACTGTTTGTCACTGGAGCCTGTTGCTCATAAGACTTGCACTGGCTGTGCGGCTTCTTATTAAATGCTACCGTTCTACCGTTTATGAGGACTCTTGTCAAGTATGTCTGGTCAGCAAGTGAAACAGCCTACGTGTCTGTGCCGAGGGTTAATTCCCCTGTGTGCCTGAAAGAAGCTGCAGCACATGGTATATGGTTGTACTGAGTAACGGTTTCCCCAGGATTCCAAAAAATTCATGTAACACTTCTCGCTCCTATCTGAAGCTAGCGGCGTGCGTGTAACATTATGAATCCCCCCAGTGCACGCACTGTGCGCTGTGAGGATTTGCCGGTTTCTGAACCGGGACTGGAAGGTATCTATCAGTTATACAAACTCCCGGCCAGAACCCGACTAGTGGGCGCGGCCTCGCTCCATACATTTGTATTGAGCGAGGCTGTACCCACTGGACGGTCATGTCGCTAGACGGGGCTCGCTCAATACAAGTGTATGGAGCAAGGCCGTGCCCACTGGACGGGCTCTGGCCGGGAGTATGTACTGTATATCTCATACATACCCTCCGGTCCCGGCTCAGAAACCGCCGAATCCTCACAGACTTTATCATTTTGGACCGGACAACCCCTTTAACTTAATTAGAGTTAATTTGATTGAGCGGTGAAACCACATAACTTGGGCACAGGCGGCACTGTTTTTGGAAGAAATCATCCATTTTCACTAATCGTGTACATCAACTATGTCATGTTTAGTGTTGAGCGACCATGCTCAACACTGCTCGGTACTCGCCCGAGCATCTCACTACTCGGGATGTTCGGCGAGTACTGAGCATTTTCGGGTTACTCGGGCGGGAGCTCGGGTCTCCGCCCTGCATGTTTGGCGCTCTTTACAGAGCCAATGAACATGCAGGGATTGCCAGCCAGTCACTGTAATGCCGCAGCCATGTTGGTTGTGGGCATTACAGTGATTGGCTGGCCGCACAGCGTCACCTCGAGTATTTAAAACCGGGCGCCGCCATCTTGGACACAGTCGCTCCAGATCAGACAGTGTACGGAGAGTGCTGCTGAGCTAGGGAGAGATTTATACTGCGAAATAGGTAGTGTAGGGTCTCTAAAGCCTGCAAAATCAAACAAACAGTCCTTCTGAGGACTAATATCCATCCCAGATATAAGGCAGGCAGGCTGTATAGGAGACGCAGTGGTTATACCAACAAACACTGCATTACAGTCCTGTGTGCTGCTTTTCAAATTGCTAGACTTAGCCCCAGGTCTCAGAGGCCAGGAAAAATCCTTTTTTTTTTCATCTAAATCCTCTTTTTTGATTTTTTTCTTCAGTCAGACTGTACAAATACCCGTCTTATTAACCTTTTGGTATTTTCCCCCCCCAAAAAAAAATTGAATGTGTCTGTGAGTGTTCAGACACAAATATATCTGTTTAAAAGAGTCTGGTTTCGGCCAGATAACAAGAACTGTGGTTTTGCAGTTCCGCGGTTCAAATCTCTGTATTATCCACCTTTTTGCCTTTTTTACATAAAAAAAAACTGTTTGAGTGTCTCGTCTCGCTGACTATTCAGACACAAATATATCTGTTTAAAAGATTTTGGTGTAGGCCAGAGAAATAGAACTGTGGTTTTGCAGTTCCGCGGTTCAAATCTCTGTATTATCCACTTTTTTGCCTTTTTTCCATTAAAAAAACAGTTTGAGTGTCTCACTGACTGTTCAGACACAAATATATCTATTTAAAAAAGTCTGGTATATGCCAGGAAATTAGAACTGTGGTTTTCCTCTTCCACGGTTCAAATCTGGGTGTTATCCACCTTTTTGCCTATTTTACATAAAAAAAACAGTTTGAGTGTCTCGTCTCGCTGACTATTCAGACACAAATATATCTGTTTAAAAAATTTTGGTGTAGGCCAGAGAAATAGAACTGTGGTTTTCCTCTTCCACAGTTCAAATCTGGGTGCAATCCACCTTTTTGCCATTTTTACATAAAAAAAACAGTTTGAGTGTCTCGCTGACTGTTCAGACACAAATATATCTGTTTAAAAGATTCTGGTGTAGGCCAGAGAACTAGAACTGTGGTTTTCCTCTTCCACAGTTCAAATCTGGGTGTAATCCACCTTTTTGCCTTTTTTACATAACAAAAAACAGTTTGAGTGTCTCGCTGACTGTTCAGACACAAATATATCTGTTTAAAAGATTCTGGTGTAGGCCAGAGAAATGGAACTGTGGTTTTCCTCTTCCACTGTTCTAATCTCCTTTTTATTACCCTTTTGCCATTGATAGTGCGAGTGTAAGCTATTTTACTTCATTTACAATGGGCAAGGCGCGTGGCAAGGGACGTGGAACTGGACGTTCTGGTGATGGTGCGTGATGGTGCGTGCGTGACATATGTACCATCCTGACAAACTTTGAGGAGTCCACCAAAATGGTGAGTGGCGATGACGCCATCATTAGCGTCAGCCTCCCACTTATCTGTCTTTTGCAACGCTCTCTGCAGAGAATTAAAGAGGAGGCATTGCAGCCAGAGTATGATGAGAAGGATCAAGAAGCTGTAGCGGGCGATTACACACAGCCCAGCCTCATCTCATCCCAACGTGCATTGGGGTACAATGAGGGAGAGGAGGAGGAGGAGGAAGAAAAGGAGCTGGTATCATGCGCTGTAGACGGTAGTACCTGTACAACTGTCATACCGTTGGTTCAGCGTGGGTGGCCTGAGGACAGGGGGGAGGAGGAAGAGGAGGAGGAGGAGAGCATGGTCAGTCGTCATCTTGCTGAGGACATGGAAGTCTTGCCCGTTACCAGTCTGGCACGCATGGCTGACTTTATGTTACGCTGCCTTAACCGTGACCCTCGCGTTGTCAAAATGTTGGGTGACAGTCATTACTGGTTGGTGACACTTGTAGACCCCCACTACAAGGAGAACTTTCACTCTCTTATTCCTGAGGTGGAGAGGTCTACAAAAATGGGCAGTACCAGAAGGCCCTTGCTGCCGAACTGTTAAAAAAAATTCCCATCTGAACACACTAGCGGCAGAGGTCACAGTTCGTTGCCCAACCAAGGCGTACAGGCGAGAGAGAAGCAACTCCAATCCAGCAGAGGCAGGGGAACACTGTCAATGTTCTGGGACAGTATTCTGAGACCTGCCCAGCTTACAGGCCCTGAGGCACGGGGTACTCTCACAAGGAGTGGAAAGTTTCAAAAGATGGTGAGGGAGTACAAGTTGCATTGCAAGTTCCTCCGTCCTAATTTTTGGCAGCTTTTGCTTGCAAGGCATAGGCAAATACTATGGAAGACCCAATCCCCAATAATGGGATTAATGTTTTTAATATGCTGTACTGCATGGCTCTTGTAAGGGGCATTGCAAATTCCTCCGTCTAAATTTTTGGCAGCTTTTGCTTGAAAGGCATAGGCAAAGACTATGGGAGACCCACTCCCCAATAATGGGAATAAAGTTTTTAATATGCTGTACTGCATGGCTCTTGTAAGGGGCATTGCAAGTTCCTCCGTCTTAATTTTTGGCAGCTTTTGCTTTGGAGGCATAGGCAAAGACTATGGGAGACCCACTCCCCAATAATGGGAATAATATTTTTAATATGCTATACTGCATGGCTCTTGTAAGGGGCATTGCAAGTTCCTCCGTCCTAATTTTTGGCAGCTTTTGCTTGGAAGGCATAGGCAAAGACTATGGGAGACCCACTCCCCAATAATGGGAATAATGTTTTTAATATGCTGTACTGCATGGCTCTTGTAAGGGGCATTGCAAGTTCCTCCGTCCTAATTTTTGGCAGCTTTTGCTTGGAAGGCATAGGCAAAGACTATGGGAGACCCACTCCCCAATAACGGGAATAATGTTTTTAATATGCTGTACTGCATGGCTCTTGTAAGGGCATTAAAATTGTCTTGTTAAGCTACTGTGACCTCCACGTCTCTTCCAAGGGTCATTGATATTGTCTTTTTATTCCACTGGGACCTCCACGTCTCTTCCAAGGGGCATTGATATTGTCTTTTTATTCCACTGTGACCTCCACGTCTGTTGCAAGGGGCATTAAAACAGTCTTGTTAAGCTACTGTGACCTCCACGTCTCTTCCAAGGGGCATTAAAACCGTCTTGTTAAACCACTCTGAACTCCACGTCTCTTCCAAGGGGCATTAAAATTGTCTTGTTAAGCTACTGTGACTTCCACATCTCTTCCAAGGGTCATTGATATTGTCTTTTTATTCCACTGGGACCTCCACCACTCTTCCAAGGAGCATTGATATTGTCTTTTTTTCCACTGCGGCCTCCACCACTCTTCCAAGGGGCATTGATATTGTCTTTTTATTCCACTGTAACCTCCACCACTCTTCCACGGGGCATTGATATTGTCTTTTTATTCCACTGGGACCTCCACCACTCTTCCAAGGGGCATGGATATTGTCATTTTATTCCACTGGGACCTCCACGTCTCTTCCAAGGGGCATTAAAACCGTCTTGTTAAGCTACTGTGACTTCCATGTCTCTTCCAAGGGGCATTAAAACTGTCTTGTTAAACCACTCTGAACTCCACAGCTCTTCCAAGGGGCATTAAAATCGTCTTGTTAAGCTACTGTGACCTCCACGTCTCTTCCAAGGGTCATTGATATTGTCTTTTTATTCCACTGGGACCTCCACCACTCTTCCAAGGGGAATTGATATTGTCTTTTTATTCCACTGCGACCTCCACCACTCTTCCAAGGGGCATTGATATTGTCTTTTTATTCCACTGTAACCTCCACCACTGTTCCAAGGGGCATTGATATTGTCTTTTTATTCCACTGGGACCTCCACCACTCTTCCAAGGGGCATTGATATTGTCTTTTTATTCCACTGGGACCTCCACGTCTCTTCCAAAGGGCATTAAAACTGTCTTGTTAAGCTACTGTGACCTCCATGTCTCGTCCAAGGGGCATAAAAACCGTCTTGTTAAACCACTCTGAACTCCACAGCTCTTCCAAGGGGCATTGAAATGTTGTTTTTAATTACCTCTAACCTCCACGACTCTTCCAACGGGCATTGCATTTCCTCCTAATTTTAGTCAGCTTTTGCTTTTCAATGCATAGGTGAACACTAAGGGAGACCCACTCCCCGATTATGGGTAGAAGGTTTTTAGTACGCTGTAATCCACGTCTGTATCAAGGGACATTGCAGTTCCTCATAATTTTTGGAAAGCCTTCCATTCACTGCTTAGGCCAACAGTGTACAGGAGACCCAGTTGCTATAAATGGAAAAAACGGTTTAGTTAAGGCCCTCTGACCTCCATGTCACTTCCAAGGGGCATTGTTGTGCCTCGAAATTTTTGGTAGGCATTGCACTCACTGTATGCCCTATAACTGTGTAGCCGAACCGCTCATTTTGGTACAGAAACATATCATACAAGACATGTGTGGCTGACTGGCTTGATATTGATGTGAATGGTCCCTGTTCCTCCTGCTCTTTCTCCTTTGCCACCACCTCATCCATCATTCATCACCTGAAGCTTTGTTTTAAAGGGAGTCATAGAACTGGGATAGTAGCAGGAAAACATCCAGCAATCCTCGGAGGAGGTAGGATATGCGCCAAAACGCTGACCACCTCAGGCCTAGCCGCTACTACATACATGCGCTTGCATTCCAAGGAACAGAAAGCTAAGGAGATGGATGGCCTCATGATCATGAATAATTTATCCTTGTGTAGGAGGCCGACCACTGCTGCTGTCTACCTTCTGAACTTTGTGTTGAAGCCTGATTGACCCAGGACCCGCAATCCTCTATGTCTGGAGGACGTGTTGCATCCCCGTGTCCAACTGTGTCCCGGCTTCCACAATATTAACCCAATGTGAAGGCATCAGTGAGATGGACCATCCCTGGCCACATTCACTTGTCCATGTGTTTGTGGTTAGGCTGTCCTTCCCACTAAATGCACTGGGGAGGTCACAGGTAATGTTTTGGTATGCGGGCCGGGGTAAGAAAAGTGTGTGGGGGGAAGTTGACAGGAGAAATAGGAGCGGCTGGGGACCATTTATGGACACCCGGCCGCCCCCAGGAGGCTGGGAACCGTGTGTGGGCACCTGGCCGCGGGGCGGCTGGGGACCGAGTATGGACACCCGGCCGCCCCCTTGCGGCTGGGGACCAAGCGTGGACACCCGGCCGCTGGGCGACTGGGGACTGAGTATGGATACCAGGCCGCCGACGTAGCCATGACCTGGTGGCCGGTGTCTGCCTCCACAAGCCTAAAAGGCCTCATTTCAAGTGCAAGCAAGCTAGCAGTATGGTATTGCAGCCCGGGGGTGGGTGGGTGGCAGGCTGCACACTTACGCTTGCATTCCAAGAAAACAAAGCAGATGCTAACTTCTATCATCATCATCATGCTCCTCACCTTGGCACTCTCAACTCCCCTGATGGAGAAGCCAGGGCCCACCGGAGGAGTCTGTTGGGCTCGTCCAATGCTGCCATAAAGCAGGCCAGGCTAAGAAAAGTGTGGGGAAGGTTACTGGGACAAATAGTGGCGGCTGGGGACTGAGTATGGAGACCTCGCTGCCGAAGCAGCCATGAGGTGGTGGCCAGCTTTGGCCTCCTCCAAACTAAAAGGCCCCATTTCAAGTGCAAGCTAGCAGTATGGTATTGCAGCCTGGGGGTGGGTGGATGGCAGGCTGCACACTTACACTTGCATTCCAAGAAAACAAAGCAGATGCTAACTTCTATCATCATCATCATGCTCCTCACCTTGGCACTCTCAACTTCCCTGATGGAGAAGCCAGGGCCCACCGGAGGAGTCTCTGGTTGCCTGGTGGGCTCGTCCAATGCTGCCCTAAAGCAGGCCAGGCTAAGAAAAGTGTGGGGAAGGTTCCCGGGACAAATAGTGGCGGCTGGAGACTGAGTATGGAGACCTCGCCGCCGACGCAGCCATGAGGTAGTGGCCAGCTTCGACCTCCTCCAAACTAAAAGGCCCCATTTCAAGTGCAAGCTAGCAGTATAGTATTGCAGCCTGCTGGTGGGTGGGTGGTTGCCTGCATATTTGCGCTTGCATTGCAAGGAATGGGGGAGGTACAATTGAACACTGCCCTGGGACAAGGACTTGCACGGGGATAATTGCAAGTCTGCATCTTCTGATGCGGCAAGGATCACTTCTGATGGGCACACTTTTAGGCAGTGACCTGGGTGTCAGAGATGCTTCCAGGGGTCTTCCCCATGTCTTTACAGCACTGTATGCATGTGTCACACAGCACATGGCCAGAAAAGGTTGTAAAATGTTAAAATGACATTTCCCGGTGAATGCATTTGTCACGGTTGAAAGCAATACAAAAGTGCAAAAATGCATAAAAAATGCTACTTGTGAACATAGCCCAAGGTGTGGAGGAGTATTTTTGTTTTTGGTTATTTATTTTACCTTATACACAAGTCTTTACCCTGGAAAGGAAGTTCCTTAACATATTTCACAGGAAAACAGTTTCAGTTTAGTTTTTGAACGTTTTATTGTGAGCCCATAAAAGTGGCTTAATACCTCTGACCACGTTGTTGACAGCAGTGAACTGGGGGTCAGAAATGCTTCCTGGGGCGATCCCCATGTCATTTGAGCACTGTCACTATCGTTTTGGGCACTTTTTAGACTTTCTACAGACTGCCGGGGGTGCCGTCGCAAAAATGCTCGGGTCTCCCATAGACTAACATTGGGCTCGTTGCTCTGGTCGAGCACCCGAGTATCACAGTGAGCTCGGCCCGAGCTTCGAGCACCCGAGCATTTTAGTGCTCGCTCAACACTAGTCAGGTTGCATTTTTTTAAACGTTTGAGGCTATTACAGAGATATATATCAAAACTTTTTAGCATCCACTGGATTGTACTAAAATGTCTATGTTATGCACACTCCCGGACTGGCTGGCGTGAGATTGATTAGTGATCGCACTGTACCATGAACCGAGGAGTGCCTGGAGGGGCATAACTAAGTATCAACCCGATCCGACCAAGGTCGCACGGCGGCTTAGTCGACTCCATGGACCAGGGAGGAACCGAGCAGAGGGACCAGGTGCGACTCCAGGTCAGACCCCGGTCACAGTTGTTGACCCACACCGGGGAATGCAGGAACAGGCAGGTTAGACTGGCATACAGGCAGGTGGATATTGGCAAGTACGGCTGGTATGCAAACAGGTGGGCACTGGCAAGCACGGCTGGTATGCAGACAGGTGGCCACTGGCAAGCACGGCTGGTATGCAGACAGGTGGGCACTGGCAAGCACGGCTGGAGTGCAGACAGGGAGGTACTAGCAGGTTGGAGCGCAGGCTGGATAGGGTCCAGTACAGACTGGGAGACGGATTCAGAGCCGCAGATGCGGTAGTCAAGCAGAGTAAAGCGAAACCGCAGGTGCGGTGGACAAGGCTGAGCAGAGCAAAACCGCAGGTGCAGTGGACAGGGCTGAGCAAAGCGAAACCGCAGGTGCGGTGGACAAAGCTTAGCAGAGCGAAATTGCAGGTGCGGTGGACAAGGCTGAGCAGAGCGAAACCGCAGGTGCGGTGGACAAGGCTGAGCAGAGCGAAACCGCAGGTGCGGTGGACAAGGCTGAGCAGAGCGAAACCGCAGGTGCGGTGGACAAGGCTGAGCAGAGCAAAACCGCAGGTGCGGTGGACAAGGCTGAGCAGAGCGAAACCGCAGGTGTGGTGGACAAGGCTGAGCAGAGCGAAACCGCAGGTGTGGTGGACAAGGCTGAGCAGAGCGAAACCGCAGGTGCGGTGGACAAGGCTGAGCAGAGCGAAACCACAGGTGCGGTGGACAAGGCTGACCAGAGCGAAACCGCAGGTGCGGTGGACAAGGCAGAGCAGAGAGGACAGGGCTCTGTTCACACTGAACAGACTGGAAGGGACAAGCATAACCAGATACACACAAGGTACTTGCAATGAAGTAGCGAGTGGACTCTAAACTCACAACAGAAGTACGGAGACAACGAGTAGGAGCTAGGTGCAGGTTCAGAGACTGCAGGAAAAGGGAAGGTACGGACACAGAGACAAACAGGCTAGGAGAGTGTTCAGACAGGAACTGACACTGCAACAAGATACAGGAGCGAGTCTGGGTATACGGCCCCCAGAGAGGCAGACTAACAGGCTAAGAGATAATTTAGACAGGCCTGGGAATACAGCCCCCAGGTTGGCGGACAGGCAAGAAACAGAACGGGACCTGGCACATCAGAGGCAAGGAGCCCTCTGAAGGAAAGAGTTGCTCAGGCATCTCCTACAGGGTGGAGTGGGTTTAAATATCCAGTGACTCACAGCAATAGGCTGGGGACGCATTAGGAGTGTGCCCACAGCAGCTATAAGAAACAGGAAGTAACCGGGCCGCCGCCCTAAGCAGTCAGACCAGAGCATGCACACAGTAGAACAGGAGCACGGTTTACAAACTGGACTGAAGGTTAAGATGCGATCTTGCATAGTGGGAGATGGTGCACTATGCAAGCACGCTGCCAGGTATGTTACAGTCTAACAGGTGAAAGTCACAACTACTTCTTAAATGACATAGGAAAACCACTTTTTTCCCATAAATAGTACATGTTTTTTTAATTAGAGGTCTCTACATTTATTAACAAAGTATAAAATGTATATTTTTAATGTTCAAACTGTTTAAGGCAAATTAAACAAAATGCAGTTTTCAAATGTTAATTGTGTGTGTCTAGTTGCAAGAGACTTTTGCTATCAAGCCCACTACTAGTAGGCAAAAAATTAATATTTAACCATTCCTAAGGATTATAAAACAATTGAATGGGAAATGCCCATTAAGTCAGATATGGGATACCAACCGATTAGAAGAATATAGTCTAGTGTTTTACAAATCCTATTAACTACAATGAAAAAGCAGCATATATGCATGGCTATCTTGCCACGTTGTCTCTAAAATTCCAAGCAGGTGATCTGGGAACCCCTATTCCCCCAATGAATGATGGTTCAATGGTGCAACACCCACCTATCAGACTACCTGTGAGACAATCAATCCCCTTAGACAGGAAAACTTAAAATCTCAAAAAGGAAAACCTAAAATCGAATGTGATTACTTCTTCAATCTTAAAGAGGACTGTTTTCTTATGGACTGAAAAACACAAAACTAAATGAATTAACACACTATATGGAATAATACAGTTTCCTAAAATGATAATGGTCTATATACAAGACCATAAAAATAACAAACATACCGTATTTTCCGGAGTATAAGACGACCCCCAACTTTTCCAGTTAAAATATAGAGTTTGGGATATACTCGCCGTCTAAGACTACCCCTCTTGTAACACACACAGTAAAAATTTAAAAAAAATCAGATTTGATGGTAATTTTAAAGTGATGAACCTTACCGGTGATTGGTTGGTTGTTGTATACAAATCCTGCTTGGATTGGTCAGCTCTCCCTGCCTGCCCAGCCCTCCCTGTCTCCAAGACTATCAGAGCGGTAGCACATCCCTCTGGCCCGCCCTTGTATCCTATTACTGGTACCTCCTTCTCTGCCTCTCTGATCTCGCTCTTGAGGACTGCAGTGACGAGGTGAAGGGGCGCCTCACCGGGAAGGTGGAAGTGAAGCAAGCTGCAGGCGTCCAGGACGCCCGGGGTATGGAAAAAAGAGAAAGAGCGGTGCTGTGCCCAGAAAAACACGCCTCTTTCACTCGCCTGGCTCGCCCTTGTATTACCTCCTTCTCTGCCTCTCAGTACTCGCACATGCGTGCCTGCGCCGCTTCACTGCAGTTCTCAGGAGCGAGATCTGAGAGGCAGAGAAGGAGGTAATACAAGTGCAGGCCAGACGAGTGAAAGAGGCGCTCAGCACCGCTCTTTCTCTTTTTTCCATACCTCGGGCGTCCCAGACGCCTGCAGCTTGCTTCACTTACACTTTCCCGGTGAGGCGCCCCCTCACCTCGTCACTGCAGTCCTCAGGAGCGAGATAAGAGAGGCAGGTACCAGTAATAGGATACAAGGGCGGGCAAGAGGGATGCGTTACCGCTCTGATAGTCTTGGAGACAGGGAGGGCTTATAAATTACCATAAATACCGTATTTTTCGGACTATAAGACGCACCTAGGTTTTAGAGGAGGAAAATAGAAAAAAAAATGTAAGCAAAAAATGTGTTCACGATGCACTTTTAAGGGGGAGGGGGTCTTCTGCTGACACTGGTATAGGGGTAATGTCCCCCAAGCTGCAGGCGTCCAGGACGCCCGGGGTATGGAAAAAAGAGAAAGAGCGGTGCTGTTACCAGAAAAACACGCCTCTTTCACTCGTCTGTCCCGCCCTTGTATTACCTCCTTCTCTGCCTCTCAGTACTCGCACATGCGTGCCTGCACCGCTTCACTGCAGTTCTCAGGAGCGAGATCTGAGAGGCAGAGAAGGAGGTAATACAAGTGCAGGCCAGACGAGTGAAAGAGGCGCTCAGCACCGCTCTTTCTCTTTTTTCCATACCTCGGGCGTCCCAGACGCCTGCAGCTTGCTTCACTTACACTTTCCCGGTGAGGCGCCCCCTCACCTCGTCACTGCAGTCCTCAGGAGCGAGATAAGAGAGGCAGGTACCAGTAATAGGATACAAGGGCGGGCAAGAGGGATGTGCTACCGCTCTGATAGTCTTGGAGACAGGGAGGGCTTATAAATTACCATAAATACCGTATTTTTCGGACTATAAGACGCACCGGACCATAAGACGCACCTAGGTTTTAGAGGAGGAAAATAGAAAAAAAAATGTAAGCAAAAAATGTGTTCACGGTGCACTTTTAAGGGGGAGGGGGTCTTCTGCTGACACTGGTATAGGGGTAATGTCCCCCAATTCTGACAATATCCCCCATCCTGGTATATATGCCCCCCCCTTCCTTTTATACGTGGCCCCGATCCCCATCCTGGTATGCCTGGCATTCCTCCATCCTGGTATGCATGGAACCCCTCCATCCTGGTATGCATGGCACCCCTCATCCTTATCCTGGTATGCATGGCACCCCTCATCCCTATCCTGGTATGCATGGCACCCTTCATCCCTGTCCTGGTATGCATGGCACCCCACATCCCTATCCTGGTATGCATGGCACCCCTAATCCCCATCCTGGTATGAATGGCACCCCTCATTCCTGTCCTGGTATGCATGGCACACCTCATCCCTATCCTGTGGTATGCATGGCACACCTCATCCCTATCCTGTGGTATGCATGGCACCCCTAATCCCTATACTGGTATGCATGGCACCCCTCATCCTTATCCTGTTATGTATGGCCCCTCATCCTTATCATGGTATGTATGGCCCCCTCACCTTTATCCTGTTATGTATGCCCCCTCATCCTTATTTTGGTATGCAAGCTGCCCCTAATCCCCATCATGCTGCACATAAAAAAAATAAACACTCCTACTCACCTTTCTTCTCTCCTTCAGCGCTGCGTCTTGTCTGCCCACACTGATCTCTCCATGTGAGCCACGCATGGCGTCACTACCATGCGCGGCTCACAAGGAGAGATCAGCTGCCGGAAGTGACTGCTCCCCCCACACCGGGACTGTGTGTGTGGGGAGCAGTGACTTCATGCTCCTTAACGCTCCGCGGCTACCGCTCCCCCCACACCCCACACATCATATATATATATACTCTCTCCTCCCCCAACATTCGGACTATAGGGGTATACGCCCTATAAGATGACACCTGGCGTATAAGACGACTCCTCACTTTTGAGAAGATTTTCAGGGGTTAAAAAGTTGTCTTATATGCTGTAAAATACGGTACATTATACTCAGCCTCCATGCTTTTATCTGGCGGGGTCCCCTGAATTGCAGATGCAGGATGACACGAAAGGCAAACTTCCGATTGCATCTTGCAGTCTCATTTGAACTCAACTGTTCTTTGCCTAATTCTAACTTTTATAACCCCCTTCTAGCATCCACTGATGTAAATGGGCAGAAAACTAAGAGGGACACAGAAATCGATAGAATTAAAACAAGTGTGTGTTTAGGACACATTTCCTAAGGAAACTACTTAGGAATGCTTTGGTACCTGGCAGTTCCCTTTCCTATGGCTAAATCAAAGCTGAAGCTAAAAATATTAAAGTGGTAAAAAGAAGCCAAACCAATGAATTAAACTTTCTAGCACAAAGACCTATCCAATTCCAGGAAGCTTCATAAGGTAACAGGATATGAAAATATAAACTTTAATTTGTCATAAAAAATTTTGGGCAAACGACACCCTACAGTGGTGTGAAAAAGTGTTTGCCCCTTCCTGATTTCTGATTCTTTTGCATGTCTGTCATACTTAAATTTTCAGATCCCAAAACAAATGTAAATCCAAGACAAAGATAACAGAAGTAAACACAAAATTCATTTTTAATTTTTTATTATTAAGGGAAAAAGAAATCCAAACCTACAGGGCCCTGTGTGAAAAAGTGATTGCCCCCTAAACCTAATATCTGGTTGGGCCACCCTTAGCAGCAACAACTGCAATCAAGCGTTTGCGATAACTGGCAATGAGTCTTTTACAACGCTCTGGAGGAATTTTGGCCCACTCATCTTTCCAAAATTGTTGTAATTCAGTCACATTGGAGGGTTTCTGAGCCACTTTTTCACACCACAGTATATCAACAGGAATCGTAGAGGTGATTTAAATAATATAGGAAGGCAGGAAAGAAACACAGCATGAAGATATCCACAGTGAAGCAAGAAATGATATCTGCACAACTCAAAGTACCGTATATTCCGGCGTATAAGACGACTTTTGAAGACTGAAAAATCTTCTGTCTAGTCTGGGGTCGTCTTATACGCCGGTAATGCTTTTAAACTTTCAGAAATTGACATGCGGGGATACTCTGGGGGTGTTAATAAGCTGCCGTGGCCGTATCCCTGCCATGTCGGAGTTAATATAAGGTGGAGGGAGTTAAAATACGGCGGCGGTAGGTCCAGACAGTCAGCGCTTCTGTGACAATATATGAAAAGCCGGCAATTCAGCAGCGGCATAAGCCGGCACCCGACAATTTAGAATAGAAAGAATAGAGCTTCACACATAGATTAGATAGATAGAAACATGTCAGTCACATATATATGAAGTACAGTGACAGTATTGCTTACTGTACTTGTCATTTAGTGTAAAGGATTTATTAAAACAAATAATAGTGTTTTCATGCACCGTCTCTTTAAAAAAGCCGGCCGGCAATTCAGCAGCGGTACCCGACAATTTATAACAGACAGAATAGAGCTTCACACATAGATTAGATAGATAGAAACATGTCAGTCACATATATATGAAGTACAGTGATAGTGTTGGTTACTGTACTTGTCATTTAGTATTAAAATAAAGGATTTATTATTAAAAAAATTGGCGTGGGGTTCCCCTTAATTTTAGGCTCTAGCGGAGGTTAAGCAGACAGCTGGGGCAGATGTTTGAAGCCTGGGAAGGGGGTAATACCCACGGAGCTTCCCAGGCTACTAATATCAGCCCCCAGCTGAATACCTAGTCTTTACTAGCTATTAAAATGGGGGACCCCCCCAAAAAAATGACGTGGGGTCCCCCCTAATTTAATAGCTAGCAAAGGCTAGGCAGACAGCTGGGGGCTGATATTAATAGCCCAGGAAGGGAGCCATGAATATTGGCCCCCTCCCAGGCTAGAAACACCAGCCGTCAGCCGCCCCAGAAATGGCGCATCCATAGGATGCGCCAATTCTGGCACTTAGCCTCGCTCTTCCACGCTGCCCTGGTGCGGTGGCAGGGGGTAATAGGGTTGGGGTTGATGTCAGCTTATAATGCCAGCTGACATCAAGCCCAGGTTAGTAATGGAGAGGCGTCTATAAGACACCCCCATTACTAACCCCATAGTCAAAGTTAAAAAAAACACAAACACCCAGAATAAAGTCCTTTAATTGAAATAAAGACACAATTCTTTATTGTTCTAAATTAAACCATACTTACCGTCACGCCCATTCCAGCTGAAGCCAACGATCTCCTGCAATAAAAGAAAAATAATAAACCAACCTCATCCTTACCTTTCCATGGTTCCCAGGACCGGTCCAGCTCTGCTACATCGAGATGACAGGCTGGACCGCAGCAGAACGCTGCCATCCAGCCTGTCATCCCGCAGACACTGAGAAGCGCAGGCTTGCTTGCGCTCTGCAGTGTCTGGCTGTGACGGCATCCAGATGAGCCGACAATGAACTCAGCTCACCTCCTGGACGTCCGTCACTGACAGCGTGGGAAACTTCTACTGCGCATGCGGGGAGCAGGAGAATTTTCCCACGCTGTCAGTGACGTGCATGAGGTGAGCCGAGTTCATTGGACATGATCTCGGCTCATCTGGATGCCGTCACAGTCAGACACTGAGGAGCACAAGCAAGCCTGCGCTTCTCAGTGTCTGCCGCATGGCAAGCTGAACGGCAGCGTTCTGCTGCGGTCCAGCCTGTCATGTGAATGTAGCAGAGCTGGACCGGTCCTGGGAACCATGGAAAGGTAAGGATGAGGTTGCTTTATTATTTTACTTTTATTGCAGGAGATCGTTGGCTTCAGCTGGAATGGGCGTGACTGTAAGTATGGTTTAATTTAGAACATTAAAAAATTGTGTCTTTATTTCAATTAAAGGACTTTATTCTGGGTGTTGTGTTTTTTTTAATTACTTTACTAGAAATTCATGGTGGTCATGTCTAATATTGGCGTGACCCCATGAATTTCGGGCTTAGGGCCAGCTGATAATGCCAAGCTGGCCCTAACCCCTTTATTACCCAGTGAGCCACCGCACCAGGGCCCTGGATGAGTTGGGTACAGCGCCAGAAGATGGCGCTTCTATGAACGCGCCATTTTCCGGGGTGGCTGCGGACTGCAATTTGCAGCGGGGGGGGCCCAGAAAGCTTGGGTCTCCCTGCGCTGCAGATTCCAGCCCCCAGCTGCCTAGTTGTACCTGGCTGGACACAAAAATAGGGCGAAGCCCCACGTCTTTTTTTTTTAATTATTTCATGAAATAATTAAAAAAAAAGGGCTTCCCTATATTGTTGTGTCCGGCCAGGTACAAATAGGCAGCTGGTGGTTGGGGGCAGCCCGTTCCTGCCTGCTGTACCTGGCTGGACACAAAAATATGGCGAAGCCCACGTCAACATTTTTCGGAAAAATTAATTACAAAATTAATAATAATTTAGGGACTGCATCTTTATTAACCCCTCAATTGTCATTTAGTGTTAAAATAAAGGATTTTTTAAAAAGAAAATTGGCGTGGGATCCACCATCATTATAGTCTCTAGCGGAGGTTAAGCAGACGGCTGGGGCAGATGTTTGAAGTCTGGGAAGGGGGTAATACCCACGGAGCTTCCCAGGCTACTAATATCAGCCCCCAGCTGAATACCTAGCCTTTACTAGCTATTAGAATGGGGGACCCCCCCAAAAAATGACGTGGGGTCCCCCCTATTTTAATATGTTTATGAGTGACAGTTTTCCTGCTATATACCTGCATGTCATAAGAATTTAAATTAAAAAAGGACCATGTTAAATTCAAATCTGTTTTTTTTTAATTTTTACCGGTGTTTGGTATGCGTTGGAAAAGGGGTAGTCTTATACGGTGAATATATCCTAAACTCTATATTTTAACAGGAAAGTAGGGGGGTCGTCTTATACACCAGGTCGTCTTATACGCCGGAATATACGGTAGTTAATTTATCAACATAAGGCATATATCATTAATGGCGTGCAAGTCTTGTCCCATGGTTTGCATCTTGCCCCTTTCTATCATTTCAATGTATATGGCAACCATTCTTGATGTGGACAGGTTTATTGGAGACCAGAGATCAGAACAATCTAATAGTTATAAATCGATTTGAGAGATTAGCTAGCAAAAAAAAAAATCCCTATTTATATTCTTTATAATCCGGATCTACAGCCGATGAGTTCCAGGAGCTTATACAAAATTATTTTCAAGCTATTTAATTGGGTTGTTAGAAGTAAGGTTAATAACATTACATTAACAACAAGCAGTAGCCTCATTAAAAAATAATAAAGATTTAACAATATGTGCTGCAGACAAGGGGGAATATGTTGCTTTACTTAATTTATGTTTTCACATTAATTTAAACAAAATGTTATTAAATGGAATCTGTCACTAGGTTTTTGCTATATAATCTGAGAACACTATGATATAGGGGAAGAGAGCCTGATTCCAGCGATGGGTCACTTACTGGGCTGTGTTTAGAGTTGATTCAATAAAATCAGTGTTTAACCAGCAGTATATTATCACTACAGGACAAGCTGCCTTGTGCCACCTGGTCCAGCCCTGCCCCCAGCACTGATTAGCAGCTTTCTGTCAATACACATTCTACACAGAAATCTGTCAATCAGCGCTTGATTTGGGGTTATACACAGCTTAGCATTCCGAGCTCTGCTAGATCTGCAGCAGAGAAAACTGTGATTATAACATAGCTGCTGCACCCAGTAAACTAAGTGATACAACACTGGAATCAGGGTCTCTGTCCCTACAACATGCTGCTGTCAGATTACATAGAAAAAAAACTGATGACAAATTCCCTTTAAGTGATGTCATATATAGAAAGATTGCTACAGATCACAACATCAGGGATTAAAATATTTAATTGAAAGAGGGTCTTTAGGAGTAAATAACAAGAAAGAACAAAAATATTTGTGTGTACGGAATCTTATTGTTCCGCTTTTTCATTGTCTCCCTAAACTATGTAACAACTGATTCCTGTCACCTATACGACCCATCATGGCGGAGATCGGTTCTTTGAATGAAAATCTGTAACATTAAGTTGATCCTTTACACCAGTGTTTCCCAAACTCCAGTCCTCACGGCCCCCAACACGTCGTGTCTTCAGGATTTCCTTAATACTACACAGGTGATGGAATTATTATCAAGGCAGCAGAAACTGCCACGGGGTCTCTCACCTGTAAAATACTAGGGAAATCCTGAAAACCTGATCTATTGGGGACCGTGAGGACTGGAGTTTGGAAATCGCTGCTTTATAAAAAAACATTGTTTTTCTTGTTCTTATTTTTAACATTCATTTCTGTGCTTTTAAAAAACATTATATTGTGGGGCTTATTTGATCAGATGTTAATAAAGCTTACGAGATCTTTTACAGCATCGATTGCAGGCTATCATCTCAGATTCATGCCCTATTTTTGTAGACCACACTAATTTACGCCCCCCCCCCCCACCTCCTTGCTCAACGGTATCCAAAGTTTAAAGCATTTACCTTTTCCACAAATGTCGTAAAACTACAAATACCACACACTAATAACTCTGAGCATAAATAATGTACGACAATGTAAACTCGTTCTTGCAGTCCTATGTAACACTATAGATAAGACAGAGATAACTCTCTGAGTACAAATAAAGTAGTAGATATGTGAACATAATAGTACAACCATACACTGACCATATAGTGATAGATTTTTATTTAGGGGCTCTGCACATCTTGTGCTGTATGTGTATACTGTACAAATACATCTTGTGACTCACAGTTGACATTCTATATAATCGTAGGCATTCATTTTCCCCTTTCTTCCACAAGTGGCCTAGTCGACTGATGAGTTTTCCACCAGTCTCCATATTGCTAAACAAACCCAAAAAGTAGTAAGAACGCCTTGGGGAGCTCTACTTAGGAACAATACCTTATTTTTGTGCCTGCAGATGGTAATCATGCCTCCTCTGTGCCTCCTCACAATAATAGTGCCCTTTCTGTGCCTCAGCATGATAATAATGCCACCTTTATGTCTTCATATAATAATAAAACCTCTCTGTGCTTCCACATGGTAACAATTCCCTTACTTCCCCAACATAATATTAAAAATGCTTTCCGTGTCCCTAAATAGATATAATAATGCCCCCTCACAACATTAACCCCTTCACGATCTTTGACGCACATTTACGTCATATGTCGTGTCCCTGCCTTTGATGCGGGCTTGCACACCGAGTCCACATCTTTCCTCGCACATTATGACTGATTTAATCAGCCATAATGTGCCTTTAACAGCCGCAGGTGGAGCGGTCACTGGCAGCGGGATTTAACATGTGCCAGCAGGAAGCGCATCATTCATCCCGCTCATCAGCGCCCCTGTCACATGATCACAGGGCGCAGATGGGTTGTCATGACTGCTGGTGGATCTGCTGACGACTCCCTCGCCTGTCATTATGATCTTCCTGTGAACGTCGGCCTGTGGCTGACGTTCATAGGAGAACGTGATTTCTGCTATACGTTACAATGATAATTCACGGCTATGTAGAACACAAGAGATCGAACAAGTCCCCTAAGAGGACTATTCAATACAGTGAAAAGTGAGAAAATGTGAAAAAAATATTAAAGTACAAATCACCCCCTTTTTGCTCCATTAAAAATAAAACAATTAAAAAATACACATTTGGAATCGCTGCATTCAGAAATGTCCGATCTATCAAATATAAAACAAATGAATCAGCCAGAATTACGTTTTTGGGTACAAAAAAGAAGTCTTCACACAGCCCCATATCCCAAAAAATGAAAAAGTTACAAGTCTCGGATAATGGAGACACAAGCGAAAAAAAATTTTCATAAAATGTTTTCGAATTTTTTTCTCACCACTTAAATGAAAAAAAGATACATATTTGGCATCTGCGTAGTATTACTTACAGTACCTTAGTGCAAATGTGAAATAAAAATTGCAGCATGCACTAGTTTCTTCCACAAATTGGATGAAACTCACCCATTCAAATCTATGGGTGTATCAAAAAATCAGAAGCCATACAGAGCAACAGCATAACATCCCTTTTTATGGACACATTGCAATTCTGTAACATAGGAAACTGTAAATGGTCCTATAAATGATTAACCACTTAACCCCCGGGGACGTATTAGTACGCATATTTGCGTACCCTCCGTTCAGTGAGGGCTGCTGCGCTGAGCCCTCACTGAACGGAGCACATGTCAGCTGATTCTTACAGCTGACATGTGCCCGTGTAGCACCCTGAGGATTCGGCTGCTACAGGGGTATTACACCTCAAGCCAGAGGTGTGGTATTCCACTCCCGGGTAAGGATGGAGTGTGGAACTGAGCTTAGTAGGCTGCATGCACTACATACATCCCATTTCCGGGGGACAGAACTACGGTACTCCCACCAGTAAATGTGCAGGTACGACAGCGTCTGTCCCTGGCTGGAGTGGGAGGGGGGTGGAACATCCCAGTAGTGTAGGGGCAGATAGGGGGAGTAGTCTGGGTAAAGCTAGGAGCTCATTGGGTGCTGGTCACCTGGGCTCACACATAGAGGGAGTATATAAGGTGGGCACCATCTTAGATCAGGGTGAGTTCAGCCTGAGGAGAAGCAGAGCAGAGGAGCTCAGCCAGGAGGGCTGACAGGGAGCTGTGGCTCTGGCTGGGCCCAGCTCCAGAGCAAGGCCTACAGAGAGAGAGGAGGAAGAAAGGCCCAGAGAAGCAGAGACAGAGGGAACCCCAAGAACCCAGAAACAGACCAGAAAGGGTGAAGGGTTGGCGGACATGGGTACCGGAACCCAAGCTGGTGGAGGCAGAAGTAACCCTTAACCAGGAACCGGAGGTCGTGGGCAAGTTTTGCCACGACCCTCACCATATCCACCAGGAAGGCACACCACGAGTAGGGCCAGGGAAGCCAGAGAAGGTTCAACCACTAAGAGGCCCGAGGGAGCTGGACAAAGGTGGATCCCTGGTGGGGACGGCCAGGAGAAAGAGAGTGAGAGGGAAGCTCAGGACCACGCTCCGGAACTGCCTGGGGGTTAGCCGAGTCCCGCACCTGGTGGACGCAGCACGGCTCGGGTGGTCACTCAAGGCCAGAGTGACTAAAGCAACATCAGTGAGTAAAAACCCTGAAACTGCATCTCCTGACTCTGCCTCTCCTTCCTGCATCATCACAACCCCCATCATCTACACCTGCTGCCCTGAGGCCATACCCCTCCCGTTGGGGGTTATACCACCATGCTGCACATATACCACCGGCCTCAGCGGACTGCTCTGCAGCGGCGGCTTCAAAGCCGCACTCAACGGGTGGCGTAGTCGACACTTAACAACATCTACTGCCATAGACTGCCACTTAGTTTGACACCCTGGGCACGGACCGGGTCACCGCCACAAGGACTACTACCCCCATACAGATCCGGCTCCGGGTATCCCCTTGAACATGGCCCAGGGGGTGCGTCAACTTTTGGCGTAGTCGGCAGGATCACGTGCCCGCAACCACCGGGTACTGCGTGCCTGAAGAAAAGTTCGTATTTACCTCAAAAAGAAGTCTCCCGCCGATTCCGGAGGGTCCCCGCCATCGGACGCCATCTCGGATCGGTTCCCGCCATTTGCCCGTCATCTGCAGTCTTTTCCCGCCATCTGCAGTGTTTCCCGCCACTGGGAAGCGGTTCTCGCCATCTGAGAAGATTTCCCGCCTTGGCAGAGCGGACGCCATTATGGGCGTGCCAGAGGGTGGCAAGAGGCCACCTCCCATCGTGGGCCAGGACCAAGAATGGCGCCAAAAACGAAGACCGCCCCCACCAGTAGAGACTGTGATGCTTGAGATGTCCATCAGCGTGGGGGGTCTGCCCCTGGAACTGACAATCACCAAGTTGCCCCAGGACCGCCCTCAGTGTGGGCGGAGAGAGAACAAACGAGAGAAGATGGGAGCAGCTTGGAGGAGTCTGGAGGAGTCGTACCCGGAGATGGAGGGGGAGGCAGGCAGCACCGACCCAGTGGTCAGGAGCCTGTTGCAAGCGACAACCCCAGAAGGCCTGGTGGAGATCCTGGCGCAGCTCCCCAGAGATCGGGAGCATGCACGGACTGCACTGGAGGGCTTGGCTCAGAGGATGGCCCGAGTGCAGCGAGACGTACTGGCCGCATGGAGCAGAGAGATGGCCCAGCAGGCTGGAGCCCGCCAGCGAAGCACACCACCCGCAACGAGGAGCACGCCTGCCCCTGAAGAGGATGCAGAAGGGACTGAGGCCGGAGACGACGCCACAGAGGGAGCTGAAGATACGGAGGCAAGTAAAGGGGACGTCACTACCCCAAGCCCGGCCACCGTAAGCCTACCCCCGCTCCCCGTCGCAGAGCCCGAAATCCCACCGATCGTGCCCGTTGCCGCTCCGCTACCGCTCCAGACTAGGCCTCAAGCAGGAGCCGCGGCCACGCCCCCTGTGACGTCACGCGCCTCAACCCTGAGCGCGGCCAAGCAGGAGACGCCACCGGCCTGGTCGCAAGGCCAAGTGCCCCCGGGCGCCGCAGTGCCAACAGCGCCCTCTACCTCCACTGAGCCACCGGCCTGGTCGCTGGGCCAAGTAACCCCGGGCGCCGCCGTCTTCACGGTGCCCTTCACCTTCAGGGTGCCCCAGGCCTGGTCGCAAGGCCTGGTGAACCCGGGCGCCGCCACCACCACCGCGCCCTCAACTTCCACTGTGCCGCACCTGGGTGATGAGGTCACCTTTACCTGGCACCAGTGTGCCAAAGGACCCTATGCACTTCATGTACATCGCCTGACGGAAGAGGAGTTGCGGTGTGAGGAAGGTCAAGAGGACCCGGACGGGTCTGAAGCCCACCCTCAGGAAGGAGCAGGAGGGCATCGTCACCATTAAGAGGTGAACTGAAACTGTATATAGTTACCCGTAAGGGTATATGCCATGCTGCTAATTTAAATATGTTCCTTTTTTCCCACTGACCGAGGACTGAGAGCGGTCATTCTTTCCTTAATCCCACTGGCCGAGGACTGAGAGCGGCCATACCTACCCCTTGTATATAGTTGCGCTTTTTAAGGCGCCCCCTACCGGTTTTATAGGAAACTGTTGTTTTTTCTACAAGAGACTGTGGCACTTACCCGGTCACAAGTTGCACCGTGGCCGGAGGAACAAGAATGTTTACTATGAAAAGTTTTTATATGAAGAGTTTATTGCTGCTGATGATATATATAATGTTTTATATGTTTATGATGTTTTTGAAAAAAATTTTGTATGTTTGTGGATGTTTTTATTCTTTTACAGCCCGAGGACGTGCTGTGATTTACCAGGGGAGAATGTAGCACCCTGAGGATTCGGCTGCTACAGGGGTATTACACCTCAAGCCAGAGGTGTGGTATTCCACTCCCGGGTAAGGATGGAGTGTGGAACTGAGCTTAGTAGGCTGCATGCACTACATACATCCCATTTCCGGGGGACAGAACTACGGTACTCCCACCAGTAAATGTGCAGGTACGACAGCGTCTGTCCCTGGCTGGAGTGGGAGGGGGGTGGAACATCCCAGTAGTGTAGGGGCAGATAGGGGGAGTAGTCTGGGTAAAGCTAGGAGCTCATTGGGTGCTGGTCACCTGGGCTCACACATAGAGGGAGTATATAAGGTGGGCACCATCTTAGATCAGGGTGAGTTCAGCCTGAGGAGAAGCAGAGCAGAGGAGCTCAGCCAGGACGGCTGACAGGGAGCTGTGGCTCCGGCTGGGCCCAGCTCCAGAGCAAGGCCTACAGAGAGAGAGGAGGAAGAAAGGCCCAGAGAAGCAGAGACAGAGGGAACCCCAAGAACCCAGAAACAGACCAGAAAGGGTGAAGGGTTGGCGGACACGGGTACCGGAACCCAACCTGGCGGAGGCAGAAGTAACCCTTAACCAGGAACCGGAGGTCGTGGGCAAGTTTTGCCACGACCCTCACCATATCCACCAGGAAGGCACACCACGAGTAGGGCCAGGGAAGCCAGAGAAGGTTCAACCACTAAGAGGCCCGAGGGAGCTGGACAAAGGTGGATCCCTGGTGGGGACGGCCAGGAGAAAGAGAGTGAGAGGGAAGCTCAGGACCATGCTCCGGAACTGCCTGGGGGTTAGCCGAGTCCCGCACCTGGTGGACGCAGCACGGCTCGGGTGGTCACTCAAGGCCAGAGTGACTAAAGCAACATCAGTGAGTAAAAACCCTGAAACTGCATCTCCTGACTCTGCCTCTCCTTCCTGCATCATCACAACCCCCATCATCTACACCTGCTGCCCTGAGGCCATACCCCTCCCGTTGGGGGTTATACCACCATGCTGCACATATACCACCGGCCTCAGCGGACTGCTCTGCAGCGGCGGCTTCAAAGCCGCACTCAACGGGTGGCGTAGTCGACACTTAACAACATCTACTGCCATAGACTGCCACTTAGTTTGACACCCTGGGCACGGACCGGGTCACCGCCACAAGGACTACTACCCCCATACAGATCCGGCTCCGGGTATCCCCTTGAACATGGCCCAGGGTGTCAAACTAAGTGGCAGTCTATGGCAGTAGATGTTGTTAAGTGTCGACTACGCCACCCGTTGAGTGCGGCTTTGAAGCCGCCGCTGCAGAGCAGTCCGCTGAGGCCGGTGGTATATGTGCAGCATGGTGGTATAACCCCCAACGGGAGGGGTATGGCCTCAGGGCAGCAGGTGTAGATGATGGGGGTTGTGATGATGCAGGAAGGAGAGGCAGAGTCAGGAGATGCAGTTTCAGGGTTTTTACTCACTGATGTTGCTTTAGTCACTCTGGCCTTGAGTGACCACCCGAGCCGTGCTGCGTCCACCAGGTGCGGGACTCGGCTAACCCCCAGGCAGTTCCGGAGCGTGGTCCTGAGCTTCCCTCTCACTCTCTTTCTCCTGGCCGTCCCCACCAGGGATCCACCTTTGTCCAGCTCCCTCGGGCCTCTTAGTGGTTGAACCTTCTCTGGCTTCCCTGGCCCTACTCGTGGTGTGCCTTCCTGGTGGATATGGTGAGGGTCGTGGCAAAACTTGCCCACGACCTCCGGTTCCTGGTTAAGGGTTACTTCTGCCTCCGCCAGCTTGGGTTCCGGTACCCGTGTCCGCCAACCCTTCACCCTTTCTGGTCTGTTTCTGGGTTCTTGGGGTTCCCTCTGTCTCTGCTTCTCTGGGCCTTTCTTCCTCCTCTCTCTCTGTAGGCCTTGCTCTGGAGCTGGGCCCAGCCGGAGCCACAGCTCCCTGTCAGCCCTCCTGGCTGAGCTCCTCTGCTCTGCTTCTCCTCAGGCTGAACTCACCCTGATCTAAGATGGTGCCCACCTTATATACTCCCTCTATGTGTGAGCCCAGGTGACCAGCACCCAATGAGCTCCTAGCTTTACCCAGACTACTCCCCCTATCTGCCCCTACACTACTGGGATGTTCCACCCCCCTCCCACTCCAGCCAGGGACAGACGCTGTCGTACCTGCACATTTACTGGTGGGAGTACCGTAGTTCTGTCCCCCGGAAATGGGATGTATGTAGTGCATGCAGCCTACTAAGCTCAGTTCCACACTCCATCCTTACCCGGGAGTGGAATACCACACCTCTGGCTTGAGGTGTAATACCCCTGTAGCAGCCGAATCCCCTGGGCACGGACCGGGTCACCGCCACAAGGACTACTACCCCCATACAGATCCGGCTCCGGGTATCCCCTTGAACATGGCCCAGGGGGTGCGTCACCCGCAACAGCCGCGGGTGGAATCGCGATCCACCCGCGGCTGTTAACCAGTTAAATGCTGCTGTCAATCTCCGACAGCAGCATTTAACGCGCGCTTCCGGGTAGCGCGTCATAAGCCCCGCCCACCGGCGACCCCGTCACGTGATTGCGGGTCGCCGATGGGCGTGCATGACAACCCAGGGTCTGCAGCAGACGCCTGTGGTTGTCATGATCTTGTCGCTATGAGCGCCACCTAGTGGTCGGCGCTCATAGCACAGGACCATTTCTGCTGCATGCAGGGGACCTGCTCGTCCCCTGTATGTAGCAGAGGCGATCGGACAGTTGCTGCTTCTAGTCTCCTATGGAGACTATAGAAGCATGCAAAAAGTAAAAAAAAAAAGTTTTTAAAAATATTAAAAAAAATAAAAAAATATAAAAGTTTAAATCACCCCCCTTTCGCCCCATTCAAAATAAAATATATAAAAAAAAAAACCACATACACATATTTGGTATCGCCGCGTTCAGAATCGCCCGATCTATCAATGTAAAAAAAGAATTATTCCGATCGGTAAACGGCGTAGCGAGAAAAAAATTTTAAACGGCAGAATTACGTTTTTTGGTCGCCGCAAAATTGCAATAAAATGCAATAACGGGCGATCAAAACATCGGATCTACCCCAAATGTTATCAATAAAAACGTCAGCCTGGCACGCAAAAAATAAGCCATCAACCAGCCCCAGATCACGAAAAATGGAGACGCTACGAGTCTTAGAAAATGGCGCTATTTTTTTATTTTTTTTTTTACCAAATTTTGGAATTTTTTTTCACCACTTAAATATAAAAGAACCTATACATGTTTGGTGTCTATGAACTCGTAATGACCTGTAGAATAAGAAGGGCAGGTCAGTTTTAGCATTCAGTGAACATGGTAAAAAAAATAAATAAAAAACAACTGTGGTATTGCACTTTTTTTGCAATTTTACCGCACTTGGAATTTTTTTCCCGTTTTCCCGTATAGGATATGATAAAACTAGTAATGGCGTTGAAAAGTACAACTCGTCCCGCAAAAAATAAGCCCTCACATGGCCATATTGACCAAAAAATAAAAACGGTATGGCTCTGGGAACAAGGGGAGCAAAAACGAAAATGCAAAAACGAAAAATGCTCCGGGGCTTAAGGGGTTAATAGCTGCTGCCGTAAAAAAAAAAAAAAAAAATGGATTCCATACGGACTGCATATAGATGACAAGTGAGAAACAATCGTCCCACTAATCTGGATGAAACGCTAAATGATTTTTTATACTGTGAACCTATCCTTACCCCGAGTCTCCCGAACGCACCAAGAGTGATAGCAAGTATTAGATTAACACACAAGAGATATTTATATATTTAAATGATGTTGGATATTTTATCCGTAGGCTTTACTTATGTAAATGAATAAAATAATCTAAAGAGATAAACTGGAATATAAGCTAATGTGTATGCAGCATGTAAGCGTATGTTCACACTGGCCACTAAATGTAAATGAATAAAGTCAAGGCTATAAGGATAATATCGTTATTGGGACCATTGCTATTTTTCTTTTGGAATGCCACAAAAAAAAAGACAGAACAAAAGGATCAAGATAAGAAATCACAAAGGAAAATAATAATAAAACTACATTAATGTTCTCTATGAATTATAATATGATGAAAAAAGTGGGGGGGGAGGGATAGGAATTGGCCATAAAAATTGTATATGATGGTTTCTAAATAAATTATAACAGAAATGAAATGAAGACATACCAAAATTAATGACCATGAAATTGAGCAAATGTTTTGCCCAGCACTGGTGATTCACGCTGGAGTCTAATAAATCTGATCTGAATTCACAGAGTTTTAACTTCTTCTTAACACAAAAGATTCATATATATATTTTATATTTTTGGTAGATATAAGCAGCTAAAAAGTTTATTTTAGAGAGACAAAGCCCAAAAGCTTATTCAACCCTCTTAATAATAAATCACTTTATCCATATACCGTACATGTTTATCACCAGCCTTTAACTTAAAAGATATGGACACCTTTTAAATTTTACTAAAATGCATGTATTTTTAGCTAAAGATAAGTTATGCAATTGGGTCTAACAAAGAAAAATAGTACAGTTTGCCTTTCATTGCATGCTTCATAATGACTTAACTAAGAATCCATCAGTGATCTGTTAATTTATAACTTTTATCTTCCTTTTTCTAAGTCCCTCTAGACACGGTTACTGTGCAATGGCACAAAATTCAATTCAAGATTCACTGTGTATGCAGTGTACTGTCAGTATGTTAATATACTCACTTCTCTGATATCTAGGGCTTCTCTGCTCCTATTCTAAGTGTAGCTACAGCTTTTTAGACTCTCTGACTCTTCGGGTCATACTGCACTCTGCGTGACCTGGAAGTAACTTTTACAATGTAAGCCTATGGAGTATCAGAAGGAGACTCTAAAGGCTTACATTATAAAAAGAGACGTTTGGTTCACGCATAGCACACAGAGTGAGTCACAGAGTCTGAGGAGTGGTGACTTCACTCAAGATCATTATTACCCCTCTCAGGAGTGGTCGACCAACAAAGATAACTCCAAAAGCAAGGCATATAATAGTTTATGAAATCACAAAGGAACCTAAGGTAACCTCTAAAAGACTAAAGGCCTCTCTCACATTAGCTAATATTCATGAGTCCCACTGTCAGGAGAAAACTGAACAACAATGATGTGCATAGCAGGATTGCAAAGAGAAAGCCATCACTCTCTAAAAATAACATTGCTGCCCATCTGCAGTTTACTAAAGCTCACCTGGACAAGCCAGAAGGCTATTGGAGCAATGTTTTGTGGACGGAAGAGACCAAAATAGAGCCTTTTGGTTTAAATGAGAAGTGCTACGTTGTTTAAAGAAAAACAATGCATTACAGCATAGAAACCTCATACCATCTGTGAAACATTGTGGTGGTAGTATCATGGTTTGGACCTCTTTTTCTGAATCTGGGTCAGGATGGCTTACCATCATTTATGGAACAATGAATTCTGCATTATAACAGAAAATTCTAAAGGAAAATGTCATTGCATCTGTTAGTGAGCTGAATCCTAAGATAACGTAGGTCATGCAGCAAGATAATTACCCAATGTTCACAAGCTGTTCTACAAAGGAATGGTTAAAGTAGGAAAAAAATTAAGTTTTGGAATGGCAAAGTCAAAGTCCTGACCTTAATCATATAGAAATCTTGTGAAAGGACCGGAAGAGAGCAGTAAATGGGGGGGGGGGACATCAACATAACGGAGTTAAATTTGTTCTATCGGGAGGAATAGGCTAAAATTCTTCCAAGTCGATGTAACAAGACTAATCAAAATTTATCGGAAATATTTAGATGCAATTACTGCTGCATAGGGGAGTCACACCAAATACTAAAAGCAAAGGTTCACATATTTTTGCCACTCACTAACATGAGATACTGGATCATGACAAAGTCTAATATTTTTTACTGAATTGTTTGGTTCTCCATATCTACTTTTAGGATTTGTATGAAATATGATCTAGTTTTATGTTAAAATTATGCAGAAATATGAAAAATGTGGAAAGGTTCAAAAACTTTCAAACATATGTATCCTTGAAGTATTTATAGCCATAAACTTCCGATAGCTGCTGGTCCCTCACTTATAGAAAAAAACACTCTGGGCACCACCTTTGCCAATTTACATATGTTGAAGTACTTTTGAATAAAAATAAAAAGAGCAAGTAGCATTGTAATAAAAAGAAGCAAAACATGCCAATGGTTGGTGGAGATTAGGAAAAAGAAAATGTTTCTCAAGGAAACGCACCGCTCGTGCCCATAAGCTGTGTTTGGTATTTGAGCTCAAACGCCAGACTGTGCATCAATACCAAGGATAGCCCATGGACAAGATTGGGCACTTTCTACAAAAAAGCAGATAATATATTTAAAGGGAGTCCGTCACCCCCAAAATGCATTTTAAATGGACTGTACATTGTTATAGGGGACTTAGCCCCGACAACAACCACACTTGCACTGTACCTGTTACTAGTACTGTGCCTGAGAAAATAACTTTTAATTTGTATGTAAATGAGAAGACTTTGGTGCACCCTTGGTGTGCCAAGAGTTTGGTGCACCATTATTCCTCCTCATTTGCATATTGGGGCCCTACCTTTGCTTCAGATTGACAGTGTTCACTTCTCAAAATGAGCACTGTCTGAATCCTGCCAGCGTGTGTAAAGCCATGAGGGCACGCAGTGTCTGGGTGCATTCTCCATCCTGTCCCCTTTCTTCTGATGCCGCTCGCTGCACTTTCAGGTATATTAATGTAGCGAGTGGCCTCACCTCCTCAAAGTAACATTCTTCAAAAATTATATCAATGTGTGTAGTGATCAGGTGATCATACTACAGGGTGGTCCAAAAGTAGGTGGACAGAAAATAATAACATTTATTTTGATTTATATATAAAATTATATTTACTAACACAAGCATAACATTGACAATTAAATTTTATTCTGAACAATAATACAAAAGCCCTTAAATTTTATCAACGCAGGTGCTCAAACTGTTTTCCATTACAATTTGCACAGCTTTGAAGTCTGCCTCTTACGCTTCGACAAACTTTTTTGCACAAGTCTCTTTGGGTATTAATTTCTTGAAATGCATCTCTTATGTAATTTTTCAAATCACTGACGCTTTTTAGTTTACGATCATAAACTTTGTCCTTGAGTACTCCCCAAAAGAAAAAATCCATTGGGGTCAAGACTGGTGAACGTGCCGGCCAATCAAGTGGGCCTCTTCGGCCAATCCATTTATTAGGAAATGTTTCATCAAGATACTCGCGGACTACTCTTGAATAATGTGGAGGGGCCCCATCTTGTTGGAAATAAAGGTCATTTGAATTAGGCTGTTGCTGTAACTGGGGAACAACTTGATTAATTAGAATTTTGAGATACTTATCTCCTGTGACTGTTCCATAACCTTCATAACCTTATTACACTTTCTGTCCACCTACTTTTGCACCACCCTGTATATTAATAGTAATTGCATGGAATGTTAAAAACATACATGTCAAACTCTGGCCCGTTATTCTGTATGGAGGACTATGTGGGGCCCATTATTTTGTTTGGAGGACTATGTGGGGCCCATTATTTTGTTTGGAGGACTATGTGGGGCCCATTATTCTGTATGGAGGACTATGTGGGGCCCATTATTTTGTTTGGAGGACTATGTGGGGCCCATTATTCTGTATGGAGGACTATGTGGGGCCCATTATTCTGTAAGAAGGACTATGTGGGGCCCATTATTCTGTGTGGAGGACTATGTGGGCCCATTATAATGTATGGAGGACTATGTGGGGCCCATTATACTGTATGGAGGACTATGTGGGGCCCATTATACTGTATGGATGACTATGTCGGGCCCATTATTCTGTATGGATGACTATGTGGGGCCCATTATTCTGTATGGATGACTATGTCGGGCCCATTATTCTGTATGGATGACTATGTGGGGCCATTATTCTGTGTGGAGGACTATGTGGGCCCATTATTCTGTATAGAGGACTATGTGGGGCCCATTATTCTGTATGGAGGACTATGTGCGGCCATTATTCTGTATGGAGGACTACGTGGGGCCCATTATTCTGTGTGGAGGACTATGTGGGGCTCATTATTCTCTATGGAGGACTATGTGGAGCGATTATTCTGTAAGGAGGACTATGTGGGGCCCATTATTCTGTATGGAGGACTATGTGGGGCCATTATTCTGTATGGAGGACTATGTGGGGCCCATTATTTTGTTTGGAGGACTATGTGAGGCCCATTATTCTGTATGGAGGACTATGTGGGCCCATTATTCTGTATGGAGGACTATGTGGGCCCATTATTCTGTGTGGAGGACTATGTGGGGCCTATTATTCTGTAAGAAGGACTATGTAGGGCCCATTATTCTGTGTGGAGGACTATGTGGGGCCCATTATTCTGTAAGGAGGACTATGTGGGGCCCATTATTCTGCATGGAGGACTATGTGGGGTCCATTATTCTGTATGGAGGACTATGTGGGGCCCATTATTCTGTATGGAGGATTATGTGGGGCCCATTATTCTGTATGAAGGACTATGTGTGGCCTATTATTCTGTATGGAGCGCTTTGTGGGGTCCATTATCCTATATACTGGTTGGCCTGCAACGTTGTCCAAGTTTTTGATTTTGGCCCTCTGTGTGTTTGAGTTTGACATCCCTGGTTTAAATCATAAAATATAATAGGATACATATAGATACTCACAGTTTAGTTTTCAAGCTCTACCCACCTTGTTCTAATATTCAGACTTTGTTTTATACTTTTTGAATAGTAAAACATGTTTTAAACTATATTACAAAAATATAAAAACTGGATTGTAAAGTATTGTAAAGATTATAAAAACTACTGTGTGTGATAAATTAGTCATCTCTTACTGGCATTCTATGAGCAGGTGTCACCATAAGCCTTTAAATGCCCCTTAAAGCTCTACTGTTTAGCTCTCTTGCAAAATCAATGGTTTATAACAATGATAAAACCACCTAATCTACTAGCACTGCATAGTGAATCTCACCTCTATATCAGTACTTTATACACGTTATGCATTTGTCTGTTTCTTTCTTCTAATCCCTTTGCCCTTTTTCCAGTGTGTTCCACTCTAGCACACTTAATTAATCTACAGCAAAGAAACCTCTTTTCATTTCCTTGCAGTGTTACCATCACCTCTTATCTGTTCTCTCTTTACACGATTTACATTGTGTGGTGTTTTAGCATTGTTTCCATAAAGCTTCAGACAGTATATTGCCAATAATGCCCAGAGACTTGTTAGGCTTTCAGGAGCTTGTAAATGGGAACATATTTTAAATCAATGCATAACCTAAGTAAGCTGTCCTTGTTATAATTAAGGAAAGGTTAATGTGTTTAAAGAAGTGAGAATAGCTTTGAAAAATAGTCAACGAAATTATCTTGCTGAATTGTGCAGCTTCTTTTATATTCTTTACAGATACGTTTTCCCCTTTCTTGAAAATAAAATAATAATAAAGAATATCTTGACTAGACTCCTACTTTGGTTTTGGGAAAATTATTTTAAAAGATCTCAGTCGGCAATAGACTTTTTTTGGCAACTATCTGTCTTATTTTTAAATAGTCATAAAATTAGTAGGGTTAAAAAAAAGTCCAAGTTCAACTGGGGAAGGGGAGATGACAAAGTAAAGGAAGCATGGAATTTAGGGGTAAATATTGAATGTAGAGATGATCGGATCTTTTGAAATTTGGATTTGCCACCTATGCTGAATTTTCCCCCAAAAGTTAATTTGCAGAAAATAAATTTGCATGAAAATGCTGAAAAGCTTGTAATTGCTCAGAAAATACAAGTGGGGGAGAGGAGAGAGAGAGAACCCTGCTGAACATACAAGCTTACACTCTACAGGACAGAGAGAAAGAAAGGATCCCTCTGACCGCAAGAACTTACACTCTATAGGAGAGATGATCCCGCTGATCATAAGAGCTTACACTCTATACGAGAGAGAGAAGACTCTGCTGACCATAAGGGCTTACACTCTACAGAGGAGAGAGAGGTCCCTGCTGACCATAAGAGCTTACACTCTATGGGAAAGAAAGAGGACCCCACTGGCCAAAACAGCTTACAATCTACAGAAGAGAGAGACTTACCCTGTGACTCTGGAGATGGTAAACACCTCTGCCGTACAAACTGTGCTCCACTGGGAACCGCTGATCTATGATGTCCCCAGTACTGACCACCACTGTACAATGTATGATAATCCACTAGATGTTATAGCTGCAAGGCATTATGGGGAATCCCTTGTGGTAAAGTAAAATGGCATTAGCCTGCTCTCTGATGCTTCACCAGTTTGAGAAATAATGCCGAGCAAGTTTTTTTTTGCGAATTGTGAATCAAATCGCAGAATGTTTGAATTTGCATCAAACCGCGAATTTCAGGAAATTCGACTCGAACGTGATCCTCTAATCTCTAATCGGAAGTTTTTTCAGAGGAAGCTAAAACTTTTTAAGTGGTCAGTCTATTGACTTAAAAGAAAAAAATCCTTCATGAAGTGGCGATCTTACAGCATATGTGTACAGATGACAGAGTGCAGTCTGCAGCAGTTTGTGTTCTGTCCCACAATACTCCTGATAAAAGTAAATTACAAAAAAACTCTTGCACTCGTGTTTATGGTCAGTCTTTATATAACAATGGTTGACTTAAATATATTTCACAAACTGGGATGAAACAGAATCACAAATGTAATGGTACTGCCATTTTTCAACTAATTTTTATCCTTTTGGGCACATTCAAAGGAGCATATTACATGGATGTGTGCTGTCCGTGTTAAAGTAAGACAACACATGGACCAATGTTATTTAATAGGGCTGTTCAGTTGACATTTTATTGACAAGGACCGAGTGTCAGTGTGAAAAAATGTAAGCATGCACTATCTATCAACGTCAATGGCTGCCCACTCTCCCCAGTCCCTCAAGCTCGCTGCCTTGGGGTAACCCTGGACTCGGAACTCTCCTTCAAACCACATATCCAAGCCCTTTCCACTTCCTGCCGACTCCAACTCAAAAATATCTCCCGGATCCGCACATTCTTCAACCATGAATCTGCAAAAACACTAGTGCACGCCCTCATCATCTCCCGCCTTGACTACTGCAACCTCCTGCTCTGTGGCCTCCCCTCTAACACTCTTGCGCCCCTCCAATCTATCCTAAACTCTGCTGCTCGACTAATCAACCTGCCCCCCCGCTATTCCACGGCCTCTCCTCTCTGTCAATCTCTTCACTGGCTCCCCATGGCTCAGAGACTCCAGTTCAAAACCCTAACCATGACATACAAAGCCATTCACAACCTGTCTCCTCCATATATCTCTGACCTAGTCTCCCGTTACATACCCGCATGCAACCTCCGATCCTCACAAGATCTCCTTCTCTACTCCCCTCTTATCTCCTCCTCCCACAATCGCATACAAGATTTCTCCCGTGCTTCCCCCCTACTCTGGAACTCTCTACTAGAGATGAGCGTTGTTCTACTCGAACTGTTCGCCAATCTCAAATTCGAGCTGTTTTGGGCGGTGTTCGAGCCGTTCGGCGAACACGAACAATTTGATAAAAATTCGGCTGTTCGAGGTTATGTTCGATAACTGTTCGTGCACCAAAATCATAACTGGATTTTTTCTCAGTAATGATGAAAATTAATGTTAATACGCAGTTTGAGTGTACAGCGGGGTGGGGGGAGGGGCAGGGGATGGATCTCTGCAGGAACAATGAAGATCTCCATTTTTTTTTCTCTTTCCCGCATTTGCAGTGGGGAGGTGCAATCTGTCAGCCTATCAGCAGCGCACACACGGAGCGAAGTGCTTTTTTTCACACAAGCAAGGGCATGTGTCATTGGCAGTGTATGTCACATGTCCTTGCCCTATAAGACCAAGCCATTTTCCCCGTCGCCACCATTTTCTCACTGCTGCAGCTGCGTGTTAGACGGCACCGCTGTTGCTGTGTGCGCTATACCTTGTTAATTTCAAGCCAATTTTCGCACAAATATACAGATAGCTTGGGAGTAGGGAATAGTTGTGATTGCAGTCCTTTTAAGGACTAGGTTACAGCATTTCCTACGACTTTTATCAGGGAGGTCTGTGCTCTTAAATAGATAGGTTGTGGGAGTAAAGACTAATTGTAATTGGAGTCCTTTTCAGGACTAGGTTACATCAGTTCCTATCAGTTTTTGCCAGGCAGGTCTGTGCCAGTGCTGTGCAAGTTTTTTTCACAGCATTTGGCTGAATCTAGCAAAGCTAATCGTTTTTGGCCTATTGCAGAGTGTGTTAGTCAGTGGAGTAGCCTATCTGTGTTGCAAGATATACCACCTGTGTATAGAATACCAATTTTTTTACTGCACCTAGTGAAGTAAAATCTTTTGGGCATAGCATCATTCTATTAGTCCATCTATACTGACCTCCATCAGGTTGCAAATTAAAACTAATTTTTATCTGCATCTACAGTACCTCTGAAAAAATATTTGGGCTTCTAACTGTGTGTGGGACTTGTTCTATTAGTCCATCTATACTGACCTCCATCAGGTTGCAAATTAAAAATAATTTTTATCTGCATCTACAGTACCTCTGAAAAAATATTTGGGCTTCTAGCTGTGTGTGGGACTTGTTGTATTAGTCCATCTATACTGACCTCCATCAGGTTGCAAACTGAATATATTTTTTTCTGCATCTACCTCTGAAAAAATATTGGGCTTCTAGCTGTGTGTGGGACTTGTTGTATTAGTCCATCTATACTGACCTCCATCAGGTTGCAAACTGAATATATTTTTTTCTGCATCTACCTCTGAAAAAATATTGGGCTTCTAGCTGTGTGTGGGACTTGTTGTATTAGTCCATCTATACTGACCTCCATCAGGTTGCAAACTGAATATATTTTTTTCTGCATCTAACCCAGCCAATAGTTTTGGCCTAATACCACAGTTTGGCCACTCAGCTCTGCTCGGTTACCATCCATTGTTTTTTTGTGCAAACAACTCCAGAGTTGTGAATTAGTTAACCACCAAAATGAGTGGAAAAAGGCCTGCTGCTGGTGGAAAGGGGAATAGGCGTGTTGGGAAGGGGAAAAAAGGTTGTGTCCGTGGGGTAGGTGTTAAAGCAACAGTAACATCTGCAGAAGAAAGACCATCTTCCAGCCAAACTAAAATGTCTACTTCTTTTAGCGGACAATGTGATAAGATCCCTTTCTTACGGCCACGCCAATCGCTACAAATTCCAGATGAGGCACAAAAACAGCAGGTGCTTCAACGGATATCAAGTGCTCCTTTAAGTGGGCTCTCCTCCACATCAACTTCAACATCACAAATACTCCAGTCCTCAAAGGTGTCACCCAAATCGCACTTGCTTCCTCACAGCTCCCAAATCTCCAGCTGCCCGTCTGAGTATGAGGTAGAACAGATGGTTGAGTCTGCAGAGCTGTTTACTCATACTATAGCCTGGGAATCAGAGGTCGACTCCAGCGCTTCTGTGAATCCAGACGAGGAAATGATCTGCACTGATGCCCAGAATCTTTATGAGTCGGATCCAGGACCAGACGCAGAAGGTTCTGACCATAATGTAGACCCTCATTCCCAAACTGTAACTCCTGTTGGTGGAGACAATGAGGAAGACGATGATAAGACTCAAATACCTGATTGGAGCGACAACTTTAGTTTTTTGTCAGGGCAGGAACAGGTTGGCTCTGAGGACGATGGGTGTGATAACACACAGGGTGATGATGATGAGGTTGGAGATCCCACTTACTGTCAACCCACAGTCAGCCAAGAGATGAGGTCAGCAGAGGAGGTGGAGGAAGATGCTAGTGACGACGAGGTCAGGTTGCGCCTTCCTGGACAGAGACGTAGTACTGGAAGCACGTCAACAACTGCATCCTCAAACACAACTCTGCCGCTCACCACAAGTCGTGGTGGCTCTTCAGGTCGCATGGGTGCTAAGCCTTGCATAGCCTGGGCATTTTTTCAGATCGATAAAGATGACCCAACTCGTGTTATCTGTAACATTTGTCAGGAAAAGCTAAGTAGAGGCCAAAAAATACATAGTTTGAGTACTTCATGCATGAACCGGCACATGGACATGAAGCATAAGTTGCAGTGGGAAGCTCAGTGTGCTACAATGCGGCCTAGCCGGCCGGGCCAACCACCGTCTGCCATATCTTGTGCATCCGCGGCCTCTTCATCCTCTGTGACTGGGGGGACAGCAGTCACACCTGTTTTGGGGCGCAGACCTGCCACCTCTTTACCCGCAACAGCCAGCGTGATTGGCAGGTCATCATTTTCTTTGGAGGTGGTAACAGCAGCTGGTGTTGAGCGCTGTCCGACATCGATAGCACCACCTTTGGATCAAGGCAACCTAACATGTCCGCCTGCATCTTCCTCACAGACCGGCAGTTTGCCGGGGACACCCTTATCAACCCCGTCTAAGCACAATAGCCAGCCCTCGGTCCCTCAGATGTGGACAAATAAAAGACCATTTCCTCCTAGCCATGAGAAAGCTAAGAGGTTGAATTTCACCATCTGCAAGCTCTTGGCTACAGAAATGCTGCCTTTCCGCCTGGTGGACACAGAGGATTTTCGAGACCTTATGTCCGTCGCAGTGCCCCAGTACCAGATGCCCAGTCGGCACTACTTCTCAAAGAAAGGTGTGCCTGCGCTCCACCAGCATGTCGCACACAACATCACCGCTTCTTTGAGAAACTCTGTGTGTGACAGGGTGCATTTCACCACAGACACTTGGACGAGTAGGCATGGACAGGGGCGTTACATGTCGCTGACTGGGCACTGGGTAACTATGGTGACAGCAGGACAAGGGGCTGCTGTCCAAGTCTTGCCGTCCCCACGAGTTGTGCGTCAATCCTCTTTATGTCAAAGTTCCTCCACTGCTTCTGCCTCCTCAACCTCCTCTCGGTCTTCCACCTGCACCCAAAGCCTGTCTGGTCATGCCACAAGCTTTCTAACTGCGCAGAAGGGATCCTGCACACCTCCTTACTATGCTGGCAGTAGGGCTCAACGTCATCAGGCGGTTTTTACATTGAAATGTCTGGGAAATGTGAGTCACACAGCTGAGGAGTTGTGGTCAGCTCTGGAGAACCAATTTCATGAATGGTTGTCTCCACTGGACCTGAAACCAGGGAAGGCCGTGTGCGACAATGCTGCAAACCTGGGTGCGGCCCTTCGCCGGGGCAATGTCACACACGTGCCTTGTATGGCTCACGTGTTGAACCTGGTTGTCCAGCAATTTTTAGCCCACTATCCCAGACTAGATGGCCTTCTGCAGAGGGCACGGTCGCTGTGTGCTCACTTCCGCCGTTCGCATCCCGCAGCTCAGCGACTTACATCTCTACAGAAGTCGTTGGGCCTGCCACTTCACCGGCTAAAATGCGATGTGCCTACCTGGTGGAATTCAACTCTGCACATGTTGCAGCGACTGTGGCAGCACCGACAAGCCCTGGTGCAATACGTTCTGACGTATAGCCTGGGCCAACGAGATTCAGAGGTGGGGCAAATCACGCTGGAGGAGTGGTCTCAGATCAGGGACCTATGCACCCTTCTGCACAGTTTTGAAATGGCGACGAAGATGTTTAGTGCTGACGATGCCATTATCAGCATGACTATTCCGGTGATTTACATGCTGGAGCACATGTTAAACAGAATTCGGAGTCAGGTGGTGGCACAAGAGGAGGTGGAGGAAGTAGAGGAGGAGGAGTTGTATGCAGAAGGGCTAACATCTGCAAGGTCCAGACGGTCGGCAGCACCAAGGCGGCAGGCATGTGAGGGTGGGGGAGATGGTTTTACCAGGGTGCATGGTAGCAGCCAAACTAGTGAGGAAGGTGCAGGAGCCCAGGAAGAAGTGGAGGACGAACTGATGGAAGACTCATCAGATGAGGGAGACCTTGATCACATTTCTGTTGTGCGAGGTTGGGGGGAGAGGACAGAGGAAGGAAGCATGATTGTTACCTCGCCACCAACACAACAGGGACTTGGTGCTCCTGGATGCGCAACACACATGAGTGCCTTCTTGCTGCACTACCTGCAACATGACCCTCGAATTGTGAGAATTAGAAATAATCCTGACTACTGGGTTGCCACACTGTTAGATCCCCGGTACAAAAGTAAATTTGCAGAAATTATTCCTGCCATAGAAAGGGATGCACGCATGCAGGAGTATCAGCAGAGACTGTTGCAGAATCTTACATGTGCTTTTCCACAAAATACCAGTGGTGCACGTAGTGAATCTCACAGTTCCAACTTGCCAACCGTGGGACCGTCTAGTGTTCAGCACTCAAACCGTAACAGAACCACAGTATCTGGTGGTAACATCAATTTTGCGGAATCATTTCACCACTTTTTTAGCCCATCCTTTGCAAGGCCACAGGAGACAAGAAGTCTGACACATAGTCAACGTCTAGAGACGATGGTACAGGAGTATCTCCAAGTAAACATTGAAGCCACGACTGTGTCACTGGACCCTTGCTCTTTTTGGGCTTCCAATCTGGATAAATGGCCGGAGCTAGCCACTTACGCCTTGGAGATCTTGTCATGCCCCGCAGCCAGCGTTCTGTCTGAACGTGTGTTCAGCGCTGCTGGTGGTGTGCTGACAGATAAGCGCACGCGGCTCTCCACTGATAATGTAGACAGACTCACGTTCATAAAGATGAACAAATCATGGATCCGAAACGACTTTTCTACCCCTGTGTCATCCTGGGGAGAGTAAAAGCTTGATGATTGTTTAAAATCACCCTACCAACCGTTTTAAGCTTTCAAATTACTAATCATGTTTATCTGTATCTTGACTGGAAAATAATTTGGGCTTTGTAGCAGTGTGCAGCACTGATCCTATTAGGCCATCTATAATAAGCTCCACCAGATTTAAAATTAAAAATAATTTTTAGCTGCATCTAGCCCGGAAAATAATTTTGGGGCTCCGAGATGCGCAAGACACATAAGTGCCTTCTTGCTGCACTACCTGCAGCATGACCCTCATATTGTCAGAATTCGAAGTAATCATGACTACTGGGTTGCCACACTCTTAGATCCCCCAAACTTTTCAATCAACCTTTTCATTTTAATAAAGACCAAAAAAATGGTCATTTTTGAAATTATAAGCATTAGCAGGTTGTTAGAAACTGAAATCAAACAGTTTTCAACTCAAAACTTTATTCTAGGTGATGTTACATTTTCACATAGGACCCCTTGTTCGAAAGGAGCTTCTGAACTCTCTCGTCCATTGAATTTGTCAGGTTTTGGATGGTTTCTGCTTCAATTGCTTTGCATGAGGACAGAATACCCTCCCAGAGCTGTTGCTTAGATGTGAACTGCCTCCTGCCATCATAGACACTCCTTTTAATGATGCTCCAAAGGTTCTGAATGGGGTAGAGGTCAGGAGAGCATGGGGGTCACACCATAAGTTTGTCCCCTTTTATGCCCATATCAGCCAGAGATGCAGATGTTTTATGTGCAGCATGAGATGGTGCATTATCATGCAGAAAAATGATCTTGCTGTGAAATACACGGTTCTTCTTCTTGAACCATGGCAGGAAGTGCTGTTTGAGAAAGTCCACATACATTATGGAGTTCATCTTTAGCGCCTTCAGGGATCCTAAAGGGGCCGACAATCTCTCTCCCCATGATTCCAGCCCAAAACATTACTCCACCTCCTCCTTGTTGGCGCTGTAGCCGTGTTTGCGTGGGGTGTCCATCAACCAGCCATCCTCCACTCCATCCATCTGGACCATCGAGCGCTGCACGGCACTCATCCGTGAACAAAACAGTTTTGAAATCAGTCTTCATGTAATGTTTGGCCCACTGGAGCCGTTTCTGCTTGTGTGAAGTGGATAGAGGAGGTCGACAGGATGGCGTATGCACAGCTGCAAACCTCTGAAGGACCCTGCATCTTGTTGTTCGGGGGACGTTGGAGGCACAAGCAGCTTCAAAAACTTGTCTGCTGCTATGACAAGGCTTTTTTGCCGCTGCTCTTTCAACCTGACGTAATTGCCTGTAGGAAAGAGTCCTCAATTTGCCCTCATCAGCACGCACACGTGTGTACTGTGAATCAGCTACATACTTCTTGATTGCCAAGACACTTCATCCTGATCATCGCACAATGTTGATTGTAGTCATGCCTTGACCTAAACACTCCACAATTTGTTGCTTCTCAGCAGCCGACACATCCTTTTTCTTTCCCATTTTGGCAGAAAATGTAGGCTGCTGAATAATGTGAGAGAGCCTTCTTAAGTAGTCTTGCCTTTCATTGGACACACCTGCCAAACTAATTAGCACTGGTGTCTGCAATTGCTTACAGTGATATAAAGAGCCCTGACACACATCACCATCAATGAGTTTAACTGACAAACAAACAAATTCTTCCCTTATCACTCCTAAACACTTTTTGCATAATAATTTGGAACACAGTGTACATGTGCTTTTCCACAAAACACCAGTGGTTCACGTAGTGAATCTTACAGTTCTAACTTGCCAACCGTGGTCTGTATGGAGTTGTTCAATAAAGGGCCCAAAATTAAGATAACATAGATGGGAGAGGTCTCTATGAATAGGAATTCCTAAGTATTTGATACCCTGTGAGGGCCAGGCAAAGGGAAAGTTGGACTGGATGGAATCCTATATGGATTTGGGGAGGGAGACATCGAGGGCCTCAGACTTCGCTGCATTGATTTTAAAATTTGACCATGTAACAAAGTGATCTATTTCAGCCATAACAGCATGGATGGATATATGTGATTGAGTGATATATACTAGGACATCATCAGCAAATAGAGAGCACTTGTACTCGGTGCCTCCCACCTCAATCCACCTAATATTGGGGTTATGGCGAATTGATGAGAGCAGGTGCTCCATCACTAGGATGTATAAGAGAGGGGACAGAGAACATCCCTGCCTTGTCCCATTGGTGATTGTGAAAGGTGATGAAAATATTCTGACGCGCCCCCTGGGCCTTGGGACACCCGGAGCCGGACCCTTTTTGGTGGATGCTGGTGGTTGTAGTCTCCGTGGCGGCAACCCGGTTCCGTGGCTCAGGGCGGTCAAACCAGTGGCGGAACTATTTATGTGGTTTTGATGTTTAAATGTCCGACTACGCCACCCGTGGATTGCGGTCAGAGTGAACCGCCGCCCCAGGGCAGACCGCTGAGGCTGGTGTTGTGGGTGCAGCAGAGCGTAGCATAACTCCCCACGGGAGGAGTATAGCCTCAGGGCAGTGTATGCGGAGGATGGGGTTGATGGTGCAGGGCAGCAGCAGTAATGACACGGAGTCAGTGATGCAGTCCAGGGCCTTTACTCACAGTTCTTATTATCCAGACCACGTCTGCAGGTAACGGCTGCCCACGTCGTACTGTGCTCACCAGGTGAGGGGCTCAGACAACTCCCAGATAACTTTGGAGTGCTTCACAGGACCCCCTTTGTGTGTCCTTTGTCTGGCCTTTCTTACCAACCCTTCTGTCCGGCTGCCTCGGGCCTCCTCTTGGTAAACTTGGCGCCAGTTTCCCTGACCCTATGTGGTGCCTTCCTAGCGGGTGTAGCGAGGGGCTGCGCCACATAAAATGTCACAGCCTCCTGTTTCTAGCTGAGGGTCGTTTCCTGCCTCCACTAGTTTCGGGGACCGGTCTCCCCCTTTGGCCTGACCCCTCCACGCAGGTGGATTCTGGCGTGCGGTGGCGACTCGCCCGTCCGCACCCCTGAGATCCCTTCGTTCCTCGTTCCTGGAGCCTTCTCCGCTCCTCTTCCTTCCTTCTCCCTCTTCCAGGCCTGGGCCTCTGTTACTAGGCCCGCCTCCGGAGCAGAGCTCATGCAGAGCCCCTGCTCCCTGCCACTTCTGCTCAGACTTCTCTGCACTGAACTAAGATGGTGCCCACCTTTTATACTCCCTTCTCAATGCACCCAGGAACTGCTTCCTCCCTGCTCCTGCACTACAGGGTTCCCCTTCCTCAGTGTTCCCTCCCCCCACTCCAGCCAGGGACAGGGACTGTCGTGCCCATCTCAGGGGCATATTGGTCGCCCTGCCCCACGGCAATGTGGTGTAATGCATGCAGGTGTCGGGTCCTGATCCACACTACATCCTTACCTGAGAGTGAGATATCACACCTCTGGGTGAGGTGCAATACCTCTGTAGCAACCGAGCCCTCAGGGTGCTACAGTTCCATTTATCTTCAGCCTAGGTGACGTATTGCGATACAGGGCCGTGATTTTGGCTATAAAAGGGTCCCCTAGACCCCTACCCCAAGCTTTTTAAGAGAATCATATATGGCGTGCCAGGAGACTCTATGGAATGCTTTCTCAGCATCCAACGAGAGTATCTAATTACAAATTTTTAACTGCATCTAGCCCAGGAAATACTTTGTGCCTAGTAGCAGGGTCTGCTAGTCAGCGGATTATCCCGGCTGTTAAGCAAGCTACACCACCTGTAGTTTGGACACTTAATTTTTTCAAAGGAAATGCTTCGGGACCACGGGATACTCAGTGAAGAGCATCAGGAGGCACCCCAAGGCATAGGGGCTGGGACTGGCAGTAGGATGCCTTGCGGTGGACAGCCGAGCTCGATCCTTATAAAAGCTTTTTAACTGCAGCAGCTTTAGTGGACGCTACTGGAGCTGGAATTACGCGGCTGCTGGCATGAGACTTGCCCTCCAATAGATCCTTGTAAATGGATTTAAAGTGTATTCATTCAAATTAGAGAGACAATTTAAATTAAAAAGCTTAGAGCTGCCTCCACCACAGGGGGGCTCGCTCGACCCACCAGCGGACAGGCACCAGTATTGGGAGAGGGGGGCTGGCCATCAGGGTTCACCGCGGCTCTGGCACAAACCCGGCGACACGGAGGTGGCACGGGCAGGAGTGGACTGGCCGTGTCGGCTTCTCACTTTTTGGATTTTAGAAGGGCATGACATGCCTATATCTGTGTCTCCCCCTCCTTTTACTCCTCCACCTCTTTTATTTTCGCATGACTATATGTACTTGTCAATTTTCCATGTGTTAGTTATGTCTTCTGAGCAGTTTGTCAGCTTTTGGACACCTTTGAAGGTGTTTTCTATGTGTTTCTATGTGTTTTTGTTTGCCTGCCATTGGTTTTAACGGTGTTCGAAGGTGTTCGACGAACAGTTCGACGAACAGTTCGGCGAACACACGGGTGTTCGACGAACCGAACCGAACTCGAACACTACGGGGGTGGCTCAACACTACTCTCTACCCCAACATATCAGACTCTCGCCTACCGTGGAAACCTTCAAAAGGAACCTGAAGACCCACCTCTTCCGACAAGCCTACAACCTGCAGTAACCACCGCTCCACCATACCGCTGCACGACCAGCTCTACCCTCACCTACTGTATCCTCACCCATCCCTTGTAGATTGTGAGCCCTCGCGGGCAGGGTCCTCGCTCCTCCTGTACCAGTCGCTGTCACATTGTGTTCAAGACTATTGTAACTGTTCTTGTATTATACCCCTTTTCACATGTAAAGCGCCATGGAATAAATGGCGCTATAATAATAAATAATAATAATAATGTTTTGGAAGAAACTCACTCATTTAAGTTTATGGGTGCATATGAAAAAAAAATTGGATCTCATACGGATCATCCATACTGCATCCATTTTTTTTTTTTTTAAATTTCAAGCACTTGTCTGAACCCAGCCTTAATCTTATGAAACTACCTTTCATATTAGACAAAGATATTCCAAATAAGCACAAATTGCCATTTTTAAATTCTTGTTTAAATTGATGAAAGAAAAATGCTGTTCAGCCCAACCTGGTCCCATGTGAAATAGTAATTGCCCCCTTTGCTCCGAAATCAACCAGTTAACCAAATTCAATCAAATGTAGCTAGTGAAATAGAATCCAAACAATGATTACTGCCAGACCTAATAAATATGAAAATAAATTACTTCTATAGAACTGATCTGGCAATGTGAATCAGCGAGGTCTCAAAACATAACACATATTGCCACTTAGGAGATTCAAATACAGATGAGAAACACAGTAAGGGCTCATACTCATCTGCGAGAAAAACGGACAAGTGCAATCCGATAAAATATCGGATTGCATTTTGACTAATGTTATTCTATGATTGCCTGCTCATCTGCGATTTTTTTTCTCAGCTCAGATCGGACTGAGAAGAAAATCGCAGCATGCTGCGATTGTCCTCGTATATCAAATGAGACTTGCCAATGCAAGTCACTGGGTGCGAGAAAAAAATCGCAGAGCACTCGGACCATGTGAGTACCATCCGATTTTCATGTACCCATCTCCTTGAAAACCCGACATTTCATCTGCCGAGTACAGTAAAATTACAACGTGACAAGTCAGAAAAGAATAGATACATATACATAGAATAGACAGAAATAAAGATGTCAGTAACATATATAATTAGTACAGTGTGTGTGTAGCTTACTGTACATGTATTTAATTAATGAATGAATACATTTCTGAAAAAAACGGCGTGGTATCCCCTGAAATTTTATTAACCAGCAAAGGGAAAGCGGACAGCTGGGGGCTGATGTTTATAGCCTGGGAAGGGGGTAATACCCATAGAGCTTCCCAGGCTATTAATATCACCTCATAGCTGTATACCTTGCCTTTACTCATTATTAAAATGGGGGACTCAAAAAAAAATGATGTGGGGGTCCCCCTTATTTTAAGAACCAGCAAAGGCTAGGCAGATAACGGAGTGCTGATATTAATTGCCTAGGAAGGAGCCATGGATAATGGTCCCCTCCCAGATTAAAAACATCAGCTCTCAGTCGCCCCAGAAAAGGCGCATTCATAAGATGCACCAATTCTGCCACTTAGCCTCTGCTCTTCCCACTTGCCCTGGTGCAGTGGCAAGTGAGGTAATAGGGTTGGGGTTGATGTCAGTTTTGTATTGGAAGCTGACATCAATCCCAGGGGCTAGTAATGGAGAGGTGTCTATAAGACGCCCCCATTACTATACCCATAGTCATATTATACAGTCAGAATAAAATCCTTTATTTGAAATGACACAGACTCCTTTATTAAAATAAGCACTCCCCAGCCCTCTTTTTCCAGTTTATTTAGGAAAAAGGACAAATAAAAAAGCAAACTTATACTCACCTGAAGGTAATCCACTGAAGTCAATGTCCCCTGTAAAAAAAAAAATAATAAAAAAACACATTCCTTACCTGTCCGACGAGAAGATATCCCATTTGTCCCTTGACGCGTCTAGTTCTGCTGCATCTACATGGCAAGCTGAATGGTTGCATCATGCAACCATTCAGCCTGACATGCAGCATAGTCACTGAGCGGCGAATGCTAGCGCAGCATCAGTGCCTCGCGGTGACGGGAATAAGGTGAACAAAGTTCAAAGCAAATGAACCCTGTTCACCTCACTGACGTCATCGCGAATGTGAGAACTTTCTCAAACTCAAGGTGCCATTAGAAGGGTTAGCGGAGTTCAGAGCCAATGAACTCCGTTCACCTCAATGACGTCGCTGTGAGTGTAGCGAGGAGTCATTCTCCCCTGCTCCTCAGTATGTCCAGTCACCTCAAGCCACTGCGCACGCTGATGAAGAAATGTCGATCAGATGGATTACAGCGTGGGACATGCTTCGGACAGGTAAGGGATATTGTTAATTTTTATTTTGTTTTGTTTTGTTTTTACAGGGGACAATGGCTTCAGGGAATTAAATGTAAAGGTGAGTATAATGTGTTTTTATTTTATTCTTATTTTTACTCTTGGAGACAGCGGGAGCTGAACACTACTCTCAAAATTGTCTGTTGCTCGAGCTGATCGCAGCACAACCAGGGGACAATGATGAGAGATTCCTTCAGAACCCGGCGCTTGGGAACAGCGCGAACTGTACCGCTGATTCTCAGGCGCCAGTACGTGTGATTCTGATACGGCACATGGTTGCCACACGTATGCTACAAATGTACACACGGACACGGATATCTCCGGTACTGGTTTTTCCAGTGCTGGAAATATCAGGACGTGTGAAAGAGCCCTAACATGGGGGTAGTATTGTGATGCTGTGGGGCTACTTGCTTCAACAGGGTTTAAACAACATGTCATAATGGATGAAACCATGAATTCTGCTATTTATTATTTCATTCACTTATATAGCACCATTAATTTCCACAGTGCTTTTGTGACGCTCACAGCCCTCCCTGGGAATTGGGGGTACTTGGAGCCGGGTCAGATGTTGAGGGAGGCAGTCGTGGCCAGGACCCGTTCCGTGCCCAGGGCCGTCACAATAAAAGTAATGGGCTATCAGGGTTGAGTGGTTGCTATCGACTACGCCACCTGTGGTACCTGGTGATGGCCACCAGCACTGCTGCAGTCCTCTGAGGCGGGATGTAGTGGCAGCTGTAGTTGGTGCTACTCCCCACAGGCGGAGCAGGGCCACAGGGCAGAGACGCGGATGGAGGGAGTTGTAGTGGAGGAGTTCTGGTGCTGTGCGGTGCGGTGCAGAAATAAAGAGACCGGAGGCCATAGGGGTAGACTTCCAGGGTTTTTACTCATGATAGAGCATGCAGCTGCAAGGCTTCTCCCTGCTCCTCACGGGGCTCTGCGACCACCAGGACTGGGGGTCCGACAACCTCCGAGTAGTTCAGGTGCTTTGGTCAGGACCCCGCACCAGAGTGTTCCTAGACTTCAAACTAAGTCCTCTCCTGTCCGTGAGTGTGTAGAAAGGCTGGGTCTCCCTCTGGACTATGCACAGAACAAGGGTACAGGTGGCAACTCCGCTCCGTCCGTTTCCCGGTGGGATCCACTGAGCCTTCCGGCTTTCCTGACTAGGACGTGAAGTAGCAAAGTCAGGTGTCAGGGGCCGGTACCCCTCAAGCATCCGGAATCCCTATGACTAGGCCAGAATAGTGAGGACAGGTGGCGTATACCGCTCCGTCTGCATCCCCCTGGGATCCTTTTGCGGTGGAGCAAGACTCCTCTGCTCCAGGCCTTCTTGGGTAGGGACCTTGACCGGGTAGAGACAGCCGTTAACTCTTGCCCGCTCCTCGACTGAAGGCCAGAGTGCGAGGACCGTGTCCCCATCAGCTGCAGGTTCACACAGAAAGCCACGTTCAGTGATGGAGATCACAATCAAAAGACAATAAGCCCAAGATGGCTGTTTATTAAGTATGAATTAAGTGTAACCTACATGTGCGTCCTCCACCCTCACCCACTACATGGTTCCCCCTATCTTTTGGTTCCCCCATCTCCACTTATCCCGGCTGGGGCAGCACACTGGTGCCTATTAGCCCCCCCTACAGGTGGGAGAAGTGTAGTGTTGGATGCAGAGGTGGGGTCCTGACAGCTGCACCATCCTTACCTCGAAGGAGAGATACCACAGCCCATTAAAGAGATGCAGTACCTCTGTGGCGATCGAACCCCCAGGGGCGCCACACTTTATACACATCATTATCACGGTCCACATTTCAGCTCACAATCTAAATTCCCTATCAAGATGTCTTTGCACCGTAGGAGGAGACTGGAGGAAACCCAAGCAAACATGGAAAGAATATATAACCTTGCAGATGTTGCCCTTGGTGGGAGTTGATCCAAAGACCTCAGCGCTGGAAAGCAACTGAGCTACTGTGCTGTAAGCTAAATATGTGGTAACCCAATGATAATTCAAAACTAAATAGCAAAAGGGTAAAATATAACTTTTATTATCTAAATAGATAAAATGAAGTAAACACCCCAGGCCAAGTGGCCACAAAACAAAGTGCACTGTGAAAAAATAGACAAAATCTTATTTAAATGGTCTGACAAAGTGCCAGACGTCCCCTTTCTCCGTCCTACTCACAGGAGAGAGCCAATTGGACACAAGGAGGTGGTCAAGGCATATGGGGAAATAGTGCCTGAATTAATGGCCTTATGCCAAAGGCTAGATGGATACAGACATATTATTGTCCTCAACGATCCAACCCATACTTATCTAGTAGCTGCCAATATGTCTAAAATATATTAGAAGGCTCCAAGAACCTGACACACTATGAACAGCTACCAAGATATGTACTTCGTATCTACTGGTTTATGTGGCCAGCCATATTAAAGTATAGCCAACATATCTTGATCGTTGAGAACAATAATATGTCTGTATCCATCTAGCCTCTAGCATAGGGACACTCATTCAGAAAATATTTCCCCATAAGCCTTGAACACCTCCATGTCTCCACTGGGCTCTTTCCTATGAGTAGGATGGAGAAAGAGGAGGTCTGGTCACTTTGTCAGACCATTTGAATACGATTTTGTCTATTTTTGCACAGTGCACTTTGTTTTGTGGCCACTTGTCCTGGGGTGAGCTACTGTGCTGCCCTATCAAAAAATCCTGAAGGATAATGTCTGCCATAATCATTTCATGACCCAGAGCTCAAGCATAGTTGGGTGATGTATCAGTACAATGATCTGAAGCACACAAAAAAGACCACCTTTGAACAGCGGACCAGTCAAGACCATAAACAAGTAGTTCAAAAATCCTCCAATAGACAAAATAAACACTTCTGCAAAGAAGAGTGGTCCAAAAGATCTCCAAAGCGATGTAAAAGGCTCATCACAAGTTATCACAAACAATTAATTACAGTTGTTACTGATAAGGGTAGCACAAGAAGTTACTGGATTTAGGGGGGTAATTATTTTTTTACATAGATGATATAGGTTATATGAATAAATCTAGAGTGGCATTTTGTGTCACTTGTGTTTTTACTTTATACTAAAATTAGTTGGATGATATAAAACGTTTGAATATGACAAATTACCAAAAAAAAGGGGGAAAAAATTGTACAAAATAATTTTTCACAACACTGTTTATGTCAGTACTTCCTGACTTTTCCACCAAACCTAGGAAGTATGAACACAACATCTAATCTCATTTAGTCCCAGCTATAGATAACCACTGAAGCTCATACACATCAGGTTGCTGGCAGGTCTTTTTGTATGGTTGGTTTAAAATAATAATAAAAAAAACAACAATATATTGTTTTATAATTGTCTCTTAGAAAATGGAATACAGGCTTGTTATATTAGTAGGAGGTATTGTAATGCTCCATTGACACCAGGCTACAAGCAAAATGTAATTGACCTTCAGAAATTGCTTTAATTTATTGAAACAATATTACCAGGAAAAGTCATGCAAGGACACATCTTTTGTTGTTAATGTCCCCTTTCATGTAAAATAGTCAACTAATTATTCCAAACTAAGATGAATGCGAAATGACTTCTAATTGGTACATGTTTCAAGCCAGAGGAAATAGATAAGACAAAGCAATCATACTATGCAATTTTCTATACTTCAATGAACAAAATGCAATAAAATGCTTTTAGAATTAAACAAGCCAGAAGTAAAACACAAACAGTAGAATGATGGTAAAAACAATTTACTTCACACATTACGCTGTGCAGATCTAACAAAACCCACATGGCTTTCAGGAGAGTAATCACACATAAGGGTGCAAACCTAAAGCTTCTGCGCTTTGGTCTTAACCGTCTTACTCCTCCCCTTACCCTCTCGATAGACTTCTACAAGCACCAATTGTAATCTGATCCCTCAGTTTTTTTCCTTCACTTGTAACTTGTACCAATGATTTATATATATAAATCAACTGAACGCACGCAACTGACCAGCTGGACATAATGTAGTTGCTAACAAGTCCGTGTACAGTGTCCATTTAAGGACATGATCAGATATCAAAATCAGTTTGAGGCTAAATACCCGGTCTGAGAACTGATTTTGATAACTGATCCTGACAAGTGATTTTGACAAGTGACTTTTACAACTGTAATAATAATAAAAAAAATTCACTGTTCGCTGATGGGACTTGAACCCAAAACTCTACATCTAGAAGCCAGTGCACTAACCACTGAGCTATAAACTCAGTTGAGGAAAGGTAAGCGTTCTATTTGGTTATATGATTTTCAGTGCAAACCTTGTGTGAAACTGATTGGGACTTTCAGAAATACCTTCCCCAAGCCAAATTCAAATGATGTTTGATTTTGATGTGCGAGTCTGATATGTGACTTTCTTCAAACATCAGAATCAAAATCACAATGACTTTTAGTCACCCTGAGTAATTTCATGGTTGATCTCATAAGACAAGAAAAGCTCCCAGTCAGTATCACTTGAGGCATCAGCCTCTGAAACTACAATGGCTGGGTTCAAATCCCATTGGGAATTTTATTATTTTTTTTGTAATTATGCCTATTTATCACACAAACTACAGGGGTGTTTCACTTTTAATATCTATATCTAACATTCTGATTGTCATCTTAACGTGTTAAGAGTTTCAGACATGCTGTCTATTTGCATGGTAAATTACATAGCCAAAGTAAATTGGGAGTTTGCAGCCAGTTCTTGGGTGGATGGAAAGAAAAATTTGCAATAAAAAAATGTTATCATTAGACCCCTTTAAGAAATTATGCAAATGTACAGTCATTTGGAAATAGATATGTAGTAAATTAGTGCCTCACAATTTACTTTGGCTATGTAATTTACCAGGCAAATAGACAGCGTGTCTGAAACTCTTAACACATTAGGATGACAATCAGAATGTCAGATATTAAAAGTAAAACACCCCTGTAGTTGTGCGCTAAATAGGCATAATTACCAAAAAAAATAACATTCCTATTGGGATTTGAACCAAGCCATTGTAGTTTCAGAGGCTGATGCCTTACCATTGAGCTATCCAGTCAAGAGATGCTGACTGGGAGCTTTTCTTGTCTTATGAGATCAACCATGAAAATACTCAGGGTGACTAAAAGTCATTGTGATTCTGATTCTGATGTTGGAAGAAAGTCACACATCAGACTCACACATCAAAATCAAACATCATTTGAATTAGTCTTGGAGGAGGTATCAGACAGGATATTTAGCCTCAAACTGATATCATTCTGAGGTTTGATTTTGATATCTGATCATGTCCTAAAATGGACACTGTATCCGTGAAATGTTGGCGGGACTTCCAGCTGGGAGAAAGGATGGAAAGGCCATTTTTTTCTCAATTTGGACACAATCATGAAGCTGATACAAAACACTACACACAGGGAAATACTGAGGAATTAAAAAGAAAAACCTGACAATTTGGCATTGCCCTTCTAGTACTTTCTGTATGTGGAATATGCATGGTAGCTCCTCAAAGTGCAGCTTAAGTGCACATTAGCGATACAATCTCATGTACTATTTTCTCCCATTTTACCATCACTACCCATTTTACTCATTCACTGGTATGTCTGCTTTCATCCAGCACCACTGATCCCAGGATCCCTCAGAACTGATTATATTGATCCATATTCACAACTTTGTATCTGTATGTGATTTTTTTCAGAGCATCCACCATCTTCTAGAATGGAGTGCCTCAACGCGTTCGATTGTCTCCCACATTTCAATCCTTCAGACGCAACCTGAAAACTCATCTCTTCAGGAAAGCCTAATGCCTGAAATAATTCTGCCACCTACTCACTAACACCGGAGCTGCTCCAACATATCCGACCACCTGCCTCCTTCCCCATTACCCTGTAAACCCATGAGGGCAGGGTCCTCTCCCCCTCTGGATCAGTTATGTCACTGTTTGTTTACTGTACTGTATATATGTATTATATGTATGTAACCCTTTACACATGCACTAAACCCGGGAATCAATGGTGCTTTAATAATAATAATAATAATAATAATAATAATACTACATCGTAAATTACACAGAGTTCAGATTTTTTTTCATTTATTGAGTCAGTTTTTGCATTGCATTCTTTGCATCACTCCTTTCAGGATTGTGACGCGCCCCCTGGGCCGTGTGTGTGTGGGGATACCCGGAACCGGACCCGTTGTGGATGCTGGTGGTTGTAGTCCTTGCGTGGCGGGGACCCGGTCCCGTGGCTCAGGGCGGTCAACTCAAAGGGCAGTCTATTTGTGTGGTTTTGTGATATTTAAATGTCCGACTACGCCACCCGCAGGGCAGACCGCTGAGGCTGGTATTGGGAATGCAGCAGAGGATAGTATAACTCCCCACGGGAGGAGTATAGCCTCAGGGCAGTAAGTAGGGATGTTGGGGGTGATGGTGCGCGGGAGCAGCAGTAACCACACGGAGTCTGTCATGCAAGTCAGGGTCTTTACTGTTACATAGTAACATAGTAACATAGTTTTTAAGGTTGAAGGAAGACTAAGTCCATCTAGTTCAACCCATAGCCTAACTTGTTGATCCAGAGGAAGGCAAAAAAAAAACCATGTGGCAAACACTAAGCTCCACATTGGGGAAAAAAATTCCTTCCCGACTCCATACGACAATCAGACTAGTTCCCTGGATCAACGCCCTATCAAGGAATCTAGTATTTATAACCTGTAATATTATACTTTTCAAGAAAGGCATCCATGCCCTTCTTAAATTTTAACAGTGAATCACTCATTACAGCATCATGCGGCAGAGAGTTCCATAGTCTCACTGCTCTTACAGTAAAGAATCCCCGTCTGTGATTATGATTAGACCTTCTTTCATCCAGACGTAGAAGATGCCCCCTTGTCCCCGTCTCAGGCCTCAGAGTAAAAAGATCAGTAGAAAGGTCTTTGTACTGTCCCCTCATATACTTGTACATAGTAATAAGATCACCCCTAAGCCTTCTTTTTTCCACAGTAAATAACCCCAAGTGTAATAACCTGTCTTGGTATTGCAGACCCCCCAGTCCTCTAATAACCTTGGTCGCTCTTCTCTGCACCCGCTCTAGTTCAGCTATGTCTTTCTTAGGCTATGTGCCCACGTTGCAGTTATGAAGCAGAAAATTTCTGCTTCATTTCTGCAAGTCCTCTCCCGGAAAAACGCATGCGGAATTCCGCACGCGTTTATCGCGCATTTTTCGCGCGTTTATCACGCGTTTTCCACATGCGGAATTGCCTTGCGTTTTTTATGCATTGGACAAAGGCAATTCTGCTTGCGGAAACGCAAAATTAAATGACATGCTGCGGATTTTTGAACGCAGCATAAACGCTGCGGAAAAATCCGCAGCATGTGCATAGAACTTGCGGAATCCCATTGGGGACCATGGGGTGCGGGTTACCAAGCGTTTTACAAGCGTTTCCGCTGCGGAAATTCCGCATCAAAAACGCTTGAAAAACGCTACGTGGGCACACAGCCTTATACACCGGAGACCAGAACTGTACACAGTATTCTAAGTGTGGTCGCACTAATGACTTGTATAGAGGTAAAATTATGTTCTCCCCATGAGCATCTATGCCTCTTTTAATGAGTCCCATTATTTTATTTGCCTTTGCAGCAGCAGCCTGACACTGGCCACTAAACGTGAGCTTGTCGTCCACCAATACACCCAGGTCTTTTTCAGTTACAGTTTTGCCCAGTGTTTTACAATTAAGCATATAATTATACATTTTATTTCCTCTGCCCAAGTGCATTACCTTACATTTATCCCCATTAAAGCTCATTTGCCATTTATCAGCAAAAGCTTCTAGTTTACATAGATCCTCCTGTAATATAAAATTGTCCTCCTCTGTATTGATTACCCTGCAGAGTTTAGTGTCATCTGCAAATATTGAAATATTACTCTGTATGCCCCCTACAAGGTCATTAATAAATATGTTAAAAAGAAGGGGGCCCAATACTGACCCCTGTGGTACCCCACTGTTAACTGAGACCCAGTCTGAGTGTTTTCCATTAATAACCACCCTTTGTTTCCTATCACTGAGCCAATTCTTAACCCACATACATATATTTTCCCCTATCCCCAATGTTCTCATTTTATGTATCAACCTTTTGTGTGGAACCGTATCAAAAGCTTTTCAAAAGTCCATATACACAACATCCACTGCATTTCCTTGGTCCAGTCCAGAACTTGCCTCCTCATAAAAGCTGATCAGATTAGTTTGACAGGAACGGTCCCTCGTAAACCCATGTTGATATTGGGTCATGAGGTTATTCTTCTTCAGATACTCTATTATAGCATCTCTTAGGAAACCCTCCAGGATTTTACCCACAGTAGAGGTTAAGCTTACCGGCCTATAATTTCCAAGTTCAGTTTTTGTCCCCTTTTTGAATATTGGCACCACATTTGCTATACGCCAGTCCTGTGGTACAGACCCTGTTATTATGGAATCTTTAAAGATTAAAAATAATGGTCTATTTATGACATTACTTAATTCCTGCAGTACTCGCGGGTGTATCCCATCCGGGCCCGGGGATTTGTCAACTTTAGTGATTTTTAGACGCCGCCGTACTTCCTGCTGGGTTAAGCAAGTGACATTTACTGGAGAATTTTTGTTATCACTAATCATGTTTTCTGTCATGCGATTTTCTTGTGTAAATACAGTTGAAAAAAATCATTTAGCATATTGGCTTTTTCCTCATCCTCATCCTCATCCACCATTTCACCCAGACTATTTTTAAGGGGGCCAACACTATCATTTTTAGTTTTTTACTATTTATGTACCGTATATTCCGGCGTATAAGACGACTTTTGAAGACTGAAAAATCTTCTGTCTAGTCTGGGGTCGTCTTATACGCCGGTAATGCTTTTAAACTTTCAGAAATTGACATGCGGGGATACTCTGGGGGTGTTAATAAGCTGCCGTGGCCGTATCCCTGCCATGTCGGAGTTAATATAAGGTGGAGGGAGTTAAAATACGGCGGCGGTAGGTCCAGACAGTCAGCGCTTCTGTGCTGAAACTGACACATCGCTGCGTATTCCCAGCTCCGGACACAGCGCAGGGCTTCTGTGCCGACAGCTTTCACTTGTCACAGAAGCGCTGCGCTGTGTCCGGAGCTGGGAAGTTCGCATCGCTTCTGTGACAATATATGAAAAGCCGGCAATTCAGCAGCGGCATAAGCCGGCACCCGACAATTTAGAATAGAAAGAATAGAGCTTCACACATAGATTAGATAGATAGAAACATGTCAGTCACATATATATGAAGTACAGTGACAGTATTGCTTACTGTACTTGTCATTTAGTGTAAAGGATTTATTAAAACAAATAATAGTGTTTTCATGCACCGTCTCTTTAAAAAAGCCGGCCGGCAATTCAGCATCTGTACCCGACAATTTATAACAGACAGAATAGAGCTTCACACATAGATTAGATAGATAGAAACATGTCAGTCACATATATATGAAGTACAGTGATAGTGTTGGTTACTGTACTTGTCATTTAGTATTAAAATAAAGGATTTATTATTAAAAAAATTGGCGTGGGGTTCCCCTTAATTTTAGGCTCTAGCGGAGGTTAAGCAGACAGCTGGGGCAGATGTTTGAAGCCTGGGAAGGGGGTAATACCCACGGAGCTTCCCAGGCTACTAATATCAGCCCCCAGCTGAATACCTAGTCTTTACTAGCTATTAAAATGGGGGACCCCCCCAAAAAAATGACGTGGGGTCCCCCCTAATTTAATAGCTAGCAAAGGCTAGGCAGACAGCTGGGGGCTGATATTAATAGCCCAGGAAGGGAGCCATGAATATTGGCCCCCTCCCAGGCTAGAAACACCAGCCGTCAGCCGCCCCAGAAATGGCGCATCCATAGGATGCGCCAATTCTGGCACTTAGCCTCGCTCTTCCACGCTGCCCTGGTGCGGTGGCAGGGGGTAATAGGGTTGGGGTTGATGTCAGCTTATAATGCCAGCTGACATCAAGCCCAGGTTAGTAATGGAGAGGCGTCTATAAGACACCCCCATTACTAACCCCATAGTCAAAGTTAAAAAAAACACAAACACCCAGAATAAAGTCCTTTAATTGAAATAAAGACACAATTCTTTATTGTTCTAAATTAAACCATACTTACCGTCACGCCCATTCCAGCTGAAGCCAACGATCTCCTGCAATAAAAGAAAAATAATAAACCAACCTCATCCTTACCTCTCCATGGTTCCCAGGACAGCTTCAGCTCTGCTACATCGAGATGACAGGCTGGACCGCAGCAGAACGCCGCCATCCAGCCTGTCATCCCGCAGACACTGAGAAGCGCAGGCATGCTTGCGCTCCTCAGTGTCTCGCTGTGACGGCATCCAGATGAGCCGACAATGAACTCAGCTCACCTCCTGGACGTCCGTCACTGACAGCGTGGGAAACTTCTACTGCGCATGCGGGGAGCAGGAGAATTTTCCCACGCTGTCAGTGACGTGCATGAGGTGAGCCGAGTTCATTGGACATGATCTCGGCTCATCTGGATGCCGTCACAGTCAGACACTGAGGAGCACAAGCATGCCTGCGCTTCTCAGTGTCTGCCGCATGGCAAGCTGAACGGCAGCGTTCTGCTGCGGTGCAGCCTGTCATGTGAATGTAGCAGAGCTGGACCGGTCCTGGGAACCATGGAGAGGTAAGGATGAGGTTGCTTTATTATTTAACTTTTATTGCAGGAGATCGTTGGCTTCAGCTGGAATGGGCGTGATGGTAAGTATGGTTTAATTTAGAACATTAAAAAATTGTGTCTTTATTTCAATTAAAGGACTTTATTCTGGGTGTTGTGTTTTTTTTAATTACTTTACTAGAAATTCATGGTGGTCATGTCTAATATTGGCGTGACCCCATGAATTTCGGGCTTAGGGCCAGCTGATAATGCCAAGCTGGCCCTAACCCCTTTATTACCCAGTGAGCCACCGCACCAGGGCCCTGGATGAGTTGGGTACAGCGCCAGAAGATGGCGCTTCTATGAACGCGCCATTTTCCGGGGTGGCTGCGGACTGCAATTTGCAGCGGGGGGGGCCCAGAAAGCTTGGGTCTCCCTGCGCTGCAGATTCCAGCCCCCAGCTGCCTAGTTGTACCTGGCTGGACACAAAAATAGGGCGAAGCCCCACGTCTTTTTTTTTTAATTATTTCATGAAATAATTAAAAAAAAAAGGGCTTCCCTATATTGTTGTGTCCGGCCAGGTACAAATAGGCAGCTGGTGGTTGGGGGCAGCCCGTTCCTGCCTGCTGTACCTGGCTGGACACAAAAATATGGCGAAGCCCACGTCAACATTTTTGGGAAAAATTAATTACAAAATTAATAATAATTTAGGGACTGCATCTTTATTAACCCCTCAATTGTCATTTAGTGTTAAAATAAAGGATTTTTTAAAAAGAAAATTGGCGTGGGATCCACCATCATTATAGTCTCTAGCGGAGGTTAAGCAGACGGCTGGGGCAGATGTTTGAAGTCTGGGAAGGGGGTAATACCCACGGAGCTTCCCAGGCTACTAATATCAGCCCCCAGCTGAATACCTAGCCTTTACTAGCTATTAGAATGGGGGACCCCCCCAAAAAATGACGTGGGGTCCCCCCTATTTTAATATGTTTATGAGTGACAGTTTTCCTGCTATATACCTGCATGTCATAAGAATTTAAATTAAAAAAGGACCATGTTAAATTCAAATCTGTTTTTTTTTAATTTTTACCGGTGTTTGGTATGCGTTGGAAAAGGGGTAGTCTTATACGGTGAATATATCCTAAACTCTATATTTTAACAGGAAAGTAGGGGGGTCGTCTTATACACCAGGTCGTCTTATACGCCGGAATATACGGTAGTTAAAGAATATTTTGGGGTTATTTTTACTTTCTCTGGCAATGATTCTCTCTGCCTCAATCTTTGCTGCCTTGATTTGTTTTTTACATAATTTATTTAATTTTCTATATTTATTTAATGTCTCATCACTGCCTACTTGCTTTAGTTCTCTAAATGCTTTCTTTTTGTCACTTATTGCGCCTCTTACAGCTCTATTTAGCCATAGTGGTTTCCTCCTATTTCTAGCATGTTTATTCCCAAGGGCTATATATTGTGCACAGGTCCTATTCAGGATGTTAATAAATGTCTCCCATTTGCTTTGTGTAGCTTTATGTCTCAGGATATCGTCCCAATTTATTGCACTACGATCATCTCTTAACCGTTGGAAATTTGCCTTCCTGAAGTTTAGTGTCCTTGTAACCCCTCTACTACACATCTTATTAAAGGTTACATGAAAACGTATTATTTTGTGATCACTATTACCCAAGTGACCCCCAACTCGTATATTTGATATGCGGTCTGGCCTATTGGTTAATATTAGGTCTAGCAGTGCCCCCCTTCTTGTTGGGTCCTGAACCAGTTGTGAAAGGTAATTGTCTCTCATAGTAGTCAAAAACCTATTTCCTTTGCTTGAACTACATGTTTCTGTCCCCTAATGTATTTCAGGGTAGTTGAAGTCTCCCATAATAATGACTTCTCCTTGAGTCGCTGCTTCATCTATTTGCTTTACGAGGATATTCTCCGCTACTTCCATTATTTTTGGAGACTTATAACAAACCCCTATCAGTAATTTATTATTTTTTCCCCCTCCCCTTATCTCCACCCACAGGGACTCTATATTTTCATTAGATTCACATATATCCTCCCGCAAGACAGGTTTTAAGGATGATTTTACATATAAACACACACACCCCCCTCGCTTGTTTGTACGGTCATTTCTGAACAGACTATAGCCCTGTAAATTAACTGCCCAGTCATGGCTCTTGTCCAGCCACGTCTCAGATATCCCTATCATGTCATAATTATTTTCCAACAAAATTAATTCTAATTCCTCCATTTTGTTGGTGAGGCTTCTGGCATTAGTGTACATGCATTTTATGTATCTCTCTGTACCTCTATTCCTTCTTACTTTATTGACTGTTCTAACCCCACCCCCAATTTCTTTATTTGTGCCCAGGTCACTATCTGCACTATCTTCCCCACCTATAAAATGAATACCCTCCCCCCCAATCCCTAGTTTAAACACTCCTCCAACCTTCTAGCCATTTTCTCCCCCAGCACAGCTGCACCCTCCCCATTAAGGTGCAGCCGGTCCCTAGCATAGAGTCTGTAGCCAACTGAGAAGTCGGCCCAGTTCTCCAGGAACCCAAATCCCTCCTTCCTACACCAGTTCTTGAGCCACTTATTTATCTCCCTAATCTCCCGTTGCCTCTCTGGCATGGCACGTGGTACCGGTAGTATTTCAGAGAATACCACCTTGGAGGTCCTTGCTTTCAGCTTGCAGCCTAATTCCCTGAAATCATATTTAAGGACCTTCCACCTACCTCTAACTTTGTCATTTGTGCCAATGTGCAACATGACCGCTGGGTCCTCACCAGCCCCTCCCAGTAATCTGTCAACCCGATCAGCGATGTGCCGGACTCGAGCGCCAGGTAGGCAGCACACTGTTCGACGATCCTTGTCTTTGTGGCAGATTGCCCTATCTGTTCCCCTAATAATTGAGTCCCCCACTACCAGCACCTGCCTGGCCTGCCCTACTCTCCTATTTCCCTCTTTACTGGAGCTGACACTCCTCCGGCTTTCAGGGGACATGCCTTGCTGCTGTAGTGCTACGCCTGTACCGTCACTCCCCTCATCTGCCAACTTTGCAAACTTATTGGGGTGTGCCAGATCAGGACTAGCCTCCCTGGCACTCTTCCCTCTACCACCCCTTCTAACTGTCACCCAACTAGCGACCTCACTGTCCTGCAGCTCCCGACTACCACCCTCCCCCACATTTACCCCAGTGAGCTGCTGCTCAGTGAGCAGCAGACTCCTTTCCATGTTGTCAATGGATCTCAGTGTTGCCAGTGTTGGTGGAATTAAGGGACCCGTCCGGAATACAGGTTAACAATGGAGGCCTGGTCAGTCTGAGAGCAACTGGAAAATCCCGCTGGTCAGGGGGAGTTTGTAGGCCTACCGTGCACAGGTCCTATTCAGGATGTTAATAAATGTCTCCCATTTGCTTTGTGTAGCTTTATGTCTCAGGATATCGTCCCAGTTTATTGCACTAAGATCATCTCTTAACCGTTGGAAATTTGCCTTCCTGAAGTTTAGTGTCCTTGTAACCCCTCTACTACACATCTTATTAAAGGTTACATGAAAACGTATTATTTTGTGATCACTATTACCCAAGTGACCCCCAACTCATATATTTGATATGCGGTCTGGCCTATTTGTTAATATTAGGTCTAGCAGTGCCCCCCTTCTTGTTGGGTCCTGAACCAGTTGTGAAAGATAATTGTCGCTCATAGTAGTCAAAAACCTATTTCCTTTGCTTGAACTACATGTTTCTGTCCCCCAATGTATTTCAGGGTAGTTGAAGTCTCCCATAATAATGACTTCTCCTTGAGTCGCTGCTTCATCTATTTGCTTTACGAGGATATTCTCCGCTACTTCCATTATTTTTGGAGACTTATAACAAACCCCTATCAGTAATTTATTATTTTTTCCCCCTCCCCTTATCTCCACCCACAGGGACTCTACATTTTCATTAGATTCACATATATCCTCCCGCAAGACAGGTTTTAAGGATGATTTTACATATAAACACACACCCCCCCCCTCGCTTGTTTGTACGGTCATTTCTGAACAGACTATAGCCCTGTAAATTAACTGCCCAGTCATGGCTCTTGTCCAGCCACGTCGCAGATATCCCTACCATGTCATAATTATTTTCCAACAAAATTAATTCTAATTCCTCCATTTTGTTGGTGAGTCTTCTGGCATTAGTGTACATGCATTTTATGTATCTCTCTGTACCTCTATTCCTTCTTACTTTATTGACTGTTCTACACCCCCCCCCCCAATTTCTTTATTTGTGCCCAGGTCACTATCTGCACTATCTTCCCCACCTATAAAATGAATACCCTCCCCCCCAATCCCTAGTTTAAACACTCCTCCAACCTTCTAGCCATTTTCTCCCCCAGCACAGCTGCACCCTCCCCATTAAGGTGCAGCCGGTCCCTAGCGTAGAGTCTGTAGCCAACTGAGAAGTCGGCCCAGTTCTCCAGGAACCCAAATCCCTCCTTCCTACACCAGTTCTTGAGCCACTTATTTATCTCCCTAATCTTCCGTCGCCTCTCTGGCATGGCACGTGGTACCGGTAGTATTTCAGAGAATACCACCTTGGAGGTCCTTGCTTTCAGCTTGCAGCCTAATTCCCTGAAATCATCTTTAAGGACCTTCCACCTACCTCTAACTTTGTCATTTGTGCCAATGTGCACCATGACCACTGGGTCCTCACCAGCCCCTCCCAGTAATCTGTCAACCCGATCAGCGATGTGCCGGACTCTAGCGCCAGGTAGGCAGCACACTGTTCGACGATCCTTGTCTTTTTGGCAGATTGCCCTATCTGTTCCCCTAATAATTGAGTCCCCCACTACCAGCACCTGCCTGGCCTGCCCTACTCTCCTATTTCCCTCTTTACTGGAGCTGACACTCCTCCGGCTTTCAGGGGACATGCCTTGCTGCTGTAGTGCTACCCCTGTACCGTCACTCCCCTCATCTGCCAACTTTGCAAACTTATTGAGGTGTGCCAGATCAGGACTAGCCTCCCTGGCACTCTTCCCTCTACCACCCCTTCTAACTGTCACCCAACTAGCGACCTCACTGTCCTGCAGCTACCGACTACCACCCTCCCCCACATCTACCCCAGTGAGCTGCTGCTCAGTGAGCAGCAGACTCCTTTCCATGTTGTCAATGGATCTCAGTGTTGCCAGTGTTGGTGGAATTAAGGGACCCGTCCGGAATACAAGTTAACAATGGAGGCCTGGTCAGTCTGAGAGCAACTGGGAAATCCCGCTGGTCAGGGGGAGTTTGTAGGCCTACCGTGCTGACTTCACTCTTTCTTGGCTATCCTGCTGTAGTGTAGTGGTAGCCCACGTCTCTGAGTGTACCGTGTTGTTCTCACTCGTATGACTGGCGACTCGGGCCTTCCGTACTTCTCACCCCTCCGGGGCAGTAGTGGTCCCTCTCGTGTGGCTGAGCCTCCGGGCTTCCTTGGGCCAGAGGACTTGAAGTCCCCTGCGTGGTGGTTTTCTGCTGCTGGGCTTATAACCCTCACAGCCTCGGACTCCAGTGTCCGGCTTTGTAAGTCTCTAGCCAGGTTGAGCTCTTCTAGTTCCCCTCCTGGCCTCGTGTTCCTCCTCTGCCTATAGGGACTCCTCAGCCTGCTGCTGACCGGTCCCTATCTGCAACTTGTCTGGAACTTCTCTGGCACTTGACTCACTAACCCCGCCCCAGATCCAGTTTATAAAGGGCAGGTTTCCCCCCTCCCTGGACTGAGGCAGGAGGTGCTGCATGCTAACTGTCCCCAACCAGGGAACCTCGCACCTGCTCTCAGACATGACATTGCTGCCACTGTGGTGACTAGACCTGGGGTTCCACATTCCCCCCTAGTGAAATTTAGTACTCCGGGACTAAACACATTTTGCAAAAACACAACAGGTAATAACAAGACAGTAACATATATACAAGAAGTTTAGTCTTTTTTTTAGGTCACGGCGCTCCCGTAACCAGGTGTCCTTGTCACCCATGATGCAGTTTGAGGGACCCGTCCCAACCCTCCACGTAGGCCCTGGGGCGGCTACAGGGCTTTGATGATCCGGAGTTGGACCACGTCTTCAGCCACCTCCACGGGTTTTGTGTTCTGTGGCCGTCTTCAAAAGAAGGCACCTTACCAGGTGCAACTATGTACAAGGTACAGTTCCGGTTATTCATTGTCCATAACCTGTTAGTCCATGAACCCTGTCGGGTAACTAGAAAAACATAATTAGTATGCAGGCAACAAACAGTTTAACATTTGCAATGTACAGGCATTTATATCACATTTTTAAATTCTCCAGCGAGCTGGTATTTGACCCCTAGTGCTCCTGGTGGACCTACGCAACCCACTGTCTGGTGGTACTCTACTCGGGTCCCCTGTTTCCACCCCCTGTGTACTGGGTGTGCTCGTGTCTGCGCTAGAGGTGTTTGCAGATGTTACGGGTAGGTTGGGCAGCTTTCTGCGTACTCTTTGGCTCACCACGGGCATGGCATGTTCACTACTAGCAGAGGGTTGATTCTCCTGAGCTGCTGGTATGTACTCTTCTGCCTCCGGGGCCACTTGCTCTTCCAACACTACTTGCTCTTCTGCAGGCCCTTGAGGGGCTGGCTGGAGAAAGGTAAGGACGGGTACCACTATAGCGTTGTTGATTTGTGTCCAGGACCGGGGAAATTCTCCGAGCACTGTACTGACCATTTCTTCCCTTTCCTCTGCGGGTTGAGGGCTATCTTGGTCTTCATCAGCGCTTTGCAGCTGCTCGGGACACTTTTTCAGGTGGTCTCTGGAGACAGTGACTGTGGTCTCTCCTCCATCCTTACTGATAACACACACCTTTGGGTCTTCATGGCTTGACGGCAGTACGGTGTATGGGTCTTTCTCCCACTGGTCATCCAACTTGTGGAGCTGTCTCTTCCTCTTCAAGACCTGCTCTCCAAGTGCCAGGGGAGCAGCCGGAGCATGGTAGTTGTAGTTCCTCTCTTGTCTCTCTCTTGCTTGAGACAGACTTCGCTCCACGCTCTCCTGTACTTTCCGGTACTGCTGCTGTCGTTCTGTGTTCCAGTCTGCTTCTGGTGAGGTGTCCTCGGGTGTCAGGACTCCTATCTCCAGGTCAATTGGCAGCTTACCAGGTCTTGCTCTCATTAGGTAAGCCGGGGTGCAGTTGGTAGAACCCACTGGGATATGGTTATACAAGTCCACCAGATCCGGCAGTTTCTCAGGCCACAGGCTGCATTCCTCCAGGGGCAACGTCTTGAGCAGGTCTATTACTACCTGGTTCATTGTCTCACACATCCCGTTGGTTTGGGGGTGATAAGGCGTTGTCCTTATCTTCTTTCAGCCATACAGGTTGCAGAATTCCTGGAAGACTTCAGCCTCGAACGCTGGACCTTGATCAGTCAACACTTGCTCTGGATACCCGTGTGGACAGCAGAAATGCTGCTGAAAGGCTCTGGCGGCCGTCTGAGCAGTTAAGTCTTTGACAGGAACCACCACTAGGAACCGGGAGTAGTGATCTACGATTGTGAGGGCGTAGACGTATCCCGATCTGCTCGGAGCCAACTTTACGTGGTCCAGGGCCACCAGCTCAAGGGGCTGCTTTGTGATGATGGGCCACAGGGGAGTCTTCTGGCTGGCGCTGTCTTTCCTCCTTAGGTTGCACGGGCCACAGTCTCTGCACCATCTCTCGATAGCCCCTCTTATGCCTACCCAGAAGAACCGCTCACGCAACAGGAACTCCAGCTTCTTCCATCCAAAGTGCCCTGCTCCGTCATGGTATGCCTCTAGGACCATAGCCGCATCCCGCCTTGGGACCACCACCTGCCAGGTCAGCTCATGTGTTCGAGAGTTGACGGTTCTGCGGCACAGCCTCCCCTAGTAGAGAAACAGCTTGCTCCTCTCCTTCCACAGCTGTTTGGCCTCTTCTGGAGCATCCGAATCAAGGTGGGCATCAGCCTGGGTCAGCATTTCTTTTACCAGGCGGACTGCGGGGTCACTATCTTGTGTCTCTGCCCAGCCGTGGTGGGGTAAGGGATTGAACGTAGCGGTGGCAGAGCACCTCTCCTTTACGCAGTGGGAACACTGGGTGATCCCATGACGGTGGAATGCAGGGAGTTCAATTTCTTCCAGTTCTTCTGGATCCTCTCCCCCGTCCTGCAAGTGAGGCATTCTGGACAATGCATCTGCGTTGACATTTGCGCGCCCTGTCAGGTATTTGATAGTAAATTCATAATTGGACAGCCGGGCCATCCATCTCTGCTCTAGGGCACCAAGTCTTGCAGTGTCCAGGTGTGTCAACGGGTTGTTGTCCGTGTACACAGTGAACTTAGAAGAAGCCAGGTAATGCTTGAAGCGTTCGGTGACTGCCCACACCACTGCCAGGAACTCTAGCTTGAAGGAGCTATAATTCTCAGGGTTTCTCTCTGTGGGTCTAAGCTTTCTGCTAGCATAAGCAATTACCCGTTCTCTGCCCTGCTGAATCTGGGACAGTACGGTTTTTAGCCCCACGTTACTGGCGTCGGCGTGGAGGATAAAAGGCTGGCCGTAATCAGGGTAGGCCAGGATCTCATCCCCCGTGAGGGCCATGTTCAGCTGGCGGAAAGACTCCTCCTCCAACTTGTCCCACTTAAAGGGCGGCTTCTGACTTTTAGTCTTTGACTGACCTAACAGGAGGTCCTGCATAGGGGCTGCCATTTTGGTGAACCCGGAGATGAATCTTCGGTAGTAGCCTACCAACCCGAGTAACTGCCGCACTTCCTTTATGCTGGAGGGTCTTGGCCAGTCCTTAATCACCGTGATCTTGTCAAGGTCTGGGGCTACTCCGTCAGCACTCACCACGTGTCCCAGGTACTGTACTTTTGGCTTCAGTAGGATGACACTTGGAGGGTTTCACCTTTAGGCCGAAGCCTGCCAGGGCATCGAACACCTCTGCCAGGTGCTTTAGATGGTCCTCATAGGTCTTGGAATACACGATGACATCGTCCAGGTAGAGTAGGACCGTCTCAAAATTTCTGTGCCCCAGACAGCATTCCATCAGCCTCTGGAAGGTCCCTGGTGCGTTGCAGAGTCCGAACGGCATACAGTTGAATTCACTGAGACCTATCGGGGTGGTGAAGGCTGTCTTCTCCTTTTCTGACTCTGCTACAGGAACCTGCCAGTACCTGCTAGTGAGATCCAAAGTAGAGAAGAAGTTAGCAGATTTTAGTGCAGCCAAAGACTCCTCTATCCTAGGTAACGGGTACGCAGCTTTGTGTGTTATTCTGTTGACCTTTCTATAATCTACACACATCCTCATCGTGCCATCATTCTTTTTTACAAGAACTAGAGGAGCTGCCCAGGGGCTACAACTATGCCTGATCACCCCAGCCTCCTTCATTTCTCGCAACATACCCTTGGCATTCTAATAGTGTGCAGGGGGTACAGGCCGGTATCTCTCTTTTATGGGTGGATGGTCTCCTGTGGGGATTTGGTGTTCCACCCCCTTTACTTGCCCAAAGTCTAGCGGGTGTTTGCTAAAGACTCTTTCGTACTCCTGAACCACCCGGTAGACTCCCTGTTTCTGGTGTGGGGAAGGGGAGTCAGTGCCCACGTGCAGCTTCTGGCACCAGTCCTCCATTTGTCTTTTAGAGCCGTTACCTTCCTCTGGGGGAGATGGAGGCAAGGGTTCCACGGCCTTTACAGAGTTTTGGCTAATGGTGAACAATTTGGCCAGAGTGGCATACCGGGGCAAGTGTACTTCTCTTTCCCCAATATTTAGGGCACCCTCCCATGGCGGACATCAACCACCCCCCGTGCTGTCAAAATGGTGGGCCTACTGTCTGAGTAAACGGGTTCTACCATAGCTTGGTAGTCTCTACCTCTTAACCCGATTGCAGTCCGGCACCAGATCATCATTTCGCTTTTTGGGGGCATGGGATAGGGAACGGGTCACTCATCCTAACGCTACCAATCTCACCACCAGACAGTTCTACCTGTTGCCACTTCATCAGGGCTCTGATCTCCTTTTGTAAGACACGCTGCTGGCTGGAGCTGGCATTCATTGCAACCTGCTGTAATTTAACAATTATCTCTGAAAGACAATTTTCAATAACGTTAGTACCCAAGGTTATTTTAGGGTGACTTTCACGACGGTCAATGTCCACAATAATCAGTCTCTGCGCTGGCAGTTCAACTTTACCAATTTTGATGGTCACCTCCTTGAACCCCACCTGCGGCACGGGCTGACCATTGCTGGCGATGATGCTCAAGTCATTATCTGGGTAGGGGGTAATATCCGTGTCATCCCAGTACCGCTTGAAAAGTACATAGGGGATGGTGGTTACCTGTGACCCGGTGTCCAACAGTGCACTCATGGGAATGACATCCAGTACCACAGGCAAGACCGGTCATCCCCCCACATACTTGTCACGCCAGTTTGACGGGCCTGATGATCTTACGCCTGGGGGTTGGCCCTCTGCCCCAGGTTGGGCCCGTTTAAATTACAGTACCTCGCAATATGTCCTGGCTGGCTGCAGAGGCGGCAGATGGGTTGTCCATCCTGGTCGTAGTGGTCCGTTGGCTTCCCTCTGGACGGTGGGATCCTCTTCTGTCGGCACCACAGGACGTCCTCCGGACTGGTAGCCAGCTGGATCTTTCCTGGAGAGGATACCTGTAACGACTGCACAGTCCTGGTTAGTGCGGCAGTTCTTGGATCTGATGGTGCAGGTCTGCAGCCGGGTCTTTGCCCAAAGCCTGTGCATCAGCTCCCACAGGCTCTGCAGACAAGGGCGCCGCCTCCTGGTGATAGGTGATAGCAGGGCGCCTATGGGTTACAGCGCCACCTGGTGCCGGTTCCGGGAGCACCCGTATGGCCCTGTCTTTGAACTGTGCAAAGTCTAACTCAGGGTTCTGCAGGGCCATTATTCGTAACTTGGTTCGGTGGGTGCTGGACAGCAGACCCTCAATGAATTGTTCAGTCAGCAGTTTATCTGCATTCCGCACACTGTCAGGGTCTGCCTGCTTAATGGCCCTCAGGGCCTCTTGCAAATTCAAAGAATAGTCTCTTATACTGTCTTGGGCCCGCTGCTTGCACCCATAAAATCTCATTTTGATCTCTGCTGAGGTGCGGGTATCAAAAGTGTCCTTTAGACGGACTAAAATCTCCTTCACGGTCCCCTTGTCCCTGACTGACCAGGACTTTACTTCTCGTTGGGCCGCGCCGGTTAACTGGCCTATCAGTATGCTCACTTTTTGTTCTTCCGTCAGGGGGTACACCTTGAATAAGCTATACAGTCTCTCCTTAAAGTCACTCAGGGTATGCGACTCCCCTGAGTACTGGGGCAACCAGGCCGCTCCGGGGATGTAAGGTATCGTGAACGGCATTACTGCGGCAGTTCCCTCCGCTTCCAACATCTTCTTCCCCCCTAGTCAACCGTGGCCTACCTTCCGTTGCTTTTCTTCTGTAGGCCGCGGCTCCGCAGGCGACCGTCGGGGTTGAGGACCTAGCGTCGGGTCCTGGTGACGTCAGCGTCCGCTCGGCTCCTTTCAGGACCTTGCGCAGCGTCCTTGCGTAAGGCGGGGCTCCAGTTCTCGCGCACTTTCGTCGTTCACGCCCCTCTTCTTCCCGCGCGGCGTCCCAGAAATGGCGCCTGATGGCGGGAAAATGGTGGCGGAAGGCGGGAAAACGACTGCGGATGGCGGGAAACTTCACCACTTAAGTATTACAGTCTTTCTTCAGGCACGCAGTACCCGTTGGTGGCGGGCACGAAATCCTGCCGACTACGCCAAAAGTTGACGCGCCCCCTGGGCCGTGTGTGTGTGGGAATACCCAAAACCGGACCCGTTGTGGATGCTGGGGGTTGTAGTCCTTGAGTGGCGGGGACCCGGTCCCGTGGCTCAGGGCGGTCAACCCAAAGGGCAGTCTATTTGTGTGGTTTTGTGATATTTAAATGTCCGACTACGCCACCCGAGGATTGCGGTCAGAGAGTACCGCCGCTGCAGGGCAGACCGCTGAGGCTGGTATTGGGAATGCAGCAGAGGATAGTATAACTCCCCACGGGAGGAGTATAGCCTCAGGGCAGAAAGTAGGGATGTTGGTTGTGATGGTGCGCGGGAGCAGCAGTAACCACACGGAGTCTGTGATGCAAGTCAGGGTCTTTACTGTTGGTGGTATTAAGGGACCCGTCCGGAATACAGGTTAACAATGGAGGCCTGGTCAGTCTGAGAGCAACTGGGAAATCCCGCTGGTCAGGGGGAGTTTGTAGGCCTACCGTGCTGACTTCACTCTTTCTTGGCTATCCTGCTGTAGTGTAGTGGTAGCCCACGTCTGAGTGTACCGTGTTGTTCTCACCCATATGACTGGCGACTCGGGCCTTCCGTACTTCTCACCCCTCCGGAGCAGTAGTGGTCCCTCTCGTGTGGCTGAGCCTCCAGGCTTCCTTGAGCCAGAGGACTTGAAGTCCTCTGCGTGGTTGTTTTTCTGCTGCTGGGCTTATAACCCTCACAGCCTCGGACTCCAGTGTCCGGCTTTGTAAGTCTCTAGCCAGGTTGAGCTCTTCTTGCTCCCCTCCTGGCCTCGTGTTCCTGCTCTGCCTACAGGGACTCCTCAGCCTGCTGCTGACCTGTCCCTATCTGCAACTTGTCTGGAACTTCTCTGGCACTTGACTCACTAACCCCGCCCAAGATCCAGTTTATAAAGGGCAGGTTTCGCCCCTCCCTGGACTGAGGCAGGAGGTGCTGCATGCTAATTGTCCCCAACCAGGGAACCTCCCACCTGCTCTCAGACATGACATTGCTGCCACTGTTGCGACCAGACCTGGGGTGCCACAATTGTACTGTAGTATGAGATTAACAGAGTAGGAACCACAATGTGTGCAAATTAAAAGTATTTAAATGAAATTTTTCAATTTTGATAAACATATTATTTTTAATTAAGTTGTAGTGCTACTGCTTTCTCTTTTTACTCTGCAGACTGTGTCCAGAACCTGCATTAAGCGAGGCTATGCACATTTTGTCGACATGTTACCGTATGTATTCGAATCACTTGCGGTTACGTGCCCACCACTCTCGGCACCGGAGAATCCTCACATTTCACTGTGCACACGATATGAGGAGTCACAAGTCTGCAGTCAAATAGAGTAACTGCAGACTTGTAGCCTAAGGATGGACAACCCCTTTAAGACAAAGACAGCAATTCATCAAAGCAGGCATTTTGTATGCTGGTGTTGATGACCTGTGCCCTGGACAAAGACGTTTAAGACGTACTAGATTCATTAAGAGGTGGGCATCTTTTAGCTGCAGTGTGTAACCGGAAGAAACATATGGCAAGCAGTGATTGGAGTACATTTCTGTCCCAATTTACACCATTTATGCTAAATTTGTCAGCCATGCCGACTTCAGATAAGCTCCCCCAGTATATATTATTATTTTTTATTATTTATTTTATTTTTTAAATACTTTTTTTTTTCAGTTGGCAGAGCTGGCAAAAACTATAGTAAAAAAGAAAAAGGTCGCATATTTTTTGCACAACTACTAGCTACACAAAAATATAGCAATTTTTTAAACAGTTTTACAGACTAATTTTTGGAAAACAATGTCTTATGAATCAGCCCCTAAATGTATTCTTCCAAGCAAACTTAAGTCGGCTCACGGCTCAGATATTTATTTTTCCTTCATCTAGCTACTTATGTTGATATTTCATGGGATACACATTTAACGTTTTTATATAAAGCAAAACTTTCTATTTTTTAAACTTTCAATGTGATACATTTGATTGCATTATTAATCACGGGGAACATTATTTCGCCATGCAGATACTTCTGTACGTAACTATTTATACTTCCTATTCAGTATCCTTCAGATTATCTGTCCCCAGACCCATTTATATTCTTTTATTAGGATCCTAACATTTAGCATTTACTTCAAGCTGTATTTCTGCCCACTTAAGAACATAATGTTCTTTTATATGAAGTGTAAATTGAAATTCACATATATAATAAACAGGTTTACAAGTGGAAAGCGGGCCGCTCTCACCCAGCATGTTAATTTCAACCACACATTATATCGAACAGCAACTCGGTACAAAATGCTCGGGGTCTATTGTACATTTTCATTACCCGCATGTGACAGACATTCCTGTCATTATGAAAACTTTATTCAAACACCGTCAAAAATTGAAGTGTATGATACCACAAGGCTGGTTACACGCTTATATATACTTAAGAAATAATTATATCGTAATGCAAGGTGATATTAAATAAAAGATGACATTCACCAATAACAATGGAAAAGTTTGAAACTTTGACATAACGCGATAGGTTTGAAGTAATTCTATCCACTGTAAAAACGAGCAAATTATATAGATGAAAATGAAGAATAACAGCAAGCACAATAACCTTGTATATTCTTTAGGAAAGGGATTTATATGATCTATGGAATTAATAGAAGGGGATGCCAGACTGGAACGTCACTTTTTATGCACCCGGAAGGGGAGCTGACCCATCCATTGATCACAACCCATGTAATACTACATTGTCCCTACAGAATAAATATATGCCCAGCCAGGGCTTTCAGGATCCTGATCATCGGAGATCAGTTTTTCACCACATTGGATATTTTTAGAGAAGGGCTCTTTACTAGACAGTCTTCTACCCTTTAGGATGGATTCATACAGAGATTAAAAAATTCCAGTACGACTATCATCGTAAAATCGAAGCTTCTTACATGCAGATTTTATGCTGATTTGACTTATAATTGGTGCAGATTTCACCATTTTTATGAAGTCCCTAACAAATATACATGCAGATTTACATGCAATTTTTTCCCCCAAATACTGAAAAATTGCTGTAGCAAATCCGCACAATTTCTGCATTCAAACCCTAGAAAAAATGAGCATGTAAGACATGGATTTTGAGCAGGATTTGGCAGTAGCAGAAAAATTATGGCCCGTGTGAGTCCATCCTTAATGAGTCATGCTAATAAAGCTTATCATAAAAGTGGGGCCACCGAAGCTGGAACAGCAGCAGATATATCTGAACAGTACCCCTTTTCACATGTAAAGCACCATGGAATAAATGGCGCTATAATAATAAATAATAATAATAATAAAGAGTAAAGCCAGTTTCACAAGTCAATTTTTTTTTTCTCATACATGCTAAACTGTCTATGTTTTTTTCAGCGTGCTGGACCCAATTTTGGTTTGTGTCAGTTTTTACAATCATTGTTTCATTTGTTTGTCTCGTAAGAAGAATATAAAAATTTCGTAGGTTTCCCTACCCACTAAGTAGTAAAATACAGACAGTATATTATTTTTATTTATTATTACTATAGCATCATTTATAGTGTCATTTATTCCATGGCGCTTTACATGTGAAAAGGCTTATAAAAATAAAATCACCAATAATTATAAACAATACAAGTTACTGACTGGTACAGGAGGAGCGAGGACCCTGCCCCCGAGGGCTCACAATCTACAAGCGATGGGTGAGGATACAGTAGGTGAGATGCTATCCATTTTTTTCCACTGGGCCATTAGCTTGCATTTGCACATTTGATACGTAAACAAGGATCAAAGTAAAATATATCACCATTTTTCTACATTTTTTTGCTGACAATTTGTCCCATTACCCACCCCGGGTCTGTGAAAAGACATATTCATGGTAATGGGTTTGTGATCCATCAGTGAAAATACTGATGAATTCAATACGTTTTATTTTTGTTAACATTTCAAGCTCTTAGGAAACTTTCAGAAAATCCAAGACAACCCCTATAATAAAAATCACATAGAAGTGAAGTATGCCGGCACCAGTTCCCAAACCTTGCCTGTTTAGTAAAAAAAAACTCTATGACGTTTTTTTTTAGCCCTCCGCTATTCACATCAGGAAGTGCTATATCTAAATAAGCAGTGCTAATCAAATGTCCTAGGAAGTATGAAAAATACAGCACTCACCAATGGATTTCAGATCCAGCATATAGACAGTGATCATAAAGAGGTGATCAATTTAAAGACGTTTTACATTGCAACCTTTTTTTTTTCAACGATAGCATCATAGGCGGATTATAAAGAGGGAAATCCGGGCTACCTCCCGGGGCCTCGGGCCTCCAGGGGGCCCGGGGCTCCGGGTGTCTATGGCCAGATTGCCTTCATTATATGTGCGGCGCTGCAGCACAGACTGGCAGACAGTGGCGGGGGAGCCCCGGACCGCTCACCCAGCAGCGGCGCACGGACGCTGCTTCTTCTCCGGCCGGGCCAGCACTGCAGCAGTTAACTTCCCTGTGCTGGCCCGGCCGCGTCACTGCTAGGAGACACGGCCCTGTGCGCGGCTGTGTCTCCTAGCTGTGACGTCACGCAGTGCGCACCCGGCCTGCAGTGCTGCACCGGAAAAGAGCAGGACTCAGGAGGACTGGAGCCGAGCCGGGGGATGGTGAGTGTGTGTCTGTGTGTGAGAGTGTGTGTATGAGAGAGTGTGTGTGTGAGAGAGTGTGTATGTGTGAGAGTGTGTGTGTGTATGTGTGATTGAGTGAGTGTGTGTGTGTGTGTGTGTGCAGGCAGATATCATTGTGTGATGTCTGTTTATATGTATTTTTGTGTTTCAAATGTGTTTATGCGTGTATGTATATATCTGTATATGTTTGTGTGTGCGTGACTGCGTGCGGCCTCCCTCTGTCTCTGGGAGGGGCGCCGTGCAGCCTCCCGCTGTGTATAGATGACTACGTGCGGCCTGCCGCTGTGTATAGATGGCGCTGTGCGGCCTCTGCTGTGTATAGATGGCTATGTGCGGCCTCCCGCTGTGTATAGATGGCACCATGTGGCCTCCCGCTGTGTATAGATGGCTACGTGCGGTCTCCCGCTGTGTATAGATGGCGCAGTGCGGCCTCCTGCTGTGTATAGATGGCTATGTGCGGCCTTCTGCATCTCTGGCTGCTATGGGCATAAAAGGGGACAAACTTATGGTGTGGCACCCATGCTCCCCTGACTTCAACCCCATTGAGAACCTCTGGAGCATCATCAAAAGGAGTGTCTATGATGGCGGGAGGCAGTTCACATCTAAGCAACTGCTCTGGGAGGGTATTCTGTCCTCATGCAAAACAATTAAAGCAGAAACCATCCAAAACCTGACAAATTCAATGGACGAGAGAGTTCAGAAGCTCCTTTCGAACAAGGTGTCCTATGTGCAAATGTTACATCACCTAGAATAAAGTTTTGAGTTGAAAACTGTTTGATTTCAGTTTGTAATAACCTGCTAATGCTTATAATTTCAAAAATGACAATTTTTTTGTTCTTTATTAAAATGAAAAGGTTGAAAACTCTGCTGTGCATAATAATTTGGAACATGCATTTTGAGTGCAGTTTGAGTTTTTTGTTTTTTTAAAAATATACTGTTATCATAGGCAGTTTGTACAAAAACCTTTCAATTGTACTCTAATAGTTATTTGACTGGAAAATTACAATGACTGCAATTCATATAGATAATTTGGGAAAATCTGAGAAAATACTATTTGCATAATAATTTGGAACACAGTGTATATAGATGGCTACATGTGGCCTCCTGCTGTGTGTAGATGGCGCCTTGTGGCCTCCTGCTGTGTATAGATGGCTACGTGTGCTGAATATTGAGTCATACAATTAATGTAAGGCTATGTGCCCACGATGCAGAAATGCTCCGGATTTTTTTTGAGCGTTTCTGCATCTCCCTGGCAGAAAAAACACATGCAGATTTTACATGCGTTTTTCCTGCCAGGGACATGCGGATGTGAAGCGTTCTTCACTTGCATTTCTGCATGCGGGTTATCAAGCGCTTTTCCAAGCGATTTTAGCATCACTTGGAAAGTGCTTGACAACTTGGTCACACTATATAAATCCATGCAACCGGCATGGATTTATATAGTGTGACCGTAAAAGAATGGTAAAAAATAAAAAATAAATATATAATTACGTTCTGATGGCCTGCCAACGTCACCGGTCGCTTGACCCGTCACATGACTAAATGACGTCACGGCAGGTCCTTTTCAGACCATCGTGAGCTGCCGGCAAGCCAGGACGCATCGGATAAAGACACCGGGGGCCATCAGAAGGTAAGTATGATATTTATCTTTTATTTTATTCTTTTTTTTTTTACAGGTACTATGATACCCGGGTCCGGAGGAGAGTCTCCTCTTCTCCAAACCCGGGTACCATCCGCACATTGAAACACATGGAATCCACATGTACAGATGCAGTGATGCGAATTACATGCGTTCCAATGCAAGTCAATGGCGGCAAAAACGCCGAGCTTCCGCAAAATAATTGGTAGTGCTGCGGATTTTTCCACAATGATAACCCGCAGCGGAAATTTTCGCAGCATGTGCACACCTTCTACCATGCGTTTTTTAAGCGTTTCTGCAGCGGAATTCCTTAAAAAACGCATAGTGGGCACACAGCCTAAAAAAAATTATTATAATTAATATTGTGCCAAATTAATTTCACGTGAACTATCACATGATCTATCACAGGGGATCATGTGACATGTGATACATCAGGTGTGTGTGTGGCGGGGGGGGGGGCCTGCGCCTTCTAAACTGCCCTGGGCCCTTGTTACTCTTAATCCACCCCTGGATGGCATAGTACATATTCCTCTTTGTACTATCAGTCCCATAATCTATTTATACAACATTGAGAACAGGCCTGTGATATACTTTTTCCTGCAGTTTTAACCTCCACCAAAATACCGCGGTGAGTTATGGAGAGGGGACCCAATTTTTCTCTCCTCCAACTGTTAGTTAACAGAATGGTGCATTTCGTTAGTAAATGGTTTCTTTGGACAGTGTTCTGTATTTTACCTTACCGTATATCAGCCTTTTGATGTTTTAATAGGTGCTTTTGTCTCACTTTAAAACAGAGAAATTGTACAGAGCTAGAATTATTTCTGCATGATTAGAGGTGCTTGTTCTGTTAACCTCAAGGGAAAACATTTTGGGGAATTCATGGTGACAGCAGGGATACCTTAAGTTGTGTTACAGTGCTGGCAGTACCTTAAAATGAGCCAGCGATCTTGACAAATACTGGACATTCACTATCTTTATGGAAATATAAATCCTGCCTTTATATGCAATAAAATGACGGTATTGGCTTTTAAACCATGTTAGACTCACTTTAATGTGTTAGTCAAGGCGTGCAATAAATGCTCCCTGTAATTCATAACTTGCACCTATTCCTCGGCAACTGTAAATATTGTTTCTATACGACTAAGTGTTTCAGATGGCCGCGGGGTTAATCTATAGTTGTACGTATCTGGCGGCCTATTTCCTCCACACATTAATAATATGTGAGAGGTAAATCAGTCAGAATAACGGTGTCTGATGACAGCTGAGCTACCACAAAGTGTTTATTGTCATCTGATAAGATTTATGCCGTCGGTATAGAACATCAGATTACGTACACCGTATATTGCCTTATAATATATACAGTAATAACAGTAAACCTGGGAATACTGCAATAGAATTATTAATAAAATAAAATAAATGTAAAGAAACTGCAAATAACTAAGACTTGTGTTCTTGTATTCTTTTCCCTCCCTTCTCAGTTTAGTCAACTTGAAATATCCTTGGATAATATATTTAGCAGGAGGAAAAATGTTGCAGCGAAATCAGCTTAGGTATGGCATATCTACTGATAAGATCATCCGTCAATGTAGACTGCACAGATACATTGCACAGAAGACAATTTAGGGTAAATTTACGTTTTTTGGAATAACAGTGTGCATTGCTTATCTGCCATCCTTCCCTTTTTTGTGGGATTATCCTGTGAAAGCGTTTATATAAATCGAGTTTTTGTGGCACACGGGGAACAAGGTTTAAAATCTTGGGATATCTGTGTTTTTCTGTTAAAATTCTGATGGCAGATCAAGGTATTCTCTTTTTTTTATGGTACAGAAAAGGATGCAGAAGTGAATAATTTGCCTGTATGCTACAAAATAATAAATAATACTCACCTTACCGATCCCTTGCTGCTCCAACACTGCCTAGGTGTCCCAAAAGTCTGTGCTTCCTGTTCAGTTACAGCAGGCATGTGACCACTGCAGTCAATCACTGGCAGCAGCCAATCAAGTTCAAGTGTTAATAGGTTAATTTGGATGACACAAAAAGTGTAGAGAACAGTTCTGTAGTTTCTGCTCAGTTTAGACAAACAGGAATGAAGTGATGAAGTAGTCAGTGATTGGCTGCAGTGGTCACTTACCTGTCCAGACAGAATAGGAAGTACGGAGACAGAGAAGGCACCCAGGCAGTATAGGGAAAGGAGTAGAGGGGGGACTGTAATGCCAGGTTCCCATGTAACAAAAATGCTGTGTTTTTTTCCACTAAGAATTTTTTTGCAGAAAATCTGCTGCGTTCAAGTATAAGTGATTTCAAGAAAACTCATGTCCACTGTGCATTTAAAAATGTTGTTGACCTGTGTGTTTATTTGTGCATATTTTTCCCTATAAAAACGCATTAAAAATACTGTTTCAAATCTGCACCAAAATGCATAAAAAAAGGAAGAGCACATAAAAAAATGCAAAAAACAAAATAATCACATCAGATTGCTGTTGTGTATTTTGGTGTGGACACTCACAGAAAAAATGCAGAGTAAAAAAGCAGTGGTTTTGCTTATAGAAACATGGCCTAATGTCAATATTTAATTTTTTTTTTAATTTTGTTTATTTAGAAATAATTTGGGGCTTGGCAATCCCTTTAGGCCACGTTCACATCTTCAGTATTTGGTCTGTATTTTACATTCAGTATTTATAAGCCAAAACCAGGAGTGGGTGAAAAATACAGAACTGGTGACGTGTTTATATTATACTTTTCCTCTGATTGTTCCACTTTTGGATTTGTCTTACAGATACTGATGTAAAATACTGACCAAATACTGAACTTGGCATTAATGTGCAGCTAGAATTTGTATTATTGTGTGGTTTGGAGACCCATGACAACCTAATGGTGTTTGATGCACTCGTTGCATCACCAGTTTGAGTATCTTCTCACCAACTTACCCGTACATATCCGCACGCAACCTCCGATCCTCACAAGATCTCCTTCTCTCCTCCCCTCTTATCTCCTCCTCCCACAAGATTTCTCCCGTGCATCCCCCATACTCTGGAACTCTCTACCCAACATATCAGACTCTCGCCTACCGTGGAAACCTTCAAAAGGAACCTGAAGACCCACCTCTTCCGACAAGCGTACAACCTGCAGTAACCCTCACTCCACCATACCGCTGCACGAACAGCTCTACCCTCACCTACTGTATCCTCACCCATCCCTTGTAGATTGTGAGCCTTCGCGGGCAGGGTCCTCGCTCCTCCTGTACCAGTCGCCGTCACGTTTTGTTCAAGATTATTGTAATTATTTTTGCTATGTATACCCCTTTTTCACATGTAAAGCACCATGTAATAAATGGAGCTATAATAATAAATAATAATAATAACTTGTTTTGCGTCTACTTCTGCCACCTTTTACCTTAACTGACAGCTCTGGCTTTACAGGAGTCAAAGAAGGACAGAGATAGACAGAAAACAAGTAGGTGGGAAGGGGCACTTAACTGTTTGGCCACATCAAGGGTGCACCGAGCGCCTTTGCTTGGTTTGAACAGTCATTTTGCACTAAGACTCCCTGTAAATCTGCTTTACCTTTGTGAAGCCATAATCGAGGATAAAGACGCCTACTGTGACTGTCACCTGAGGGAAAGCAGACAACTAGGGTCTTCCCTGTCTGTGGCACAAATGGTCGAAATTACAGGTCTTTATTGAGTAAAATTGGCCAATCCATATCTGCTACATACATAAAATACATTCATTTCTACATTTTTAAAAGCCATATAAAATCCAGCAATGAATAGCATGCTGACCTCTAAACTTGTGGGGCGTCTATCGTTCCAGATTTGGTCTCATTAAATCTCATCATCCTATGTATTATATAGCTAACTTATACCAAGCATTGTGTGCTATTTAAAAGCTGTCACATTGTTGAAATACTCATGTGTGTTGTACGCCTGTACTGCGCTCAGACAAAGGGCACACTACAGTTAAACTAGAAGATAAAAGCATTCTCCATTTGTCAAAAGTAATGAAACATGTCAGCTACACCCAGTGCAACCTGAAATCCAGCAGGGAAAAAAGCCGCCCTGCGACACATTTGTTTGAAAGACAAGGTCAGAACATTTCCCTCTTTCTTTCTGACAATTCTTCAGCTAAACGTTCAAGGTGATGTAAATGAATTTGTAAAATGCGGGAGATCCATCTAATGTGATTAGCTCCAAGTATGTGTGCACGTCAAACTTCATATGGAAATACTGGCAGCTTAATTGGCGGCCGTTACATGAAAGATATATTACACTCTTCGGCGGAGGGATTGGGACATTTGATGATCTGAAATTGTAAATTTAGTCTTGACTGGTTACAGGTCAGTGCCTCCCAGTTATTGCACATGCTATTATTTAATCCTCATCTTCTACCTAACATCATGACCAGTATTATACTGCTAATTGTGCTATACCTGGAATTAAAGGTGAGTGAATTTAATTGAGTGGATTTATTTTCTACTGGAATCTTACACAACCAGAATGTGTATTTTTGATAATTTGCTCAGTGCGAATTAAGCTAAATTGCAACCAACTGTACCATAGAGGGCCAGCAAAAGGTTAAAAAAAAGAAACTAATACCCCACTGCTCACCACTCCGGCCACCTTTGCTGATTTCTCTTCCCCGTATGGTCTTCGATGTATCTTCTTACCACCAGGACTTCTGGCTGCACAGTGTTGTCCCGGGCTTGGTGACAGCTGGATGTTCTGGCCTAGAGTACGTGTCGTACGTGTCATAAGATCGCAGGTCATGATGCCATGACCTTGCAAAGTGCATGCTCAGAGATGTCCCCGAGCCCAGTTGCAACCAAAAGCTCCAGTCTAATAGGCCTAGGACATCTCTCTGCACATGCGTGTTGCAAGATCGCGACAACATACGCTCTGACCTTTTGAAAGACATGCGGAGGTGAGCGGTGAGATAAGTATTAGGGTGAGTTCACACGATGCGTATTTAATGCGTTTCCGCTGCGTTTTTTGCAGCTGCGTAAACGCCGCGGAAACGCATTAAAAACGCATGGTAGAAGGGCAGCAATGTTCCCCAATTGAAATCCGCATGTGCTGTGCACATGATGCGGATTTTTCCGCAGCGTAAACGCTGCGCTCAAAAATCCGCGGCATGTCAATTAATTTTGCGTAAACGCGGCGTTTTCGCCACCATTGACTTGCATTAGAATGCGCCAATTCCGCAAGACTGCATTTGTACTTGCGTTATTGGCGCGTTCTAATGTGCGGATGGTACCCAGGTGTGGAGGAGAGGAGAGTCTCCTCCACACCCAGGTACCATTAAAAAAGCTGTAAAACAAGAATAAAATAAAAAATAAATGTATACTTACCATCTGTCGGCCCGCGCAGAGCTCCTGCTTGCTTCCCGGCACTTGCAGTGAGTTGTAGGACCTGCGCTGACGTCAGAGTCATGTGACGGGTCACGTGACGCTGACGTCGGCAGGTCTTTCAATTCAAAGTTGCCGGCGAGGGAGAACGGATTGAGCAGGACAGTGCGGGCCATCGGAGGTAAGTATATACACTCTGTCGGGTCACACTATATAAATCCATGCTGTTTGCATGGATTTATATAGTGTGACCTAGTTGTCAAGCACTTTCCAGGTGATGCTAAAATCGCCTGGAAAGCGCTTGTCAATCCACATGCGGAAACGCATGTGGAAACGTATGTGAATCCGCATGTATTCCGCAGGAAAAACGCATGCACAATCTGCATGCATTTTTTCTGCCAGGGAGATGCAGAAATGATGCAGAAATTTTCTGCTTCATTTCTGCATCGTGTGCACATACCCTTAGTTGGATTTTTTTTTTCTAGATATTATGTTTATTATGCCCTAGGGTCTCATCAAACCACAGAGCATAATAAAGTATATTCAGTTTGCAGAGAATAAAAAAAAAAAAATCACACATTAACAATGTGAAATGAGTAGCAATAAATGTGATATAATGTTGCATTATGCTGGACCTGTCATCTTTTGGTTCCTTCTCTGACTGTCCGGCCTCCTGATGAAACTACTGTTAGAACCCTCCTGTTAGTTTTTTCTATTTTGCTGGTCACATGACTTTTTGCCTATTTAATCCAGCTCCGCCCTCCTAGCCTTGCTGGACTTCAGTGTTACATTTACTCTTAGGCTATGTGCACACGATGCAGAAATGCTCAGGATTTTTCCTGAGCGTTTCTGCATCTCCCTGGCAGAAAAAAACGCATGCGGATTGTACATGCGTTTTCCTGCCAGGGACATGCGGAAATGAAGCGGTCCCACTGACATTTCCGCATGCAGATTGACAAGCGTTTCCCAAGCGATTAGCATCACTTGGAAAGTGCTTGTGACAACTAGGTCACACTATATAAATCCATGCAAACAGCATGGATTTATATAGTGTGACTCGAGAGAGTGGTAAAAATAAAAAAATAAATGTATACTTACCCTCTGATGGCCCCCGGTGTCCCGCTCACTCCGTTCTCCCTTGCTGGCAACAGTGAATTGAAAGACCTGCCGACGTCAGCGGCACGTGAACCGTCACATGACTCTGACGTCAGCGTAGGTCCTTCAACTCACTGCAAAGTGCCGGGAACCAAGCAGGAGCGGTGCGCGGGCCGACAGAAGGTAAGTATACATTTATTTTTTATTTTATTCTTGTTTTTACAGCTTTTTTATGGTACTTGGGTGTGGAGGAGAGTCTCATCTTCTCCACACTCGGGTACCATCCGCACATTAGAAAGCGCCAATAACGCAAGTACAAATGCAGTCTTGCGGTACTGGCGCGTTCTAATGCAAGTCAATGGCGGCGAAAACGACGCGTTTCCGCAAAATTAATGGACATGCTGCGGATTTTTGAGCGCAGCATAAACGCACAGCACATGCGGATTTCCATTGGGGAACATTGCTGCCCTTCTACCATGCGTTTTTAATGCGTTTCCGCGGCATTTCCGCAGCTGCAAAAACGCCGCGGAAACGCATTAAAAACGCATCGTGTGCACACAGCCTTAAGCTAGCCAGGTGCCTTGTACCTTACTCTGTAGTTTGCTTGGTCTTTTGACCACTAGTACTTCTGTTTGTTTTTTTGTCTTTGCTCTGCTACAATTTCTGCTAGGAGGTTTCCAACTATATCCCAGTCCTTAGTTCTTGTAGGGACCCCTCCGTTATATCTATAGGTCTGCGTTCAGACTAGCCGAGGACTTAGGCGGGTCTGTTCACAAGGAACAGGTCCCCCGCTGCATCGTAGGGAATCAGCTTAGTCCTATTGTAGGGACAGTTTGCCTATCTTTCCTTAGTGTTTGTAGCAGTTCATAACAGTAAGTCCAGCCCAAAAATAAAACACTCTAAGGAAAGAAATCCTGATTTCAGCATGGTGTCGGTTCAGGAGTTGGCTCAACGCCTGCAGGGACTGTCTTTGGAGGTGGCCGAGCTCCAGCAACACGTGAGTAGCTGTCCTGGAGCGCATTTTGTCGAACCGAAGGTAGGACTGCCAGATTTTTTTTTATGGTAAACGGCAAGATTTTTTTTCCTTTAAAAACGCTTGTTTATTATATTTTCGTTTAAGACCCAGATCCTCGGGGAATAAATCACAGCGCATTGGGTTTATAATGTAACTTTTGCGCAAAGAACCACAGGGATGGGCCTTTTCTCTACAACCTAATGATCCGTGTTTTAGATCTGTGGAAGATTTTTTTTCTGCTATGGGGTTGTTGTATGATGATCCTGATCGAGTCTCATCTGCTGAAACGGAATTAAGACGTTTGAAGCAGGGATCAGGTGATGTGGAAAATTATTGTACATACTTCAGAAGATGGTCGGCTGAAGTGGAATAGAAGGACTCAGCATAAAAATGTTTGTTTCTTGATGGTCTAGGTGAAAGGGTTAAGGATCTGCTGATTGCCTTCCCAAAACCTGGAACCTTGCAGGAGGCAATGCAATTAGCCATACGTGTGGACAGGAGACTGCGTGCTAGGAGTAATGAAGAGAAATCTACTGCTATGGCAGCTCCTAGTTTCAGAGGGTCTGCTCGGAGGGTGGAGAACCGATGGAGATTGGGGCGATGTCACCCCACTCTCAGGAAAAAGACCACAGGTTTGCTAAAGGATTGTGTTTTTATTGCGGTAAATCTGACCACTTTATTAAGAACTGTGTGCTTCGTTTGAACAGAGAAAAAAAAAAAGGAGGTCAGTTACGCCCGCATAGCTTGTTTAAACTCAAAAGGGGTATTTTTTTCTGGAAGCACGTCATTCCAGGAGGAGTTTCGGGTATTTGTGGATTGGGGTTCTACACTCAATGTAATTGATGAGGGTTTTTTGGAAAAATTTAAATTAGAATCCAAACTTTTGTCATCTCCTATTTCTGTGGTTGCTGTTGATGGCTCTCCCTTGAAAGGTATTACTCACAAGGTTTTTGAATTTCCCCTCACCATTAATGGTAACCACCAAGAGAATTTGGATTTGGCGGTATTAAATAATTTGCCTGCTCCAGTGGTTTTGGGGTTACCTTGGTTAAAATTGCACAATCCTGTACTGGACTGGTCTACCAATGAAATTAAGTCTTGGAGTCCTAAGTGTTATGATAGATGTTGCAACGGTCGCATTGCTGCTGTGGAAAGAGGGGAATTACCTGTACCTATTCAGGATTTTTGGAAGGTTTTTTCTGAGGAGGAGTTGCAAGTTTTGCCTCCTCATAGGGACTATGATTGTACTATTGAGTTTGTCCCTGGAGCAACTCTTCCCAAGAGTCGCTTATTTAATCTTACTATCCCCGAGAGAAAGGCCTTGCAGGAATACATACAGACAAGCTTGGCCGCCGGTCACATTAGACCTTCTAAGTCACCTGTGGCTGTTGGATTCTTTTTTGTAAAAAAAGGACGGCGGTTTACGTCCATGTCTGTACTTTCGCGAAATTAATAAAATTACAGTACGCAATTCCTACCCACTGCCATTAATTCCTGACTTGTTCAACCAGTTAGTGGGGGCCAAGTGGTTCTCTAAGATTGATCTCCGGAGGGGCATACAATTTGTTAAGTATGAAGGAAAGTGATGAGTGGAAAACTGCTTTTAATACTCCAGTGGGTCATTTTGAGAATCTGGTTATGCCCTTTGGTCTTACCTACGCACCAGCGTTTTTTCAGAACCTTATTAATGACATCCTAAGACCGTTGATCGGTAAGAATGTGGTGGTGTATTTGGATGACATTTTGATTTTTGCGCCGGATCTGGAGTCTCATTGGCAGAGCGTACGTGGGGTATTGCAGTTGTTAAGCGACAATTCACTTTTTGCTAAGCTGGAGAAATGTGAGTTCGCTGTGCAGAGAATTAGTTTTTTGGGCTACATTATCTCCAGCGAGGGCTTTGAGATGGACCCGGTGAAGGTTCAGGCGGTTCAGGAATGGCCTTGGCCTATTGGTTTGAAACCAATACAGAGATTTTTGGGTTTCGGCAATTATTCCAGAAAATTCATTAAGAATTTTTCTATAATTGTTAAGCCGCTGACCGATCTCACCAGGAAAGGTGCGAATACGGTCCAGTGGACTACTGAGGCCATTGAAGCTTTTGTGTATCTCAAGGAGAGGTTCAGTTCTGCCCCTATCCTTATACAGCCTGATGAGACCAAGCCTTTTTTGGTCGAGGTTGATGCTTCTTCGGTGGGGGTCAGTGCTGCTTTGTCTCAGGAAAACAAGGATGGAGTACATCCCTGTGCCTTTTTTTCAAAAAAAATTTCTGAGACCGAACTTAATTACGATGTCGGTAATCGGGAATTGCTGGCGATTAAACTCGCATTTGAACATTGGCGTCATCTCTTGGAAGGTGCTAAATTTCCCATTCAGGTTTTTACTGATCATAAGAATCTGATCTATCTTGGTGCTGCCAAGCGCTTGAATGCCCGTCAAGCTAGGTGGGCACTTTTTTTTTCGCGATTTAATTTTTCTGTTACTTACATTCCGGGTACCAAGAATGTAAAAGCTGATGCTTTATCTCGCAGTTTTTCTCCCATGGTTGGTACCGAGGAGGAGGAGAGCATTTTACAGGAAGGTGTTGTGATAGCAGCATTGGACTCCGTTTTGGAAGATGAGATTCTGAAAGCCCAGAAGGATGCCCCATCTAACACTCCCCATGGGAGGTTGTTTGTGCCTAGGAACTTTAGGAGAGATTTGTTTGTGGAGTGTCATGAGTCTCGGTTGGCAGGTCATCCAGGAATTTCGGAGACTAAGAGACTTGTAGGTCGCAGTTTTTGGTGGCCTGGGTGGCAGAAGGAAGTCATTAAGTGGGTGCGTCAATTTACTGTGTGTGCTAGATCTAAGTCTTCATGTGATGCACACGCCCGGGCTGAGCGGCGTGTGATTGTAGTGATTCCACTGTACTGTACCGGAGAGTGCCTGGAGGGGCGTAACTAAGTGTCTGCCCAATCCGACCAAGATCGCACGACGGCATACGACGCCAGTGCACCAGGGAGGAACCGAGCAGAGGTACCAGGGTCTACTCCAGGTCAGACTCCGGACACGGCTGTTGGCCCACACCTGGGAATACAGGAACTGGAAGGTTTAGGCTGGCACACTGGTATGCAGACGGGGAGGTACTGGCAGGTACAACAGGTTGGAGCACAGAGAGGATAGAACCCAGTACAGACTGGGACTTCTGGAACAGAACCGCAGAAGCAGTATACAAACACAGCAGGTTGAGAGCAAGACGAGGCCGCCAGGAGCGGAGCAAAGAGTCAGAGCAGAGCGAGGCTGCCGGAGCAGCGAGCAAAGGGTCTGAGCAGAGCGAGACTGCCGGAGCAGCGAGCAAAGGGTAAGAGCAGGGTAGGACTGCCGGAGCAGTGAGCAAGAGGAAACAGAGCGAGAGTGCCGGAGCAGCGAGCAAAGGGTCAGAGCAGAGCGAGACTGCCGGAGCAGCGAGCAAAGGGTCAGAGCAGAGCGAGACTGCCGGAGCAGCGAGCAAAGGGTCAGAGCAGAGCGAGACTGCCGGAGCAGCGAGCAAAGGGTCAGAGCAGACTGCCGGAGCAACGAGCAAAGGGTAAGAGCAGACTGCCGGAGCAGCGAGCAAGAGGGAGCAGAGCGAGACTGCCAGGGCAGCGAGCAAAGGGGAGAGAGCAGAACGAGACTGCCGGAGCAGTGAGAAAGAAGGAGCAGAGCGAGACTGCTGGAGCAGTGAGAAAGAAGGAGAGAGCAGAACGAGACTGCCGGAGCAGTGAGAAAGAGGGAGCTGAGCGAGACTGCCGGAGCAGTGAGGTAAAGGGAGAGAGCAGAACGAGACCGCCGGGAGCAGTGAGAAAGAGCAGAGCAGGACGAGACCGCCTGGAGCGGTGAGCAAGAGCAGAGCAGGACGAGACCGCCTGGAGCGGTGAGCAAGAGCAGAGCAGGACGAGACCGCCTGGAGCGGTGAGCAAGAGCAGAGCAGGATGAGACCGCCTGGAGCGGTGAGCAAGAGCAGAGCAGGACGAGACCGCCTGGAGCGGTGAGCAAGAGCAGAGCAGGACGAGACCGCCTGGAGCGGTGAGCAAGAGCAGAGCAGGACGAGGCCGCCTGGAGCGGGAAGCAAGAGCAGAGCAGGACGAGGTCGCCTGGAGCGGAGAGCAAGGCAGAGCAGGGGGGACAGGGCTCTGTTCACACGGAACAGACAGGAAGGGAAAGGCAGAGCCAGATACCCACAGGGTACTTGCAGAGAAGTAGCGAGTGGACCACAAACTCACAAACGGGAGTACAGAGACAACAAGCAGGAGTTAGGTACGAGTTCAGACTCTGCAGAAAAAGGAAAGGAACGGACATAGAGAAAAAACAGGTAAAAGATAGGAGAGAGTTCAGACTGGAACTGAGTGTACGGAGGAGACCGACACTGCAGCGGAATACAGGAGCGGGTCTGGGAATACGGCCCCCAGAGAGGCGGGACGAACAGGCAAGGAGCGTGTTCAGACAGGACAGACAAGATACAGGAGCAGGTCTAGGTAATCGGCCCCTAGAAGGCGGGAGGAACAGGCTAGGAGCGTGTTCAGACAGGCCTGGAAATACAGCCTCCAGGATAGGCAGACAAGAGGCAAGGAACGTGTACAGACTGCAGGTTAGGGTACACAGATAGGACACAGTACAGACATGGGAACAGATACTGCAAGACAGGTAACATAGACAGGACCTGGCATGTCAGAGACAAAAGCCAACTGACAGGGCAAGATGCTCAGGCAGGGATTGATTGGAGCAGCTGGGTTAAATATCAGGTGACAGACAGCAATAGGCTGAGGACGCACAAGGGGTGTGACCCACAGCAGGTACAAAAAGCAGGAAGTGATCGGGCGCCGCCCTTAAGCAGCAGAAACAGACACAAACAGACAGCATGGAGGGAAGCCAGAGAGACATTCTCAAGTGCGCGCTCTTGCACAGTGGGAGATGGACCACTATGCAAAGACGATGCCAGGTATGTTACAGTACCCCCCCCCTTACGCCCCCTCTTCTTCAGGCCTGCCAGAATCTTCCGCAGGGAATTCGAGGGCCAATCCTTCACTTCAAGGAGATCACTTCCACTGTCCACAGGAAAAACTGGTCTCATCTGGTTAGCTAGGATGCTACCTCCTATCCAGCCTTCCTCAGCAACAGACGAAACGGGTGGAGTACCAGGAACAGCACACAAGGAAGTCTCTCTCCACATATTTTCAGGTGGCACCCCAGAGGGTACAGGAGACAACTGGAAGTCCTCCACCGGGTTGGAGGGGAGCAGAGACTTGGGGGTAATCTCTGCTTCGAGGTACATCTTGTCAAACTCACAGGAAGAAATAGACGGGTTATCAGGTACAGGGTGAGAAAAAGTCACTGTCTCTTTGTTATCTGGTGGTACCCCGGAGGATTCAAGAAACAACTGAAGGACCTCCGCCGGGTCAGAAGAGTGCAGAGGCTCGGGAAAATACCTGCTTCAGAGTACACTAGGTTGGACACACTGGACGAAGCAGGCGAGGTATCGGGTGCCGGGAATAGGAAAGTCTCTGTCCATTCACCACCAGGTGGCACCCCGAAGGGTTCTGGAGACAACTGGAGGTCCTCCGCCTGGTCGGAGGGGTGTAGAGACTCGGGAGTAACCTCTGCTTCGGAGTACACTAGGTTAGACTTACTAGGCGAAGCGAGCGAGGTATCAGATCCAGGATATAGGAAAGTCTCTGTCCATTCACCACCAGGTGGCACCCCGAAGGGTTCTGGAGACAACTGGAGGTCCTCCGCCTGATCGGAGGGGTGTAGAGACTCGGGAGTAACCTCTGCTTCGGAGTACACTAGGTTGGACTCACTGGACGAAGCGAGCAAGGTATCAGGTACAGAGTATAGGAGAGTCTCTGTCCTTTCGCTACCAGGTAGCACCCCGAAGGGCTCAGGAGACAACTGGAGGTCCTCCGCCAGGTCGGAGGGGTGAAGAGACTCATGGGTAACCTCTGCTTCGGAGTACACTAGGTCGGACTCACTGGATGAAGCAGCCAAGGTATCAGGTACCGAGTATAGGAAAGTCTCTGTCCATTCGCTACCAGGTAGCACCCCGAAGGGTTCAGGAGACAACTGGAGATCCTCCGCCTGATCGGAGGGGTGTAGAGACTCGGGGGTAAGCTCTGCTTCGGAGAACACCAGGTCGGACTCACTGGACGAAGCGGGCGAGGTATCAGGTGCAGAGTATAGGGAAGTCTCTCTCCAATTGTCATCAAGTGGTATCCCGGGGGATTCAGGAGGCAACAGGGGGTCCTCCGGTGTGGATTCTGGGTGGGCAGCAGTCTCTTCGGGCAGGAGAACTGGTGCACTACCCACGCACATTACCCGTTGGGGCTTCTCCGGGATACAGGGAGATGAAGCTTCAGTAGGGACTTCAAGGTTGGGGTCAGGAGGTCTCAGGGAGGACAGACCCTGGCATGACGGCTTGCCTCTACGTCTAGCACGTCTGGACTGCCTCTTGAGGTTGGGAGAAGTATTCCGGAGAGTGTAGTCACCCTGTGAGGATTCTGGATGGGCAGTAGTCTCATTGGGCTGGAGGACTATTGCGCTACCCACACACATTACCCATCGGGGCTGCTCCGGGATACTGGGAAGTGAAGCTTCAGCAGGAGCCTCCGGGTTAGGATCATCGAAGACCATTAGAAAGGCCACCAGGAAGGCCATTATGTCCAGGACGATAGGATCCTGTGCGTCCCATAGGGGGATGATCCAATTCAAGGCATCACCCGCTAGGTAAGACATCATGAATCCCACCTTAACCCGATCTGTGGGAAAACATAGAGGGTAGAACTTGAAGTGTAGCATGCATTGCTCCACAAATGCACGACTCTGTCTTGGATCCCCATAGTAACGTGGCGGATCCGCAGGAACGAGAGCCGATAGATCCATCTGGACGGGTGCGTAATTCGCCTGGAACTCAGCTAAGGAAAAAAAAAATGTATTTATTTATTTTTAATGCACGTATTCGCTGGAAAACGTCTCAGAGAGCGAAGGCCGTGGGGCTCAACGGGAACCATGGCCTGAGCATGCTGTAATGCACACGCCCGGGCTGAGCGGCGTGTGCGTGTGATTGTAGTGATTCCACTGTACTGTACCGGAGAGTGTCTGGAGGGGCGTAACTAAGTGTCTGCCCGATCCGACCAAGATCGCACGACGGCATATGACGCCAGTGCACCAGGGAGGAACCGAGCAGAGGTACCAGGGTCTACTCCAGGTCAGACTCCGGACACGGCTGTTGGCCCACACCGGGGAATACAGGAACTGGAAGGTTTAGGCTGGCACACTGGTATGCAGACGGGGAGGTACTGGCAGGTACAACAGGTTGGAGCACAGAGAGGATAGAACCCAGTACAGACTGGGACTTCTGGAACAGAACCGCAGAAGCGGTATACAAACACAGCAGGTTGAGAGCAAGACGAGGTCGCCAGGAGCGGAGCAAAGAGTCAGAGCAGAGCGAGGCTGCGGAAGCAGCGAGCAAAGGGTCTGAGCAGAGCGAGACTGCCGGAGCAGCGAGCAAAGGGTAAGAGCAGGGTAGGACTGTCGGAGCAGTGAGCAAGAGGAAACAGAGCGAGACTGCCGGAGCAGCGAGCAAAGGGTCAGAGCAAACTACCGGAGCAGCAATCTAGAGGGAGCAGGGCGAGACTGCCGGAGCAGCGAGCAAGAGGGAGCAGGGCGAGGCTGCCGGAGCAGCGAGCAAAGGGTCAGAGCAGAGTAGGACTGCCGGAGCAGCGAGCAAAGGGTCAGAGCAGAGTAGGACTGCCGGAGCAGCAAGCAAAGGGTCAGAGCAGAGCGAGACTGCCGGAGCAGCGAGCAAAGGGTCAGAGCAGAGCGAGACTGCCGGAGCAGCGAGCAAAGGGTCAGAGCAGAGCGAGACTGCCGGAGCAGCGAGCAAAGGGTCAGAGAAGAGCGAGACTGCCGGAGCAGCGAGCAAAGGGTCAGAGCAGACTGCCGGAGCAGCGAGCAAAGGGTCAGAGCAGACTGCCGGAGCAGCGAGCAAGAGGGAGCAGAGCGAGACTGCCAGGGCAGCGAGCAAAGGGGAGAGAGCAGAACGAGACTGCCGGAGCAGTGAGAAAGAAGGAGCAGAGCGAAACTGCTGGAGCAGTGAGAAAGAAGGAGAGAGCAGAACGAGACTGCCGGAGCAGTGAGAAAGAGGGAGCTGAGCGAGACTGCCGGAGCAGTGAGGTAAAGGGAGAGAGCAGAACGAGACTGCCGGGAGCAGTGAGAAAGAGCAGAGCAGGACGAGACCGCCTGGAGCGGTGAGCAAGAGCAGAGCAGGACGAGACCACCTGGAGCGGTGAGCAAGAGCAGAGCAGGACGAGACCGCCTGGAGCGGTGAGCAAGAGCAGAGCAGGACGAGACCGCCTGGAGCGGTGAGCAAGAGCAGAGCAGGACGAAGCCGCCTGGAGCGGTGAGCAAGAGCAGAGCAGGACGAGGCCGCCTGGAGCGGAGAGCAAGGCAGAGCAGGGGGGACATGGCTCTGTTCACACGGAAGAGACAGGAAGGGAAAGGCAGAGCCAGATACCCACAGGGTACTTGCAGAGAAGTAGCGAGTGGACCACAAACTCACAAACGGGAGTACAGAGACAACAAGCAGGAGTTAGGTACGAGTTCAGACTCTGCAGAAAAAGGAAAGGAACGGACATAGAGAAAAAACAGGTAAAAGATAGGAGAGAGTTCAGACTGGAACTGAGTGTACGGAGGAGACCGACACTGCAGCGGAATACAGGAGCGGGTCTGGGAATACGGCCCCCAGAGAGGCGGGACGAACAGGCAAGGAGCGTGTTCAGACAGGACAGACAAGATACAGGAGCAGGTCTAGGTAATCGGCCCCTAGAAGGCGGGAGGAACAGGCTAGGAGCGTGTTCAGACAGGCCTGGAAATACAGCCTCCAGGATAGGCAGACAAGAGGCAAGGAACGTGTACAGACTGCAGGTTAGGGTAAACAGATAGGACACAGTACAGACATGGGAACAGATACTGCAAGACAGGTAACAGACAGGACCTGGCATGTCAGAGACAAAAGCCAACTGACAGGGCAAGATGCTCAGGCAGGGATTGATTGGAGCAGCTGGGTTAAATACCAGGTGACAGACAGCAATAGGCTGAGGACGCACAAGGGGTGTGACCCACAGCAGGTACAAAAAGCAGGAAGTGATCGGGCGCCGCCCTTAAGCAGCAGAAACAGACACAAACAGACAGCATGGAGGGAAGCCAGAGAGACATTCTCAAGTGCGCGCTCTTGCACAGTGGGAGATGGACCACTATGCAAAGACGCCGCCAGGTATGTTACACTTCACATGCTCCTGCTGCGGGGTTGCTTTGCCCTCTGGAGGTTCCTAGTGCTCCTTGGACGCATCTTGCTATGGATTTTATTACTGACCTTCCTGCCTCTGAGGGTTTCACTGTTATCTGGGTGGTCGTGGACCGTTTTAGCAAGATGTGTCACTTGGTTCCCTTCATCAAACTGCCCTGCGCCAAGACACTCGCTAAGGCTTTTGTTAAAGAAATTGTCAGGCTCCATGGCGTTCCTACCGACATTGTTTCCGATAGGGGACCTCAGTTCGTGGCTCGTTTTTGGCGTGCCTTTTGTGACAGGTTGGGAGTCCATTTGTCATTTTCGTCTGGTTATCATCCTGAGTCTAATGGACAGACAGAAAGAAAGAACCAGGATGTTGAACAGTTTTTGCCTTGTTTTGTGGCTGACAATCAAGAGGGGTGGTCTGAGTTTCTGCCACTGGCTGAATTTGCTCTTAACAACCATACATCCTCTTCTGCTGGGTGTTCTCCTTTTTTTTGTTGTACTGGGAGACATCCGTCGTTTGTGTCATTCTCGAAATTGGTATCGGCTGTGCCGGAGGAGGAGAATTGTTCCGGTGATTTGGAGAGAGTTTGGACTGATGTACGTCGTAACCTTCAAGAGGCTAACAAAAAATCCAAGAGGTAATTTGACAGGAAACGTCAAGAGGTTTTGTTTACTGTTGGTGACATGGTTTGGTTGTCCTCTAGGAATCTGCGGTTGAGGATTCCTTCTAAGAAATTGGGCCCGAAGTTTGTGGGTCTGTTTAAAGTGCTTCAGGTAGTTAACCAATCTGCTGTTAGGTTGGAGGTTCCTACCTCCTGGAAGATTAATCCGGTGTTTCATGTTTCCTTATTGAAAAAAGCTGATGTTTCTGATAGGGACGCCACTGTCTCTGTTCCTCCGGTGGAGGAAGACGGTGAATATGAAATTTCTCGCATTCTTAATTCTAGATGGCATAGAGGGAGATTGCAGTATCTCGTCGCTTGGAAAGGTTTCGGTCCCGAGGATAACTCCTGGGTAAGGGCGGATGATGTCTCTGCTCCTAGACTTGTCGGAGCGTTTCACAGGAGGTTTCCTGATAGACCTGGGCCTGGAGGATCCGGAGGATCCTCATAGAAGAGGGGGTACTGTTAGAACCCTCCTGTTAGTTTTTTCTATTTTGCTGGTCACATGACTTTTCGCCTATTTAATCCAACTCCGCCCTCCTGGCCTTGCTGGACTTCAGTGTTACATTTACTCTTAAGCTAGCCAGGTGCCTTGTACCTTAAGGCCCCGTCACACCTAGCGACGCTGCAACGATCCCAACAACGATACGACCTGTCAGGGATCGTTGCTGCGTCGCTATGTGGTCGCTGGTGAGCTGTCAAACAGGCAGACTCACCAACGATCAGGAGAGCAGCGACATCGTGGAAAGAATCTTTCCACGATGTCCTGCTCCGGTTACCAGCCTGCTGAAGCAGGAGCAGGCTGGTAACCATGGTAAACATCGGGTTACTAGGGGCACACGCGCACCTAGTAACCCGTTGTTTATCATGGTTACCACTCTGCTACAGTGAGCTGGAGGTTACCGCTCACTTTAGCAGACTCGTAACCATGATAAACAACGGGTTACTAGGTGCGCGTGTGCCCCTAGTAACCCGATGTTTATCATGGCTACCAGCCTGATCGCTGCTCCCGCTGGTCACACACAGCGATGTGTGCTGACCAGTGGGAGGGCAACGACCAAAAAATGGTCCAGGACACTTTTCAGCGATCAGCGACCTCACAGCAGGGGCCTGATCGCTGCAAAGTGTCACACATAGCGACATCGCTGGTGAGGTCGCTGTTTTGTCACCAAAACTGTGACACAGCAGCGATATCGCTATGTGAGACGGGGGCTTTACTCTGTAGTTTGCTTGGTCTTTTGACCACTAGTACTTCTGTTTGTTTTTTTGTCTTTGCTCTGCTACAATTTCTGCTAGGAGGTTTCCAACTATATCCCAGTCCTTAGTTCTTGTAGGGACCCCTCCCTTATATCTATAGGTCTGCGTTCAGACTAGCCGAGGACTTAGACGGGTCTGTTCACAAGGAACAGGTCCCCCGCTGCATCGTAGGGAATTAGCTTAGTCCTATTGTAGGGACAGTTTTCCTATCTTTCCTTAGTGTTTGTAGCAGTTCATAACAACTACATTATGGAGAAACGCATCAATGTATAATTGAAGAATGATAAGTTGCATAAAGGTATAACTGAAGAACGATAAGTTATCCATTTTCTATATATCTAACATATACAATGCAGACCAAAAGTTTGGATACACCTTCTCATTTAAAGATTTTACTGTATTTTCATGACTATGAAAATTGTACATTCACACTGAAGGCATCAAAACTATGAATTAACACATATGGAATTATATACTTAACAAAAAAGTGTGAAACAACTGAAAATATGTCTTATATTCTAGGTTCTTCAAAGTAGCCACCTTTTGCTTTGATGACTGATTTGCACACTCTTGATGAGCTTCAAGAGGTAGTCACCGGAAATGGTCTTCCAACAATCTTAGAAGAGTTCACAGAGATGCTTAGCACTTGTTGGCCCTTTTGCCTTCACTCTGCAGTCCAGCTCACCCCAAACCATCTCGATTGGGTTCAGGTCTGGTGACTGTGGAGGCCAGGTCATCTGGCATAGCACCCCATCACTCTCCTTCTTGGTCAAATAGCCCTTACACAGCCTGGAGGTGTGTTTGGGGTCATTGTCCTGCTGAAAAATAAATGATGGTCCAACTAAACGCAAACCGGATGGAATAGCATGCCGCTGCAAGATGCTGTGGTAGCCATGCTGGTTCAGTATGCCTTCAATTTTGAATAAATCCCCAACAGTGTCACCATCAAAGCACCCCCACACCATCACACCTCCTCCTCCATGCTTCACGGTGGGAACCAGGCATGTAGAGTCCATCTGTTCACCTTTTCTGCGTCGCACAAAGACACGGTGGTTGGAACCAAAGATCTCAAATTTGGACTCATCAGACCAAAGCACAGATTTCCACTGGTCTAATGTCCATTCCTTGTGTTCTTTAGCCCAAACAAGTCTCTTTTGCTTGTTGCCTGTCCTTAGCAGTGGTTTCCTAGCAGCTATTTTACCATGAAGGCCTGCTGCACAAAGTCTCCTCTTAACAGTTGTTGAAGAGATGTGTCTGCTGCTAGAACTCTGTGTGGCATTGACCTGGTCTCTAATCTGAGCTGCTGTTAACCTGCGATTTCTGAGGCTGCTGACTTATCCTCAGAAGCAGAGGTGACTCTTGGTCTTCCTTTCCTGCGGCGGTTCTCATGTGAGCCAGTTTCTTTGTAGCGCTTGATGGTTTTTGCAACTGCACTTGGGGACACTTTCAAAGATTTCCCAATTTTTCAGACTGACTGACCTTCATTTCTTAAAGTAATGATGGCCACTCGTTTTTCTTTACTTAGCTGCTTTTTTCTTGCCATAATACAAATTCTAACAGTCTATTCAGTAGGACTATCAGCTGTGTATCCACCAGACTTCTGCACAACACAATTGATGGTCCCAACCCCATTTATAAGGCAAGAAATCCCACTTATTAAACCTGACAGGGCACACCTGTGAAGTGAAAACCATTTCCGGTGACTACCTCTTGAAGCTCATCAAGAGAATGCCAAGTGTGTGCAAAGCAGTCTCAAAGCAAAAGGTGGCTACTTTGAAGAACCTAGAATATAAGACATATTTTCAGTTGTTTCACACTTTTTTGTTAAGTATATAATTCCACATGTGTTAATTCATAGTTTTGATGCCTTCAGTGTGAATGTACAATTTTCATAGTCCTGAAAATACAGAAAAATCTTTAAATGAGAAGGTGTGTCCAAACTTTTGGTCTGTAGTGTATATCTTGATTTTTTGGAGCCAATCCTAACCTATGTTCCCTATTTTGATTTGCTACCTTTGTCCACTATTAGGGATTATCTTTGCCCGGGTCCTGTTTTTTGTGGTAGGGTTCTATAGGGAGGTTTAGGGAAGCCGTCGCTAAGTGGGGGCGTCATTTTTCATCCACCTCTATTATAGGTCCATATCTTTATCTTATTGAGGTTTTCTTTTTTGTGTATGTTTGTCACTTATGTCTTTTCTGTTGGTGTGGTTTTTAAAGGATACCTAATAAAATTATGTTTTATAGGGATATATGTTTCACTAACATACACCATATGGACAAAAGTATTGTAACAACAAGTCTTTACCACTGAATTTAAGTTTTTCATTCAAACCCATTGCTATAGTTGGATAAAATCCAGTCTTTCACCATGTACTTTGCCTTTATTAACATTTGTGAAAGGGTAGGTCCAACTAATGAGCTCACTGAATTTGAGTGTGGTCCTGTGATAGGATGACAGCCACCATTGCAATAAGTCAGTTTGTGAAATTTCTCCCCCCAGTAAATATAAAGTCAACTTTGAATAGTATAATTGAAAAGTGGAAGTGTTGAGGAACCACAGAAAAGTGGTGTAAAATGCAAAGTTACATAGAGGGGTTGACGAGTGCTGAGGTGCATAATGCGTTAAAGTAGCCAACACTCTGCTGAACACAATAACTAGACAGTTTTAAACCCCTTCTGGCATTAATATCAACATAAAACTGCCCCGGAAGCTTCATGGAATGGGTTTCTTGCTTCAGCATACTGTGTCAAATTATTGTGGACAATTTTATGTTTCTAACATTGTGGGAACTGTTTCAGGAAGCCTCTTTTCTGTTCCAGCCTGACTGTACCCCGATGCCTCTGCCTTTATCACGGGGGCTTATTGCAGACTGTAGTGCATTAGTATAGTGCATTAGTATTGTGATATTGCGATGTTCTTTTGTGCCTTGGTGCACAAACAAGGTACATAATGTCGTTGTTGGTTGAGTTTAATGTGGAAGAACATAGAGCCCCAATCTAGAACCCATTGAAGATCTTTGAAAAAAAACGGAGATTGCAAGCCAGAACCCCTTGTCTAACATCAGAGTCTGACCTCACAAATGCTTTTCTGGCTGAATGGGCAAAAAATTCCCACAGACACTTCAAAATGTTGTAGAGAGTCTTCCCAGTAGAGCAAACTGTAGTTTCCAAATAGTGTAAATAAATTAGGTTTTACATAATTGTTCTGCATAAAAGGAAAATATGTATTTTTTTATTTTGGCTTAGGGAAAAAACGTGTATGAAGTGGATGAGCAATTTTTTACATTCCAGTAACCCTGGCATTGATACATATAAATATTCAGTCACATATACATATTAATTACTTTCAAAGTTTTTAAGAACAAATGTATATTATAACACTAAGCGCAGTTGATTTTTTTCCCAGTTTCATTTAATTGACATAAACTCTATAACGTGTCAGACATTTCTATCGACTTAAGTCGTTTCTACAGCTCCTTGACATCCAATGACAATTTATAAAGTCTTAGCAGAACACAGAACAGACTGCCATTCAATTAGAGCTCGTCATCAATAATGACATATTCTGAAATGTCAACCTGACAAATGGTTTTATATATGTCATAACCATGGTAGTTATAATTACTTTATACATCGTCGGTAATAGTGTCTACAGTAATGTGTAAAATCAAAGACCAGCTTTTTGTTTTACTTATATTCTGAGAAATTAGACAACCTTGGGCAGCATTAATCAGAAGCAATCGGGGACCAGCTTCTTGGACTAGTCATCCGAGAGCAATAGGCCGGCCTTTCAAAATATGCTTTCTCTGAAATGCTGTTAGATATAAACTTATACCCAATGGAATGATAAATGTGGATACTGCCACTAAGTTGTGTACTGCAGGATTTCAAAGCAAAATCATACACGGCTGCAATAACGGAGCCAGTGTCTGATGCATGGTGCCCATGGTTTGGGCAACATGAATCTCCCATCAGGTTTCCTTTACTTCTGCTCATGTGAAAAAAATACCTTTATTACAGAAGGTTTCAAGATCAGAGGAAGGAAAAAAAATTGTCCAAAATTAGGCAAAATATTGAAAAAATGGTGGTTTTAAAAGGTCAGTCTTTTGTTCAATCCACATATCAGAAGTTGCCAACCTTTTCAGAATGGAAACTATGTGGAGCATTACTTAGGAGATCTACTAAGGAAGTATGGAGCAAGTGGCATACGGACTGCTCCAATAGCAGTGCTATCAGCCACAGTTATTTACTGTAGACACTCCACAGTTCAGCCTTTAAGCCCTTCGGCCCGAAGTTTGTTTTCACCTTCCTGACCAGGCCAATTTTTTAAATTCTGACCAGTGCCACTTTATGATGTAATCACTCGGGAACACTTTAATAGATACCAGTGATTCTGAGAATGTTTTTTCATGACATTTTGTACTTTATTTTAGTGGTAAATTTAAGTTAATATTATTTGTAAAATATCGGAATTTTGACGAAAATTTAGAAAATTTAGCAATTTTCAAACCTTTCATTTTTATGCCCTTAAACCAGATAGTTATACCACACAAAATAGTTAATAAATAACATTTCCCATATGCCTACTTTACAACTGCATCAATTTTGAAACATGATTTTTTTTTGTTAGGAAGTTAGAAGGGTTAAAAGTTTCTTATTTTTCCCATCAAAATTTACAAAACTTTTTTGTTTAGGTACCACATCACGTTTGAAGTAATTCTGAGGGACCTATGTGATAGAAAATACCCGAAAGTGACACCATTTTAAAAACCGCACCCCTCATAGTGCTCAAAAAAACATTCAAGAAGTTTATTAACCCATTAGCTGCAGCACATGATCTAAAGCAACGTGGAAGGAAAAAAAGACAATTTTAATTTTTCCTACAAAAATATTCCTTTAGCATCAAATTTTTAATTTTCATAAGGATAACAGGAAAAAATGGACCACACAATTGATTGAGCAATTTCTCCTGAGTAAGCCGATACCCCATATGTGGTGGAAAACGAATGTTTGGGTGCACGGCAGGGCTCGGAAGGGAAGGAGCGCCATTGAACTTTTGGAGCGCAAAATTGGCTGGAATAGATAGCGGATGCCATGTTGCATTTGCAGAGCCCCTTTGCAGTGCCTAAACAGTGGAAACCTCAGACAAGTGACCCCATTTTGGAAACTACACCCTTCATGGAATTTATCTAAAGATGTTGTGAACACCTTGAATATGCAGGTGCTTCACAGAATTTTATAGCGTTGAGCTGTGAAAGTGAAAAAAATACATTTTTCCCATGAAAATGTTATTTTAGCCTAACATTTTTAATTTTCACAAGGGTAACAGGAGAAATGGACAGTACAATTTGTTGTGCAATTTCTCATGAGTACATTTTTATATTTTTTTTTATATTTTGCCGCTTTAACACAATAAAAAATGTTATATAAAAAAAATTGCTTTTGCATCGCTATATTCTGAGATCTATATCTTTATTTTTCCACTGATGGAGCTGTATGGCAGCTTGTTTATTGCGGAACAAACAGACACTTTCAGCTATACCATTTTTATTTACATTTGAGTTTTTGATCGCGTTTTATTCAACTATTTGTTGGCATGATGAAAAAGCATAGTTGTTTGCCACTTTTTTTTTTCTTTTTTACAGTATTCACTGAAGGGGTTAACTACTGTGACAGCTTTATAGGTCATGTCATTCCTGAAGTGGAGATACCAAATATGTGAACTTTGTTTATTTTTGTTTTTACATAAATATATGTATTTATTGGTATAATATTTTTTCTTTTCTTTTTTTTTCTTTGTGATTTTTTTTTTGATACTTTTATAATTTTCTAAAACTTTTTTTTTTTACCTTTTTACCTTGTTCCCAGAATGGGACATCAACTTTCCCTGCCCTGATCGCTCATCTTACTCTCTGCAATGCTTTTGCATTGTAGGGTATTAGATCAGTGCATCGCACTTTGGCAGGGGGAGTGTCAGCTCCATAGGCAGGAGCTTACAGGCCACCGTACTTGGGTGACGCCATGGCCATTTTTCGGTTCAGCGTAACCATGGAGACCATTGGCACAATGCGATCGCCGATCGGAGTAGAGAGGGATGGTTTGGGGAACTGTAGCACCCTGAGGACTCGGCTGCTACAGGGGTATTACACCTCAAGCCAGAGGTGTGGTATTCCACTCCCGGGTAAGGATGGAGTGTGGAACTGAGCTCAGAAGGCTGCATGCACTACATACATCCCATTTCCGGGGGACAGAACTACGGTACTCCCACCAGTATATGTGCAGGTACGACAGCGTCTGTCCCTGGCTGGAGTGGGAGGGGGGTGGAACATCCCAGTAGTGTAGGGGCAGATAGGGAGAGTAGTTTGGGTAAAGATAGGAGCTCATTGGGTGCTGGTCACCTGAGCTCACACATAGAGGGAGTATATAAGGTGGGCACCATCTTAGGACAGGGTCAGTCAGTCAGTCAGTCAGTGAGTCAGCAGTAACTCCAGGAGAGGAGAAGGAAGAGGGACCCAGAGGCGCAGGACGAGAGGGGACCCCAAGATCCCAGAATAAGGACAAAAGGGTGAAGGGTCGGCAAAAGGGTACCGGATCCCAAGCTGGCGGAGGCCAAAGCAAACCTTAGCCAGGAACCGGAGGTCGTGGGCAAGATTTGCCACGACCCTCACCAAATCCACCAGTATGGCACACCGAGCATAGGGTCAGGGAAGCCAGAGAAGGTTCAACCACCAAGAGACCCGAGGGAGCCGGACATAGGTGGATCCCTGGTGAGAACGGCCAGAGAGAGAGAGAAGAAGGGAGCTCAGGACCATACTCAGGAATTGCCCGGGAGTTGACCGAGTCCAGCACCTGGTGGACGCAGCACGGCTTGGGTGGTCACTGCTGTACAGAGTGACCCGAGCAACACCAGTGAGTAAAAACCCTGAAACTGCATTTCATGCCTCTGAGTCTCCTTGCTGCACCTTCACAACCACCATCCTCCACGTCTGACCCCCTGAGGCTATACCCCTCCCGTTGGGGGTTATACTACCACAGCTGCACACACACCACCAGCCTCAGCGGAACATCCTGCAGCGGCGGCCTTTTGACCGCAAATCAACGGGTGGCGTAGTCGACACTAAGAACATCTGCAAGGACTGCCGCACACTGGTTTGACACCCTGGGCATGGACCGGGTCACAGCCACTCGGAGACTACAACCCCCATCTGATCCGGCTCCGGGTATCCCTAACAACATGGCCCAGGGGGCGCGTCAGAACCATGTCATGTTCTGGTGTAGGTCCACTGTGTTTTATCAAGACCAAAGTCAGCGCAGCCGTCTACCAGGAAATTTTAGAGCACTTCATGCTTCCCTCTGCCGACAAGCTTTTTGGAGATGGAAATTTCATTCTCCAGCAGGACTTGGCACCTGTCCACACTGCCAAAAGTACCAATACCTGGTTTACAAACAACAGTATCACTGTGCTTGATTGGCAGCAAACTCGCCTGACCTTAACCCTATAGAGAATCTATGGGGTATTGTGAAGAGGAAGATGAGAGACACCAGACCAAACAATGCAGACGAGCTGAAGGCTCCTATCAAAGCAACCTGGGCCTCCATAACACCTCAGCAGTGCCACAGGCTGATCGCCTCCATGCCACGCCGCATTGATGCAGTAATTGATGCAAAAGTAGCCCCGACCAAGTATTGAGTGCATTTACTGAGCATACATTTCAGTAGGCCAACATTTCGGATTTTAAAAACATTTTTCAAGCTGGGGGTTATAAAGTATTTGAATTTACTGAGATAATGACTTTTGTGTTTCCATTGGCTGTAAGCCATAATCATCAACATTAACAGAAATAAACACTTGAAATAGATCACTGTTTGTAATGACTCTATATAATATATGAGTTTCACTTTTTGTATTGAAGAACTGAAATAAATAAACTTTTTGATGATATTCTAATTTTGTGAGATGCGATTGTATTTTATCAGAAGGATCTGCTTCTTCTTCCCCCTGGATTCATTATTTATTTTCAAAATTCTCAATTCATGGGTAAAATTTGTGTTCATTGAAGACATAATTATACATTACTGAGATAGGAGATGGCAGCTGATAAGATTCTATGTAGACAGTAGGGGAAGGAAAGGGAAGGGGCTTTGCATCTAGATCCTCCCTTCTCTTCTCCCCTTCCCTTTGCATTGAATCTTATCAGTAACAGCTCTCATCTCCTATCTCAGTAAAGTAAAAATCTGTCTTCACTGAATACAGATTTTACCCGTGAATTGAGAATTTTGAAAATGACTGATCAGTCCTGGAGGAGAATGTAGCAGGTTTCTCCAATAAGATACTGCTCACCGGCGCCGACATCTTATGAGAGCCCAGGGCCTGCAGTTTCGCACCGCCTGGACGCCCCCTCCTCCCAGCCCAGGGCCCGCAGCATTGCCCCACTCCTGCTGCCGGCCTCCAGAAGTAGCAACCCTGCCTCCTGTGACCTCGTTCTTTTTTGCCAAATTCTTAAAAATGGCACATGCTGGTTGAAGAATTTTGCTCAAATTAAGTGATGCTTTTATTTATTTTTTTACTTTTTTTGCCTTAAAAAAAAAAAAACACATTATTTTAAAAAATATTGCAAGTTAGTTTTCAAATGACCAATAATAAAAATTAGACAGGTTTTGTACTCCACTAGAATACTGGAGTACAATTGCACAAAAAATTTGTGACATTTCAAAAAGTCACCAATGAAGAATTAGACTAAAACATATAGATAACTAAAGTCACGCCCATAATGCCGAAAAAGGCCATGTGCCTACGTAGCGATTTTGTGGCGTTTTTACGGCCGCGAAAGCGCTTGTAAAATCATCTTCCATACAAAGCAATGCGAATTCGGATGTGCTGTGCACATGAAGCGCTAATTAGCGCGCCAAATTCGCATTGCGTTGCAAAACGCAGCATGACCATTTCTACCGCGATTATGCTGCAAATTCGCAGCCATTGAGGAACATTCAAATGCAGCAAACCCGCAGGTATGTGTTGATTTGCTGCATTTCAATTAAATTTAATGGCCGCGAATTTGCGGCATAATCGCGGAGCGTGTGGTACCCAGGATGAAGAGGAGACTACAACTCCTCTTCATCCAGGCTACCACGTGATGAAAAAAAGAAATAAAAAAGTTAAAAATAAAAAAAACCTGTATACTCACCTCTCCGGTCTTCTCCCGGCCGCGTCCTCTCTCCTCGGCGTCCCAAAGTGTACTTGCAAGACCTGCGGTGACGTCATTTCTTCAGCTGATGGTCACGCGACCGCTGACGTCAGGGGTCAGGTGATGGTCGCGTGACCATCAGCTGACTAAATGACATCACCGCAGGTCCTGACAGTACACCATGGGACGCCGAGGAGAGAGGACGCGGCCGGGAGAAGACTGGAGAGGTGAGTATATAGGTTTTTTTTATTTTTAACGTTTTAATTCTTTTTTTTTACTATTGATGCTGCATTTACAGCAGCATAAGTTGGTCACACAATATAAATCCATGCCGGTTGCATGGATTTATATTGTGTGACCAACTTGTCAAGCACTTTCCAAGTGATGCTCAAAATCGCTTGGAAAAGTGCTTGAAAAAACGCATTCGAAAAGGCATGTAAAAACGCTGAAAAAACACTTCTCTCTGGCAGAAAAACGCATGTAAATCTGCATGCATTTTTTTCTGCCAGAGAGGCAAAAACGCTCTGCATCAAATCTTCTACATGGGCACATAGCCTAAAAAAGCAGATGAAGCCAAGTAAAGTTTATTTTTTTTAAAAAAAGGTGCAAATTAAATAATGAACAAAGCACTCACATAAAAGTCAGTATTAGGGCAGGTACACAATGTGTTTTCAGTCCGAGTGTATTCCGACAAAACATCGGTTCACACTCGGACTATTGTTATTCTATGGGGCTGTGCACATGTCAGATTCTTTTCTTGGACCAAGCTGGGTCAAATGAAAAAAAATCGTTCCATGCTCAAGTTTGATCCGATATTCGAATTTCACTCAGAAATGCAAGTCAATGAGTTCATGGAAACCATCGAACTGCACTCGGATTACATCTGAGTGCAGCCTGCCAAAATGGAGAAGATGGAGAACTTTTTTCTCCATCTTCTCCTCATCTGAGAGAATCACGCAATGATCACAATCTGATCAGTCTCCAATCAGTTTAATAATTAGAGTGTGATTTACATAATCGACTCAATTCTCTCAGATGAGAGAATATACACTCATCAGCACCTGTCTTTAGGACCATTTTTGCTCCAAAAAAAGGTGCAAAGACAATAATTAATAGGACCATAAGGCCTAATTCATTGTCTGCATTTTTAAAATCACTTTTCATTTTTGTCTTGTCATATTTGTTGACCTTTTCTCCTCTCCCCTGCACACCCTCCGGGGTCTTAGTCCGATGCCGCACGCTGATATGTCCCGTTTAGAACAATAAAGGACGGATTTTTTAAAAAGACTTGGTGAGTGCTACCTTTATCTCTGCTCTATTTTTGCACTTTTCATTTTTGTTTTCTCATATTTGTTGACCAAATTCTTTGAAAATAGCGCACATGGTTCATGAATTTTGTGTAAAATCAAAAATGTTCATTATTTTTGTCTTTAAAGGGAATGTCACTCAACTCACGCTGCCCAAACCACGAGCATTTCATAGAAAGCATAATATGAAGGGTCAGCCGGCTTCTCCCCGCATGGCTCTGCTTGATTGACAGGTCTCTCCCTATGTACACACAAGAGAGACTTGTCAATCAACTAGAGCAGTGGAGGGAGAAGCCGGCAAATGTGCAGCCGGGCTGTGATTTATGCTGCAGGTGGTGTGGGCAGCAGGAATCTAATGACAAGTTCCCTTTAACCTGCTTTGCACCTTTTTAAATAAAAAAAGAACAGTAAAACAAAAATAGATGAACACATCAAATAGACTTCAAAAAAAGTGCAAATGTAAAGAAAAATTTAGTGAAAATCATCAGGCCCATAAAATTTAATCCAGTTTTTCAATTTGTCAGAAATGTTTGGTGTCCTTAAAAATAAAGATTCAGGCTAGCACCCTGTAACCCTGAATATGCGTTAGGCTATGTTCATACACGTTGTTTTTTTTCTGCTGTAAATCTGCTGCTAACTTTTCTCTGCCAGGAAAACCGCTGTGTTAAAAACACAGATTTTGGTGAGTTTTTTTGCTGCATTTTTGCTGCGTTTTTTTGACCACCCATTACTTCCTATGGGTGAAAAAACGCTGCAAATACGCAGCAAAAACGCAGTGCGTTTTCTGCTGCAAAGAAGTGACATGCTCTATTTTCCAAAAACACAACCAAGTCACAAAATACGCAGCAAAAAAAAAAACAAGATGTGTGAACAGAGAATTCTTTGCTGGTACTACAAAACGCAGCCGAAAATTTGCAGAAAAATCAGCAGAAAAATCCGCTGCAAAACCCAACGTGTGTGAACATAGCCTTATCCGTCTGCCAACTACTTAATGTGCAAGGGGACCAATGAAAAAGAATGACATTTGCCACAATTAGGTATTTAGTGATCAAAATGATCCATTGACGGAAGAGTCACTTTGAAGATAACACCAAGAAATACTTTGATTCAAAGGGTATTATACATTTTCAACATGTTATTTCCTTTGCACATTGTCATCTTCTTTCATATGGCACATATTGCCGCTCTTGTAATTGCTGGTTACCCAATGTCCTTCATATTGTCCTCTGTGTGCTGCTTCAATCAAGCTTTCTACATACAAAGAGTCAGTTCAAGTATCATTTACAAAGAAGCGATTAAAAATGGATAGACAAGGCTGTTCTGTTTATCTCTGGCACTGTGGATTACACATAGATCGAATGCAATGTTTTATATCTCAAGTCATGAATCAAAGCAGATGATATATAATTGCAATTTCTTCCGCCCCACTAGTCTTCGTAAGTGACGGGAGAAAAATCCACATCACGGGTTCAGTTCACACAATTTGCATCTCTTTAACAAGAAGGCTAATTTCACTCTATAACCAGAAATATTAAATATATAAGCTGTAATATATGGATGCTTTGGTTTGGCTTTTACAGGCACCACAAACATTAGAATTAGCATAAACTTTTATGAGCCAATTAAGGCATCTCTCTGCATGTGACATGACAGGTAGGTCCATGTATCAGTGATTTATGCATTGTGTGCCGACATAGCTATTTACACCTCATTTAAAGGAAGCCCCCTACGAAAATGTTCAGTGGAACAAGAAATGCCAAGATTTGCCACCCATCCTTCTTTTGTCTGACCTTTTCCTTTTTATCGAAAACAATGCCCTCTCCAGCTTCATTTAATAAATAAGGTCTAATTAAGATTTTAATAAGTAATGAAGGGAAGGGACAGATATTAAATCTCTCCCTACAAATCAGTTGTATCCTTATACAAAAGACAGAAACAGATTAGTTCAGTGATGTGAGTCTGGAAATAGTCCATGACTTACAGGGCACGCATGTAAATGACACAGATAACTTTATTTTTTGGAAGACAGCTCCAGTATTTGCAACCTTTTCCCAGTGAGCATTGCTCTAGTTGTATTTTCCTGCTGATTTACCATAAAAACAGTAGATATTTCTGTGACATTAATAAAACCGTATCATGTATGGCTTAGCAGATCCACCAGGTCCATTCTAAGCAATTAATGTAAGTGGGTTGTTTATTCTAGGCCCGGGTTTCTAATCATGAGTAGACCCCAGTGGCGTACCGCCAATGGCGGCAGGCCACGCGACTGCTATGGGGCCCGTGAGCTGGGGGGGGGCCCGATAGCAGTCGCCCCCCTTCTGCAACCCCCGCTCCGCTGTTTGATTGCCACCGCCACTGTGTTCAGACATGGCCATGCGCTGTGCGTCTGTGTCTGGTAGTAATGATGGTAGGGGAGACACTGCGCCTTTAATTGTGCTTGTGTGTCGCCCCTGCCACGTCATTACTACCAGACACAGCCGCACAGAGCGCGGCTATGTCTGAAAAAAGTGTCGGCGGGTGGCGTCAATCAAACAGCGGAGCGGGGGGTGCAGGAGGGGGGCCCCGATGGAGGGGGGGCCCTGTTTAAGGGAGGCCCCAATGGATGGGGGGCCCTGTTGAAGGGAGGCCCCGATGGAGGGGAGGGCCCTGTTGAAGGGAGGCACCGATGGAGGGGGGGTCCCTGTTGAAGAGAGACCCTGTGGGGTCCCTGTTGAAGGGAGACCCCGTGGGGGGTCCTTGATGAAGGGAGACCCCGTGGGGGTCCTTGATGAAGGGAGGCCCGGGGGGGGGTTTATGTGTTTTTAAGAATGTGTATGTGCTTGTCTGCATATGTATGTGTGCATATCTGTGTACCATCTGTATGTCAGCGTACTGTGTGTGTACGAGCATGTCTGCGTGCTGTGTGCGTGTATGTGCATGTTTGCATATGTGAAGGGTGAGGGGGCAGCCTTTGCCCTGTGTTGTATACCTACATTTCTCCGCTGTATCTGTGCATCATGAATGCTGTATGTATTAAAGGGGCCACTGAGACTCTTTCGCCCGGGGCCCACGAAAACCTGGAGCCGGCCCTGGTTGAAAGCAATGATGGAGGAGGGATAGTCATATCACACTCCATCTCCCATCATTACCCCTCTGTGTCTGACGCAGTGGGGTGATGACGCTCCACGCTCTGTCAGACAGCTGCTGAGGTGATGACAGAGACGCGCTGCAGAGACTGAAGCAGCAGGGAACGAGGAGCGGTAAGTATGTATTTATTTATTTTTTTAAATCAGTAAGTTCTGATAATACTGGAGGATTGTGGCTGCATTTTACCCTATGGTGGGGGCTGCCTTTTTCCCTATGGGGGGCTGCATTATACTGCATACAGAACAATGGGGAGTTCATTATACTGTGTGGAGGACCATGGGGAGTTCATTATACTGTGTGGAGGACCATGGGGAGTGCATTATACTGTGTGCAGGACCATGGGGAGTGCATTATACTGTGTGGAGGACCATGGAGTGCATTATACTGTGTGCAGGACCATGTGGAGTGCATTATACTGTGTGGAGGACCATGGGGAATGCATTATAATGTGTGCAGGACCATAGGGACTGCATTATATTGTGTGCAGGACCATAGGGACTACATTATACTGTGTGGAGGACCATAGGGACTGCATTATACTGTGTGGAGGACCATGAGGAGTTCATTATACTGTGTGGAGGACCATGGGGAGTGCATTATACTGTGTGCAGGACCATGGCAAGTGCATTATACTGTGTGGAGGACCATGGCAAGTGCATTATACTGTGTGGAGGACCATGGCGAGTACATTATACTGCGTGGAGGACCATGGCGAGTGCATTATACTGGGTGGAGGACCATGGCGAGTGCATTATACTGCGTGGAGGACCATGGCGAGTGCATTATACTGCGTGGAGGACCATGGCGAGTGCATTATACTGCGTGGAGGACCATGGCGAGTGCATTATACTGCGTGGAGGACCATGGCGAGTGCATTATACTGCATGGAAGACCATGGCGAGTGCATTATACTGCGTGGAGGACCATGGCGAGTGCATTATACTGCGTGGAGGACCATGGCGAGTGCATTATACTGCGTGGAGGACCATGGCGAGTGCATTATATTGCGTGGAGGACCATGGCGAGTGCATTATACTGCGTGGAGGACCAAGGCGAGTGCATTATACTGCGTGGAGGACCATGGCAAGTGCATTACACTGCGTGGAGGACCATGGTGAGTGCATTATACTGCGTGGAGGACCATGGCGAGTGTATTATACTGCGTGGAGGACCATGAGGAGTTCATTATACTGTGTGGAGGACCATGGGGAGTGCATTATACTGTGTGCAGGACCATGGCAAGTGCATTATACTGTGTGGAGGACCATGGCGAGTGCATTATACTGTGTGGAGGACCATGGCGAGTACATTATACTGCGTGGAGGACCATGGCGAGTGCATTATACTGGGTGGAGGACCATGGCGAGTGCATTATACTGCGTGGAGGACCATGGCGAGTGCATTATACTGCGTGGAGGACCATGGCGAGTGCATTATACTGCGTGGAGGACCATGGCGAGTGCATTATACTGCGTGGAGGACCATGGCGAGTGCATTATACTGCGTGGAAGACCATGGCGAGTGCATTATACTGCGTGGAGGACCATGGCGAGTGCATTATACTGCGTGGAGGACCATGGCGAGTGCATTATACTGCGTGGAGGACCATGGCGAGTGCATTATATTGCGTGGAGGACCATGGCGAGTGCATTATACTGCGTGGAGGACCAAGGCGAGTGCATTATACTGCGTGGAGGACCATGGCAAGTGCATTACACTGCGTGGAGGACCATGGTGAGTGCATTATACTGCGTGGAGGACCATGGCGAGTGTATTATACTGCGTGGAGGACCATGGCGAGTGCATTATACTGCGTGGAGGACCATGGCGAGTGCATTATACTCAGTGGAGTGTGGAGAGGTGTGGGGGCCACTATACTGTATGTAGGCCCACTATACTGTATGTAGGCCCACTATACTGCATGGAAGGCTGTGTGGGGGTCACAGTTGGGGGATTATACTGTGTTTGGGTCACCATACTTTGCCCTGGGAGTTGAGGTGGGGTACAGTAGGCAGGGCTGTGGAGTCGGTAAGCCAAACCTCAGACTCCCTCATACACGGCTCATGTTTAAGTGATACATTCACTGTAGCACAGATTCATCTCAGCTAAAAGTCTAGACCCTTAGATCAGGAATAGGACAGACATTTATAGGACATTTCAGAACTTTCCCAAATTCTTATGAAAAAAATATTCCCCACAAACTGCATTGAACTACTGTACCCAATTTATTAATTGCTGTGCAAAGGTTGGAAAGTTGTGAGATCTGCTTTTCTGTGCCCCCAACAATTATTTACATTTTTCTTTTGGGGGGGTTGGGGGCCCAATTAGAACTTCTGCTATGGGGCCTCATGATTCCCATGTACGCCCCTGGTAGACCCCAAAGCATGCACAGTGAACTCCAGGACTTTTTCGTATTCAGAAGCACCAGCCTAAAGTGAACACTGGGGCAAGAGATGAAGGGTAACTGAGGGACCGAAGATTGGACAGCGGGCAGGGAGCAATTGGGGTGGCCAGAGAGCTAAGCGACAGGCTTAAAAAGAGAAAAATAAATACTTCCCTCGTCACTCACTTTTCTGGCTGTCCATGTGTAGTGTAGCAAAGATGGTTAACTGACGTAGCAGAGATGAATAGCAGATGTAGAAAGAGAACACAAATATACGTACAGTCTCTGTATACTTTAATGGGAACTTGGCCCTAATACAGCCAAAATTTGCCTTAAATTCAAGATACAATATTAATTAATTTTGTATTGAGCTTTAAAAGGACTCAATAGGGGTATTAGGATTTCTCTTGCCCTTCTACAGTTTCACCACTAGTGGCCGCTATTGTTCACTTTAATAAATGTGCTGCCGATTCACTCCTTACCTCTGGAGGCTGATGTTGTGTTCTGCAATAGCCCTTTACCAAGATGGCGGATTCTGAACCTATGGAATCCATTTTGTTTCTTGTTTGGGCCTACTTAAAGCCACATGAACCTCTCATTCATCGCTTGAGTATTGTGGCTAGCTATCAGCCTAGTTTCAGTCTCCAGATCCTAAACATTCTTACCCAGACTGTTCTAATTTATCTACGGATTGTTTCCTGCAACTCCTTGCTATCTCCAAGAACTTCTACTACCGCTTGCAGCTCCTGCTTATGCTCCTTCGGCCACGGATTTCCAGCAGTACTACGCCAGTACCGTAACAAGGGGCCAAATAAAGAAGTAAACATAAGTTTCTAAGGCTCCATTTACATCTTATTTTTCAATATATTTGACATATGAACTGGGAAGCTCCTGGTGAATGCACTGGACATATGCATTGTGTAACACTTATATCAGCGCCAATGCATGGTTTCCCTTCCTCCTCCATGCAAGGACAACGACTTACTCACCGCTCCGGCGCCTGCTGCCCTGTTCTTAAAGGGCCAGTGCACGCACCGGCAAATATGCCTCTAGCCAATGACTGGGAGGCAACCTGTATAAAAGTCACCCTTCCCAATAGGAAGGTGCCAAAGCAACATTGAGTCATTAGTGAATGAAATGTGCTACTAGTGTGCTGTTAGGTTCCCTGGTCCATGTGTGACCAGGTTCTCAATCCAAACCTCTTGTCCATGTGTGGCCAGTACCTGAGACCAAACCTCCGGTCCTTGTGTGGCTGGCGCCTTTATTCTGCTCCCTCGGTACTTGTGTGGCTGATGCCTGAAACCGAACCCCTGGTCCTTGTGCAGCCAGTCCCTGAGCTCCGAGACCATATCGGCGGGACCAGAACCAGTTTCCGAGACCTGAGTGTCTGAACGTGTACCTATCCCAGAACTCTGTGTCAGTATCCAGCCTAGCCGAGGAGTAGTCTGCACGGAGCCCAAGCCAGTCCGTGTTGGCAAACCTGACCCCTGGGGTCAGCAGCTGCAGTGCTGGGGGCTGCCTACGAGTGGTACCTGCAGTTCAAGCCTGACTCCACCATCAGGAACTCCTGTGAACACCAGGTAGCCGCTCAGCTACGCCCCTTCCTGGGCAGGCCCAGCCCTGTGGCACAGTGGGTCCACGAACCACGTGCACCACCTGCGGGAGTACCACATGGCACTGTAAGCATATACAGTGCCATATGTTGGAGGCTGCCATTGGAAGTAAACGTCGGGGAATGCTCCCGATATATCTCTGTAAAAAAAATAGCATGTCAACATAACCTAAGTAAGTTTAGTATGAGCATGCTTTTCAATATCTTACCAGGATTGCTTGGAGAGAGGTGGTGCACCTCTATTCTCAAGATCAGTGGGAGTCCCAGCAGACAGAATCTACTGGCATAACAAATCAATATTAAATAAAAATGAAAACTGACACTAAATATAAAATGTAAAAATCCACTGCATAAAAACAGTTTCTAATACTGTATTCCAATGGCGAAAGCAGATATTCCTAGAGATCCTTAGAACTGAAGAAAAAATAGTTGCTATAGATGCATACATTTTTTGTACCTTCTGTCAGTACTCTAATTAAAGAAAAATGGCCAGCCTGAAATGTCAGCTTACAGACTAATATGCAATACTTTCAACTGCAAGGTAAATTTAGAAAAATACATTTTGGTTTTGGTGTCCATTTTAAAGAGGTTCTATGGGAATAAAATAAAATAAAAAAAATGTCATTACTATTAAATTCCTATAATTAGCAAATCACATTCATTTGGTCTAGGGAAATAATCATTATGAGGCCACGGCCCCACTATCAGTATTTGGGCAGTATTCGGTCAGTATTTTTTCTCAGGAGTGGGAGACAAAACCAGGAGTGGGTCATGAATGCAGAATTGGTGACTTGTTTCTATTATACCTTTTCTCTGATTGTTCCTCACCTGGTTTTGGCACCCACTCCTGAGAAAAAATACTGACCGAATACTGACCAAATACTGATAGTGGGGCAGTGGCCTAATATAGTAAATTGACTGCTGATACTGACAGAAACCTAAAACGTTAGGTCAGGTGCCTGGGAGCATGTGTGGTAGCTGTGACCTGGAGATAACCTGCTGTGACCTGGACACAGCTTGACAGGTATCTGATATAAGTATCTCCAGGTCACAGCAATGGTGCCTTCTACTGCACATGCTCACAGGCTCCTGTCCTATTAACATTTGAAGACAGATTTCTGTCAGTTTAACAAGACGGCAGTCATTTTAATTATATAGTAATTATCTTCTTAAAGAGGACCTTTTACCAGTTTGAGCATGTCAACTAGCCACATCATGGAACAGCGGTTGCAGAGTGGAGTAAAATGTATTTTTTGTCTTTAATTTCTCCTCTCAGTTGTGGAGATATTAGCTGGTAAAGTGTAGGTGATAACTTAAGAAAAGTCTCTGGGGATATTAGCAAAGATTCTTCTCTGGGGGGCGTGTTCTTTTACCCTGCATGACATTAACCAATCATAGGCAGGAAGCCTCATGCAGGGGAAAGAAGAACCTGCCCCCAGAAGATTAGAAGAACATGCCTTCACCTGTGAAATGTAATTGTGGACAGCAATGCTCCTAGCCCTAATCTCTGCAGAGATTGTGTGGTATACTGCAGAGCTGAGTGTGATTACACACATTTCCAGTTTTCATCGCAAAGCAAACAATGTGGGGGAAGGGTGGCATAGTACAGCTGAGTGTGATTACACCTTCAGCTTTCATCTCACACCAGTCAGTGTGGAAGGAAGAGGATCCAGCAGATCTGACAATACTTTGAGGACAGCTACAGCTGCAGACATGCTTGTAATCACAATCAGCTCTGCTGTTCTCCCTCCACATTGACTGAGATGAAAGCTCAAGGTGTAATCACACTCAGCTCTGTTGTATTCTTCACAGTAACTGCAGACATCAGGACTGTCTGTATTATAGGTCTCACAGGAAAAAAACATGTTCTTCAGACATTCTGGGGGTGAAGCCCCCTGCTTAAAATTGGTCAATGTCATGCAGGGGAATAATAACATAAAACTTTACAAGTTAATATCTCTGTAACCAGTGTGGAGAAATAAAAAAATACAATTTATTCAGCTCTGCAGGGAGTACACCCTGATTTAAGACCAGTGGTATTCTCAGGGCAACCATCCAGTGTTTACTGAAGTGGCCTGTGGACTGGATCCTGCAAATTGATTCTCGCCAACTCTAATGATGCTATTTACTTTCTTTATTTTTTTCTATTCTCTGAGAATCTATAAGTGCAACAAGAGCGAACTACAAAGTTTCTACTACATATAAAAACATACAAGAAGCAAAATGAACATAAACCTTGCTGTAAATAAATAAGCAAAAGTGCATTTAAATAACATAGGGTTCTTAGTAACACTGTTTTTGATCAAAAATAGTATAAAAACCATCCCACCATGGCACAGTGGAATCATAGAATCATAGAATGGTAGAGTTGGAAGGGACCTCCTGGGTCATCTGGTCCAACCCCCTGCTCAAAGCAGGATTCACTAAATCATCTCAGACAGATGTCTGTCCAGCCTCTGTTTGAAGACGTCCATTGAAGGGGAACTCACCACCTCTCGTGGCAGCCTGTTCCACTCATTAATCACCCTAACTGTCAAAAAGTTTTTTCTAATATCTAATCTGTGTCTCCTCCCATTTAGTTTCATCCCATTGCTTCTAGTCTTTCCTTGTGCAAATGAGAATAAAGATGATCCTTCTACAATGTGACAGCCCTTGACATATTTGTAGACCGCTATTAAGTCTCCTCTCAGTCTTCTTTTATGCAAGCTAAACATTCCCAAATCCTGCAACCGTTCCTCATAGGACATGGTTTGCAGACCAGTCACCATTCTGGTCGCTCTTCTCTGAACTTGCTCCAGTTTGTCTATGTCTTTTTTAAAATGTGGTGCCCAAAACTGTACACAGTATTCCAGATGAGGTCTGACCAAAGAGGAGTAAAGACCGATAATGACTTCACGTGATCTAGACTGTATGCTTCTGTTAATACATCCCAGAATTGTATTTGCCTTTTTTGCTGCTGCATCACACTGTTGACTCATGTTCAGTCTATGATCTATTAGTATACCTAAGTCTTTTTCACATGTACTGTTGCTTAGCTCTATTCCTCCCATTCTGTATATGCTTTTTTCATTTTTATTGCCCAGATGTAGTACTTTGCATTTTTCCCTGTTAAAAACCATTCTGTTGGTTGCTGCCCACTGCTCCAGTTTATTTAGGTCTTTTTGAATCCTCTCTCTCTCTTCTCTAGTATTAGCTATCTCTCCTAGCTTTGCGTCATCAGCAAATTTAATCAGTTTACCCTCAATTCCTTCATCTAAATCATTGATAAAGATGTTGAACAATACAGGTCCCAAGACAGAGCCCTGTGGTACCCCACTTGAGACATTCATCCAGCTGGATGTGAAGCCATTTACAACCACCCTTTGAGTCCGATCACTAAGCCAGTTATGAATCCACCTAACAGTTGCCTGGTCCATTGCATACTTGGTCATTTTTTCAATAAGGATGGTGTGAGATACTTTGTCAAATGCTTTGCTGAAGTCAAGATATACTATATCTACAGCATTTCCCTGATCCACCCAGTCAGTGATTCTGTCATAGAAGGAAATTAAGTTAGTCTGACATGACTTGTTAGTTACAAACCCATGCTGACTCTGGTTAATCACTTCATTCTTATCCATGTACTTACATACATGTTGTTTAATAATTTGTTCAAAGATCTTTCCTGGTATAGAAGTCAGACTCACCGGCCTATAGTTCCCTGGGTCCACCTTCTTCCCCTTTTTCTGTCTAATATGGGATGGCTTTGATACTATTTTTGATGAAACACAGTGTTACTAAGAACCCTATGTTATTTAAGGCATTTTTGCTTTTTATTTTTTTACAGCAAGGTTTATGTTCATTTTGCTTCTTGTTTTTTTCTGATTTATGTCCAGTGTAAACATGCGTTTATGTGCTGCATGTATACGAACTTAAACTAAGCTCAATTTTTGTGTTTTTTTTTTCTTTGTATCTTTGCATTCAGTGCAAGTCAGGGTGTGGCCTCCCTTCATTGAGCTGGAAATCACATTTAAATAACTTCCATGGGCTGGTGTCCACAGTTCGGGACCCGGTCCATTGTCTGCCCTTATTCACACACTGAGGTCAATTTTGACATATGGTAAGGTTTTTAATATTAGACAGAGTAGGACTGTCCCGAATAGGGTCACAGTGCCGTGGTGGGATGGCTTTTATGCTATTTTTTTTATATAAAACAGTGTTACTAAGAACCCTATGTTATTTGAATGCACTTTTGTTTTTTATTTATTTATTTACAGCAGGGTTTATGTTCATTTTGCTTCTTGTAGATTTTTTCTAATTTATGGCCAGTGTAAACGTGTGCTTATGTGCTGCATGTATACCAACTTAGGCTATGTGCCCACGATGCAGAAATGAAGCAGAAAATTTCTGCAGCATTTCTGCATCTCCCTGGCAGAAAAAACGCATGCAGATTGTGCATGCATTTTTCCTGCAGAATACATGCGGATTCACATGCGTACCCACATGCGTTAACGCATGTGTTTCCGCATGCGGACTTACAAGCACTTTCCAGGCGATAGCATCACTTGGAAAGTGCTTGACAACTAGGTCACACTATATAAATCCATGCAACAGGCATGGATTTATATAGTGTGACCGTAAAAATAAAAAAATAAAGCTATACTTACCCCCGATCCCCCGCCGCGTGTGCTGTCGCGCTCGTCCTGGCTTCTTCCGGGTTGCCGGCATCTCGCGAGACAGCCTGCGGTCACATGACCGCGACGTCATCTCAGGTCCTGGGAGGAGAAGCACTGCAGGGGCCTCCGGACAGGTGAATATAAACTTTATTTATTATTTTATTCTTTTTTTTACAGGTACAATGGTACCCAGGTCTGGATGAGAGTCTCCTCTCCTCCAGAACTGGGTACCATCCGCACAAAGAGACGTGAGTACAAATGTACAGACACGGATTCTATGCGTCTCAATGCAAGTCAATGGCGGCGCTTCCGCTGCGCTTCCGCAAAATTAAGGAACATGCTGCGGATTTATTTGCGCTGCAGAAACGCTGCGGAAAAATCCGCAACATGTGCATTGACATTGCAGAATGCCATTGGGGACCATGGGGTGCGGATTACCATGCGTTTTTGATGCGTTTCCGCTGTGGAAGTTCCGCAGCGGAAACGCATGAAAAACGCATCGTGGGCACGCAGCCTTAAACCAAGCTCAATTTTGTGTTTTTTTTTTGTTTCCACTACATATGTAGACACACTTGCATGCAGTCATAAAGAACTGCGCAGAAATGTACGATTTTATGTTTTTGTTTTTCAGAAGGTTTGAGTGCATCATAAACCTATACAATAAGAAAAAATAGTTCACTATTGTCATTTATGAGCATGAAATATTGCAGACCCTCAGCCATGACAGTTTATAAATGATGTTCTGTGGGTTTTTCCTGTACTTGCACTGATGTATATTAAGATTACATGTAGGTCTTTTCTTGCTAGTGGAGCCAGTTACTGGTTTGATGAAACAAAATCTCAAAGGATTCCAACCCAGACTTGAGTAATTTCTATCTGTCTTACTATGGAGCACAGTTTCCAGTAGAGGTCAGCTGTCATATAATCAGACAGGCAGGAACCTGATACTATGTTTCCTGTCCTCTGCTCTGAAACCAGAGGTTGTCATTAGAAACAATTGCCACTGACGCATGCAGTTACAATAACCAACTTGTGAATGGCTGTCACTATGTTCTATGCTGATTTTCCACTACTCATGCATGCAACCAGAGTTATTGTCAGTGACGCCAAGTAACCGTATGCAAGAATGATTTACTGATGGATAAATTCATACAGAAATACGACAATAGAAATAGAAAAATCAGCTGCATGGTGAGTTTATGGATAGCTCTGCCGCCTGTCCTACTCGATATAACACAAATATGTTAAAAGAGTGAGTAATATCTCAAAATAATTGGCCAATAATAATCATCTCTACACATGGACACATTCACATATCCGAAGAGTGTTTAAGGTCACAGTGTCTTCCTATTCTGTTCTGGTATTTTACTCTTTGTCATCGTAATTCCATTTCTATTTTGTCTTCATCGCAATTCTTGACATCAAAAGTGCCAGCTCCCTAGTAACATCTCGGGAACCCATTTGTAAGCCAAAGAGATGAACAGAAGAAGTTGTTGTGAACAGATCCTAAGGAATTTTCTATTATATGAAAATGGACTTTAAGGGCATGTGCACACAACGTCTTTTTCAGGCGAAATCTGCACCGAAAGCCGCCTGAAAAAGAGCTAACTAAATGCCCAAAATAATGAACATAGGCATTTCTATGTAAAGACGACCTGATCATAATTTCAGTCTTTTAATCACTTAAAGTTTCCAAAGATACCGAGAGGTTAAAAGAAGTGACCTGACCATTCTTCGGGATTTTCTGCCCTGAAGACGCTCAATACTTTATAATAAAAGTCTATGGGAAGGCTCAAAAGAGTACTAGGTGTTATCTTAAGTATTATGCCAATGTTTTACTTGAAAAAACTGCTGGCGGCTTCGTCATTCTTGAATGGAGTTCAAAAACACAATGGAAAACATCAGTAAAAAAAAAACATAAAAAAGCAAGAAAAGCACACAAAAAAAAGTTGTGTGCACATACCTTAAATGCGATTTATACAACTCAATGTTCATGTGGGGAACCGAGGCATTATGAACTTTTCCACAGTCCTAGAAAAGATGATGATCTATAGCGACTATTGAAGCTCGGAGAGCAATGGTCAGTCCGGTACAGTATTTCAATACTATGGAACCACAAAGTACAAATATGACAATGTCTTAAAGAGGGGCACTTCCACCCACCACTGCCCAGGACTTCACTTCTCATCTCCAGCTCAGCCCTCACCATACAGATGTCCCTGAGAAAGCACTCCATACAGGATGAACGTTGAACCAAGTATAATTTCTTAGTTCCTGATCTTAATAAAACTAAACCACTTGAGAATCATCCAAACATTTTGCCTATTTCTGTGTTGTATTTTTTTGATGTATAATATCTTAATATGACCCATCATCATGAAAATGCCGTCCAATTTGCGGGCACCATAGTGCAGGGGGAGAAGAGTAAATTGATATCTAGTTTTGTGAGAAAAGATTCAGTATGACCTGCGTTTTAATCATTTAATCTTCCGTTCTTTCTGAGATTTTCAGTGACTGAAAGCTTTCTTGGTATAAGTGTGTATACAAAGATGGCTGTCAGTCACTGACACTTACATAGAGGTAGCTGTCAATCACTGATAGGACCGCCCACTGGACTAAAAATCCCAAAAAGAGCAGACGTGAAAATGACTAAAACACAGGTTATACTGAATTTATTATCACAAAACTCTAATTGTTTATTTTATTTATTTTTTGCATTGATATGATATTGCATTACAACTACCTATTCTTTGTTGCCACCTTTTTCCATTTGATTTTATTTTCACCAGAAATACATCTTCCTTTTTCATGAAATAAAGAAATTTATTTTTTTTCCAAGCTTTTATTTTTTACCAATTAATCAGTAAAAAAACTAACAGCACTAGGATGACACACAGATGGCATCTGAGTGCTATCCATCAGTCCAGAAAAAACAGAAAAGTGAACATGCCCATAGACTATAATGGGTATGTGTTCTATAGTAAAAAAAAAAATGGATAAAATATGGACGTCTGAATGAGGTCTTACCCAGACATCCTCTTGGCTATATTTTATACTGACAGTTTTTTAAGTAAGGTATATTTTATCCATTTTGTTACTTGGGGATTGGTAGAGCACATGTGTCATTGGTGGATATTATCATCACTTTGAAACTAGTTGCTCTTAGGGCTCGTGCAGACGACCGTATTTTCAGTCCGATCCAACAAAACATTGGATCGCACCCGGACCAACATTATTCTGTGCAGCCATACACATGTCTGATTTTTTCCCTCAGACTGAGTCTGTCAAAGGAATAAAATCGTAGTATGCACGATTTGCATCCAATATTCGGATTGCACTCGGCCATTCAAGTCTGTGGGTCTGTGTAAAACATCGGACTGCACTCGGATGACATCTGAGTGCAGTCTGATTTCCACTGACTGGCAGAATGGAGTAGATGGAGACTTTTTTTTCTCCAACTTCTCCTCATCCGAGAAAATTGGATCACACTCTGATCAGAGTGTGATTAGCATAATCGGCCTGACTCTCTCAGATGAGAGAAAATACTGACGCGTGACCTCAGCCTTATTAACATCATTTTGAGCCTCTACTGCAGGGTTCCCCAACTCCAGTCCTTAAGGACCCCAACAGGTCATGTTTTCAGGGTTTCCTTAGTATTGCTCAGGTGATAATTGCATCACCTGCACAGGCAATAATTCCATCACCTGGGCAATACTAAGGAAGTACTGAAAACATGACCTGTTGGTGGGCATTGAGTTGGGGAACACTTCTCTACTGTATATAATCTTGTAGTTATGTACTTGAATTTACTGTACCTCAGGTTTTATAATGATTCTTTTCATTGCAGTAGGTCTTATAAGATCTATGTCTCCCCCAACCCACCCCCTTACTCTTTCTCCTCCCCTTTCAATCTTTCCTTTGTGTGTGTTTTCCCGTTGTTTCGTCCTAATGTTACTGTTTCCATTGCATCTGGTATACATATTGATGGAGTCATGCTATATTCATTACATTAATTCCTGCCGCTACTCTTGTGTACATACTAATTTGTTATGCCTGTATTCTGCAGCGCTTCTGTATTCCACCTTTATTGGAAAAGTTCAAACTTACGGAGAGTTCGATATGAGTTTCAGTTAAGCATTTTCTGCTACAGAGAGTGGAAACCGATAGCTTATTCCTTCTATTACGGCTCTAAGATAACAACGAGGATGAAGAATCCTGCTTCTGTCTCCACCATCACTGATTCTGCACAACATGTAAGACAGTTGTGACTGAAAATCGTAACATTTCCGGGCAGATGCGGCTGACGAGTGCCGAGAACGTCTTTCCACACCTTACTGGGAATTAACACTGTTTAAATATTTGATCGTTTGCTGACTAAACACTCAAGGCAATTGGCTGTGACACCATTTTCTCAACATGTCAGGAAAGAAAAGCGAATATTGTGATTCTTAAACCCATCAATGATTAAGGGGCCTGGCTGACACATGAGGCTGTATCATTACACACGCTTTTCCATAATGCTTCTTTGTATTATAGCAATGGTGCGTGATGTAAAAGATCCAAACAGTTAATAAACAAATTTAGAGTAAAGAGAAAAAATATTACATAATATGAGCCATCACAAGCACATTTTTTACTGCAATGTATTAACATCATTTTTAAAAGGCTCTGTGTGCACATGAAAACTACAAGTACAGTTCTAACATAAAACAATCCAGCACATATCAAGCATTAAAGGGAGTCTGCCAGCCCAAACTGACTATATAAACTAAGCACATAGCCTTGTAGAGCATATAACTCCTAGAAAAATTGCACCTTTAGTACTCTCATGGCTGTCTACATTCTGCAGAAACTGAAATGTAATTAAACATGCTAATTAAGGGGCTCGGTGCACCCTTCATGTTGCCGAGAGGCTCCGTGCAGAGTTCTGCCCACTGGTCTTGCATTCCCCCACCTCCCTTACTGGTGATTGACAGCACTGGTTTTCCTGGAGCAATCACTGTCTACAGAGAACACTCAGGGCTGTCAATCACCAATGAGAGAAGTGGGGCATGAAAAGTCAGGGGGCAGAAAGGAATGGTGCTGTCACGGGTGTGTGAAATGTGACAGCCAGTCTCCCTGCAGTTAGTTGCAGAAGATCTCTTTGTTTGGCATTACAGACACCTTCTTAGATCTGTATCACTCTAGAACCCAGCAGCTACCTCCCTCCTGCTAATTGACTTCCAGGCCTAGGTGTTTAAAGATTTTGTTTGCTACAGGGAGGTGCCGGTGATAATCACATGTTTCATTGTGAAGGCTTGGAGCTACTGCAGTCTGTTTACTTCCTCTCTGGTGCTAGGAGGATGGGTGGTGTAATCTCTCTGAAGTCGGCTCAAGTTAAGTTACTTTCCCCCATGTTTGTCTCCCTTGTTGTCTTTAGTTGTTAGAGGGGACTGACTTGTGCTCACCCCCCCTTCCCTATCCATGGCCAAGCTCTAGGGAAATACAGGGTTTAGGCTCCTGTGCGGCGATTGGTGAGGAACCAATATAGGGACGTTAAGGGAGACAGGGTGATATCAGATCAGCCTAGGAGATCTCCACTCCCCCTTTCCCTAGTGTCTGGGCTCCCTTCACTCTTCCCTTCGTGTTGCACTTAGTCTTTCCCACACCTTGCGTGACAGGTGCACTGAGCATCCTACTTTGTATGCTTTAGTAAAATTCTATTTGCTTCTTCTATTATGCAAAAATGAAACACTAAAAGTGTAAATTTTTAAAGAATCTAAATCCCATGCAAGATTATTATGGCTGCGATTCCTCAAGACCGGTGATCTTCATGCCACACTTGATAGGGGGTGGTCTGGAGTGCAAGGCTCATGATTCATTAAGAGGCGCACACTTCTTAATGAAACAGGATAGGAGCGAAGTGCCAAGCGCTTCTGTGTGCACGTCTCTCCACAAATTTTAAGATATGTGGTGTAGCGAATTTGGTGATTGTTAAGCGCCATGCCCCCAACCCAGCTTCATCCACTTTGTAAAAGCTGATCAAAAATGGCGTGAGAATAGCAAAAGGGGTAAAATTTTAGCACAGCCTCAATTTACACCCAACATTTTGCATTTTTGATAAATCTATGCCCATGTGCTTAGTTTACACTGTCAGATTGGGCAGAAAGATTTAAAACTAGGTGCATACTAGATTGCTAATACCCGAATTTTGTTGATATTTTGCAGCACTGACATTTTGCTTTAAAATTTTCTGGTGAAAATTTACAGCAGAGTACTTCTCTCACTCACCAGTCACATACTATAAACATATAGTGGTGCTTGAAAGTTTGTGAATGTGCCATATTTGTTCATAAATTTAACCTAAAACTACATCAGATTTTTCACACAACGGGGTGACACTTAAGAACAGGGATCAAAGTCTGATATTCACAACAAGTTTGCAGAAGTTTATCATGCCACAAACAACGGGGATTTTTGAAGACCTCAGGAAAATAGTTGTTGATGCTTATCAGCCTGGAAAAGGTTGCAAAACAATAGCTAAAGGATTTGGACTCTGACAATCCATGGTCATTCAATATAATTATTATCATCCTTAGGAGTGGTCGACCAACAAAGATCACTCCAAGAGCACACCCCATAATAATCCTCAAAATCAGAAAGGAACCCAAGGTATCATCTAAGCAACTAAAGGCCTCTCTAACATTAGCTAATGTTAGTGGCCATTAATCAACTATCAGAAGGACACTGAACAACAATGATGTGCATAGCAGGATTGCAAGGAGAAAGACACTGCTCTCTAAAAAGAACTTTGCTGCCCATCTGCAGTTTGCTAACGTTCACCTGAACAAGCTAGAAGGCTCTTGGAACAATGTTTTTTTTAATGGATGAGGCCAAAGTAGAGCTTTTCAGCTTAAATGGGAAGCAATATGTTTAGTGAAAAGAAAATGTTGTATTACTGCATAAAAACCCCATATTATCTGTGAAACACGGTGGTGGCAGTATCATGATACTACACAGCTAAGAGTATGTGAACACGCCACAAGCCAGATCATCACATACCATTAGGATGGGGTTATACATGGGGATGGGCCTGTTTTGGTGTACCAGGGCCAGGACAGTTTGCCATAATTTATGGGACAATACATTTTGAAATATATCACCAATTTCTGAAGGAAAATGTCAGTGCATATATTCATGAGAAGAATCTCAAGAGAATGTGGGTGATACAGTAAAAAAACGACAAAAAACACTCAAGTAATTCTACAAAAGAATGGTTAAAGGAGAATATTAAAGTCAAACTCCTGACCTTAATACTATAAAAATGTTATGAAAGGACCTGAAGTGAGCACTTCATGGGAGAAAACTCATCAATATCGCAGAGTAGACGCTCTTTTGTATGGAATAATGGGCTAAAATTCCTCAAATCTGATGTGCAAGACAAATCAACAATTACTGGAAATGTTTAGATGCAGTTATTGCTGCACAAGGGGGTAACACCAGATACAGAAAGCAAAGGTTCACATACTTTTGACACTCAAAGACATGCGATACTGGATCATTTTCCTCATTTAAAATATTAAAAAGTCCAATCTTTTTGACTTTTTTGATTTGGTTCTCTATCTAATTTCAGGAGAAATCTGCTGTAGTTTTGGGTCAAATGCATGCAGAAATATGGAACATTTTGAAAGGCTTACAAACTTTCTAGCATCACTGTAGGAATCATGTAGCTGACATAAAACTGACACACAAGACACATGTATGCTATTCACAAGCTGAGCACATTTAAACAGAGGGACCCGGGGCAGCTGCACTGGATTCATAGGTACTATGTAGATTTCTATTCAGAATAACCTTTGATGGTTTAGCAATGTTCACTTATTCTTTCTTTATAGGGTTATTCACATCTCTGACATTTATGGCAGGGTAATCAATGAATAGAACATAAATGTCCGATGGTTACAGGTCCCACGGCTGGAATCCAAATCTGGTTCAAGAACGCAGCCCTGAGGCATGCCACCAGGATGGAGAGGTGGTACACATGCATGTCTCTCTCCATTCACTTATATATAACTTCCTAAAATAGTTGAGTAAGCATGCTTACTCTTCAAGGAATTTTCTGAAGGGATTAGCCAATGTATCTTTACTTGAATACATATATTGAGGACCTGATACTAAGAAACTTACTAATATACAAGTATAATAAGTACTCATCCTGCACTTGTTAGTACAGAAGTCCTCACAGACTGCATTGCTCTCCTGTCAACAAATTGACTGCTAATGAAGGGGCATATCACCAGACTTGTCCATCAGCCTTCTATTGAAAAAGAGCTTTCACATGTCCTGAGTTGTTCAATTGGAGTGTTACACACCTGTCCTGACTGGACTGGACTCCACTTCCTTTCCCTATGGTCATTGTCCTTAGCTGTGCTCACCATAGAATTTTACAAGATGCTTAGCATGTCTTAGGGACATCATCTCCCTGGGCTTTCTAAGGCACAGTTAGACACACACCCGTGTCTTAGCATTGACTCATGTGTTTAGTTGTTATTTGGAGTGTTCCATCATCCGTTCACATTTTGCATTAATCTTTGCTAAACTCCTGTGATTGCTGCATACTCTCAGATCTGCTGGTTAACCTGCTTGCTACCTCCTGGTTAACCCATCAAATGCAGTAAGCATCACAAACTGTTTTTGGACTCTGTTCATATTGTGCATTCATCCTTGAAAAACTCCTGTGACTACTCTACCTTCCTCTCTGTGCTGCTTTAGGCTTGCCATTTCGCTCTTTGTATGTCCTCCTAGTTCTGTGGCCTCCAGTGTGTCCAAGTCCTCGCTGTTCCACGTGCCTTCCAGCCTGCTGCACTAACGCCCTGGGTCTGTATATCCACATCACCAGGTGAGCCTAAGGCTAAGGTCACAGGACCATTTTTCTCTCATCTTAGAAAATTGGTCCTTTTATGCTAATCACACTCTGATCAGAATCATAGAATGTTAGAGCTGGAAGGGACCTCTAGGGTCATTGTGTCCAACCCCCTGCTCAATGCAGGATTCACTAAACCATCTCAGACAGATGTCTGTCCAGCCTCTGAAGGCTTCCATTGAAGGAGAACTCACAACCTCTTGTGGCAGCCTGTTCCGCTCATTGATCACCCTCACTGTCAAAAAGTTTTTTCTAGTATCTAATCTGTATCTTCTCCCTTTCCGTTTCATTTCATTGCTTCTTGTGTTTCCATGTGCAAATGAGAATAAGGATGCTCTCTCTACACTGTGACATCCCTACAGATATTTGTAGACCACTATTAAGTCTCCTCTTAGCCTTCTTTTTGCAAGCTAAACATTCCCAGATCATTTAACCATTCCTTGTAGGACATAATTTGCAGTCACTCACTATCCTGGTAGCTCTTCTCTGAACTTGTTCCAATTTTTCAGTGTCTTTTTTAAAATGTGGTGCCCACAACTGGACACAGTATTACAGATGAGGTCTGACCAAGAAGTAGAGGGGGATAATTACTTCACGTGATCTAAACTCGATGCTTCTCTTAATACATCACAGAACTGTGTTAGCCTTTTTTGGCTGCGGCATCACGCTGTTGACTCATGTGCAGTCTGTGATCTATTAGTATACCCAAGTCTTTTTCACACATGCTGTTGCTTAGTTCTCTTCCTCCCATTCTGTAGATGTAATTTTCGTTTTTCTTGCCCAAATGTAGAATCTTGCATTTCTCCCTGTTAAATACCATTCTATTAGTCACTGCCCATTGTTTAAGCTTATCTAGATCCTTCTGAATCCTTTCTCTATCTTCTCTAATGTTAGCTATCCCTCTTAGCTCTGCATCGTCTGCAAATTGCATTAGTTTACCTTCAGTTACCTTATCTAGATCATTTATAAATGTTGAACAACACTGGGGCCAGGACAGAGCCTTGTGGTACCCCCACTTGAAACACTCTTCCAATTGGATGTGCAACCATTAATTACCGCTCTTTGAGTATGATCACTGAGCCAGTTATGAATCCATCTAACCATAACCTTGTCAATCCCATACTTGGCCATTTTTTCAATAAGGAGAGTATGAGATACTTTATCAAATGCTTTGCTGAAGTCGAGATATACTATATTTACCACATTTCCCTGATCCACCCAGTCAGTGATTCCATCATACAAATAAATTACTGTCCTACTCATCGTTATTGGCACCCATGAAGTTTAAGTACATAATGTGGAATATCTCCTGAAAAAAATGAATCAAGTGAAATAGTTTATTTGTATAGAGCACTTGTATTAAATACAAAAGAGCAAATAATAAACAATAATTTAAAACAAAAATAATGGGAGGGAAAAATAGAAAAACGTAAAGCTTGCTGTGACACTGGTATTGGCACCCTTTACATTAATTTAGTATGGAAACACATCTTGACTCGCCTGTGGTAAATCACAAAAGAGATTCTCCTGTGATTAATTGTCGGTGCCCATGTGATATGAATTAGCCAATGAATGATGACTTCACTGTTTTAAAAAGCCACATAGTAGGCCCTAATCCTTTGTCACAATGGTGAAGGCAAAGGAGCTTTCTGAAGACATCAGAACTGCTATTATTCACAATCACAAGATTTCCAAAGGGTATAAGGCCATCTCGAAAGAACTTGGTATCCCAGTTTCAACAGTTTGCCAAGCATGGAACCGTCAAGAACCTCTCTGGACGTGGGGAATGAGGAAAATTAACAAGAGATGTCCTCGAAAGTTGGTGTGAATGGTGGAAAAAACACCAGGTCAAACATCCAAAGACCGGTAGGCCAGTCTGGAACAGTCTGGGGTTAAGGTTTCATACGCCGTACATTAAACCAAGTAGAGCTTTATGGGTGAAGGCCAAGGAAGAAACCATTGCTGAAGAAAAGACAAAAAAAGGAACGTCTGATCTTTGCCAAAGAGTACCTTGACAAACCACAGTCCTTCTGGGAAAATGTTCTGTGGACAGGTGAAAGAAAAATAGAGCTTTATGGGAATGCAAAGCAACAGTTTGTTTACAGACAGCGCAATGAAGCTTATAAGGAAAAGAATACCTTACCAACAGTTAAGCATGATGGAGGATCCATAATGCTGTGGGGTTGCTTTGCTGTGTCTGGTACTGGAGGCCTTGACCGTATCAGATGTGGAGAATTATAAAAAAAAAAAAAAAACAAGTTTCTCCATCTGCTCCACTCAGTGTGTCAGAGAAAATCAGACTGCACTCGGAAGCCATCCGAATAAGGTCCAATGTTTTCCACGGACCCATAGACAAAATGAATCGTCCGATTTTAATGGTCGTCTGCACGAGCCCTAACATGGAGGAGACTGATGGACAGGTCTGGTCAGATGTCCATCCATCAGTAGACATAGTCTAGACAAGAGAGCAGTGCAGTCTGTGAGGACGGCTGTACTAACAAGTGCAGGAGGAAAACCTGTAATACTTATATGATAGGAAGTGCCACAAAATCATGTCCCCAACACATTTGCTACACGAAAGCTAAAGTAACCAATCCTTCTAAACACAAATTGACTAACAAAGGACCTTTTAAAAACAATGCTCTTTGAGTTTACACAGATGGTTGGAATTTCAGGATTTTACATAGCAAAGGCATCTCTTAGGTGCCCATCTAACCCCTTAAGACAGTGCATGCTACGGTTAAGGGTCACAACTGTTATGGCGATAAACTAAGATGTCATTTTTTATCAGTTAGATCATAATTGTAGAAATACAGACATAGTAGGGATCGTGCTACTCATGTATGCTGACCACCTCTAAATGTTGTAGGACTACTTCCTAGCCTCTACACAAATAATGTAAGCTGCAAACGCACCGTTTTCAAAATGCTTAACTTGCAACATGTCCACAGTTTATCACCATTAATTTGCTGTGCAGTATGTGCTGATGCCATTTTTAATCTTACAGTGCTTCATTGATGATAAATATCTCCACAATGTCACCAATATATAAATGTGAAGGCTGCAATTGGCAAACATTTGGTCTCGTGTAAAAACGTGATCATTAGGTTGTTGGAGAAGTAAAAATTTAAGGCATAGTTTGCTATTCCTAAATGTGACTGCTTGTTACACAAGAAAACATTGCTGAGAGTATATCGCCCTCTTCTGCCTTATGTGCAGAAGTGGCCTTGTATGCAAGTAAACAGCAGAACAATGGAAGTCTTATCAGGAAACAATAAGCTTTCTCATTGGATTTTACTGTGTTGTTGATTACAATCAAATATCTATAAACAGTCATTTCAGGAAAGAATGAAGCATTCTTCCATTAGATTGCAGAAAGTCTAGGAAATTATCCCCATGATCTTTTCTTTAGGAAACATATTTCTACGAAAAAAGACATACTACATGGCCAAGAGTATGTGAACATCCCTCCACTTCAGCCAAACTCATTGTAAGCTGGTGCACAAAATCATAGGATGCCACAAGCCAGATCGTCATGTACCATTAGGCTGGGGTTATACAGAGGGCTGGGCACGCATGTAACAAGCAATCAAGGTGTGTCTGTGAAAAACGGCCTCCTATATGCCACTGTGCCTTTCCAGCGCATTATTAGAAAATAATTGCTTATGGTGTACCTATTGTTAATGGTCACAGAATTTCTGCAAAACCGTGCAGCCATAAAGACCTGGCGGCTAGACAGCAGTCCTAGCAATCTCACACCTTCCAGCATTCCCGGTCCGGCATATGATTTGATAGGGTGGTCTCAATGTCATCTGTGCGACATGATGGCTAATCAAAAGTCGCGCTGGAGAAGCCAGAAGGTAAAAAGATTAGTGAGACTCCCGTTTAGCCGCCAGCTCCCACTGACGTGGACGCTGGACTGGAGTCCCACAAATTGATCCACTCATCTCTAATGCCCACCTCAAATAGGCGGATACTGCCAAAAGTGATGTCCGACAGAGCACAGTGACTCTGTTTGCTTCGTTAAAGTCCATGGCGAATGTTGCTCGTTAGGGCTTCAAGCACGACAGAGCCACTGACATGGGGCTAAAAAGTAATGTGAACATAGCCTAATCCAGTACAAAAGACAGCGGTGTTTTATTGCTCTTTCCAACATACACTCTTTGTGCTGCAGATCTTAATTGTCTATCCACAGCTCCCTGTCCAATTTTGTTTTATTGAGTCTGCAAGGATCAAGATAGAAATCACAAACTTTAAAACTGCTGCAAACTTTCTGCCTTATGAAGAAACAATGTAGTTATAATCCCTACAGCAATGTATCAGACACCGGCAGGAGCAGCCTCTGCGCCGAGCACGGTTCTCACTAAAGATGAAGATTGATTTCCCATCTTTCCAAAGAATGTTACTGAACAATTACCTGAATTATAGCTTATGTGGACTTCAGAAATGCATTTAAAATAAGCTAAATACTGAGATTGTACAAATTTTTCATTAACTTTTAATTAGAGAAGAGCAGATCAATCAGCCGAGGATAAGTTCGAGTTGAATTTCCTGAAATCTGCGATTTGATGCAAATTCGAACACTGAGATTAATTTCACGATTTTCAAAAAAAAACAAAAAAAAAACACACACCCCCAGCACCATTTCCAACACGGCTGAAGCATAAGAGAGCGGGCTAATGTGATTTTGTGTGGATGTGCAGGGTCCCCATGATGTCCTACAGCTATGATATCTAGCAGATTCTCAAACCTTGTACAGTGGTGGTCAGTACCTGGGGCCATCACAAATCAGCTGTTCCCAGTGGAGCACAGTTTGTACGGCAGAGTCATTTTCCATCTCCAGAGTCATTGGGTAAGCCTCTCTCTTCTGTAGAATGTAAGCTCTTATGGTCAGTGGGGTCCTCTTTCCTGTAGAGCATGGGTGAGGAACATCAGGCCCAAGGGCCATTTATGACCCTCGATGACCTTTTATCTGCCTGGGCAGATTCCAGGGGACCGCAGTGCTTGGGCAGGCATCTGTATTGCAGTGAGCACGCACTGAGGCGCATGCAATGAAAGATTACATCCTGAAACCAGTGCCAGCGTCAGGACGTACTTTGTGAGCGGAGTTAGCGAGCGATTTGTACAGCCCCCAAAGGATAGTCTAAATATCTAAATGACCACTGGCAGAAATAAGGTTCCCCACCCCTGCTGTAGAGTGTGAGCTCTTATGGTCAGTGGGGTCTTCTCTCTCTCTCCCCTGTAGAGTGTAAGCTCTTATGGTCATTGGGGTCCTCTCTCTCTCCCCTGTAGAGTGTAAGCTCTTATGGTCATCGGGGTCCTCTCTCTGTCCCCTGTAGAGTGTAAGCTCTTATGGTCAGTGGGGTCTTCTCTCTCTCTCTCTCTCTCTCCTGTAGAGTATAAGCTCTTATGGTCATCGGGGTCCTCTCTCTCTCTCCTGTAGAGTGTAAGCTCTTATGGTCATCGGGGTCCTCTCTCTCTCCCCTGTAGAGTGTAAGCTCTTATGGTCATCGGGGTCCTCTCTCTCTCCTGTAGAGTGTAAGCTCTTATGGTCAGCGCGGTCCTCTTTCTCTCCTGTAGAGTATAAGCTCTTATAGTCAGCGGGGTCCTCTCTCTCCTGTACAGTGTAAGCTCTTATGGTCATCGGGGTCCTCTCTCTCTCTCCTGTAGAGTGTAAGCTCTTATGGTCAGTGGGGTCCTCTCTCTCTCTCTGTAGAGTGTAAGCTGTTATGGTCAGCAGGGTCCTCTCCCTCTCTCCTGTAGAGTGTAAGCTCTTATGGTCAGTGGGGTCCTCTCCCTCTCTCTGTAGAGTGTAAGCTGTTATGGTCAGCGGGGTCCTCTCCCTCTCTCCTGTAGAGTGTAAGCTCTTATGGTCAACAGGGTCCTCTTTCTCTCTCCTATATAGTGTAAGCTCCTATGGTCAGCAAGGTTTTCTCTCTTTCTCATGTAGAGTGTAACCTCTTATGGTTAGCAGGGTCCTTTATCTCTCTCCTGTAGAGTGTAAGCTCTTATGATCAGTGGGGTCTTCTCTCTCTTTCCTGTAGAGTGTAAGCTTTTATGGTCAGTGGGGTGCTCTCTCTCTCACCTGTAGAGTGTAAGCTCTTATAGTCAGTGAGGTCCTCTCTCCTGTAGTGTGTAAGCTCCTACGGTCAGTGGGGTCCTCTCTCCTGTAGAGTGTAAGCTCCTACGGTCAGTGGGGTCCTCTCTCCTGTAGAGTGTAAGCTCCTACGGTCAGTGGGGTCCTCTCTCCTGTAGAATGTAAGCTTCTACGGTCAGTGGGGTCCTCTCTCCTGTAGAGTGTAAGCTTCTACGGTCAGTGGGGTCCTCTCTCCTGTAGAGTGTAAGCTCCTACGGTCAGCAAAGTTCTCTCTCTCCTATCCCCCACATGTATTTTCCAAGCAATTACAATTTGCGCAAATTTATTTACTGTTAATCAAATCTTTGGGGAAAATTTGGTGAAGCAGGCGAATCCGAATTTCAAAAGATCCGCTCATTTCTACTTTTAATTATCTCAGTTCACACAAATAGCCCTGATGTATATAAGCTGAATGTCAGATTTATTCATCTCCCTTTGCGTCCCATTACAGGATCTCCCTGAATTGAAAACTGGGCTTTTCAATAATTTAACAAAAATATATGCTGACTCGCATGACAAAAAAGACATTCCTTTTGCATATTTGGACAAATTGTAAGCTATATACATCTCTGATGCATACTTCCATACACATTACAAGGGTATATAGAAAGAAGGTGCTTCACAAACACTACACAAGCCGAAAATGAAAAATTGCCTTATCCAACTGACCGTGATTGGTTGGAGAAACAATAGACCTCAATCCATTGAAGTGTAAGTATGTGGAATGCGACCAGTTGAATTAGACCAGTTGATGACTTTTTCTCCTACCTAAGCCTGATGATATACCTACATAGTAACTGGGAAAACACGGGGATACAGTAGAAAGGGAAAGTGAACTTGTATTGTACATTTTTAGCAGTTTTTACTTATGCACTAGAAGCTTCAGCAGTTTCTCTCTCTCTCTCTCTCTCTGCTCCAGTATAATTTCATCTCTCGCTGAAGACAGATCTGTAGACAGATTTGAGCAGTTTTTGAAAGTGAATGATTAATGCAGAGAAGTGACTAATAAGTAAGAAAAGACTCATATTTTTCCAATAAGATATATTATTTTCTTATCTTTGCTTGTACTTTCTTATAAGTTTCTTATCTTCACTTGTACTGTTGATGTATGAAAAAATAGTGTGGTTAATATTTAAAGACAAAAATGTCCTAAATACAAGGCTTTATATCTTTAGCTACCTTTTACCTGTTGGGGATCTACGGGTAGCTGTAGACGCATGTCATCTAAGTGCAACAAACAGGGCCGGTTACTCAATTATAATAAAGATCAGACTTCATTATACAAAGTTTCTATCTGGTCTAGGGGCCCTAAATCGGAGAGATATCTCCAGGGCTCTCTGATCAAGGTGCATAAAGGCAATTAGAATTATTTCAATTACAGACAGCTTTAGAAACTTACTTAATGATGTCCAAACCTCTCAGTCATTTTAATAGAGTACTGAGGACCAACAATACTTGGATGACTGGAAGGAAAAAACAATGTCTTTAGGATCAGTAGTGATCGAGTATGTCTAATCTATGAGAGGGGTGTCTAACCGCCCAGACTTATTATGGAGCCAGCACACCACTCCATACGCCCAGCACACGCAGGAACTGCACTCTCCAGAGAGGTGGTGCGACCAATCTATGAGGTCTTAGGGCCTGGGACCGTCACTGATCGGCAGCAATATACAACTCTTATTATATATACAAAGTTTTTTGAAATGATGGTTATATTTCAGGGATATAAACAGAGAGATATTAAACTTTCTAGAACAATATATAAAGAAATAAAATATACACTGATTTCGCATGTAACATCCTAATTAAATATTTCAATTCATAGTTAAAGAGGTGTTATTATCATATGTCTGTGATTTACAGGGACAACCCCATTCATTTTAACGGGAAGACCATAATCCTTCATTTTCTCTGTGCAGCAAGTTTTAAGTTCCCCAACAGATCACATCTATCTCTGAGGGTTCCAGCAAGAAACTCTATGATCAGCTTATTGTCAGGGGCCCCACCATTGTCGAAAACCCCTTTAATATTTTGCCCATGTTTAACATGATATAGGCAGGAGGAGCTGAGCAGATTGATATAAAGTTTGGTGGGTAAAGAATTATAATTACTTGTAGTTTATTCATGGAGATCCCTGCTAATTCTGTCAGTGATTGGCGTTCCCTGTACATGCAGAGATAGCTGTCATTCACTATGTACAACTGCTCCCTGGACGCCTTATCATTGAATGAACAGGGATATAAAGGGGTGATCTGTCGGCTTGTGTCGCCAAGAGGCAGGTATAAGTGGACCTGAACTCCCAATGTGGAAGTGAGCAGAGCCAAATAATCCATTTAAATGTATAAAATGCATTTAATTGAATTATTTTACTCACTTATTTAGCGCCATTAATTCCACAGCGCTTTACAGACATTATCATTACTGTCCTTATTGGGGCTCACAATCTACATTCCCTATCAGTATGTCTATGAAGTGTGAGAGGAAACTGGAGAACCTGGAGGAAACCCACACAAACACGGGGAGAACATACAAACTCCTTGCAGCTGTCGTCCTTGGTGGGATTTGAACCCAGGACCCCTGTGCTGCAAACCGACAGTGCTAACCACTGAGCCACCGTTCAGTTATACTGAATCCGTTCCTAACTATATATAAATCTGCTCAGCTCTTTGTTCTATATCATACAGCCCACAGATAGGACTGGGTGTGCAATGTGACAGATGAAAAACAAAAAGTTGTACTTACATATCTTGTACCCAAGTCTTTCTGCATAGATCCGCTTAGCCATAAACTGCCCCTCAATTAGCGCTCGGACTTCAATATCTTTTGAGAATTCCGATACCTATTGGATAATATAAGATGTAAGAGTCAGAAACCTTTTATCATTTTAGCATCTATGGTTGGAAAAGACTACAGAAGCTTGTGACAGATGTCTCAGTGAGCTTCTGTCAGGACAGGTATAAAGTTGCCATGATGTTGTGTCTGATTGGGATCTCATTCTCCAGTTACAGTCTTTGTCAGGTAGATAACGTAGTGATGGTTAGTTAAATCACACCAGAACGGTATCGGCTGTTGGCAGAATGCTTGTTCATCGGTTGCGAAGATATTTAGGATAGTTTAAATATGACTGTGATCAGCAGCACATTGTCCAGTGGAAACAATACGTGTGCTGCTGAACATGATATTCTATGCACACAGAAAGATCATATTAATGATTGTTCTGTGTGCATAGAATTCCGGTTGGCCTGTCTACACTGACCAGTAAATGACTTCCAATCATCTTCTACATTGCCGAATGGCGGTCGTTTAACGACTGAGATCAGAGAGTCTAAATAGGCCCTAAGGGTATGTGCAGATGATGTCTTGTTCCGGCGGGCGAAACCCGGCGAGTTTTTCAAGAGGAAGACGCTTCAGGAAACGCTAGCTTTTTTGTTCAAGAAGTATCTTTTTTAGTTGTATTTTGCTTGATTTTTTTCTTTTTAGCCTTTATGTTGCATCTTTTTTACTATCATTTTTCGGTCATTTTTTTTAACTTCATCCAACAATGAAGAAACTGCTAATGGCTTTTATACATGCTCAAAGATATGTTTGTGCATCTTCCAGGCGTCTTTTGAGCCTTCACAATGACTTGCATTGTAAAGTACAGAGCGTCTTCAGAGTGGAAAATGCCTGTAGAACTGTCCGCTCACTTCTTTTAAGTGCTCTTTGGAAAAGTCAAACAGTTATTATTATTATTATTTATTATTATAGCGCCATTTATTCCATGGCGCTTTACATGTGAAAAAGGGGTATACATAAAAGACTCTAAAGAATGAACACATATAGAAATTCTTATATATTCATTCTTTAGAGTGTTTAGCTAGCGCTTTTTTAGGCATCCGCCTGAAAAAGACGTTGTGTGTACATACCCCAAAAGTAACACTTACATCCATAATAAACAGGTTTAATAGAAAATAATCCAATTCTATAGTGGCCGCGTGGTAATGATTTTAAAAACTTCTTGTCCACAAATAAAATTTATTGCTCAAGCATACGAATATAAAAAAATGGATACAACGCGTTTCGGCGGAAACAACCGCCTTCCTCAGGTATCTGAATAAAAATACATAGGACTCTTTGCTTTATAGGAAAAAAATAATTACACCTTACTAGGTATTCAAATAAGGGTGTGGAAATCACCACACCTGTCTAATCAGTCTCACTATCCGCTTCATCTATAGTGCTTCATTAAATGATGAAAACAAACATCCCTATACAGCAAATCACTAAACTAAAAACCACTCAAGACATGTATCGATAAAATTACTACCCACAAAAAATTCACTTGATTTACAAGAAAAGTGAAAAAAGTTTTTTATATATAAATAAATAATTGTTTTCATTTTTTTTTTAGAAAGGTATATATATATATATATATATTAAATTCTTTCCACTATATCATTGAGGCCATTGGGATGCAATGTATGAAGGCGATAAATCCAATATGTCTCTTTGCGATTAAGCAGAGAATTTTTATTAATAGTTTCCACAGGTATTTGTTCTAAAGGTGTCACCATTATATTAAAATTCTTAGCATGCTTAAGTAATAAATGTCTCAACAAACTATGTTCTAAAAACCCATTTTTTGCTCTATTTCTGTGCCCGTTCATACAAGTGCATAAAGTCTGCGTCGTGCGCCCCTCGTACTGTAGCCCACAGCTACAATTAATAACGTAAACAATATAATCGCTATCGCAAGTCAGATTCTGTTTTTTACTAATCATTTCACCTGTACTTTTGCTTGCAATCCGTTTCACACCATGGTTCAGGATCCCACAAGTATGACATTTCCTGGAACTGCATCTAAATACTCCAATCTCATTATCTTTACTTTTTCCATTTTTTGCCGATCTTTTTTTTATTATATCTTAACCTACTTGGGGCTATTAGACTTTTTATCGTTTTCCCCCTCCTAAAAGTTATACCTGGTTCCTCAGGCAGATATTTTCCCAAAATCGGATCCCGTTTTAAAATATACCAGGACTTTTTCAGAATCATGCGTATCATTTTGTTTCCCCTATTAAAAGTCGTGATAAAATTAAATTTCCACCTGCCTCTTTCTCTATCCTTTGCTTCTTTAAAAATCACCTCATTTTCTTCCCCTTCTTTTTTACTCAAACAATCCTCCAGCTTTCTTGCCCTATTTTTTTCATATGCGGCATGAACCAATTTTTTTGGATATTTCTTTTCCTCAAATCTTTTCTTTAACCGCTTCCCGACCACCAACTGTACATAAACGTCGGCGCTGCCTGGGCTCTGTGCGGCGCTGATGTTTATAAACGGTCGGTGGTCCCGCAGCGCTCAGGACCCCCAGGGTCCTGCGAGCGCTGCGCAGAGCGACAGCGCTGACAGGGGACATCATCGGGACCTGATTGGATCAGGTCCCAATGATGATAACCCTTTGATATCTTCTAGATGACGCGATCTATAGCGATCGCGGCATTTAGAAGATAGTGAGAGGAGAGGGGGTCATCCACTTACCTCTCTGACGGCCCCCTGATGTCTGAGAGGACCTGCCGTTGTCATGGCAGCCGGAGGTCACATGACCGCCTCCGGGTCTGCCATGTACGGTGTCCTGCTAGACTCAGCCTGCAGCTGAAGTCTAGCAGGAGACACTGACTGTGAAACTGTCAGCAAAGCTCTCATGCAATGAAATACATGTCTATTGCATTGCATGAGAAGTGATTAGAAAAATAAAAATTAATGTCCCATACAGGACTAAGTAAAAATGTAAAAAAAAAGTCTAAAAAATGTTTTCAAACTGTTAAAAAAAATATCACTAAATAAATAAAAATAAATAAATAAAATATTAAACGAATAAATCCGTATATTTATGCAAAAACAAAAAAAGTACACATATTTGGTATTGCCGCGTCCGAAACAACCCGATCTATAAAACTGTCACACTAATTAACTTCTTCTGTGCACACCGTAAAAAAAAAAAAAAAAAAACGGAGCAAAAAAACTATGCTTTTTCATCATATTGCCAAACAAAAAGTGGAATAAAATGCGATCAAAAAGCAAAATGGAAATAAAAATGGTACCTCTGAAAACGTCATTTGCTCCGCAAAAAAAAGCCGCCATACAGCTCCATCAGCCGAAAAATGAAAAAGTTATAGCTCTCAGAATAAAGCGATGTAAAAAAAATATTTTTTCCTATAAAATTGTTTTGCGTAAAAGCGCCAAAATAAAAATATATATATACGGTAAGTGTAGTATCGCTGTAAACATACTGACCCGAAGAATAACGCTGCCTTATCACTTTTACCACAAGCAGAACGGCATAAAAAAAACCTCAAAAAACAATTCCTGAATTGTTGGTTTTTGTTCATTTTACCTCCCAAAAAACGGAATAGAAAGCGATCAAAAAATGTCACGCACCCAAAAATGGTACCAATAAAAATGTCAACTCATCCCACAAAAAAAGAGCAGTCACATGACTCTGTCGGCCGAAATCTGGAAAAATTATAGCTCTCAAAATATGGCGATGCAAAAACTAGATTTTGCAAAAAAAAAGCGTCTTTTAGTGTGTGACAGCTGTCAATCATAAAAACCCGATCTAAATCTGGTAATCGCACCGACCCGAAGAATAAAGTAATCTAATCAGTTATACCACACGAGGAATGGCGTAAAAAATAAATAAAACCAATTCTTCACCGCCTACTGATTTGTTTATTATGTCTCCCAAAGATCACAGTAAGGCTCTGCTCACATTTATCCTGCGCTCTGCGCTGAGCACTTACACCAGAGTTTCCGTGTAAATCTGTGATTCAGATAGAACCCATGACGGAAGATTCCCTGTAATGAGGCAGATATAGGCACTGTGGATGCCGTCTGGCCTGTGATCCCACGGTGTTAGTTTTTTTAGGCGTGCATAAAAGTGCGGTTGGCCACAATTTTGTGCACTTCTGAAAAAAAGGACACTGCTAAACAGAGGCCATACGGAGTCCAGAGTAACTCTGCTGCCTCATTATAGTGAATGGATCCCGCAAGGGTTTCATCTGAATTACATCACTTGGAAATTTAGATGGAAACCCCGATGTAAGTGCTCAGCCCAGAGCGGCGGATAAATGTTATGTAAAATATTTCCAATAAAGCTTCAACTCAGTCCTCAAAAAACCTAGTCCCCACTCAGGTACATTATCTGGTAAAAATATAAGGGACTTCCAAGTTACTGGTAGCAGAAAGGCTCTGGAAAAGCGAAATGGCCCTTGCCCCCCAAAAGAAATTCAGAAAATTTTGTGCTCCCAAATCCAAATGCCTCCCTCCCTTCTGAACCCCACAATTTGCCTAAACTACATTTAGGGTCCACATGTTTGGCATTCCTGTAGCAATGAGAGCTTGCCTAATTTACAGGTGCATGTCCACATCCACTGCTGCTTGTTTCTGGAGTCAAAATCGTCACTACACCTGTAGGTAAATTCCCAAAGGGGTATTTCCAAAATGGGGTCACTTGAGGGGGGATTATGCTCTTCTAGCACTTAGGGGCTGTGTATATGGAGTCCGCAAACTATTCTATAATAATTTGTTCTCCAATTGTCAAATAGCGCTCCGTCCCTCCCAGATCTCGCCATATGGCTAAGCGGTACGGTACAGCCACATGTGGGGTATAGCCACGATTAGAAGAAATTGTGTGACACATTTCGGCACCATTTTTACCCATTGCCCTGTGTGAAAATTTAAAATATGAGAGTAAAACATTTTTTTGTGGTAAAATTATAATTATGTTTTCTTCACTGCCCAATGGTATAAATTTAAAAATTAAAAAATACTCAATACTTCCCTAGATGAATTCCTTGAGAGGTGTAGTTTACAAAATGGGGTCACTTGTGGGAGTTTCTGCTGTTTCGGCATGTCAGCGACTCATCAAATGTGACATGGTGTCTGCAACCTATCCCAGCCAACATAGCGCTTCTTTCTCTTCCGAACCCTGCCGTACACCAAAGCAGTGGTTTTCCCCCACATATGGGGTATCGGCGTACTCAGGAGAAATTGCACAACAAATTTCATGGTGCAATTTATCCTGTTACCCTTATGATAATGCAAAATTAGGGGATGAAAAACATTTTTTGTGGGGAAAAATGCGAAAATTTTATTTTTACGGCTCAATATTATAAACTTCTGTGAAGCACCTGGGGGTGCAAGGTGCTCACCACACATCTAGATAAGTTCCCTAAGGGGTCTAGTTTCCAAAATGGTGTCACTTGTGGGGGGTTTCCACTGTTTAGGCACATTAGGAGCTCTCCAAAAGCAACATGGTGTCCGCTAATTATTCAAACAAATTTTACATTCAAAAAGTCTAATGGCGCTCCTTCCCTATCAAACCCTGCAGTGCGCCCAAACAGTGGTTTTCCCTCCCATATGGGGTATCAGCGCGCTCATGAGAAATTGCACTACAAATTGTGTATTCCATTTTTTCCTGTTACCCTTGTGAAAATAAAAAAATTGGGTCTAAATTAACATTTTTGTGAAAAAAAGTTAAATGTTCATTGTTTTCTTCCACATTCCAAAAATTCCCATGAAACACCTGAAGGGTTAATAAACTTCTTGAATGTGGTTTTGAGCACCTTGAGGGGTGCAGTGTTTAGAATGGTGTCACTTTTGCGTATTTTCTGTCATAAAGGCCCCTCAAAGTCACTTCAAATAAGATGTGGTCCCTAAAAAAATGTTTTTGTAAATTTTGTTGGAAAAATGAAAAATCGCTGGTTAACTTTTAACCCTTAGGACTTCCTAACAAAAAAAAATGTTGGTACCAAAATTGTGCTGATGTAAAGTAGACATGTTATTTATTAACTATTTTGTGTGACATATCTCTCTGATTTAAGGGCATGAAAATTCAAATTTTGAAAATTGCAAAATTTTCAAAATTTTTGCCAAATTTCCGATTTTTTCACAAATAAACGCAAGTGATATCGAAGAAATTTGACCACTATCATGAAGTACAATATGTCACGAAAAAACAAACTCAGAATCAGAGGAATCCGTTGAAGCGTTCCAGAGTAATTACTTCATAAAGTGACAGTGGTCAGAATTGAAAAAATTGGCCTGGTCACGAAGGCAAAAACAGGCTCTGGCGCAAAGTGGTTAAGATGTCAGCCTGCGTTTCATAGTCTTTCTCTTCAGTACAGATTTTCCTGATGCAAAAAAAACTGACTGTACGGAATGTTTTCTTTCCATTTTTTGTGATGGGCAGGAATCATCAGAATTTTTTTTTCCCTTTTATTTATAATATTTTCCATAAAAGCTTTGTTGATAAGTGTCCTATATTCTTTAATACATACATTGCTCAAAAAAATAAAGGGAACACTTAAACAACAGAATATAACTCCAAGTGGATCAAACTTCTGTGAAATCAAACTGTCCTCTTAGGAATCAACACTGATTGACAATCAATTTCACATGCTGTTGTGCAAATGGAATAGACAATAGATGGAAATTATTGGCAATTATCAAGACACCATCAATAAAGGAGTGATTCTGCAGGTGGGGACCACAGACCACATCTCAGTACCAATCATTTCTGGCTGATGTTTTGGTCACTTTTGAATGTTGGTTGTGCTTTCACACTCGTGGTAGCATGAGACGGACTCTACAACCCACAGAAGTTGCTCAGGTAGTGCAGCTCATCCATTGCTGTGTCTGTCAGCGTAGTGTCCAGAGGCTGGAGGCGCTACCAGGAGACAGGCCAGTACACCAGGAAACATGGAGGGGGCCGTAGGAGGGCAACAACCCAGCAGCAGGACCGCTACCTCCGCCTTTGTGCAAGGAGGAACAGGAAGAGTACTGCCAGAGCCCTGCAAAATAACCTCCAGCAGGCCACAAATGTGCCAGTATCTCCACAAACGGTTAGAAACCGACTCCATGAGGGTGGTATGAGGGCCCGACGTCCACAGATGGGGGTTGTGCTCACAGCCCAACACCGTGCAGGACACTTGACATTTGCCACAGAACACCAGGATTGGCAAAGTCGCCACGGGCGCCCTGTGCTCTTCACAGATGAAAGCAGGTTCACACTGAGCACATGTGACAGACGTGACAGAGTCTGGAGATGCCATGGAGAGTGATCTGCTGCCTGCAATATCCTTCAGCATGACCGGTTTGGCAGTGGGTCAGTAATGGTGTGGGGTGGTATTTCTTTGGAGGGCCGCACAGCCCTCCATGTGCTCGCCAGAGATAGCCGACTGCCATTAAGTACCGAGATGAGATCCTCAGACCCCTTGTGAGACCATATGCTGGTGCGGTTGGCCCTGGGTTCAATGGACAATGCCAGACCTCATGTGGCTGGAGTGTGTCAGCAGTTCCTGCAAGATGAAGGCATTGAAGCTAAGGACTGGCCCGCCAGTTCCCCAGACCTGAATCCGATTGAGCACTTCTGGGACATCATGTCTCGCTCCATCCACCAACGTCACGTTGCCCCACAGACTGTCCAAGAGTTGGCGGATGCTTTAGTCCAGGTCTGGGAGGAGATCCCACAGGGGACCATCCACAACCTCTTCAGGAGCATGCCCAGGCATTGTAGGGAGGTCATACAGGCACGTGGAGGCCACACACAATACTGAGCCTCATTTTGACTGGTTTTAAGGACATTACATCAAAGTTGGATCAGCCTGTAGTGTGTTTTTCCACTTTAATTTTGGGGGTGACTCCAAATCCAGGCCTCCATTGGTTAATAAATTTGATTTCCATTGATGATTTGTGTGTGATTTTGTTGTCAGCACATTCAACTTTGTACAGAACAAAGTATTTGTAACGGGTCTGGGAGGTGGAACCTCTGTGCAACTATACAAGGGGGCAGTCCATGTAAGGAAGCGGGTGGCTCCCAGGGAAGACGGGCAGGTAGTCACGGCAAGTGACAGGGACAGTCTCTGGGTAGAGGGGCAGGTAGTCACGGCAAGTGACAGGGACAGTCTCTGGGTAAAAGGACGGGTACTCACGGCAAGTGACAGGGACAGTCTCTGGGTAAAAGGACGGGTACTCACGGCAAGTGACAGGGACAGTCTCTGGGTAGAAGGACAACAGGCAGGTGGCTGGTGAGCGCTCCCAGGTGAGCGGGCGAGAGTCTCTGGACGGGCAGGTGGTCACGGCAAGTGACGGCAGAGCCTCCAGGTAGGCTAGCAGACAGGTAGCAGGTGAGCGCTCCCAGGTGAGCAGGCAAGAGTCTCTGGACAGGCAGCTGGTCACGGCAAGTGACGGCAGAGCCTCCAGGTAGGCTAGCAGACAGGTAGCAGATGAGCGCTCCCAGGTGAGCAGGCGAGAGTCTCTGGACAGGCAGGTGGTCACAGCAAATGACGGCGGAGCCTCCAGGTAGGCTAGCAGGCAGGTAGCAGATGAGCGCTCCCAGGTGAGCGAGCAGGCTGGTCCATAGACAGACTGACAGGTGTAGGAAAGCAGACCGTCGGACCGCAGGCTTGCAAGCAGGTAAACGGATATCAGGCAGGTATCAAGCAGGAATCAGGCAGGTAACTGGCAGGTAACAGGCAGGAATCCGGCAGGCGACTGGCAGGTAACAAGCAGGAATCTGGCAGGTGACTGGCTGGTAACTGGTAACGGGACCTGAGAGCTGAAGCAGAGTGAAGGCTTTGCAACAACATTGCTCGGGCACCTCCATTTTGGAGGAGGTGCCTTAAATATGTGAGGTCCTCCGGCAATTGGCCGGGGACTCCTTAGGACGGCGCGCGCGGTCCCTTTAAGAGAGGGGGAGCGCGCGCGCCCTAAGCACACTGCCGGGGAAGGAGCGCGTGCCGGAAGCAGCGGGGAGAGAAGCGCTGGAGGATGCCGCGCCAGGAGCGGGGAGGTGAGAGGGACGGCGTCCCTGCCTAGTACGGGGCAGAGACGCCGATGCTACAGTACCCCCCCCTTTAGGCCCCCTCTTTTTTTGGCCAGAAAGAAATTTTTCAAGGAGAAGCGGGGCGTTGATGTTCTCCCTGGGTTCCCAAGTTCTCTCCTCAGGACCAAACCCCTTCCAATCTACCAGAAAAAAGGTCTTTCCTCTTACCCTCTTGGAGGCCAGAATACTCTCTACCTCAAAGACGTCATCAGCGGAAACCGGAGCAGGAGGGGCACCTGGATTATTGGAAAAAGAGTTAAAGACAACAGGTTTGAGGAGAGATACGTGGAAGGAGTTGGGAATCCGTAGGGTGGCCGGGAGTTTTAATTTGTAGGCCACAGGGTTAATTTGCCTGAGGACTTCGAAGGGACCGATGAATCGAGGGCCCAACTTGAAGGAGGGTACTTTGAGCCGCACATGTTTGGACGAGAGCCAAACCTTGTCTCCCGGACGGAATTGAGGCGGATCCAGACGTCTCTTATCTGCATATCTCTTCATCCGCTCAGAGGACAGAAGAAGAGCGGACCTGGTACTCTCCCAAATAGTAGAAAATTCGCTGACAAGAGACTCCGCAGCAGGGTTGTCCACAGAAACGGAGACAGGGAGCGGAATCCGGAGGTGCTGGCCATAGACAATAAAGAACGGGGACTTGGAAGAGGATTCGCTCTCGTGGTTATTATAAGAGAACTCGGCCCAAGGAAGGAGGTCCACCCAATCAGAATGGTGGGCATTAACAAAGTGCCGGAGATAGCTGGTAAGGATCTGATTGATCCGCTCCACTTGACCATTGGACTGAGGGTGGTAAGCGGAGGAGAAGACCAGGGTGACGTCCAGCAGTTTACATGTGGCTCTCCAGAAGCGTGAGGTAAACTGAACCCCTCGATCCGACACGATGTGGAGGGGTAGGCCATGGAGATGGAAGATATGGCGAATAAAGTCCTTAGCCAGCTCAGGTGCAGACGGAAGACCAGGCAGGGGAATGAAGTGGGCCATTTTAGAGAAGCGGTCCGCGACCACCCAAATGACAGTACACCCGGCAGAGACAGGAAGATCGGTAATGAAGTCCATAGCGATGTGTTGCCACGGGGCAACAGGTATGGGAAGCGGCAGGAGATGACCAGCTGGTAAGTGTCTGGGAATTTTGTTGCGGCCACAAGATGAACAGGCAGAGACGAAGTCTACCACATCCTTACGCAGGGTAGACCACCAGTAATGCCGGGAAATGAGTAGGAAGGTCTTCTTTTGGCCGGCATGGCCAGCTAGTTTAGAAGAATGAACCCAGCGAAGAACCCTCTCACGGTCTGGAGGCGCCACGAACGTCTTGCCGGGTGGAAGACGAGTCAAATCCAAGGGGGCCACATTCATCACCTTGGAGGGGTCGATAATGTGCATAGGCTCCTCCTCTTGGTCGGAGGACAGGAAGGATCGAGACAAGGCATCAGCTTTGACATTTTTGTCCGCGGGGCGGAAATGAAGGATGAAATCGAAGCGGGCAAAGAACAAAGACCACCGGGCTTGACGTGGATTTAGTCTCTGGGCATTTTGGAGATATGCCAGGTTCTTGTGATCCGTATAGATGATCACCGGGTATAGAGCCCCTTCAAGCAGGTAACGCCACTCCTCCAGCACCAATTTAACGGCAAGCAGTTCTCGGTCTCCTATGGAGTAATTGCGCTCAGAGGAGGAGAAGATTTTAGAGAAAAAGCCGCAGGTTACCATTCTCCCGGAGGAAGACTTCTGGGTGAGCACCGCTCCGGCTCCAGAGGAGGAGGCATCAACCTCCAGGTAGAACTGTTTGTTGCAGTCCGGACGGTGCAGCACAGGGGCAGAGGAGAAGGCTTGTTTCAGGGAAAGGAAGGCCTCCTCAGCTTCGGATGACCATACCTTGGGATTTGCTCCCTTACGGGTGAGCGCAGATATGGGCGCAGTCCGTGACGAGAAGTGAGGAATGAAGAGACGATAGTAATTAGCGAAGCCCAGGAATCGCTGTATCGCCTTCAAGCCCTCCGGACGGGGCCACTTTAGGACAGCAGAGAGCTTCTCGGGATCCATTCGCAAGCCTGTCTGGGAGATAACATAGCCCAAGAAAGGAAGAGAGGTCTGCTCAAAAAGGCACTTCTCGTATTTAGCATAGAGGTGGTTCTGCCTGAGCCTAAGCAGGACCTGACGAACATCCCTCCGGTGTGTGGGAAGATCCGGAGAGAAGACCAAGATGTCGTCCAGGTATACCACCACGCAGGAGTAAAGAAGGTCACGGAAGATGTCGTTGACCAGTTCTTGGAAGACGGCGGGAGCATTGCAGAGACCGAAGGGCATCACACGGTACTCATAGTGTCCGTCCCGGGTATTAAATGCTGTTTTCCACTCGTCTGCCTGACGGATACGGACCAGGTTATAAGCTCCACGTAGATCCAGTTTGGAGAAGATCCTGGCGCCTTTAAGACGATCAAATAACTCAGAGATGAGCGGAAAGGGGTATTTATTTTTAACCGTGATCAGATTGAGTCCTCTATAGTCAATACAGGGGCGTAGCGAGCCGTCTTTCTTTTTGACAAAGAAGAATCCGGCTCCAGCCGGGGAGGTAGATTTCCGGATAAATCCCCTAGCCAGATTCTCTTCAATGTACTCAGACATGGCCCGGGTCTCGGCTGCAGACAACGGGTAGATACGCCCACGGGGAGGAGTGGTGCCAGGTACCAGGTCGATCGGGCAGTCATATGGCCTATGGGGTGGCAACGTCTCTGCTTCCTTCTTACCGAAGACGTCCGCATAGGGCCAGTAAGGGACCGGGAGACCTGGTAAATTAGCTGGAGTAGGCGGAGGGCGAACTGGGCGGACCGGAACCAGGCAGGTCCTATGGCAGTCTGGACCCCATCGGAGTACTTCACCGGATAGCCAGTTCAATACGGGTTCGTGTGTCTGGAGCCAAGGTAGACCTAGCAACAGGGAGTGAGAAAGTACGGACAACACATGGAATGAGATTTCCTCAGAGTGCAGCATTCCCACCTGCAGGGTTATGGGTTCAGTGACGAGCAGGATGGTCTCCGAGAGAAGTCTTCCATCCACGGAGGCGACTGATAATGGTTCAGCCAGGGACTTGGTGGGAATACGGTATCTCTCTACCAGAGACTGGGAGATGAGGTTTCCAGCAGCTCCAGAATCCAGGTGGGCAAGTTCAAAGTGACGGTTTTCTCCCCAAGCAATAGAGACCGGTAAAGTCAGAGACGAAGAGGGCTTACTTTTGTCTAGGACGACCTCTCCGAGAAGTCCTAGACACTGGCGTTTCCCGACTTCTCCGGGCAGGAACGGATGAAGTGCTCCATACTGCCACAATAGAAACAGCTTCCCTCGGCTCGGCGAGATTCTTGGCGAGATTTGACCATCTTGGTCTGGTCGATCTGCATAGGTTCAGGCGAGGGCGCCCGCGGAGTGACTGATTGAGAGGCAGGTCTCAGGGAAGTAGGAGCAGAGCAAGAAAAGTCTTTCTCCCAGGTAGTCTCTTTGGCACGTTCTTGGAACCGGATGCCAATCCGGGTAGCTAGTGACACCAGGTCATCCAGAGTGGTAGGAATGTCCCGACCAGCTAACTCGTCCTTAATCCGACCGGAAAGACCCTCCCAGAAGACGGACACCAGAGCCTCATTTTCCCAGGCAAGCTCAGAAGCGAGGGTGCGGAACCGTATGGCATATTGGCCCACGGTGAGACTCCCTTGGCGGAGACGTAGCAGTGAGGAGGCAGAAGAGGTTTTCCGTCCAGGTTCATCGAAGACTTTCCGGAAAGCAGCGAGGAAAGACGGCAGGTCGGACACCAGGGGATCCCCTCTCTCCCACAGGGGATTTAGCCATGCCAGTGCCTCCCCAGTAAGATGGGACATGATGAAGGCCACCTTGGCTCGGTCGGAGATGAACTGGTATGCGAATAGCTCAAAGTGCAGGGTGCACTGGTTTATGAAACCCCGAGCTAAAGTAGGTTCGCCGGCAAAGCGTGGAGGTGCCAGAAGCCGAGGTCCATAGTCGGGTACCATGAAGGGACTGGATTGCGGTACCGCAGGAATGGGCACGGCTGGACCAGAGGTAGACATAGACAAGTCACACAATGCGCCTAGACGAGAGTTAACGGACCGTAGATAGGACAGTACCACCTCCTGCTGAGTTTTCTGACGTAAGACTTCCTGGTGCAGATCGGAGATCTGGGGGCCACCGGGTTCCATGGCCCGAGCAAACTGTAACGGGTCTGGGAGGTGGAACCTCTGTGCAACTATACAAGGGGGCAGTCCATGTAAGGAAGCGGGTGGCTCCCAGGGAAGACGGGCAGGTAGTCACGGCAAGTGACAGGGACAGTCTCTGGGTAGAGGGGCAGGTAGTCACGGCAAGTGACAGGGACAGTCTCTGGGTAAAGGGACGGGTACTCACGGCAAGTGACAGGGACAGTCTCTGGGTAAAAGGACGGGTACTCACGGCAAGTGACAGGGACAGTCTCTGGGTAGAAGGACAACAGGCAGGTGGCTGGTGAGCACTCCCAGGTGAGCGGGCGAGAGTCTCTGGACGGGCAGGTGGTCACGGCAAGTGACGGCAGAGCCTCCAGGTAGGCTAGCAGACAGGTAGCAGGTGAGCTCTCCCAGGTGAGCAGGCAAGAGTCTCTGGACAGGCAGCTGGTCACGGCAAGTGACGGCAGAGCCTCCAGGTAGGCTAGCAGACAGGTAGAAGATGAGCGCTCCCAGGTGAGCAGGCGAGAGTCTCTGGACAGGCAGGTGGTCACGGCAAGTGACGGCGGAGCCTCCAGGTAGGCTAGCAGGCAGGTAGCAGATGAGCGCTCCCAGGTGAGCGAGCAGGCTGGTCCATAGACAGACTGACAGGTGTAGGAAAGCAGACCGTCGGACCGCAGGCTTGCAAGCAGGTAAACGGATATCAGGCAGGTATCAAGCAGGAATCAGGCAGGTAACTGGCAGGTAACAGGCAGGAATCCGGCAGGTGACTGGCAGGTAACAAGCAGGAATCTGGCAGGTGACTGGCTGGTAACTGGTAACGGGACCTGAGGGCTGAAGCAGAGTGAAGGCTTTGCAACAACATTGCTCGGGCACCTCCATTTTGGAGGAGGTGCCTTAAATATGGGAGGTCCTCCGGCAATTGGCCGGGGACTCCTTAGGACGGCGCGCGCGGTCCCTTTAAGAGAGGGGGAGCGCGCGCGCGCCCTAAGCACACTGCCGGGGAAGGAGCGCGTGCCGGAAGCAGCGGGGAGAGAAGCCCTGGAGGATGCCGCGCCAGGAGCGGGGAGGTGAGAGGGACGGCGTCTCTGCCTAGTACGGGGCAGAGACGCCGATGCTACAGTATTCAATGAGAATATTTCATTCATTCAGATCTAGGATGTGTTATTTGAGTGTTCCCTTTATTTTTTTGAGCAGGGTATTTGTGTGGGATCATTCTGTAATCTCAAATAATATTTAGCATCTGAAGGAATCCTATGCACTTCTTCTATATAATCCTTTCTATTTCGGATCCCCACCCCCTTTATCTGTTTGGCGTATCACAATATTAGTATTATCTTTTAAAAACTCCAAAGCCTATTTCTCCTGCTTAGAAATATTATTCAAACTTCTTCTTTTTCTAAAATAATGTATGCTTTTATTCATTTTCTTGCAATTATTTTTTGTTTTATCCTGCAAGAAAAATGAATAAAAGCAAAGAGTCCTATGTATTTTTATTCAGATACCTGAGTAAGGCGGTTGTTTCCGCCGAAACGCGTTGTATCCATTTTTTTATATTCGTATGCTTGAGCAATAAATTTTATTTGTGGACAGGAAGTTTTTAAAATCATTACCACGGGGAGCGCGGCCACTATAGAATTGGATTATTTTCTATTGAACCTTTATGCCTGTGGGAATCCGTGGCAGGATACAACACAGGATCAATTCGAGGCGAGCAGCAGACCCGGTCTAAACCCCGAAGCGTGAGGAGGAACCATATGCTTGAAGTTTTTGTGGCAAGAGGTGAGTGCATAAAACTTCATCAAGAGGGCACCAGAGAGTTACATTGGTAACGCGCGGAGATTGGCGCCGCATGTTTGTTTTTTATACATACCCTACAGAGAATCACCTGACTTCATCCATACAGTAATGTCAACCTTATATTCCAGGGTTATAATGTCCGAGGAGGTAAAGAACAGTAAGTCTAAGCAGTTTATGCAATATATGTAAGTGTGGCTGTGAAAGGGAAATACATGGCCATTGTTTCCAGCGTGGTCACAATAATATTCAAGCAAGTCATATTTGTTACAAAAATCAATTGATCTAATGGACCTGCAGAAATCTATGTAAATACGGCAGAAAAAAAACTCCTTTCACACATCTGGAATAGATATTCTAAGTCACAGAAAACGTCTTCAACTAATCCGCCGCTTGTAAATAAACCGCTATGTGTCATTTCCCCCAGCGTGAACGTCAGAATTAGCATCTTGCTCATTTTAACTTACCTTTTGGTTTTCAGCATCAAACCTGTGAACACCAACAGCTTGTGGAGTAATTTCCATAACATCAAAGTAAAAGCCTAAGAAGCAAAAAGAAAATATTAGTATCATAAATAACTGACAGTTAGCGGAAGATATTACATAAATCTGTATTCTCTGTAAGTGTTCCGTACGGCAGCTCTACAGTACCATCTGGTGGCCAAAAGTGGTAAGGCACACTATAAGCGATTGAAATGGCACTATAATAAATATCAGAAACGTTATAGAATAGTGTATGGGGACAACACAAATTCACTTCACTTGTTACAGTTTTACAAAATCAAAGCTTCATATACAGTACATATATGCATGTTAGTCTTCCTTACAACTATATGGGCCACTTCTACAGTATAAAATAGAGTAAAACAGATATCTGAGATGGTCCCCGATTCAAGCTGCAGTATACGGGCATTGTGCAGTATATTTCTGTTACTACCTATATGTCCATTGTTTCCAGGTGGAGTCGATCTCAAAATGTTAGAAAACTCTTCCCAGGAGGCAGATGAGCAGTTGTGTCGGATTTTCTCTCTCATCAGCGAGCCATTTTTAAAACTAGGAAGCAAAGAGAGAACATTACGGCTGGCATAAAGTAGTTTTATACAGTCGCCGTACTACGTAATGAAGTGTTGACCTCGGTTTGGCTTCAGAAACAAAATAAGTTACAAAATTGCATTTGTCTCTAGAGACCAAGAAACCATGGCGGTGCAATTGTGAGATTGAAAGAGTGACAAAAATGATCACATCATGAAAGGTGATCCACTGTAAAGAGATGATTAGAACAGAATTAGAGATGAAATCTCAGGGGATTTATAGGCTTGGTTAATTGGCATTGTGAATCATAGTTATAGGCTGAGTCCCATTTATGTATTTCTCAAAACAAAAGAAAGAACGATTAAAAATAGCCAATAAAGGGACCACAGTGCTCACTCCAGCGCTAAAGTCCCATCTATTTTGTCGCATGGCAAGGATCAAACAATGATGGCATGTCCTATGGATATCAGTGTTGAGATATCGCTTATATTGGAAGCAGGCAATAGTTGATCTGCTATAAATAAATACAATGTAATCCAGCCATGAGAAATTTCAATAACTACAAGGTGCAGCAAAAGTATATAAAAAAAAGTCTAACTTTTTCATTAATGGCAAATTTAATACATAGGAAAGGTTGCACTCTATTGATGCCTCCAGTGAGAAAGAGGTAAAAAACAGTCCTGTTCTTTAACCTGCTTAACGGCAATCTGCCACCAAATTTTTGCTGCCTAATGTGAGAGCAGCATAATGTGGGGGCAGAGACCCTGATTCCAGCAATGCGTCACTTACCCGGCTGCTTGCTGTCAATTTGATAAAAATCACTGTTTTATCACTGGAGAACTCAGAAACCTGCTGCCATGTAGTCCTCCATTTTCATGAATTCTGTATAACCCTGCCCTCACCACTGATTGGCTGCTTTCTGTCTATACACAGTGTACACAGAGAGCTGCCATTCAATGGTGTGAGCGGGCTTATACAGAGCTCAGCATTCAGAGAACTTGTAGACAAAACTGTGATCTTATCAAAACTGCAGCAAACCACCCAATAATAAACTCATCACTGGAATTAGGGTTGGCCCCTACATCATGCTGCTCTCAGTTGGGGTAGCAAAAAAATGGTAAACAGATTTCCTTTAAGGAATGCATGTTAATCACTACTGGTTGGAAAAAATGCTCCACATCCTTTTTTTTTTTAATGATTTTCACTGTTCATGCCCTGGAAGAAGCCTATCCAGGCGAAACTGCAGTTGGGCTGTCTTAGTGGTTTTAAGACCATGTGCACTTTCTTGTATCTGGATAAGCGGCTGTTAAACTCCTCAATAAACCAGATTAAAAATTCCGTATAATTCCTTGTACACATTATTGCACTGTGTAGCCTGCCTCCGACGATAGTGTGAAAGGATGAACAAGCAAGTGGATTGTTTCCCATCACTTACCCACAAGTCACAACAGATGCTGAAAGTGGTCCCCATTCAGGACTATGCACCTTTGGGCACATCGGAGCATGTTGGCAGATACTGCTTGCAGCTCTTCAACAGTGATACTGCGGGCAGTGTTTGTGATATTTTCTTTGAGTTCATCCAGGGTGTGTGGATTGTTGGTGTACACTTTCTATTTTAAATGTCCCCACAAAATCACATGTGGACAAGTCGGGTGAACGTGGTGGCCATAACTCCTTGCTCACAGTTCGCAAGTTGTCCCATCTTGTTGGAAAAAGCCGGCCATTTTATCTTCTGTTGTTAGTTGGTCGCAAAACTGTCCAAATATGTCCAGGTAAACTGTAGTATTCTCAGTTAATTTGAAGAAAATTGGGCCCACTATTCATATTCCTGACACTGCGCACCAAACGCCAATTTTCTGGTTGTGAAGTGGTGTTTCAGGAGTCAAATGGAGACCTTCAGTGGGCTAGTACCTCGTATTCTGGGAATTTATATGACCTGATAAATGGAATCAGGCTTCATCCATCATGAAGTACAGCAATGGGTCCAAATGTCCATTAGCAATCATAGCAACCACATACAATAATTTATGTGTCTAGCCTCGTCGGTATCTTTCAGGTCCGACACATGTTATTCGGTACAGTTTGAGGTTCAGAGATTTCAGCACTCACTGGCATGTTGTTCGCGATACATCTACTTGCTGAATGAGTCTTCAAGCTGATTTTTGGGGGCTTTTCGCAATCCGCTGCTGAATTTTATGCACGACTTTGGCTGTCCTGACCGATGGAGTTCTCGGTTTCTTCATGTTTGCAACAGAGCAGATTTGATGCCATTTCAGAACTATACAATGTTTAGCGGGTGGTTTGGTTCCTGGGTAATTGTCAGGGAAGGTCTCTTGTCTTTCCTTAATCGATCTGCTTCGCACATATCCTTCCACAATCACTATTCGCTGTTCCAGGGAGAACACCATCTTTCTGACACAATGTGCACAGAAGAACGGAACAGAAAGGCAAAATAAAGCTGGAACATAGCACATGGGGCAACACCACGTCGCTATAGAGCTACCTCTAAAGAGAGTGGCACTGATATTGGGGGCGAGCTACTTTTCCATGGGAGACCCTGTATATGTAGATGAAGGGTGAGGAGCCTATTTTCAACTATTGGTGATTGACACTTATTCTTGGATAAGGAGGAAGAGCAAGACTTCTATACCCTCTTCTCATCAGACACACCAGTAGAGCCCAGATGATGTCTTATGAAGGAATATCCTGAAATAAACTGCATTCAGGCAGATGCTACATAACATTACTCTGCATAGCAAAAACCTGCTGACTGATTCCCTTTAAATATTTTGCTTAGATGCAAAACTGTAAATTCAAGGGAGTTCCATATGCAATTACAATCAATTATCTCACCAAAGTAAAGCCATATAGTCTTGAGATTGTACAGGATTGATGAATATGTGCCCCTCCAAAGCAGGAGTAGGCTCTTTTATCCAGAGGAATAGAGTGTCACTGGTGCCTAGGCTGACCTGTCAAATCAAAAAGAATAGACTGTATATCAATGATCAAAGAAGTGGAAGACGATCCTGTAGAACATACACCCATATATATATAGGTATTATAGAAGAGAACAGATAAGATGGTATACAGCAGGGACACAGCTATGGAGAACTGGTGGGGCCTGTGCTGTGTGTGCTAAAGGAAATAGTCATACACAATCTGACACGGTTAAAGGGAATCTGTCAGCAGGTTTTTACTATGTAATCTGAAGACAGCATGATGTAGGAATTGAAACACAGATTTCAGTGATGCCTCTCTTATCAAGCTCCGTGGTTTTGTTTGCCTGCAATGATTGTTTTAGCACCAGGAGATTATCGTTTCTGGGACACAGCAGTGAGTGCATGCTAGTCAGACACGCCCCCTCCTTTGTTAGGCAGCTCACAGTCTATGGACTGATGGCTCACTGACAGCCTGGTGTGGGCGGGGTCAGCTTTCTCAGCTTTGCTTCATTCTAAATCTAAAAACTGATCATGTCAGAACGGCTGCACCCAGCAATCTAAGTGATACATCGTTGGATTCAGCTTCTCTTTGCCTACATTATGCTGCTTTCAGATGACAGATTCCCTTTAATAAATATTGGTTAGGTTCAGTCTATCAGATAATGTAGAAAGCAATTTTTTTGTAAATGGGAATGGCTATTTTTTTAAATGGTAATAATTTATTCTGACATTTCCAGGAGGAATAACAGAGGAATAGCACAATGCAAAGTTCTAAGAAAAGATGCTACACACGTATTATTTAATGGAAAATGAAGGTATTTACTAAAATGTATAATGTCAGGAGACAGGAGACCTGACGGTCCTGTTTACGCCACCACCTTTAATCACATAGTAATATCCATAATAGTATCATCTGATTTGCCACATGCAATTTGGATAGAAATAAATATCTTTCAAGGTTTATAAGGGCTGTCCATGAAATGATGACATGAACCTCAAACTCTAGCAGAGAAACAGTTAACCCCTGTAACCTGCATGTACAGAATGAGGAGTTGGATAATGCATCATTATATTTTTCTGTTCTTGCAAATATTCCAGCATTCATAATATTGAATCTCATTAAAAAGTCAATATCTATAACCTCTGGCCATAATGACATTTCCATCAGGCTATAAAATGTACACGGCTGCAAAGAAACACGAGAAAGAGAATCATCTGCGCAAAAAGGAGAAGAAAAATATATGTGGAGGCTGGTGGCATATTGTGAGGGCTCAAGGGCTGAGGTCACTATTATGTCCAAGTCTATTAAATACTGGTGTCATTATAGGTGGAAAACATGTTTCCATGGACGCTACTGGATTATTATTACATCAGAATTACACCCTTTACTTCCAACTGTCTATTCTAAAAAAAAACTATGAAATTAATAAATTCTTGGAAGTTATAACTCAAAAGTTGAATCATCTCTCATCTAAAAAGTTGTATAGTGTTGTTTGTATAATTGTACTTCTTTTTTAACCCCTAAAATAAATAGGATCTTTACTAGCAAACATTTTTTACGCATTTGCTGATTAAAAGTTTTTTTGTGATGAATAGTTCTTTACGTCACTCATCTAAATACTATCCAAGCTGCCTCCCTGTGTCAGAGCAATATTTCTAAACTCCAGTCCTTAAGTTTCCCCAATAGGTCATGATTTGGGGATATCCCATAGAGTATACATGTCAAACTCTGGCCTGTGGGGTGGTTTTATTTGGCTCGCGACACCAGAGTCACCACCACTATGTGGGGCCCATTATACTGTATGGAGGACTATGTGGGGCCCATTATACTGTATGGAGGACTATGTGGGGCCCATTATACTGTATGGAGGACTATGTGGGGCCCATTCTACTATATGGAGGACTATGTGGGGCCCATTATACTGTATGGAGGACTATGTGGGGCCCATTATACTGTATGGAGGACTATGTGGGGCCCATTATTCTGCATGGGGGACTATGTGGGGCCCATTATACTATATGGAGGAATATGTGGGGCCCATTATACTATATGGAGGAATATGTGGGGCCCATTATACTGTATGGAGGACTATGTGGGGCCCATTATACTGTATGGAGGACTATGTGGGGCCTATTATTCAGTATGGAGGACTATGTGGGGCCCATTATTCTGTTTGGAGGACTATGTGGAGCCCATTATTCTGTATAGAGGACTGTGTGGGGCCCACTATACTGTATGGAGGACTATGTGGGGCCCATTATACTGTATGTGTGACGCTCACAGCCCTGCCCTGGGAAGATGGGGGTACTCGGAGCCGGGTCAGATGTTGAGGGGATGCAGCCGTGGCCTGGACCCGTTCCGTGCCCAGGGCCGTCACATTAAAAAGGATGTTAGGGCATTCAGGCTTGAGTGGTTTTAACGACTACGCCACCTGCGGTGTCTGGTGATGAGCCACCAGCGCTGCTAGCAGTCCTCTGAGGCCGGGTGTTGTGGCAGCTTGCGATGGTATAACTCCCCACAGGCGGAGCTGTGCCTCAGGGCAGATGGGACAGGAGGATGGGGGGAGTAGTCCTGGTCACCTAGGCGCAGTGTGGTACAGTGTGTAATAAAGAGTCCGGAGGCCATAGGGATAGTCTTCCAGGGTTTTTTTACTCACAGTTCTTTTAGCTCAGCCGCAAGGCTTCTCCCTGCTCCTCATGGATCACTGCGGCCACCAGGGATGAGGGCTCAGCGCACCCAGGTGCTTCAGGTGCCTGGATCAGGACCCTCAGAGTGTTCCTAACAGTCCCCTTTGAACCTCTCCTGTCCGTGTGTGTGCAAAGGCTGGGTCTCCCTCTGGACTATGTACATATATAGGGTAAGGCGGCAATTCCGTTCCGCCCGTCACCCGACGGGATCCACTGTAGCCTACCGGGCTTCTCTGACAGAGACATGAAGTGGCAAAGTCAGATGTCGGGGGCCGGTACCCCTCTTGCAGCAGGAGTCCCTCTGGCAGGGCCAGAATGGAGAGTACAGGTGGCGTACGCCGCTCCGTCCGTGCTCCCTGGGATCCTTTTGCTTGTGGAGCTGTCACTATAGCTCCCGACCTTCTTAAGCAAGGGAACTTGACCAGGATAGAGACACTGTTAACTCATACCCGCTCCTCGTGTCAAGGTCAGAGCACGAGGACCGTGCATCTTCAGCACACTGCAGGCTCCTACACAAAGCCACTGTCAGCTGCAAAGACCACAATCAAAGAACGGAGCCAAGAACCTTGTACTTAAGATGGCTGGCCATTATATCTAAAACTATGTGTGCAAACTAGAAGTGTGTTCTACACCCTCCACCCACTACATGGTTCCCCTAACTTTTGGTTCCCCCCACTCGTGATCCTGCTGAGGCAGCACTATGGTGCATACTTGCCCCCCATAGGTCAGGAGTGTGTAGTGTTGGATGCAAGACAGGGTCCTGATTAGTACACCTTCCTTACCTGGGTGAGGAAACACTACACCTGCTGACAGGCTGCAGTATCCCCCCTTGTGGCGACCGAACCCTCAGGGGCACCACATTCCCCCCTGGTAAAACACAGCACGTCCACGGGCTGCAAAGAAAGTAAAGCCTGGTAAAGACATTTTCATAGAAACATAACAATCTTCCCTTTATGGGAGGCAAGGACACTTGAACGTTGCATAACAATATAAAGTGCAAAAAGTACAAAAGTATAAAAGCATAAAATTTAGATAAGAGACATTTGACAGGGGCAGCAGACTGTTTAAAGTGAGGTAGAAGAGGCAGTTCAGTAGCAAGAGGGACCTGTCCTAAACCCTCTACGTGGGCCCTGGGGTGGCTGCAGGGCATAAAGATCCGGTGTTGGACCTCCACAAGAGCCACTCCAGACAGGTTTTGCTTCTGAGGTCTGAGGTAGAAGAAGAGGCACGGTTTTGCATAAAACCAATAGGAAGCACCTAAATAGATGCATAACTTTTTACAAAGAAAGTCTGCCGCCTGCCATAGTCCACAGGGACCAATGTCTCTAGAAGTAGGGGTAAAACATATAAACACAACAATTAAACTTTCAAACTTTTAAACTGCAACAGCAGCCGGGGGCTGCTCAGTCCATGGGTTCCCGCCGAGGAAAGGGCTCATTCCTCCCGACAGAGGCTAGCCGGTCCTCAGCAGCGGAGCGCGCAGGGGCCTCGCTCCTGGACACTTTATGGATATCCAGGGCGTACCAGCCTCGCTCTCCACGGTGACGGGTGAAAGTCACTATATCACTCGGGGTGAGGTTCCGGCCAGGGTGTCCCTTCTTGAGCTGGGGCTCGACATCTCGCCGATTGAAGAAGACGTCCCGCTCCAGCCCGGGACTCCTTATGAAGCCCCATCCCGCCTCACGGTGGAAGCGGACCACCTGCCCTTCTTCACGGGGGCTTGGGTTGGACGCCTCCTTCTGGCGAGCCCGGGACTTGGCAGCTTTGGCCCGCACTTGAAGCTGCTCACAGCGAAGCTCCCGTTCCTGCTGCTCCCGACTCAGGTGCTGGATTTGCTGGGAGCAATACTCGCTCCTCCTCTGAGCTTCAGCTCGGGTCTCCCGGGGGAAGCCAATTAAGTTGCCCCCCTGGTTTTCCCAGGCCCACTCTTCTGCCGCCGGGCAGGTAATGGAGGGGGCCGGAAGCGGCATTAGGGGTTGCTGCAGCAGGCCCGAGTATGCGGACTAGTCCGGGTTGGGGCCCGTGGACCCCAATGCAGAACCGGGTTCCTCCGGACCGGGAGGTGAGAGACCACGGAGGTCTCCGGTCATGGCGGAAGGTTGGAGCTGGGCGGAGAAGGCTCTCTCCCAGGATACCGCACCTGGGAACTAGCACTCGGACAAGAGGTCCAGGAGGGGCTCGGCCTGTTCCGCGGCCGGGGTAAGGGCTTCCGACTCACCCGATGCTAGGCCGCAGGCGCCCTCCAGGCACTCTTCCTCCTGGGCCGCCGTCGCTTGGCGAAGGGACTCACTTCCCCGCCGTTGCTCCTCCCGATGCCGCAGGGCCTTCTCCATTTGCTTCCTGGCCAGGTTACCCGGTCCATAGCTACGGACCGCAGGGGCTCTCAGGTAGGGAGGGGGTCTGGCTCCGTCTCCGCTGGCATCCATCGTCGCTGCTCGTGGTGACGATGCTGGAACTCGCACAACAATGGCTGCACCTCTTCGTCTCCACCTCCTTTTTGGGGCGGCTCCTGGGCTGAAGGCCGACAGGCACTCCCTCGGACGTCCCCTCCGGGGTGATGGACACTACCCCGTGGACAGTCTCTAATGGAGGGGGCGGTCTGTTCTTTTGGCGCCATTGGGGAGCCAGGCCCACGATGGGAGGTGCTGAAGCGCTGTCCTTTCTGCACATTATGGCGTCCGTTCTTCTTGGGCGGGCGCCATTTTAACTGAAAGACGACAGTCTGTGGAAAAAGGCGCGCAGTACCCGGTAGCAATGGGCAATCTTCTCCGTTGCTGCGGGCACGAGATCCTGCCGACTACGCCAGTGATGTGACGCTCACAGCCCTGCCCTGGGAAGATGGGGGTACTTGGAGCCGGGTCAGATGTTGAGGGGATGCAGCCGTGGCCTGGACCCGTTCCGTGCCCAGGGCCGTCACATTAAAAAGGAAGTTAGGGCATTCAGGCTTGAGTGGTTTTAGCGACTACGCCACCTGCGGTGTCTGGTGATGAGCCACCAGCGCTGCTAGCAGTCCTCTGAGGCCGGGTGTTGTGGCAGCTTGCGATGGTATAACTCCCCACAGGCGGAGCTGTGCCTCAGGGCAGATGGGACAGGAGGATGGGGGGAGTAGTCCTGGTCACCTAGGCGCAGTGTGGTACAGTGTGTAATAAAGAGTCCGGAGGCCATAGGGATAGTCTTCCAGGGTTTTTTTACTCACAGTTCTTTTAGCTCAGCCGCAAGGCTTCTCCCTGCTCCTCATGGATCACTGCGGCCACCAGGGATGAGGGCTCAGCGCACCCAGGTGCTTCAGGTGCCTGGATCAGGACCCTCAGAGTGTTCCTAACAGTCCCCTTTGAACCTCTCCTGTCCGTGTGTGTGCAAAGGCTGGGTCTCCCTCTGGACTATGTACATATATAGGGTAAGGCGGCAATTCCGTTCCGCCCGTCACCCGACGGGATCCACTGTAGCCTACCGGGCTTCTCTGACAGAGACATGAAGTGGCAAAGTCAGATGTCGGGGGCCGGTACCCCTCTTGCAGCAGGAGTCCCTCTGGCAGGGCCAGAATGGAGAGTACAGGTGGCGTACGCCGCTCCGTCCGTGCTCCCTGGGATCCTTTTGCTTGTGGAGCTGTCACTATAGCTCCCGACCTTCTTACGCAAGGGAACTTGACCGGGATAGAGACACTGTTAACTCATACCCGCTCCTCGTGTCAAGGTCAGAGCACGAGGACCGGGCATCTTCAGCACACTGCAGGCTCCTACACAAGGCCACTGTCAGCTGCAAAGACCACAATCAAAGAACGGAGCCAAGAACCTTGTACTTAAGATGGCTGGCCATTATATCTAAAACTATGTGTGCAAACTAAAAGTGTGTTCTACACCCTCCACCCACTACATGGTTCCCCTAACTTTTGGTTCCCCCCACTCGTGATCCAGCTGAGGCAGCACTATGGTGCATACTTGCCCCCCATAGGTCAGGAGTGTGTAGTGTTGGATGCAAGACAGGGTCCTGATTAGTACACCTTCCTTACCTGGGTGAGGAAACACTACACCTGCTGACAGGCTGCAGTATCCCCCCTTGTGGCGACCGAACCCTCAGGGGCGCCACATATGGAGGACTATGTGGGGTCATTATTCTGTATGGAGGACTATGTAGGGACCATTATTATGTATGGAGGACTATGAGGGGCCATTATTCTGTATGGAGAACTATGTGGGCCCATTATTCTGTATGGAGGACTATATGGGCCTATTATTCTGTATGGAGGACTATGTGGGACCATTATTCTGCATAGAGGACTATGTGGTGCCCATAATACTGTATGTAGGGCTATGTGGGGCCCATTATTCTGTATGGATGACTATGTGGGGCCTATTATTCTGTATGGAGGACTATGTTGGGACCATTATTCTGCATAGAGGACTATGTGGTGCCCATAATAATGTATGTAGGGATATGTGGGGCCCATTGTACTGTATGGAGGACTATGTGGGACAAATTATTCTGTATGGAGAACTATGTGGGTCCATTATTCTGTATGGAGGACTATGTGGGGCCCATTATTCTGCATAGAGGACTATGTGGCGCCCATAATACTGTATGTATGGCTATGTGGGTCCCATTATTTTGCATGGAGGGCTATGCGGGGCCCATTATTCTGTATGGAGGACTATGTTGGGCCCATTATTCTGCATGGAGGACTATGTGAGGCCCAATATTCTGTAAGGAGAGCTGTGTAGTGCCCATAATACTGTATGGAGGACTATGTGGGGCCCATTATTCTGTATGGAGGGCTATGTAAGGCCCATTATTCTATATGGAGGCCTATGTGGGGCCATTATTCTGTATGGAAGACTATGTGGTGCCCATAATACTGTATGGAGAACTATGTGGGGCCCATTATTCTGTATGAAGGACTTTGTGGGGCCCATTACACTGCATACTGGTTGGCCCGCGACTTTGTCCAAGTTTTTAATTTTGGCCCTCTGTGTGTTGGAGTTTGACATCCCTGCGATAGAGAGAATGAGAGATCTTCTTAATGCCTGATCAGTAATTATAGAAGATGTGCAATATTTAAGAAATCCTACAAACATTCCCTGTTGATAAAGTATTGAGGACTGGAGTTGAGAAAGAATGTACTTCATTACTATAAAAAGGTCACACTTGCTGGCGGAACTTTGGCCCTGATGTAAAAACTGCAACAAGATCCCCTCCTCATTATAAAGCAGCTTGTTATGGTAGAGTAGCAGCTCATTCTGGAAAATAAGTAACAAACTAAAAACTGCAATTGACCCTGCCAATTCCTGTACAGACTACAGATCCTGACCAGCAGTCCCTCAAGGTTCCTCCGTGAGCCGAGATAGCCCTAACCACAGACTAGAAGATGGCAGCTCAGACCTATGCTGCCTGAAAGACAGCAGTGCTTCACGTTCCTCCTAAAGGACCGGAGGGCAGGGCAGAGTGTAAATTACCTACAAAAGGGAAAGTGTGCTGAAAAAAAGAAAGATCTCAGAGTGATTAAAATAAAGTATAAAGTACATATAGTTAGAAAATATGCCGTCTTCTTCCTAAAAAGAAACAGAAGCTAGGTGCAGAGTAAAGAACAGAAACAGCAAAAAGATAAACCCTTGTTGGAATTTCACTGACTGGCTTTAAGCTACAGTAGAATGGCTGAATATCCACAAGAAAAGATCACCAGCAGGAATGCCAGCAAGGGGACATAATATAAAGCCGCACCCGAAAGGTGATAGAGCAGACAAATGAAGACATCTGTGTTATGCTAAACAGACTGCAGCCAGGATAACAGAACCTAAACACCCGGAGAAAAGGTGTATCTGATGAGGCTCGGCAGACAGAGAAGCTGACCACAAAACACTGGCTCAAGGGTTCAAACCCAGAAGCATAACACAGCTACACTTAGGGTCCACCAGGACACGTATTGTTATATCTCACATTCAATTTTTAAATAAAAAAGGTTTTTTTGAACGTTGGTCATGCCAAAATTAATTCTAAAAATACTCTTCACAACTGCTTGACGCATGCTTTATTCTAACGTGGAAAAAAATAACTTGGGGGAAATTTGACATAAAAATTAAATGAAAGCAAAGAAAAACTACATATATACAAAATCAGCCCCAAATAACACACAAAAGCCTGCAATTTTTTAACACTTTTTTTTACTTGGATTCGCCGAAAAACTATGTGAACATACGGTTGTGCAGTTTTGGAATGAAAGTCTGCAGTCACTGTATGTAATAGCAGACTTGTGAATCCTCCCAGCACAAACAGGGAGCGCTATCTGGATTCTCCGGTGCCATCACCATAGGATAGGAACCAACCCACCCTAAAAGGAACATTTTCTCTTCTGGTCCCAAGTGTCGATAAGACTGGATCAACATTCAATACTCTATAAAGCCCTTTCATTCTGAAAATCATTGATGATCTGAGGCCACAGACTTTCACACATTTATCTATGATATTAGGAGAAAACTTTTACTGGATTTTGCCATTAAGTAAATATTTTCTTTTTCACGTAGGTGCTATACTGGCTACACAAATGATAAAAAAGCTGGCCAGGCATCGGCTAAAGATGTGTATGTGGTGGCCTCCTTAGCCTAAGAAGTGAATATTGTATATTAAAGGGTTTTGTAGGAATAAGAAAAAAAAAGAAATAACTAAAGAAAATGTCATTATAAATTAATTTCTAAAGATCTTTAACTAGCAAATTACCTCTCTAAACAAAGTGTGATCAGTGAAATACTTTAAAATGACTGAAATCTGCTGTTGTGACCTGTAGATAGTTTGATAGCACATGGTACAATGAACTCCAGGTCACAGCAGCGGAGCCTCCTACTGCACATGCTCACAGGCACCAATCCTATTAATGTCTCCTACTGCACATGCTCACAGGCACCGATCCTATTAACGTCTCCTACTGCACATGCTCACAGGCACCGATCCTATTAACGTCTCCTACTGCACATGCTCACAGGCACCGATCCTATTAACGTCTCCTACTGCACATGCTCACAGGCACCGATCCTATTAACGCCTCCTACTGCACATGCTCACAGGCACCGATCCTATTAACATCTCCTACTGCACATGCTCACAGGCATCGATCCTATTAATATTCTAGGACAGGTCTCTGACAGTCTAACAAAGCAGAGGCCATTAAAATGTACTGCACTGACTACCTTCCTGGATAAAACAAGCATAATTGCTAATAAATGTTATTTAGTAATTTATTTATAATGACATTTCCTTTAGTTATTTTTTTTCTACTCCCGGAGTACCTCTTTAATAAGTGACATACTTTATTCCAACAGGAAGTAAGAGGGAGTCTGGTGGTGGTTTTCTGTTGTTTATGGGAGAAATAACTTTCAGCCATGACCTCCTCTCTGTGTATTTTGAAGTTTTCAGCTTATTGTTCTATGACAACCAAAAAGTATGAAAATTGGAAACGTGCACACATTAGTAGCTGGCAATGCACTTACTGCAATATCCCCTTCCTCTAGTCTCATTCCGGCCAGAGATGCTGTAAAGAGCACAGAGTGTTAGTGCAATAGTGCGACCACTAGATGCATATTAATTCAGTGAGCAATAACTGCAGCTTTCATATTCACAAAAACATGGCTTTATGGATCTAACCCAATAAGGGAACATTTTCTTCCTAAACGTGGTAGTGACGGGCAATTCTGACTCAAAGATAAGACGAAGGCTTTATCTGTTTTGCTGCTTTCTTGTCCTATGATGCGGCGGACAGATTTCAGGATGTAGCACTGGGACCATATTCCCATTATTTGGCACAGGACTGTTCAGTTTTAAATAGAACCCGTCCTCCCGATTTTGCATGTTAAAGTAAAGACATGGCCAAAACGGAGCATCCTGGGAGTTCTTTAATCTGCATTTGAAGTTTGGGTGTAATAAGCTTTTGATGCATAGGGGCATGAATGTGGGTAGGGTCCTTGGCTCTGCCCAGGCCTCTATGCCTGCCTCTAGTGTATGCATCTACCTCCTTTTTCAATGTTTGCAGCGGCGCCATCTTGGCCACGGGTGGCTCTTGAGCAGATTCATCTGCCAGCAGTCTTCAGTAAAATGACGCCGGTGGCGCAGCATGTGCAGACTGACCTCCCAGTGGCCTTCAGTAAAATGGTGTCGGTGGCGCAGCATGTGCAGACTGACCTTACAGCGGCCTTCAGTAAAATGATACCGGTGGCGGAATGCCACGCAAGGTGTAGGAAAGAGTAAGTGCAACACAAAGGGAAGGGGGAAAAGGGGACCCAGACTCTAGGGAAAGGGGGTAGTGGAGACCTCCTAGGCTGACCTTATATCACCCTGTCTGCCCTAAACGTCCCTATATTGGTTAAGCACTAATCGCCGCACAGGAACCTCACCCTGTCTTTCCCTGGCATTTGGCCCTGGCTAGGGAAGGGAGGGGATGAGCGCTAGTCGATCCCCACTGAAAACTAAAGACAACAAGGGGGAACAAACAAGGGAAGAGAGCTTAGCTTTAGTCTATTTTAGAGGGCTGAACACATGTCCTCTTAGCACCAGAGAGGAAGAAGTACTGCACTTGCCTCAAGCCTTTACAGGGGGTCATGTGAGTATCGCGGGCCCCACCCTCTAGCAAACAGCAGGTATTTATACACCCTGGCCAGGGTGTTAATTAGCGGGAGGAAGGTAGCTGCTTTGTCCTAGAGAGACAGCTTCTAAGAAGGTATCTGTAATGCCAAACGAAGAGATCTCCTGCAACCAACTGCAGGGCGACTGTCGGTCACTTCTGACACACCCGTCACATGGTGCATGTGCAGACTGACCTCCCAGCAGCTTTCAGTAAAATAATACCGGTGGTGGTGTACGCACAGACTGACCTCCCAGCGGTTTTCAGTAAAATGGCACCGATGGCGCAGCATGTGCAGACTGATCTCCCGGCTGTCTTCATTAAGATGGTGCCGGTGGCGGTGCACGTGCAGACTGACCTCCCAGCAGGTTTCAGTAAAATAGTTCCGGTGGCACAGCATGTGTAGACTGACCTGACGGTCTTCAGTAAAATGGTGGTCAATGGTGAACTGAGATCTAAATCTGTGCATGTGCCGCCACCGGAACTATTTTACTGAAGACTGAAGGGAGATGAATCTGCACAACCCCCACCCGTGGCGAGGATGGTGCAGCGTAAACTTTAAAAAAGGAGGCAGATACAGACACCAGAGGCAAGCAGAGGGGCTGGAGAAAGCCAAAGACACTACCACCTCTATGCACCGAAAGGTTATTACACCCAAACTTCAAATGCTGATTAAAGAACAACCAGGAGGCGGATTTCTTCACTAAAGGCATATATTGAATCTGTATATCAGTGTCTTTATGGCCATGCATTTACTTTAACACGCTAAATAGTAATGGCAGGTTCTCTTTTAGGGCAGGTGGCATTTTTTTCATGGTAGCATCCCATTACCCTCATTAGAGAAAAATTATAGATGCGATTTTCCTTTGATTCTTGCATTGTATGGCCTTTTCAGGCTGGGGTTAAATGGCAAATTTGGTTTCTACACAGGAAGCTCACTCAAAGATTGTTGTATGCCGCTGCTACATCACAGCATAATGCAGGTGAATAGGGTCACATTAAGATCTGCAAAGTACCAAGACCGCAACATGGAAGTCACAAAAAGTCACAAGCAGTTTGTGAAATGCTTAAATCTGCAGTATTTTGCCGGCTGCAACACAACCCCAGTCCCCTGCGTTATACTGCAATGTAGTAGCGGCACAGAGCAATCTCTGATCAGTCAACCTGGGTCACAGATAAAGTCACTGTGTAGCCCCCGCCTAATACAGTAATGGTGCCATAACTCAAAATCTGAACATGGCCTTAAAGTGATATAAGAATGTACATACCTGGATTATCGCCAGTGAATGCAATAACTCTACAGAGAGCACTAAATCCATAGCGTTGGACGTAGTACAAAGACACATTTCCCTGAAGAAGGAAAGGTAAAAATGAAAAGATGTATTGATCTTAAAACTATAATCAACAGGCAACATATGTCGCAAACATTACATTGAAACTTATCACATTACACACAAAGAAGCAGCAAACCTATGTGCCATGTTAAATTATGTGTGCTACATCTCTTATAGCTCCCATCACTCTGTGCCCTTGGTAGACGTGCACTTTTCCAACATGACAATGATACAAAACACACATCTAAGGCCACTGTTGTATTTCTGAAGAAGAACAGGGTGAAAGTGATTCTGTGGCCAAGTGTCTCCTGATCTGAACCCAATCAAACACCTATGGGGAATTCTGAAGAGAAAAGTTGAGCATCACTGTCCATCCAGTATCCAGGCTCTAAAAGAGCTCATTCTTGAAGAATGGAAAAAGACAGATGTTATAGTATGTCGTCAACTTGTTGACTTCATGCCTAGAAGACTTGGTCCTGTCCTTAAAAATCATGGAGGTCATGCAAAATACTAGATTCAGTAGTTTTTCATGTGGGGTGCATTCATTTTTGCATCAACTAATCTGAGTAAAACTGAAGAGTTTACTTTCATGCTATGGGTTAAAAACAATGTTTTTTGAAACTCAGTCTTGTCAAATTTTTGGAAATTTTGTATTCAGTGAGATATTGATTACATTCTTGCTTTTTTAAATGGGGTGTACTTTATGCTGAGAACTGTAGGTCTTTATATAAGCTGTGATAGAGAATGAAAAGAAATGGTTGCAATGATGGACACAACCATTAAAGAATATCTTACTCTCTCCCACAGATATACTTATTGTTTGCCTTGTTTTCTCTGGTGTCAGCAGTTGAATAGCCATTTGCCTTTCATTATTGTCTATTATTTTACTGACAATTGGAAGTAGACACTGATGTGCATTCACAACCACTGAGTAGATCAATTACAGTTAATATGGAGCGGACACAAATCTGCTTAGGTGCCAGATTTCCAGGACTTTACAAAAAAAACAGATCAAGAGACTACTAATGGCCCCATACACATAAAACTAAAGTCAACCAACATTGCCAGAATCAGCCGACAGTCTAATGTGTATGAGGCCCTCCTGACCAGGGGCGTACTGGCCTACCGGAGGATCGGGAAACCCCCGGTGGGCCCAGAGTCCCGATGCCCACGACCCCAAGCCCCGCCCCCTACACCCCCTGGGCCCTGTACAGAGAACAGAGGGCCCTCCCGGTTCGCTAATCATATCTGCAGCACTGCCAATATGATTAGTGATGGGCCCTCTGCAGCAGCAAAGCAGGGAGAGCAGGGAGAGTGCCCCTCTGCCTCCTCTGCGCAGTGCGACACTGCCGGCGCGTGCGCAGGAGGTCAGTCTCAGGGTGATGACGTCATCGCCCTGGGACTGCTTCCTGTGGAAGCTGTGGAGTACGTTGCTCCAGGCAACGGCTGCAGACCTGCATCTCATCTCGACGCGTGAGTATGAAAAGCAGGGATCGGGGGGTGACTTGGAGGACCCCTGGCCGAGGCTGGCAGTAGATACTACAGGGCAATGGGCATGATTATCATCATGCCCATTGCCTAGCATGTCCTGCTGCCAGCCTCTGGTTACTGGTACTATGCCTAGCAGCATGTACTACCACCAGGGGCTGGCAGGACATGCTGGGTGGGCATGATAGTACCAAAGAGGCTGGCAGGACATACTAGGCATGAATCATGCCTGCCTAGTATGTCTTGCCAGCCTCTGTGGTACTATCCTGCCCACCCGGCATGTTCTGCCAGCCACTGGTGGTGTGGTAGTCAGGGCCGGCGTCAGCACCCGGGCAAGTGCCGGGGCCCTGAGCAGGCGGGGGGCCCACTCGCCGTCAGGCTCCCCGCCGGGCTATGGGTGGAGAAGAGCGGTGCCAGCGCCCACCCTTCTCCCCCGCTTGCTCAGGGCCCCGACAGCCGGATACTTACCTCTCCTCGTGCCTCCGCAGATCCGCTGTCTTCCTGCTGTGCACTCCCTGTGACGTCTCAGGTCAGAGGGTGCTGTGACGTATTTACACCGCGCCCTCCCCTGAGCCGTCACAGGCAGCGCAGAGCGGGAAGACGCCGGCGACGCTGGAGTACAGACCTGAGCAGGGGCAGCAGGTGAGGAGGAGGGAGGTGAGTATTTGATTTTTTTTTTTTTTAATGTATGGAGGCATGGGGCATTATATGGGAAGTGACAGCCTGCATGGGGCATTATATGGGGGGGTAACAGCCTGCATGGGGCATTATATGGGGGAGGTGACATCCTGCAAGGGGCATTATATGGGGGAGGTGACATCCTGCATGGGGCATTATATGGTGGGGTGACATCCTGCATGGGGCATTTTAAAGAGGGGGTGACCTCTTGCATTGGCCATTTTAAAGAGGGGGGGTGACATACTGCATTGGGCATTTTAAAGAGAGGGGGGTGACATCCTGCATTGGGCATTTTAAAGAGAGGGGGGTGACATCCTGCATTGGGCATTATAAAGAGGGGGGGTGACATCCTGCATTGGGCATTATAAAGAGGGGGGTGACATCCTGCATTGGGCATTTTAAAGAGAGGGGGGTGATATCCTGCATGGGGCATTATAAAGAGAGGGGGGTGACATCCTGCATGGGGTATTATATGGGGGATGGAAGGGACATCCTGCATGGGCATTATATGGGGGGGAAGTGACATCCTGCATGGGGCATTATATGGGGGGAAGTGAAATCCTGCATCGGGCATTATATGGGGGGGAAGTGACATCCTGCATGGGGCATTATATGGGGGGGGAATGGGACATCCTGCATGGGGCATTATATGGGGGAAGTGACATCCTACATGGGGCATTATATGGGGGGGGACAACCTACATGGGGCATTATAAGGGGGGGGTGACATCCTGCATGGGGCATTATAAGGGGGGGTGCCATCCTGCATGGGGCATTATATGGGGGGGTGACATCCTGCATGGGGCATTATATGGGGGGGAAGGGACATCCTACATGGGGCATTATAAGGGGGGGTGACATCCTGCATGGGGCATTATATGGGGGGGAAAAGTGACATCCTGCATGGGGCATTATATAGGGGGGGGGGTGGCATCCTGCATGGGGCATTATATGTGGGGGGGGAGTGATATCCTGCATGGGGCATTATATGGGGGGAGTGACATCTTGCATGGGGCATTATATGAGGGGTGACATTCTGCATGGGGCATTATATGGGGGGGAAAGGGACATCCTGCATAGGGCATTATATGGGAGGGAAGTGGCATCCTCCAAGGGGAATTATATGGGGGATGACATCCTGCATGGGGCATTATAAGGGGGAACAGCCTGCATGGGGCATTATAAGGGGGGGGGCAGCCTACAAACAGCATTATGTGGGGGGAACAGCCTGCATGGAGCTTTATATGGGGGCCAGTATCCTGTATGGAGCATTTTATGGGGGCCAGTATACTGTGGGGAGCGTTATATGGGGGCCAGTATCCTGTATGGAGCCTTATATGGGGACCAGTATCCTGTATGGAACATTTTTTGGGGGGCCAGTATACTGTGTGGAGCGATTCGCCGGTTTCTGAGCTATTGTAGAATTTACAATAGATATCACTCATGTAATGTAAGAAGTGAAATCTTTGCATTGTACTATACTTCTATTTCTCTGCAGTATCTGTGCATCATGAATCGTGGTATGTGTTAAAAGGGGCCCACTGAGACTCTTTCGCCCGGGGCCCAGAAAAAACTGGAGCCGGCCCTTTGTAGTACTATCAGCTAGTACTACTACCACCAGTAGCTGGCTGGCAGGACATGCCGGGTGGGCATGATAGTACCACAGAGGCTGGCAAGACATACAAGGCATGAATCATGCCTAGTATGTCCTGCCAGCCTCTGTGGTACTATCATGCCGGCGGCTGGAGGCCAGCTGATCACTTCTCTGACAACTGTGTTCTAGTGTCATTCTGTGCCTGCTCATCTCTGTCAGCAGGCATATTTGTCTGATGGCAAAGATGTAGCAGAGCTGGAGACAGAAGATTCGTGGATTACGTCAGAGCAAGGATTTTGTTTTTTATTAAAGATGGAGTCCCTACATGTGTTTTGTGTTTTATTTTTATTAAAAAAAATTTCTGTGTTGTGTTTTTTTTTCTGTTTACTAGAAATTCATGGTGGCCATGTCTAGTTTGGCGTGACGCCATGAATTTCAGGCTTAGTGCCAGCTGATAATACAAAGCTGGTACTAACCCCATTATTGCCCAGCGTGCCACCCCCCACCAGGGCTGCGGGCTGCCGTTTTCAGCGTGGGGGGCCCAGAATGCTTGGGCCTTACCATGCTGCGAATCCCAGCCCCCAGCTGCGACTGGCGATCAAAATATGGCGGGAGCCCACATGTTTTTTTTTTGTTAGTTTTTTAAATAATTAGAAAAAAAACATTGGGCTTTCCTGACTTTTGAGGTAAAACCAGGCAGCTGGAGGTGGCAGCCCATAGCTGTCTGCTTTATCTGCGCTGAGAATCAAAAATTCTGCAGGGTGCTATGTCATTTTTGTTTTATTATTTATTTATTTTCACACTTCTATATGTGTGACAGTCCCAACAGCCAATCACAGACGCTGACACAGAAAAAGCAGCCCATACATAGTACCATACTAGAATGTATGGGCTAATTGTACATTACTCAAACAGCCAAACACAGACGCCCATCCTCTTTGACAGCATCTGCGATTGGCTGTTGGGTCTGTCACATATAGAAGTGTGAAAAGAAATTTTTAAAAACGATGTAGCACTCCGCAGAATTTTTGATTCTCACCGCAGATAAAGCAGACAGCTACGTACTGCCACCCCCAGCAGCCTGGCTTTACCTTGGCTGGCGATCAAAAGACAGAAAAGCCGAATATTTTTTTTAACCCCTTCAGGACCCAGCCTATTTTGACCCTAAAGACCTTGGCATTTTTGTCAATTCTGACCAGTGTCCCTTTACGAAGTAAAAACTCTGGAACACTTCAACGGATCCTAGCGATTCTGAGACTGTTTTTTCGTGACATATTGGGCTTCATGTTAATATTAAATTTAGGTCGATAATATTTGCGTTTATTTGTGAAAAAATCAGAAATATGGGAAAAAATTTGAAAATTTTGCAATTTTCAAATTTTGAATTTTTATTCTACTAAACCAGAGAGTGATGTGACACAAAATAGTTAATAAATAACATTTCCCGCATGTCTACTTTACATCAGCACAATTTTGGAAAAAAAAAAAAAATTTGGTAGGAAGTTTGAAGGGTTCAAAGTTCATCAGCAATTTATCTTTCTTCTAGCAAAATTTACAAAACCATTTTTTTAGTGAACACATGACATTTGAAGTCCCTTTGAGGGGTCTGTATGACAGAAAACACCCAAAAGTGACACCATTCCAAAAACTGCACCCCTCAAGCTACTCAAAACTACATTCAAGAAGATTATTAACCCTTCAGGTGCATCACAGGAACTAAAGCCACATGGAAGAAAAAAATGAACATTTTTATTTTTCTAACAAAAATTTTCTTTTAGCCTAAATTTTTTAATTTTCTCATGGGTAACAGAATAAAATACATCCTAAAATTTGTTGGTCAATTTCTCCTGAGTACATTGATACCTCATATGTGGTCATAATCCACTGTTTGGGCACACGGCAGGGCTCAGAAGGGAAGGAGCGCCATTTTACTTTTTGAATGGAAAATTAGCTCCAAAAGTCAAATTGCGCTCCTTCTCTTCTGAGCCCTGCCATGCGCCCAAACAGTGGTTTATGACCACATATGAGGCATCAGTGTACTCAGGAGAAATTGACCAACACATTTTAGGATGCATTTTATCCTGTTACCCATGTGAAAATTAAAAAATTTAGGCTAAAAGAAAATTTTTGTGAAAAAAAAAGTACTTTTTTGTTTTCATAGATCATTTTGTGAAGCACCTGGGGGTTCCAAGTGCTCACTATGCATCTAGATAGGTGCCTTGGGGGGTCTAGTTTCCAAAATGGGGTCACTTGTGGGGGAGCTCCACTTTTTAGGCACATTAGGGGCTCTCCAAATGCAACATGGTGTCCGCTAACAATTTGAGCCGATTTTCCATTCAATTTGTTTGCGGACACCATGTCGCGTTTGGAGAGCCGCTGTGTGCCCAAACATTGGAGCTCACCTACAAGTGACCCCATTTTGGAAACTAGACCCCCCAAGGCACCTATCTAGATGCATAGTGAGCACTTGGAACCAGCAGATCCTTCACAAATTAATCCGTAAAAATCAAAGAAGTGTTTTTTTCTCCACTTTTTCATTTTTATGAATCAATTTGTGAAGCACCTGGGGGTTCCAAGTGCTCACTATGCATCTAGATAGGTGCCTTGGGGGGTCTAGTTTCCAAAATGGGGTCACTTGTGGGGGAACTCCAATGTTTGGGCACACAGCGGCTCTCCAAAAGCAACATGGTGTCCGCTAACAAATTGTCGACTCAAATTGTTAGAAGACATCATGTTGCGTTTGGAGAGCCGCTGTGTGCCCAAACATTGGAGCTCCCCCACAAGTGACCCCATTTTGGAAACTAGACCCCCCAAGGCACCTACCTAGATGCATAGTGAGCACTTGGAACCCCCAGGTCCTTCACAAATTAATCCGTAAAAATAAAAAAGTGTTTTTTTTTCCACTTTTTCATTTTTATGAATCAATTTGTGAAGCACCTGGGGGTTCCAAGTGCTCACTATGCATCTAGATAGGTGCCTTGGGGGGTCTAGTTTCCAAAATGGGGTCACTTGTGGGGGAGCTCCAATGTCTGGGCACACAGCGGCTCTCCAAATGCAACATGGTGTCCACTAACAAATTGTCGACTCAAATTGTTAGAAGACACCATGTTGCGTTTGGAGAGCCGCTGTGTGCCCAAACATTGGAGCTTCCCCACAAGTGACCCCATTTTGGAAACTAGACCCCCCAAGGCACCTATCTAGATGCAAAGTGAGCACTTGGGACCCCCAGGTCCTTAGCAAATTAATCCGTAAAAATAAAAAAGTGTTTTTTTTTCCACTTTTTCATTTTTATCAATCAATTTGTGAAGCACCTGGGGGTTCCAAGTGCTCACTATGCATCTATATAGGTGCCTTGGGGGGTCTAGTTTCCAAAATGGGGTCACTTGTTGGGGAACTCCAATGTTTGGGCACACAGGGACTCTCCAAACGCAACATGGTTCCAATTTGTTAGCGGACACCATTGTGTAGTGCATGTCAGGTTGGTGTGCGGTGTGGTATATTGTAGTGCATACACCACACACACACACACACACACAATCTCATATACACTACAACACACACACCAACCTGACATAGCCTCCTCAGCTGAGTACGCCCTAGACTGGGATGAGCGGGACGGGAGGGACATTTTGTGTGCTTTGTGCGTGTGTAAAAAAAAAAAAAAAAAATCAAAACTTTATTATAGTGTGAGTGTACGTGTGTGTGCTTGGTGTAACCTTCTGCAGTCACGTGTGGGGGCGGTCAGGCGTAGGGGCCGGTCAGGCGTAGGGGGCAGTCAGGCGTAGGGGGCAGTCAGGCGTAGGGGGCAGTCAGGCGTAGGGGGCAGTCAGGCGTAGGGGTCAGTCAGGCGTAGGGGTCAGTCAGGCGTAGGGGGCAGTCAGGCGTAGGGGGCAGTCAGGCGTAGGGGGCAGTCAGGCGTAGGGGGCAGTCAGGCGTAGGGGGCAGTCAGGCGTAGGGGGCAGTCAGGCGTAGGGGGCGGTCAGACGTATGGGGCGGTCAGGCGTAGGAGGGGGCTGAGGAGATGGAGGAGCCAGCAGCAGCAGCAAGGGGGGTGATCACTGGGGCCTGCCGGCAGCAGCAAGGGGGGGTAGGAGGCCGGCAGCATCGGGGGGGTGATTGCTGGGGCAGAAAGGGGAGCAGGAGCCGGCAGGAGCAGGTGGGTGATTACTGGGGCAGAAAGGGGAGCAGGAGCCAGCAGGAGCAGGGGGATGATTACTGGGGCAGAAAGGGGAGCAGGAGCCGGCAGGAGCAGGGGGGTGATTACTGGGGCAGAAAGGGGAGCAGGAGCCGGCAGGAGCAGGGGGGTGATTACTGGGGCAGAAAGGGGAGCAGGAGCCGGCAGGAGCAGGGGGGTGATTACTGGGGCAGAAAGGGGAGCAGGAGCCGGCAGGAGCAGGGGGGTGATTACTGGGGCAGAAAGGGGAGCAGGAGCCGGCAGGAGCAGGGGGGTGATTACTGGGGCAGAAAGGGGAGCAGGAGCCGGCAGGAGCAGGGGGGTGATTACTGGGGCAGAAAGGGGAGCAGGAGCCGGCAGGAGCAGGGGGGTGATTACTGGGGCAGAAAGGGGAGCAGGAGCCGGCAGGAGCAGGGGGGTGATTACTGGGGCAGAAAGGGGAGCAGGAGCCGGCAGGAGCAGAGGGGTGATTACTGGGGCAGAAAGGGGAGCAGGAGCCGGCAGGAGCAGGGGGGTGATTACTGGGGCAGAAAGGGGAGCAGGAGCCGGCAGGAGCAGGGGGGTGATCACTGGGTTTGCAGGGGGGGGGGGATGATCACTGGGATGGGGGGGTGAACACTGGGAACGGGGGGGGTGAACACTGGGGGAGGGGGTGATTATTGGGAGGTGGGGGGTGATATCACTGGGACTGGGGGATGGTGGGTTTGATCACAGGAGCAGGGAATTTACACTGAGCCTGCTGCTGCTGTGATCACAGTCCACCGGCTGTCAGAAGGAGAGCAGCAGCCGGTGGATGAAGACGTGGCAGAGGGAGCGGAGGTCGGGGTGCAGGTATGAAAGTGGAGGGGGGGGTGGAGAGGGGGCGGGGGTGGAGGGGGGGGTCGGGGGGAGTGGGGGCAATACTACCTGCTGATCAGCGGCGGCAGCGGCAGACGCGATCCACAGGGTCCACAGCAGGGGGTCCACAGCAGGGGGTCCGCAGCAGGGGGTCTGCAGCAGGGGGTCCGCAGCAGGGGGTCCGCAGCAGACGATCCAGGGTTGGGAAGGTGCTGGGAGGTTTCAGCCATCCCTCCATATCTGATTGGGGCTAGTATCCATGTGACGCTAGCCCCCCAATCAGATCTGGGGGGAGGGGGGGACAGAGGTGACACTCCCCCCAACCAATGGCTGATGCTGTAAGCATCAGGCCATGCCCAGATTTAAATATTACACCAATTTTCATTGGTGAAATATTTAATTCATACCGATTGGCAGTTTCACTAAAAGTGAAAATGAAACAGCCAATCGGAGGGGTCCCAGGCACGGGGGGGGTTAATCCACCCCCCGGGGGGTCGACTTCAGGATGTTCAGTTGCAGTAGCAACTGTGACACCTGAGCGACCCCGCTCGCAGGCGCTGCAGGGGCTCTTTCCCTCCATGTCACAGACGGTGTGACACGGGTCGGGAACGAACTGTTTTCCATGTCACAAACGGTGTGACACGGGTCGGGAAGGGGTTAAACTTACTTAACTTTTTTTCCCGCCATATGTTGATCTCCAGCCAGATAAAACAAGGCAGCTGGGGGCTGGGATTCGCAGCATGGTAAGGCCCAAGCGTTCTTGGCCCGCCACGCTGAAAATCGCAGCCCACAGCCACCCCTGAAAATGGCGCATTCATCATGGCACCATTTCCAGGTGCTTTACCCGGCTCTTCCAGCGGCCCTGGTGGTGAGTGGCACCCTGGGCAATAATAGGGTTAGTACCAGGCCAGCTCTGTATTATTAGCTGGTACTAAGCCTGAAATGCATGGTGTCACGCCAAATTAGACATAGCCACCATCAATTTCTAGTAAACAGAAAAAAAAGACAGAATTATTTTTTTTTATTAAAAATAAAACACATTTAGGGACTCCATCTTTAATAAAGAAAAATCCTCACTCCAACGTAATCCATAGGTCTTCTGTCTTCATCTCTGTCAGATCTTTGCCATCAGACAAATATGTCTGCTGACAGATGAGCAGGCACAGAATGACACTGGAGCACTGTTACTGTGTAGTGCAGTGCTATGTTTCTTTTTTGTCATTTCATGCAGTGTAGAAATCTTGGGAAAAGTGTGGATTGTGCTCTGGAAGTGATCAGTTATAGCTAACTGTTATTTTCTGCAGAGATAAGCCCTGCATAGAAGATGTGATATATCGGTCTGCGGCAGATAAAGAACTTCACCTAGAGACATCACTGGTGGTGAGTATGTGTATTACCTATACACACACACTGACACTATATACAGAGCTCCTGTGTATAATGTCACTGGTGATCACTGTATTACCTGTACACTGACACTATATACAGAGCTCCTATGCATAATATCACTGGTGATCACTGTATTACCTCTACACTGACACTATACACAGAGCTCCTGTGTATTATGTTACTGGTGATCAGTGTATTACCTCTACACTGACACTATAAACAGAGCTCCTGCGTATTATGTTACTGGTGATCACTGTATTACCTCTACACTGACACTATATACTGAGCTCCTGTGTATTATGTTACTGGTGATCACTGTATTACCTGTACACTGACACTATACACAGAGCTTCTGTGCATAATGTCACTGGTGATCACTGTATTACCTCTACACTGACACTATACACAGAGCTCCTGTGTATTATGTTACTGGTGATCACTGTATTACCTGTACACTGACACTATATACAGAGCTCCTGTGTATAATGTCACTGATGATCCCTGTATTACCTGTACACTGACACTATATACAGAGCTCCTGTGTATAATGTCACTGATGATCCCTGTATTACCTGTACACTGACACTATATACAGAGCTCCTGTGCATAATGTCACTGGTCACCGGCCTGCCACCCCTACGGCCTGCCACCCCCACGGCCTGCCACCCCCACGACCTGCCACCCCCAGCTGCCTGGCTTTACCTTGGCTGGCGATCAAAAGACGGAGAAGCCGAATATTTGTTTTAAACTTATTTAAAATATTTTCTTTAGAAAAAGGTGTGTGCTTCCTGCCATATGTTGATCGCCAGCCAGATAAAACAAGGCAGCTGGGGGCTGGGATTCTCAGCATGGTAAGGCCCAAGTGTTCTTGGCCCCCCACGCTGAAAATCGCAGCCCGCAGCCACCCTTGAAAATTTCCAGGCGCTTTACCTGGCTCTTCCAGCGGCCCTGGTGGTGAGTGGCATCCTAGGTAATAATAGGGTTAGTACCTGGCCAGCTTTGTATTATTAACTGGTACTAAGCCCGAAATTCATGTTGTCACGCCAAATTAGACATGGCCAACATGAATTTCTAGTAAACAGAAAAAAAAACACAGAATTTTTTTTTAAATTAAAAATAAAACACAAAACACATTTAGGCTACGTTCATACGCGGCGCAAAAAATCGCTACTGCATGCCGACGTTACACTTTTCTCAGCGCGCTTTTCCTGAGGCCATGTTAACATGTAGCCTATGGGGAAAGCGCGCCAAAAAATTGCCAAGAATTGGCATGTCAATTCTTTTTGCGCGGCCACTTTTGCAGTGAAAGCACCCGCGCAAAAATACGTGGCAAAATGCTCTAAAGCGCTACATAAAAGCAGGAATATGCGGCTATTACGCCACATGGGAACGTAGCCTAAGGGACTCTATCTTTAATAAAAAAGAATCCTCGCTCCGACGTAATCCATAGGTCTTCTGTCTTCAGCTCTGCTACATCTTTGCATCAGACAAATATGTCTGCTGACAGATGAGCAGGCACAGAATGACACTGGAGCACTGTTACTGTGCAGTGCGGCACTATGTTGCTTTTTTGTCATTTCATGCAGTGTAGAAATCTTGGGAAAAGTGTGGATTGTGCTCTGGAAGTGATCAGTTATAGCTAACTATGTTATTTTCTGCAGAGATAAGTCCTGCATAGAAGATGGGATATATTGGTCTGCAGATAAAGAACTTCACCTAGAGACATCACTGGTGAGTATGTGTATTACCTATACACACACACTAACACTATATACAGAGCTCCTGTGTATAATATCAATGGTGATCATTGCATTACCTGTACACTGACACTATATACAGAGCTTCTGTGTATAATGTCACTGGTGATGACTGTATAACCTCTATACTACATACAGAGCTCCTGTGTATAATGTCACTGGTGATCACTGTATAACCTGTACACTGACCCAATATACAGAGCTTTTTTACATTTTTATTATTTTAGCATTATTTGTCACTATGTGGTAGCAAAATGAGCTTTGGTCATGACATGACGATATTTGTCCCTTGTATGTGGCATTATTCAGTCACTATGTGGTGGTAATATGTGGTCTCATGGTGTGTCAGTATTTATACCTTGTATCTGGTAGCATTTGATCACTATGTGGTGGTATTATGTGCTTTGGTCATGGTGTGGCGGTATTTGTGCCTTGTATGTGGCATTATTTGGGCACTATGTGGTGGTAATATGTGATCTGGTCACGGTGTGGTGGTATTTCTGCCTTCTATCTGGTAATATTGGTCTTGATAGAGTGGATTGTGGTTGGTCATTTGTTTTATCTGATATCAATAAGGGGAAACCTCTTTATTTCCAATAGATATTAAATACTTGGATGTTTAACCCCTCCCTGCCCTGTGACTATTACACAGCAGCAGAGATGCAGTTACAGAGGTTCACCAGAGAAAGCAAGTTGGCATTTAGTGAGATTTTCACCTCTGTATTTATAAGACAAAACCAGGAGTGGGTGAGAAATGCATAAAACATTACCTCTGATTGCTCCACTCTTGGTTTTGTCTTATAAATACAGAGGTAAAAATCTCACCAAATACTCAAAGTGCCACAATCTTCTGACAGTGTGGATTCCACCAATAAATAAGTGATCACCTTCCCAACCTGTGCATCGCTGATAATTTGTTTTCACCAATAAAAACCCTGTAATGCAAACTACAGTAATTGTACATCGCAGTTCTGGTGAGCGCACAGTGATGTGCAGGAGACGCCAATATAATGAGTATAACGGCTAACAGGTATTTGCAAATAGCTGAAGGGTGGGTGGGCCCGGGTGGGCCCCGGGAGTCAATGTCCCTGGTGGGCCCCAGACACCCCAGTCTGGCGCTGCTCCTGACTCTCTCCCAACAGATGATGTCGGAGAGAGAAGGATCCAGATATTGGCATTTTATCGCCTGATCCTTTAGTTTGGTGCAGAGGTGAGCCACTGCCAGAAGAGCCTGATGCCTGCGGCTGAGCCGAATGTTCCTGTGTATGGGGGAGATGGGAGACATAGCTGTCTCATGTGTATGGGGGCCTTAAGAAGTATCCTGTATTCTTTCTGTAAGTACCAGGGATAATTACTCTTCATAACACACTGCAGGGTCCAATAGGAGAATGTATACAATACGTTTCAACAAGAAAAAAAAACTAAAAAAACTGGGATATAAATTGGTAAGCATGCAATATGTAAGTGCATGTTCACACCTGGTCACTAAACACAACAAAAACAAAGACATAAAATAAGATAATGAGCAAATACCTTGCAATAAATAAATAAACAACAATAGTGCATGAAAATATAAGGTACATAGTTAACAAAATTTTGATCAAAATAATGCAAAAGCCACCCCACCACGTCATGGTGACCCTATTCGGGATAGTACTAACTCTAATATTTAAAACCTTATCGTTTGTCAAGTGACATGCATGTAGTTAAGGATTGAGAAAGACTGAGTCCGGCTAGTAGACACAGCTATGGGGAGCAAGATGAATAAAATTTCCAGCTCAAGGAGAAGGCAGGACACACCTTTATACGCACAGGGTGCACACTAACTGAAACCCAAGGTTTTAGGTCACTTGACAAACTATAAGGTTTTAAATATTAGAGTTAGGTCTGTCCCGAATAGGGTCACCGTGACGTGGTGGGATGGCTTTTACATTATTTTTATCAAAATTATGTTAACAAAGTGCCCTATATTATTTTCATGCACTATTGCTGTTTATTTATGTATTGCAGGGTATTTGCTTATTATGTTTCTGGCTTTGCTTTTTTACATTTCAACAAGACCCTGCACAAAATTTTCAACATAACTGTTGGGGCATAATGGCATCTGCATGCATTCAGTCCTTTACTCGGCAGCTAAATTAAATAGTAATTTGCTTTTCTTATATCTTATAAATGCATAAAACAAAAAACTTATTTATAGTCAGAAATATTAATTATATATCAATATATATTTGTGTACTAATACTTTCTTTTTTGCCTTATCTATCATAAACTCACCAATACTGAAGACGATGGGACAACAGAGCCCAGCTTCTCTTTAAGGTCAGGAGCACACGCATTAAGACATATCTCATTCCAGGTCTTTTCATGTATATGCAATAAATTCATTCCAGATCCTAAAAAAGTTTTTATCATCAATAATCATAATCACAGACGCCGATTCTCTACTGTAAGAGCAATGCTATTTCTATGCACTATTGCTTTTACTTACAGCAGGGTATATGTTCATTAAGTTTCTGTCTTAGATTTTGCTGTGTGAACATGCTCCTATTTTGTATGTACATTATACCAACTTATACTCCAGTTCATTTTTTTGGTTAAATCTTACGCTATGGGTTGAACTCGATGGACTTATATCTACCTTCAACCTTAAAAACTATGAAACTGTTACTACAACTACCTTCGCTTTATGCTAACTTTACTTGTTTTTCTGCTATTACTTTACTAGCTAAAGTACCATTAGTGCTATGTATTCCCAAATCTAGGGATCATATGACCCGCCCAGGGGATGGGGACGACTCGGCGCCCGGGCCTTGTTGTTGCCTGACCTTGGGGGGGGATGTTGCGGTGGTTGGCTCCCGGGCCCGTACCCTGGGGTCACTCTTTAAAAGAAAGGGGGAAAGTTATATGGGATAGGGGAATGTTCGTGACGCCACCCGTGGTGTCTGGTGAGGATCACCAGCTCTGCGACAGTCCTCTGAGGCAGGTGTTCAGGCAGCTTAGTTGGTGCGGCTCACCACAGGTGGAGCGGGGCCTCAGGGCAGCGTAGAAGAAGGATGCAGGACAGAGGGGACCCAGCTGGGTCAGAGGAAGGATAGAAGAATAGGCACACACACCGGAGTTCACTTCAGTACCTTTACTGGTGGTGTTTCAGGCACGATCCAGGGCACTTTGGGGTGAAGGGTGTATATCAGGACTCTCCCCAGTGAGCGGGTGTGGGGCCTCCTGTTCCTTGCCTTTCCTTGATAAGTTTCTGACCTGCCTGGAGCTAGGCCTAACTTGGTCTCTGTCTTGCACCTGCTGACCTGGTGGTAGGGCCTTCTGTTGGAGATCACACTCCCTGGTCTCTTGGGCCTCCGTGACTCCTGACCCTGGTACGAAATCAGCTTTTTGGTGTTCCTGGGACTTATAGTTCGCCAGGGGTTCCGGTTATTTCTGCTAGATGTAAGGAATCCCTGCAGACGCGGACCCGGTGTCCGATAAATGGTTTTGGGGTGAGCTGGGTAAGCTCCTCTGCCGCCTATGTTGCTTGCTTACTCCACTCGCCTTCGGCCACGTTCGGAGACCTCACTAGGCTTCACACTGCAGCGGGCACACTGCAGCGGGCACACTGCGCTTCGCCGCTCTTTTGGCGTCGGCATGCCCTAGGCTCACTAATCTGAGTTCCCTGAGTCTGGACTGACCTGACAACCTCTCTGGCTGCAGCAGACTTCACACAGACTTCACTCTCTGTGGACTCCAGACTGAGCTGCCTAGCTCCAACTTCCCTTTATATATCCCTAACGGGCTCCCTCTGGTGGTCTGAGGTGGAAGGTGGAGGTATGTGAATGCTCTGAGGGCCTCTTGTGGAGAAGTCCGTCCATGTACCCCTCTGGGATCTGTGGCACCAATGCGCAGAGGGCGCCACACATACATTATGTAGCCTTTTGCACATGACGATTTCATGACTCCGTTTCGTATGGTGTTGTTGAACGGCTCCCACTGTAGGCACGTTTTTTTACCTCTCAGATGTATACACAAATAAAAGTTGGATGCAAAATCAGATGTCATGTACAAAGAAGTATTCTCTCCACATGGTCTTTAAGCAAACTACAGGTACTTTAGCTGGTAATTAAAAAGTCACCTTGCTATTCGATAGCAGAGGTATGCAAAATCGGTATGAGAATTATTGCATGGTGTTCTTTGGTCTGGTGGGGTTTTTTTGCTTGGACTTCTTCAGATAGCGTGGCTAAGGCGTCACTTGGAACCTGAGGGCTTCCAGCTACCCCACTTATTACATTCAGAAAGCCACACAGCATGGCAAAACAAAGACGACAGAATAAAGTATTGACTCTGAAATAATATAGAGAGAACCACCTACCATCACTGTAATCTATAGGAGCATAATCCCCTATAAAGAGCGATGCCGCAAAACTGCTGACCAAGGAAATTCTCTGGGAAAAAAAGAAATATGTTTAGCTCAGAGGAATTAAACATATATCATTGTATATAACGGGAGAAATGTAAAATAAGCTAATTAATGAACATGTAGTATATTACATATACAGTGGGTACCGAAAGTATCCAAACCCCTTTAAATTTTTCACTCTTTGTTTCATTGCAGCCGTTTGGTAAATTGTAAAAAGTTCATTTTTTTCTCATTAAAGTACACTCTGCACCCCATCTTGATTGAAAAAAAAAACAGAAATGTAGAACTTTTTGCAAATTTATTAAAAAAGAAATACTGAAATATCACATGGTCAAAAGTATTCAGACCCTTTGCTCAGTATTGAGTAGAAGCACCCTTTTGAGCTAGTACAGCCATGAGTCTTCTTGGGAATGATGCAACAAGTTTTTCACACCTGGATTTGTGGATTCTCTGCCATTCTTCCTTGCAGATCCTCTCCAGTTCTGTCAGGTTGGATGGTGAACGTAGGTGGACAGCCATTTTCAGGTCTCTCCAGAGATGCTCAATTGGGTTTAGGTAAGGGATCTGGCTGGGCCAGTCAAGAATGGTCACAGAGTTGTTCTGAAGCCACTCCTTTGTTATTTTAGCTGTGTGCTTAGGGTCATTGTCTTGTTGGAAGGTGAACCTTCGGCCAAGTCGGAGGTCCAGAGCACTCTGGAAGAGGTTTTCATCCAGGATATCTCTGTACTTGGTCGCATTCACGTTTCCTTCAATTGCAACCAGTCATCCTGTCCCTGCAGCTGAAAAACACCCCCATAGCATGATTCTGCCACCTCCATGTTTCACTGTTGGGATTGTATTGGGCAGGTGATGAGCAGTGCCTGATTTTCTCCACACAAACCGCTTAGAATTATCACTAAAAAGTTCTACCTTTGTCTCATCAGACCAGAGAATCTTATTTCTCATAGTCTGGGAGTCCTTCATGGGTTTTTGAGCGAACTCTATGTGGGCTTTCATATGTCTTGCACTGAGGAGAGGCTTCCGTCGGGGCACTCTGCCATAAAGGCTCGACTGGTGGAGGGCTGCAGTGATAGTTGACTTTGAAGAACTTTCTCCCATCTCCCTAATGCATCTCTGGAGCTCAGCCACAGTGATCTTGGGGTTCTTCATTATCTCTCTCACCAAGGCTCTTCTCCCACGATTGCTCAGTTTCGCTAGACAGCCAGGTCTAGGAAGACTTCTGGTGGTCCCAAACTTCTTCCATTTAAGGATTATGGAGGCCACTGTGCTCTTAGGAACCTTGAGTAATGCAGAAATTCTTTTGTAACCTTGGCCAGATCTGTGCCTTACCACAATTCTGTCTCTGAGCTCCTTGGGCAATTCCTTTGGGCTCATGATTCTCATTTGGTCTGACATGCACTGTGAGCTGTGAGGTCTTATATAGACAGGTGTGTGCCATTCCAAATCAAGTCCTATAAGGTTAATTAAACACAGCTGGACCCCAATGAAGGAGTAGAACCATCTCAAGGAGGATCACAAGGAAATGAACAGCATTTGACTTAAATATGAGTGTCTGAGCAAAGGGTCTGAATACTTATAACAATGTGAAATTTCAGTTTTTCTTTTTTAATAAATTTGCAGAAATTTCTACATTTCTGTTTTTTTTCAGTCAAGATGGGGTACAGAATGTACTTTATTGAGGAAAAAAATGAACTTTTTAGTATTTACCAAATGGCTGCAGTGAAACAAAGAGTGAAAGATTTAAAGGGGTCTGAATACTTTCTGTACCCACTGTATCTGTAAAAACCAACATTAGTATGAGAAAAATGTCCAGGCAAAGCCTATCTCTATTACGAGACTAAAAAAATCCAAATAGCTCTGCCATTCACCGAATATCATGCTCCATGCATGCTATAAAGGACAAGGATCTGTTGGGCCGGCTCCTGACATTGCAGAGCTGCCGCTCACATGGGATTTTCTTTCCCTGACTAAATTAATTGTGGATCTGCAGCATTAATGAGATATTTGTCCCGAACTTCAGTGGAGTGACCTGCACACACACAAGTTTCTCACTGGAAGTCAACGACAAATCTGCAGCAGTCCTGCAAGAAAACCTGCATGTGGTGCAGATTTACAGAGGGCTGTATCGGGCACTCATCTTGGATTTAAAAAATAAAGCCCTGAATTTCAACTGAAAAGTCAGCACTAGTGATGAGTGGACCCATGGAAGGTCGCGTTTTGGTACCTGATCCAAACTTTAGAACTTCCGGGAGAAGTCAATGTTTGGAGTTTTGTCTGGTACGAACCCCCAACTTTTACGTTCGGGTTCGCTCATCTCTAGTCAGCACCTATCAGTGAGGTTTCCCTGTTATTTAATTACTTCAGATCCTAATCCTTGGCTGTTGTTTATCTGAACTCCATTAGAACAGAGCTGTGATCTATGACTACAGCTTAGCTACAGTCCAGAAGGTGTCTGATGTAGTCTGAGACACGCCCCCTGCCATATCATTGGTCCAGGCTGCTGCTATGTGCCACTGTAACATTCAGGCCGGTACCTATCCCCTCTGGTTACATATGCTGCACTGCGTCGCCCCTCTGCGGGCGTGCCTTTGTTCTGGGCAATGCAGAGCAGCAACAGGGAAGTCATATTTAATTACTGGGTCTTTCGCAGCATGCAAATAAATTTATTTAATTTATACAATGTCATTTTCTTGATTTTTTTTTGGATATTCTATCTCTCAATGTTAAAATTAACCTATCCTTAAAATTATAGATTGTTCATGTCTTTGTCAGTGGGCAAACTTGCAAAAACAGCAAGGGATCAAATACTTATTTCCTTCACTGTATATGTGCAGAATTATTGGGCAACTATCAGTGTGTAGAAACATTGGGCAACAACAATGAAAAGCTTCGATATTCTAATGTGAATTGTTTATTTTCATCTGTTATAGTGAGAAGAACCAGACAGCTCAAAATGTGCAAAAATATATTTCTGATATTTAAAAAAATATACATATAAGTGACCAATATTGCTGCTCTTCTTCTCAATAACAGTCATAAGCTTCATCCACGGAGTCTGTCAGTTTCTTAATCTATTGGCAATCAACTTTTTAGGGCAGCACCAACCAAAGGCTCCCAGACACAGTTCAGACAGGTGTATGGTTTTCCTCCATTGTTAATCTCCCGTTGAAGATGGTTCCACAGGTTCGCAATATGGTTTAGGTCAGGTGAGGAATGGACTATGGATGCTATTAAACAGCAGATGTGGGGTTAATCTGCAGCTTAAAAGGTTCAGGATTTTATTAACCTGCAGATAAACCCCATAGCTACAGGTTAATAGCATTTTTTATATTCAGGTTCCCTTTAAGGCTTTTACTGGCAGCAAAGCAGTGGAGACTTCGATGCCTATGATGGAGCATTGTCCTGCATAAACATCATGGTTTTCTTGAAAGATACTGATTTTTTTCCTGCACTACTTCTTGAAGAAAGGGTCTTCTAAATACTTGCAGTAGGTTTGGGAGTTGATTTTGAGTCCGTCTTCAACCTGAAGAGGTCCAACTAGCTCATCTTTAGTAATACCAGCCCATAGAAGTATCATATCTCCACCTTGTTGGCGTTTGAGTCTTAGTGGAGGTCTGCGCCCATTACTAATCCAGCCACGGGCCCATTCACCTCATCTCATCAGTGCATAAAACCTTTGAAAAATCTGTCTTCAGTGCTCAGTGGTGGTCTGGTTTCAGCTTTCCTTACTTCGGGCAATTATCTGAGCTCTGAACACCTTGTACTTCTGGTCACTCCAGGAAGGTTACAGTTCTGAAATATGACAGCACTGGAGGATAATGGCTTCCTGGTCTCTTCACGTATGTTTCTTCCCAAACCTGTTGACAATTTGCAACAAAACTTTTGATGGTTCTGTGATTGCGCCCCAATATCTTAGAAATGTCAAGACTGATGGCTCCCTCTTAGAGACTTGTAACAATTTGTGACTTTTCAGAGGCTGTTAAATCTCTTTTTTTATCCATTTTGCCTGAGGAAAGCAAAAAAAAATAATTCTGCACATCTTGATAAAGGGTGTTGTATCCTTAGGCCGCACCCCCCTCATTACACAAATACACAACACCTGATCTGCTTCATCCAATAAGCATTCAAGGTTATACAGCTTGTAGGTGGAAAATCTGCATAAAAATCCTCACCAATAATTCTGCACACAGAATATAAGCGAAACTATGTAAAAATGTTATTCAGGTCTTTCAACTAATATTTGGGCAAACGTACAGTCGACTCACCTCACACTGAGAATATTCTTTTGGTTTCACTTTATAAATCTTCGCAATTTGATTTCCGGTAAATCGCTGACAAATAAATAAAAAAGTCTTTACATAAAGATAAGTTCCTCAACACTGAAATTGTAACACCAAGAAATAAAAGTTTTGGAACTACTGACATCCATGAAGCTGTTGAGTTCGGGACGGGAGACCTGCGGACAATCTATAAGTTGTAGTCTGTGCCTTTCACAGATGTCTGATGAGCGCTTATGCTGAGTCTTTTCCCACAAAATTATTAATTATTTTAATTTACTGAGTTAATGACTTTTGTGTTTTCATTGGCTGTAAGCCATAATCATCAACATTAACAGAAATAAACACTTGAAATAGATCACTCTGTTTGTAATGACTCTATATAATATATGAGTTTCACTTTTTGTATTGAAGAACTGAAATAAATTAACTTTTTGATATTCTAATTTTATGAGATGCACCTGTATGTACTGGATAGTGTTGAGCGATACCTTCCGATATCGGGAAATATCGGATCGGATTGGATCGGACCGATAACCAGAAAATATCGGATATCGCCGATTCCGATACCGGAAACCAATGCAAGTCAATAGCACACAAATATCGGAATAAAAATAATTCCCTTTCTTTCCTTGTAGGTTAATTCTACATGAAGGAAAACAACTAAGAATAATGTAGAATGCATTACATGAAAAGCCGGCACTTCAGCAGCGGTATACACCGGTACCCGACAATTTAGAACAGAAAGAATAGAGTATCACACATAGATTAGATAGATAGAAACATGTCAGTCACATATATAAGAAGTACAGTGACAGTGTTGCTTACTGTACTTGTCATTTAGTGTTAAAGGATTTATTAAAAAAAATAACAGTGTTTTCATGCACCGTCTCTTTAAAAAAGCCGGCCGGCAATTCAGCAGCGGTACCCGACAATTTATAACAGAAAGAATAGAGAATCACACATAGATTAGATACATAGAAACATGACAGTCACATATATAATAAGTACAGTGACAGTGTTGATTACTGTACTTGTCATTTAGTGTTAAAATAAAGGATTTATAAAAAAAAAAAATTGGCGTGGGGTTCCCCATAATTTTAGTCTCTAGCGGAGGTTAAGCAGACGGCTGGGGCAGATGTTTGAAGCCTGGGAAGGGGGTAATACCCACAGAGCTTCCCAGGCTACTAATATCAGCCCCCAGCTGAATACCTAGCCTTTACTAGCTATTAAAATGGGGGACCCCAAAAAAAATGACGTGGGGTCCCCCCCTAGGCAGACAGCTGGGGGCTGATATCAATAGCCCATAAAGGGTGCCATGAATATTGGCCCCCTCCCAGGCTAGAAACACCAGCCATCAGCCGTCCCAGAAATGGCGCATCCATAGGATGCGCCAATTCTGGCACTTAGCCTCGCTCTTCCCACTGCCCTGTAGCAGTGGCAGTGGGGTAATAGGGTTGGGGTTGATGTCAGCTTATAATGCCAGCTGACATCAAGCCCAGGTTAGTAATGGAGAGGCGTCTATAAGACACTCCCATTACTAACCCCATAGTCAAAGTTAAAAAAAAAAACACAAACACCCAGAATAAAGTCCTTTAATTGAAATAAAGACACAATCCTTTATTGTTCTAAATTAAACCATACTTACCATCACGCCCATTCCAGCTGAAGCCAACGATCTCCTGCAATAAAAGTAAAATAATAAAGCAACATCATCCTTACATTTCCATGGTTCCCAGGACAGCTTCAGCTCTGCTACATTGACATGACAGGCTGGATCGCAGCCGAAAGCTGCCATCCAGCTTGCCATGCTGCAGACACTGAGAAGCGCAGGCATGCTTGCGCTCCTCAGTGTCTCGCTGTGACGGCATAAAGATGAGCCAAGGTCATGTCCAATGAACTCGGCTCACCTCATGCACGTCACTGACAGCGTGGGAAAATTCTCCTGCACTCAGCGCTTCAGCAGGAGAATTCTCCCACGCTGGGATGGCATTGAGATGACAGGCTGGATCGCAGCTGAGCGCAGGCATGCTTGCGCTCTGCAGTGTCTCTGAAGGATGGCATGCTGGATGGCAGCGCTCAGCTGTGATCCAGCCTGTCATCTCAATGGCATCCCAGCGTGGGAGAATTCTCCTGCTCAAGCGCTGAGTGCAGGAGAATTTTCCCACGCTGTCAGTGACGTGCATGAGGTGAGCTGAGTTCATTGGAAATGACCTCGGCTCATCTTTATGCCGTCGTAGCGAGACACTAAGGAGCGCAAGCATGCCTGCGCTTCTCAGTGTGTGCGGCATGGCAAGCTGAATGGCAGCTTTCGGCTGCTATCCAGCCTGTCATGTCAATGTAGCAGAGATGAAGCTGTCCTGGGAACCATGGAAAGGTAAGGATGATGTTGGTTTATTATTTTACTTTTATTGCAGAAGACATTGGCTTCAGCTGGAATGGGCGTGACGGTAAGCATGGTTTAATTTATAACATTAAAGAATTGTGTTTTTATTTCAATTAAAGGACTTTATTCTGGAAGTTTGTGGGGTTTTTTTAACTTTGACTATGGGGTTAGTAATGGGGGTGTCTTATAGACGCCTCTCCATTACTAACCTGGGCTTGATGTCAGCTGGCATTATAAGCTGACATCAACCCCAGCCCTATTACCCCACTGCCACCGCTACAGGGCAGTGGGAAGAGCGAGGCTAAGTGCCAGAATTGGCGCATCCTATGGATGCGCCATTTCTGGGGCGGCTGACGGCTGGTGTTTCTAGCCTGGGAGGGGGCCAATATTCATGGCACCCTTCCTGGGCTATTAATATCAGCCCCCAGCTGTCTGCCTAGCCTTTGCTAGCTATTAAAATAGGGGGGACCACACATCATTTTTTGGGGGGGTCCCCCATTTTAATAGCTAGTAAAGGCTAGGTATTCAGCTGGGGGCTGATATTAGTAGCCTGGGAAACTCCGTGGGTATTACCCCCTTCCCAGGCTTCAAACATCTGCCCCAGCCGTCTGCTTAACCTCCGCTAGAGACTAAAATTACGGGGAACCCCACGCAAATTTTTTTTTAATAAATCCTTTATTTTAACACTAAATGACAAGTACAGTAATCAACACTATCACTGTACTTATTATATATGTGACTGACATGTTTCTATCTATCTAATCTATGTGTGATGCTCTATTCTTTCTATTCTAAATTGTCGGGTACCGCTGCTGAATTGCCGGCCGGCTTTTTTAAAGAGACGGTGCATGAAAACACTATTATTTTTTTTAATAAATCCTTTAACACTAAATGACAAGTACAGTAAGCAACACTGTCACTGTACTTCTTATATATGTGACTGACATGTTTCTATCTATCTAATCTATGTGTGATGCTCTATTCTTTCTGTTGTAAATTGTCGGGTACCAGTGTATGCCGCTGCTGAATTGCCGGCCGGCTTTTTTAAAGAGACGGTGCATGAAACCACTATTACTTTTTTTAATAAATCCTTTAACACTAAATGAAAAGTACAGTAAGCTGAGCGCTGCCATCCAGCTTGTCATCCTTCAGAGACACTGCAGAGCGCAGGCATTATGGGAACTTCCGATTCCGGTATTCGATATTCTAAAAGTAACGGAACTCAGTATCGGAACCAGGGGAGGAGTCCTGAGGAGATAATTTGCATATTCCCACTGCATTTTGGGGTAAGTGAAGAGTCTCCGCGAGCTCAAAGAACACTGGATTTTGGCTGTTGGAGCTGAAAAGAGGGCATCGGTAAACCAGGGGAGGAGTCCTGAGGAGATAATTTGCATATTCCCACTGCATTTTGGGGTAAGTGAAGAGTCTCCGCGAGCTCAGAGAACACTGGATTTTGGCTGTTGGAGCTGAAAAGAGGGCATCGGTAAACCAGGGGAGGAGTCCTGAGGAGATAATTTGCATATTCCCACTGCATTTTGGGGTAAGTGAAGAGTCTCCGCGAGCTCAAAGAACACTGGATTTTGGCTGTTGGAGCTGAAAAGAGGGCATCGGTAAACCAGGGGAGGAGTCCTGAGGAGATAATTTGCATATTCCCACTGCATTTTGGGGTAAGTGAAGAGTCTCCGCGAGCTCAAAGAACACTGGATTTTGGCTGTTGGAGCTGAAAAGAGGGCATCGGTAAACCAGGGGAGGAGTCCTGAGGAGATAATTTGCATATTCCCACTGCATTTTGGGGTAAGTGAAGAGTCTCCGCGAGCTCAGAGAACACTGGATTTTGGCTGTTGGAGCTGAAAAGAGGGCATCGGTAAACCAGGGGAGGAGTCCTGAGGAGATAATTTGCATATTCCCACTGCATTTTGGGGTAAGTGAAGAGTCTCCGCGAGCTCAAAGAACACTGGATTTTGGCTGTTGGAGCTGAAAAGAGGGCATCGGTAAACCAGGGGAGGAGTCCTGAGGAGATAATTTGCATATTCCCACTGCATTTTGGGGTAAGTGAAGAGTCTCCGCGAGCTCAAAGAACACTGGATTTTGGCTGTTGGAGCTGAAAAGAGGGCATCGGTAAACCAGGGGAGGAGTCCTGAGGAGATAATTTGCATATTCCCACTGCATTTTGGGGTAAGTGAAGAGTCTCCGCGAGCTCAAAGAACACTGGATTTTGGCTGTTGGAGCTGAAAAGAGGGCATCGGTAAACCGCGCGCCGCATTTTGAAGCTTTTTTTTTTTTTAAGCTTTTTTCACTGTTTTCAGAACATTAACAGTAAGAACATGGAAGAGTTCAGGAGCCATTTGGTGAGCTGCATATCCTGCTACATGTTCACAGACTTGCCAGTGGAAAAGCCAAACTTCACATGCCAGAAATGCAAGCTTGTGTCCCTGTTGGAGGAAAAGTTGCGAAATCTAGAAGAGAGGTTAACTACCTTGAAAATCATTAAGGAAGGTGAAGAGTTCTTAGACAGAGCAGAATTATCTCTTCATGATTCAGAAAGAGAAGAAATTCGAACTGCACCTGATGAAACAGAGGAATGGAAGCATGTGACCCACAGAAGCAGGAGGATCGAGAGGCAGTCAGCACCCATACTGCTCAGGAACCAGTACCAGGCTCTCACGCAGGAGAACCTTGAAGAAATACAGCAAAATAAGACTTTGCCAGCAATGAATAACCTTGTAAGCCCTCAGAATCCTCCTGGATGGAGAAAGAAGAATGTTGTGAAGAAAAAACGGAGAGTGGTGGTCATAGGGGATTCCCTGTTAAGAGGAACAGAGGCCGCTATCTGCAGACCAGACATAACCTCAAGAGAAATGTGCTGTCTTCCAGGAGCAAAAATTAAAGATGTGTCTGACAGGATATCAAGACTCTTCAGACCTACAGATCACTACCCATTCCTGCTAATACATGTGGGGACAAATGACACCGCAAGAAAGGATCTGGAAACCATCTGCAGTGACTTTGAAGACTTAGGCAAGAAAGTGAAAGAATTGGGAGCGCAGGTGGTCTTCTCATCCATCCTCCCAGTGGATGGCCATGGAACAATGAGGTGGAATAAGATTCTACAGGTGAACAACTGGCTACGTCGATGGTGCCGTCAACAAGGATTTGGATTTCTGGATCACAGAATGAATTACCTATACGATGGACTACTTGCTAGAGATGGGGTGCACCTTACGAAGACTGGAAAACATGTATTTGGAAGTCGCCTTGCTACACTCATCAGGAGAGCTTTAAACTAGAACAATGTGGGAAGGGAAGCAAAAGGCCAGAAAAAGCCATACAGCTGACAAATACTATTGAGATCTCTGCTATTGGAAGTGGAAAGGAAGAACAAAGACAAAACAATTTAAATAATAAAAATATGGGAGGAAGAGAAACCAATCACAAACTAAAATGTTTTTATACAAATGCACAAAGCATGGGCAACAAACAAGGAGAATTGGAACTACTAACGCAGGAAAAGGAATATGATGTCATTGGAATCACTGAAACTTGGTGGGACGATACACATGATTGGAATAAAAGGCTAAAAGGATACAACTTATTTGCAAGAAACAGACTTGATAAACGAGGAGGAGGTGTCGCATTGTATGTTAGAAAAGCGTATATCTGCACAGAGATTGAAGCTTCAGAGACTGGGAGTTCTGTGGAAACTGTTTGGGTAAGAATACAAGGAGAGAACAACGGAAAGGACACCATTGTAGGCATTTACTACAGGCCACCTGGGCAAGCTGAAGATATGGATGAACTCTTTATGTATCAAATGACCAAGTTCTCCAAAAAATATGACGTAGTGGTCATGGGAGATTTCAACTATCCAGACATTTGTTGGGAATCTCTCTCAAGTAAAACTAACAGGTCAAGCAAATTCTTATCCTCTCTTGCTGACAACTTTATCTTCCAAAAGGTAGGGGAGAAAACAAGGGGATCTGCTACTTTGGATCTAATCCTTATAAACAGGGAGGAAATGGTTGAGGAGGTAAAGGTGGCTGGGACGCTAGGAGGCAGCGATCATGCTATTATAGAATTTTGGATAACTAGAGGAGGAAGACATGTGAAGACTCAAACTTCAAGGTTAGATTTCAGAAAGGCAGATTTTAAGAGACTCAGAAAGAGAATAGGAGGGATCCAATGGCTGGATGTCCTTAAGGACAAAAATGTCCAGGAAGGATGGGAAATTTTTAAAAATGAGATTCTCAAAGCACAATCGTTAACAATCCCGAAAAGTAGGAAGAATGGGAAGCATTTAAGAAACCAGGATGGATGAACACAGAACTTAAACACATGCTAAAAAGAAAGAAAGAAATGTTTATTACATGGAAAGAGGGAGGCATATCTAAAGAAGATTATAATGCAGTCTGCAGATCCTGTAGGGCACGTATCAGGTTAGCTAAAGCTGACAATGAATTAAGGCTTGCAAGACATGTCAAAAGCAATAAAAAAGGATTTTGGGGGTATGTCAAAAGTAAAAGAAAAGTCAAAGATGCTATAGGATTTTTACAGGATGAAAATGGAGAAATGGTAAGAGAGGATGTTGAGAAGGCCAAACTTTTTAATTCCTATTTTGCATCTGTTTTCTCTCAGAAAGAAAATGTAACATCAACTGATCTTCACTTTCCTTTTAAAGGAATAGAGGAATCCAAGTTATCTGTAAACAGAAAGATTGTGAGGGAATATTTAGCTAACATAAATGAGTTCAAGTCTCCAGGTCCAGATGAATTACACCCCAGAGTACTGAAGGAGATCGTAGAAGAAATTTTAGAACCACTCTCCATAATCTTTGAAAATTCTTGGAGAACAGGAGAAGTCCCAGAAGACTGGAGAAGAGCAAATGTTGTTCCTATCTTCAAAAAGGGGAAGAAGGTGGACCCAGAGAACTATAGGCCGGTGAGTCTGACTTCTATACCAGGAAAGATCTCTGAACAAATTATTAAACAACATGTATGTAAGTACATGGATAAGAATGAAGTGATTAACCAGAGTCAGCATGGGTTTGTAACTAACAAGTCATGTCAGACTAACTTAATTTCCTTCTATGACAGAATCACTGACTGGGTGGATCAGGGAAATGCTGTAGATATAGTATATCTTGACTTCAGCAAAGCATTTGACAAAGTATCTCACACCATCCTTATTGAAAAAATGACCAAGTATGCAATGGACCAGGCAACTGTTAGGTGGATTCATAACTGGCTTAGTGATCGGACTCAAAGGGTGGTTGTAAATGGCTTCACATCCATCTGGATGAATGTCTCAAGTGGGGTACCACAGGGCTCCGTCCTGGGACCTGTATTGTTCAACATCTTTATCAATGATTTAGATGAAGGAATTGAGGGTAAACTGATTAAATTTGCTGATGACACAAAGCTAGGAGGGAAAGCTAATACTAGAGAAGAGAGAGAGAGGATTCAAAAAGACCTAAGTAAACTGGAGCAGTGGGCAGCAACCAACAGAATGGTTTTTAACAGGGAAAAATGCAAAGTACTATATCTGGGCAATAAAAATGAAAAAAGCATATACAGAATGGGAGGAATAGAGCTAAGCAACAGTACATGTGAAAAAGACTTAGGTATACTAATAGATCATAGACTGAACATGAGTCAACAGTGTGATGCAGCAGCAAAAAAGGCAAATACAATTCTGGGATGTATTAACAGAAGCATACAGTCTAGATCACGTGAAGTCATTATCGGTCTTTACTCCTCTTTGGTCAGACCTCATCTGGAATACTGTGTACAGTTTTGGGCACCACATTTTAAAAAAAGACATAGACAAACTGGAGCAAGTTCAGAGAAGAGCGACCAGAATGGTGACTGGTCTGCAAACCATGTCCTATGAGGAACGGTTGCAGGATTTGGGAATGTTTAGCTTGCAAAAAAGAAGACTGAGAGGAGACAATAGCTGTCTACAAATATGTCAAGGGCTGTCACATTGTAGAAGGATCATCTTTATTCTCATTTGCACAAGGAAAGACTAGAAGCAATGGGATGAAACTAAATGGGAGGAGACACAGATTAGATATTAGAAAAAACTTTTTGACAGTTAGGGTGATTAATGAGTGGAACAGGCTGCCACGAGAGGTGGTGAGTTCCCCTTCAATGGACGTCTTCAAACAGAGGCTGGACAGACATCTGTCTGAGATGATTTAGTGAATCCTGCTTTGAGCAGGGGGTTGGACCAGATTACCCAGGAGGTCCCTTCCAACTCTACCATTCTATAATTCTATAATTCTAACTCAGTATCGGAATGCTCAACACTAGTACTGGATGAATGAATGAATACACCTGCTATATAACCTGCTGCACACAGATAGGAACAATGTTAAAGGGGTTTTGCCACAAACAATAGATCTTGAAATAATAATAATTTCCACAATTGGCTGTGTTTAACCCCTTTACAACCCAAGGTGGTTTGCACGTTAATGACCAGGCCAATTTTTACAATTCTGACCACTGTCATTTTATGAGGTAATTACTCTGGAACGCTTCAACGGATCCCCCTGATTCTGAGATTGTTTTTTCATGACATATTGTACTTCATGATTGTGGTAAAATTTCTTCGATATCACTTGCGTTTATTTGTGAAAAAAACGGAAATTTGGCGAAAATGTTGAAAATTTTGCAATTTTCAAAATTTTAATTTTTATGCCCTTAAATCAGAGAGATACGTCACACAAAATAATTAATAAATAACATTTCCCACATGTCTACTCTACATCAGCACAATTTTGGAACCAAAATTTTTTTTTCATTGGGGAGCTATAAGGGTTAAAACTTGACCAGCGATTTCTCATTTTTCCAACAAAATTTACAAAACCATTTTTTTAGGGATCACATCATATTTAAAGTCACTTTGAGGGGTCTTTATGACAGAAAATACCCAAAAGTGACACCATTCTAAAAACTGCACCCCTCAAGGTGCTCAAAACCACATTCAAGAACTTTATTAACCCTTCAGGTGCTTCACAGGAATTTTTGGAATGTGGAAGAAAAAAATGAACATTTAACTTTTTTCACAAAAATGTTACTTTAGACCCAATTTTTTTTATTTTCGCAGGGGTAACAGGAAAAAATTGACCCCCAAATTTGTTGTGCAATTTCCCCTGGGCACGCAGATACCCCATATGTGGGGAAAAAACACTGTTGGGGCGCACGGCAGGGCTCGGAAGGGAAGGAGCGCAATTTGACTTTTTGAATGTAAAATTTGCTTGAATAATTAGCGGACGCCATGTTTCATTTGGGGAGCCCCTGATGTGCCTAAACAGTGGAAACCCCCCACAAGTGACACCATTTTGGAAACTAGACCCTCAGGGAACTTATCTAGATGTGTGGTGAGCACCTTTAACCCCCAGGTGCTTCACAGAAGTTTATAATATTGAGCCGTAAAAATAAAATTTTCACATTTTTCCCACAAAAATGTTTTTCAGCCCCTACTTTTGCATTTTCATAAGGGTAACAGAAGAAATTGCACTATGCAGTTTGTTGTGCAATTTCTCCTGAGTTAGCAGATACCCCATATGTGGGGGAAAACCACTGTTTGGGCGCGCGGCAGGGTTCGGAAGGGAAAGAGCGCCATTTGACTTTTTGAATGTAAAATTTGTTTGAATAATTAGCGGATGTGCCCCTGATGTGCCTAAACAGTGGAAACCCCCCACAAAGTGACACCATTTTGGAAACTAGACCCCTCAGGGAACTTATCTAGATGTGTGGTGAGCACCTTGAACCCCAAAGTCCTTTACAGAAGTTTATAACATGGAGCCATGAAAATAAATAAATCCAACTTTTTCCACAAAAATTATGTTTTAGCCCCAATTTTTTTATTTTCACAAGGGTAAGAAGAGAAAATGGACCCCAAAAACTTTTGTGCAATTTCCCCTGAGTATGCCATATGTGGGGAAAATACAGTGTTTGGGCGCACGGCAGAGTTCAGAAGGGAAGGAGCACTGTGTGACTTTTTGAACGCAAAATCGGCTGGAATCGAGAGCGGACGCCATGTCGCGTTTGGAAGAGCCCCTGATGTGCCTAAATAGTGGAAACCCCCCACAAGTGACCCCATTTTGGAAACTACACCCCTCAAGGATTTTATCGAGGGGTATAGTGAACATTTTGAACCCAGAGGTACGACACAGAATTTGATAACATTAGGTCATCATATTGAATAAGTTGTCATTAGTCTTGAGCGCAAGTGCTCACTACTTGAGTTTGTATCGGGTACTCAGGTATGCACCATGTATCGCGGGAGCTCGAGTGACATGCCAGTAATGACCGGAGGTCCGAGAGAGATCCAGTGAGTCACAAATTGAGACAGAGACGGGAAGTAAACAACACTTTCTTTACTAAAACAGGGATTAAACTAAAATTCAGTATTGAAAGAATCAGTCTCAGGTTCTACCTGGGACACTATCTCTACTAACTACACACAATCAGCAAGAGCTGAAATCAATGTGCCAATCTCAAGGTTTCCAGCTTGTGTGAATTATTATAGAGAACTGGAACAATTTTACCTAAATATTGAGTCAGTCTAGTGAGGGTGGTCTATGGGGACCCCCTGAGATGGCACACTCCATACAATTCTACCACTATAAACGATAATAATGCAAGAAACTATATCAATTGCTCTTATACACTTATTATCAGGATATCCGGATATCTTAAAGTTATGGTACCGTTAACCTCAGATGCAGTCTATCACAGGCCTGTGAATCGCGGTGGCTGCAGCTAGTCCCGGAAAACTTTGGCGCCAAAAACAAAGTTCACAAAACAGCAAAAATTCCTTGTCTTGTAGGCGGATGCCGAGCCCACACGCCGGGGACTTTAGTCCTGTAGTCTCAGATTAAGGTCTGGGAAGATCTCTTCACAAAGTCTTGTCAATATCCTCTCAGTGGAAATGACACCAGAAATCTTCTTTGCTCCCGAAGTCTCTTACTGTTATCCAGTACACAAACCGCATGCTCAGTCACAGAAATGGGTTTCTAAGTCCCTTCATCACTCAACACAGGACTTCTCCAGCACAAAGTCTAAAATCCACTCAGCATGGACTTCCACAACACTCCACAGAGCCACACAGCTTCCCCAGATCAGCACTTGTCCTTAAAACAGAGAAAGGGGTAAACAAAACTCCAAAGGGAAGAGTGTAAAGATTCTTGCAGCTCCTTCTCCCAGACTTCCTGTCTAGACTCACACATCAGATGCTTCTAGAATACACACAGCTTCTAGCACTGCCCCTCCTTTCAGCTCAGCCAGGCAAAAGTCACAGAGTCCTAGTGCTCCCCAGCTGTTGTCACATTTCACACTCTCACATGCCCACATGTTTCACGGTTATTAGACACCCCAAAAAAAACATGCGGGGATAGCTCGTGCATGGCAGGCAATCTCTGCGAGTTGTTTTTGGCCGCAAAGCGTATGGGGCGGAGACTCGAGCACCCGCGATACTCAATGCATACCCGAGCACCCGATGCAAACTCAAGTAGCGAGCACTGGCGTTCAACACTAGTTGCCATATCGTTTTTTTTTTTTACTTTTGAAAAAAAACAAACAACCCTAACCCCAACCCTAACCCTACCCAAGCCCAACCCTAACCCTACCCAAGCTCAACCCTAACCCAACCCTAACAGCACAACCCCAACCCCAGCATTTATTTTTTACGCCGTTCCTAGTGCGGTATAAGTGATTAGACGACCTTATTATTTGGGTCGGTGCGACTACAGAGATACCAGAATCATATCGGGTTTTTATGATTGACAGCTGTCACACACTAAAAGACACATATTTTGTAAAATCTAGTTTTTGCATCGCCATATTTTGAGAGCTATAATTTTTCCATATTTTGGCCGACAGAGTAATGTGACTGCTTGTTTTTTTGCGGGATGAGTTGACGTTTTTATTGGTGCCATTTTCAGGCACGTGACATTTTTTGATCACTTTCTATTCCAGCTTTTGGGAGGCAGAATAAACAAATACGAACAAATACGAACAATGTCAAAAGTAAAAGAAAAGTCAAAGATGCTATAGGATTTTTACAGGATGAAAATGGAGAAATGGTAAGAGAGGATGTTGAGAAGGCCGAACTTTTTAACTCCTATTTTGCATCTGTTTTCTCTCAGAAAGAAAATGTAACATCAACTGATCTTCACTGTTCTTTTAAAGGAATAGAGGAATCCAAGTTATCTGTAAACAGAAAGATTGTGAGGGAATATTTAGCTAACATAAATGAGTTCAAGTCTCCAGGTCCAGATGAATTACACCCCAGAGTACTGAAGGAGATCGTAGAAGAAATTTTAGAACCACTCTCCATAATCTTTGAAAATTCTTGGAGAACAGGAGAAGTCCCAGAAGACTGGAGAAGAGCAAATGTTGTTCCTATCTTCAAAAAGGGGAAGAAGGTGGACCCAGGGAACTATAGGCCGGTGAGTCTGACTTCTATACCAGGAAAGATCTTTGAACAAATTATTAAACAACATGTATGTAAGTACCTGGATAAGAATGAAGTGATTAACCAGAGTCAGCATGGGTTTGTAACTAACAAGTCATGTCAGACTAACTTAATTTCCTTCTATGACAGAATCACTGACTGGGTGGATCAGGGAAATGCTGTAGATATAGTATATCTTAACTTCAGCAAAGCATTTGACAAAGTATCTCACACCATCCTTATTGAAAAAATGACCAAGTATGCAATGGACCAGGCAACTGTTAGGTGGATTCATAACTGGCTTAGTGATCGGACTCAAAGGGTGGTTGTAAATGGCTTCACATCCAGCTGGATGAATGTCTCAAGTGGGGTACCACAGGGCTCCGTCCTGGGATCTGTATCGTTCAACATATTTATCAATGATTTAGATGAAGGAATTGAGGGTAAACTGATTAAATTTGCTGATGACACAAAGCTAGGAGGGATAGCTAATACTAGAGAAGAGAGAGAGAGGATTCAAAAAGACCTAAATAAACTGGAGCAGTGGGCAGCAACCAACAAAATGGTTTTTAACAGGGAAAAATGCAAAGTACTACATCTGGGCAATAAAAATGAAAAAAGCATATACAGAATGGGAGGAATAGAGCTAACTAACAGTACATGTGAAAAAGACTTAGGTATACTAATAGATCATAGACTGAACATGAGTCAACAGTGTGATGCAGCAGCAAAAAAGGCAAATACAATTCTGGGATGTATTAACAGAAGCATACAGTCTAGATCACGTGAAGTCATTATCGGTCTTTACTCCTCTTTGGTCAGACCTCATCTGGAATACTGTGTACAGTTTTGGGCACCACATTTTAAAAAAGACATAGACAAACTGGAGCAAGTTCAGAGAAGAGCGACCAGAATGGTGACTGGTCTGCAAACCATGTCCTATGAGGAACGGTTGCAGGATTTGGGAATGTTTAGCTTGCAAAAAAGAAGACTGAGAGGAGACTTAATAGCTGTCTACAAATATGTCAAGGGCTGTCACATTGTAGAAGGATCATCTTTATTCTCATTTGCACAAGGAAAGACTAGAAGCAATGGGATGAAACTAAATGGGAGGAGACACAGATTAGATATTAGAAAAAACTTTTTGACAGGGTGATTAATGAGTGGAACAGGCTGCCACGAGAGGTGGTGAGTTCCCCTTCAATGGACGTCTTCAAACAGAGGCTGGACAAACATCTGTCTGAGATGATTTAGTGAATCCTGCTTTGAGCAGGGGGTTGGACCAGATGACCCAGGAGGTCCCTTCCAACTCTACCATTCTATGATTCTATGATTCTATGAATTCAGGAATTTTTTTTTTTTATTCTACTCTGCGTCTGGTAAAATTGATAAGGCAGCTTTATTCTTCGGGTCAGTACGTTTACAGCGGTACCACATTTATATAGTTTTTTTATGTTTTGGCGTTTTTACACAATAAAAGCTATTTTATAGAAAAAAATATTTTTTTTGCATCGCTTTATTCTGAGAGCTATAACTTTTAGATTTTTCGGATGATGGAGCTGTATGGGGGCTTGTTTTTTGTGGAACAAGATGACGTTTTCAGCTGTACCATTTTTATTTATATTCGTCTTTTTGATCGCGTGTTATTCCATTTTTTGTTTGGCGGTATGATGATAAAGCATTGTTTTTTGCTTCGTTTTTTATTTATTTTTTTTACCGTGTTCACTGAAGGGGTTAACTAGTGGAACAATTTTATAGGTCAGGTTATTCCTGTGTACTTTTATTGTTTGCTCTTTTTTTTTCATAATAAAATTTATTGATGGGTACATTATATTTTTAAGTATGGTGGATTATATATATATATATTTTTTTTAATATTTTTACTATTTTTTTTTTTCACTTTCTTACAGTTGTTTTACTTTTTCACTTTGTCCCATTATGGGACTTTCACTTTTTTTATTCTGATCGCCTGCATAGCACAGTAATGGAGCACCATCCCTGTTCTATGCAGGCTGTCAGCGCTGCACAGTGAGAAGATTGTTTGGTCATGTCAACACCCGGGAAGCCGCGGCAGACCGCGCTGGAGGCCGGAAGAGGAGGTGAGTATTCCGATCACCTCACCTTAGCCACCGCAATGCTGCGATCGACTTAGATAGCAGCATTGCGGTGGATAATGTGCCGGGAGCAGAGCGGGACCGCTCCCTGCACATAGTACCGGGTGTCAGCTGTGACAATCAGCTGATACCCGGCGGCGATCGCGCCCGCACAGCCTGTGTGCGCGCGCGATCGCCATGACATACTAATATGGGTCAGGCTCTTAAGTCCCAGGGCACAGACGCGTATTAGTACAGTACACAGCAGGGGCACATTTATAAGATTATCTCAGCACAGGAACATTTTATTTAAACACATCCAATTGTGGAGATTAATATTTCAAGATCTATTGATTAAAATGAACTTTTGTTTGTGGTAAAACCCCTCTAAATGTGATAGAAATGCTCTACCATCCAAATCAGCACAAGGGACCAAGTTACTACCTTAGTATGACCACTAGGTGGCATTCTGTACATGTACAAGGAATACATAAATCCCGCCTGCATCATGCTAGGAACACATATATAATAGTTAATGGAAAAAAATGCTCTAAAATCCATTTGCCGCAGTAACACTTTTCCTAAAGTATTTTATCTGATCAGTCTGTTTACAATAGTTTTATTTTATGCAATAAAATAATTCTTACTGATGGCTGTGTGCATGGGCGTACCCAGGTTCAAAACTAGGGGGGCAAGCCATGGTCACAGATACCGAAGAGAAATATATATATAGTACAATGCAAAGATTTCACTTCTTACATTACATGAGTGATATCTATTGTAAATTCCACAATAGCTCAGAAACTGGCGAATTGCTCCACACAGTATACTGGCCGCCATAAAATGCCCCATACAGGATACTGGTCCCCATATAACGCTCCATACAGGATACTGGCCCCCTTATAACGCTCCATACAGAATACTGGCTCCCATATAATGCTCCATACAGGATACTGGCCCCCATATAACGCTCCATACAGAATACTGGCCCCCATATAACGCTCCAGGCAGGATACTGGCCCCCATATAACGTTCCATGCAGGATACTGACCACCATATAACGCTCCATACAGAATACTGGCCCCCATATAACGCTCCATGCAGTCTGTTTCCCCCCATATAATGCCCCATGTAGGATGTCACCCCACCTTATAATGCCCCATGCAGGATGTCATCCCCCCACTCCCTTATAATGCCCCATGCAGGATGTCACCCCCCCTTATAATGCCCCATGCAGGATGTCACACCCCCCCCTTATAATGCCCCATGCAGGATGTCACACACCCCCACCTCACCCCCCTCCCTTATATTGCCACAGGCCTCCATATAATAAAAAAAAATCAAATACTCACATCTCACCTGCTGCCGCTGCTCCAGACTCCAGTGTCGCCGGCCTCATCCCGCTCTGCGCTGTGACTGCTCAGGAGAGAGCACGGCGTAAAGACGTCACCACGCCCTCTGACCTGAGACATCACAGTGCAGCAGCCGCGGAGGATGCAGGAGCTGCTGCGGAGGCACGGGGAGGGGTAAGTATTGTGCCGGGGCCCTGAGCAAGTGGGGGGGAGCGGGCTCTGACGGGTGCTGACACCGGCCCTGGTGTGCGGCTTGCGTGCCTGCTTCTAGGGGGGGGGCAGCTGCCCCACGGTGGGTACGCCCATGGCTGTGTGTGATTGTTAAGGTGTCCATTCACATTGGACTGAAGTTGGATTGAACCTGCTGATATTGGCTGACAGTCTAATGTGTATGGAGTTCCCTAGGTGGGGAGGTGATCTGGCCTATACCATAACTTCCAACTTTTCTTATGTGCCCAACGACAAACTTTTTCCATGCCCCCTTTGTTGCACCCATTTACTATTTCTTTTTATCTTGGCAGGACTAGATGTCAGAATTGGCACATTCCAGCAGACCACCCAGGGATAAAGACCTAAATATGGCACCATTTACCCAGGATGGATGGGACCTGTGGATTTATTTTTTCTCCATAGTTGCAGCAGCCAGAACTTTTGATACGAGCCAGTGGCGTACCGCCAATGGCGGCAGACCACGCGCCTGCTATGTGCCCCGGGGGGTGGGGGGGGGAGGACACATACCGTCGCCGGTGCAGCTGCGCCAGGTCCCCACCATGCAGCTGCACCAATGGGCCCACAAGGTGCAGCTGCTTCATGCACGCGGCGGTCAGGGAGCGACCCGTGCAGCTCCGCTGCTGTCAGGAGGAGAATAGCAGCGGAGCTGGAGGGTTCGTCCAATGCTTCCTCCCTGAGCCAGGCGCGTGCAGCTTGATGACGTCATCATGCAGCGCGCGCCTGGCTCAGGAAAAAAGCTGCCGGAAACCAGGAGGATGCTGCAGGGGAGCAAGCTGAGGTAAGTTTTTTTTTTTTTTACTGAAATGCTGGGGAGGGGAGGTGGGGGGAGAGCAATGGTGGGATGGTGGGGCTGGGGAGAGCTATGATGGGGCTGGGGAGAGAAATATTGGGGCTGAGGAGAGGGTTTATGGGGCTGAGGAGAGCAATAATGGGGCTGATGGGGCTGGGGAGAGGAATAATGGGGTTGATGGGGCTGAGGAGAGCAATAATGGGGCTGATGGGGCTGGGGAGAGGAATAATGAGGTTGATGGGGCTGGGGAGAGCAATAATGGAGCTGATGGAGCTGGGGAGAGCAATAATGGGGCTGATCGGGCTGGGGAGAGGAATAATGGGGTTGATGGGGCTGGGGAGAGCAATAATGGGGCTGATGGGGCTGGGGAGAGGAATGATGGGGCTTGGGATAGGAATAATGAGGCTGGGAAGAGCAATAATGGGGCTGGGGAGAGGAATGATGGGGTTGATGGGGCTGGGGAGAGGAATAATGGGATGGTGGGCTAGGGAGAGCAGTGATGGGGCTGGGAAGAGCAATAATGGGGCTGATGGGGCTGGGGAGAGGAATGATGGGGCTGGGAATAGCAATAATGGGGCTGATAGGGCTGGGGAGAGCAATGGTGGGGAAGGGGAGAGCAATGACGTGTTGCTGGGAGAGAGCAATGATGGGAGTGCTGGGAGAGTGCAATGATGGGGGTGCTGGGAGAGAGCAATGATGGAGGTGCTGGGACAAAGCAAGGATGGGTGTGCTGGGACAGAGCAATGATGGGGGTGCTGGGACAGAGCAATGATGGGGGTAGTGGTACAGAGCAATGATGCGGGTGCTGAGAGAGAGAGCAATGATGGGGGTGCTGGGAGAGAGCAATGACGGGGTGCTGGGACAGAGCAATGATGGAGGTGGTGGGAGAGAGCAATGATGAGGGTGCTGGGAGAGAGCAATTATGGGGGTTTCACTTTGCTTGTACTGTGAAGCCTTGCATGTTTTCCGTGTGCACATAGCTTTACAGTTAATTGGGGAGAGTCACAGAGACTGAATAATTTATATTATTGGCCGGTGCAGATTACAGTTAATGGGGGGCACAGTGCTGCTTATCACTTTATATGTTGAATACTAAGTCGCTAATAGTATATTAATAGGGGGGGTTACACAGAGCGGGGGAGACACATGTATGCATACAATATGTGACTTTGTTATTTTCTAGGCTGGAGATCATCGTGACAAGACGAGTCGTGGCTGGGAGATGTCGACATGAAGGTCTGACCAGATGGAGAAGAAGCAGCAGAAACCGATTCTGATCAGATGAGACGTCAGCGGTAATTGCCTGGATGTAAATATTATTCTATATCTGCACTGTGTGACTTGGATTGATAATGTTGTCTGCAAAATCCCTTAGGCTGCATTCTCACATTTGTGTGAAATGTCCGTGTGCTGCCAGATTTTTTTATCGGATGGTCCACGGACTCGTACAGTTTTATAGATCCATTCACACATCCATGAAAATCACGGATCTGAGAATGAGATCTAAGGGTCAGAGAATGTCCTGTTCTGATCCGATTTTGAGGATTAGAATAGGACATGCTCAATGCGTCAATAAAACAGGGCTGCACACCGACACTGCACACAGATGCAGGAATGTAGCCTTATTATGTATAGCACAGTCCCTTAGTATATAGTGTACTCACTTATTATGTATAGCGCCATCCTTAGTTATATAGTTTCCTCTTTTATTATGTATAACACCCTCCCTTATTATGTACCATTCTCTCTAGCGGCTCACAGTTTGGGGATCATACTGTGTTGGGGTCAGCATACTTTGCCCTGGGAGTTGAGGTGGGGCACAGTAGGGTCATCATACTGTGCATGTGGAGGAATTCACCATGGGGGGATCATACTGTGTTTGGGGGGCCCTTTTATTGGCATCACACTTTATGGGGCAATGAAAGAGAGATCTAGGACGTCAGCAGGAGGAAAATTACTATGTAAAGGATGGAAAGTTGTGAGATCTGATCTTTGGTGATCCCGACAATTATTTTTTTTTTGGGGGGGGAGGGGGGGGGGCAATTAGAGCTTCTGCTATGGGGCCCCATGATTCCTATGTACGCCCCTGATACGAGCTGTAGTTTTTTCTGTTGCTTTTTATCTGCAGGTATCCTCTGCACCAAACCACACAATAACAATCCTCTCTGATTATTGCTTTTCTTCTGCATTTTTTATGCTTTTTTTCCCCTCATTTGATGCATTTTTGATGCAGATTTGAAGAAGCGTTTTTATAGTACAGAAAAGCTTTGATTCGGCACTTAAAAGCAACTGCGTTTTTTCACATGAGTTTTTATGGCTGTCTTTAAGGGTACTTATGCCTCAGCACTAGTCTTTCATGGTGCTGCAGCATAAGTGAATAGTGCCGCCAGGTGCTGACAACCAGCAGTATCAGCCCCGGCCGGTATCGATGCCGATCAGGGCCAATTAAACCCTTAAATACCTGTGTCAATCGTGACAGCGCTATTTAAGTGGTTACAAGGGGGTCGAAAGACCGCGGGTCCCGTGTGATGATGCCAGGGTACGGTGGCCTGTGAGATCCAGCAATAAGCTGGATCTCACAGGCAGAGTCAGTGAGTCAGACATGACTCACTGACAGGTCTCATGCACTGCAGTACAGAGGTACTGCAGAGTATGAGACCAGCGATCAAAGTGAAAATTACACATGTCCCACAGTAGGAATTAGTGAAAAAGTAAAAAAAAGGGAAATAAAATATGTAAAAAAGTAAAAAAAAAACACATAAAAAGTGCACACAAATCACTAAAATCCCTTTCGCCGTTCAAAACGCAGCATTTGTAATACAACAAAAATAGACGAAAAAACGTGCACATAATTGGCCTCGCTGCATCCGGAACAACCCCCTCTATAAAACTATCACGTTATTTATTCCGTTTGGTGAACGCCGTAAAAAAAGAAATAAAAAACACACTAAAAATTACGCTTTTTCATCATACTGACTATCAAAAAAGTGAATAAAAAGCGATCAAAAAGTCGCATGTAAAAAAAAATATATAAATATAATCGCCAAACTGTCCCGCAAAAAACAAGCCATAATATGGCTCATTCGGCAAAAAAATAAAAAAGTTACAGCTCTCAGAATGTGACAATGCAAAATCAAAATCTTTTTTTTTTGTAAAATACTGTTTTTAGTGTTTAAAATAGCAAATCATAAAAAAAATATATATATAAATCTGGTATCGCTGTAATTGTGCCAACCCGACGGACAAATCGGTCTTATCACTTTTACTACACAGTGAACGGCGCAAAAAAATAAAAATTAAAAATAACTGAATTGCTGGTTTTAGTTCATTCTGTGTCTGAAAAATCTGAATAAAAAGCAATCAAAAATTACTAGGTGCCCCAAAATAGTACCACAAAAATGTGCAACTTGTCCCGCAAAAAATAAGCCATCATATAGCTCTGTTCACCAAAAAAAAACAAAAAAGTTACAACTCTCAGAATATGGCGACGAAAATAACTACTTTTGATGAAAAAAAAAACATTTTTACTGTGTGATAGCTACAAAACCTAAAAAAAACCCATAAAAGTCTGATAACAGTGTAATTGTACCGACTCGAAGAATAAATCCCCCTAAACACTTATACCGCACAGTGAACGATGGAAAAATAAAAATAAGGACTATTTTTGTACTGTTGTCTATTTGTTCATTCTGCCTCCAAAAAAATCAGAATAAGGCTTGGCTCACATTTATCCTGTGCTCTCCGCTGAGCGCTTACGTTGGGGTTTCGGTGTAAATTTACCCAAACTGCAATTCAGACAAAAAAAACAGAAGGAGTCACTCACTTATGAGGCTGATGGAGTCCCTTTGGACTGGTCTCTGTTCAGGCATGTCAGATAATAATAATAATAATGTTTATTTTTATAGCGCCAACATATTCCGCAGCACTTTACAAATTTTAGGGGGGACTTATACAGACAATACAGAATAAGCATATCCCATATCGAAAGGAGTGAGGGCCCTGCTCGCAAGCTTACAGTCTATGAGGAAATGGGGGAGACACAAAAGGTAGAATGTACATATATTGTATAATGCAGCCTTAATATACTAAATAGGATAAATAATACATGGACTGGTCGCCAGCCAGTATGTGTGCAGTCCTGACCGAGGCTATTATGTGCATGATTGGCATGAACCTGAAATTGAAGAAGATTTTAATATGGGGGAAAACTGGGAAGGACAACTGGGATGGACAGATAGTGTGTGGAGGCTATACGCCAGTCTAAAGAAATGGGTTTTTAGGGTCCGCTTGAAACTGTGGGTATTGGGAATTAATTGAATTATCCTGGGTAGTGCATTCCAAAGAATTGGCGCAGCACGCGAGAAGTCTTGGAGACGGGAGTGGGAAATTCGGATTATGGAGGATTTTAGTTTTAAGTCACTGGCAGAACGGAGGGCACGTGTAGGTTGGTAGACTGAGACAAGGGAGGAGATGTAGGGGGGTACTGAAGCATGGAGCGCTTTGTGGGTAAGCGTGATAAGTTTAAATTGAACTCTATATTGGATGGGTAACCAATGCCAATGACTGGCACAGGGAAAAGGCATCGGTGTAGCGGTTGGCGAGGAATATGATCCTGGCTGCTGCGTTAAGGACGGATTGGAGAGGGGAGAGTTTAGTAAGAGGGAGCCCGATCAGTAGAGAGTTGCAGTAGTCCAGACGGGAATGAATAAGAGCTACGGTAAGAGTTTTTGCCGAGTCAAAGGTGAGAAAAGTCCTGATTCTTGAGATGTTTATGAGGTGTAGATGACATGAACGAGCGAGTGATTTGATGTGAGGAGTGAAGGAAAGATCTGAGTCAAAAATGACCCCAAGACAGCGGGCTTGTTGCTGGGGAGTAATGGTTGAGCCACAAACGGAAATGGCAATATCAGGCACAGGTAGGTTAGTGGAGGGAGGAAATACGAGTAGTTCAGTTTTTGACAGATTCAGTTTTAGGCAGAGGGAGGACATAGTGTTAGACACAGCAGAAAGATAATCACTGGTCTTTTGTAGTAATGCAGGGGTGATGTCCGGAGCAGAGGTGTATAATTGGGTGTCATCAGCATAGAGATGGTACTGAAAACCGAATCTGCTGATTGTTTGTCCAATGGGAGCGGTGTATAAAGAGAAAAGAAGGGGGCCTAGGACTGATCCTTGAGGAACCCCAACAGTAAGGGGAAGGAGAGAGGAGGAGGAGCCGGCGAAAGACACAGAGAAGGAGCGGTCAGAGAGATAGGAGGAGAACCAGGAGAGAACAGTGTCCTTGAGGCCAATAGTGCGGAGCATAGTGAGGAGGAGCTGGTGATCCACAGTGTCGAAAGCTGCAGAGAGATCCAGGAGAATCAGCAGGGAATAGTGACCATTAGATTTAGCTGTTAATAAATCATTAGAGACTTTAGTGAGGGCAGTTTCAGTAGAATGTAAAGAGCGGAAACCAGATTGTAAAGGGTCAAGAAGAGAGTTGTCTGAAAGATAGCGGATTAGACGGGAATGGACCAGGCGTTCCAGGAGTTTAGAGATAAAGGGAAGATTGGAAACAGGTCTGTAGTTGGCCGTGCAGTTCTGGTCAAGGGATTTTTTTTAAGTAATGGATGTATGCTGGCGTGTTTAAAAGAAGAGGGAAAGATACCAGATGAGAGGGAGAGGTTGAAAATTTTAGTTAGGTGAGTGGTGACAGCTGGAGCAAGGGACTGAAGGAGATGTGAGGGAATAGGGTCACTGGTGCAGGTGGTAGGGCAAGAAGATGCAAGGAGCCTGATCACTTCATCTTCCGTGACTGGTTCGAAGTCAGAAAGTGAGCAAGATACAATGTGGCGGGGGAGAGCATGCATAACGTTTGGGGATTGGGAGAAAATTTCCTGTCGGATATGGTCAACTTTTTCTTTGAAATAATTGGCCAGATCGTCAGCGCTGAGGTCGGTGGTTGGGGCCTGTGCTGTTTGATTGAGGAGAGAATGAAACGTGTCAAAGAGTCGTTTAGGATTATTGGAAAGTGAGATTATGAGGTTGTTAAAGTAGGTTTGTTTGGAGAGGTGAAGCGCAGAGTTATATGTTTTCAGCATAAATTTATAATGGAGGAAATCTTCGGGCAGATTAGATTTTCTCCACAGCCTTTCAGCACACCTGGAACACCACTGGAGAAGACGTGTTTGAGGTGTGTGCCAGGGTTGTCACCGTCTATGCCGAATTGTTTTTTGTGCAGGAGGTGCGGCTTCATCCAGGGCGCATAGCATTATTTCGTTATAATGCTTAAATGCGGAGTCGGGACATGAGAGGGAGGAAATTGGGGCCAATGATGATTGCAACTTTTTCATAAATTTCTGGGTGTTAATGTCGCCTAAATTTCTATAAGTGTGGAAAGTGGGGGGGTCTTGAGTAGAGTCACAGTTCTTGACAGAGAATGAAAGAAGATTATGGTCAGAGAGTGGAAGGGGAGAGTTAGTAAAGTCATGTACTGAGCAAAGCCGGGAGAAGATCAGGTCAAATGTGTTCCCGTCCTCATGTGTAGGAGAATTAGCAAGCTGTGAAAGGCCGAAGGAGGAGGTTAGTGATAAAAGGTGAGTGGCAGATGGGGAAAGAGGATCGCCAATTGGGATGTTAAAATCTCCCATGATTATCGTGGGGATATCTCAGGATAGAAAATTTGGAAGCGAGGCAGCAAAGTGATCCAAGAACTGACGGGAGGGACCTGGAGGGCGATAGACAACTCGCAGGGAGAAGGGCCGGTAGAGTCTGACTGTGTGAGCCTCAAAAGAAGGGAAGATAATGGAGGGTACTGGGGGGATAACCTGAAAAGTACATTTTGTTGAAAGACGCAGACCAACACCTCCACCTGATCTGTTGTCAGCTCTCGGAGTATTAGAGAAGTGTAGGCCACCATAGGAGAGAGCTGCAGCGGCGGTGGTGTCCCATCATTTTAGGCATTTTTTTAGCGCACAAGTGTGGACCACCACAGATCTGTGCTCGCCTAAAAAGATAGAGACCACCGGAGCACACGTGAAACAGACTCCAAAGTGTCTCCATCTGCCTCATTACGGTGGGTGGTTCCGTTGTGGGTTTCGTCTGAATCGCATTTTTGTGGAATTTCCACGGAAACCCCAACGTAAGTGCTCAGCGTAGAACACAAGAAGGCGATCCAGTCTTTTTCTGGAAGGAATCGAAAATTAAGTACCCAAAAATGTTACCAATAAAACCCAAAATTTATCCCACACAAAACCAGCCCCCTCTCAGGTCCATCATCTGTCACTGGAACTATAGGGGGTCCCACGTTACTGACGAGCCCCCTGGGCCGTGGGGTACTCGGTAGCCGGGCCGGTCGTTGCTAGGGGAGATGTCATAGTGGCGGTGACCCGGTCCGTGACCCAGGGCGGTCAATAAAAAGGGGATTTTACAGGGGATTCTAGTTTTTAAAGTTAATGTTCATGACGCCACCTGTGGTATGCGGCTAAAGGGAGCCGCCGCTGCGGAGCAGGTCCTCTGGAGCTGATGTTAATGCAGCAGAGTTGGTTTAGCTCTCCACAGGTAGAGCTTAGCTCCAGGGCGTTGCAGGGATGTTATAGATGAAGTAGGTGTGCAGGGTGGTGCAGAGAATGATGGCGCACTAATAATTCGCAGAGACAGTGGGGTGCAGTCTTCAGGGTTTTACTCACGATTTTTAGACTCCAAGTTACCAGGACCAGGGTAACTTCCCACGCCGTCCTGTGTTTACTCAGGGAGGGGTTCAGCAAACTCCCAGGTACCTCCGGAGTACGTAACGGGACCCCTTTCTGTGTGTTCCTTCTGGCCGTCTCCCTGCACCTCACACCCAGTGTCCCAAGCCAGTGACCACGGACCTTCTCTGTCCCCTGGGTCCTCTATGGCCACCTTTTTGGTGATATAGATGTGGCTGTTGGCTGCAGCACGGGAAATGCAGCACCCTCCGGTTATCTAGTTGAGACTTGAAGAGCTCTGCTAGTAACATAGTAACATAGTTTTTAAGGTTGAAGGAAGACTAAGTCCATCTAGTTCAACCCATAGCCTAACATGTTGATCCAGAGGAAGGCAAAAAAAAGCATGTGGCAAACACTAAGCTCCACATTGGGGAAAAAAATTCCTTCCCGACTCCATACGACAATCAACGCTCTATCAAGGAATCTAGTATATATAACCTGTAATATACTTTTCAAGAAAGGCATCCATGCCCTTCTTAAATTTTAATAGTGAATCACTCATTACAGCATCATGCGGCAGAGAGTTCCATAGTCTCACTGCTCTTACAGTAAAGAATCCACGTCTGTGATTATGATTAAACCTTCTTTCCTCCAGACGTAGAAGATGCCCCCTTGTCCCCCTCTCTGGCCTCAGAGTAAAAAGATCAGTAGACAGGTCTTTGTGCTGTCCCCTCATATACTTGTACATAGTAATAAGATCACCCCTAAGCCTTCTTTTTTCCACAGTAAATAACCCCAAGTGTAATAACCTGTCTTGGTATTGCAGACCCCCCAGTCCTCTAATAACCTTGGTCGCTCTTCTCTGCACTTTGACCAGTGTTTTACAATTAAGCATATAATTATACATTTTATTTCCTCTGCCCAAGTGCATTACCTTACATTTATCCCCACTAAAGCTCATTTGCCATTTATCAGCCCAAGCTTCTAGTTTACATAGATCCTCCTGTAATATAAAATTGTCCTCTGTATTGATTACCATGCAGAGTTTAGTGTCCGGTCCCCTCTCTGCGGCCTGATCCTTCCACGTCCGTGTAGACTCGGGCGCACGGGTGGCATCCGCACTGCCCATGCCCCTAGGATCCTTTCTGTCTTCCTGGAGCCTTTCTCCCTGCTACTCTCCTCAGTCTGTCCTGGGCCTCTCTCACTAGGCCCTCCTCCTGAGCAGAGCTCCTGCAGAGCTCCTGCTCCCTTCACTCTCCTCCTCTGACAGAAATGAACTCTCTCACTGTACTGTTCCCCTCAGACTGGACTGGACTCTCAAGATGGCTTCTCTTTTTATATCCTCCTTCTCAAGTGCTCCCCTGATCTGCGTCCTCCACCCACACCCACTACATGGTTCCGCCCTCCAGCTAGGGACCAGTGACTGTGCTCTCCCTTAGGAGCAATCTCGCCCTTCCCTCTGAAGTGGAGTGTAATGGATGCAAGTTTGTGGGTCCCGGGCTGCACTCTATCCTTACCTGAGCGTGAGATACCACACCTCTGGGTGAGATGCAGTACCACATTACTGTTAGAACAAAGACTCTGGAAAAGTGACAGCTCTCACCTCCTCAAATAAAATCCAGTGAATTCTGTGCTCCAAATCCAAATGCCCACTGTGCGTAAACCGCAGTAAGCTGCCACATGCTTGGCATTATTGTAGCAGGGAGAGCGCATAACAATTTACGGGGTGTGCAGCTACTGTGAGGGAGGCGGGAGGTGGATGTGGCTCGTAACCCTCTCTCAGGGATGAATTTGCCACTCAAGGTCAGGAAGATTGGGGACCACTGCTATAGACCAACATTCAGCCTATTAGTTAATATTTAGAAGATGGAAGTAAAGCAGCACGAGCCTAAAATATTGTGTGTATGTGGCCACGGTGGGATTTGAACCCACAACCCTAGCGCTGCAATGGTCACTAAGCTCTGAGACCCCAAGCCTGTAGGAAAAAGTGTGTGCGGTGGAGAGAGACCACTTCATGTTGCATAATTTCTATTTGAATCAGATCTGACTGTTCTCGCTGACAGATGTTATTTCAGCTTGTTGGCAGATACATCACCATGATCTCCTCACCGCACACGATTATACAGAAAAACCTCAGCTCTATTTATGTGCCCATAGAGGCATTAACTTTTACCTTCGGGAGACTAAAAATAAAAATCAAAAGTGACCTGACAAATTGACCCGCCCCTGCTGACAAATTGGTCCCGCCCCTGCTGAATATTTAAGAGAAATTTGTTGAAAAGTGGTTGGTTGTTTCTTTTTGCCACCAACTAATTTGCATAAAAGGGCGAGCGAGCGCTCTGATTGGCTGGCTGTAGAACGCTGCATCTGCAGCCATATTATAGCCGGAAAAATCATTCCGACAGGACAGGTCGGCTGAACGAGACACATGGCTTAAATATTAAGAATGTTGATGTTCTGCAGCAGCTGAGGTGTGTATTATGAGGGTCTCCCGCAGCTGAGGTGTTTATTATGAGGTTTTGCAGTAGCTGAGGTGTGTATTACGAGGTTCTGCAGTAGCTGAGGTGTGTATTATGAGGTTCTGCAGTAGCTGAGGTGTGTATTATGAGGTTCTGCAGTAGCTGAAGTGTGTATTATGAGGTTGTGCAGTAGCTGAGGGGTGTATTATGAGGTTGTGCAGTAGGTGAGGGGTGTATTATGAGGTTGTGCAGTAGTTGAGCTGTGTATTATGAGGTTCTGCAATAGGTGAGGGGTGTATTATGAGGTTCTGCAGTAGCTGAGGTGTGTATTATGAGGTTCTGCAGTAGCTGAGGTGTGTATTATGATGTTCTGCAGTAGGTGAGGGGTGTATTATGACGTTCTGCAGTAGCTGAGGGGTGTATTATGACGTTCTGCAGTAGCTGAGGGGTGTATTATGAGGTTCTGCAGTAGCTGAGGTGTGTATTATGAGGTTCTGCAGTAGCTGAGGTGTGTATTATGATGTTCTGCAGTAGCTGAGGTGTGTATTATGAGGTCCTGCAGTAGCTGAGGTGTGTATTACAAGGTTCTGCAGTAGCTGAGGTGTGTATTACAAGGTTCTGCAGTAGCTGAGGTGTGTATTATGAGGTTCTGCAGCAGCTGAGGTGTGTATTACAAGGTTCTGCCGTAGGTGAAGTTTGTATTATGAGGTTCTGCAGTAGCTGAGGTGTGTATTATGATTTCCTGCAGTAGCTTAAGTGTGTATTATGATGTTTTGCAACAGCCAACGTTTGTTTTATGATGTTCTATAGTAGCTTAGGTGTGTATTATGAGGTTCTGCAGTGAGTGAGGTGAGTATTATGAGGTTCTTCAGTAGGTGAGGTGTATATTATGAGGTTCTGCACTAGCTGAGGTGTGTATTATGAGGTTCTGCAGTAGGTGAGGTGTGTATTATGAGGTTCTGCAGTCACTGAGGTGTGTATTATGAGGTTCTGCAGTAGCTGAGGTGTGTATTATGAGGTTCTGCAGTAGCTGAAGTGTATTATGAGGTTCTGCAGTAGCTGAAGTGTATATTAAGAGGTTCTGCAGTAGCTGAAGTGTGTATTAGGAGGTTCTGCAGTAGCTGAAGTGTGTATTAGGAGGTTCTGCAGTAGCTGAAGTGTGTATTAGGAGGTTCTGCAGTAGCTGAGGTGTGTATTATGAGGTTCTGCAGTAGCTGAGGTGTGTATTAGGAGGTTCTGCAGTAGCTGAAGTGTGTATTATTAGGTTCTGCAGTAGGTGAGGGGTGTATTATGAGGTTCTGCAGTAGCTGAGGTGTGTATTATGAGGTCCTGCAGTAGCTGAGGTGTGTATTACAAGGTTCTGCAGTAGCTGAGGTGTGTATTACAAGGTTCTGCCGTAGGTGAAGTTTCTATTATGAGGTTCTGCAGTAGCTGAAGTGTGTATTATGATTTTCTGCAGTAGCTTAAGTGTGTATTATGATGTTTTGCAACAGCCAACGTTTGTGTTATGATGTTCTATTGTAGCTTAGGTGTGTATTATGATGTTCTATAGTAGCTTAGGTGTGTATTATGAGGTTCTGCAGCAGCAGAGCTGTATAATGATGTTCTGCAGCAGCTGAGGTATGTATTATACATATGTACACATACTATAGACATACACACACATATATATATATATATATACTTACACTCTTGCAAACACACATGACTATACACTTTGCATTTCACAGTATTCCTATGTCAAGGAGTGATGTGGGGGACATGTGACGGCTCTGTCACCATTTTGGATGTGATGTGGGGGACATGTGACAGCTCTGTCACCTCTATGGATGAGAGGTAGATTATTGCACTACAGATAAGGACACAGGATCGCTACTCTGTCACCTCCAATGCAGAGATGAATGACAGAGGTTACTGTGGGAAGATAATGACAGTCAATGAGGGTGCAGTGGGTGGGCAGAGGGTGGGCTGGACACTGAGGCAGAGGGTGGGCTGGACACTAAGGCAGAGGGCAGGGCTAGCTCTGGCTGTGATCTTAGAAAAAAAAAGGCCATGAAGCTGCCTGGTCTGGAGTGCCAGATGTAAACAAACTGGATGCAGGGAATGAAGTGAAATTCAGGTGGAGCAAAAGGTAGAATTGAAATACCAAATGTATAGGGGTGTTGTATATTACAATACAGCACAGATTAGCTAAAAAAAATTGGATTCTGGGGTCGGACAACTTCTTCAAGTATGGTACTTCCTGTCTATGGTCAATTCTACTTAATAGACCAGGGGTCCCCAAGCTGTAGCTCGGGAGCCACATGTGGCTCGCGGTCCCATGTATTGTGGCTAGCGGATGTCTGCCAGCTTGGTGCATTAGCTCCAGGTCTAGCAATCCAGTATGAAGATCATATCTCAAAATGGTGAATTCTGTGAGTAGCCCTGCACAGAAGAGCAGATCTGGATGCTCATATACTGGTCTTAGGGGTTTAGAGATAATTTAAGTATGGTAGGCTGGAGACAGGATGATACTACCTGTCAGCGGAGGTGCTTGAAGCTGGATGTGACAGTGTGTTGGGAGTGCTTGATGGGAGAATACTGAATGGGGTTATTGTGGGAACTCCTGGATCTTGATATTCAGCTTCTGGGTGATTTCTGTGGAAAAGCTTTGGTTATCATTATACTCGTAATGGGGGCTTTGGCTGCAGCTACTGCGAGAGAGGCGGGAGCTAGATGTGGCTCGTAACCCTCTCTCAGGGATGAATTTAGCACTCAAGGTCAGGAAGATTGGGGACCACTGCTATACTCCAACATTCAGCCTATTAGTTAATATTTAGAAGATGTAAGTAAAGCAGCACGAGCGTAAAATATTGTGTGTATGTGGCCACGGTGGGATTTGAACCCACAACCCCAGCGCTTCAATGGTCACTAAGCTCTGAGACCCCAAGCCTGTAGGAAAAAGTGTGTGCGGTGGAGAGAGACCACTTCATGTCGTGGAATTCCTATTTGAAGGATGGTGATGTTCTGCCGGCCTAGCCACATATGAGAACAATCAGATCTGACTGTTCTCGCTGACAGATGTTATTTCAGCTTGTTGGCAGATACATCACCATGATCTCCTCACCGCACACAATTATACAGGAAAACCTCAGCTCTATTTATGTGCCCATAGAGGCATTAACTTTTACCTTAGGGAGACTAAAAAAAAAAAATCAAAAGTGACCTGACAAATTGAGCCGCCCCAGCTGACTAAATGACCCGCCCCTGCTGAATATTTAAGAGAAATTTGTTGAAAAGTGGTTGGTTGTTTCTTTTTGCCACCAACTAATTTGCATAAAAGGGTGAGCGAGCGCACTTATTGGCTGGCTGTAGAACGCTGCATCTGCAGCCATATTATAGCCGGAAAAATCATTCCGACAGGACAGGTCGGCTGAACGAGGCACATGGCTTAAATATTAAGAATGTTGATGTTCTGCAGCAGCTGAGGTGTATATTATGAGGGTCTCCCGCAGCTGAGGTGTTTATTATGAGGTTTTGCAGTAGCTGAGGTGTGTATTATGAGGTTTTGCAGTAGCTGAGGTGTGTATTATGAGGTTCTGCAGTAGGTGAGCTGTGTATTATGAGGTTCTGCAGTAGGTGAGGTGTGTATTATGAGGTTCTGCAGTAGCTGAAGTGTGTATTATGAGGTTCTGCAGTAGCTGAAGTGTGTATTAGGAGGTTCTGCAGTAGCTGAAGTGTGTATTAGGAGGTTCTGCAGTTGCTGAAGTGTGTATTAGGAGGTTCTACAGTAGCTGAGGTGTGTATTATGAGGTTCTGCAGTAGCTGAAGTGTGTATTATTAGGTTCTGCAGTAGCTGAGGTGTGTATTATGAGGTTCTGCAGTAGGTGAGGTGTGTATTATGAGGTTCTGCAGTAGCTGAAGTGTGTACTATGAGGTTCTAGGTGAGGGGTGTTCTATGAGGTTCTGCAGTAGCTGAGGTGTGTATTATGAGGTCCTGCAGTAGCTGAGGTGTGTATTACAAGGTTCTGCAGTAGCTGAGGTGTGTATTACAAGGTTCTGCAGTAGCTGAGGTGTGTATTATGAGGTTCTGCAGTAGCTGAGGTGTGTATTACAAGGTTCTGCAGTAGCTGAGGTGTGTATTATGAGGTTCTGCAGTAGCTGAGGTGTGTATTACAAGGTTCTGCCGTAGGTGAAGTTTGTATTATGAGGTTCTGCAGTAGCTGAGGTGTGTATTATGATTTCCTGCAGTAGCTTAAGTGTGTATTATGATGTTTTGCAACAGCCAACGTTTGTTTTATGTTGTTCTATAGTAGCTTAGGTGTGTATTATGATGTTCTTTAGTAGCTTAGGTGTGTATTATGAGGTTCTGCAGCAGCAGAGCTGTATAATGATGTTCTGCAGCAGCTGAGGTATGTATTATACATATGTACACATACTATAGACATACACACATATATATATACTTACACTCTTGAAAACACACATGACTATACACTTTGCATTTCACAGTATTCCTATGTCAAGGAGTGATGTGGGGGACATGTGACGGCTCTGTCACCATTTTGGATGTGATGTGGGGGACATGTGACGGCTCTGTCACCACTGTGGATGAGAGTTAGATTATTGCACTACAGATAAGGACACAGGATCGCTACTCTGTCACCTCCAATGCAGAGATGAATGACAGAGGTTACTGTGGGAAGATACTGACAGTCAATGAGGGTGCAGTGGGTGGGCAGAGGGTGGGCTGGACACTGAGGCAGAGGGCAGGGCTAGCCCTGGCTGTGATCTTAGAAAAAAAAAAGGCCATGAAGCTGCCTGGTCTGGAGTGCCAGATGTAAACAAACTGGATGCAGGGAATGAAGTGAAATTCAGGTGGAGCAAAAGGTAGAATTGAAATACCAAATGTATAGGGGTGTTGTATATTACAATACAGCACAGATTAGCTAAAAAAATTGGATTCCGGGGTCGGACAACTTCTTCAAGTATGGTACTTCCGGTCTATGGTCAGTTCTACTTAATAGACCAGGGGTCCCCAAGCTGTAGCTCGGGAGCCACATGTGGCTCGCGGTCCCATATATTGTGGCTAGCGGATGTCTGCCAGCTTGGTGCATTAGCTCCAGGTCTAGCAAACCAGTATGAAGATCATATCTCAAAATGGTGAATTCTGTGAGTAGCCCTGCACAGAAGAGCAGATCTGGATGCTCATATACTGGTCTTAGGGGTTTAGAGATAATTTAAGTATGGTAGGCTGGAGACAGGATGATACTACCTGGAAGCCCAAATTCTGGATCTAAGTGCTCAGATAGCGATACTGAGGAGCATCGACAACATGGAACGGAGTTTGCTGCTCACCGAGCAGACACTCAATGGGTCAATACTGGGGGTGGAGCATAGAGGGGAAGTGCAGGCTGAACAGTCAGGGAGCTGGATAACAGTTAGGAGGGATAGAGGGAAGAAGTATAGGAAGGCTGGTTGAGAACCGGCATTATTGGAGCACGACAGATCCTCTGACCGCCGGGGGAGTGTATGCTCCAGTAATGAGGGGGAGGGGGGAAGTGTAGGGCAGGCAAGACAGGTTCTGGTAGTAGGTGACTCTATTATTAGGGGGACAGACAGGGCAATCTGTCACAAAGACCGGGATCGCCGAACGGTGTGCTGCCTCCCTGGCGCTCGAGTCCGGCACATCGCGGATCGGGTTGACAGGTTACTGGGTGGGGCTGGCGAAGACCCAGCGGTCATGGTCCACATCGGCACCAATGACAAAGTGAGTGGTAGATGGAGGGTCCTTAAAAATTATTTCAGGGACCTAGGTAGGAAGCTTAGGGCAAGGACCTCCAAGGTAGTTTTCTCAGAAATACTACCAATCCCGCGAGCCACACAGGAGCGCCAACGGGAAGTTAGAGAGGTGAATAAGTGGCTAAAGAGTTGGTGCAAGGCAGAAGGGTTTGGGTTCATGGAGAACTGGGCCGACTTCGCGGTCGGCTACAGGCTCTACCGTAGGGACGGGCTGCACCTCAATGGGGAGGGTGCAGCGGTGCTGGGGAAGAAGATGGCTAATAGGTTGGAGGAGTTTTTAAACTAGAGCCGGGGGGGGGGGGGAAACCAAGGAAATAGGTGGGATGTGAGGCAAGCAAGGGGGAAGGGGAGAAGTGAATATAATGAGGGTGGAGAGGGGGGTGGGGATAGTACAGTTAGATCGTTAGAGAAGAATAGGATGCTAAATAACCCCAAAGTTTTATCTTGCATGCTGACCAAGGCAAGAAGCCTGACCAATAAGGCGGATGAGCTGCGGGCGCTTATATCGGAGGAGAGGTATGACATCGTAGGTATAACAGAGACTTGGCTAGACGATAGCTACGACTGGGCGGTACATTTATTAGATTATAGTTTATTTAGAAGGGACCGGAAACAGGGGAAAGGCGGAGGAGTCTGCTTATATGTAAAGTCATGTCTAAAACCCAGACTAAGGGAAGATATAGGAGAGGGAGAAGAGGGGGTCGAGTCCATGTGGGTAGAGATAGAGGGGGCAAAAAATAATAATAAAATATTACTGGGGGTCTGCTATAAGCCACCAAATATAACAGAGGAGAATGAGAATCTGCTATTAGGACAAATAGACATAATGAAGTGATTGTAATGGGGGATTTCAACTACCCGGATATTGACTGGGAAACAGAAACCTGTAGATCTCAGAAAGGAAAAATGTTCTTGACAAATATTAAGGATAATTATCTCTCCCAACTAGTGCAGGAACCAACGAGAGGGAAGGCCGTGTTGGACTTAATATTGACTAATAGGCCTGATAGAATAACTGAGGTACAGATAGGGGGGCACCTAGTTAATAGCGATCATAATATTATCGACTTCAAAATGCCCTTCAGTAGGGTTATCAATAAGGGAACAACAAAAACATTAAACTTTAGGAGGGCGAAGTTTGATCAGCTGATAGAAAACCTTCAACTTATTGACTGGGACAAAGTACTTAATCAATGGAATACGAATAGTAAATGGGAAACCTTCAAAAGAATTCTGAATACTCAGTGCGAGAGGTATATACCGTATGGGAATAAAAGGGCCAGAAATAAGAGGAAACCAATATGGTTGAACAAGAACGTAAAAGGGGCGTTAAATAGCAAAAAAGAGGCATTCAAGAGATTAAAACAGGAAAACAGTAAGGAGGCACTAATGTGTTACAAGGAAAAAACGAGAACCTGTAAAAGACAAATAAAAATAGCGAAGGAGGAAACAGAGAGACGTATTGCTAGGGAAAGTAGATCAAATCCCAAACTGTTCTTTACATATATAAATAGTAAAAGGATTAAATCGGATAATATTGGACCGATAAAAAGTGAGGAAGGCAAAATCATAGAGAAAGATGAGGATAAAGCTAATCTATTAAATAATTTTTTTTCGACAACTTTCACAAAGGAAATAGAACCAACAGGCGAAATGAGAAGTGACAAGCTTAATCCTCCACTAAGTATGACTAATCTAACCCAAGTTGAGGTACAGAAACGCCTCAGTAACAATAAAATAAATCACCAGGACCTGATGGCATACACCCACGGGTACTAAGGGAACTAAGTAATGTGATAGACAGACCGTTATATCTTATATTTAAGGACTCTGTTGAGACTGGGTCTGTGCCACTTGATTGGCGACAGGCGAATGTAGTGCCAATATTCAAAAAGGGAGCGAAAAGTGACGCCGGAAACTATCGGCCGGTGAGTCTGACGTCCGTTGTGGGCAAAATTTTTGAAAGCTTTATTAATGAGGCAATCATGGAGCATCTTGATGCTAATAATCTTTTAATCCCGAACCAACATGGATTCATGAGGAATCGCTCCTGCCAAACAAACCTGATTGACTTCTACGAGGAGGTTAGCTCTCGAGTAGATCAGGGGGAACCAGTGGATGTCGTGTATCTAGACTTCTCAAAAGCGTTCGATAGCGTGCCACATAATAGGTTGGTATACAAAATGAGAATGATGGGGCTGGGGGAAAATGTCTGCAAGTGGGTAGCTAACTGGCTAAAGGATAGAAGGCAGAGGGTGGTTATAAATTGAATATACTCAGATTGGGTAAGCGTCACTAGTGGGGTACCACAGGGGTCTGTACTAGGCCTAATGTTATTTAATATCTTTATTAATAACATAGTCAACGGGATAAATAGTAAAATATCAATATTTGCAGATGACACAAAGTTATGTAAAACAATTAATACAAAAGAGGACAGTGCAGACCTACAGAGGGATTTGGATAAGCTGGGTAGGTGGAGCATTAAATGGCAAATGAGGTTTAACGAGGAGAAATGTAAGGTCATACATATGGGAAGGAAAAATGGAAGTCACCAGTACTCACTGAATGGGAAATCATTGGGGAATTCAGAGATGGAGAAGGACTTGGGCATCTTGATTGATAGCAAACTAAATTGGAGTGCCCAAAGTCAGGCCGCTGCTGTAAGGGCAAACAGGGTAATGGGATGTATCAGAAGAGGTATAGCTGCAAAGGATGAGAACATTGTTCTTCCACTGGTCAGACCACACTTGGAATACTGTGCTCAGTTATGGGCCCCAATATATAGAAAGGATATAAATGAGCTTGAAAAGGTACAAAGGAGGGCAACAAAATTAATAAAGGGAATGGAGGGACTGCAATACCCAGAGAGGTTGGCAAAACTAGGACTATTCAGCCTGGAAAAGAGAAGGTTGAGGGGGGACATAATAAATGTGTACAAATATGTTAGGGGACAGTAGAGAGATCTTGCCCGGGATTTGTTCAAAAGGAGGGATATTACGGTAACAAGAGGGCATTCACTAAGACTGGAAGAGAAAAGGTTTCAGCACCAGCATAGGAAGGGGTTCTTTACGGTAAGAGCAGTGAGAATATGGAATTCACTGAGTGAGGAGACGGTAATGTCAGATTCACTACACCAGTTCAAGCGGGGACTGGATGCATTTCTAGATACAAGGCAGATTTCAGCATATACTTAAAAATAAAATAAAATAGTAGGTTGATACAGGGATTTATTCTGACTGCTGGTTTCAGAGAATTTTTCCTCAGGTGAAGATTGGCTAAATCATTTGGGGTTTTTGCCCTCCTCTGGATCAACTTTAGCAATTACAGAACTAACAGGTCGAACTTGATGGACGCAAGTCTTTATTCGGCTTTACAAACTACTATGTAACTATGTACTACCTGTCAGAGGAGGTGCTTGAAGCTGGATGTGACAGTGTGTTGGGAGTGCTTGATGGGAGAATACTGAATGGGGTTATTGTGGGAACTCCTGGATCTTGATATTCAGCTTCTGGGTGATTTCTGTGGAAAAACTTTGGTTATCATTTGGCTGCAGCTACTGCGAGGGAGGCGGGAGCTAGATGTGGCTCGTAACCCTCTCTCAGGGATGAATTTAGCACTCAAGGTCAGGAAGATTGGGGACCACTGCTATAGACCAACATTCAGCCTATTAGTTAATATTTAGAAGATGTAAGTAAAGCAGCACGAGCGTAAAATATTGTGTGTATGTGGCCACGGTGGGATTTGAACCCACAACCCCAGCGCTTCAATGGTCACTAAGCTCTGAGACCCCAAACCTGTAGGAAAAGGTGTGTGCGGTGGAGAGAGACCACTTCATGTCGTGTAATTCCTATTTGAAGGATGGTGATGTTCTGCCAGCTACATATGTGCTGGCCTAGCCACATATCAGTACAATCAGATCTGACTGTTCTTGCTGACAGATGTTATTTCAGCTTGTTGGCAGATACATCACCATGATCTCCTCACCGCACACGATTATACAGGAAAACCTCAGCTCTATTTATGTGCCCATAGAGGCATTAACTTTTACCTTAGGGAGACTAAAAAAAAAAATCAAAAGTGACCTGACAAATTGAGCCGCCCCTGCTGACTAAATGACCCGCCCCTGCTGACAAATTGGTCCCACCCCTGCTGAATATTTAAGAGAAATTTCTTGAAAAGTGGTTGGTTGTTTCTTTTTGCCACCAACTAATTTGCATTAAAGGGTGAGCGAGCGCTCTGATTGGCTGGCTGTAGAACGCTGCATCTGCAGCCATATTATAGCCGGAAAAATCATTCCGACAGGACAGGTCGGCTGAACGAGGCACATGGCTTAAATATTAAGAATGTTGATGTTCTGCAGCAGCTGAGGTGTGTATTATGAGGTTTTGCAGTAGCTGAGGTGTGTATTATGAGATTCTGCAGTAGGTGAGGTGTGTATTATGAGGTTCTGCAATAGGTGAGGTGTGTATTATGAGATTCTGCAGTAGGTGAGGTGTATATTATGAGGTTCTGCAGTAACTGAGGTGTGTATTATGAGGTTCTGCAGTAGCTCAAGTGTGTATTATAAGGTTCTGCAGTAGCTGAAGTGTGTATTAGGAGGTTCTGCAGTAGCTGAAGTGTGTATTAGGAGGTTCTGCAGTAGCTGAAGTGTGTATTATGAGGTTCTGCAGTAGCTGAGGTGTGTATTATGAGGTTCTGCAGTAGCTGAAGTGTGTATTATTAGGTTCTGCAGTAGCTGAGGTGTGTATTATTAGGTTCTGCAGTAGGTGAGGGGTGTATTATGAGGTTCTGCAGTAACGGAGGTGTGTATTATGAGGTCCTGCAGTATCTGAGGTGTGTATTACAAGGTTCTGCAGTAGCTGAGGTGTGTATTATGAGGTTCTGCAGTAGCTGAGGTGTGTATTACAAGGTTCTGCAGTAGCTGAGGTGTGTATTATGAGGTTCTGCAGTAGCTGAGGTGTGTATTATGAGGTTCTGCAGTAGGTGAGGGGTGTATTATGAGGTTCTGCAGTAGCTGAGGTGTGTATTACAAGGTTCTGCCGTAGGTGAAGTTTGTATTATGAGGTTCTGCAGTAGCTGAGGTGTGTATTACCAGGTTCTGCAGTAGCTGAGGTGTGTATTATGAGGTTCTGCAGTAGCTGAGGTGTGTATTACAAGGTTCTGCCGTAGGTGAAGTTTGTATTATGAGGTTCTGCTGTAGCTGAGGTGTGTATTAAGATTTCCTGCAGTAGCTTAAGTGTGTATTATGATGTTTTGCAGCAGCCAACGTTTGTTTTATGATGTTCTATAGTAGATTAGGTGTGTATTATGAGGTTCTGCAGCAGCAGAGCTGTATAATGATGTTCTTCAGCAGCTGAGGTATGTATTATACATATGTACGCATACTATAGACATACACACATATATATATACTTACACTCTTGCAAACACACATGACTATACACTTTGCATTTCACAGTATTCCTATGTCAAGGAGTGATGTGGGGGACATGTGACGGCTCTGTCACCATTTTGGATGTGATGTGGGGGACATGTGACAGCTCTGTCACCACTGTGGATGAGAGGTAGATTATTGCACTACAGATAAGGACACAGGATCGCTACTCTGTCACCTCCAATGCAGAGATGAATGACAGAGGTTACTGTGGGAAGATTCTGACAGTCAATGAGGGTGCAGTGGGTAGGCAGAGGGTGCAGTGGGTGGGCAGAGGGTGGGCTGGACACTGAGGCAGAGGGCAGGGCTAGCTCTGGCTGTGATCTTAGAAAAAAAAAAGGCCATGAAGCTGCCTGGTCTGGAGTGTCAGATGTAAACAAACTGGATGCAGGGAATGAAGTGAAATTCAGGTGGAGCAAAAGGTAGAATTGAAATACCAAATGTATAGGGGTGTTGTATATTACAATACAGTACAGATTAGCTAAAAAAAATCGGATTCCGGGGTCGGACAACTTCTTCAAGTATGGTACTTCCTGTCTATGGTCAATTCTACTTAATAGACCAGGGGTCCCCAAGCTGTAGCTCGGGAGCCACATGTGGCTCGCGGTCCCATGTATTGTGGCTAGCGGATGTCTGCCAGCTTGATGCATTAGCTCCAGGTCTAGCAAACCAGTATGAAGATCATATCTCAAAATGGTGAATTCTGTGAGTAGCCCTGCACAGAAGAGCAGATCTGGATGCTCATATACTGGTCTTAGGAGTTTAGAGATCATTTAAGTATGGTAGGCTGGAGACAGGATGATACTACCTGTCAGAGGAGGTGCTTGAAGCTGGATGTGACAGTGTGTTGGGAGTGCTTGATGGGAGAATACTGAATGGGGTTATTGTGGGAACTCCTGGATCTTGATATTCAGCTTCTGGGTGATTTCTGTGGAAAAGCTTTGGTTATCATTATACTCGTAATGGGGGCTTTGGCTGCAGCTACTGCGAGGGAGGCGGGAGCTAGATGTGGCTCGTAACCCTCTCTCAGGGATGAATTTAGCACTCAAGGTCAGGAAGATTGGGGACCACTGCTATAGACCAACATTCAGCCTATTAGTTAATATTTAGAAGATGGAAGTAAAGCAGCACGAGCGTAAAATATTGTGTGTATGTGGCCACGGTGGGATTTGAACCCACAACCCCAGCGCTTCAATGGTCACTAAGCTCTGAGACCCCAAACCTGTAGGAAAAAGTGTGTGCGGTGGAGAGAGACCACTTCATGTCGCGTAATTCCTATTTGAAGGATGGCCCTGTTCTGCCAGCTACATATGTGCCGGCCTAGCCACATATGAGAACAATCAGATCTGACTGTTCTCGCTGACAGATGTTATTTCAGCTTGTTGGCAGATACATCACCATGATCTCCTCACCGCACACGATTATACAGGAAAACCTCAGCTCTATTTATGTGCCCATAGAGGCATTAACTTTTACCTTAGGGAGGAATACTGTGAAATGCAAAGTGTATAGTCATGTGTGTTTGCAAGAGTGTAAGTATATATATATATATGTGTGTATGTCTATAGTATGTGTACATATGTATAATACATACCTCAGCTGCTGCAGAACATCATTATACAGCTCTGCTGCTGCAGAACCTCATAATACACACCTAAGCTACTATAGAACATCATAATACACACATAAGCTACTATAGAACATCATAAAACAAACGTTGGCTGTTGCAAAACATCATAATACACCCTTAAGCTACTGCAGAACCTCATAATACAAACTTCACCTACGGCAGAACCTTGTAATACACACCTCAGCTACTGCAGAACCTCCTAATACACACCTCAGCTACTGCAGAACCTTGTAATACACACCTCAGCTACTGCAGTACCTCATAATACACACCTCAGCTACTGCAGAACCTCATAATACACACCTCAGCTACTGCAGAACCTAATAATACACACTTCAGTTACTGCAAAACCTCATAATACACACCTCACCTACTGCAGAACCTCATAATACACACCTCAGCTAGATGTGGCTTGTAACCCTCTCTCAGGGATGAATTTAGCACTCAAGGTCAGGAAGATTGGGGACCACTGCTATAGACCAACATTCAGCCTATTAGTTATTATTTAGAAGATGTAAGTAAAGCAGCACGAGCGTAAAATATTGTGTGTATGTGGCCACGGTGGGATTTGAACCCACAACCCCAGCGCTTCAATGGTCAATAAGCTCTGAGACCCCAAACCTGTAGGAAAAAGTGTGTGTGGTGGAGAGAGACCACTTCATGTTGCGTAATTCCTATTTGAAGGATGGTGATGTTCTGCTAGCTACATATGTGCCGGCCTAGCCACATATGAGAACAATCAGATCTGACTGTTCTTGCAGACAGATGTTATTTCAGCTTTTTGGCAGATACATCACCATGATCTCCTCACCGCACACAATTATACAGGAAAACCTCAGCTCTATTTATGTGCCCATAGAGGCATTAACTTTTACCTTAGGGAGACTAAAAAAAAAAAAATCAAAAGTGACCTGACAAATTGAGCCGCCCCTGCTGACTAAATGACCCTCCCCTGCTGACAAATTGGTCCCGCCCCTGCTGAATATTTAAGAGAAATTTGTTGAAAAGTGGTTGGTTGTTTCTTTTTGCCACCAACTAATTTGCATAAAAGGGTGAGCAAGCGCTCTGATTGGCTAGCTGTAGAACGCTGCATCTGCAGCCATATTATAGCCGGAAAAATCATTCCGACAGGACAGGTCGGCTGAACGAGGCACATGGCTTAAATATTAAGAATGTTGATGTTCTGCAGCAGCTGAGGTGTGTATTATGAGGGTCTCCCGCAGCTGAGGTGTTTAATATGAGGTTTTGCAGTAGCTGAGGTGTGTATTATGAGGTTCTGCAGTAGGTGAGGTGTGTATTATGAGGTTCTGCAGTAGCTGAGGTGTGTATTATGAGGTTCTGCAGTAGCTGAAGTGTGTATTATTAGGTTATTAGGTTCTGCAGTAGCTGAGGTGTGTATTATGAGGTTCTGCAGTAGGTGAGGGGTGTATTATGAGGTTCTGCAGTAGGTGAGGGGTGTATTATGAGGTTCTGCAGTAGGTGAGGGGTGTATTATGAGGTTCTGAGGTAGCTGAGGTGTGTATTATGAGGTTCTGCAGTAGCTGAGGTGTGTATTATGAGGTTCTGCAGTAGCTGAAGTGTGTATTAGGAGGTTCTGCAGTAGCTGAGGTGTGTATTATGAGGTTCTGCAGTAGCTGAAGTGTGTGTTATTAAGTTCTGCAGTAGCTGAAGTGTGTATTATGAGATCCTGCAGCAGCTGAGGTGTTTATTATGAGGTTCTGTAGTAGCTGAGGTGTGTATTATGAGGTTCTGCAGTAGGTGAGGTGTGTATTATGAGGTTCTGCAGTAGCTGAGGTGTGTATTATGAGGTTCTGCAGTAGCTGAAGTGTGTATTATGAGGTTCTGCAGTAGCTGAAGTGTGTATTAGGAGGTTCTGCAGTAGCTTAAGTGTGTATTATGAGGTTCTGTAGTAGCTGAAGTGTGTATTAGGAGGTTCTGCAGTAGCTGAGGTGTGTATTATGAGGTTCTGAAGTAGCTGAAGTGTGTATTATTAGGTTCTGCAGTAGCTGAGGTGTGTATTACGAGGTTCTGCAGTAGCTGAAGTGTGTATTATGAGGTTCTGCAGTAGCTGAAGTGTGCATTATGAGGTTCTGCAGTAGCTAAGGTGTGTATTATGAGGTTCTGCAGTAGCTAAGGTGTGTATTATGAGGTTCTGCAGTAGCTGAAGCGTGTATTATTAGGTTCTGCAGTAGCTGAGGTGTGTATTATGAGGTTCTGCAGTAGGTGAGGGGTGTATTATGAGGTTCTGCAGTAGCTGAGGTGTGTATTATGAGGTTCTGCAGTAGCTGAAGTGTGTATTATAAGGTTCAGCAGTAGCTGAGGTGTGTATTATGAGGTTCTGCAGTAGCTGAGGTGTGTATTATGAGGTTCTGCAGTAGGTGAGGGGTGTATTATGAGGTTCTGCAGTAGTTGAGGTGTGTATTATGAGGTCCTGCAGTAGCTCAGGTGTGAATTACAAGGTTCTGCAGTAGCTAAGGTGTGTATTATGAGGTTCTGCAGTAGCTAAGGTGTGTATTATGAGGTTCTGCAGTAGCTGAAGTTTGTATTATGAGGTTCTGTAGTAGCTGAGGTGTGTATTATAAGGTTCTGCAGTAGCTGATGTGTGTATTATAAGGTTCTGCAGTAGCTGAGGTGTGTATTACAAGGTTCTGCAGTAGCTGAGGTGTGTATTATGAGGTTCTGCAGTAGCTGAGGTGTGTATTATGAGGTTCTGCCGTAGGTGAAGTTTGTATTATGAGGTTCTGCAGTAGCTGAGGTGTGTATTACAAGGTTCTGCCGTAGGTGAAGTTTGTATTATGAGGTTCTGCAGTAGCTAAGGTGTGTATTATAATTTCCTGCAGTAGCTTAGGTGTGTATTATGATGTTCTATAGTAGCTTAGGTGTGTATTATGAGGTTGTGCCGCAGCAGAGCTGTATAATGATGTTCTGCAGCAGCTGAGGTATGTATTATACATATGTACACATACTATAGACATACACACACATATACAGTGCCTACAAGTAGTATTCAACCCCCTGCAGATTTAGCTGGTTGACACATGCGGAATTAACTTGGCATTGTGACATTTGTACTATAGATCAGCCTGGAAGTGGGAAATGCGCTGCAGCAAATTTCGTTTTTGTTTTTTTGTTTTGTTTTTTTTTAAAACGTTAAAAGTTAATTCAGAGTGTCATTTATTATTCAACCCCTCAAACCACAAGAATTCTGTTTGATCCCCCTAAAGTATTAAGAAGTAGTTCAGGCACCAAGAATAATGAGCTTCACATGTGTGGATTAAAGATCTCTTTTGCCAGCCTTTTCTGACTATTTAAGACCCTCCCCAAACTTGAGAACAGCACACAGACATGGTCAACATGGGAAAGACAAAGGAGCATTCCAAGGCCATCAGAGACAAGATCGTGGAGGGTCACAAGGCTGGCAAGGGGTACAAAACCCTTTCCAAGGAGTTGGGCCTACCTGTCTCCACTGTTGGGAGCATCATCCGTAAGTGGAAGGCTTATGGAACTACTGTTAGCCTTCCACGGCCTGGACAGCCTTTGAAAGTGTCCTTCCGTGCCGAGGCCAGGCTTGTCCGAAGAGTCAAGGCTAACCCAAGGACAACAAGGAAGGAGCTCCGGGAAGATCTCATGGCAGTGGGGACATTGGTTTCAGTCAATACCATAAGTAACGTACTCCACCGCAATGGTCTCCGTTCCAGACGAGCCCGTAAGGTACCTTTACTTTCAAAGCGTCATGTCAAGGCTCGTCTACAGTTTGCTCATGATCACTTGGAGGACTCTGAGACAGACTGGTTCAAGGTTCTATGGTCTGATGAGACCAAGATCGAGATCTTTGGTGCTAACCACACACGTGACGTTTGGAGACTGGATGGCACTGCATACGACCCCAAGAATACCATCCCTACAGTCAAGCATGGTGGTGGCAGCATCATGCTGTGGGGCTGTTTCTCAGCCAAGGGCCCTGGCCATCTGGTCCGCATCCATGGGAAGATGGAAAGCACGGCCTACCTGGAGATTTTGGCCAAGAACCTCCGCTCCTCCATCAAGGATCTTAAGATGGGTCGTAATTTCATCTTCCAACAAGACAACGACCCAAAGCACACAGCCAAGAAAACCAAGGCCTGGTTCAAGAGGGAAAAAGTCAAGGTGTTGGAGTGGCCTAGTCAGTCTCCTGACCTTAACCCAATTGAAAACTTGTGGAAGGAGCTCAAGAATAAAGTCCACATGAGACACCCAAAGAACCTAGATAACTTGGAGAAGATCTGCATGGAGGAGTGGGCCAAGATAACTCCACAGACCTGTGCCGGCCTGATCAGGTCTTATAAAAGACGATTATTAGCTGTAATTGCAAACAAGGGTTATTCCACAAAATATTAAACATAGGGGTTGTATAATAATTGACCCACACTTTTATGTTTAAAATTTAATAAAATTCAACTGAGCAACATAACTTTTTGGTTTGTAAGATTTATGCTTCTGTTCATAAAACCTACTCTCGTTTGCAGTTTGAAGGCTCTAACTTATTTGCATCTTATCAAACCAGCTAAATCTGCAGGGGGTTGAATACTACTTGTAGGCACTGTATATATATATATACTTACACTCTTGCAAACACACATGACTATACACTTTGCATTTCACAGTATTCCTATGTCAAGGAGTGATGTGGGGGACATGTGACGGCTCTGTCACCATTTTGGATGTGATGTGGGAGACATGTGACAGCTCTGTCACCACTGTGGATGAGTGGTAGATTATTGCACTACAGATAAGGACACAGGATCGCTACTCTGTCACCTCCAATGCAGAGATGAATGACAGAGGTTACTGTAGGAAGATACTGACAGTCAATGAGGGTGCAGTGGGTGGGCAGAGGGTGGGCTGGACACTGAGGCAGAGGGCAGGGCTAGCTCTGGCTGTGATCTTAGAAAAAAAAAAAGGCCATGAAGCTGCCTGGTCTGGAGTGCCAGATGTAAACAAACTGGATGCAGGGAATGAAGTGAAATTCAGGTGGAGCAAAAGGTAGAATTGAAATACCAAATGTTTAGGGGTGTTGTATATTACAATACAGCACAGATTAGCTAAAAAAATTGGATTCCAGAGTCGGACAACTTCTTCAAGTATGGTACTTCCTGTCTATGGTCAATTCTACTTAATAGACCAGGGGTCCCCAAGCTGTAGCTCGGGAGCCACATGTGGCTCGCGGTCCCATGTATTGTGGCTAGCGGATGTCTGCCAGCTTGGTGCATTAGCTCCAGGTCTAGCAAACCAGTATGAAGATCATATCTCAAAATGGTGAATTCTGTGAGTAGCCCTGCACAGAAGAGCAGATCTGGATGCTCATATACTGGTCTTAGGGGTTTAGAGATAATTTAAGTATGGTAGGCTGGAGACAGGATGATACTACCTGTCAGAGGAGGTGCTTGAAGCTGGATGTGACAGTGTGTTGGGAGTGCTTGATGGGAGAATACTGAATGGGGTTATTGTGGGAACTCCTGGATCTTGATATTCAGCTTCTGTGTGATTTCTGTGGAAAAGCTTTGGTTATCATTATACTCGTAATGGGGGCTTTGGCTGCAGCTACTGCGAGGGAGGCGGGAGCTAGATGTGGCTCGTAACCCTCTCTCAGGGATGAATTTAGCACTCAAGGTCAGGAAGATTGGGGACCACTGCTATAGACCAACATTCAGCCTATTAGTTAATATTTAGAAGATGGAAATAAAGCAGCACGAGCGTAAAATATTGTATGTATGTGGCCACGGTGGGATTTGAACCCACAACCCCAGCGCTTCAATGGTCACTAAGCTCTGAGACCCCAAACCTGTAGGAAAAAGTGTGTGCGGTGGAGAGAGACCACTTCATGTCGTGTAATTCCTATTTGAAGGATGGTGATGTTCTACCAGCTACATATGTGCCGGCCTAGCCACATATGAGAACAATCAGATCTGACTGTTCTCGCTGACAGATGTTATTTCAGCTTGTTGGCAGATACATCACCATGATCTCCTCACCGCACACAATTATACAGGAAAACCTCAGCTCTATTTATGTGCCCATAGAGGCATTAACTTTTACCTTAGGGAGACTAAAAAAAAAAATCAAAAGTGACCTGACAAATTGAGCCGCCCCTGCTGACTAAATGACCCTCCCCTGCTGACAAATTGGTCCCGCCCCTGCTGAATATTTAAAAGAAATTTGTTGAAAAGTGGTTGGTTGTTTCTTTTTGCCACCAACTAATTTGCATAAAAGGGTGAGCAAGCGCTCTGATTGGCTGGCTGTAGAACGCTGCATCTGCAGCCATATTATAGCCGGAAAAATCATTCCGACAGGACAGGTCGGCTGAACGAGGCACATGGCTTAAATATTAAGAATGTTGATGTTCTGCAGCAGCTGAGGTGTGTATTATGAGGGTCTCCCGCAGCTGAGGTGTTTATTATGAGGTTTTGCAGTACCTAAGGTGTGTATTATGAGGTTCTGCAGTAGATGAGGTGTGTATTATGAGGTTCTGCAGTAGATGAGGTGTGTATTATGAGGTTCTGCAGTAGCTGAGGTGTGTATTATGAGGTTCTGCAGTAGCTGAAGTGTGTATTATGAGGTTCTGCAGTAGCTGAAGTGTGTATTATGAGGTTCTGCAGTAGCTGAAGTGTGTATTATGAGGTTCTGTAGTAGCTGAAGTGTGTATTAGGAGGTTCTGCAGTAGCTGAGGTGTGTATTATGAGGTTCTGCAGTAGCTGAAGTGTGTATTATTAGGTTCTGCAGTAGCTGAGGTGTGTATTATGAGGTTCTGCAGTAGCTGAAGTGTGTATTATAAGGTTCTGCAGTAGCTGAAGTGTGTATTAGGAGGTTCTGCAGTAGCTGAGGTGTGTATTATGAGGTTCTGCAGTAGCTGAAGTGTGTATTATGAGGTTCTGCAGTAGGTGAGGTGTGTATTATTAGGTTCTGCAGTAGCTGAGGTGTGTATTATGAGGTTCTGCAGTAGGTGAGGGGTGTATTATGAGGTTCTGCAGTAGCTGAGGTGTGTATTATGAGGTTCTGCAGTAGCTGAAGTGTGTATTATTAGGTTCTGCAGTAGCTGAGGTGTGTATTATGAGGTTCTGCAGTAGCTGAGGTGTGTATTACGAGGTTCTGCAGTAGGTGAGGTGTGTATTATTAGGTTCTGCAGTAGCTGAGGTGTGTATTATGAGGTTCTGCAGTAGATGAGGGGTGTATTATGAGGTTCTGCAGTAGCTGAGGTGTGTATTATGAGGTTCTGCAGTAGCTGAAGTGTGTATTATTAGGTTCTGCAGTAGCTGAGGTGTGTATTATGAGGTTCTGCAGTAGCTGAGGTGTGTATTACGAGGTTCTGCAGTAGCTGAGGTGTGTATTATGAGGTTCTGCAGTAGGTGAGGTGTGTATTACGAGGTTTTGCCGTAGGTGAAGTTTGTATTATGAGGTTCTGTAGTAGCTAAGGTGTGTATTATGATTTCCTGCAGTAGCTTAAGTGTGTATTATGATGTTTTGCAACAGCCAACGTTTGTTTTATGATGTTCTATAGTAGCTTAAGTGTGTATTATGAGGTTCTGCCGCAGCAGAGCTGTATAATGATGTTCTGCAGCAGCTGAGGTATGTATTATACATATGTACACATACTATAGACATACACACACATATATATATATATATATACTTACACTCTTGCAAACACACATGACTATACACTTTGCATTTCACAGTATTCCTATGTCAAGGAGTGATGTGGGGGACATGTGACGGCTCTGTCACCATTTTGGATGTGATGTGGGGGACATGTGACAGCTCTGTCACCACTGTGGATGAGAGGTAGATTATTGCACTACAGATAAGGACACAGGATCGCTACTCTGTCACCTCCATTGCAGAGATGAATGACAGAGGTTACTGTAGGAAGATACTGACAGTCAATGAGGGTGCAGTGGGTGGGCAGAGGGTGCAGATGGTGGGCAGAGGGTGGGCTGGACACTGAGGCAGAGGGCAGGGCTAGCTCTGGCTGTGATCTTAGAAAAAAAAAAAGGCCATGAAGCTGCCTGGTCTGGAGTGCCAGATGTAAACAAACTGGATGCAGGGAATGAAGTGAAATTCAGGTGGAGCAAAAGGTAGAATTGAAATACCAAATGTATAGGGGTGTTGTATATTACAATACAGCACAGATTAGCTAAAAAAATTGGATTCCGGGGTCGGACAACTTCTTCAAGTATGGTACTTCCTGTCTATGGTCAATTCTACTTAATAGACCAGGGGTCCCCAAGCTGTAGCTCGGGAGCCACATGTGGCTCGCGGTCCCATGTATTGTGGCTAGCGGATGTCTGCCAGCTTGGTGCATTAGCTCCAGGTCTAGCAAACCAGTATGAAGATCATATCTCAAAATGGTGAATTCTGTGAGTAGCCCTGCACAGAAGAGCAGATCTGGATGCTCATATACTGGTCTTAGGGGTTTAGAGATCATTTAAGTATGGTAGGCTGGAGACAGGATGATACTACCTGTCAGCGGAGGTGCTTGAAGCTGGATGTGACAGTGTGTTGGGAGTGCTTGATGGGAGAATACTGAATGGGGTTATTGTGGGAACTCCTGGATCTTGATATTCAGCTTCTGGGTGATTTCTGTGGAAAAGCTTTGGTTATCATTATACTCGTAATGGGGGCTTTGGCTGCAGCTACTGCGAGGGAGGCGGGAGCTAGATGTGGCTCGTAACCCTCTCTCAGGGATGAATTTAGCACTCAAGGTCAGGAAGATTGGGGACCACTGCTATACACCAACATTCAGCCTATTAGTTAATATTTAGAAGATGGAAGTAAAGCAGCACGAGCGTAAAATATTGTGTGTATGTGGCCACGGTGGGATTTGAACCCACAACCCCAGCGCTTCAATGGTCACTAAGCTCTGAGACCCCAAACCTATAGGAAAAAGTGTGTGTGGTGGAGAGAGACCACTTCATGTCCTGTAATTCCTATTTGAAGGATGGTGATGTTCTGCCGGCCTAGCCACATATGAGAACAATCAGATCTGACTGTTCTTGCTGACAGATGTTATTTCAGCTTGTTGGCAGATACATCACCATGATCTCCTCACCGCACACAATTATACAGGAAAACCTCAGCTCTATTTATGTGCCCATAGAGGCATTAACTTTTACCTTAGGGAGACTAAAAAAAAAAAAATCAAAAGTGACCTGACAAATTGAGCCGCCCCTGCTGACTAAATGACCCGCCCCTGCTGACAAATTGGTCCCGACCCTGCTGAATATTTAAGAAATATTTGTTGAAAAGTGTTTGGTTGTTTCTTTTTGCCACCAACTAATTTGCATAAAAGGGTGAGCGAGCGCTCTGATTGGCTGGCTGTAGAACGCTGCATCTGCAGCCATATTATAGCCGGAAAAATCATTCCTACAGGACAGGTCGGCTGAACGAGGCACATGGCTTAAATATTAAGAATGTTGATGTTCTGCAGCAGCTGAGGTGTGTATTATGAGGGTCTCCCGCAGCTGAGGTGTTTATTATGAGGTTTTGCAGTAGCAGAGGTGTGTATCATGAGGTTTTGCAGTAGGTGAGGTGTGTATTATGAGGTTCTGCAGTAGCTGAGGTGTGTATTATGAGGTTCTGCAGTAGCTGAGGTATGTATTATGAGGTTCTGCAGTAGGTGAGGGGTGTATTATGAGGTTCTGCAGTAGCTGAGGTGTGTATTATGAGGTTGTGCAGTAGGTGAGGGGTGTATTATGAGGTTGTGCAGTAGCTGAGGTGTGTATTATGAGGTTCTGCAGTAGCTGAGGGGTGTATTATGATGTTCTGCAGTAGGTGAGGGGTGTATTATGAGGTTCTGCAGTAGCTGAGGGGTGTATTATGAGGTTCTGCAGTAGGTGAGGGGTGTATTATGAGGTTCTGCAGTAGCTGAGGTGTGTATTATGAGGTTCTGCTGTAGCTGAGGTGTGTATTATGAGGTTCTGCAGTAGCTGAGGTGTGTATTATGAGGTCCTGCAGTAGCTGAGGTGTGTATTATGAGGTCCTGCAGTAGCTGAGGTGTGAATTATGAGGTTCCGCAGTAGCTGAGGTGTGTATTACAAGGTTCTGCAGTAGCTGAGGTGTGTATTATGAGGTTCTGCTGTAGCTGAGGTGTGTATTACAAGGTTCTGCAGTAGCTTAGGTGTGTATTATGAGGTTCCGCAGTAGCTGAGGTGTGTATTACAAGGTTCTGCAGTAGCTGAGGTGTGTATTATGAGGTTCTGCTGTAGCTGAGGTGTGTATTACAAGATTCTGCCGTAGGTGAAGTTTGTATTATGAGGTTCTGCAGTAGCTGAGGTGTGTATTATGATTTCCTGCAGTAGCTTAAGTGTGTATTATGATGTTTTGCAACAGCCAACGTTTGTTTTATGATGTTCTATAGTAGCTTAGGTGTGTATTATGAGGTTCTGCAGCAGCAGAGCTGTATAATGATGTTCTGCAGCAGCTGAGGTATGTATTATACATATGTACACATACTATAGACATTGTAAGGCGGCGGTGTTCACACCATGCAGTAACTGAAGCAGTGACCCAAGCAAGTCCAACTTAAACAGCTTTTATTCAGCAACTCACGGTTTAAACAGAAAGTCCTCCGGTTCGCAGCCGGGTTAACAGGAGTCCATAAACAACGGTTGCCGGGGACAACGGCCACGCCGGGCCGCGCAGAGCCTGACAGGTGCAGAGCCTTCCTAGGCGGTGGTTCAGCCACACATAGTCCTGCTGAGCTCCCCTGCTGTGCTCCCAGCAGGTTGCAACATAGAACAACACTAAACCTTAGTGAAGGAGTTTTAAAGGACCTGTGGCAAGAGCCACTGGAAAATCCGGGTTGGAGGGAGGAGGCCGCCCCACTGCCTCCTGAGACCTCCTCCAAGAAATGAAGGCCCTGCCGGGTTTTACTTAATCTGCCTTGGCCAGGTAGTCTGACCAGGTGATTGCTCACCTTCATTCCTGCATTGCAGCCGCAGCTGTGTCTGTGACTGCAATGCACTCCAATGGATTTAATAGGTCTCTGTACACATTCTGGGGGATATATAACATCCCTCGTATATGATCCCTGTCACTGCCTCACATATCCCCCCCCTCTGTTCAAACTTGTGGGGCTGAACATTTGCCACCATACAGGGTGCCCGGGACAGGGCATCCGCGTTTCCCTGCGACTTCCCAGGGCGATGTTCTACCGAGAAACTGAAATTTTGCAGTGACAGGAACCACCTAGTGACTCGCGCATTCCTCTCCTTAGCATTCCTCATCCATACCAAGGGTGAGTGGTCTGTCACCAAGCGGAACTGACGCCCGAGTAAATAATAGCGTAGTGATTCCAAGGCCCACTTAATAGCCAAACACTCCTTCTCTACCACGCTATAGTTTTTCTCTGCCGGGACAAGTTTTCTACTCAAGTAGGTGACCGGGAGCTCTTCACCATTCACTTTTTGTGACAATATCGCCCCTAGGCCTACCTACGAGGCATCTGTCTGTACAATGAAGGTTTCATTGAAGTTGGGGCTGATGAGGACCGGCTGTCCACACAGGGCCAACTTCATGGACTGAAAGGCTTCTTCTGCCTGAGGGTTCCACTGAACCATTACCGATTTTTTTCCCTTCAAGAGATCGGTCAGGGCCGCCGTTCGCCCAGCAAAATTAGGTATAAACCGGCGGTAATACCCAAGGATGCCAAGGAACGCCCTCACCTGTTTTGTACTTGATGGTTTAGGCCAGTTTTTTATAGCCTCAACTTTATTGATTTGGGGCTTGATAGCTCCTCGGCCTATCACATACCCCAAATATCGGGCTTCCTCTAGCCCTATCGCACATTTTTTTGGGTTTGCCGTTAACCCTGCAGCTCTGAGAGAATCCAGCACCGCTTGTACCTGTGATAGGTGCGTATGCCAGTCGGTGCTAAAGATGATAATATCATCTAGATACGCGGACGCGTACTCCTGATGAGGCTTGAGCACTATGTCCATCAACCTCTGGAATGTAGCCGGGGCCCCATGTAACCCAAAAGGTAAGACCACATAGTGATATAGACCCTCTGGAGTTACGAAGGCGGTCTTTTCCTTCGCTGAATCTGTGAGAGGTACCTGCCAGTAACCCTTGGTAAGATCGAGCGTGGTAAAGTACTGGGCCTGCCCCAGTCTCTCAATCAGCTCGTCCACCCGGGGCATTGGATAAAGGTCAAACTTTGACACTTCATTCAATTTCCGGAAATCGTTACAGAAGCGTAACGATCCGTCTGGTTTTGGGATCAGTACGATGGGGCTAGCCCACTCACTCCGTGATTCCTCTATGACGCCTAACTGAAGCATTTGTTTTACCTCAGCCGTGATGGCTTGCCTCCGGGCCTCGGGTACCCGGTACGGTCTTATTCGTACCCTTTCCCCAGGTTCGGTGACAATGTCATGTTTGATAACCGTAGTCCTACCAGGTAGCTCTGAGAACACGTCGGTATTGTGCTGCACCAGCGAGCGAGCCTCCCGTCGCTGCTGTTTAGTGAGGGCATCACTTATCCTGTCCTCCCCCTCGTATGCTTCCCTTGCTGAAGGTAGAGAACTCTCTGGTGATACGCCCGTGGTGACTTCTGTAACTAAACACTGTCTGTCTTTCCAAGGTTTTAGCAGGTTTACATGGTAAAGCTGCTCAGGTTTCCTCCTTCCGGGCTGATACACCCGGTAATTTACCTCCCCCACTTTTTCTCGAACCTCATATGGCCCTTGCCACTTGGCCATGAGTTTACTCTCGGTTGTGGGTACCAGAACTAACACCCGATCGCCCTTGTTAAAACACCTGACTCTGGCTCTTTTATTATATGTGCGCCTCTGGGCTGCCTGGGCATCTAACAGATGTTCTTTCACGATGGGCATGACCGCCGCGATCCGGTCCTGCATACTAGCCACGTGTTCAATTATACTCCTATGTGGAGTCAGCTCTTGTTCCCATGTCTCTTTGGCTACGTCCAACAGACCCCTAGGGTGTCTGCCGTACAATAACTCAAAGGGAGAGAACCCTGTGGAAGCCTGGGGTACCTCACGGACGGCGAACATCAGATAGGGTAGCAACATGTCCCAATCCCTCCCGTCCTTAGAAACCACCTTTTTTAACATGGATTTGAGGGTTTTATTGAACCGTTCTACTAGCCCGTCGGTTTGAGGGTGGTACACCGAGGTGCGCAATTGTTTAATTTTTAGTAATTTGTACAGTTCCCTTGTCACTTTGGACATAAAAGGGGTCCCTTGATCTGTCAGGATCTCCTTAGGTAGTCCAAGGCGACAGAACATAGCAAACAGCTCCCGTGCAATCAGTTTTGCTGATGTGTGGCGTAGTGGTATAGCCTCCGGATACCGGGTGGCATAGTCGACGACCACCAGTATATGTTGGTGGCCACGGGCGGATTTTACAATGGGCCCTACCAAATCCATTGCAATCCGTTCAAAAGGTACCTCTATCACTGGCAGGGGTACCAATGGACTACGGAAACTTGCAGTGGGTGAGGTCAACTGACATTCGGGGCAGGATTCGCAGTACCTTTTGACCTCCGCGTAAACCCCCGGCCAAAAGAACCGCTGCAAGAGACGTTCTTGCGTTTTCTTTACCCCTAAGTGTCCACTCAGCAAGTGTGTGTGTGCCAAATCTAGAACCACCCGACGGTACGACTGAGGTACCACCAACTGTTCCACGACCTCGTCCCTGATCTTATCTATCCTATAGAGCAACTCACCGTTGACTACCATGCGTGGAAATACAGTATCTGCATTGGGCTGTTGGGCTACGCCGTTTACCTCTAACACCCTTTCCCGCGCCTGAGTCAGGGTGGGATCCTGTAGCTGAGCTGTCCCAAACGTGTCCCGGGACACTTCCAGCTCAGGGATCGATGGGATCTCCTCGACCTCTCCTGCCAGCACCTCTAAGGGAAACCTATCGGGTTCACACTCTGTCCCTAGGTTGGACACCCCTACGGCAGGTTCGTCGGGTAAAGTGTCTGTAATACAGTTTACCGGGGGAGAGTGGATTTTGTTTTTCCACAGAGTCCAGAACAGGGACAAGTCTCTTCCCAACACAGTCCCATAAGGAAGAGTTTTTACCACTCCCACCACATGTTTTATGTCTCCACACGGCGTGGACAAGACTACCTCCTCAGTTGGGTACTCTCGGAGGTCCCCATGGATACACACAACCCCGACGGGTCGTCCACCGGGGTTGTCTCCTGCCACCAGCGACCCATGTACCAGAGTCACGAGGCTCCCTGAGTCCAGGAGAGCCTCCGTGGGGTACCCATTAACCAGTACCTGACATATTTGGAGTTCATTGTCCCGGGGTTCGGGGCTCGCTGTGCAGACGGTCTGGGCGTACATTGAGACACGGCGGCTATATCCGCAGTCCATGGGTTCTGTAGTCAGGGGACAATTAGCAATCACATGTCCCGGCCCCTGACACCGCCAGCACCTAAGGGTGGAGGTACTGTTAGGTCTTATGGCAGTTTGTGAGGGAACCAGTCTCCTGCCGCTCTCACTCCGGGGTTCCCCTTCAGCACGGGCACGGTGCTGACTGTCCCCAGCAGAGGGACGCGACCCCTTCCCCGACTCCTGTGTTGGCAGGGATCGGCGTGACAGCCGAGAGGGGGCGGAGTCTCAAATGAAGTCCTGAGTAGCAGAGTAGCGCTCGATCAAACTGACCACCTGGTCGAGGGTGCCGGGGTCCCCTTGCCCCACCCAACGTTGGATAGCGACTGGCAGAGTCCTCACCAGCCGGTCAACCACCACCCTCTCCACTATCTGGGCTGGGGACAAAGTCTCAGGTTGGAGCCACCGTTTTACCAGCTGCAGGAGGTCATAAGCCTGAGACCGGGCAGGTCGGGTCTCCACATAGGCCCACGAAAACACACGCTGAGCCCTCACATATGTATTAACCCCCAGCCGGGCAAGGATCTCACCTTTGAGCCTCTGGTAGTCCCGAGCGTCCTACCGACTGAGGTCGAAACAGGCCTTCTGGGCATCGCCAACCAAAAACGGCGCCACCACTTCCGCCCACTGGTCGGCTGGTAGGTTTTCCTGCTCTGCTGTGCGTTCGTAGATGGTAAGGAAGGCTTCCACGTCGTCCTCCGGTCCCATCTTCCTCAACGCTGAGCGAACCTTGTCCCGGGCCTCTCGACGTTCCGGTGCTGGTGCCGTCGGCGTCTCCCGCAGAGCTGTGAGCTGCTGCATGATCAGCTCATTGGTTTGCTGTTGCTGCCGCTGCGTATGGACCAATTGCCTTAATAGCTCCTCCATTTTATCCACAGGTTTAGGCTGAAAGGTGGCCGGCCGGATTGTGGCCATGCAGCGGCCGGTGGGGTATGCCTCAGTCACTATGCCCGCATTCTCCACCAAGCTGTAAGGCGACGGTGTTCACACCATGCAGTAACTGAAGCAGTGACCCAAGCAAGTACAACTTAAACAGCTTTTATTCAGCAACTCACGGTTTAAACAGAAAGTCCTCCGGTTCGCAGCCGGGTTAACAGGAGTCCATAAACAACGGTTGCCGGGGACAACGGCCACGCCGGGCCGCGCAGAGCCTGACAGGTGCAGAGCCTTCCTAGGCGGTGGTTCAGCCACACATAGTCCTGCTGAGCTCCCCTGCTGTGCTCCCAGCAGGTTGCAACATAGAACAACACTAAACCTTAGTGAAGGAGTTTTAAAGGACCTGTGGCAAGAGCCACTGGAAAATCCGGGTTGGAGGGAGGAGGCCGCCCCACTGCCTCCTGAGACCTCCTCCAAGAAATGAAGGCCCTGCCGGGTTTTACTTAATCTGCCTTGGCCAGGTAGTCTGACCAGGTGATTGCTCACCTTCATTCCTGCATTGCAGCCGCAGCTGTGTCTGTGACTGCAATGCACTCCAATGGATTTAATAGGTCTCTGTACACATTCTGGGGGATATATAACGTCCCTCGTATATGATCCCCGTCACTGCCTCACAACATACACACATATATATATATATATATACTTACACTCTTGCAAACACACATGACTATACACTTTGCATTTCACAGTATTCCTATGTCAAGGAGTGATGTGGGCGACATGTGACGGCTCTGTCACCATTTTGGATGTGATGTGGGGGACATGTGACAGCTCTGTCACCACTGTGGATGAGAGGTAGATTATTGCACTACAGATAAGGACACAGGATCGCTACTCTGTCACCTCCAATGCAGAGATGAATGACAGAGGTTACTGTGGGAAGATACTGACAGTCAATGAGGGTGCAGTGGGTGCAGTGGGTAGGCAGAGGGTGCAGTGGGTAGGCAGAGGGTGGGCTGGACACTGAGGCAGAGAGCAGGGCTAGCTCTGGCTGTGATCTTAGAAAAAAAAAAGGCCATGAAGCTGCCTGGTCTGGAGTGCCAGATGTAAACAAACTGGATGCAGGGAATGAAGTGAAATTCAGGTGGAGCAAAAGGTAGAATTGAAATACCAAATGTATAGGGGTGTTGTATATTACAATACAGCACAGATTAGCTAAAAAAATTGGATTCCGGGGTCGGACAACTTCTTCAAGTACGGTACTTCCTGTCTATTGTCAATTCTACTTAATAGACCAGGGAGCCACATGTGGCTCGCGGTCCCATGTATTGTGGCTAGCTTATGGATGTCTGCCAGCTTGGTGCATTAGCTCCAGGTCTAGCAAACCAGTATGAAGATCATATCTCAAAATGGTGAATTCTGTGAGTAGCCCTGCACAGAAGAGCAGATCTGGATGCTCATATGCTGGTCTTAGGGGTTTAGAGATAATTTAAGTATGGTAGGCTGGAGACAGGATGATACTACCTGTCAGAGGAGGTGCTTGAAGCTGGATGTGACAGTGTGTTGGGAGTGCTTGATGGGAGAATACTGAATGGGGTTATTGTGGGAACTCCTGGATCTTGATATTCAGCTTCTGGGTGATTTCTGTGGAAAAGCTTTGGTTATCATTATACTCGTAATGGGGGCTTTGGCTGCAGCTACTGCGAGGGAGGCGGGACCTAGATGTGGCTCGTAACCCTCTCTCAGGGATGAATTTAGCACTCAAGGTCAGGAAGATTGGGGACCACTGCTATACTCCAACATTCAGCCTATTAGTTAATATTTAGAAGATGGAAGTAAAGCAGCACGAGCATAAAATATTGTGTGTATGTGGCCACGGTGGGATTTGAACCAACAATCCCAGCCCTTCAATGGTCACTAAGCTCTGAGACCCCAAACCTGTAGGAAAAAGTGTGTGCGGTGGAGAGAGACCACTTCATGTCGCGTAATTCCTATTTGAAGGATGGTGATGTTCTGCCAGCTACATATGTGCCGGCCTAGCCACATATGAGAACAATCAGATCTGACTGTTCTTGCTGACAGATGTTATTTCAGCTTGTTGGCAGATACATCACCATGATCTCCTCACCGCACACAATTATACAGGAAAACCTCAGCTCTATTTATGTGCCCATAGAGGCATTAACTTTTACCTTAGGGAGACTAAAAAAAAAAAAAAATCAAAAGTGACCTGACAAATTGAGCCGCCCCTGCTGACTAAATGACCCGCCCCTGCTGACAAATTGGTCCGCCCCTGCTGAATATTTAAGAGAAATTTGTTGAAAAGTGGTTGGTTGTTTCTTTTTCCCACCAACTAATTTGCATAAAAGGGTGAGCGAGCGCTCTGATTGGCTGGCTGTAGAACGCTGCATCTGCAGCCATATTATAGCCGGAAAAATCATTCCGACAGGACAGGTCGGCTGAACGAGGCACATGGCTTAAATATTAAGAATGTTGATGTTCTGCAGCAGCTGAGGTGTGTATTATGAGGGTCTCCCGCAGCTGAGGTGTTTATTATGAGGTTTTGCAGTAGCTGAGGTGTGTATTATGAGGTTCTGTAGTAGCTGAAGTGTGTATTAGGAGGTTCTGCAGTAGCTGAGGTGGGTATTATGAGGTTCTGCAGTAGCTGAAGTGTGTATTATTAGGTTCTGCAGTAGCTGAGGTGTGTATTATGAGGTTCTTCAGTAGCTGAAGTGTGTATTATGAGGTTCTGCAGTAGCTGAAGTGTGTATTATTAGGTTCTGCAGTAGCTGAGGTGTGTATTATGAGGTTCTGCAGTAGGTGAGGGGTGAATTATGAGGTTCTGCAGTAGTTGAGGTGTGTATTATGAGGTCCTGCAGTAGCTGAGGTGTGTATTACAAGGTTCTGCAGTAGCTGAGGTGTGTATTACAAGGTTCTGCAGTAGCTGAGGTGTGTATTATGAGGTTCTGCAGTAGCTGAGGTGTGTATTAGGAGGTTCTGCCGTAGGTGAAGTTTGTATTATGAGGTTCTGCAGTAGTTCAGGTGTGTATTATGATTTCCTGCAGTAGCTTAAGTGTGTATTATGATGTTTTGCAGCAGCCAACGTTTGTTTTATGATGTTCTATAGTAGCTTAGGTCTGTATTATGATGTTCTATAGTAGCTTAGGTGTGTATTATGAGGTTCTGCAGCAGCAGAGCTGTATAATGATGTTCTGCAGCAGCTGAGGTATAAATTATACATATGTACACATACTATAGACATACACACATATATATATATATATACTTACACTCTTCCAAACACACATGACTATACACTTTGCATTTCACAGTATTCCTATGTCAAGGAGTGATGTGGGGGACATGTGACGGCTCTGTCACCATTTTGGATGTGATGTGGGGGACATGTGACAGCTCTGTCACCACTGTGGATGAGAGGTAGATTATTGCACTACAGATAAGGACACAGGATCGCTACTCTGTCACCTCCAATGCAGAGATGAATGACAGAGGTTACTGTGGGAAGATTCTGACAGTCAATGAGGGTGCAGTGGGTGGGCAGAGGGTGGGCTGGACACTGAGGCAGAGGGCAGGGCTAGCTCTAGCTGTGATCTTAGAAAAAAAAAAAGGCCATGAAGCTGCCTGGTCTGGAGTGCCAGATGTAAACAAACTGGATGCAGGGAATGAAGTGAAATTCAGGTGGAGCAAAAGGTAGAATTGAAATACCAAATGTATAGGGGTGTTGTATATTACAATACAGCACAGATTAGCTAAAAAAATTGGATTCCGGGGTCGGACAACTTCTTCAAGTATGGTACTTCCTGTCTATGGTCAATTCTACTTAATAGACCAGGGGTCCCCAAGCTGTAGCTCGGGAGCCACATGTGGCTCGCGGTCCCATGTATTGTGGCTAGCGGATGTCTGCCAGCTTGGTGCATTAGCTCCAGGTCTAGCAAACCAGTATGAAGATCATATCTCAAAATGGTGAATTCTATGAGTAGCCCTGCACAGAAGAGCAGATCTGGATGCTCATATACTGGTCTTAGGGGTTTAGAGATAATTTAAGTATGGTAGGCTGGAGACAGGATGATACTACCTGTCAGAGGAGGTGCTTGAAGCTGGATGTGACAGTGTGTTGGGAGTGCTTGATGGGAGAATACTGAATGGGGTTATTGTGGGAACTCCTGGATCTTGATATTCAGCTTCTGGGTGATTTCTGTGGAAAAGCTTTGGTTATCATTATACTCGTAATGGGGGCTTTGGCTGCAGCTACTGCGAGGGAGGCGGGAGCTAGATGTGGCTCGTAACCCTCTCTCAGGGATGAATTTAGCATCACCACTGCTATAGACCAACATTCAGCCTATTAGTTAATATTTAGAAGATGGAATTAAAGCAGCACGAGCGTAAAATATTGTGTGTATGTGGCCACGGTGGGATTTGAACCCACAACCCCAGCGCATCATTGGTCACTAAGCTCTGAGACCCCAAACCTGTAGGAAAAAGTGTGTGCGGTGGAGAGAGACCACTTCATATCGCGTAATTCCTATTTGAAGGATGGTGATGTTCTGCCAGCTACATATGTGCCGGCCTAGCCACATATGAGAACAATCAGATCTGACTGTTCTTGCAGACAGATGTTATTTCAGCTTGTTGGCAGATACATCACCATGATCTCCTCACCGCACACAATTATACAGGAAAACCTCAGCTCTATTTATGTGCCCATAGAGGCATTAACTTTTACCTTAGGGAGACTAAAAAAAAAAAAAAATCAAAAGTGACCTGACAAATTGAGCCGCCCCTGCTGACTAAATGACCCGCCCCTGCTGACTAAATGACCCGCCCCTGCTGACAAATTGGTCCGCCCCTGCTGAATATTTAAGAGAAATTTGTTGAAAAGTGGTTGGTTGTTTCTTTTTCCCACCAACTAATTTGCATAAAAGGGTGAGCGAGCGCTCTGATTGGCTGGCTGTAGAACGCTGCATCTGCAGCCATATTATAGCCGGAAAAATCATTCCGACAGGACAGGTCGGCTGAACGAGGCACATGGCTTAAATATTAAGAATGTTGATGTTCTGCAGCAGCTGAGGTGTGTATTATGAGGGTCTCCCGCAGCTGAGGTGTTTATTATGAGGTTCTGTAGTAGCTGAAGTGTGTATTAGGAGGTTCATCAGTAGCTGAGGTGTGTATTATGAGGTTCTGCAGTAGCTGAGGTGTGTATTATGAGGTTCTGCAGTAGCTGAAGTGTGTATTATTAGGTTCTGCAGTAGCTGAGGTGTGTATTATGAGGTTCTTCAGTAGCTGAAGTGTGTATTATTAGGTTCTGCAGTAGCTGAGGTGTGTATTATGAGGTTCTGCAGTAGCTGAGGGGTGTATTATGAGGTTCTGCAGTAGCTGAGGTGTGTATTATGAGGTCCTGCAGTAGCTGAGGTGTGAATTACAAGGTTCTGCAGTAGCTAAGGTGTGTATTATGAGGTTCTGCAGTAGCTGAGGTGTGTATTACAAGGTTCTGCAGTAGCTGAGGTGTGTATTATGAGGTTCTGCAGTAGCTGAGGTGTGTATTATGAGGTTCTGCCGTAGGTGAAGTTTGTACTATGAGGTTCTGCAGTAGCTGAGGTGTGTATTACAAGGTTCTGCCGTAGGTGAAGTTTGTATTATGAGGTTCTGCAGTAGCTGAGGTGTGTATTATGATTTCCTGCAGTAGCTTAAGTGTGTATTATGATGTTTTGCAACAGCCAACGTTTGTTTTATGATGTTCTATAGCAGCTTAGGTGTGTATTATGATGTTCTATAGTAGCTTAGGTGTGTATTATGAGGTTCTGCAGCAGCACAGCTGTATAATGATGTTCTGTAGCAGCTGAGGTATGTATTATACATATGTACACATACTATAGACATACACACATATATATATACTTACACTCTTGCAAACACACATGACTATACACTTTGCATTTCACAGTATTCCTATGTCAAGGAGTGATGTGGGGGACATGTGACGGCTCTGTCACCATTTTGGATGTGATGTGGGGGACATGTGACAGCTCTGTCACCACTGTGGATGAGAGGTAGATTATTGCACTACAGATAAGGACACAGGATCGCTACTCTGTCACCTCCAATGCAGAGATGAATGACAGAGGTTACTGTGGGAAGATACTGACAGTCAATGAGGGTGCAGTGGGTGGGCAGAGGGTGGGCTGGACACTGAGGCAGAGAGCAGGGCTAGCTCTGGCTGTGATCTTAGAAAAAAAAAAGGCCATGAAGCTGCCTGGTCTGGAGTGCCAGATGTAAACAAACTGGATGCAGGGAATGAAGTGAAATTCAGGTGGAGCAAAAGGTAGAATTGAAATACCAAATGTATAGGGGTGTTGTATATTACAATACAGCACAGATTAGCTAAAAAAAATTGGATTCCGGGGTCGGACAACTTCTTCAAGTATGGTACTTCCTGTCTATGGTCAATTCTACTTAATAGACCAGGGGTCCCCAAGCTGTAGCTCGGAAGCCACATGTGGCTCGCGGTCCCATGTATTGTGGCTAGCGGATGTCTGCCAGCTTGGTGCATTAGCTCCAGGTCTAGCAAACCAGTATGAAGATCATATCTCAAAATGGTGAATTCTGTGAGTGGCCCTGCACAGAAGAGCAGATCTGGATGCTCATATACTGGTCTTAGGGGTTTAGAGATCATTTAAGTATGGTAGGCTGGAGACAGGATGATACTACCTGTCAGCGGAGGTGCTTGAAGCTGGATGTGACAGTGTGTTGGGAGTGCTTGATGGGAGAATACTGAATGGGGTTATTGTGGGAACTCCTGGATCTTGATATTCAGCTTCTGGGTGATTTCTGTGGAAAAGCTTTGGTTATCATATACTCGTAATGGGGGCTTTGGCTGCAGCTACTGCGAGGGAGGCGGGAGCTAGATGTGGCTCGTAACCCTCTCTCAGGGATGAATTTAGCACTCAAGGTCAGGAAGATTGGGGACCACTGCTATAGACCAATATTCAGCCTATTAGTCAATATTTAGAAGATGGAAGTAAAGCAGCACGAGCGTAAAATATTGTGTGTATGTGGCCACGGTGGGATTTGAACCCACAACCCCAGCGCTTCAATGGTCACTAAGCTCTGAGACCCCAAACCTGTAGGAAAAAGTGTGTGTGGTGGAGAGAGACCACTTCATGTTGCGTAATTCCTATTTGAAGGATGGTGATGTTCTGCTAGCTACATATGTGCCGGCCTAGCCACATATGAGAACAATCAGATCTGACTGTTCTTGCAGACAGATGTTATTTCAGCTTGTTGGCAGATACATCACCATGATCTCCTCACCGCACACAATTATACAGGAAAACCTCAGCTCTATTTATGTGCCCATAGAGGCATTAACTTTTACCTTAGGGAGACTAAAAAAAAAAAAAAAATCAAAAGTGACCTGACAAATTGAGCCGCCCCTGCTGACTAAATGACCCTCCCCTGCTGACAAATTGGTCCCGCCCCTGCTGAATATTTAAGAGAAATTTGTTGAAAAGTGGTTGGTTGTTTCTTTTTGCCACCAACTAATTTGCATAAAAGGGTGAGCAAGCGCTCTGATTGGTTGGCTGTAGAACGCTGCATCTGCAGCCATATTATAGCCGGAAAAATCATTCCGACAGGACAGATTGGCTGAACGAGGCACATGGCTTAAATATTAAGAATGTTGATGTTCTGCAGCAGCTGAGGTGTGTATTATGAGGGTCTCCCGCAGCTGAGGTGTTTAATATGAGGTTTTGCAGTAGCTGAGGTGTGTATTATGAGGTTCTGCAGTAGGTGAGGTGTGTATTATGAGGTTCTGCAGTAGCTGAGGTGTGTATTATGAGGTTCTGCAGTAGCTGAAGTGTGTATTATTAGGTTCTGCAGTAGCTGAGGTGTGTATTATGAGGTTCTGCAGTAGGTGAGGGGTGTATTATGAGGTTCTGCAGTAGGTGAGGGGTGTATTATGAGGTTCTGCAGTAGGTGAGGGGTGTATTATGAGGTTCTGAGGTAGCTGAGGTGTGTATTATGAGGTTCTGCAGTAGCTGAGGTGTGTATTATGAGGTTCTGCAGTAGCTGAAGTGTGTATTAGGAGGTTCTGCAGTAGCTGAGGTGTGTATTATGAGGTTCTGCAGTAGCTGAAGTGTGTGTTATTAAGTTCTGCAGTAGCTGAAGTGTGTATTATGAGATCCTGCAGCAGCTGAGGTGTTTATTATGAGGTTCTGTAGTAGCTGAGGTGTGTATTATGAGGTTCTGCAGTAGGTGAGGTGTGTATTATGAGGTTCTGCAGTAGCTGAGGTGTGTATTATGAGGTTCTGCAGTAGCTGAAGTGTGTATTATGAGGTTCTGCAGTAGCTGAAGTGTGTATTATGAGGTTCTGCAGTAGCTGAGGTGTGTATTATGAGGTTCTGCAGTAGCTGAAGTGTGTATTATTAGGTTCTGCAGTAGCTGAGGTGTGTATTATGAGGTTCTGCAGTAGGTGAGGGGTGTATTATGAGGTTCTGCAGTAGGTGAGGGGTGTATTATGAGGTTCTGCAGTAGGTGAGGGGTGTATTATGAGGTTCTGAGGTAGCTGAGGTGTGTATTATGAGGTTCTGCAGTAGCTGAGGTGTGTATTATGAGGTTCTGCAGTAGCTGAAGTGTGTATTAGGAGGTTCTGCAGTAGCTGAGGTGTGTATTATGAGGTTCTGCAGTAGCTGAAGTGTGTGTTATTAAGTTCTGCAGTAGCTGAAGTGTGTATTATGAGATCCTGCAGCAGCTGAGGTGTTTATTATGAGGTTCTGTAGTAGCTGAGGTGTGTATTATGAGGTTCTGCAGTAGGTGAGGTGTGTATTATGAGGTTCTGCAGTAGCTGAGGTGTGTATTATGAGGTTCTGCAGTAGCTGAAGTGTGTATTATGAGGTTCTGCAGTAGCTGAAGTGTGTATTATGAGGTTCTGCAGTAGCTTAAGTGTGTATTAGGAGGTTCTGCAGTAGCTGAGGTGTGTATTATGAGGTTCTGTAGTAGCTGAAGTGTGTATTAGGAGGTTCTGCAGTAGCTGAGGTGTGTATTATGAGGTTCTGAAGTAGCTGAAGTGTGTATTATTAGGTTCTGCAGTAGCTGAGGTGTGTATTACGAGGTTCTGCAGTAGCTGAAGTGTGTATTATGAGGTTCTGCAGTAGCTGAAGTGTGCATTATGAGGTTCTGCAGTAGCTAAGGTGTGTATTATGAGGTTCTGCAGTAGCTAAGGTGTGTATTATGAGGTTCTGCAGTAGCTGAAGTGTGTATTATTAGGTTCTGCAGTAGCTGAGGTGTGTATTATGAGGTTCTGCAGTAGGTGAGGGGTGTATTATGAGGTTCTGCAGTAGCTGAGGTGTGTATTATGAGGTTCTGCAGTAGCTGAAGTGTGTATTATAAGGTTCAGCAGTAGCTGAGGTGTGTATTATGAGGTTCTGCAGTAGCTGAGGTGTGTATTATGAGGTTCTGCAGTAGGTGAGGGGTGTATTATGAGGTTCTGCAGTAGTTGAGGTGTGTATTATGAGGTCCTGCAGTAGCTGAGGTGTGAATTACAAGGTTCTGCAGTAGCTAAGGTGTGTATTATGAGGTTCTGCAGTAGCTAAGGTGTGTATTATGAGGTTCTGCAGTAGCTGAAGTTTGTATTATGAGGTTCTGTAGTAGCTGAGGTGTGTATTATAAGGTTCTGCAGTAGCTGATGTGTGTATTATAAGGTTCTGCAGTAGCTGAGGTGTGTATTACAAGGTTCTGCAGTAGCTGAGGTGTGTATTATGAGGTTCTGCAGTAGCTGAGGTGTGTATTATGAGGTTCTGCCGTAGGTGAAGTTTGTATTATGAGGTTCTGCAGTAGCTGAGGTGTGTATTACAAGGTTCTGCCGTAGGTGAAGTTTGTATTATGAGGTACTGCAGTAGCTAAGGTGTGTATTATAATTTCCTGCAGTAGCTTAGGTGTGTATTATGATGTTCTATAGTAGCTTAGGTGTGTATTATGAGGTTGTGCCACAGCAGAGCTGTATAATGATGTTCTGCAGCAGCTGAGGTATGTATTATACATATGTACACATACTATAGACATACACACACATATACAGTGCCTACAAGTAGTATTCAACCCCCTGCAGATTTAGCTGGTTGACACATGCGGAATTAACTTGGCATTGTGACATTTGTACTATAGATCAGCCTGGAAGTGGGAAATGCGCTGCAGCAAATTTCGTTTTTGTTTTTTTGTTTTGTTTTTTTTTAAAACGTTAAAAGTTAATTCAGAGTGTCATTTATTATTCAACCCCTCAAACCACAAGAATTCTGTTTGATCCCCCTAAAGTATTAAGAAGTAGTTCAGGCACCAAGAATAATGAGCTTCACATGTGTGGATTAAAGATCTCTTTTGCCAGCCTTTTCTGACTATTTAAGACCCTCCCCAAACTTGAGAACAGCACACAGACATGGTCAACATGGGAAAGACAAAGGAGCATTCCAAGGCCATCAGAGACAAGATCGTGGAGGGTCACAAGGCTGGCAAGGGGTACAAAACCCTTTCCAAGGAGTTGGGCCTACCTGTCTCCACTGTTGGGAGCATCATCCGTAAGTGGAAGGCTTATGGAACTACTGTTAGCCTTCCACGGCCTGGACAGCCTTTGAAAGTGTCCTTCCGTGCCGAGGCCAGGCTTGTCCGAAGAGTCAAGGCTAACCCAAGGACAACAAGGAAGGAGCTCCGGGAAGATCTCATGGCAGTGGGGACATTGGTTTCAGTCAATACCATAAGTAACGTACTCCACCGCAATGGTCTCCGTTCCAGACGAGCCCGTAAGGTACCTTTACTTTCAAAGCGTCATGTCAAGGCTCGTCTACAGTTTGCTCATGATCACTTGGAGGACTCTGAGACAGACTGGTTCAAGGTTCTATGGTCTGATGAGACCAAGATCGAGATCTTTGGTGCCAACCACACACGTGACGTTTGGAGACTGGATGGCACTGCATACGACCCCAAGAATACCATCCCTACAGTCAAGCATGGTGGTGGCAGCATCATGCTGTGGGGCTGTTTCTCAGCCAAGGGCCCTGGCCATCTGGTCCGCATCCATGGGAAGATGGAAAGCACGGCCTACCTGGAGATTTTGGCCAAGAACCTCCGCTCCTCCATCAAGGATCTTAAGATGGGTCGTAATTTCATCTTCCAACAAGACAACGACCCAAAGCACACAGCCAAGAAAACCAAGGCCTGGTTCAAGAGGGAAAAAGTCAAGGTGTTGGAGTGGCCTAGTCAGTCTCCTGACCTTAACCCAATTGAAAACTTGTGGAAGGAGCTCAAGAATAAAGTCCACATGAGACACCCAAAGAACCTAGATAACTTGGAGAAGATCTGCATGGAGGAGTGGGCCAAGATAACTCCACAGACCTGTGCCGGCCTGATCAGGTCTTATAAAAGACGATTATTAGCTGTAATTGCAAACAAGGGTTATTCCACAAAATATTAAACATAGGGGTTGTATAATAATTGACCCACACTTTTATGTTTAAAATTTAATAAAATTCAACTGAGCAACATAACTTTTTGGTTTGTAAGATTTATGCTTCTGTTCATAAAACCTACTCTCGTTTGCAGTTTGAAGGCTCTAACTTATTTGCATCTTATCAAACCAGCTAAATCTGCAGGGGGTTGAATACTACTTGTAGGCACTGTATATATATATATACTTACACTCTTGCAAACACACATGACTATACACTTTGCATTTCACAGTATTCCTATGTCAAGGAGTGATGTGGGGGACATGTGACGGCTCTGTCACCATTTTGGATGTGATGTGGGGGACATGTGACAGCTCTGTCACCACTGTGGATGAGAGGTAGATTATTGCACTACAGATAAGGACACAGGATCGCTACTCTGTCACCTCCAATGCAGAGATGAATGACAGAGGTTACTGTAGGAAGATACTGACAGTCAATGAGGGTGCAGTGGGTGGGCAGAGGGTGGGCTGGACACTGAGGCAGAGGGCAGGGCTAGCTCTGGCTGTGATCTTAGAAAAAAAAAAAGGCCATGAAGCTGCCTGGTCTGGAGTGCCAGATGTAAACAAACTGGATGCAGGGAATGAAGTGAAATTCAGGTGGAGCAAAAGGTAGAATTGAAATACCAAATGTTTAGGGGTGTTGTATATTACAATACAGCACAGATTAGCTAAAAAAATTGGATTCCAGGGTCGGACAACTTCTTCAAGTATGGTACTTCCTGTCTATGGTCAATTCTACTTAATAGACCAGGGGTCCCCAAGCTGTAGCTCGGGAGCCACATGTGGCTCGCGGTCCCATGTATTGTGGCTAGCGGATGTCTGCCAGCTTGGTGCATTAGCTCCAGGTCTAGCAAACCAGTATGAAGATCATATCTCAAAATGGTGAATTCTGTGAGTAGCCCTGCACAGAAGAGCAGATCTGGATGCTCATATACTGGTCTTAGGGGTTTAGAGATAATTTAAGTATGGTAGGCTGGAGACAGGATGATACTACCTGTCAGAGGAGGTGCTTGAAGCTGGATGTGACAGTGTGTTGGGAGTGCTTGATGGGAGAATACTGAATGGGGTTATTGTGGGAACTCCTGGATCTTGATATTCAGCTTCTGGGTGATTTCTGTGGAAAAGCTTTGGTTATCATTATACTCGTAATGGGGGCTTTGGCTGCAGCTACTGCGAGGGAGGCGGGAGCTAGATGTGGCTCGTAACCCTCTCTCAGGGATGAATTTAGCATCACCACTGCTATAGACCAACATTCAGCCTATTAGTTAATATTTAGAAGATGGAATTAAAGCAGCACGAGCGTAAAATATTGTGTGTATGTGGCCACGGTGGGATTTGAACCCACAACCCCAGCGCATCATTGGTCACTAAGCTCTGAGACCCCAAACCTGTAGGAAAAAGTGTGTGCGGTGGAGAGAGACCACTTCATATCGCGTAATTCCTATTTGAAGGATGGTGATGTTCTGCTAGCTACATATGTGCCGGCCTAGCCACATATGAGAACAATCAGATCTGACTGTTCTTGCTGACAGATGTTATTTCAGCTTGTTGGCAGATACATCACCATGATCTCCTCACCGCACACGATTATACAGGAAAACCTCAGCTCTATTTATGTGCCCATAGAGGCATTAACTTTTACCTTAGGGAGACAAAAAAAAAAAAATCAAAAGTGACCTGACAAATTGAGCCGCCCCTGCTGACTAAATGACCCGCCCCTGCTGACAAATTGGTCCGCCCCTGCTGAATATTTAAGAGAAATTTGTTGAAAAGTGGTTGGTTGTTTCTTTTTGCCACCAACTAATTTGCATAAAAGGGTGAGCGAGCGCTCTGATTGGCTGGCTGTAGAACGCTGCATCTGCAGCCATCTTATAGCCGGAAAAATCATTCCGACAGGACAGGTCGGCTGAACGAGGCACATGGCTTAAATATTAAGAATGTTGATGTTCTGCAGCAGCTGAGGTGTGTATTATGAGGGTCTCCCGCAGCTGAGGTGTTTATTATGAGGTTTTGCAGTAGCTGAGGTGTGTATTATGAGGTTCTGCAGTAGGTGAGGTGTGTATTATGAGGTTTTGCAGTAGGTGAGGTGTGTATTATGAGGTTCTGCAGTAGCTGAGGTGTGTATTTTGAGGTTATGCAGTAGCTGAAGTGTGCATTTTGAGGTTATGCAGTAGCTGAAGTGTGCATTATGAGGTTCTGCAGTAGCTGAAGTGTGTATTATAAGGTTCTGCAGTAGCTGAAGTGTGTATTATGAGGTTCTGCAGTAGCTGAAGTGTGTATTAGGAGGTTCTGCAGTAGCTGAGGTGTGTATTATGAGGTTCTGCAGTATGTGAGGTGTGTATTATAAGGTTCTGCAGTAGCTGAGGTGTGTATTTTGAGGTTCTGCAGTAGCTGAAGTGTGTATTATGAGGTTCTGCAGTAGCTGAAGTGTGTATTATGAGGTTCTGCAGTAGCTGAAGTGTGTATTAGGAGGTTCTGCAGTAGCTGAGGTGTGTATTATGAGGTTCTGCAGTAGCTGAGGTGTGTATTAGGAGGTTCTCCAGTAGCTGAAGTGTGTATTAGGAGGTTCTGCAGTAGCTGAGGTGTGTATTATGAGGTTCTGCAGTAGCTGAAGTGTGTATTATGAGGTCCTACAGTAGCTGAGGTGTGTATTACAAGGTTCTGCAGTAGCTGAGGTGTGTATTACAAGGTTCTGCAGTAGCTGAGGTGTGTATTATGAGGTTCTGCAGTAGCTGAGGTGTGTATTAAAAGGTTCTGCCGTAGGTGAAGTTTGTATTATGAGGTTCTGCAGTAGCTGAGGTGTGTATTATGATTTCCTGCAGTAGCTTAAGTGTGTATTATGATGTTTTGCAACAGCCAACGTTTGTTTTATGATGTTCTATAGTAGCTTAGGTGTGTATTATGAGGTTCTGCAGCAGCAGAGGTATGTATTATACATATGTACACATACTATAGACACACACACATATATATATATACTTACACTCTTGCAAACACACATGACTATACACTTTGCATTTCACAGTATTCCTATGTCAAGGAGTGATGTGGGGGACATGTGACGGCTCTGTCACCATTTTGGATGTGATGTGGGGGACATGTGACAGCTCTGTCACCACTGTGGATGAGAGGTAGATTATTGCACTACAGATAAGGACACAGGATCGCTACTCTGTCACCTCCAATGCAGAGATGAATGACAGAGGTTACTGTGGGAAGATACTGATAGTCAATGAGGGTGCAGTGGGTGGGCAGAGGGTGGGCTGGACACTGAGGCAGAGGGCAGGGCTAGCTCTGGCTGTGATCTTAGAAAAAAAAAAGGCCATGAAGCTGCCTGGTCTGGAGTGCCAGATGTAAACAAACTGGATGCAGGGAATGAAGTGAAATTCAGGTGGAGCAAAAGGTAGAATTGAAATACCAAATGTATAGGGGTGTTGTATATTACAATACAGCACAGATTAGCTAAAAAAAATGGATTCCGGGGTCGGACAACTTCTTCAAGTATGGTACTTCCTGTCTATGATCAATTCTACTTAATAGACCAGGGGTCTCCAAGCTGTAGCTCGGGAGCCACATGTGGCTCGTGGTCCCATGTATTGTGGCTAGCGGATGTCTGCCAGCTTGATGCATTAGCTCCAGGTCTAGCAAACCAGTATGAAGATCATATCTCAAAATGGTGAATTCTGTGAGTAGCCCTGCACAGAAGAGCAGATCTGGATGCTCATATACTGGTCTTAGGGGTTTAGAGATAATTTAAGTATGGTAGGCTGGAGACAGGATGATACTACCTGTCAGAGGAGGTGCTTGAAGCTGGATGTGACAGTGTGTTGGGAGTGCTTGATGGGAGAATGCTGAATGGGGTTATTGTGGGAACTCCTGGATCTTGATATTCAGCTTCTGGGTGATTTCTGTGGAAAAGCTTTGGTTATCATTATACTCGTAATGGGGGCTTTGACTGCAGCTACTGCGAGGGAGGCGGGAGCTAGATGTGGCTCGTAACCCTCTCTCAGGGATGAATTTAGCACTCAAGGTCAGGAAGATTGGGGACCACTGCTATAGACCAATATTCAGCCTATTAGTTAATATTTAGAAGATGGAAGTAAAGCAGCACGAGCGTAAAATATTGTGTGTATGTGGCCACGGTGGGATTTGAACCCACAACCCCAGCGCTTCAATGGTCACTAGGCTGTGAGACCCCAAACCTGTAGGAAAAGGTGTGTGCGGTGGAGAGAGACCACTTCATGTCGTGTAATTCCTATTTGAAGGATGGCGATGTTCTGCCAGCTACATATGTGCTGGCCTAGCCACATATGAGAACAATCAGATCTGACTGTTCTTGCTGACAGATGTTATTTCAGCTTGTTGGCAGATACATCACCATGATCTCCTCACCGCACACAATTATACAGGAAAACCTCAGCTCTATTTATGTGCCCATAGAGGCATTAACTTTTACCTTAGGGAGGAATACTGTGAAATGCAAAGTGTATAGTCATGTGTGTTTGCAAGAGTGTAAGTATATATATATATATATATATATATATATATATATATATATATATATGTGTGTATGTCTATAGTATGTGTACATATGTATAATAAATACCTCAGCTGCTGCAGAACATCATTATACAGCTCTGCTGCTGCAGAACCTCATAATACACACCTAAGCTACTATAGAACATCATAATACACACCTAAGCTACTATAGAACATCATAAAACAAACGTTGGCTGTTGCAAAACATCATAATACACCCTTAAGCTACTGCAGGAAATCATAATACACACCTCAGCTACTGCAGAACCTCATAATACAAACTTCACCTACGGCAGAACCTTGTAATACACACCTCAGCTACTGCAGAACCTTGTAATACACACCTCAGCTACTGCAAGACCTCATAATACACACCTCAGCTACTGCAGAACCTCATAATACACACCTCACCTACTGCAGAACCTCATAATACACACCTCAGCTACTGCAGAACCTCATAATACACCCCTCACCTACTGCAGAACCTCATAATACACACCTCAGCTAGATGTGGCTTGTAACCCTCTCTCAGGGATGAATTTAGCACTCAAGGTCAGGAAGATTGGGGACCACTGCTATAGACCAACATTCAGCCTATTAGTTATTATTTAGAAGATGGAAGTAAAGCAGCACGAGCGTAAAATATTGTGTGTATGTGGCCACGGTGGGATTTGAACCCACAACCCCAGCGCTTCAATGGTCACTAAGCTCTGAGACCCCAAACCTGTAGGAAAAAGTGTGTGCGGTGGAGAGAGACCACTTCATGTTGCGTAATTCCTATTTGAAGGATGGCGATGTTCTGCCCGCTACATATGTGCCGGCCTAGCCACATATGAGAACAATCAGATCTGACTGTTCTCGCTGACAGATGTTATTTCAGCTTGTTGGCAGATACATCACCATGATCTCCTCACCGCACACAATTATACAGGACAACCTCAGCTCTATTTATGTGCCCATAGAGGCATTAACTTTTACCTTAGGGAGACTAAAAAAAAAAAAATCAAAAGTGACCTGACAAATTGAGCCGCCCCTGCTGACTAAATGACCCTCCCCTGCTGACAAATTGGTCCCGCCCCTGCTGATTATTTAAGAGAAATTTGTTGAAAAGTGGTTGGTTGTTTCTTTTTGCCACCAACTAATTTGCATAAAAGGGTGAGCGAGCGCTCTGATTGGCTGGCTGTAGAACGCTGCATCTGCAGCCATATTATAGCCGGAAAAATCATTCCGACAGGACAGGTCGGCTGAACGAGGCACATGGCTTAAATATTAAGAATGTTGATGTTCTGCAGCAGCTGAGGTGTGTATTATGAGGGTCTCCCGCAGCTGAGGTGTTTATTATGAGGTTTTGCAGTAGCTGAGGTGTGTATTATGAGGTTCTGCAGTAGGTGAGGTGTGTATTATGAGGTTCTGCAGTAGCTGAGGTGTGTATTATGAGGTTCTGCAGTAGCTGAAGTGTGTATTAGGAGGTTCTGCAGTAGCTGAAGTGTGTATTATTAGGTTCTGCAGTAGCTGAGGTGTGTATTATGAGGTTCTGCAGTAGGTGAGGGGTGTATTATGAGGTTCTGCAGTAGCTGAGGTGTGTATTATGAGGTCCTGCAGTAGCTGAGGTGTGTATTATGAGGTTCTGCAGTAGCTGAAGTGTGTATTACAAGGTTCTGCAGTAGCTGAGGTGTGTATTACAAGGTTCTGCAGTAGCTGAGGTGTGTATTATGAGGTTCTGCAGTAGCTGAGGTGTGTATTACAAGGTTCTGCCGTAGGTGAAGTTTGTATTATGAGGTTCTGCAGTAGCTGAGGTGTGTATTATGATTTCCTGCAGTAGCTTAAGTGTGTATTATGATGTTTTGCAGCAGCCAACGTTTGTTTTATGATGTTCTATAGTAGCTTAGGTGTGTATTATGATGTTCTATAGTAGGTGAGGTGTGTATTATGAGGTTCTGCAGTAGGTGAGGTGTGTATTATGAGGTTCTGCAGTAGCTGAGGTGTGTATTATGAGGTTCTGCAGTAGCTGAAGTGTGTATTATGAGGTTCTGCAGTAGCTGAAGTGTGTATTAGGAGGTTCTGCAGTAGCTGAGGTGTGTATTATGAGGTTATGCAGTAGCTGAAGTGTGCATTATTAGGTTCTGCTGTAGGTGAGGTGTGTATTATGAGGTTTTGCAGTAGGTGAGGTGTGTATTATGAGGTTCTGCAGTAGCTGAGGTGTGTATTATGAGGTTCTGCAGTAGCTGAGGTGTGTATTATGAGGTCCTGCAGTAGCTGAGGTGTGTATTACAAGGTTCTGCAGTAGCTGAGGTGTGTATTACAAGGTTCTGCAGTAGCTGAGGTGTGTATTATGAGGTTCTGCAGTAGCTGAGGTGTGTATTACAAGGTTCTGCCGTTGCTGAGGTGTGTATTACAAGGTTCTGCCGTAGGTGAAGTTTGTATTATGAGGTTCTGCAGTAGCTGAGGTGTGTATTATGATGTTCTATAGTAGCTTAGGTGTGTATTATGAGGTTCTGCAGCAGCAGAGCTGTATAATGATGTTCTGCAGCAGCTGAGGTATGTATTATACATATGTACACATACTATAGACATACACACATATATATATATATACTTACACTCTTCCAAACACACATGACTATACACTTTGCATTTCACAGTATTCCTATGTCAAGGAGTGATGTGGGGGACATGTGACGGCTCTGTCACCATTTTGGATGTGATGTGGGGGACATGTGACAGCTCTGTCACCACTGTGGATGAGAGGTAGATTATTGCACTACAGATAAGGACACAGGATCGCTACTCTGTCACCTCCAATGCAGAGATGAATGACAGAGGTTACTGTGGGAAGATACTGACAGTCAATGAGGGTGCAGTGGGTGGGCAGAGGGTGGGCTGGACACTGAGGCAGAGGGCAGGGCTAGCTCTGGCTGTGATCTTAGAAAAAAAAAAGGTCATGAAGCTGCCTGGTCTGGAGTGCCAAATGTAAACAAACTGGATGCAGGGAATGAAGTGAAATTCAGGTGGAGCAAAAGGTAGAATTGAAATACCAAATGTATAGGGGTGTTGTATATTACAATACAGCACAGATTAGCTAAAAAAAATTGGATTCCGGGGACGGACAACTTCTTCAAGTATGGTACTTCCTGTCTATGGTCAATTCTACTTAATAGACCAGGGGTCCCCAAGCTGTAGCTCGGGAGCCACATGTGGCTCGCGGTCCCATGTATTGTGGCTAGCGGATGTCTGCCAGCTTGGTGCATTAGCTCCACGTCTAGCAAACCAGTATGAAGATCATATCTCAAAATGGTGAATTCTGTGAGTAGCCCTGCACAGAAGAGCAGATCTGGATGCTCATATACTGGTCTTAGGGGTTTAGAGATAATTTAAGTATGGTAGGCTGGAGACAGGATGATACTACCTGTCAGAGGAGGTGCTTGAAGCTGGATGTGACAGTGTGTTGGGAGTGCTTGATGGGAGAATACTGAATGGGGTTATTGTGGGAACTCCTGGATCTTGATATTCAGCTTCTGGGTGATTTCTGTGGAAAAGCTTTGGTTATCATTATACTCGTAATGGGGGCTTTGGCTGCAGCTACTGCGAGGGAGGCGGGAGCTAGATGTGGCTCGTAACCCTCTCTCAGGGATGAATTTAGCACTCAAGGTCAGGAAGATTGGGGACCACTGCTATAGACCAATATTCAGCCTATTAGTTAATATTTAGAAGATGGAAGTGAAGCAGCACGAGCGTAAAATATTGTGTGTATGTGGCCACGGTGGGATTTGAACCCACAACCCCAGCGCTTCAATGGTCACTAAGCTCTGAGACCCCAAACCTGTAGGAAAAAGTGTGTGCTGTGGAGAGAGACCACTTCATGTTGCGTAATTCCTATTTGAAGGATGGTGATGTTCTGCCAGCTACATATGTGCCGGCCTAGCCACATATGAGAACAATCAGATCTGACTGTTCTTGCTGACAGATGTTATTTCAGCTTGTTGGCAGATACATCACCATGATCTCCTCACCGCACACAATTATACAGGAAAACCTCAGCTCTATTTATGTGCCCATAGAGGCATTAACTTTTACCTTAGGGAGACTAAAAAAAAAAAAAAAATCAAAAGTGACCTGACAAATTGAGCCGCCCCTGCTGACTAAATGACCCGCCCCTGCTGACAAATTGGGCCCGCCCCTGCTGAATATTTAAGAGAAATTTGTTGAAAAGTGGTTGGTTGTTTCTTTTTGCCACCAACTAATTTGCATAAAAGGGTGAGCGAGCGCTCTGATTGGCTGGCTGTAGAACGCTGCATCTGCAGCCATATTATAGCCGGAAAAATCATTCCGACAGGACAGGTCGGCTGAACGAGGCTCATGGCTTAAATATTAAGAATGTTGATGTTCTGCAGCAGCTGAGGTGTGTATTATGAGGTTCTGCAATAACTGAGGTGTGTATTACGAGGTTCTGCAGTAGCTGAAGTGTGTATTAGGAGGTTCTGCAGTAGCTGAAGTGTGTATTAGGAGGTTCTGCAGTAGCTGAAGTGTGTATTAGGAGGTTCTGCAGTAGCTGAAGTGTGTGTTATTAGGTTCTGCAGTAGCTGAAGTGTGTATTATGAGATCCTGCAGCAGCTGAGGTGTTTATTATGAGGTTCTGTAGTAGCTGAGGTGTGTATTATGAGGTTCTGCAGTAGCTGAGGTGTGTATTATGAGGTTCTGCAGTAGCTGAGGTGTGTATTATGAGGTTCTGCAGTAGCTGAAGTGTGTATTATGAGGTTCTGCAGTAGCTGAAGTGTGTATTATGAGGTTCTGTAGTAGCTGAAGTGTGTATTAGGAGGTTCTGCAGTAGCTGAGGTGTGTATTATGAGGTTCTGCAGTAGCTGAAGTGTGTATTATTAGGTTCTGCAGTAGCTGAGGTGTGTATTATGAGGTTCTGCAGTAGCTGAAGTGTGTATTATAAGGTTCTGCAGTAGCTGAAGTGTGTATTAGGAGGTTCTGCAGTAGCTGAGGTGTGTATTATGAGGTTCTGCAGTAGCTGAAGTGTGTATTATGAGGTTCTGCAGTAGGTGAGGTGTGTATTATTAGGTTCTGCAGTAGCTGAGGTGTGTATTATGAGGTTCTGCAGTAGGTGAGGGGTGTATTATGAGGTTCTGCAGTAGCTGAGGTGTGTATTATGAGGTTCTGCAGTAGCTGAAGTGTGTATTATTAGGTTCTGCAGTAGCTGAGGTGTGTATTATGAGGTTCTGCAGTAGCTGAGGTGTGTATTACGAGGTTCTGCAGTAGGTGAGGTGTGTATTATTAGGTTCTGCAGTAGCTGAGGTGTGTATTATGAGGTTCTGCAGTAGATGAGGGGTGTATTATGAGGTTCTGCAGTAGCTGAGGTGTGTATTATGAGGTTCTGCAGTAGCTGAAGTGTGTATTATTAGGTTCTGCAGTAGCTGAGGTGTGTATTATGAGGTTCTGCAGTAGCTGAGGTGTGTATTACAAGTTTCTGCCGTAGGTGAAGTTTGTATTATGAGGTTCTGCAGTAGCTAAGGTGTGTATTATGATGTTCTATAGTAGCTTAGGTGTGTATTATGAGGTTCTGCCGCAGCAGAGCTGTATAATGATGTTCTGCAGCAGCTGAGGTATGTATTATACATATGTACACATACTATAGACATACACACACATATATATATATATATATACTTACACTCTTGCAAACACACATGACTATACACTTTGCATTTCACAGTATTCCTATGTCAAGGAGTGATGTGGGGGACATGTGACGGCTCTGTCACCATTTTGGATGTGATGTGGGGGACATGTGACAGCTCTGTCACCACTGTGGATGAGAGGTAGATTATTGCACTACAGATAAGGACACAGGATCGCTACTCTGTCACCTCCATTGCAGAGATGAATGACAGAGGTTACTGTAGGAAGATACTGACAGTCAATGAGGGTGCAGTGGGTAGGCAGAGGGTGCAGATGGTGGGCAGAGGGTGGGCTGGACACTGAGGCAGAGGGCAGGGCTAGCTCTGGCTGTGATCTTAGAAAAAAAAAAAGGCCATGAAGCTGCCTGGTCTGGAGTGCCAGATGTAAACAAACTGGATGCAGGGAATGAAGTGAAATTCAGGTGGAGCAAAAGGTAGAATTGAAATACCAAATGTATAGGGGTGTTGTATATTACAATACAGCACAGATTAGCTAAAAAAATTGGATTCCGGGGTCGGACAACTTCTTCAAGTATGGTACTTCCTGTCTATGGTCAATTCTACTTAATAGACCAGGGGTCCCCAAGCTGTAGCTCGGGAGCCACATGTGGCTCGCGGTCCCATGTATTGTGGCTAGCGGATGTCTGCCAGCTTGGTGCATTAGCTCCAGGTCTAGCAAACCAGTATGAAGATCATATCTCAAAATGGTGAATTCTGTGAGTAGCCCTGCACAGAAGAGCAGATCTGGATGCTCATATACTGGTCTTAGGGGTTTAGAGATCATTTAAGTATGGTAGGCTGGAGACAGGATGATACTACCTGTCAGCGGAGGTGCTTGAAGCTGGATGTGACAGTGTGTTGGGAGTGCTTGATGGGAGAATACTGAATGGGGTTATTGTGGGAACTCCTGGATCTTGATATTCAGCTTCTGGGTGATTTCTGTGGAAAAGCTTTGGTTATCATTATACTCGTAATGGGGGCTTTGGCTGCAGCTACTGCGAGGGAGGCGGGAGCTAGATGTGGCTCGTAACCCTCTCTCAGGGATGAATTTAGCACTCAAGGTCAGGAAGATTGGGGACCACTGCTATACACCAACATTCAGCCTATTAGTTAATATTTAGAAGATGGAAGTAAAGCAGCACGAGCGTAAAATATTGTGTGTATGTGGCCACGGTGGGATTTGAACCCACAACCCCAGCGCTTCAATGGTCACTAAGCTCTGAGACCCCAAACCTATAGGAAAAAGTGTGTGTGGTGGAGAGAGACCACTTCATGTCCTGTAATTCCTATTTGAAGGATGGTGATGTTCTGCCGGCCTAGCCACATATGAGAACAATCAGATCTGACTGTTCTTGCTGACAGATGTTATTTCAGCTTGTTGGCAGATACATCACCATGATCTCCTCACCGCACACAATTATACAGGAAAACCTCAGCTCTATTTATGTGCCCATAGAGGCATTAACTTTTACCTTAGGGAGACTAAAAAAAAAAAAATCAAAAGTGACCTGACAAATTGAGCCGCCCCTGCTGACTAAATGACCCGCCCCTGCTGACAAATTGGTCCCGACCCTGCTGAATATTTAAGAAATATTTGTTGAAAAGTGTTTGGTTGTTTCTTTTTGCCACCAACTAATTTGCATAAAAGGGTGAGCGAGCGCTCTGATTGGCTGGCTGTAGAACGCTGCATCTGCAGCCATATTATAGCCGGAAAAATCATTCCTACAGGACAGGTCGGCTGAACGAGGCACATGGCTTAAATATTAAGAATGTTGATGTTCTGCAGCAGCTGAGGTGTGTATTATGAGGGTCTCCCGCAGCTGAGGTGTTTATTATGAGGTTTTGCAGTAGCAGAGGTGTGTATCATGAGGTTTTGCAGTAGGTGAGGTGTGTATTATGAGGTTCTGCAGTAGCTGAGGTGTGTATTATGAGGTTCTGCAGTAGCTGAGGTATGTATTATGAGGTTCTGCAGTAGGTGAGGGGTGTATTATGAGGTTCTGCAGTAGCTGAGGTGTGTATTATGAGGTTGTGCAGTAGGTGAGGGGTGTATTATGAGGTTGTGCAGTAGCTGAGGTGTGTATTATGAGGTTCTGCAGTAGCTGAGGGGTGTATTATGATGTTCTGCAGTAGGTGAGGGGTGTATTATGAGGTTCTGCAGTAGCTGAGGGGTGTATTATGAGGTTCTGCAGTAGGTGAGGGGTGTATTATGAGGTTCTGCAGTAGCTGAGGTGTGTATTATGAGGTTCTGCTGTAGCTGAGGTGTGTATTATGAGGTTCTGCAGTAGCTGAGGTGTGTATTATGAGGTCCTGCAGTAGCTGAGGTGTGTATTACAAGGTTCTGCAGTAGCTGAGGTGTGTATTACAAGGTTCTGCAGTAGCTTAGGTGTGTATTATGAGGTTCCGCAGTAGCTGAGGTGTGTATTACAAGGTTCTGCAGTAGCTGAGGTGTGTATTATGAGGTTCTGCTGTAGCTGAGGTGTGTATTACAAGATTCTGCCGTAGGTGAAGTTTGTATTATGAGGTTCTGCAGTAGCTGAGGTGTGTATTATGATTTCCTGCAGTAGCTTAAGTGTGTATTATGATGTTTTGCAACAGCCAACGTTTGTTTTATGATGTTCTATAGTAGCTTAGGTGTGTATTATGAGGTTCTGCAGCAGCAGAGCTGTATAATGATGTTCTGCAGCAGCTGAGGTATGTATTATACATATGTACACATACTATAGACATTGTAAGGCGGCGGTGTTCACACCATGCAGTAACTGAAGCAGTGACCCAAGCAAGTACAACTTAAACAGCTTTTATTCAGCAACTCACGGTTTAAACAGAAAGTCCTCCGGTTCGCAGCCGGGTTAACAGGAGTCCATAAACAACGGTTGCCGGGGACAACGGCCACGCCGGGCCGCGCAGAGCCTGACAGGTGCAGAGCCTTCCTAGGCGGTGGTTCAGCCACACATAGTCCTGCTGAGCTCCCCTGCTGTGCTCCCAGCAGGTTGCAACATAGAACAACACTAAACCTTAGTGAAGGAGTTTAAAGGACCTGTGGCAAGAGCCACTGGAAAATCCGGGTTGGAGGGAGGAGGCCGCCCCACTGCCTCCTGAGACCTCCTCCAAGAAATGAAGGCCCTGCCGGGTTTTACTTAATCTGCCTTGGCCAGGTAGTCTGACCAGGTGATTGCTCACCTTCATTCCTGCATTGCAGCCGCAGCTGTGTCTGTGACTGCAATGCACTCCAATGGATTTAATAGGTCTCTGTACACATTCTGGGGGATATATAACATCCCTCGTATATGATCCCTGTCACTGCCTCACATATCCCCCCCCCTCTGTTCAAACTTGTGGGGCTGAACATTTGCCACCATACAGGGTGCCCGGGACAGGGCATCCGCGTTTCCCTGCGACTTCCCAGGGCGATGTTCTACCGAGAAACTGAAATTTTGCAGTGACAGGAACCACCTAGTGACTCGCGCATTCCTCTCCTTAGCATTCCTCATCCATACCAAGGGTGAGTGGTCTGTCACCAAGCGGAACTGACGCCCGAGTAAATAATAGCGTAGTGATTCCAAGGCCCACTTAATAGCCAAACACTCCTTCTCTACCACGCTATAGTTTTTCTCTGCCGGGACAAGTTTTCTACTCAAGTAGGTGACCGGGAGCTCTTCACCATTCACTTTTTGTGACAATATCGCCCCTAGGCCTACCTACGAGGCATCTGTCTGTACAATGAAGGTTTCATTGAAGTTGGGGCTGATGAGGACCGGCTGTCCACACAGGGCCAACTTCATGGACTGAAAGGCTTCTTCTGCCTGAGGGTTCCACCGAACCATTACCGATTTTTTTCCCTTCAAGAGATCGGTCAGGGCCGCCGTTCGCCCAGCAAAATTAGGTATAAACCGGCGGTAATACCCAAGGATGCCAAGGAACGCCCTCACCTGTTTTGTACTTGATGGTTTAGGCCAGTTTTTTATAGCCTCAACTTTATTGATTTGGGGCTTGATAGCTCCTCGGCCTATCACATACCCCAAATATCGGGCTTCCTCTAGCCCTATCGCACATTTTTTTGGGTTTGCCGTTAACCCTGCAGCTCTGAGAGAATCCAGCACCGCTTGTACCTGTGATAGGTGCGTATGCCAGTCGGTGCTAAAGATGATAATATCATCTAGATACGCGGACGCGTACTCCTGATGAGGCTTGAGCACTATGTCCATCAACCTCTGGAATGTAGCCGGGGCCCCATGTAACCCAAAAGGTAAGACCACATAGTGATATAGACCCTCTGGAGTTACGAAGGCGGTCTTTTCCTTCGCTGAATCTGTGAGAGGTACCTGCCAGTAACCCTTGGTAAGATCGAGCGTGGTAAAGTACTGGGCCTGCCCCAGTCTCTCAATCAGCTCGTCCACCCGGGGCATTGGATAAAGGTCAAACTTTGACACTTCATTCAATTTCCGGAAATCGTTACAGAAGCGTAACGATCCGTCTGGTTTTGGGATCAGTACGATGGGGCTAGCCCACTCACTCCGTGATTCCTCTATGACGCCTAACTGAAGCATTTGTTTTACCTCAGCCGTGATGGCTTGCCTCCGGGCCTCGGGTACCCGGTACGGTCTTATTCGTACCCTTTCCCCAGGTTCGGTGACAATGTCATGTTTGATAACCGTAGTCCTACCAGGTAGCTCTGAGAACACGTCGGTATTGTGCTGCACCAGCGAGCGAGCCTCCCGTCGCTGCTGTTTAGTGAGGGCATCACTTATCCTGTCCTCCCCCTCGTATGCTTCCCTTGCTGAAGGTAGAGAACTCTCTGGTGATACGCCCGTGGTGACTTCTGTAACTAAACACTGTCTGTCTTTCCAAGGTTTTAGCAGGTTTACATGGTAAAGCTGCTCAGGTTTCCTCCTTCCGGGCTGATACACCCGGTAATTTACCTCCCCCACTTTTTCTCGAACCTCATATGGCCCTTGCCACTTGGCCATGAGTTTACTCTCGGTTGTGGGTACCAGAACTAACACCCGATCGCCCTTGTTAAAACACCTGACTCTGGCTCTTTTATTATATGTGCGCCTCTGGGCTGCCTGGGCATCTAACAGATGTTCTTTCACGATGGGCATGACCGCCGCGATCCGGTCCTGCATACTAGCCACGTGTTCAATTATACTCCTATGTGGAGTCAGCTCTTGTTCCCATGTCTCTTTGGCTACGTCCAACAGACCCCTAGGGTGTCTGCCGTACAATAACTCAAAGGGAGAGAACCCTGTGGAAGCCTGGGGTACCTCACGGACGGCGAACATCAGATAGGGTAGCAACATGTCCCAATCCCTCCCGTCCTTAGAAACCACCTTTTTTAACATGGATTTGAGGGTTTTATTGAACCGTTCTACTAGCCCGTCGGTTTGAGGGTGGTACACCGAGGTGCGCAATTGTTTAATTTTTAGTAATTTGTACAGTTCCCTTGTCACTTTGGACATAAAAGGGGTCCCTTGATCTGTCAGGATCTCCTTAGGTAGTCCAAGGCGACAGAACATAGCAAACAGCTCCCGTGCAATCAGTTTTGCTGATGTGTGGCGTAGTGGTATAGCCTCCGGATACCGGGTGGCATAGTCGACGACCACCAGTATATGTTGGTGGCCACGGGCGGATTTTACAATGGGCCCTACCAAATCCATTGCAATCCGTTCAAAAGGTACCTCTATCACTGGCAGGGGTACCAATGGACTACGGAAACTTGCAGTGGGTGAGGTCAACTGACATTCGGGGCAGGATTCGCAGTACCTTTTGACCTCCGCGTAAACCCCCGGCCAAAAGAACCGCTGCAAGAGACGTTCTTGCGTTTTCTTTACCCCTAAGTGTCCACTCAGCAAGTGTGTGTGTGCCAAATCTAGAACCACCCGACGGTACGACTGAGGTACCACCAACTGTTCCACGACCTCGTCCCTGATCTTATCTATCCTATAGAGCAACTCACCGTTGACTACCATGCGTGGAAATACAGTATCTGCATTGGGCTGTTGGGCTACGCCGTTTACCTCTAACACCCTTTCCCGCGCCTGAGTCAGGGTGGGATCCTGTAGCTGAGCTGTCCCAAACGTGTCCCGGGACACTTCCAGCTCAGGGATCGATGGGATCTCCTCGACCTCTCCTGCCAGCACCTCTAAGGGAAACCTATCGGGTTCACACTCTGTCCCTAGGTTGGACACCCCTACGGCAGGTTCGTCGGGTAAAGTGTCTGTAATACAGTTTACCGGGGGAGAGTGGATTTTGTTTTTCCACAGAGTCCAGAACAGGGACAAGTCTCTTCCCAACACAGTCCCATAAGGAAGAGTTTTTACCACTCCCACCACATGTTTTATGTCTCCACACGGCGTGGACAAGACTACCTCCTCAGTTGGGTACTCTCGGAGGTCCCCATGGATACACACAACCCCGACGGGTCGTCCACCGGGGTTGTCTCCTGCCACCAGCGACCCATGTACCAGAGTCACGAGGCTCCCTGAGTCCAGGAGAGCCTCCGTGGGGTACCCATTAACCAGTACCTGACATATTTGGAGTTCATTGTCCCGGGGTTCGGGGCTCGCTGTGCAGACGGTCTGGGCGTACATTGAGACACGGCGGCTATATCCGCAGTCCATGGGTTCTGTAGTCAGGGGACAATTAGCAATCACATGTCCCGGCCCCTGACACCGCCAGCACCTAAGGGTGGAGGTACTGTTAGGTCTTATGGCAGTTTGTGAGGGAACCAGTCTCCTGCCGCTCTCACTCCGGGGTTCCCCTTCAGCACGGGCACGGTGCTGACTGTCCCCAGCAGAGGGACGCGACCCCTTCCCCGACTCCTGTGTTGGCAGGGATCGGTGTGACAGCCGAGAGGGGGCGGAGTCTCGAATGAAGTCCTGAGTAGCAGAGTAGCGCTCGATCAAACTGACCACCTGGTCGAGGGTGCCGGGGTCCCCTTGCCCCACCCAACGTTGGATAGCGACTGGCAGAGTCCTCACCAGCCGGTCAACCACCACCCTCTCCACTATCTGGGCTGGGGACAAAGTCTCAGGTTGGAGCCACCGTTTTACCAGCTGCAGGAGGTCATAAGCCTGAGACCGGGCAGGTCGGGTCTCCACATAGGCCCACGAAAACACACGCTGAGCCCTCACATATGTATTAACCCCCAGCCGGGCAAGGATCTCACCTTTGAGCCTCTGGTAGTCCCGAGCGTCCTACCGACTGAGGTCGAAACAGGCCTTCTGGGCATCGCCAACCAAAAACGGCGCCACCACTTCCGCCCACTGGTCGGCTGGTAGGTTTTCCTGCTCTGCTGTGCGTTCGTAGATGGTAAGGAAGGCTTCCACGTCATCCTCCGGTCCCATCTTCCTCAACGCTGAGCGAACCTTGTCCCGGGCCTCTCGACGTTCCGGTGCTGGTGCCGTCAACGTCTCCCGCAGAGCTGTGAGCTGCTGCATGATCAGCTCATTGGTTTGCTGTTGCTGCCGCTGCGTATGGACCAATTGCCTTAATAGCTCCTCCATTTTATCCACAGGTTTAGGCTGAAAGGTGGCCGGCCGGATTGTGGCCATGCAGCGGCCGGTGGGGTATGCCTCAGTCACTATGCCCGCATTCTCCACCAAGCTGTAAGGCGACGGTGTTCACACCATGCAGTAACTGAAGCAGTGACCCAAGCAAGTACAACTTAAACAGCTTTTATTCAGCAACTCACGGTTTAAACAGAAAGTCCTCCGGTTCGCAGCCGGGTTAACAGGAGTCCATAAACAACGGTTGCCGGGGACAACGGCCACGCCGGGCCGCGCAGAGCCTGACAGGTGCAGAGCCTTCCTAGGCGGTGGTTCAGCCACACATAGTCCTGCTGAGCTCCCCTGCTGTGCTCCCAGCAGGTTGCAACATAGAACAACACTAAACCTTAGTGAAGGAGTTTTAAAGGACCTGTGGCAAGAGCCACTGGAAAATCCGGGTTGGAGGGAGGAGGCCGCCCCACTGCCTCCTGAGACCTCCTCCAAGAAATGAAGGCCCTGCCGGGTTTTACTTAATCTGCCTTGGCCAGGTAGTCTGACCAGGTGATTGCTCACCTTCATTCCTGCATTGCAGCCGCAGCTGTGTCTGTGACTGCAATGCACTCCAATGGATTTAATAGGTCTCTGTACACATTCTGGGGGATATATAACGTCCCTCGTATATGATCCCCGTCACTGCCTCACAACATACACACATATATATATATATATATATACTTACACTCTTGCAAACACACATGACTATACACTTTGCATTTCACAGTATTCCTATGTCAAGGAGTGATGTGGGCGACATGTGACGGCTCTGTCACCATTTTGGATGTGATGTGGGGGACATGTGACAGCTCTGTCACCACTGTGGATGAGAGGTAGATTATTGCACTACAGATAAGGACACAGGATCGCTACTCTGTCACCTCCAATGCAGAGATGAATGACAGAGGTTACTGTGGGAAGATACTGACAGTCAATGAGGGTGCAGTGGGTAGGCAGAGGGTGCAGTGGGTGGGCAGAGGGTGGGCTGGACACTGAGGCAGAGGGCAGGGCTAGCTCTGGCTGTGATCTTAGAAAAAAAAAAGGCCATGAAGCTGCCTGGTCTGGAGTGCCAGATGTAAACAAACTGGATGCAGGGAATGAAGTGAAATTCAGGTGGAGCAAAAGGTAGAATTGAAATACCAAATGTATAGGGGTGTTGTATATTACAATACAGCACAGATTAGCTAAAAAAATTGGATTCCGGGGTCGGACAACTTCTTCAAGTACGGTACTTCCTGTCTATTGTCAATTCTACTTAATAGACCAGGGAGCCACATGTGGCTCGCGGTCCCATGTATTGTGGCTAGCTTATGGATGTCTGCCAGCTTGGTGCATTAGCTCCAGGTCTAGCAAACCAGTATGAAGATCATATCTCAAAATGGTGAATTCTGTGAGTAGCCCTGCACAGAAGAGCAGATCTGGATGCTCATATACTGGTCTTAGGGGTTTAGAGATAATTTAAGTATGGTAGGCTGGAGACAGGATGATACTACCTGTCAGAGGAGGTGCTTGAAGCTGGATGTGACAGTGTGTTGGGAGTGCTTGATGGGAGAATACTGAATGGGGTTATTGTGGGAACTCCTGGATCTTGATATTCAGCTTCTGGGTGATTTCTGTGGAAAAGCTTTGGTTATCATTATACTCGTAATGGGGGCTTTGGCTGCAGCTACTGCGAGGGAGGCGGGACCTAGATGTGGTTCGTAACCCTCTCTCAGGGATGAATTTAGCACTCAAGGTCAGGAAGATTGGGGACCACTGCTATACTCCAACATTCAGCCTATTAGTTAATATTTAGAAGATGGAAGTAAAGCAGCACGAGCATAAAATATTGTGTGTATGTGGCCACGGTGGGATTTGAACCAACAATCCCAGCCCTTCAATGGTCACTAAGCTCTGAGACCCCAAACCTGTAGGAAAAAGTGTGTGCGGTGGAGAGAGACCACTTCATGTCGCGTAATTCCTATTTGAAGGATGGTGATGTTCTGCCAGCTACATATGTGCCGGCCTAGCCACATATGAGAACAATCAGATCTGACTGTTCTTGCTGACAGATGTTATTTCAGCTTGTTGGCAGATACATCACCATGATCTCCTCACCGCACACAATTATACAGGAAAACCTCAGCTCTATTTATGTGCCCATAGAGGCATTAACTTTTACCTTAGGGAGACTAAAAAAAAAAAAAAATCAAAAGTGACCTGACAAATTGAGCCGCCCCTGCTGACTAAATGACCCGCCCCTGCTGACAAATTGGTCCGCCCCTGCTGAATATTTAAGAGAAATTTGTTGAAAAGTGGTTGGTTGTTTCTTTTTCCCACCAACTAATTTGCATAAAAGGGTGAGCGAGCGCTCTGATTGGCTGGCTGTAGAACGCTGCATCTGCAGCCATATTATAGCCGGAAAAATCATTCCGACAGGACAGGTCGGCTGAACGAGGCACATGGCTTAAATATTAAGAATGTTGATGTTCTGCAGCAGCTGAGGTGTGTATTATGAGGGTCTCCCGCAGCTGAGGTGTTTATTATGAGGTTTTGCAGTAGCTGAGGTGTGTATTATGAGGTTCTGTAGTAGCTGAAGTGTGTATTAGGAGGTTCTGCAGTAGCTGAGGTGTGTATTATGAGGTTCTGCAGTAGCTGAAGTGTGTATTATTAGGTTCTGCAGTAGCTGAGGTGTGTATTATGAGGTTCTTCAGTAGCTGAAGTGTGTATTATTAGGTTCTGCAGTAGCTGAAGTGTGTATTAGGAGGTTCTGCAGTAGATGAGGTGTGTATTAGGAGGTTCTGCAGTAGATGAGGTGTGTATTAGGAGGTTCTGCAGTAGCTGAGGTGTGTATTATGAGGTTCTGCAGTAGCTGAAGTGTGTATTATTAGGTTCTGCAGTAGCTGAGGTGTGTATTATCAGGTTCTGCAGTAGCTGAGGGGTGTATTATGAGGTTCTGCAGTAGCTGAGGTGTGTATTATGAGGTCCTGCAGTAGCTGAGGTGTGAATTACAAGGTTCTGCAGTAGCTAAGGTGTGTATTATGAGGTTCTGCAGTAGCTGAGGTGTGTATTACAAGGTTCTGCAGTAGCTGAGGTGTGTATTATGAGGTTCTGCAGTAGCTGAGGTGTGTATTATGAGGTTCTGCCGTAGGTGAAGTTTGTATTATGAGGTTCTGCAGTAGCTGAGGTGTGTATTACAAGGTACTGCCGTAGGTGAAGTTTGTATTATGAGGTTCTGCAGTAGCTGAGGTGTGTATTATGATTTCCTGCAGTAGCTTAAGTGTGTATTATGATGTTTTGCAACAGCCAACGTTTGTTTTATGATGTTCTATAGCAGCTTAGGTGTGTATTATGATGTTCTATAGTAGCTTAGGTGTGTATTATGAGGTTCTGCAGCAGCACAGCTGTATAATGATGTTCTGTAGCAGCTGAGGTATAAATTATACATATGTACACATACTATAGACATACACACATATATATATACTTACACTCTTGCAAACACACATGACTATACACTTTGCATTTCACAGTATTCCTATGTCAAGGAGTGATGTGGGGGACATGTGACGGCTCTGTCACCATTTTGGATGTGATGTGGGGGACATGTGACAGCTCTGTCACCACTGTGGATGAGAGGTAGATTATTGCACTACAGATAAGGACACAGGATCGCTACTCTGTCACCTCCAATGCAGAGATGAATGACAGAGGTTACTGTGGGAAGATACTGACAGTCAATGAGGGTGCAGTGGGTGGGCAGAGGGTGGGCTGGACACTGAGGCAGAGGGCAGGGCTAGCTCTGGCTGTGATCTTAGAAAAAAAAAAGGCCATGAAGCTGCCTGGTCTGGAGTGCCAGATGTAAACAAACTGGATGCAGGGAATGAAGTGAAATTCAGGTGGAGCAAAAGGTAGAATTGAAATACCAAATGTATAGGGATGTTGTATATTACAATACAGCACAGATTAGCTAAAAAAAATTGGATTCCGGGGTCGGACAACTTCTTCAAGTATGGTACTTCCTGTCTATGGTCAATTCTACTTAATAGACCAGGGGTCCCCAAGCTGTAGCTCGGAAGCCACATGTGGCTCGCGGTCCCATGTATTGTGGCTAGCGGATGTCTGCCAGCTTGGTGCATTAGCTCCAGGTCTAGCAAACCAGTATGAAGATCATATCTCAAAATGGTGAATTCTGTGAGTAGCCCTGCACAGAAGAGCAGATCTGGATGCTCATATACTGGTCTTAGGGGTTTAGAGATCATTTAAGTATGGTAGGCTGGAGACAGGATGATACTACCTGTCAGAGGAGGTGCTTGAAGCTGGATGTGACAGTGTGTTGGGAGTGCTTGATGGGAGAATGCTGAATGGGGTTATTGTGGGAACTCCTGGATCTTGATATTCAGCTTCTGGGTGATTTCTGTGGAAAAGCTTTGGTTATCATATACTCGTAATGGGGGCTTTGGCTGCAGCTACTGCGAGGGAGGCGGGAGCTAGATGTGGCTCGTAACCCTCTCTCAGGGATGAATTTAGCACTCAAGGTCAGGAAGATTGGGGACCACTGCTATAGACCAATATTCAGCCTATTAGTCAATATTTAGAAGATGGAAGTAAAGCAGCACGAGCGTAAAATATTGTGTGTATGTGGCCACGGTGGGATTTGAACCCACAACCCCAGCGCTTCAATGGTCACTAAGCTCTGAGACCCCAAACCTGTAGGAAAAAGTGTGTGTGGTGGAGAGAGACCACTTCATGTTGCGTAATTCCTATTTGAAGGATGGTGATGTTCTGCCAGCTACATATGTGCCGGCCTAGCCACATATGAGAACAATCAGATCTGACTGTTCTTGCAGACAGATGTTATTTCAGCTTGTTGGCAGATACATCACCATGATCTCCTCACCGCACACGATTATACAGGAAAACCTCAGCTCTATTTATGTGCCCATAGAGGCATTAACTTTTACCTTAGGGAGACTAAAAAAAAAAATCAAAAGTGACCTGACAAATTGAGCCGCCCCTGCTGACTAAATGACCCGCCCCTGCTGACAAATTGGTCCGCCCCTGCTGAATATTTAAGAGAAATTTGTTGAAAAGTGGTTGGTTGTTTCTTTTTGCCACCAACTAATTTGCATAAAAGGGTGAGCGAGCGCTCTGATTGGCTGGCTGTAGAACGCTGCATCTGCAGCCATATTATAGCCGGAAAAATCATTCCGACAGGACAGGTCGGCTGAACGAGGCACATGGCTTAAATATTAAGAATGTTGATGTTCTGCAGCAGCTGAGGTGTGTATTATGAGGGTCTCCCGCAGCTGAGGTGTTTATTATGAGGTTTTGCAGTAGGTGAGGTGTGTATTATGAGGTTCTGCAGTAGGTGAGGTGTGTATTATGAGGTTCTGCAGTAGGTGAGGTGTGTATTATGAGGTTCTGCAGTAGCTGAGGTGTGTATTATGAGGTTCTGCAGTAGCTGAAGTGTGTATTAGGAGGTTCTGCAGTAGCTGAGGTGTGTATTATGAGGTTCTGCAGTAGCTGAAGTGTGTGTTATTAAGTTCTGCAGTAGCTGAAGTGTGTATTATGAGATCCTGCAGCAGCTGAGGTGTTTATTATGAGGTTCTGTAGTAGCTGAGGTGTGTATTATGAGGTTCTGTAGTAGCTGAAGTGTGTATTAGGAGGTTCTGCAGTAGCTGAGGTGTGTATTATGAGGTTCTGCAGTAGCTGAAGTGTGTATTATTAGGTTCTGCAGTAGCTGAGGTGTGTATTACGAGGTTCTGCAGTAGCTGAAGTGTGTATTATGAGGTTCTGCAGTAGCTGAAGTGTGTATTAAGAGGTTCTGCAGTAGCTGAGGTGTGTATTATGAGGTTCTGCAGTAGCTGAAGTGTGTATTATTAGGTTCTGCAGTAGCTGAGGTGTGTATTATGAGGTTCTGCAGTAGGTGAGGGGTGTATTATGAGGTTCTGCAGTAGCTGAGGTGTGTATTATGAGGTTCTGCAGTAGCTGAAGTGTGTATTATAAGGTTCTGCAGTAGCTGAGGTGTGTATTATGAGGTTCTGCAGTAGCTGAGGTGTGTATTATGAGGTTCTGCAGTAGGTGAGGGGTGTATTATGAGGTTCTGCAGTAGTTGAGGTGTGTATTATGAGGTCCTGCAGTAGCTGAGGTGTAAATTACAAGGTTCTGAAGTAGCTAAGGTGTGTATTATGAGGTTCTGCAGTAGCTAAGGTGTGTATTATGAGGTTCTGCAGTAGCTGAAGTTTGTATTATGAGGTTCTGTAGTAGCTGAGGTGTGTATTATAAGGTTCTGCAGTAGCTGAGGTGTGTATTATAAGGTTCTGCAGTAGCTGAGGTGTGTATTACAAGGTTCTGCAGTAGCTGAGGTGTGTATTATGAGGTTCTGCAGTAGCTGAGGTGTGTATTATGAGGTTCTGCCGTAGGTGAAGTTTGTATTATGAGGTTCTGCAGTAGCTGAGGTGTGTATTACAAGTTTCTGCCGTAGGTGAAGTTTGTATTATGAGGTTCTGCAGTAGCTAAGGTGTGTATTATGATGTTCTATAGTAGCTTAGGTGTGTATTATGAGGTTCTGCCGCAGCAGAGCTGTATAATGATGTTCTGCAGCAGCTGAGGTATGTATTATACATATGTACACATACTATAGACATACACACACATATATATATATATATATATATATATTTACACTCTTGCAAACACACATGACTATACACTTTGCATTTCACAGTATTCCTATGTCAAGGAGTGATGTGGGGGACATGTGACGGCTCTGTCACCATTTTGGATGTGATGTGGGGGACATGTGACAGCTCTGTCACCACTGTGGATGAGAGGTAGATTATTGCACTACAGATAAGGACACAGGATCGCTCCTCTGTCACCTCCAATGCAGAGATGAATGACAGAGGTTACTGTGGGAAGATACTGACAGTCAATGAGGGTGCAGTGGGTGGGCAGAGGGTGGGCTGGACACTGAGGCAGAGAGCAGGGCTAGCTCTAGCTGTGATCTTAGAAAAAAAAAAAGGCCATGAAGCTGCCTGGTCTGGAGTGCCAGATGTAAACAAACTGGATGCAGGGAATGAAGTGAAATTCAGGTGGAGCAAAAGGTAGAATTGAAATACCAAATGTATAGGGGTGTTGTATATTACAATACAGCACAGATTAGCTAAAAAAATTGGATTCCGGGGTCGGACAACTTCTTCAAGTATGGTACTTCCTGTCTATGGTCAATTCTACTTAATAGACCAGGGGTCCCCAAGCTGTAGCTCGGGAGCCACATGTGGCTCGCGGTCCCATGTATTGTGGCTAGCGGATGTCTGCCAGCTTGGTGCATTAGCTCCAGGTCTAGCAAACCAGTATGAAGATCATATCTCAAAATGGTGAATTCTGTGAGTAGCCCTGCACAGAAGAGCAGATCTGGATGATCATATACTGGTCTTAGGGGTTTAGAGATAATTTAAGTATGGTAGGCTGGAGACAGGATGATACTACCTGTCAGAGGAGGTGCTTGAAGCTGGATGTGACAGTGTGTTGGGAGTGCTTGATGGGAGAATACGGAATGGGGTTATTGTGGGAACTCCTGGATCTTGATTTTCAGCTTCTGGGTGATTTCTGTGGAAAAGCTTTGGTTATCATTATACTCGTAATGGGGGCTTTGGCTGCAGCTACTGCGAGGGAGGCCGGAGCTAGATGTGGCTCGTAACCCTCTCTCAGGGATGAATTTAGCACTCAAGGTCAGGAAGATTGGGGACCACTGCTATAGACCAACATTCAGCCTATTAGTTAATATTTAGAAGATGGAAGTAAAGCAGCACGAGCGTAAAATATTGTGTGTATGTGGCCACGGTGGGATTTGAACCCACAACCCCAGCGCTTCAATGGTCACTAAGCTCTGAGACCCCAAACCTGTAGGAAAAAGTGTGTGCGGTGGAGAGAGACCACTTCATGTCGTGTAATTCCTATTTGAAGGATGGTGATGTTCTGCTAGCTACATATGTGCCGGCCTAGCCACATATGAGAACAATCAGATCTGACTGTTCTCGCTGACAGATGTTATTTCAGCTTGTTGGCAGATACATCACCATGATCTCCTCACCGCACACAATTATACAGGAAAACCTCGGCTCTATTTATGTGCCCATTGAGGCATTAACTTTTACCTTAGGGAGACTAAAAAAAAAAAAAATCAAAAGTGACCTGACAAATTGAGCCGCCCCTGCTGACTAAATGACCCGCCCCTGCTGACAAATTGGGCCCGCCCCTGCTGAATATTTAAGAGAAATTTGTTGAAAAGTGGTTTGTTGTTTCTTTTTGCCACCAACTAATTTGCATAAAAGGGTGAGGAAGCGCTCTGATTGGCTGGCTGTAGAACGCTGCATCTGCAGCCATATTATAGCCGGAAAAATCATTCCGACAGGACAGGTCGGCTGAACGAGGCACATGGCTTAAATATTAAGAATGTTGATGTTCTGCAGCAGCTGAGGTGTGTATTATGAGGGTCTCCCGCAGCTGAGGTGTTTATTATGAGGTTTTGCAGTAGCTGAGGTGTGTATTATGAGGTTCTGTAGTAGCTGAAGTGTGTATTAGGAGGTTCTGCAGTAGCTGAGGTGTGTATTATGAGGTTCTGCAGTAGCTGAAGTGTGTATTATTAGGTTCTGCAGTAGCTGAGGTGTGTATTATGAGGTTCTTCAGTAGCTGAAGTGTGTATTATTAGGTTCTGCAGTAGCTGAAGTGTGTATTAGGAGGTTCTGCAGTAGCTGAGGTGTGTATTATGAGGTTCTGCAGTAGCTGAGGTGTGTATTACAAGGTTCTGCAGTAGCTGAGGTGTGTATTATGAGGTTCTGCAGTAGCTGAGGTGTGTATTATGAGGTTCTGCCGTAGGTGAAGTTTGTATTATGAGGTTCTGCAGTAGCTGAGGTGTGTATTACAAGGTTCTGCCGTAGGTGAAGTTTGTATTATGAGGTTCTGCAGTAGCTGAGGTGTGTATTATGATTTCCTGCAGTAGCTTAAGTGTGTATTATGATGTTTTGCAACAGCCAACGTTTGTTTTATGATGTTCTATAGTAGCTTAGGTGTGTATTATGATGTTCTATAGCAGCTTAGGTGTGTATTATGAGGTTCTGCAGCAGCAGAGCTGTATAATGATGTTCTGTAGCAGCTGAGGTATGTATTATACATATGTACACATACTATAGACATACACACATATATATATACTTACACTCTTGCAAACACACATGACTATACACTTTGCATTTCACAGTATTCCTATGTCAAGGAGTGATGTGGGGGACATGTGACGGCTCTGTCACCATTTTGGATGTGATGTGGGGGACATGTGACAGCTCTGTCACCACTGTGGATGAGAGGTAGATTATTGCACTACAGATAAGGACACAGGATCGCTACTCTGTCACCTCCAATGCAGAGATGAATGACAGAGGTTACTGTGGGAAGATACTGACAGTCAATGAGGGTGCAGTGGGTGGGCAGAGGGTGCAGTGGGTGGGCAGAGGGTGGGCTGGACACTGAGGCAGAGGGCAGGGCTAGCTCTGGCTGTGATCTTAGAAAAAAAAAAGGCCATGAAGCTGCCTGGTCTGGAGTGCCAGATGTAAACAAACTGGATGCAGGGAATGAAGTGAAATTCAGGTGGAGCAAAAGGTAGAATTGAAATACCAAATGTATAGGGGTGTTGTATATTACAATACAGCACAGATTAGCTAAAAAAAATTGGATTCCGGGGTCAGACAACTTCTTCAAGTATGGTACTTCCTGTCTATGGTCAATTCTACTTAATAGACCAGGGGTCCCCAAGCTGTAGCTCGGAAGCCACATGTGGCTCGCGGTCCCATGTATTGTGGCTAGCGGATGTCTGCCAGCTTGGTGCATTAGCTCCAGGTCTAGCAAACCAGTATGAAGATCATATCTCAAAATGGTGAATTCTGTGAGTAGCCCTGCACAGAAGAGCAGATCTGGATGCTCATATACTGGTCTTAGGGGTTTAGAGATCATTTAAGTATGGTAGGCTGGAGACAGGATGATACTACCTGTCAGAGGAGGTGCTTGAAGCTGGATGTGACAGTGTGTTGGGAGTGCTTGATGGGAGAATGCTGAATGGGGTTATTGTGGGAACTCCTGGATCTTGATATTCAGCTTCTGGGTGATTTCTGTGGAAAAGCTTTGGTTATCATATACTCGTAATGGGGGCTTTGGCTGCAGCTACTGCGAGGGAGGCGGGAGCTAGATGTGGCTCGTAACCCTCTCTCAGGGATGAATTTAGCACTCAAGGTCAGGAAGATTGGGGACCACTGCTATAGACCAATATTCAGCCTATTAGTCAATATTTAGAAGATGGAAGTAAAGCAGCACGAGCGTAAAATATTGTGTGTATGTGGCCACGGTGGGATTTGAACCCACAACCCCAGCGCTTCAATGGTCACTAAGCTCTGAGACCCCAAACCTGTAGGAAAAAGTGTGTGTGGTGGAGAGAGACCACTTCATGTTGCGTAATTCCTATTTGAAGGATGGTGATGTTCTGCTAGCTACATATGTGCCGGCCTAGCCACATATGAGAACAATCAGATCTGACTGTTCTTGCAGACAGATGTTATTTCAGCTTGTTGGCAGATACATCACCATGATCTCCTCACCGCACACGATTATACAGGAAAACCTCAGCTCTATTTATGTGCCCATAGAGGCATTAACTTTTACCTTAGGGAGACTAAAAAAAAAAAAATCAAAAGTGACCTGACAAATTGAGCCGCCCCTGCTGACTAAATGACCCGCCCCTGCTGACAAATTGGTCCCGCCCCTGCTGAATATTTAAGAGAAATTTGTTGAAAAGTGGTTGGTTGTTTCTTTTTGCCACCAACTAATTTGCATAAAAGGGTGAGCGAGCGCTCTGATTGGCTGGCTGTAGAACGCTGCATCTGCAGCCATATTATAGCCGGAAAAATCATTCCGACAGGACAGGTCGGCTGAACGAGGCACATGGCTTAAATATTAAGAATGTTGATGTTCTGCAGCAGCTGAGGTGTGTATTATGAGGGTCTCCCGCAGCTGAGGTGTTTATTATGAGGTTTTGCAGTAGGTGAGGTGTGTATTATGAGGTTCTGCAGTAGGTGAGGTGTGTATTATGAGGTTCTGCAGTAGCTGAGGTGTGTATTATGAGGTTCTGCAGTAGCTGAGGTGTATATTATGAGGTTCTGCAGTAGCTGAAGTGTGTATTAGGAGGTTCTGCAGTAGCTGAGGTGTGTATTATGAGGTTCTGCAGTAGCTGAAGTGTGTGTTATTAAGTTCTGCAGTAGCTGAAGTGTGTATTATGAGGTTCTGTAGTAGCTGAGGTGTGTATTATGAGGTTCTGTAGTAGCTGAAGTGTGTATTAGGAGGTTCTGCAGTAGCTGAGGTGTGTATTATGAGGTTCTGAAGTAGCTGAAGTGTGTATTATTAGGTTCTGCAGTAGCTGAGGTGTGTATTACGAGGTTCTGCAGTAGCTGAAGTGTGTATTATGAGGTTCTGCAGTAGCTGAAGTGTGTATTAAGAGGTTCTGCAGTAGCTGAGGTGTGTATTATGAGGTTCTGCAGTAGCTGAAGTGTGTATTATTAGGTTCTGCAGTAGCTGAGGTGTGTATTATGAGGTTCTGCAGTAGGTGAGGGGTGTATTATGAGGTTCTGCAGTAGCTGAGGTGTGTATTATGAGGTTCTGCAGTAGCTGAAGTGTGTATTATAAGGTTCTGCAGTAGCTGAGGTGTGTATTATGAGGTTCTGCAGTAGCTGAGGTGTGTATTATGAGGTTCTGCAGTAGGTGAGGGGTGTATTATGAGGTTCTGCAGTAGTTGAGGTGTGTATTATGAGGTCCTGCAGTAGCTGAGGTGTAAATTACAAGGTTCTGAAGTAGCTAAGGTGTGTATTATGAGGTTCTGCAGTAGCTAAGGTGTGTATTATGAGGTTCTGCAGTAGCTGAAGTTTGTATTATGAGGTTCTGTAGTAGCTGAGGTGTGTATTATGAGGTTCTGCAGTAGCTGAAGTTTGTATTATGAGGTTCTGTAGTAGCTGAGGTGTGTATTATAAGGTTCTGCAGTAGCTGAGGTGTGTATTATAAGGTTCTGCAGTAGCTGAGGTGTGTATTACAAGGTTCTGCAGTAGCTGAGGTGTGTATTATGAGGTTCTGCAGTAGCTGAGGTGTGTATTATGAGGTTCTGCCGTAGGTGAAGTTTGTATTATGAGGTTCTGCAGTAGCTGAGGTGTGTATTACAAGTTTCTGCCGTAGGTGAAGTTTGTATTATGAGGTTCTGCAGTAGCTAAGGTGTGTATTATGATGTTCTATAGTAGCTTAGGTGTGTATTATGAGGTTCTGCCGCAGCAGAGCTGTATAATGATGTTCTGCAGCAGCTGAGGTATGTATTATACATATGTACACATACTATAGACATACACACACATATATATATATATATATATATATTTACACTCTTGCAAACACACATGACTATACACTTTGCATTTCACAGTATTCCTATGTCAAGGAGTGATGTGGGGGACATGTGACGGCTCTGTCACCATTTTGGATGTGATGTGGGGGACATGTGACAGCTCTGTCACCACTGTGGATGAGAGGTAGATTATTGCACTACAGATAAGGACACAGGATCGCTCCTCTGTCACCTCCAATGCAGAGATGAATGACAGAGGTTACTGTGGGAAGATACTGACAGTCAATGAGGGTGCAGTGGGTGGGCAGAGGGTGGGCTGGACACTGAGGCAGAGGGCAGGGCTAGCTCTAGCTGTGATCTTAGAAAAAAAAAAAGGCCATGAAGCTGCCTGGTCTGGAGTGCCAGATGTAAACAAACTGGATGCAGGGAATGAAGTGAAATTCAGGTGGAGCAAAAGGTAGAATTGAAATACCAAATGTATAGGGGTGTTATATATTACAATACAGCACAGATTAGCTAAAAAAATTGGATTCCGGGGTCGGACAACTTCTTCAAGTATGGTACTTCCTGTCTATGGTCAATTCTACTTAATAGACCAGGGGTCCCCAAGCTGTAGCTCGGGAGCCACATGTGGCTCGCGGTCCCATGTATTGTGGCTAGCGGATGTCTGCCAGCTTGGTGCATTAGCTCCAGGTCTAGCAAACCAGTATGAAGATCATATCTCAAAATGGTGAATTCTGTGAGTAGCCCTGCACAGAAGAGCAGATCTGGATGATCATATACTGGTCTTAGGGGTTTAGAGATAATTTAAGTATGGTAGGCTGGAGACAGGATGATACTACCTGTCAGAGGAGGTGCTTGAAGCTGGATGTGACAGTGTGTTGGGAGTGCTTGATGGGAGAATACGGAATGGGGTTATTGTGGGAACTCCTGGATCTTGATTTTCAGCTTCTGGGTGATTTCTGTGGAAAAGCTTTGGTTATCATTATACTCGTAATGGGGGCTTTGGCTGCAGCTACTGCGAGGGAGGCCGGAGCTAGATGTGGCTCGTAACCCTCTCTCAGGGATGAATTTAGCACTCAAGGTCAGGAAGATTGGGGACCACTGCTATAGACCAACATTCAGCCTATTAGTTAATATTTAGAAGATGGAAGTAAAGCAGCACGAGCGTAAAATATTGTGTGTATGTGGCCACGGTGGGATTTGAACCCACAACCCCAGCGCTTCAATGGTCACTAAGCTCTGAGACCCCAAACCTGTAGGAAAAAGTGTGTGCGGTGGAGAGAGACCACTTCATGTCGTGTAATTCCTATTTGAAGGATGGTGATGTTCTGCTAGCTACATATGTGCCGGCCTAGCCACATATGAGAACAATCAGATCTGACTGTTCTCGCTGACAGATGTTATTTCAGCTTGTTGGCAGATACATCACCATGATCTCCTCACCGCACACGATTATACAGGAAAACCTCAGCTCTATTTATGTGCCCATAGAGGCATTAACTTTTACCTTAGGGAGACTAAAAAAAAAAAAAATCAAAAGTGACCTGACAAATTGAGCCGCCCCTGCTGACTAAATGACCCGCCCCTGCTGACAAATTGGGCCCGCCCCTGCTGAATATTTAAGAGAAATTTGTTGAAAAGTGGTTTGTTGTTTCTTTTTGCCACCAACTAATTTGCATAAAAGGGTGAGCAAGCGCTCTGATTGGCTGGCTGTAGAACGCTGCATCTGCAGCCATATTATAGCCGGAAAAATCATTCCGACAGGACAGGTCGGCTGAACGAGGCACATGGCTTAAATATTAAGAATGTTGATGTTCTGCAGCAGCTGAGGTGTGTATTATGAGGGTCTCCCGCAGCTGAGGTGTTTATTATGAGGTTTTGCAGTAGCTGAGGTGTGTATTATGAGGTTCTGCAGTAGATGAGGTGTGTATTATGAGGTTCTGCAGTAGCTGAGGTGTGTATTATGAGGTTCTGCAGTAGCTGAAGTGTGTATTATGAGGTTCTGCAGTAGCTGAGGTGTGTATTATGAGGTTCTGCAGTAGGTGAGGGGTGTATTATGAGGTCTTGCAGTAGCTGAGGTGTGTATTACAAGGTTCTGCAGTAGCTGAGGTGTGTATTTCAAGGTTCTGCAGTAGCTGAGGTGTGTATTATGAGGTTCTGCAGTAGCTGAGGTGTGTATTACAAGGTTCTGCCGTAGGTGTAGTTTGTATTATTAGGTTCTGCAGTAGCTGAGGTGTGTATTATGATTTCCTGCAGTAGCTTAAGTGTGTATTATGATGTTTTGCAACAGCCAACGTTTGTTTTATGATGTTCTATAGTAGCTTAGGTGTGTATTATGATGTTCTATAGTAGCTTAGGTGTGTATTATGAGGTTCTGCAGCAGCAGAGCTGTATAATGATGTTCTGCAGCAGCTGAGGTATGTATTATACATATGTACACATACTATAGACATACACACATATATATATACTTACACTCTTGCAAACACACATGACTATACACTTTGCATTTCACAGTATTCCTATGTCAAGGAGTGATGTGGGGGACATGTGACGGCTCTGTCACCATTTTGGATGTGATGTGGGGGACATGTGACAGCTCTGTCACCACTGTGGATGAGAGGTAGATTATTGCACTACAGATAAGGACACAGGATCGCTCCTCTGTCACCTCCAATGCAGAGATGAATGACAGAGGTTACTGTGGGAAGATACTGACAGTCAATGAGGGTGCAGTGGGTGGGCAGAGGGTGGGCTGGACACTGAGGCAGAGGGCAGGGCTAGCTCTGGCTGTGATCTTAGAAAAAAAAAAGCCCATGAAGCTGCCTGGTCTGGAGTGCCAGATGTAAACAAACTGGATGCAGGGAATGAAGTGAAATTCAGGAGGAGCAAAAGGTAGAATTGAAATACCAAATGTATAGGGGTGTTGTATATTACAATACAGCACATATTAGCTAAAAAAAATTGGATTCCGGGGTCGGACAACTTCTTCAAGTATGGTACTTCCTGTCTATGGTCAATTCTACTTAATAGACCAGGGGTCCCCAAGCTGTAGCTCGGAAGCTACATGTGGCTCGCGGTCCCATGTATTGTGGCTAGCGGATGTCTGCCAGCTTGGTGCATTAGCTCCAGGTCTAGCAAACCAGTATGAAGATCATATCTCAAAATGGTGAATTCTGTGAGTAGCCCTGCACAGAAGAGCAGATCTGGATGCTCATATACTGGTCTTAGGGGTTTAGAGATCATTTAAGTATGGTAGGCTGGAGACAGGATGATACTACCTGTCAGAGGAGGTGCTTGAAGCTGGATGTGACAGTGTGTTGGGAGTGCTTGATGGGAGAATGCTGAATGGGGTTATTGTGGGAACTCCTGGATCTTGATATTCAGCTTCTGGGTGATTTCTGTGGAAAAGCTTTGGTTATCATATACTCGTAATGGGGGCTTTGGCTGCAGCTACTGCGAGGGAGGCGGGAGCTAGATGTGGCTCGTAACCCTCTCTCAGGGATGAATTTAGCACTCAAGGTCAGGAAGATTGGGGACCACTGCTATAGACCAATATTCAGCCTATTAGTCAATATTTAGAAGATGGAAGTAAAGCAGCACGAGCGTAAAATATTGTGTGTATGTGGCCACGGTGGGATTTGAACCCACAACCCCAGCGCTTCAATGGTCACTAAGCTCTGAGACCCCAAACCTGTAGGAAAAAGTGTGTGCGGTGGAGAGAGACCACTTCATGTCGCGTAATTCCTATTTGAAGGATGGTGATGTTCTGCCAGCTACATATGTGCTGGCCTAGCCACATATGAGAACAATCAGATCTGACTGTTCTTGCTGACAGATGTTATTTCAGCTTGTTGGCAGATACATCACCATGATGTCCTCACCGCACACAATTATACAGGAAAACCTCAGCTCTATTTATGTGCCCATAGAGGCATTAACTTTTACCTTAGGGAGACTAAAAAAAAAAAAAATCAAAAGTGACCTGACAAATTGAGCCGCCCCTGCTGACTAAATGACCCGCCCCTGCTGACAAATTGGTCCACCCCTGCTGAATATTTAAGAGAAATTTGTTGAAAAGTGGTTGGTTGTTTCTTTTTCCCACCAACTAATTTGCATAAAAGGGTGAGCGAGCGCTCTGATTGGCTGGCTGTAGAACGCTGCATCTGCAGCCATATTATAGCCGGAAAAATCATTCCGACAGGACAGGTCGGCTGAACGAGGCACATGGCTTAAATATTAAGAATGTTGATGTTCTGCAGCAGATGAGGTGTGTATTATGAGGGTCTCCCGCAGCTGAGGTGTTTATTATGAGGTTTTGCAGTAGCTGAGGTGTGTATTATGAGGTTCTGTAGTAGCTGAAGTGTGTATTAGGAGGTTCTGCAGTAGCTGAGGTGTGTATTATGAGGTTCTGCAGTAGCTGAAGTGTGTATTATTAGGTTCTGCAGTAGCTGAGGTGTGTATTATGAGGTTCTTCAGTAGCTGAAGTGTGTATTATTAGGTTCTGCAGTAGCTGAAGTGTGTATTAGGAGGTTCTGCAGTAGCTGAGGTGTGTATTATGAGGTTCTGCAGTAGCTGAGGTGTGTATTACAAGGTTCTGCAGTAGCTGAGGTGTGTATTATGAGGTTCTGCAGTAGCTGAGGTGTGTATTATGAGGTTCTGCCGTAGGTGAAGTTTGTATTATGAGGTTCTGCAGTAGCTGAGGTGTGTATTACAAGGTTCTGCCGTAGGTGAAGTTTGTATTATGAGGTTCTGCAGTAGCTGAGGTGTGTATTATGATTTCCTGCAGTAGCTTAAGTGTGTATTATGATGTTTTGCAACAGCCAACGTTTGTTTTATGATGTTCTATAGTAGCTTAGGTGTGTATTATGATGTTCTATAGCAGCTTAGGTGTGTATTATGAGGTTCTGCAGCAGCAGAGCTGTATAATGATGTTCTGTAGCAGCTGAGGTATGTATTATACATATGTACACATACTATAGACATACACACATATATATATACTTACACTCTTGCAAACACACATGACTATACACTTTGCATTTCACAGTATTCCTATGTCAAGGAGTGATGTGGGGGACATGTGACGGCTCTGTCACCATTTTGGATGTGATGTGGGGGACATGTGACAGCTCTGTCACCACTGTGGATGAGAGGTAGATTATTGCACTACAGATAAGGACACAGGATCGCTACTCTGTCACCTCCAATGCAGAGATGAATGACAGAGGTTACTGTGGGAAGATACTGACAGTCAATGAGGGTGCAGTGGGTGGGCAGAGGGTGGGCTGGACACTGAGGCAGAGGGCAGGGCTAGCTCTGGCTGTGATCTTAGAAAAAAAAAAGGCCATGAAGCTGCCTGGTCTGGAGTGCCAGATGTAAACAAACTGGATGCAGGGAATGAAGTGAAATTCAGGTGGAGCAAAAGGTAGAATTGAAATACCAAATGTATAGGGGTGTTGTATATTACAATACAGCACAGATTAGCTAAAAAAAATTGGATTCCGGGGTCAGACAACTTCTTCAAGTATGGTACTTCCTGTCTATGGTCAATTCTACTTAATAGACCAGGGGTCCCCAAGCTGTAGCTCGGAAGCCACATGTGGCTCGCGGTCCCATGTATTGTGGCTAGCGGATGTCTGCCAGCTTGGTGCATTAGCTCCAGGTCTAGCAAACCAGTATGAAGATCATATCTCAAAATGGTGAATTCTGTGAGTAGCCCTGCACAGAAGAGCAGATCTGGATGCTCATATACTGGTCTTAGGGGTTTAGAGATCATTTAAGTATGGTAGGCTGGAGACAGGATGATACTACCTGTCAGAGGAGGTGCTTGAAGCTGGATGTGACAGTGTGTTGGGAGTGCTTGATGGGAGAATGCTGAATGGGGTTATTGTGGGAACTCCTGGATCTTGATATTCAGCTTCTGGGTGATTTCTGTGGAAAAGCTTTGGTTATCATATACTCGTAATGGGGGCTTTGGCTGCAGCTACTGCGAGGGAGGCGGGAGCTAGATGTGGCTCGTAACCCTCTCTCAGGGATGAATTTAGCACTCAAGGTCAGGAAGATTGGGGACCACTGCTATAGACCAATATTCAGCCTATTAGTCAATATTTAGAAGATGGAAGTAAAGCAGCACGAGCGTAAAATATTGTGTGTATGTGGCCACGGTGGGATTTGAACCCACAACCCCAGCGCTTCAATGGTCACTAAGCTCTGAGACCCCAAACCTGTAGGAAAAAGTGTGTGTGGTGGAGAGAGACCACTTCATGTTGCGTAATTCCTATTTGAAGGATGGTGATGTTCTGCTAGCTACATATGTGCCGGCCTAGCCACATATGAGAACAATCAGATCTGACTGTTCTTGCAGACAGATGTTATTTCAGCTTGTTGGCAGATACATCACCATGATCTCCTCACCGCACACGATTATACAGGAAAACCTCAGCTCTATTTATGTGCCCATAGAGGCATTAACTTTTACCTTAGGGAGACTAAAAAAAAAAAAATCAAAAGTGACCTGACAAATTGAGCCGCCCCTGCTGACTAAATGACCCGCCCCTGCTGACAAATTGGTCCCGCCCCTGCTGAATATTTAAGAGAAATTTGTTGAAAAGTGGTTGGTTGTTTCTTTTTGCCACCAACTAATTTGCATAAAAGGGTGAGCGAGCGCTCTGATTGGCTGGCTGTAGAACGCTGCATCTGCAGCCATATTATAGCCGGAAAAATCATTCCGACAGGACAGGTCGGCTGAACGAGGCACATGGCTTAAATATTAAGAATGTTGATGTTCTGCAGCAGCTGAGGTGTGTATTATGAGGGTCTCCCGCAGCTGAGGTGTTTATTATGAGGTTTTGCAGTAGGTGAGGTGTGTATTATGAGGTTCTGCAGTAGGTGAGGTGTGTATTATGAGGTTCTGCAGTAGCTGAGGTGTGTATTATGAGGTTCTGCAGTAGCTGAGGTGTATATTATGAGGTTCTGCAGTAGCTGAAGTGTGTATTAGGAGGTTCTGCAGTAGCTGAGGTGTGTATTATGAGGTTCTGCAGTAGCTGAAGTGTGTGTTATTAAGTTCTGCAGTAGCTGAAGTGTGTATTATGAGGTTCTGTAGTAGCTGAGGTGTGTATTATGAGGTTCTGTAGTAGCTGAAGTGTGTATTAGGAGGTTCTGCAGTAGCTGAGGTGTGTATTATGAGGTTCTGAAGTAGCTGAAGTGTGTATTATTAGGTTCTGCAGTAGCTGAGGTGTGTATTACGAGGTTCTGCAGTAGCTGAAGTGTGTATTATGAGGTTCTGCAGTAGCTGAAGTGTGTATTAAGAGGTTCTGCAGTAGCTGAGGTGTGTATTATGAGGTTCTGCAGTAGCTGAAGTGTGTATTATTAGGTTCTGCAGTAGCTGAGGTGTGTATTATGAGGTTCTGCAGTAGGTGAGGGGTGTATTATGAGGTTCTGCAGTAGCTGAGGTGTGTATTATGAGGTTCTGCAGTAGCTGAAGTGTGTATTATAAGGTTCTGCAGTAGCTGAGGTGTGTATTATGAGGTTCTGCAGTAGCTGAGGTGTGTATTATGAGGTTCTGCAGTAGGTGAGGGGTGTATTATGAGGTTCTGCAGTAGTTGAGGTGTGTATTATGAGGTCCTGCAGTAGCTGAGGTGTAAATTACAAGGTTCTGAAGTAGCTAAGGTGTGTATTATGAGGTTCTGCAGTAGCTAAGGTGTGTATTATGAGGTTCTGCAGTAGCTGAAGTTTGTATTATGAGGTTCTGTAGTAGCTGAGGTGTGTATTATGAGGTTCTGCAGTAGCTGAAGTTTGTATTATGAGGTTCTGTAGTAGCTGAGGTGTGTATTATAAGGTTCTGCAGTAGCTGAGGTGTGTATTATAAGGTTCTGCAGTAGCTGAGGTGTGTATTACAAGGTTCTGCAGTAGCTGAGGTGTGTATTATGAGGTTCTGCAGTAGCTGAGGTGTGTATTATGAGGTTCTGCCGTAGGTGAAGTTTGTATTATGAGGTTCTGCAGTAGCTGAGGTGTGTATTACAAGTTTCTGCCGTAGGTGAAGTTTGTATTATGAGGTTCTGCAGTAGCTAAGGTGTGTATTATGATGTTCTATAGTAGCTTAGGTGTGTATTATGAGGTTCTGCCGCAGCAGAGCTGTATAATGATGTTCTGCAGCAGCTGAGGTATGTATTATACATATGTACACATACTATAGACATACACACACATATATATATATATATATATATTTACACTCTTGCAAACACACATGACTATACACTTTGCATTTCACAGTATTCCTATGTCAAGGAGTGATGTGGGGGACATGTGACGGCTCTGTCACCATTTTGGATGTGATGTGGGGGACATGTGACAGCTCTGTCACCACTGTGGATGAGAGGTAGATTATTGCACTACAGATAAGGACACAGGATCGCTCCTCTGTCACCTCCAATGCAGAGATGAATGACAGAGGTTACTGTGGGAAGATACTGACAGTCAATGAGGGTGCAGTGGGTGGGCAGAGGGTGGGCTGGACACTGAGGCAGAGGGCAGGGCTAGCTCTAGCTGTGATCTTAGAAAAAAAAAAAGGCCATGAAGCTGCCTGGTCTGGAGTGCCAGATGTAAACAAACTGGATGCAGGGAATGAAGTGAAATTCAGGTGGAGCAAAAGGTAGAATTGAAATACCAAATGTATAGGGGTGTTGTATATTACAATACAGCACAGATTAGCTAAAAAAATTGGATTCCGGGGTCGGACAACTTCTTCAAGTATGGTACTTCCTGTCTATGGTCAATTCTACTTAATAGACCAGGGGTCCCCAAGCTGTAGCTCGGGAGCCACATGTGGCTCGCGGTCCCATGTATTGTGGCTAGCGGATGTCTGCCAGCTTGGTGCATTAGCTCCAGGTCTAGCAAACCAGTATGAAGATCATATCTCAAAATGGTGAATTCTGTGAGTAGCCCTGCACAGAAGAGCAGATCTGGATGCTCATATACTGGTCTTAGGGGTTTAGAGATCATTTAAGTATGGTAGGCTGGAGACAGGATGATACTACCTGTCAGAGGAGGTGCTTGAAGCTGGATGTGACAGTGTGTTGGGAGTGCTTGATGGGAGAATACGGAATGGGGTTATTGTGGGAACTCCTGGATCTTGATTTTCAGCTTCTGGGTGATTTCTGTGGAAAAGCTTTGGTTATCATTATACTCGTAATGGGGGCTTTGGCTGCAGCTACTGCGAGGGAGGCCGGAGCTAGATGTGGCTCGTAACCCTCTCTCAGGGATGAATTTAGCACTCAAGGTCAGGAAGATTGGGGACCACTGCTATAGACCAACATTCAGCCTATTAGTTAATATTTAGAAGATGGAAGTAAAGCAGCACGAGCGTAAAATATTGTGTGTATGTGGCCACGGTGGGATTTGAACCCACAACCCCAGCGCTTCAATGGTCACTAAGCTCTGAGACCCCAAACCTGTAGGAAAAAGTGTGTGCGGTGGAGAGAGACCACTTCATGTCGTGTAATTCCTATTTGAAGGATGGTGATGTTCTGCTAGCTACATATGTGCCGGCCTAGCCACATATGAGAACAATCAGATCTGACTGTTCTCGCTGACAGATGTTATTTCAGCTTGTTGGCAGATACATCACCATGATCTCCTCACCGCACACAATTATACAGGAAAACCTCAGCTCTATTTATGTGCCCATAGAGGCATTAACTTTTACCTTAGGGAGACTAAAAAAAAAAAAAATCAAAAGTGACCTGACAAATTGAGCCGCCCCTGCTGACTAAATGACCCGCCCCTGCTGACAAATTGGGCCCGCCCCTGCTGAATATTTAAGAGAAATTTGTTGAAAAGTGGTTTGTTGTTTCTTTTTGCCACCAACTAATTTGCATAAAAGGGTGAGCAAGCGCTCTGATTGGCTGGCTGTAGAACGCTGCATCTGCAGCCATATTATAGCCGGAAAAATCATTCCGACAGGACAGGTCGGCTGAACGAGGCACATGGCTTAAATATTAAGAATGTTGATGTTCTGCAGCAGCTGAGGTGTGTATTATGAGGGTCTCCCGCAGCTGAGGTGTTTATTATGAGGTTTTGCAGTAGCTGAGGTGTGTATTATGAGGTTCTGCAGTAGATGAGGTGTGTATTATGAGGTTCTGCAGTAGCTGAGGTGTGTATTATGAGGTTCTGCAGTAGCTGAAGTGTGTATTATGAGGTTCTGCAGTAGCTGAGGTGTGTATTATGAGGTTCTGCAGTAGGTGAGGGGTGTATTATGAGGTCTTGCAGTAGCTGAGGTGTGTATTACAAGGTTCTGCAGTAGCTGAGGTGTGTATTATGAGGTTCTGCAGTAGCTGAGGTGTGTATTACAAGGTTCTGCCGTAGGTGTAGTTTGTATTATTAGGTTCTGCAGTAGCTGAGGTGTGTATTATGATTTCCTGCAGTAGCTTAAGTGTGTATTATGATGTTTTGCAACAGCCAACGTTTGTTTTATGATGTTCTATAGTAGCTTAGGTGTGTATTATGATGTTCTTTAGTAGCTTAGGTGTGTATTATGAGGTTCTGCAGCAGCAGAGCTGTATAATGATGTTCTGCAGCAGCTGAGGTATGTATTATACATATGTACACATACTATAGACATACACACATATATATATACTTACACTCTTGCAAACACACATGACTATACACTTTGCATTTCACAGTATTCCTATGTCAAGGAGTGATGTGGGGGACATGTGACGGCTCTGTCACCATTTTGGATGTGATGTGGGGGACATGTGACAGCTCTGTCACCACTGTGGATGAGAGGTAGATTATTGCACTACAGATAAGGACACAGGATCGCTCCTCTGTCACCTCCAATGCAGAGATGAATGACAGAGGTTACTGTGGGAAGATACTGACAGTCAATGAGGGTGCAGTGGGTGGGCAGAGGGTGGGCTGGACACTGAGGCAGAGGGCAGGGCTAGCTCTGGCTGTGATCTTAGAAAAAAAAAAGCCCATGAAGCTGCCTGGTCTGGAGTGCCAGATGTAAACAAACTGGATGCAGGGAATGAAGTGAAATTCAGGAGGAGCAAAAGGTAGAATTGAAATACCAAATGTATAGGGGTGTTGTATATTACAATACAGCACATATTAGCTAAAAAAAATTGGATTCCGGGGTCGGACAACTTCTTCAAGTATGGTACTTCCTGTCTATGGTCAATTCTACTTAATAGACCAGGGGTCCCCAAGCTGTAGCTCGGAAGCTACATGTGGCTCGCGGTCCCATGTATTGTGGCTAGCGGATGTCTGCCAGCTTGGTGCATTAGCTCCAGGTCTAGCAAACCAGTATGAAGATCATATCTCAAAATGGTGAATTCTGTGAGTAGCCCTGCACAGAAGAGCAGATCTGGATGCTCATATACTGGTCTTAGGGGTTTAGAGATCATTTAAGTATGGTAGGCTGGAGACAGGATGATACTACCTGTCAGAGGAGGTGCTTGAAGCTGGATGTGACAGTGTGTTGGGAGTGCTTGATGGGAGAATGCTGAATGGGGTTATTGTGGGAACTCCTGGATCTTGATATTCAGCTTCTGGGTGATTTCTGTGGAAAAGCTTTGGTTATCATATACTCGTAATGGGGGCTTTGGCTGCAGCTACTGCGAGGGAGGCGGGAGCTAGATGTGGCTCGTAACCCTCTCTCAGGGATGAATTTAGCACTCAAGGTCAGGAAGATTGGGGACCACTGCTATAGACCAATATTCAGCCTATTAGTCAATATTTAGAAGATGGAAGTAAAGCAGCACGAGCGTAAAATATTGTGTGTATGTGGCCACGGTGGGATTTGAACCCACAACCCCAGCGCTTCAATGGTCACTAAGCTCTGAGACCCCAAACCTGTAGGAAAAAGTGTGTGCGGTGGAGAGAGACCACTTCATGTCGCGTAATTCCTATTTGAAGGATGGTGATGTTCTGCCAGCTACATATGTGCTGGCCTAGCCACATATGAGAACAATCAGATCTGACTGTTCTTGCTGACAGATGTTATTTCAGCTTGTTGGCAGATACATCACCATGATCTCCTCACCGCACACAATTATACAGGAAAACCTCGGCTCTATTTATGTGCCCATAGAGGCATTAACTTTTACCTTAGGGAGACTAAAAAAAAAAAAAAATCAAAAGTGACCTGACAAATTGAGCCGCCCCTGCTGACTAAATGACCCGCCCCTGCTGACAAATTGGTCCGCCCCTGCTGAATATTTAAGAGAAATTTGTTGAAAAGTGGTTGGTTGTTTCTTTTTCCCACCAACTAATTTGCATAAAAGGGTGAGCGAGCGCTCTGATTGGCTGGCTGTAGAACGCTGCATCTGCAGCCATATTATAGCCGGAAAAATCATTCCGACAGGACAGGTCGGCTGAACGAGGCACATGGCTTAAATATTAAGAATGTTGATGTTCTGCAGCAGATGAGGTGTGTATTATGAGGGTCTCCCGCAGCTGAGGTGTTTATTATGAGGTTTTGCAGTAGCTGAGGTGTGTATTATGAGGTTCTGTAGTAGCTGAAGTGTGTATTAGGAGGTTCTGCAGTAGCTGAGGTGTGTATTATGAGGTTCTGCAGTAGCTGAAGTGTGTATTATTAGGTTCTGCAGTAGCTGAGGTGTGTATTATGAGGTTCTTCAGTAGCTGAAGTGTGTATTATTAGGTTCTGCAGTAGCTGAAGTGTGTATTAGGAGGTTCTGCAGTAGCTGAGGTGTGTATTATGAGGTTCTGCAGTAGCTGAGGTGTGTATTACAAGGTTCTGCAGTAGCTGAGGTGTGTATTATGAGGTTCTGCAGTAGCTGAGGTGTGTATTATGAGGTTCTGCCGTAGGTGAAGTTTGTATTATGAGGTTCTGCAGTAGCTGAGGTGTGTATTACAAGGTTCTGCCGTAGGTGAAGTTTGTATTATGAGGTTCTGCAGTAGCTGAGGTGTGTATTATGATTTCCTGCAGTAGCTTAAGTGTGTATTATGATGTTTTGCAACAGCCAACGTTTGTTTTATGATGTTCTATAGTAGCTTAGGTGTGTATTATGATGTTCTATAGCAGCTTAGGTGTGTATTATGAGGTTCTGCAGCAGCAGAGCTGTATAATGATGTTCTGTAGCAGCTGAGGTATGTATTATACATATGTACACATACTATAGACATACACACATATATATATACTTACACTCTTGCAAACACACATGACTATACACTTTGCATTTCACAGTATTCCTATGTCAAGGAGTGATGTGGGGGACATGTGACGGCTCTGTCACCATTTTGGATGTGATGTGGGGGACATGTGACAGCTCTGTCACCACTGTGGATGAGAGGTAGATTATTGCACTACAGATAAGGACACAGGATCGCTACTCTGTCACCTCCAATGCAGAGATGAATGACAGAGGTTACTGTGGGAAGATACTGACAGTCAATGAGGGTGCAGTGGGTGGGCAGAGGGTGGGCTGGACACTGAGGCAGAGGGCAGGGCTAGCTCTGGCTGTGATCTTAGAAAAAAAAAAGGCCATGAAGCTGCCTGGTCTGGAGTGCCAGATGTAAACAAACTGGATGCAGGGAATGAAGTGAAATTCAGGTGGAGCAAAAGGTAGAATTGAAATACCAAATGTATAGGGGTGTTGTATATTACAATACAGCACAGATTAGCTAAAAAAAATTGGATTCCGGGGTCAGACAACTTCTTCAAGTATGGTACTTCCTGTCTATGGTCAATTCTACTTAATAGACCAGGGGTCCCCAAGCTGTAGCTCGGAAGCCACATGTGGCTCGCGGTCCCATGTATTGTGGCTAGCGGATGTCTGCCAGCTTGGTGCATTAGCTCCAGGTCTAGCAAACCAGTATGAAGATCATATCTCAAAATGGTGAATTCTGTGAGTAGCCCTGCACAGAAGAGCAGATCTGGATGCTCATATACTGGTCTTAGGGGTTTAGAGATCATTTAAGTATGGTAGGCTGGAGACAGGATGATACTACCTGTCAGAGGAGGTGCTTGAAGCTGGATGTGACAGTGTGTTGGGAGTGCTTGATGGGAGAATGCTGAATGGGGTTATTGTGGGAACTCCTGGATCTTGATATTCAGCTTCTGGGTGATTTCTGTGGAAAAGCTTTGGTTATCATATACTCGTAATGGGGGCTTTGGCTGCAGCTACTGCGAGGGAGGCGGGAGCTAGATGTGGCTCGTAACCCTCTCTCAGGGATGAATTTAGCACTCAAGGTCAGGAAGATTGGGGACCACTGCTATAGACCAATATTCAGCCTATTAGTCAATATTTAGAAGATGGAAGTAAAGCAGCACGAGCGTAAAATATTGTGTGTATGTGGCCACGGTGGGATTTGAACCCACAACCCCAGCGCTTCAATGGTCACTAAGCTCTGAGACCCCAAACCTGTAGGAAAAAGTGTGTGTGGTGGAGAGAGACCACTTCATGTTGCGTAATTCCTATTTGAAGGATGGTGATGTTCTGCTAGCTACATATGTGCCGGCCTAGCCACATATGAGAACAATCAGATCTGACTGTTCTCGCTGACAGATGTTATTTCAGCTTGTTGGCAGATACATCACCATGATCTCCTCACCGCACACGATTATACAGGAAAACCTCAGCTCTATTTATGTGCCCATAGAGGCATTAACTTTTACCTTAGGGAGACTAAAAAAAAAAAAATCAAAAGTGACCTGACAAATTGAGCCGCCCCTGCTGACTAAATGACCCGCCCCTGCTGACAAATTGGTCCCGCCCCTGCTGAATATTTAAGAGAAATTTGTTGAAAAGTGGTTGGTTGTTTCTTTTTGCCACCAACTAATTTGCATAAAAGGGTGAGCGAGCGCTCTGATTGGCTGGCTGTAGAACGCTGCATCTGCAGCCATATTATAGCCGGAAAAATCATTCCGACAGGACAGGTCGGCTGAACGAGGCACATGGCTTAAATATTAAGAATGTTGATGTTCTGCAGCAGCTGAGGTGTGTATTATGAGGGTCTCCCGCAGCTGAGGTGTTTATTATGAGGTTTTGCAGTAGGTGAGGTGTGTATTATGAGGTTCTGCAGTAGGTGAGGTGTGTATTATGAGGTTCTGCAGTAGCTGAGGTGTGTATTATGAGGTTCTGCAGTAGCTGAGGTGTATATTATGAGGTTCTGCAGTAGCTGAAGTGTGTATTAGGAGGTTCTGCAGTAGCTGAGGTGTGTATTATGAGGTTCTGCAGTAGCTGAAGTGTGTGTTATTAAGTTCTGCAGTAGCTGAAGTGTGTATTATGAGGTTCTGTAGTAGCTGAGGTGTGTATTATGAGGTTCTGTAGTAGCTGAAGTGTGTATTAGGAGGTTCTGCAGTAGCTGAGGTGTGTATTATGAGGTTCTGAAGTAGCTGAAGTGTGTATTATTAGGTTCTGCAGTAGCTGAGGTGTGTATTACGAGGTTCTGCAGTAGCTGAAGTGTGTATTATGAGGTTCTGCAGTAGCTGAAGTGTGTATTAAGAGGTTCTGCAGTAGCTGAGGTGTGTATTATGAGGTTCTGCAGTAGCTGAAGTGTGTATTATTAGGTTCTGCAGTAGCTGAGGTGTGTATTATGAGGTTCTGCAGTAGGTGAGGGGTGTATTATGAGGTTCTGCAGTAGCTGAGGTGTGTATTATGAGGTTCTGCAGTAGCTGAAGTGTGTATTATAAGGTTCTGCAGTAGCTGAGGTGTGTATTATGAGGTTCTGCAGTAGCTGAGGTGTGTATTATGAGGTTCTGCAGTAGGTGAGGGGTGTATTATGAGGTTCTGCAGTAGTTGAGGTGTGTATTATGAGGTCCTGCAGTAGCTGAGGTGTAAATTACAAGGTTCTGAAGTAGCTAAGGTGTGTATTATGAGGTTCTGCAGTAGCTAAGGTGTGTATTATGAGGTTCTGCAGTAGCTGAAGTTTGTATTATGAGGTTCTGTAGTAGCTGAGGTGTGTATTATAAGGTTCTGCAGTAGCTGAGGTGTGTATTATAAGGTTCTGCAGTAGCTGAGGTGTGTATTACAAGGTTCTGCAGTAGCTGAGGTGTGTATTATGAGGTTCTGCAGTAGCTGAGGTGTGTATTATGAGGTTCTGCCGTAGGTGAAGTTTGTATTATGAGGTTCTGCAGTAGCTGAGGTGTGTATTACAAGTTTCTGCCGTAGGTGAAGTTTGTATTATGAGGTTCTGCAGTAGCTAAGGTGTGTATTATGATGTTCTATAGTAGCTTAGGTGTGTATTATGAGGTTCTGCCGCAGCAGAGCTGTATAATGATGTTCTGCAGCAGCTGAGGTATGTATTATACATATGTACACATACTATAGACATACACACACATATATATATATATATATATATATATATTTACACTCTTGCAAACACACATGACTATACACTTTGCATTTCACAGTATTCCTATGTCAAGGAGTGATGTGGGGGACATGTGACGGCTCTGTCACCATTTTGGATGTGATGTGGGGGACATGTGACAGCTCTGTCACCACTGTGGATGAGAGGTAGATTATTGCACTACAGATAAGGACACAGGATCGCTCCTCTGTCACCTCCAATGCAGAGATGAATGACAGAGGTTACTGTGGGAAGATACTGACAGTCAATGAGGGTGCAGTGGGTGGGCAGAGGGTGGGCTGGACACTGAGGCAGAGGGCAGGGCTAGCTCTAGCTGTGATCTTAGAAAAAAAAAAAGGCCATGAAGCTGCCTGGTCTGGAGTGCCAGATGTAAACAAACTGGATGCAGGGAATGAAGTGAAATTCAGGTGGAGCAAAAGGTAGAATTGAAATACCAAATGTATAGGGGTGTTGTATATTACAATACAGCACAGATTAGCTAAAAAAATTGGATTCCGGGGTCGGACAACTTCTTCAAGTATGGTACTTCCTGTCTATGGTCAATTCTACTTAATAGACCAGGGGTCCCCAAGCTGTAGCTCGGGAGCCACATGTGGCTCGCGGTCCCATGTATTGTGGCTAGCGGATGTCTGCCAGCTTGGTGCATTAGCTCCAGGTCTAGCAAACCAGTATGAAGATCATATCTCAAAATGGTGAATTCTGTGAGTAGCCCTGCACAGAAGAGCAGATCTGGATGATCATATACTGGTCTTAGGGGTTTAGAGATAATTTAAGTATGGTAGGCTGGAGACAGGATGATACTACCTGTCAGAGGAGGTGCTTGAAGCTGGATGTGACAGTGTGTTGGGAGTGCTTGATGGGAGAATACGGAATGGGGTTATTGTGGGAACTCCTGGATCTTGATTTTCAGCTTCTGGGTGATTTCTGTGGAAAAGCTTTGGTTATCATTATACTCGTAATGGGGGCTTTGGCTGCAGCTACTGCGAGGGAGGCCGGAGCTAGATGTGGCTCGTAACCCTCTCTCAGGGATGAATTTAGCACTCAAGGTCAGGAAGATTGGGGACCACTGCTATAGACCAACATTCAGCCTATTAGTTAATATTTAGAAGATGGAAGTAAAGCAGCACGAGCGTAAAATATTGTGTGTATGTGGCCACGGTGGGATTTGAACCCACAACCCCAGCGCTTCAATGGTCACTAAGCTCTGAGACCCCAAACCTGTAGGAAAAAGTGTGTGCGGTGGAGAGAGACCACTTCATGTCGTGTAATTCCTATTTGAAGGATGGTGATGTTCTGCTAGCTACATATGTGCCGGCCTAGCCACATATGAGAACAATCAGATCTGACTGTTCTCGCTGACAGATGTTATTTCAGCTTGTTGGCAGATACATCACCATGATCTCCTCACCGCACACAATTATACAGGAAAACCTCGGCTCTATTTATGTGCCCATAGAGGCATTAACTTTTACCTTAGGGAGACTAAAAAAAAAAAAAATCAAAAGTGACCTGACAAATTGAGCCGCCCCTGCTGACTAAATGACCCGCCCCTGCTGACAAATTGGGCCCGCCCCTGCTGAATATTTAAGAGAAATTTGTTGAAAAGTGGTTTGTTGTTTCTTTTTGCCACCAACTAATTTGCATAAAAGGGTGAGGAAGCGCTCTGATTGGCTGGCTGTAGAACGCTGCATCTGCAGCCATATTATAGCCGGAAAAATCATTCCGACAGGACAGGTCGGCTGAACGAGGCACATGGCTTAAATATTAAGAATGTTGATGTTCTGCAGCAGCTGAGGTGTGTATTATGAGGGTCTCCCGCAGCTGAGGTGTTTATTATGAGGTTTTGCAGTAGCTGAGGTGTGTATTATGAGGTTCTGCAGTAGCTGAGGTGTGTATTATGAGGTTCTGCAGTAGCTGAAGTGTGTATTATGAGGTTCTGCAGTAGCTGAGGTGTGTATTATGAGGTTCTGCAGTAGGTGAGGGGTGTATTATGAGGTTCTGCAGTAGTTGAGGTGTGTATTATGAGGTCCTGCAGTAGCTGAGGTGTGTATTACAAGGTTCTGCAGTAGCTGAGGTGTGTATTTCAAGGTTCTGCAGTAGCTGAGGTGTGTATTATGAGGTTCTGCAGTAGCTGAGGTGTGTATTACAAGGTTCTGCCGTAGGTGTAGTTTGTATTATTAGGTTCTGCAGTAGCTGAGGTGTGTATTATGATTTCCTGCAGTAGCTTAAGTGTGTATTATGATGTTTTGCAACAGCCAACGTTTGTTTTATGATGTTCTATAGTAGCTTAGGTGTGTATTATGATGTTCTATAGTAGCTTAGGTGTGTATTATGAGGTTCTGCAGCAGCAGAGCTGTATAATGATGTTCTGCAGCAGCTGAGGTATGTATTATACATATGTACACATACTATAGACATACACACATATATATATATACTTACACTCTTGCAAACACACATGACTATACACTTTGCATTTCACAGTATTCCTATGTCAAGGAGTGATGTGGGGGACATGTGACGGCTCTGTCACCATTTTGGATGTGATGTGGGGGACATGTGACAGCTCTGTCACCACTGTGGATGAGAGGTAGATTATTGCACTACAGATAAGGACACAGGATCGCTCCTCTGTCACCTCCAATGCAGAGATGAATGACAGAGGTTACTGTGGGAAGATACTGACAGCCAATGAGGGTGCAGTGGGTGGGCAGAGGGTGGGCTGGACACTGAGGCAGAGGGCAGGGCTAGGTCTGGCTGTGATCTTAGAAAAAAAAAAGCCCATGAAGCTGCCTGGTCTGGAGTGCCAGATGTAAACAAACTGGATGCAGGGAATGAAGTGAAATTCAGGAGGAGCAAAAGGTAGAATTGAAATACCAAATGTATAGGGGTGTTGTATATTACAATACAGCACAAATTAGCTAAAAAAAATTGGATTCCGGGGTCGGACAACTTCTTCAAGTATGGTACTTCCTGTCTATGGTCAATTCTACTTTATAGACCAGGGGTCCCCAAGTTGTAGCTCGGGAGCCACATATGGCTCGTGGTCCAATGAATTGTAGGTCGCGAATGTCTGCCAGCTTGTTGCATTAGAGCCGATCTGGATGCCCATATACTGGTCTTAGGGGTTTGGAGATAAATTAAAGGGGTTGTCCACTACTTTTACATTGATGCCCTATCCGTAGGATAGAGCATCAATGTATGATTGGCCGGGGTCCCGCATGCGGGAATGGGAGGCGGATCTGCAGTACACCGAAGCGGCCACTACCACTTAACGGCAGAGCCCCGCAGGTGAGCACTTCCAGCTGGCTGTATTATGAGGTTCTGCAGTAGCTGAAGTGTGTATTATGAGGTTCTGTAGCAGCTGAGATGTGTATTATGAGGGTCTGCCGCAGCTGTGGTGTGTATTATGAGGTTCTGCAGTAGGTGAGGTGTGTATTATGAGGTTCTGCAGTAGCTGAGGTATGTGATGCCCTATGGATAGGGCATCAATGTAAAAGTAGTGGACAACCCCTTTAAGTATGGTAGGCTGGAGATTGGATGGTACTTCCTTTCAGAGGAGGTGCTTGAAGCTGGATGCGACAGTGTGTTGGGAGTGCTTGATGGTAGAATACTGAATTGGGGCATTGGGGGATCTCGGTATTCTGCTTCTGGGTGATTTCTTTGGAAAAGCTTTGGTTATCATTATACTCGTAATGGGGGCTTTGGTTGCAACTACTGTAAGGGGGACCAGAGCTGGATGTGGCTCGTGACCCTCTCTCAGAGCTGAATGTGGCTCTTAAGGTCAGAAAGGTTGGGGAGCACTGTTCTAGTTGTTTTTCAATATTTTTTAGTACCGGTAATTAAAAAAATATATCACTTATTTAACTTCCAGAATACAGGTACATTGAAATGCATTATTATATAAATATGTAGCTCTATGTACCAGCACAATGTGTAGCCTGTGGCTTTCAGCTATTGCTGCTGCTGGTTGTGAGTTCAAATACAAAAAAAATTAGTTAATTAAATGAATGTAAATATGTATAGAGCACAGATATGCTAGCCCTTCCTCCGAGGATAAACTACTGACCAATGAACTCAGTAACACATGCAGTGAAACCTGGCAGGTCTACATTCCCACTCTTTTTCTCTTCAGGATTTTCTCATATTTAATCTATTTTGTATCTGATATATAGATGCACATTTTTTAATATTACTATATTGCATTCTTTTAAAAAAAAGTTGTGAACTCATCCCATTTTTTGGTATTTAAATTACTTTTTACTGCTAATTAAAGAGTTTAAACATTGGGAGGTTTGTTGGATTGATGTTTTCTATGGAAAAGAATAGAACAAATCAGCAATTCTACCATTGTTTTTTTTTGCATGTGAAGTTTTGCTCCTCTCATTGGGCTGTACCACTAAAATTAAATGTTAGACTATGTGCCCACGATGCAGATTTGAAGCAGAAGTTTCCTGAGCATTTCTGCATCTCCTTGGCAGAAAAAACACATGCGGATTTTACATGCGTTTTTTCAGCGTTTTTACATGCATTTTTTTCAAGCGTTTTTCCAAGCGATTTTAGCATCACTTGGAAAAGTGCTTGACAAGTTGGTCACACAATATAAATCCATGCAACTGGCATGGATTTATATTGTGTGACCAACTTAGAGGAAATTTCTACTATCAAATGCTGCATCTAAAGTGAAAAAAAAAGAATTAAAAAGTAAAAAATAAAAAACCTTATATTCACCTCTCCGGCGGCCCCTGGTCTCCTCCCGGGCGCGTCCTCTCTCTTTGGCGTCCCGCGGTGTACTAGCAGGACCTGCCAGTACACCGCTGGCCGCCGAGGAGAGAGGACGTGGCCGGGAGGAGACCGGGGGCCGCCAGAGAGGTGAGTATGAATAATTTTTTTTATTTTTTACTTTATAATTCTCTTTTTACTTGCAGGTACGATGGTACACGGGTCGGATGAGAGTCTCCTCTTCTCCAGACCCGGGTACCATCCGCGCATTGAACCGCATAACATCCGCAGGCATCCATGTATACATGCGGATATTATGCGGTTCAATGCAAGTCAATGGGCGCGATTTCACCGCGATATCGTGCCCAAATTGGTTGTGCTGCAGATTTTTCCGCAATGATAATCCGCAGCGGAAATTTGCGCAGCATGTGCACAGCACATGCGGATTATCATTGGTATACATGGCAGACCTCTTAACAAGCGATTTTAATGCGTTTCCGTGGCGGAAATGCCGCCGCTGAAACGCATTAAATCCGCATCGTGGGTATTCTGTGAGACAGAATGATTATAGAAATACCAAATGTATATTGTTTTATTTATGATGTAATACTTTTGTACAATAAAAGAATATAGAGGAAAAAATCATTACATTTTGAGTCACCATATTCTGAGACCCATAGATTTTTACAATTTTCCATAGAAAGATCTGTGTGAGGGCTTATTTTTTTCAGAACAAGGTATAGTTTTCATTGATATCCTTTAGTAATGCATACATAAAAAAAAAAAGACATTCAATTTTAGTTACTTTTTTTTATTTTTCAATTGAAAGAATTGTTTATTTTATGCAAAATACACTGTAGTTTACATTGGTACAGTTTCTGGTTACATAGGACTTTTTGATCACGTTTAAATTAAATTTTTTGGTAGGAGCGATTAACATAAGACAATAAATTCGGATTTTTTTTATTTCTAATTTTTGCAGCCTCCAACTTGTAAAATAATTAAGGTTAATATGATTATGATCATAGCCAATTTATGTCGTTTTTTTTATTAAGTTCTCCTATATTTGCACAAAAAAATTCCTTTCTAATCGTCTTTTGGTCATCATACTATTTTTTTATTTCTTTATTTTACTCACTTATATAATTAATTCCACAGCACTTTACAGACATTATCGCATTAGGAGAGCTGTGACTTGTTTTTTTGCGCAACAAGATGCAGTTTTAGGATACTTAAATTCTTTTGATCACTTTTTATTCTTTTTTTTATGAGGCGGGATGAACATAAAAAGCAATTCTGGCATTGCTTTTCATATTTTTTTTTTACCATGCTCATTATGCAGGATAAATAATGAAATAGTTTTACAGAGCGAGTCATTATGGGAAAGGCAATGGCAAATATTTGTTGCTTTTGGAGGGCATTTGTTTTTTTTCTCTAAGTGAACCTATTTTTATTGGAAGCATTAGAAAAACATTTTTTTTTACAGTTTTTTTTTAACAATTAAAGGGGTTTTCTGGGATATGTAGTAAACTAATGAGAGATTGTAATATGCAGAATCCTAACAATATGTAATGAACGCACTGTTGTGATTCTGCTGTTTCCTAATCCAGGTGGTTGTCACGTCAGTGCTCATAAAGTCTCAGTTTATAGGAGCGGCATCTCTGACGGGCTGAATGTTAAAAACTTCCAGTGCAGTGGAAAGTCATTAGTTCCACTGACAATTTCAGGTGGGCTTACACTCAAAAAGCTCCATTGTTACAGTGCTGCTTATGGGGACCATGGGCCTCCCGGAACCTTGTTAACAGCCCAAATGTCTGACAGTCAGTTGCCCCCATCACATCACCACATTCCACTAATAAAGTCACTATTTAGTACCAACCTCATATGCTCGAGACCCAGTAATATTAGCCAGCGCTTGTGCCCCTCCAATAGATTTTTCTAGATGGTGGCACTCAGCACTTGTACTGGAGTCCATCCAGATAGGACAGTCTTGGATACAGAAACAAGTCTATTAAAGAAAAAAAGTTTTTTTTTTCTTTTAAACCAATTAAGCCAAAATCAATATTTAATGACACTATACCATACAGGTGAAACGTGGACGAGGGACGGCCACAGGACGAGAGGTACGGCAGCAATCAGCAGACACCCACAAACATTAGATAATATATTATAAATATTTACTAAAGAGTTTGTAAAAAAACAAAATTAAGGATAGCAGGTACACAGTGAATAAATAACAAATACAATGACAGCAGTTACTCTAAACAATAGCTAACAGTGTTCACAGGTACAGTTAATAGCATTAACAGTTAAAAGCAAGCAAAATACAGGTGATTAACCCTTTCTATGCATCAAGCCATAAAACGACAGTGTTGTGCCAGTACTTTAGTAATCGCCTACTCGGAGCAGTTTTTTAAGTGTCTCTTACAAAAGAGGCGTTTTTTCCTAACTAAACCTCTATAAAAGTTATTTATATATGCGCATATATATTAAGTTGTAAGATGGTACCGGTACGTCCTCTGACTGAAGTAGAAGGGTCCTTGTTGGGCTGAGTCCCAAATAATCAAAAACACTGACTTGAATCTCTTAGAGAATGCCAATCGCTCACCAGCCTGTTTCACATGTCCTGATATTTCCGGTACTGGAAAAAAAAACAGTACTGGAGATATCTGCGTCCGTGTGTACATGTGTGGCATACATGTGGCAACCATCTGCCGCATCAGGATCACACGTACCGGCGCCTGGGAATCTGCGGTACAGTTCTCTGTGTTCCCAAGCACTAGGTGCTGAAGGCATCTGTCATCATTGACCCCTGCTTGCGCTGCAATCAGCACCAGCAGGGGACAATGTTTACAGTTGTATTGTGCCCCAGCTGTGTCCAGCAAGTGTAAAATAGGAATAAAATACACATTCTACTCACCTGTCCGATATACTGTCCCACGCTATAATCCATCTGACCGACAATTCTGCATCAGCGTCTGCGGTGGCTTGAAGCGACCGCAAACGCTGAGGAGCAGGAGAGAATGACTTACTGCAGCGAGCGGGCCCTTGAACTCACTGAGTGACAGGACACCGCTCAGTGAGCTCAGGTCAGGGGCTCGCTCACTGCAGGGAGTCAGTCGCCTTTACTCCTCAGCGTTTGCGGTCTCTTCAAGCCACCACAGACGCTGATGCAAAATTGTTGGTCAGATGGATTACAACGTGGGACAGTATATTGGACAGGCGAGTATAATGTGTTTTTTATTTTATTCTTATTTTTACACTTGTTGGACACAGCGGGAGCAGAATACAACTCTCAACATTGTGCTCTGCTGGCGCTGATCGCAACGCAAGCAGGGGGCAATGATGACAGATGCCTTCAGCCCCCAGCACTTGGGAACAGCGCAAACTGTACCGCTGATTCCCATGCGCCAGAACGTGTCACACTGATGACACATGGATGTCATCCATGTGTCATCAGTGTGGACATTTTGCGGCCCGTGCAGCGTGAGAAAAACTCACATGTCAGCGTGTTTTGCCCACGGACACACGATCTGTGGAAACACACTGACATGTACTACTTGTGTAAGTGTCTCCGGTACGTGCGATAATTGTCACCACATGTACCAGAGACACTGACGTGGGAAACAGACCTAATTCAGGGCTTCTCTATGTCCTTTGAGATAGAGCCTCATGTGGCCTAGCCCAGGATGCTGTGTCCTTCACCGAGTTCAGTTCATGCCAAGCTGCACAACACGTCCCAGAGTCACCAAAAACAGATCCAGGGTTGCACTGCTCTATCCATACCTTTTTTCCAACGACGTGCAGCTTCACTCAATCTTTCAACTTCCCTAGAACTATCACTAACTGCCAAACCCCCGCGCTGCAACTCCAGCCTCTCCTCTGCCCTCTACTGTCCAGATCATATATTACATCTCCGCTGCCCTCTACTGTCCAGATCATATATTATCTCACAAATCTCCAACAATACAGTAAATTGTGAATAATCCTTACACAGGGACCTACCTGCAGTGCAATGTGCAAAGGGTGCTCAGCAGGCAAATGATTTAATATCTCTCTGGAACCGGTTTTCCAATACACACTGCCATGTTGCTGCAACAAGATAAGAGAATATAAAAACACCTCTAAATGCCATGTTCCTAGAACTAAATAAATAAAGGAGGTGTGAAGGACTGATGTATGATCAGCCACAATATAATGACTTGATGCATATTCTAGCTGTACAGATGATGAATTGTTTTATAATGGTCCTCCCTCCATTACTTTACCACGCTATAAAATACATCCGCAGCATTGAATTGCCTTAAACTCTGCAATGTGTTGAAAATGAATTTGTTGATCAGTCACTGTCCAATGCACGGATAATCTAATGAAAAGGTCCATCCGACATACACTGCTAGGATCAATCTGACCATGACATACAATTTTCATACTGTGATTTGTAATGTTACATACAGAGGATCCTGGGTGCAATCAGCTAATATGCCTAATGCAATAATAGTTCATAATAAAATTAAATAATACATTTTGCATTATATACTGCAGTCATACAAAGACAACTGGCATTGGCAGGGGGTGGGTGGATGACCCCCTACGGGGATCATGATGCTGTGAAATGTTGTAGTTGCCTTATTGCTCTAAAATTATTTTTTTATAACTCAAGTATTAAAAAAAACACAAGTCACCCATTTTAACTAAACATTCCTTGGGCCTTTGCTTTTTGTCTGGACTCATCAGATTGACTACGTTCCCTGCAGGTCTAAGGGGCGTTACTGACCTAAGTGGGAACCAGCAAGTGATAGAAATTAGCTGTATTTATGTCTACTATTCCCTCAATGGAGCCTGACAGCACAGGGCAGGGGGAGAACCCATACTTGCATATTAGTAAGTGCCACAGAATAACTTCCCCAGCATATTTGTTAAAATAAATAGGCATGTTTTATACACAAGTAATAATGTCCCTGTGGTGCTAATGGTCACTGATGCGGTCCCTTACCTGACCAGTTCCAGATAAAGCCTTGACTTTGGAAAAGTTGAACCCTGAAGATTTCATTCTATCCAGGATACAATCTAGAGCCTGTGCAGAGCGACAGAACAACCATGTAATCAGAGAGGATAAAGTGGATTTACAGGTAAACCACAGGAATTACCAGATTAAAGCAGGACTACCGCTGAATGACTATAAACTGCAACAGGACGCTCCTAAACTGGAAATAATAACTTCTATTTTTTGCATTTATGCTTTTTTTTTTTTTTTGCAAGGTAGCAAAAAAATACTTAGCATTTTAAGGTATCTGTAGGAGGGAGCAGAAAAACTGAATTCACAACTCAGATATCAACGCAAACTTAACTCTTCAGTGCCAGACAGTGCTGCTGAGCCCAGTGATCACTGCTGTGCTATATATCAGGGGCAACAGGAAGCCACAGTGACACAGCACTACTGCATCAACCCCCTTAGATGCTACGACCAGTAGCGACTGATACTCAGAACATTGTTTCTACACTAAACACTGGACCTTTTTGGCTTGAAAATGGCCCATTTACAGCTAAAATGTTGTACTGAAAGTGACTGAGAATTGTTAATTTTTTCACTAGATATTAAGGAGTTTCTGCAACTTCTTCTTTTCTCTGTTGTACTGGAAAGTGGATCAAGGTTCAAGTTTCTGGCAACCGTCCTTTGGTGCTCAGACTGCAGCCTCCATGAATTTATTTATGTAATTGTGAAGAGCTGGCCACGGGATAAAGACTACTGGACCAATGGATGCAGAGCGGAGTCCACAGGTATAAGGGATGCAGACTTTTTCCAGCACGGATCGCTGGTTACATCAATCATATTGTTGTGTTTTATTAGAGATTTGCTTGCTCGTCATTTGAAGGTGAACACATCTCTCCTGGAAAGTGTTCAGCCTCAGGAATCGATGTTTCCATTCAGTGACAGCAAGCAGAGGGAGACATGCAGGCTGGATCTTATGTATACGCAAGACCAGATTGGTAATCAGGTAAAGCAATCATTCCATTACTCTTGTTAGTGTCTCAGGAGCCTCAAGCCATTGTTCTCCCGGTCACTAGTCCCATTATGTGGATGGGGATAGTAGACCCAGTGGAGCTGTCACCACAGGGGGTTTCACATGAAGTCCCAGGTGATGAGGCTCGGCCTCAGGAAAATACCTCCACCAATGCACAGTTAGTTTTGGGGCGAATGTTTCCCAGGGGCCGAGCTTAATTCTGGTGGGTGGCTTGGGATATTGAAGACACTGACGAGGGAATGGAGAGGTTGTTTCTGGCTGGAGTTGGATATACGTGCTACGGTCATGGTATCCGTCATCTGTAGGAGCATGGACTGTGACTACAGACTATACCGGTGGGAGATACAAAAGCTGTGGGCCAACCAAAAGTTGGGAGGCAGTGGGTATCGCCTGGTACGGGGGCAGTGGAACCACCGGCCCCAGATTGGGATCTTGTGGACTGGGGGCATTGTATTTTGGCCATCTACCTAGAGTTGCGGTAATACCATGAACATAAGGAATAAAAAATAGTTGCATTGTTAAACTGCCTAAGTGATTATTACAACCCACAAACTCAGAGCTTCACAGTAATGTTTTTTACATTTTTGGATAGATTCACACATTTTTTGTTAAAACCTCTGCTAAACATACTTGGCTATTTTTTTTTCTCGTAGAAGGGCAGCCTCATTATAGTTAATTGGGTCCATCTGGTGCCGCTTGTTCCTATAATGGAACAGAAAAACGGGACTCCCAATGCAAGTGCGTTCTCAGCCTTAAATTTTATTATTCTTCTCACCAGAAAATATAACCACAACAAAATTATAAACTTACCATAAGCCACATTAAGACTGGGGATGTTACTGTCAACTTGTCACTATGGACATGAACACCACCTTGTGTTCTGTAAATAAAGAGACAATCAGACAACTGCTAAAGATGGATTATTCCACTGAACCTCGCCATATTGTGCGCAAGGGTCAGCATTTGACTGATGAGAAGCAGTGAATATGATAGCACTTCTGTACATAGGATAACTCTGCAGGAAGGAATGCTTTATTCATCATAATGTCTTAGATTATAGGTATTATAAGGGGAGAAAGGTATGAACCAATTGGAGTTAGATTTTGAAGAGAACTACCAAAACTGTTTACTCTGCATTCATTAACATTTTAAAAAGTGTTGGTAATTTGGAGGGGTCGTGGTCTGCATGTTACCTGCAAGTGTCTTCAATGAACAGAGAATGGCAAATCTGTGCTAAGAGTGCAGATACAGTATCTAATGGATCGCCCAAGAATAGCACAGAATTGATTAAGATACAGGACATTGATACATTTGGTGCATTTTAATTTAACAAGAGATGGTTTCAGATACAAATCTTAAAGGGAATCTGTCAGCAGGTTTTTGCTACCTCATCTGAGAGCAACATAATGTAGGAAAAGAGACCCTGATTCCAGCGATGTGTCATTTACTGGGTGCCGCAGTTGTGACACAATCTGAGTTCTTAGATGTACAGTAGAACGCAGCAGATCTGGTAAAGCTTCCCCCACCCACACCACAGCTTTCTGTGTACATTGTCTATTGACAGTGAGCTGCTTATCGCAGAAGGGGGCGTGGTCAGACAACTTGACAGGAGGCAGATGGTCACAGCAGTGATAATGTACTAGTGTTAAAACCTTCATTGTAAGTAAACAATAGCACACAGCCTGATAAGTGGCACATCGCTGAAATCAGTGTCTCATCCATTACCTCATAATGTCCTAAGATTACATAGCAAAAATCTGCTGACAGATTCCCTTTAATTAATGTGTCACACAGTGTGGTCACATAAAAGGTCTTAAAAAAATATATAAGAATCCATTTGAGATAAATTGTGTGAGGCTTAAAAACAAAGTATTCAGCTTGTCTGTCTAGTGCAACTGAAAATGCTGCACATGAAATCTCTGGGAACTTTCTCTTCTTTATCTGGGACGCGTCTGTAGGCCATTTCCCACTAACACCATTTTCTGCACGATTATTTGCTTACAACCTTTGGCTTACATTAGTTACATGACAAATATGAATGATGGTTTGTCTGCATTATCTTTACACACGGCCTTAGTGATTACAGCAGTAAATGAAGTCAGCAATTCCCACGCTTGACATTTTATTCCAGACCTGGATAGAAACTACAAGACGGTGTGTTCACTAATATATAAAAGTAACAAAATATAGCGCTATACAATATACTAGCACCCATCAAACAGTAATATTAGCTGTGACCTGCCAAGCAAAGTCAGATGCCATAAACATCTGATTGACGAAAGTCTGAATCTAAGGCCAAATTCAGACGTTCATATATTATTATAATAATAATAATAGCGCCATTTATTCCATGGCAATTTACATGTGAAAAGGGGTATACATAGCAAATACACTTAAAATAATCTTGAACAAAACGAGGCAGTGACTGGTACAGGAGGAGAGAGGACCCTGCCCGCGAGGGCTCACAATCTACGAGGGATGGGTGAGGATACAGTAGGTGAGGGCAGAGCTGGTCGTGCAGCGGTATGGTGGAGCGAGGGTTACTGCAGGTTGTACGCTTGTCGGAAGAAGTGGGTCTTCAAGTTCCTTTTCAAGATTTTCACGGTAGGCGAGAGTCTGATGTGTTGGGGTAGAGAGTTCCAGAGTATGGGGGATGCACGGGAGAAATCTTGTATATGATTGTGGGAAGGGGAGATAAGAGGGGAGTAGAGAAGGAGATCTTGTGAGGATCAGAGGTTGCGTGCAGGTAAGTACCGGGAGACTAGGTCACAGATGTATGGGGGAGACAGGTTGTGGATGGCTTTGTATGCCAAGGTTAGGGTCTTGAACTGGAGTCTCTTGGCAATGGGGAGCTAGTGAAGGGATTGACAGAGAGGAGAGGCCGGGGAATAGCGGGGGGACAGGTGGATTAGTTGGGCAGCAGAGTTTAGGATAGATTGGAGGGGTGCGAGAGTGTTAGAAGGGAGGCCACAGAGCAGAAGGTTGCAGTAGTCGAGGCGGGAGATGATGAGGGAGTGCACTAGTGTTTTTGAGGAGTCTTTGCTGAGGAATGTTCGGATCCGGGAGATATTTCTGAGTTGGAGTCGGCAGGTTGGCAGGAAGTGGAAAGGGCTTGGATATATGGTTTGAAGGAGAGATCAGTGTCAAGGGTTACACTGAGGCAGCGAGCTTGTGTTACTGGGGAGAGTGGGCAGTCATTAACTTTGCTGGATTGGTCAGTTGTGGGGGTTGAGTGAGGTGGGGGAAAGATGATGAATTCAGTTTTATCCATGTTAAGCTTTAGAAATCTGGCAGAGAAGAAGGATGAAATAGTGGACATTGTGGGATTCTGGTTAGTAAGGAGTTGATATCGGGTCCAGAGAGGTAGATCCGTGTGTCATCAGCATAGAGATGATACAGAAAGCCGTGAGACTCTATGAGCTGTCCCAGGCCAAAGGTGTAGATAGAGAAGAGCAGGGGCCCTAGGACTGAACCTTGGGGGACACCGACAGATAGGGGGCGAGATGAGGAGGTGGTGTGTGAGTGGGAGACGTTGAATGTCCAGTCTGTTAGGTATGAAGAGATCCAAGATAGGGCCAAGTCTGTGATGCCAAGAGAATAGAGAGTCTGTAGTAAGAGGGAGTCAATCTTCTGCTTGAAGAATGAGGCAAAGTCTTCAGCTGAGATGAGAGGAGAGGGAGGAGGCATGGAGGAGAGAATTGAAAGTGTTAAATAGCTGTTTTGGGTTGTGAGACAGGGAGGATATGTGAGATAAGAAGTAAGTTTGTTTTGCTGCAGTGAGTGTGGACTTGAAAATGGTGAGGGATTGTTTGAATGCGATGAAGGGCTCGTTGGAGCGGACCTTTTCCATCTCCGCTCAGCAACCCTGGAGGCCCGTCGCAGTTCTTTAGTCCGGTTGGTGTGTCAGGGTTGCCTATTGATTGTGTGAGCTTTGGTGTGTGTGAGAGGGGCGACAGAATCGAGAGCTGCAGCTGTTGTGGTGTTATATAAATCAGCAGCAACGTCAGCATCGTGTAAAGAACTTATGTTTGTAAGAGGGAGGAGGGATTCAGAGAGTGAGTGTAGGTCAAGGTGTTTGAGATTTCTGCGAGGATGTGTAAGTTTGTGGAGTGGGATTTGTGGACCTGGAGAGGAGAGGGAAGAGAATGTAAGTAGGTTGTGGTCAGATAGAGGGAGAGGCGAGTTAAGGCCCCGTCACACTAAGCGATATCGCTAGCGAGATCGCTGCTGTGTCACGGTTTTGGTGACTCACCAGCGACCTCACCAGCGATGTCGCTATGTGTGACACTTTGCAACGATCAGGCCCCTGCTGTGAGGTCGCTGATCGTTGCAAAGTGTCCTGGACCATTTTTTGGTCGTTGGCCTCCCGCTGGCCAGCACACATCGCTGTGTGTGACCAGCGGGACCAACGATCTGGCTGGTAACCATGGTAAACATCGGGTTACTAGGGGCACGCGCGCACTTAGTAACCCGCTGTTTACCATAGATACCACTCTGCTACTGTGAGCGGAGGCTCCAGCGCACGGTAGCAGAGTGGTATCCATGGTAAACAGCGGGTTACTAGGGGCACACGCGCACTTAGTAACCCGATGTTTACCATAGTTACCAGCCTGCTCCTGCTTGCAGCAGGCTGGTAACGGGAGCAGGACATCGTGGAACGATTCTTTCCACGATATCGTTGCTCCCCTGATCGCTGGTGAGCCTGCCTGTTTGACAGCTCACCAGCGATGTATTAGCGATGCAGCAACGATCCCTGACAGGTCGTATCGTTGTCGGGATCGCTGCTGCATCGCTTAGTGTGACGGGGCCTTTAGAGAGGTTAGGTAAGGAACAGAGGTGGGTGAAGATGAGGTCCAGTGAGTGGCTGTGGAAGACCACTGAGCCACGCCGAAGGAGGAAGTGAGGGATAGAGGCTTAGAGACAGATGAGTGGGAAGTGTCAATGGGGATGTTGAAGTCGCCCATGATGATAGCGGGGATGTCAGTGGAAAGGAAGTGAAGTAGCCAGGTGGTGAAATGGTCGAGAAAGGTGGTGGTTGTCCCTGGGGGACGGTAAATGACAGCCAGTAGGAGGTTGGAGGGGGAGTAGATACGCACACAGTGCACCTGAAAAGAGGGGAGAGTAATGGAGGGCGGTAGTGGCATTTGGGTGAAGGCACAGGAATCAGACAGGAGAAAGCCTACTCCTCCTCCATGTTTGCTGCTGGGGCGGGGGGTGTGGGAAAGGTGGAATTCACCCTATGAGAGTGCAGCTGGAGAAGCTGTGTCAGAAGGGGTGAGCCAGGTTTCGGTGATGGCGAGGAAGGAAAGTTTGTTAGTAATGAGAAGATCATGAATGTAGGAAAGTTTGTTGCAGACGAAGCGAGCGTTCCATAGAGCTCCTGTTAGTGCGACTGGGGAAGTGGGGGCTGGGTGAATGTTAATAAGGTTAGAGAGGTTGCGAGAGTTTGTGACAGATCGTGGATAGGAGGTGGAAGTGACTGTGGGGATGTGGTGAGGAGGACCAGGATTTGGAGAGATATCACCAGCAGTGAGGAGGAGCAGGGAAAATGTTAGCAGGTGGGAGCAGGAGAGAGCATGAGGTGGCTGTCTGTGCTTAGAGACACAATATACCAGCGTCCAAGTATGGATGGCAACTTCAGTACTTACTGCGGGTCTCCCGATCCAAACTCAACAGTATCATATATGCCTATGAATCTGTTGAGTTTGGGTCAGGAGATTCGCGGTCAGTCCTGAAGTTGCGGTCCATACTCAGATAATGATATACGATCGTCAGTGTCGCCTGAACAAGGACTATTGCTCACAACTCACTGATACACGTCAATATTAAGCGTTCATGTTTTTCAATGTGAAGAGGGAAAAAAGCCCCTTGAGCCTCCACCGATTGTAAAAGGATTGGGCATCTTCAATAAACTGCTAAATCCCTTTTTCACCTTTCATCATCTGTTGAGGGAGAATCGGGATACTTCCATACACATCAGATGGGTGGCTGGTCCCACCAAACATAGAGGGTTTATCCATTCGTGTAGGCCACGTGGCCTTAGTAGGCAATAGCAAAGGATAGCCTTGGGAATCTAAGTAATTGAATGCCATTATTATTTCTGGCAATTGGTACCACTTTTTTGACAACACTGATCAGTGTTCATAGTCAGTTTTCACAGCCAAATAGTCAGTCCGTAGTCATTCATGGACGTCTGACCCAATGGAGCATTAAGAAGCTCTGGAGAGCGACAGAGACGCACACTAAATAGGGCAATCACCGCATGGTAAAGGATAGATAGAAGCAATGGTAGCACTCACCTAAAGGTGTTGTGTGCAGGCACAACTCCTATAAAAGCGTGGAAAGTCGCTGCTGCTGCCCCGTGGCCGGAGGAAAAAGCTCTTCCAGAGGCATAATGGTAAAAATGGAAGCTGCCACATATGGGGAATGAAGAGCCTTGGGATGCCAACGGTTTTTATTAATACCAACACGTTTCTCTGCCAGACCGGCGCCTTTCTCAAGGTATAAAAACCAAGTGAGCAGGATACAACAACCGGAGGCTTTAAATAGGAGATAATGGCTCCAAAAAGCAGAGCCGAGCTCTGTTATATTGCTACAGGTGAGCTTCCTGGCACTTTTAGCTGTGCTGTTCCATAAGGCTCTGCTACATTGCTGCAAGGGCGTTTCTTATGCTTTTTACAGCCATTTTGTACTATTTAAAGCCTCCAGTTGTTGCACCCTGCTCACCTGAGAAAGGTGCTGGTTCAGTGCAGAAACATGTTAGCATTAATAAGAACCGTTTTGGAATTCCAAGGTTCTACAGTCCCGCAGCGCAGCCCGCCTAAATATGCCAGCTTCCATTTTTGCCACAATGGAGCATTAGTCCTACTTTCAGTGTACACGTATGGTCAAATGCTGAAAGCAGAGCAACTAAACTATTTTTTTTTTCTTTCTTTTAATTATTGATCAGTTTTTTCTTGGTAATTAGCTCCCATACCTTATCTTGCTTCCTTTTCCCTCAGACACCCCGCTGAAAGGACTGTTTCATCTGCCTTGTTCATGCAGTTAGAGTAGATGGTTTGAACTGCAGATTTCTGAAATATCTCTACTCCTGTGTGTTTATAAATCATGTCCGAACATAGAAGAGGGCAGCAGAGACGCTCATGCAGGAGTAGAGATACTTGATAGACCTGCAGTTCAAAACAGCTACTGTAAATGCATAAACAAGGCAGATGAAACAGCCCTTTCAGCAGGAAGTCAGAGAGAAAAGGAAGCATGATAAGGTAATGCACAAAATTACAAAGGTTCAACATTTTGCAAAGACTGATCAATAATTAAATAAATAAAACAGTTTAGTTATTCTTTAAAGTATAGATACACTATGATGCGAAAGGACTGCACAGTCCAGGTTACAGAATAAGTCCACTGCCGCCACATGGTCTTTGCAGCAACAAACTAGACTTCTTTAAATACATTTTGGCCTATGGTCACCATGGAATGGGCAGTTGTGAACTTGATAGCATCAAGAAAACTTGATTCATTGCATTGTAACTGATACTTTTACCTTTTTTGATGGCCATTTTTGTGCGACGTGAATTATTGATAATACTCCTATTATTCTCACTATCTTCACTTGTCACATTTTTTTATGAGTAAGGTTCAATAGGGTCAGGAGAGAAAGCCGACGAGGAGCGGTGGCGCCACATTGCAACACTAGAGTGCCAACCTCCACTGCAAGGCAGTGGCAGTATAGGAGGCCTTTATAGGGTCAGGCCCACTGTCCTTTTCTCCCCTGTAACTCTATTAATTTATTAATATATTAAGTCCCCCTTTTTATGGTAATTTCAATAAAGTGTTGTATATAGTAGGAGGGTCTTTTTGTTTTTGTTGTTTTTGCTAAAATTAGGACCTCTGTCCATTTCTTTTAGCTTTCAGCTCCGTAAATGAGCAGTTCTGGATGCCGCTGACACCGGGAACAGCTGATCTGGGGGTGCCGGGTTCTGCACCCCGGCCTATCCAAAGGAAAGGCCATCAATGTTAAAGTCCCAGACAACCTCTTTAGCTAATCTGTCAACTTTTTATCCAAAAAATATCATTTTACAGTTCCTGATCGTCAAATAAGAAGCTTCTCTCACCCAAATTCTGGAAGATCTTTATCAAAGTGAACATTGTCCTCATAGACGACCAGCAATTGTTCATTGACTGCAATAACCTTTAACTGTAGGATAAAAATAAAACAAAAAAACAAAAGTGTATTAACGGCCACAAATGTATTATTCTTTATGACATGCTTTCAATAACGAGCAAATAGACTCCAATTTACATTTCACAATTCAGATTTGTTTACATTTCTATTTGTACTTTATTATTTGACGTTTTCTCAGTCAAGACCTACAAAGACTGACTGCAACACATTTGTGTCAGCAAGTAAAATCCCATTGAAATATGTTGGAACAGTCAATAGGAAAGTAACAGTAATAGCAAAAAAAAACTAAGGAAAACACAAGAAAGATAACATGGTGCATAGGGAAAAAATATATTCGCCACATTCATCCTTTAAAATGGCTGCAGAGTTGGCATACATTTGCATTTCTTTTTTGCATATTATTTTTTTGGGGCTTATATCCAAAAATTCTTAGGTTGGGGATGAAGTCTAATTTATAAACTGTTCGACACCAGTAATACCATATGTCAGATCTGTCGACTATTCACATGGGGTGTACACAGAATTTTAACAAGGGGTGAGATCACAGGTATGGATGTGTCGAGCACACACACCGTTACACACGCATGCAGCATTGCCATGCGGTTTCTAATGCATTGTAGAAGGCAATTCCGCATGAGTAAACGTACAAATAATGGACATGCTGCGGAATTTTCCGCACATCAAAGACGCTGTGGAAAATTCTGCAGCATGGGCATTGAAATTGCGGATTTACATTGGGGACCATGGGGGAAGGATTGCCAAGCGTTTCCCAAGCGTTTACGCTGCAAAAATTCCGCAGCAAAAACGCTTGAAAAACGCATCATGGGCACGGACCCTAAGGCTATCTTCACACATCATGGTTTTTTCAACTTTTCTTGATGCAGTTTTTTATGCAAATTTTCAGCTGCATTTTGCAGTACCAGCAAAGTCTATGAGAAACCAGAATTCTCTGTTCACATATCATGTTTTTTTTAGCTCAGTGTTTTGCATGTTTTTTGAAAAATAGAGCATGTCACTTCTTTCAGCGTTTTTTCACCCATAGCAAGGTGGTGAAAAAAAATGTTGAAAAAATGCAGGTAACTTTTTGTTTTTTTTTCACTGAACTTTATGTACATGCATAGAGACAGAAGGACAGTGAAAAAAAAAATGCTGAAAAAAACGCACCAAAACTGCAAGAAAAATCCTGAACAAACCTCCCTTGAGAGATCAGGTTTTACAGCAGAAAATTGACGCCAAAACAAAACATGTTGTGTGAACATAGCCTAAGCGCCTTTGGTATAAAGTAAATGAATATTGCCACCATACAGTGTGCTTCAATTATACTACCATACAGTGCACATAGTGTACGCTGTGAAAATAATTACCAGCTATGTACTGTATACATAAATTATGTCACCTTATAATGTAGGCTAGAAAATCAGACCTAGCAAACAGGTTAGCTCCCTTGTCTTGCTGCATATGGCAGCCAGGTGCAGAAGCGCAGTATCTACTTCATCAGTACAGGGAGGGTCATCATGGTCGGCTGATTTATTCTAAACCCGTTTTGGCAGTTCCTGGCTGTCTGGAAGTTTCAGGAAAATTAATGGAGTCTCTTTTTTGTACTATTTTAGTAAACCGCAGCTGTAAAGGGAGCAGTGAGGTTAACCTTTGCACCCCAACCCAACATGCTTAGGCCACTTTCAGATGAGCAATGTTGTGCTCCGTATATAGATCGCCTTGCACGGAAAGGCCACAGGTCTCCTAACCCAATAAGCAGAGTCATAAACATATATGAGGATATTAGTTCGGCTCAGGAGATCAGTGACCGGTCCGTGTATTGCAGCAGGTAAATGAAGCATGAAATATGGTTATATCATAGCGGTTCACACGCTTAGTGCTCGCTGACACTGCTGTATAACACGTCCGAGTGCTATGCGATGTTTTATTGGACAGCACTCGGCCCAATGTTATATTATAGGGCAGTGCAGATCTGCGATTATTTCTGATGCTGATTCGGCATCACAGCATGCTGCGAGTAGCTCCGATATTCGGATTATGTGCACTCATACAAGTCTATGGGTGTGTGTGTGAAACATCAGACTGCACTCAGATGTCATCCGAGTGCAGTCCGATGTACGCTCACAGAGACTTGTCCGCACCTATGATACGATTCTCACATGAGAATCGTATCGCACTAAGGTGACACTCGGCTCAAACACTGACAAAGTTTGAGTCGAGTTTCATTAACATAATCGGCGCAGTTTCCTCGCAGGAGAGAACATAAGCCAGTGTGAGCGAGCCCTTAGGCTGGGCTGCAGACCATAAAGCAGCTGAAAACCGCAAGAGCTGCCTCTTAAAGGGCTATTTCCATCTTTGATGAGCAGAACTGAATTGTCCTTATGAAAACAAGCAACTGTCCAATTTTCTGTTAATTAGAATTTTTTTGGATCCATGTTAGGCCTGTGTGGATCAAGTGCAGAATACGGAGTCAATGTCATTTTATACAACTGTTCACATCACACCGCAGTCCTTGCTTCATCATAAATGCTGTGTTTTGACCATTGTCTTTTAGGCACCTGCTTACTCGCATCATTTTTAAGCAAAAGACTTTTAAGGAAAGCTGTGTTTTTTTCTGAAATGTCTTTTTTGACGCCAGTGTTTTTACTTTTTATTCCACATATAAACCATAGTGGTGGCTTCCAAGCGAAAGCTGTCTGAAGAATGGACAGGTCACTTCTTTTAGCTGCTACCCAGCTAAACTGAAGAGGTAAAAAGAAGTGAAGAAAGACGGAGCATGTGCACAAGTTGTTTTGCCATTGCTGTGCATTATGTTCATTCTTTTTGGTATTTTTTAGCACTTTTTCAGGCAGAATCCACCTGAAAAAGGCATGATGTGCACATATTCTTACAGACTGTAAAGCTGGCCATACACAACACACTATGATCCGCCAAAATGCTGTTGATGGATCTTCTGTCCGATCAATGGTAAGAACGATCTGACCATCATCATGTCAGCTTAAACTAGCAGATTTGATGGGAGGGGGTTGGAGAAAATATACAAGCTGACTTGTGCAAAGTGATAACTGATCAGCCAAATTCTGTCAGATCACAATATATAGTTGTATTTGTATCTGACAAAAGCCACAAAAAATCCAACCTGATAGATCACATCAGGATTCCTGCCATCGTTTGCTTACAGCCTGTAAACGATGGTTGGCCAAATAATCAAAATGAGCCATTTCTGACAACCTTTATCTTATGTGCGGGCAGCGGTGCGACTACACTACAGTGCTCAGTATGGTTGAGTGTTAGGTAGTGTATTCTGGATCAAAGTTATAAGTAAGTGTGAATGAGGCCATATTCACATAGATATTGTAGTACAGGTAAAAAGTATTAAAAAACCTCTGGAGCTGCAGTTTTCCCTAATCCCGCACTTTGTACAGAAGTTTCGTATAGTGCGTTACGCTGGGTATGCAGGTAACAGATGCAGCAGAGTTGAATGTGTGTGGCTGTCTGTGCACTGTGACAACTCAGTAAATGTATGTGCAGTCCACAGTCCATCGGGCCAAGGCTACACATCGCTTGGCTACATCAGTCTGGCTCGTATGATATAACACTGAAGATGCCTATTACCTGTTGAGTGCTGAGGTCAAGCCCCAGGTAATATGCAGCAGAGTCCATGGGACAGGATCCTTACAGCCAGCGCAGGCAGATTCCTCTGTCCGTCCGCCGTCCTGGACTGTGGGCCACTACAATACAGTAAATCATTAACCAGTTGTGTTCCAGTTTGTTTAAGTTAAAGGATGACATGAACCAGGGGGCCTAGCCAAAGGCTTTATTCTGAAGTGACATCCAGCAGATCTCCTGCAGCCATGTGCCCTCCTTTCCTGTGCAGAGCTTCCTTCCTGCTTCTCACATGTCAGTGTAATGTGATAATGGAGGATCGCATCGGCACAGTGAGGCCACTGCGGGCTAACACTAATGCACTGATTGCTCCTGACGGTGGGCGGGAAACAAGGTGCAGCGGAGGGGTGTAAGATGGTAAATCCTTCTGTCTCGTCAAGTAACGCCAAACAGACTCAATGATGATGAGATCAGGGCTATGTTGAGGCCGTATCATCACTTCCAGGACTCCTAGTTCTTCCTTACACAGAAACATTACTAACCTATAGATACGGGGTTACTCTGCAGGTTAAAAGCGCTCCAAAGCTGTGCGGCCGCCGTACTGATAGCCCAGCTACTGGGAGAAAATGAACTTTATCCTTCAGCTTTCAGTTAAATAGGCGCAGTTGGCGCAGCACAGTCACCGGTCAGTACATATTAAGCGGCAGTTGTAAGCACTTCCCGGCACTGACTGACTGTCTCTGCAGTGATACGCTGTAGAGACAGCTATCAGTCAATATGCCAGGGCGTGCTACAACTGCTGCTTAATGTGTACTAAGCGGTGACTGAAGCTGTGCTGACCGCACCTATATAACGGAAAGCCGGAGGAACAAAGCCGCGCCATCCCACCTCTAGGATTTCCTTAGCCGCACAGCTTTGGAGTGCTGCTAACCTGCAGGGTAATCCCATATCTGCAGGTTAATAGTATTTGGTTTCCTTTAAGACATTGTCTGTATGTTTGAAGTCATTGTCCTGCTCCAGAATAAATTTGGAGACAAATCAGACGCCTTCCTTATGTTACTGCTGGAAATGTATCTACCTGTATTTCTCAGCATTGAGGACACTATTATTCCTGACCAAATCCCCAACTCCATTCACTGACACTCATTATTGTACCATTCTCCAACCCTTTGGCGAATAAACAGCCTTCTGTTACAGCAAAATATTTCACATTTTGACTCATCAGCCCAGAGAACCTGCTGACATTTTTTTTGCACCCATGTTCCTATGCTTTTGTGTATAGTTGTCTGGTTTTTTTTGGTCATATACCCTCCATGAAGACCACTTCTAGCTAGACTTCCCCAAACAGTAGATGGATGTATCTGGATACCATTGGTTGCTGCCAATTCTGAGCTGATGTCACTGCTGGAAATCTTCTGATTTTGAAGGGAAATATACATGATGTGTTTTTCATCTGCTGCACTAAGTTTCCTAGGCCGACCATTGCGTCTACAGTCTTGACATTGCCCATTTCTTGTTGTCCTCAATGCTGAGAAATACAGGCTGATACTTACAATACCATGAGGGAGGCATCTGCTTGGCTCTAAATTTATTCCTCAGCAGGTCAACGACCCCAAATATACTGCCAATGTCATTAAGAACTATCTTCAGAGTAAAGAAGAACATGGAGTCCTGGAAGTGATGAGATCAGGGCTCTGTGGAAGCCAAATCAACATCATTGAGGCTGTCTGGGATTACTGTATATGAAGAGACAGAAAGATTTGCAAAAGATCTGTGGTTAGTTCCCAAGATGTTTGGAACAACCTTCCTCCCAAGTTAATTCAAAAACTGTGTGCAAGTGACAAGTGTACCTAGAAGAATTGAGGCGTTGATTCCGTTTTGAAGGAAAAGAGCCCCACCAAACATTGATTTGATCTACATTTCTCTTTTGTTTATTCACTTTGCATTTTCTTAATTGATAAAAATAAAACTATTATCACTATGTAAGTGCACACATTATGATAATACCCAACACCAGTGGGCAGTCACATGAGTGCATGATACAATTTGCATACTTGCAGTCACGTGCCGACTAGACAGCCAGCTTTTCTCAATTTTCTTCTATTCAGAGAAGATGACGTAGTCTATTTGTCATGTGACTGCAAGTATGGAAATTGCATAATGCACTCACGTGACTTCCCACTCACATTCGGAATACCATGTGTAGTGTGGGGTCTGTCACTCTGTACCTACCCTCCATGTGTAGTGTCAAGTCCGTCACTTAGTACCTGTCATTCATGTGTAGTGTGGGGTCTGTCACTCTGTACCTACCCTCCATGTTTAGTGTGGGGTCTGTCACTCTGTACCTACCCTCCATGTGTAGTGTGGGGTCTGTCACTCTGTACCTACCCTCCATGTGTAGTGTGGGGTCTGTCACTTAGTACCTGTCATTCATGTGTAGTGTGGGGTCTGTCACTCTGTACCTACCCTCCATGTTTAGTGTGGGGTCTGTCACTCTGTACCTACCCTCTATGTGTAGTGTGGGGTCTGTCACTCTGTACCGACCCTCCATGTATAGTGTGGGGTCTGTCACTCTGTACCGACCCTCCATGTGTAGTGTGGGGTCTGTCACTCTGTACCGACCCTCCATGTGTAGTGTCAAGTCTGTCGCTTAGTACCGGTCATTCATGTGTAGTGTGGGGTCTGTCACTCTGTACCTACCCTCCATGTGTAGTGTCAAGTCTGTCGCTTAGTACCGGTCATTCATATATAGTGTGGGGTCTGTCACTCTGTACCTACCCTCTATGTGTAGTGTGGGGTCTTTCACTCTGTACCTACCCTCCATGTGTAGTGTGGGGTCTGTCACTCTGTACCGACCCTCCATGTGTAGTGTGGGGTCTGTCACTCTGTACCTACCCTCCATGTGTAGTGTCAAGTCTGTCGCTTAGTACCGGTCATTCATGTGTAGTGTGGGGTCTGTCACTCTGTACCTACCCTCCATGTGTAGTGTCAAGTCTGTCGCTTAGTACCGGTCATTCATATATAGTGTGGGGTCTGTCACTCTGTACCTACCCTCTATGTGTAGTGTGGGGTCTTTCACTCTGTACCTACCCTCCATGTGTAGTGTGGGGTCTGTCACTCTGTACCTACCCTCTATGTGTAGTGTGGGGTCTGTCACTCTGTACCAACCCTCCATGTTTAGTGTGGGGTCTGTCACTCTGTACCTACCCTCTATGTGTAGTGTGGGGTCTTTCACTCTGTACCTACCCTCCATGTTTAGTGTGGGGTCTGTCACTCTGTACCTACCCTCTATGTGTAGTGTGGGGTCTTTCACTCTGTACCTACCCTCCATGTTTAGTGTGGGGTCTGTCACTCTGTACCTACCCTCTATGTGTAGTGTGGGGTCTTTCACTCTGTACCTACCCTCCATGTGTAGTGTCAAGTCTGTCGCTTAGTACCGGTCATTCATGTGTAGTGTGGGGTCTGTCACTCTGTACCTGCCCTCCATGTGTAGTGTCAAGTCTGTCGCTTAGTACCGGTCATTCATATATAGTGTGGGGTCTGTCACTCTGTACCTACCCTCTATGTGTAGTGTGGGGTCTGTCACTCTGTACCAACCCTCCATGTTTAGTGTGGGGTCTGTCACTCTGTACCTACCCTCTATGTGTAGTGTGGGGTCTTTCACTCTGTACCTACCCTCCATGTTTAGTGTGGGGTCTGTCACTCTGTACCTACCCTCTATGTGTAGTGTGGGGTCTTTCACTCTGTACCTACCCTCCATGTTTAGTGTGGGGTCTGTCACTCTGTACCTACCCTCTATGTGTAGTGTGGGGTCTTTCACTCTGTACCTACCCTCCATGTGTAGTGTGGGGTCTGTCACTCTGTACCGACCCTCCATGTGTAGTGTCAAGTCTGTCGCTTAGTACCGGTCATTCATGTGTAGTGTGGGGTCTGTCACTCTGTACCTACCCTCCATGTGTAGTGTCAAGTCTGTCGCTTAGTACCGGTCATTCATATATAGTGTGGGGTCTGTCACTCTGTACCTACCCTCTATGTGTAGTGTGGGGTCTTTCACTCTGTACCTACCCTCCATGTGTAGTGTGGGGTCTGTCACTCTGTACCGACCCTCCATGTGTAGTGTGGGGTCTGTCACTCTGTACCTACCCTCCATGTGTAGTGTCAAGTCTGTCGCTTAGTACCGGTCATTCATGTGTAGTGTGGGGTCTGTCACTTTGTACCTACCCTCCATGTGTAGTGTCAAGTCTGTCGCTTAGTACCGGTCATTCATATATAGTGTGGGGTCTGTCACTCTGTACCTACCCTCTATGTGTAGTGTGGGGTCTTTCACTCTGTACCTACCCTCCATGTGTAGTGTGGGGTCTGTCACTCTGTACCTACCCTCTATGTGTAGTGTGGGGTCTGTCACTCTGTACCAACCCTCCATGTTTAGTGTGGGGTCTGTCACTCTGTACCTACCCTCTATGTGTAGTGTGGGGTCTTTCACTCTGTACCTACCCTCCATGTTTAGTGTGGGGTCTGTCACTCTGTACCTACCCTCTATGTGTAGTGTGGGGTCTTTCACTCTGTACCTACCCTCCATGTGTAGTGTCAAGTCTGTCGCTTAGTACCGGTCATTCATGTGTAGTGTGGGGTCTGTCACTCTGTACCTGCCCTCCATGTGTAGTGTCAAGTCTGTCGCTTAGTACCGGTCATTCATATATAGTGTGGGGTCTGTCACTCTGTACCTACCCTCTATGTGTAGTGTGGGGTCTGTCACTCTGTACCAACCCTCCATGTTTAGTGTGGGGTCTGTCACTCTGTACCTACCCTCTATGTGTAGTGTGGGGTCTTTCACTCTGTACCTACCCTCCATGTGTAGTGTCAAGTCTGTCGCTTAGTACCGGTCATTCATGTGTAGTGTGGGGTCTGTCACTCTGTACCTGCCCTCCATGTGTAGTGTCAAGTCTGTCGCTTAGTACCGGTCATTCATATATAGTGTGGGGTCTGTCACTCTGTACCTACCCTCTATGTGTAGTGTGGGGTCTGTCACTCTGTACCAACCCTCCATGTTTAGTGTGGGGTCTGTCACTCTGTACCTACCCTCTATGTGTAGTGTGGGGTCTTTCACTCTGTACCTACCCTCCATGTTTAGTGTGGGGTCTGTCACTCTGTACCTACCCTCTATGTGTAGTGTGGGGTCTTTCACTCTGTACCTACCCTCCATGTTTAGTGTGGGGTCTGTCACTCTGTACCTACCCTCTATGTGTAGTGTGGGGTCTTTCACTCTGTACCTACCCTCCATGTGTAGTGTGGGGTCTGTCACTCTGTACCGACCCTCCATGTGTAGTGTCAAGTCTGTCGCTTAGTACCGGTCATTCATGTGTAGTGTGGGGTCTGTCACTCTGTACCTACCCTCCATGTGTAGTGTCAAGTCTGTCGCTTAGTACCGGTCATTCATATATAGTGTGGGGTCTGTCACTCTGTACCTACCCTCTATGTGTAGTGTGGGGTCTTTCACTCTGTACCTACCCTCCATGTGTAGTGTGGGGTCTGTCACTCTGTACCGACCCTCCATGTGTAGTGTGGGGTCTGTCACTCTGTACCTACCCTCCATGTGTAGTGTCAAGTCTGTCGCTTAGTACCGGTCATTCATGTGTAGTGTGGGGTCTGTCACTTTGTACCTACCCTCCATGTGTAGTGTCAAGTCTGTCGCTTAGTACCGGTCATTCATATATAGTGTGGGGTCTGTCACTCTGTACCTACCCTCTATGTGTAGTGTGGGGTCTTTCACTCTGTACCTACCCTCCATGTGTAGTGTGGGGTCTGTCACTCTGTACCTACCCTCTATGTGTAGTGTGGGGTCTGTCACTCTGTACCAACCCTCCATGTTTAGTGTGGGGTCTGTCACTCTGTACCTACCCTCTATGTGTAGTGTGGGGTCTTTCACTCTGTACCTACCCTCCATGTTTAGTGTGGGGTCTGTCACTCTGTACCTACCCTCTATGTGTAGTGTGGGGTCTTTCACTCTGTACCTACCCTCCATGTGTAGTGTCAAGTCTGTCGCTTAGTACCGGTCATTCATGTGTAGTGTGGGGTCTGTCACTCTGTACCTGCCCTCCATGTGTAGTGTCAAGTCTGTCGCTTAGTACCGGTCATTCATATATAGTGTGGGGTCTGTCACTCTGTACCTACCCTCTATGTGTAGTGTGGGGTCTGTCACTCTGTACCAACCCTCCATGTTTAGTGTGGGGTCTGTCACTCTGTACCTACCCTCTATGTGTAGTGTGGGGTCTTTCACTCTGTACCTACCCTCCATGTTTAGTGTGGGGTCTGTCACTCTGTACCTACCCTCTATGTGTAGTGTGGGGTCTTTCACTCTGTACCTACCCTCCATGTGTAGTGTCAAGTCTGTCGCTTAGTACCGGTCATTCATGTGTAGTGTGGGGTCTGTCACTCTGTACCTGCCCTCCATGTGTAGTGTCAAGTCTGTCGCTTAGTACCGGTCATTCATGTGTAGTGTGGGGTCTGTCACTCTGTACCTACCCTCCATGTATAGTGTGGGGTCTGTCACTCTGTACCTACCCTCCATGTGTAGTGTGGGGTCTGTCACTCTGTACCTACCCTCCATGTGTAGTGTGGGGTCTGTCACTCTCTACCTGCCCCCCAATGACTAGTGTGAAGATTGCCATTCAGTACCTGTCTTCCATGTGTAGTGTGGGGCCTGTCATTCTCCACCTACCCTCTATGTGTAGTGAGGGGTCTGTCACTCAGTACCTACCCTCCATGTATAGTGAGAGATTTTGTCCCTCTCTACCAGCCCTCCATGTGTAGTGAGGGCTCTGCCACACTTTACCTACCCTCCATGTGTACTGCGGGGTCTGTCACTCAGTACCTGTTTTCCATGTGTAGTGATGAGTCTGTGATTCTCTACCTCCCCTCCCTGTGTTTAGTGCGTGGTCTCCCACTCTCAACATGCCCTCTATACGTAGTGTGGGACTTATCACTCTCTACCGGCCCTCCATGTGTCGTGCAGGGTTTTTCATAGCCAGATAGCAAATTGCAAACAAAGTTTTGGAGTTTTGTCCCTGCACTCACTGACTTTTAAAATAACCCTTTAACCATGAAGGGTTAAAAGGAATCTGTAAGCAAGGTTTTGCTATTTAATCTGACAGCAGCATGGTGTAAGGGCAGAGACTCTAATTCCAGCGATGTATCACTTACTGGGCTGTGTTTTTGTTTCAATGAAATCAGTGTTTTATCAGCAGGAGATTATCCCTACAGGACAAGCTGCCCATGTACTTCATGGTCCAGTCATGCCTCCATCACTGATTAGCAGTGTACACATATACAACATACACAGAAAGCTGTCAGTCAGTGGTATGGGTGTGGTTATACAGGGTTCAACATCCTGAGCTCTGCTAGATCTGCAGCAGAGAAAACTGTGATTCTATCACAACTGTAGCATGTAAGCTTGCAAGGGCAGGGTCCTCGTCCCTCTGTACCAGTCTATCATTGTTTATTTGCTACTGTAAGTGATACCTGTATTTGGTATGTAACCCCTTCTCATGTACAGCACCATGGAATCAATGGTGCTATATAACTAAATAATAATAATAAAACTGCAGCACCCAGTAAACTAAGTGATACATTGCTGGACTCAGAGTCTCTTTCCCAACATCATACTGCTGCTGCTATCAGATTGCATAGCATAAACCTGCTGTCAGATTCCCTTTAATGCACGCTTTGGCAGTGTTGGTGTGTTTAGTGCACACAGTGGATAAGCGTAGGTGGCTTCCTCCATATGGCATAAGTGAGAATCGGTTCCTGATTCAGGTAAGTTAATGTATAATTCTCACCTATAATTTCTCAGCGTTGACCCCCTGACCGTGTGCGGTTCCCTGATGCTTCGGTTTACTCTCTGGCACGCGGTCAGTGAAGAGCGATAAAGAACTGTGAAGGCAGAAAAATGGTTTTAAGATATTGTGACAAACTGCAATAAAACAGACACAAATTATAGGCCACCTGTAATCTGTCACACACGAGCTTCACATTTATGAAACCTAGGGCAACAATTATTAATAATTAGTGTTTTCTGCAGAACCCGACACCGCGTCGATTTCAACCATGTGGCATACAAAAACTTAATTTCAGTGGGGCTGAGCGGCAGCACCGACTCAGATGGCGGCTCCAGGAGGACACAGAGGTGTAAAAGGCCCCATAACTCCAGTGCCACAAACATTTGATTTGAAGCACAGCTCCTTGATACAGAGCGTGCCATGACTTGTTGGCGGTCATATCCTTCTATACAAGATACAGGGGTACAGCACGACCTCACTTTAGCCTAAAATGGAACTGGTAGTACAAGCAAGTGGGGGTACACACACTGGGCAGCACGGGGGCTCAGTGGTTAGCACTATAGCCTTGCAATGCAGGGGTCCTGGGTTCAAATCCCACCAAAGACTTTGCATGTTCACCCCATGTTTGCATGGATTTCCTCCAGGTATTCCAGTTTCCTCCTATACTCCTAAAACATATTGATGGGAAATTTAGATTGTGAGCCCCAATGAAGCCAGTGATAATGTCTGTAAAGTGCTCGTGAGATTAGAACTATATAAGCGAGTAACGAAAATGATGGGAAAATCCTCCACAGACTCTAGATCTGATTCTTAGTTGACACTGAGCTAGTGGGAGAGGACTAGTTACTATGATGCCTCCTATACACAGCATAAGTCACAACAGCATGGAAGACATGATCCAGTACTGAACGGTGTGCCTGTGAATCCAGCACTGTAGTGAGGTTAAAAAAAAAAAGTTGTGTAGATCTGCAGCACAAATCTGTGTGTGTCTACCACTACCTGCTTTCTCACCTATTTTCTTACAATAGATAAGCAGCAGGTTTTCGATTCATAGCATGTAAATTTGTAAATTGATGCTGCGGATATCAGTTATCAGTGGAAATGTCACCCCTTTCAACGTAAGGAATGAAATGTGTAGGACTCCACCTCCTTCACAAAGATATTTGGAGTGGTAAATACCCCTATGGAATTAATGTAGGTCCTCTGCCTTAGATCTGCAGGAAATATGAGCTAAGAGGGTGAGGAAAATAAACGTTACTAATTGATTATATGTAACCTGTCGATCAAGATGACAAGAACATGTGGATAAAAGGTGAACAAGAAACCATTAGGACATGTATGAACTTGAATGTTATTTTGTTGTTTGTAGTTTTGTAGACCAAGGTGTCTAAAAACAACAAATGCTGAACAAAAGAGTTAATACTATGGGCAAGTATACAAATTGTGACCATGATAATAAAAGTTATAGAAGAGGTAGTCCACCTTTTTGGGGGATATTTTTTTTTTTTTTTTAAACACAAGCATATTGTAAAATCATCTTTAAAAAATGTTCAGTTTTGCTTCTACAGGCTCTTTTGTTTAGCTGCACATTCAACTTTGCTGTGGGCTGGGCTCATAAATCAGCTGAGAGGAGCTCAAGAAAAGACAGGTAAGGCTACGTTCACACGTTCAGTATTTGGTCAGTATTTTACATCAGTATCTGTTAGCCAAAACCTGGAGTGGAACAATCAGAGGAAAAGTATAATGCAGGGGCGGACCTACCGCCCGTGCAGCCGGTTCATTGAACGGGGGCCCCTGAGGGAGAGGGGGCCCCTCCAGCCTCCAGCAGGGCTCCATGACTGCCCTGACTCCAGCATGGGGCCCAGCCGGTCGGGGCCCAATCGGAGCCCCGTTGGGGCCCCCCTCTTGTGCGTCTCCTCATGGGGCTTCCCCGCAGGACCCCCAGCCGTCACATGACCGGAGATGTCCCTGCGCTCAGCATGGGCCCCCGGCCCCATACTGAGCTCAGGGACATCTCTGGTCATGTGACGGCGCCGGCACAATACTTACCCCTCCCCGTGCCTCCGCAGCGTCTTCCGCGTCCTCTGACTGTAACGTCTCAGGTCAGAGGGCGCGGTGATGTCTTTACACCGCGCGCGATCTCTCCTGAGCTGTCACAGCGGGAAGACGCGGGCGACGCTGGAGTCTGGATCAGCATCAGGTGAGAAGTGAGGTATTTGATTTTTTTTTTTTATGTATGGGGGCATGGGGCATTATATGATGGGAGAGTGGGTGTGACATCCTGCATGGGGCATTATATGGGGGGTGACATCCTGCATGGGGCATTATATGAGGGGGGGTGACATCCTGCATGGGGCATTATATGGGGGGAGAAGTGAGATCCTGCATGGGGCATTATAAGGGAGGGGGTGTTACATCCTGCATGGGGCATTATATGGGGGGAGAGGTGACATCCTGCATGGGGCATTATATGGGGGGAGAGGTGACATCCTGCATGGGGCATTATATGGGGGGAGAGGTGACATCCTGCATGGGGCATTATAAGGGAGGGGGGTGTGACATCCTGCATGGGGCATTATATGGGGGGGGGGGTGACATACTGCATGGTGCATTATAAGAGGGGAAGCGGGGAAGTGACGTCCTGCATGGGGCATTATAAGGGAGGGGGTGTGACATGCTGCATGGGGCATTATAAGAGGGGGAGGGGGAATTGACATCCTGCATGGGGCATTATATGGGGAGGGGGAGGGGGGAATTGACATCCTGCATGGGGGCATTATATGAGGGTGGGGGGGTGACATCCTACATGAGGCATTATAAGAGGTGAAGGGGGGAAGTGACATCCTGCATGGGGCATTATAAGAGGGGACGGGGGTAAGTGACATCCTGCATGGGGCATTATAAGGGAGGGGGGGGCGTGACATCCTGCATGGGGCATTATAAGGGAGGGGGTGTGACATCCTGCATGGGGCATTATAAGAGGGGGAGGGGGGAATTGACATCCTGCATGGGGCATTATAAGGAGGGGGGGGGGTGTGACCTCCTGCATGGGGCATTATAAGGGAGGGGGTGGTCTGACATACTGCATGGGGCATTGAAAAGCAGGGAAGTGACATCCTGCAAGGGGCATTATATGGGGGGGGGAGGTGACATCCTGCATAGGGCATTAAAAGGGGGGTGTCATCCTGCATGGGGCATTATAAGGGGGAAATAGCCTGCATGGAGCGTTACATGGGGGCCAATATTCTGTATGGGGGTCAGTATTCTGTATGGAGCGTTATATGGGGGACAGTATCCTGTATGGAGCATTATATGGGGACCAGTATCCTGTATGGAGCATTATATGGGGACCAGTATCCTGTATGGAACATTATAAGGGGGTCAGTATCCTGTATGGAGCATTATATGGTGCCCATAATACTGTATGGAGGACTATACTGTCCGGTCTGCACTGTGCGCTGTGAGGATTCGCCGGTTTCTTAGCTATTGGAGAATTTACAATAGATATCGCTCGTGTAATGGGGCCTTATAAGGGGGGAACAGCCAGCATGGAGCGTTATATGGGGGCCAATATTCTGTATGGAGCGTTATATGGGGGCCAATATTCTGTATGCAGTGTTATATGGGGACCAGTATCCTGTATGGAGCGTTATATGGGGACCAGTATCCTGTATGGAGCATTATATGGGGACCAGTATCCTGTATGGAGCATTATAAGGGGGTCAGTATCCTGTATGGAGCATTATATGGTGCCCATAATACTGTATGGAGGACTATACTGTCTGGTCTGCACTGTGCGCTGTGAGGATTCGCCGGTTTCTTAGCTATTGGAGAATTTACAATAGATATCGCTCGTGTAATGGGGCCTTATAAGGGGGGAACAGCCAGCATGGAGCGTTATATGGGGGCCAATATTCTGTATGGAGCGTTATATGGGGGCCAATATTCTGTATGCAGTGTTATATGGGGACCAGTATCCTGTATGGAGCGTTATATGGGGACCAGTATCCTGTATGGAGCATTATATGGGGACCAGTATCCTGTATGGAGCATTATAAGGGGGTCAGTATCCTGTATGGAGCATTATATGGTGCCCATAATACTGTATGGAGGACTATACTGTCCGGTCTGCACTGTGAGCTGCGAGGATTCGCCGGTTTCTAAGCTATTGTAGAATTTACAATAGATATCGCTCATGTAATGTAGTAAGAGAAATCCTTGGCCTTGTACTATATATATATATATATATATATATATATATATATATATATATATATTTCTCTTCGGTATCTGTGCATCATGAATCATGGTATGTGTTAAAGGGGCCCACTGAAACTCTGTTGCCCTGGAGCCTGCCCTGGGGGTAAGTACAGTATAACAAGTTTTATTTTTTTTAAATACAATTAATTAACTAGGAGTGGGGGGAATCAGAGATGCACGGGGGGATGAGAGATGCACGGGGGGGGGGGGCCTTCATGCCCCCCAGGAAGGACAGGGGGGCCCCCCAAAAAAAATTCTTGCACAGGGGCCCACTACAGTCGGTGTCCGCCCCGGGTATAATGGAAACACGTCACCACTTCTGTATTTTTCATCCACTCCTGGTTTTGGCTTTCAAATACTGATGTAAAATACTGACCAAATACTGAACGTGTGAACGTAGTCTAAAAGTTATAAACTTCCTTTCGGGCCGTCATGGTGGGGGCTGTCTGACAAATTCTCAGTTAACACATCCTTCAGCCAGCAATAAAACACAGAGGTTAGACAATTAAAATAATGCAAAATGTCTAATGAAACTCAATTACAAAACTGATTTTTATTCAAAAAATACATGCATTTAAGTAAAAAAAAAAAAGTACACGTCTTTTAACTACTTCCGGATCGCCCATAGACGATAAACGTCTGGGCGATCCGCAGTCTATTCTGCAGTGACTTTCTAAAACCCATGTTGGTAAAAGAAAAAGTACCTGATATATAAAAATAATTGTTATGAAAAGGAGAACAAATTATTAAATGTAGGTCACTGGTCATTTTGTAATAATTAAAAACAAAATGTGGGAAAAACAGGCACATATTTCCTTTATTTTCCCACCGATATCGCCCCAAAAAATATAAATATTCGTTAGCAAAATCCTGGTGATAAATTCCCTTTAAGTTGTCCAGTGCCGTTTTCTAATGAGCACTGAGCAGTCTGATGGGCATCTCCAGACCGTGCTCGGCGCCCCCTCTGTAACTTGTGACCCCACCCTTCCTCCATCATCGGCATTAGACAACTTTGGTGCTTTTTTATAAGCCTTGGGGCAGTGCCTGGGAGATATAGTAGACTTGTTAGGAATATACACTGCTCAAAAAAATAAAGGGTACACTCAAATAACACATCCGCAACCTCATCAGGAGCATGCCCAGGCGTTGTAGGGAGGTCATACAGGCACGTGGAGGCCACACACAATACTGAGCCTCATTTTGACTTGTTTTAAGGACATTACATCAAAGTTGGATCAGCCTGTAGTGTGTTTTTACACTTTAATTTTGAGGGGTGACTCCGAATCCAGGCCTCCATTGGTTAATAAATTTGATTTCCATTGCTGATTTTTGTGTGATTTCGTTGTCAGCACATTCAACTTTGTACAGAACAAAGTATTCAATGAGAATATTTCATTCATTCAGATCTAGGATGTGTTATTTGAGTGTTCCCTTTATTTTTTAAAGCAGTGTATTAAAAGGCTACAGAAAGTGGTGGCCGTGGCCTTTATAAGGACAACCTGGTGACGGGTTACCTGTAAGCACCCTGTATGAGTCTCATGCAGCTGTAATAAGAAGCCTTATAAATATAATTACATTTTTCATTTATTGTAGTTGGTAGTAAAGGCTACCCAAGTACTAACTGCAATAAGCTGGTGAAGAACATTACTGATGGCAGTGACATTACCATGTTGTTTTTTCTTCTAACATGACGGGGAACAGTAATAAGGAACACGTCAGCACACTACGTATAAGTATGATGCCATATTGCTGCAAATTCCTTTATACAATCTGTAAGATTCCGTGAACATAAACTCCCCGTACATAAAGGGTATAGCATTAGGACAATAAGGACCTCACGGAGAAGTGACTTAGCCTGCTCTGCAGCATTAGATTTTATGGCATTTAGTAATGGCATCATGCCGGCTGTGCTGGGAGGCAGGTGGCTGTTTTTGTCATATGCCTTCAGGAAGCATTTCATGGCAATTAAAACAATAGGTACAGTAGCTTCTGTATCGGAGAGCAGCCAATCTGGCATGGACACAGTCACTGTTAATACCTGTTTACTTGCTTCATGTGACCTTTAGTTAAATGCACCATAATAAAGAAGACATGTCTGTAACCTTCCAAAATGATAGAGGCTTGAAGGGCATGCACTATGTATTGTAGTTAGTTTTATTTTCCCTCATTTCCCCCCTCTTTTCCTTCCCATTAAAATGTATTTCCTCCCTCCCTCCATAGTCAACTCCTTTTTCTTTCCTGGCTTTTAGGGTGTGTATTGTTGTTTGCTTTTGGTAAAAATTTAAAAAATTAATAAAAATTATTGCAACAAGAAGAGAAATAAGTGTTAGTTTGAACACAATAAAATACAATGCTACAATTTTAAGAATAAAACGTAATAATGGCCCCCAATTAATCAAGACCGGTCACTTTCATGCTGGTCTTGATGAGGGGGCATGTTGGGGGTCAAACACTCCTGATTCATTAAAGCACCACTTTGTTTTTTTATTTCGCCATCAGAGTGGTATCGCTAATGTCTTTTCCCTGCCCCCAGAAATACACTAATTAGCTGCAGTCTTCAGTTGTTTCCGGCCCTACTCCAGTTCCTAGCCCTGCTCCAGTCCCGCATGTGACCGCGGCTTCTGACTGACTGGCAGTCAGAGGTAAGGGTCACAAGCTCTCAATGTAAGTCTATGAGAGCCTCATTCTGGCCTCTTTCTGGATCTCATAGACTTACATTGAGCAGTGATTCCGGATCACCCAGCAAGCACTGAAGAGTACTGGCTGGTCACAACCTGCAGAAGATGACAGAGCGGCGCCGAGAACTCCAGAAGATCATCATAAAATTGATGATCTATAGGGTTTCACTGCCACCGTGCCACATTCTGGCCTCATTACTGTCCATTTTGGTGAAGCTGGATAAAACTGGTATGAAAATGCCAAAGTTGATAAATTTTTGAAACTCCAAGTTGCGCAAACATTTTGCAACTTTTCAAAGCAATTTATGCCAGAATTCCGGCATAATCACTTTGATGAATCAAAGCCACAACCAAAAAACGGTTAAGTTAGTAATTCCTAATGCTGTAGGTTGGGTGCTTCTGTTATAGGTTTGTGTGGATAAAGAGTAGTTAGGAGATTAAAAAAAAGTTACGTAATTTTCTAATAAACTTTGTGTTTTGATTTCAAATGTTTTATGCAGCAATGTTTTTTGCTGTTCAATTTACACTTTACGTTAACCCCTTAAAGGGGTTGTCCACTACTTTGACATTGATGCCCTATCCGTAAGATAGGGCATCAATGTATGATCGGCCGGGGTCGCGCAAACTGTTATCGGTGTCGGCAGCGGCTGCCACCGGCCGGAGGTCCTTACCTACGGTGCTTGGCCGTCAAGTTGTAGTGGCCGGCGCTTGTAAGTGCACACCCGCCTCCCATTCAAGGGGAGACGGATGTGCAATTACAAGCGGCGGCCACTACAGATGGACGGCCAAGCACCGCAGGTAAGGACTTCTGACCGAAGATCGCCGCTGCCAACACCGATAACAGCTGATCAGCGGGGGTCCCGCGTGCGGGACCCCAGCTGATCATACATTGAACAACTTCTTTAAGGACCGAGCCACTTTGTATGTTAGTATCAAAGCCTCATTTTTAAAATTTGACATGTGTCACTTTATAAGGTAATAATTCTGAAACGCATGAGAATGTTTTATCACTTTGGTCGATATGATCTACGTTTGTTTATTAAAATATTGAAAATCTGACAAAATATTTGAACATTTCGCAAAACTTTGAATTTTTATGCCCTTAAATCAGATAGTTAATAAATAATAATAAATAATATTTCCCATTTGTCTACTTTACATCAGCATCATTTTTTAAACAGAATTATTTCTTAGGAAGTTAGAAGGGTTAAGAGTTTATCAGCAATGTTTCATTTTTCCAACAGAATTTACAAAACCTATTTTTTTAGGGACCACAGCAAATTTGAAGCAATTTTGAGGGGCATATTTGACAGAAAATACCCAATAGTGACACCATTTTATAAACTGCACCCCTCAATGTGCTCAAAACCACAACAAGTATATTAACCCTTTAACCCCTTTCTGACATTATGCGTACTAATACGTATCTGCGCCCTGGGCCTTATGGACCAGATACGTATTAGTACGCGCAATCTTTAATGTGGCACCGCTACTTCGGTCGCGGTGATCGCATTAAATTTCCGGCGCCATCTTACCTCAGGGTAGATGGCGTCGTCATCCCGGGGGGTGTCGCCGCCCCTCCGCAACCACGATTGCAGTGATTGGCTGTTCAATTCTGAACAGCCAATCACAGCATTTCTCACTGTTTTTCACGCAATCAGATTGCCTGAAACAGTGATGTGCAGCCCAGAGCACCGATCCTAGGCTGTTGCAATGCCAGCCATCTCCCCAACCCTCTCTGATTGGTGCGATCACCGATTACATCGATCGCACCAATCAGAGCGCGACCGCGAGGTGACCGGCTTGTGACCTGCCTGTCACCACTCCATGACCCCCAGTGATGCGTGCACAGGCCCCAGCCAGCCCCTTACATAGGGGTTTCCATCTAAATCTAAAAAAAAAAATGTGATTCGGATGAAACCCCCGGCCCAACGGATCCATTCACTAATGAGGCAGCAGATATACTCTGGACTCTGTGTGGCTTCTGTTCGACAGTATACGGCTTCCAAGAGGTGCACAAAACTGTGGCCGACTTTGCTTTTATGCACGCCTCAAAAAATTGACACCGCTGGATCATGGGACAAACGGCATCCGCAGTGTCTCCATCTGCCTCATTACAGGGAATCTTCTACTAGGAATTCAGTCTAAATCACGTATTTTAGAAATTTACACGGAAACCCCAATGTAAGTGCTCCGCGCAAGGGGCAGGATAAATGTGTGCAGAGCCTTACTATGATCTTTGGAAGGCATAATAAATAAATCAACAGCAGGTGAAGAATTGGTTTTATTCTTTTTTTACGCCGTTCACCATTCAGTATAAGTGATTAGACAACTTTATTCCTTGGGTTGGTGTGATTATAGATTTACGGTATATATATTTTTTTATGTTTGGGTACTATTACACACTAAAAAACACTTTTTTTTCCCCCAAAACAAGTTTTTGCATTGCCATATTATGAGAACTATCATTTTTATATATTTCTGCCTACAGAGTCATGTGAAGGCTTGTTTTTTGAGGGATGAGTTGGAGTTTTTATTGGTACCATTTGTGACGCGAGTCACAACAGAAATAACAGTTTCAGAAGAGGAGAGAAGAGACTAATATTACTGAAAGAAATATTATATAAGTGCTACTTACTGGATAAACAGAGGGAGGTCAAACAATCCAAAGTAAAGTCCAGGAAAATGGCGCAGTACAACAAGGAGAAGTCAGAGACGTAATCCACTACACAAGCCGGGGTCAGGAAAACCAGAAAGACAAGGCAGTACACAGGGAGCAGACAAAAGAGTAGTCAGATAACAGGCAAATGGTCAAAATCCAGGTAAGGGCAAATAGTCAGGCTGGGTCAGGCACAGAGCACAGAGAGATCAGTCCTACACAGGCAACAGCAAGTGTACAATTGACACTGGGTGAAGAAGCTAGCATGCTAAAGTAGAAGACTAATCAAGGGAAGTGAACACAGATGATTGCAGAACCGACCCAGCAAAACCAAAACAGTCTGACACCCTCCACACAATAGTAACAAAGCAGACCAGGAAAGTGTGGAGACCGTGACACATTTTTACGATTTTTGGGAAGCAGAACGAACAAAAGTCGGCAACTCTGATTGTTTTTTGGGATTGTTTTTATGCCATTCACACCGTGGTAAAAGTGATGAGGCAGCTTTACTCTTCGGGTCTGTACGATTGCAGCAATACCACATTTATATAATTTTTTTATGTTTTGTCATTTCTTTGGGCTATATTATGAGAGCTATAGTTTTTTTATTTTTCCACTGATGGAGATGTATGGCAACTTTTTTTTTGCGGGACAAGATGACGTTTTCAGCGGTACCATTTTTATATACATTCGTCTTTTTGATTGCGTTTTATTCCACTTTTCCAGCGGAATGATGGAAAACCATAGTTTTTTGCCACTTTTTTTATATATTTTTTTACGATGTTCACTGTAGGGGATTAACTAGTGTGACAGTTTTATAGATCGGGTTGTTCTGGACACAGCGATACTAAATATGTACACTGTTCTAATGTAAATATATGTATTTATTGGTATATTATTATGGCTCTTTAATTTGTGTGTTTTTCTTTTTTTAATATTTTTTTTCAATCTTCTTAACTTTTTTACTTAGTCCCTCTATGGGACTTTAACTTTCATTAGTCTGATTAGTGGTTTCATGCATTGCAATGCACCAGCACTGCAGTGCATAAGACCTGTGAGATTACACAGGCAGAACGCCTGCTAGACCCTGCCTATGGCTGGGTCTCACAGGCCACCACACCTGGCACACCAGGAGGTCATTGTTTGACCTCCGGGTGTCATGTCAACCCTTGGCTCCCCGTGATTTTGTCGTGATGGTGCCGCTTGGGGTGAGAGAGTGAGCCCTCTCCCTCTCACAATCTTTTAAATGCCACAAATGCGGCATCTGGAGGATTAATCATCTACGGATGGTGCAGGCACCTGCCCTGGCTGTTACTGTAGAACCGGGGTGGGGAGTTTTTCTCTGCCAAGGGTCATTTGGATATTTAGATTATCCTTCGGGGGCCATACAAATCACACGCTAAGTCCACCCACAAAGTACGAGCTGACGCTGGCACTGGTGTCAGGACATAATCTTTCATTACTACCGAACGCTGAGGTGCATGCAAAGACTGCGTGCGCGTACTCACAGAGCAAAAATAAATTAAAAGGCTGGCGGCCTCAAAATACAGCAGCCGACCCAAACAAGGCGGTCCCTGGGAATCTGCTCGGGGGCCAGATAAAAGGTCATCGAGGTTACGGCCGTAGGGCCTGAGGTTCCCCAGTCCTGCAGCCCTGAGCTTGGCTGTCAGCTGAGCCGAGCTCCCGGTACTGATTGTGCAGGGAAGTGATGATATTTCAGCACTCCTCGCCAATCACATGCTGTGATCTGTTAGTCAGATTGACTGACCGATCACAGCAATTACAAAGTGACCACCGGAAGCACAGAGCTGTCAGCATGTCACAGTGACTGTTCATTACATGACGTGTAAAGCACGTCATGATGCGGGAACTGACACCTGCTCATTACGTCATTAGTCGTTGAGGGGTTAAAGGGAAGCTATCTTTATAAAATGACCTATTGTTTAAATCAGGGTTTTGTGTTAAATGTATTGTTTAAAATTTTTGACAATGTTTTTTTCCCACTGTCTAAAAAAAACACAAATCTTGCAATTTTCTCACCAGCCACTAGGGATTTGTTTAAACTCTAACTTCCTGCTGTTTCAGGAAATTCAGATATACATTTATTTATTTATTTTATTCACTTATATAGCGCCATTAATTTCACAGCGCTTTACAGACATTATGGGCACTATCCCCATTGGGGCTCACAATCTACATTCCCTATCAGTATGTCTTTGGAGTGTGAGAGGATAGCGGAGAACCCGGATGAAACCCACGCAAACACGGGGAGAACATACAAACTCCTTGCAGATGTCCTTGGTGGGATTTGAACCCAGGACTGCTAGTGCTGCAAGGCTGCAGTGCTAACCACTGAGCCACCGTGCTGCCCTACATTAGCAGCATCTAATCCTATCTTTTGTGTAGAAGCATCTAATGAGAGTGTGCAAATGTCCTTGTGAAGTGAGGGGGAGCAGGTGAGCTGTGACATGTCTATTCTGATTGGTGGATCCTGTGTTATCAGCTGTGTATAGAGGTGTTACTTGTCATTGTAATCCTGTTTGTGATAAGAAAACTACTGTAAATTCTTCAAGAAGGTATATGACTCTAAAAAAAGCTCCAGTGACCAGTGTGAAAATTGCAATATCATGTCTTTTAATAAAGATTGTGATATGAAAAGAAAACATTGCCAAATCTTTAACCCCTTAATGCTCTTTGAATACAGCAATACTATAGTTTTGCTGTATATTGTACAAGCCATCAAATGATCACACTATCTACAGGGAATAAAAAAAAAGTGAGACGTGTAAAAAAAAAAAAAAAAGTTTTTAAATAAATTAAAACCTTAAAAAAAGAAAAAAATTCTAATCAGATCCCCCTTTTACCCAGTTAAAAACAAAGAAATGTAAAAATTAAAAAAATCCAATTGCTGTGTCCATAAAAATTTGATTTATCAAAGAGGAAAAAAATGGAAATTTTTAGCCACTGCGACACCTTAAAAATATGAAAGAAGTCATCAAAATGTTGTATCTACCCCAAAATGGTATCAATAAGAACACAAAGCTCACTGGAAACAAGCCCTCACACAACTCCATCAGTGTAAAGATTAAAATGTTATGGGTCTCGGAAAATGTCGGCACAAACCAAATTTGTCAGGACATTTTTACTGCATAACTAACACGGTAATATGCCAAATGGCAGAATTGAATTTGTTTTTTACCATTTCACAGCAGTTGGAAATTTTTTTGCTATTATTAATACAGTATATGGTAAAATGAATGGAGTCAATCCAAAAGACAAGTCGTCCTGCAAAACAGCAAGCCTTCATACATCTATGTTGAAGGAAAAATAAAAAAAGTTATAGCTGTTTGAAAAAGGGGAGGAAAAAATGAAAACGTAAAACTGAAAATTGACTTTTTTAAAAGGAAACTTTTTTTGGCGTTTTGGGTGTACAGTATATATGTATAGATAGATAGATAGATAGATAGATAGATAGATAGATAGATAGATATACAACCCCTGGCAAAAATTATGGAATCACCGGGCTCGGAAGATGTTCATTCAGTTGTTTATTAATGTTGTTGAAAAAAAGCAGATCACAGACATGGCACAAAACTAAAGTGACTTCAAATGGCAACTTTAGGGCTTTAAGAAACACTAAAAGAAATCAAGATTAAAAATGTGGTACTCAGTAAGGGTAATTTTTTTCAGACCAAGCAGAGGGAAAAAATTATGGAATCACTCAATTATGAGGAAAAAATTATGGAATCACCCTGTAAATTTTCATTTCCAAAACTAACATCTGCATCAAATTAGATATGCTCGTTAGTCTGCATCTAAAAAGGAGTGATCACACTTTGGAGAGCTGTTGTACCAAGTGGACTGACATGAATCATGGCTCCAACACAAGAGATGTCAAATGAAACAAAGGAGAGGATTATCAAACTCTTAAAAGAAGGTAAATCATCATGCAATGTTACAAAAGATGTTTGTTGTTCACAGTCAGCTGTGTCTAAAATCTGGACCAAATACAAACAACATGGGAAGGTTGTTAAAGGCAAACATACTGGTAGACCAAGAAAGACATCAAAGCGTCAAGAGCGGAAACTTAAAGCAATATGTCTCCAAAACAGGAAATGGACAACAAAACAAATGAGGAATGAATAGGAGGAAACTGGAGTCAATGTCTGTGACCGAACTGTAAGAAATCGCCTAAAGGAAATGGGATTTACATACAGAAAAGCTAATCATAAGCCATCATTAACACCTAAACAGAAAAAAACAAGGTTACAATGGGCTCAGGAAAAGCAATCGTGGACTGTGGATGACTGTATGAAAGTCATATTCAGTGATGAATCGCGAATCTGCATTGGGCAAGGTGATGATGCTGGAACTTTTGTTTGGTGCCGTTCCAATGAAATTTATAAAGATGATTGCATGAAGAGAACATGCAAATTTCCACAGTCATTTATGATATGGGGCTGCATGTCAAGTAAAGGCACTGGGGAGATGCTGTCATTACATCTTCAATAAATGCCCAAGTTTACATTGATATTTTGGACTGTTTTCTTATCCCATCAATTGAAAGAATGTTTAGGGATGATGACATCATTTTTCAAGATGATAATGCATCCTGACATAGAGCAAAAACTGTGAAAACATTCCTTGAAAGAAGACACATAGGGTCAATGTCATGGCCTGCAAATAGTTCGGATCTCAATCCAATTGAAAATCTTTGGTGGAAGTTGAAGAAAATGGTCCATGACAAGGCTCCAACCTGCAAAGCTGATCTGGCAACAGCAATCAGAGAAAGTTGGAGCCAGATTGATGAAGAGTACTGTTTGTCACTCATTAAGTCAGAGACTGCAAGCTGTTATTAAAGCCAGAGGTGGTGCAACAAAATACTAGTGATGTATTGGAGTGTTCTTTTGTGTGTTTGTTTTTCATGATTCCATATTTTTTTCCTCAGAATTGAGTGATGCCACAATTTTTTCCCTCTGCTTGGTCTGAAAAAAATTACCCTTACTGAGTACCACATTGTTAATCTGGATTTCTTTTAGTGTTTCTTAAAGCCCCAAAGTTGCCATTTGAAATGACTTTAGTTTTGTGCCATGTCTGTGATCTGCTATATATACACTGCTCAAAAAAATAAAGGGAACACTCAAATAACACATCCTAGATCAGAATGAATGAGATATATTCTCATTGAATACTTTGTTGTGTACAAAGTTGAATGCGCTGACAACAAAATCACACAAAAATCATCAATGGAAATCAAATTTATTAACCAATGAAGGCCTGGATTTGGAGTCACCCCCAAAATTAAAGTGGAAACACACTACAGGCTGATCCAACTTTGATGTAATGTCTTTAAAACAAGTCAAAATGATGCTTAGTATTGTGTGTGGCCTCCATGTTCCTGTATAACCTCCCTACAATGCCTGGGCATGCTCCTGATGAGGTTGCGGATGGTATCCTGTGGTATCTCCTCTCAGACCTGGACTAAAGCATCCGCCAACTCCTGGACAGTCTGTGGTGCAAAGCAACGTTGGTGGATGGAGCGAGACATGATGTCCCAGATATGCTCAATGGGATTCAGGTCCAATGCTTTCTGGCTGATGTTTCAGTCACTTTTGAATGTTGGTTGTGCTTTCACACTCGTGGTAGCATGAGACAGACTCTACAACCCACAGAAGTTGCTCAGGTAGTGCAGCTCATCTAGGATGGCATATCAATGCGAGCTGTGGCAAGAACGTTTGCTGTGTCTGTCAGCGTAGTGTCCAGAGACCGGAGGCGCTACCAGGAGACAGGCCAGTACACCAGGAGACGTGGAGGGGGCCGTAGGAAGGCAACAACCCAGCAGCAGGATGGCTACCTCCGCCTTTGTGCAAGGAGGAACAGGAGGAGCACTGCCAGAGCCCTGCAAAATGACCTCCAGCAGGCCACAAATGTACATGTGTCTGCACAGTTAGAAACCGACTCCATGAGAGTGGTATGAGTGCCTGACGTCCACAGATGGGGGTTGTGCTCACAGCCCAACACCGTGCAGGACGCTTGGCATTTGCCACAGAACACCAGGATTGTCAAAGTCGCAACTGGCGCCCTATGCTCTTCACAGATGAAAGCAGGTTCACACTGAGCAGATGTGACAGAGTCTGGAGATGCCATGGAGAGCAATCTGCTGCCTGCAACATCCTTCCGCATGACCGGTTTGGCAGTGAGTCAGTAATGGTGTGGGGTGGCATTTCTTTGGAGGGCTGCACGACCCTCCATGTGCTCTCCAGAAGTAGCCTGACTGCCATTAGGTACCGAGATGAGATCCTCAGACCCTTTGTGAGACCATATGCTGGTGCGGTTGGCCCTGGGTTCCTCCTAATAAAGGACAATGCCAGACCTCATATGGCTGGAGTATGTCAGCAGTTCCTGCAAGATGAAGGCATTGAAGCTATGGACTGGTCCTCCCGTTCCCCAGACCTGAATCCAATTGAGCACATCTAGGACATCATGTCTTGCTCCATCCACCAACGTTGCGTTGCACCACAGACTGTCCAGGAGTTGGCGGATGCTTTAGTCCAGGTCTGAGAGGAGATACCACAGGAGACCATCCGCAACCTCATCAGGAGCATGCCCAGGCGTTGTAGGGAGGTCATACAGGCACGTGGAGGCCACACACAATACTGAGCCTCATTTTGACTTGTTTTAAGGACATTACATCAAAATTGGATCAGCCTGTAGTGTGTTTTTCCACTTTAATTTTGGGAGTGACTCCAAATCCAGGCCTCCATCTATCTATATAATTGTCTTATCCCGTCTGTCTGTCTGTCCTGGAAATCCCGGGTCGCTGATTGGTCCGGCCGCGGCCAATCAGCGACGCGGCATTTCAGAAAAACATGGTGGCCATTAGCGGCTCATGTGTGGCACGGAGGTCAGCGGCGATGCAGCCGGCTGCTCGCAGCATAAGTCCCCCGACCGCAGGCGCCGCTGACCTACATGCGGCTATCGTCGGAAGATCAGCGGCTACGGCCGCTTATCTCCCGAGGACAAGTGTGATGCACCTCCCCTCCTCTCCCCTCCTTTCCCATCCTCTCCCCTCCCCTCTACTCCCGTCCCTCCCCCCCGCTCATCAGGACTCCGGCACCCGGCGTCATACTTACCCCTCCCCGTGCCTGCGCAGCAGCTCCTGTGTCTTCCGCTGCAGCTCTGTGACGTCTCAGGTCAGAGGGCGCGGTGACGTTTTTACACCGCGCTCTCTCCTGACCGATCACCGCGCACAGCGTGAAGATGCCGGCTACACTGGAGTCCAGAGAAGCAGTGAGGTGAGTATTGGATTTTTTTTTTTTTTTTGTATGGGGCCATAGGGGACCTGCATGGGGCACTATGGGGGGATGGGACATCCTGCATGGGGTATTATATAGGGGGGATGTGACATCCTGCATGGGGTATTATATAGGGGGGATGTGACATCCTGCATGGGGCACTATAGTGGGATGTGACTTCCTGCATGGGGCATTATATAGGGGGGATGTGACATCCTGCATGGGGTATTATATACGGGGGATGTGACTTCCTGCATGGGGCATTATAAAGGAGGGTCGGGAGACATATGCTAGAATACCCGATGCGTTAGAATCGGGCCACCATCTAGTTGGTTAATAAATTTGATTTCCATTGATGATTTTTGTGTGATTTCGTTGTCAGCACATTCAACTTTGTACAGAACATAGTATTCAATGAGAATATTTCATTCATTCAGATCTAGGATGTGTTATTTGAGTGTTCCCTTTATTTTTTTGAGCAGTGTATATACATATACACACACACATGCATAAATGTATTTTTTAAAAATTTAATTTTGGCAATTTATGTTTTTACTAAAATTTGTAATCTTGTAATTTTCACACTGGTTCACAGGAGTTTTCTTATCAGTAGAGACAGGATTTCAATGACAGGTAACACTTCAATACACAGCTGATAATACAGGATCCACCAATCACAATAGGTGATGTCATAACTCCCCTTGCTCCCCCTCCTTTCTTAATGACCTTTGCACAAGCTCATTAAATACTTTGGATCCCAACCCTATCTTTTGTACTAATCATTGTGGCTAATGTACATGTTTTATTTACTGAAACAAAAAGGAAATAGGAGTCTAAACTAAGTCCCAGTGGTCAGGGTGAAAATTGCAAGATATCTATTTTTTTTAAACATACATTTCAAAACACAAAAAAACTGATTTAATCAATAGGTAATTTTATGATTATAGCTTCCCTTCATGGGGCTAAAAATACATCTACAGTAACACAAAAACAAGCCAAAACAAATCAATGTCATTTTCCAGCCACGATTATGAATGCCTGTCGAGCTTGAAACGCGTTGCTTTTTTACATGTATTTTTCCGCTTGGATGATGGAATTGTAATTGGTCAAATAGACTCGGATGCTATATGTTTCCCATGAGCTGGAACAGTTTTTAACGTTTTCTATCAGTGAGGACACCTGGCCACGGTGGGTTCTGTGCACCGAGGAACAAGCACTATATAACTGGAGGTGAGCGGGTTGCCATCTTTTTCTATTTTGTGCCATTTCCTGATGTCACATTCCCCTTAAGGCTCCTTTCATACACTGTGTGTTTTCTCTGCTGGCTGCGTTATATCCCATTACGGTCCCTTGGCTTCAATTTCAGTACTACCTTAAGTCAATAATCTGTGTGTGCAGTACTTATCATTTACTTTGAACCAAGACATCCAGGACAACCTGAAATACGTGTAACAAATTATGATCCACCAGTAGAAAAGTCTAGTCTTCCAGGCTGTGAGGACGCAGCCTCTATCCGTGCAAGTTTGTAAACTTTAATTGCCGGCTGGTATTGAACATCCCTGCGCTTTACTCAATGGGTGAGGGAGAGATGGCCATGTGCTGCGGCTGCTTGGAGCAGTTCTCACTGTGGGAACAGATGTTAAAGGCGTATAAATATACGAGAGAGATATTATTAGTGACTCACGCTGACAAGGAACTTGCTGACGGAACCAGGAAGCTCTGCAAAATGGATATTCATCGTCTCGAGGAGCAGTACAATGGCATAAAGGAGAAGCAAAAGTTGCGGACACACATCATTGTTTTCAAATCAGGTACGTGGGGCTGTAAGTTCTGAATTGTGAGTCTGAAAAAGTGAGTGATCTAAGAGGTGATAAAGTGCTGGGACAAGCTGCGGTACAACTAGTATACAATGCAGGGATTCTGCATCTCAGAAATTTTATAGTAATCACTAAACTCCTTTTTGGAATAAATGTCTAGTTGTCAGATATCGCACCAGATAAAAGTGTGAAATTGACATGTAACCGCCCTTATTACCTAAAGAAGGTCCATAGCCCTTGTATAAAAGTTAGCTGAACCATGCAGTGTATTAGCTGACGCTTTCTAACACACCCTCCATAACGTGGTTCCAAAGCAGAGATTATAGTAGGATGGGCACCAATATAGGTCATCCTTTTTACAGCCAGCATGTTCAAGGCAAGAAACAGATGTAGAACAGGTGATTGTGTCATGTATAATAATAATTAATAATAATTTATTTTGTACATCATAATAACTGAAGGAGTTAAAGGTGTTGTCTCAATATGGGTAAAACCGGCCAGGCGATCAGATGATCGCTTCAGCTCTAGCTTCAGAAACTCCAAGTGATGAGCTGGTAGGGAAAATTAGTATTAAATTCCAGTCATTCATATGTAATACAAGGACAGGTCACTTTGTTAGAGACTCATAAAATGGACAATCCAAACCTTTTATTATATTCATGAGGTTGTACAAGGCATATGGAAAGGGGCTCGGCTGTGATGAACCATCTCTTTTGGGTCAATATAAAAGTTCTTTCTTTAGACTTATGAAGCTACACATGATGATACCTCTATGTATTTTATATTAGCATGCACATAGGGGAATATCTCATCTGTGCCACAATAGCTGACTTTCCTTTATTAGACACACATTACAAACTACATTTGTCCCACTCAATATGGGTTTAATCTAGTACAGTCCTTCCTGGCTAAGAGGGTCAAAAGCACGCCTTAACTTGGATATTTAAGAGATCTGACAGATGCAAAAATTAAAGGAGTTTATTTTTAGACAGTGTGGACTTCTTCATGGACCTTAGGACCATTCAAACCCTGAACTCTGAGGAGTGCCTTGTGTGGTGTGAGCATCTTATAAAGTCCTTTAAAAGAGTCTGCATATTCCCACTCCGCAATCTACTTATCTTACCGATTTTACTCTGATCCTAATGGTGATGGTCTTATTGAATGAATTTGGCCACTTCAGCCAGCGTGTGGTTGCCACAGTCACATTTTGTCAACATTCCTGAATTTGCCAGGACTGTCTCGATTTTGCAGATGCAATCCCAGCAAATTCTTGGCTGTCACCGGTCGAAAAGGGGTGGACAAAGTCCAAAGTGGGTGGTCTGACTGGAAGTGATTCATGGCAGAGTTGGTCTATTTTCAGGCAGAACTTAACACCCCTCTTCTGTCAATTGATGGTAACTTTGCAATCTCCTGACATGGCATCACTATTGAAGTAATGTCAGTATGTATAGAAGGAAAACTGGGGTGGTGATCATGCTCAAAAACTAGTGCAGGGGACTGGAGCTGGAATGATGAAAATGTACACAGCTGTTACGATTTCCACATGGTCCAAGTTATGTCTCCCAGTCTCCAGCAACCCACAATCCTTATGAGGCAAACTACTCCTGGTTTCCAATGCACCACTGCTTCAGATGTTCAAGCCTGCATCGGCCTCCACTCCTCCAGGTGGAATAGGTTTCAGGACTGACTAACGCTGCATTTACACTTGCAATTGGTGTATCCCATGCACCACTCTGTAACATGTGTAGTCTTGGTTCAACTCTGCACATTTGCTGTAGCAATATAAAAATCCAGGACCAGACATCCTTCTTAGAATCAATTTGTCACGGGTGTGTCGCCACGAAGATCGTCACGAGTACACAGCCTGACTTCTCGCAGCTGACTTGTTGGTGCTTTGTGTTTTTCGGCAGTGAGGGAGTTAATTCTCTCTCTCTCTGTGCTAGACGAGGTCCAGCCTCGCCCAGCTGCAATCAATACTGCTGTAGTGAGACTCCTTCAAATGCCTGCTGGTCTGTTTGGGAAGTGTCGGTGAAAGCATTTCATTCAGACTAACAGAGCGGATCGTGGTGTTTGGAGTTTCTGAGATAAGTGCATTTGGAGTGTTTTTTCCCTTCCTCGCTTTATCATTTATCTCCTTTCCCGTTGGTGTTCCCTCTGTTGTAGTTGTGTAGTTGTTGTATGCAAGGTGGTTTTGGTTTTTCCCTTGTACTGTCTCGTTCGTCTAAGTACTGTGTGTGGGCATATTATTACTTGTCCCCTTTTGTTGTGATCGGGGTCCTTCTCAGGACTAGATTACTTAGGTGCAGGGATCCTCAGGAGGTAGGGGTTACGCTGGCGGCCTGGACCTCTGTACCTTTAACAGTACCTCCAGGTTGAGGGACTAGTCAGGGCCCCAGCTTAGGGTCAGCTTAGGCCCCCTACCTCCAGTATACAGAGACAGCGTGACATTTTCACCGACCCACTTAGTTTTTCTCCAGCTACCATGGATCCAGTAGCCGGTCTAGCTCGGCAGTTGCAGAGTTTGTCCATGGAGCTGGCGGACGTTAGGTCCAAGGTTTTGCATCCTCAGGAGCAAGCCGGACCAGAACCTAAAGTAGCTCTCCCTGACAGGTTCACTGGGGGGCGGGACAAGTTTTTTGTTTTCCGGGAGGCATGCAAGTTGTACTTTCGGCTGCGGCCTCGGTCATCGGGGAGTGAAGAACAAAGGGTGGGAATTGTCATCTCGCTCCTACAAGGGGACCCACAATCTTGGGCGTTCTCTCTTCCCCCGGGCTCCCCGGCTCTCCAGTCAGTGGATAGGTTTTTCGCTGCTCTGGGACTCGTATATGATGACCCAGATCGGATCTCCCTTGCTGAGTCTAAGTTACATAGGATCCAGCAGGGAGATCGTCCGGCGGAGGAATTCTGTTCGGAGTTCCGTAGGTGGGCCACGGACACCCAGTGGAATGACCCGGCTCTTAGGAGCCAGTTTTGTCAAGGTTTATCCGACAAATTACAGGATGTGTTGGCACAGTATGACTCTCCCGCGTCACTGGAAGCCGCTATGGCCCTTGCTATTCGCGTTGACAGACGGCTTCGGGAGAGGTGCGGGATAACTCTACCCCCTGTGATGACTCCACCTCCTACAAGGTCCCCTCATATGGTGGTTCCCCTGGTCAGTCCAGAGGAGCCTATGCAATTAGGAGGGACATCATTTCGGGGGAGGGGACCGGTGGTGCGCCATAAGACAGGAAGGTGTTTCTTCTGCGGGAGAAAGGGACATTTTATTGGGGGGTGTCCATCCCGTCCCTTGCAGAGTGTAGAGTCGTCGGAAAACTGTTGATCCCAGGTTGTGTGGTGGACGGCAATCTGGGAGTAGGTATTTCGTCCCTAGGTTCGTCTCAGTTTCTCGTACCGGCGGAGGTGGTGGTGGGTACGAGAACTGAGAGGATATCTGTTCTTCTGGATAGTGGGGCCGGGGCTAATCTGGTTGATGCTCGGTTTGCCCGGGTTCAAGGTATGCGATTGAGTGAGTTGGCTAAACCCATCCCCATATTCTCGATCGATGCCAGGCCTCTCGGTCAGGGAAGTTTTTTGCAAGCTGTGCATGACGTAAAACTTCAAGTGGGGGCGATACATAAAGAACTGTTGTCTTGCTACGTGTTGGAGGGTCTTCCCACTCCTATAGTGTTGGGCCTTCCTTGGTTAACTAAGCATAACCCGGTTATTAATTGGCAAACCAGAGAGATAAGCCAATGGAGTAAATTCTGTAATAAAAACTGCATGAACACGGTCATCGGTGCGGTTACTCCTTGGGTCTTACCTCCATTTCTGGCGGACTTTGAGGATGTATTCTCGGAGAAAGGGTGTCAGGAACTACCTCCTCATCGCGAGTATGACTGTTCTGTAAAACTGCTCCCTGAGGCCAAGTTACCTAAAGCTAGGTTGTATAACCTTTCTGGTCCTGAGAGGCAGGCCATGAAGGATTATATTTCAGAAAGTCTGGCTAAGGGGCATATTAGACCTTCATCTTCTCCGGTGGCTGCAGGGTTCTTCTTTGTTAAGAAGAAAGATGGAGGCCTACGCCCTTGCCTGGATTTCCGTGAACTTAATCGGATTACGGTCCGAGATCCGTATCCGCTCCCACTTATTCCCGATCTCTTTAATCAGATCGTGGGCGCCAAATGGTTCTCTAAGTTGGATCTCAGGGGGGCGTACAATCTGATTAGGATGAAGGAGGGGGATGAGTGGAAGACGGCGTTTAACACTCCGGAGGGGCATTATGAGAACCTTGTCATGAAATTCGGTCTGACTAATGCCCCGGCGGTGTTCCAACACTTTGTTAATGACATTTTTCGCCGCCTGGTGGGACAGTTTGTTGTCATATATCTGGATGATATCTTAATTTACTCGCCGGATCTGGTGTCTCATCAGGAGCACGTTAGGCAGGTGTTACAGATCTTGCGGGATAATAAACTGTATGCCAAATGGGAAAAGTGTGTGTTCGCCGTACAGGAACTCCAGTTTTTAGGCTTCCTGGTTTCAGCGTCCGGTTTTCGTATGGACCCTGGGAAAGTGCGGGCAGTTCTTGAGTGGGATCGGCCAGAGAATCTTAAGGCACTACAACGTTTCCTGGGGTTTGCTAATTATTACCGGAAGTTCATTCGTAATTTCTCGTCCATGGTTAAGCCTCTCACAGACATGACTAAAAAGGGGACGGATTTTTCTAGGTGGTCTGACAAGGCTTGTCAAGCATTCTCCTCCTTGAAAAAATGTTTTGCCTCGGCACCCATACTCATTCAACCTGATGCGTCACAGCCATTCATTGTAGAGGTAGACGCTTCCGAGGTAGGGGTGGGAGCAGTATTGTCACAGGGTTCGTCCCCTGGTAAGTGGCATCCGTGCGCCTTTTTCTCTAAAAAATTGTCGTCCGCTGAGAGGAATTACGATGTCGGCAATAGGGAACTCTTGGCCATTAAGTTAGCTTTTGAGGAGTGGCGCCATTTTTTGGAGGGGGCAGTCCATCCGGTCACCGTCATCACCGATCACAAGAACCCGCTATATCTGGAGTCCGCGAAACGTCTGAATCCCAGACAAGCTAGGTGGTCATTGTTTTTTACCAGGTTTAATTTTGTCGTTACATATCGTCCTGGGTCAAAAAATGTAAAGGCGGATGCCTTATCTCGTAGTTTCCCTGGGGCCGGGAATACGGACGACCCGATTCCTATCCTTCAGGAGGGGGTGGTGGTTTCGGCAGTATGCTCTGAGCTGGAGGAGGAGGTATTGGAGGCTCAGGGGGACGCCCCTGTTGGACCTCCGGGGAGACTGTTTGTTCCAGATCAGTTGCGACAAAAGGTGATTGAGGCACACCATAACTCAGTTTTTGCAGGACACCTGGGGAGTAAAGCAACTGTGGATCTCCTCTCGCGTCGGTTTTGGTGGCCTAACTTACATAAGGAGGTGGTAACTTTTGTCGCGTCCTGTGGGGTTTGTGCGCGCTCTAAGACCTCACATACCCGTCCGTCTGGGGCCCTCTTACCTTTGAAGATCCCGGAGCGTCCTTGGACTCATCTGTCTATGGACTTTATTACGGACCTCCCTCCGTCTTCGGGTAAAACGGTCATACTCGTTGTAGTGGACAGGTTCAGCAAGATGGCACATTTTATCGCTCTTTCGGCTCTCCCTAATGCTAAAACTCTTGCGCAGGTGTTCATTGGGGAGATTGTGAGGCTTCACGGGGTACCCTCCGAGGTGGTGTCTGATCGGGGGTCTCAGTTTGTGTCCAAGTTCTGGAAGGCGTTTTGTGCACGGCGGGGGATGCATTTGTCATTCTCATCGGCTTTTCATCCTCAGACCAATGGTCAGACGGAACGTATGAACCAGAGCTTGGAGACATATCTCCGGTGTTTTGTGTCAGAGAACCAGGAGGACTGGGCTTCTTTCTTACCTCTGGCAGAGTTTGCTCTTAATAATAGGCGGAGCGAGTCCACTGGTAAGTCCCCGTTTTTTGGGGCATATGGTTTTCACCCCCAGTTTTGTACTTTCAGTAGGGGGGGCTCTTCGGGGGTTCCTGAGGAGGAACGATTTTCCTCATCACTCGCTTCAGTATGGAGAGGGGTGCTGAAGAATCTGAATACTATGGGGAACCGATACAAACGTATGGCTGATAGGAGGAGAGTGTCTGGTCCGGACCTAAGTTTGAACGATCGGGTATGGTTGTCTACCAGGAATATTAAACTTAAGGTTCCCTCCTGGAAACTGGGTCCCAGGTTCATCGGGCCGTACAGAATCAGTTCTATTATTAATCCGGTGGCATTCCGTCTTGACCTCCCCCCTACGTTTAAAATTCACAACGTGTTCCACAGATCGTTGCTTAAGAGGTATGTGGCGCCGGTGGTACCGTCACCTTTACCTCCCCCTCCTGTGGTGGTCAATGGTAACTTGGAGTTCCAGGTATCGAGGGTCATCGATTCACGCTTTAATCGCCGGTCCCTTCAGTACCTGGTTCATTGGAAAGGGTATGGTCCTGAGGAGAGGATGTGGGTTCCTGCGTCGGATATTAACGCAGACCAATTAGTTCGGGCCTTCCACACGACTCACCCGGATAAACCTGGCCCTGAGGGTCCGGAGGCCCCTCATAGAAGGGGGGGTACTGTCACGGGTGTGTCGCCACGAAGATCGTCACGAGTACACAGCCTGACTTCTCGCAGCTGACTTGTTGGTGCTTTGTGTTTTTCGGCAGTGAGGGAGTTAATTCTCTCTCTCTCTGTGCTAGACGAGGTCCAGCCTCGCCCAGCTGCAATCAATACTGCTGTAGTGAGACTCCTTCAAATGCCTGCTGGTCTGTTTGGGAAGTGTCGGTGAAAGCATTTCATTCAGACTAACAGAGCGGATCGTGGTGTTTGGAGTTTCTGAGATAAGTGCATTTGGAGTGTTTTTTCCCTTCCTCGCTTTATCATTTATCTCCTTTCCCGTTGGTGTTCCCTCTGTTGTAGTTGTGTAGTTGTTGTATGCAAGGTGGTTTTGGTTTTTCCCTTGTACTGTCTCGTTCGTCTAAGTACTGTGTGTGGGCATATTATTACTTGTCCCCTTTTGTTGTGATCGGGGTCCTTCTCAGGACTAGATTACTTAGGTGCAGGGATCCTCAGGAGGTAGGGGTTACGCTGGCGGCCTGGACCTCTGTACCTTTAACAGTACCTCCAGGTTGAGGGACTAGTCAGGGCCCCAGCTTAGGGTCAGCTTAGGCCCCCTACCTCCAGTATACAGAGACAGCGTGACACAATTAGAATTGTTGTTCACAAAAATGTCACATGCGACATTTCAGCCAAGCAGGGCCCTTATCAAGCCACACCTCTTACATTTATGACTCGCTGAAGGCCCTGCATGGCCAAAACGTTGCATGTGAAATTTCTGATTACAACAATTATAATAAAGTAATTAGAAAGAAGATGTATGGTGCCTTGGTTCCTGGATTTTAATAAGGCTGTATTTATCACTAGCCATTCCACAAAATTAACCCCTTAACGACCACCGATACGCATTAAAACGGCAGCCGTTAAGGGGCCTTATTCCCTCATTGCCGTTTTAAAACAGCCATCGGGAATAAGGCTGTTGTGCCCCGCAGAGTTAGAAAATCTCTGGGGTCTCAGCTACCAGGAGTGGAGACACATGATCAGGGCCAGTTTCTCTGGTCCCCGATCACGTGATTGCTGTTATTCAGTGAATAACAGCAATCATGGGGAAAAAAAACTGTGCCCATGGTTACAATGATTTCTCTCTCCTCTAACATGATATACATGTCAGAGGAGAGAGAAATGAAGCCACCCCGGTACCTTCGCTGTCCCCCGGATCTCCTGATCCATCCCCTGGCCCTCCGTCATTTTCCTGAAAAAAAAACGGCGGGCGCATGTGCAGTGCACCAGCTGAGATCTACCAGCCAGTACCCGGCAACAAAAGGGAATTTTCCCTATTGGTTCCTTTTGATCACTGTGATATACCCTATCACAGTGATCAAAAGAAAAAAAATAGTAAATCAAATCCCCCTTTGTCACACCATTAATTAGGCAAAAGTTATACAATAAAAAATATATTTTATTTTCCAATCTTTGCTGTTAGGCTTAGGGTTGGGGTTGTGCTAGGATTAGGGTTGTGTTAGGGTTAGGGTTATGTGAGGGTTAGGATTAGGGTTGAGTTAAGGTTAGGGTTGTGTTATAGTTAGGGTTAGGCTTAGGGTTGTGTTGGGGTTAAGGTTGGATTTAGGATTGGGATTTTTTTCAACAGTAAAGAAAAAAAAAATAATGACGATATGATGACTAGTGTTGAGCATTTTGAACCCAGAGTTACGACACAGAATTTGATAACATTACGTCGTCATATTGAATATGTTGTCATTAGTGTTGCTTGCTACTTCAGTTCGCATCGGGTGTCTGTGGTGCAACGTGACGTTGGTGGATGGAGCGAGACATGATGTCCTAGATGTGCTCAATCGGATTCAGGTCTGGGAACAGGCGGACCAGTCCATAGCTTCAATGCCTTCATCTAACAGGAACTGCTGACACACTCCAGCCACGTGAGGTCTGGCATTGTCCTTTATTAGGAGGAACCCAGGGTCAACCGCACCAGCATATGGTCTCACAAGGGGTCTGAGGATCTCATCTCGGTACCTAAAGGCAGTCATGCTACCTCAGGAGAGCACATGGAGGGCTGTGCGGCCCTCCAAAGAAATGCCACCCCACACCATTACTGACCCACTGCCAAACCGGTCATGCTGAAGGATGTTGGAGGCAGCAGATCGCTCTCCACGGTGCCTCCAGACTCTGTCACGTCTGTCACATATGCTCAGTGTGAACCTGCTTTCATCTGTGAAGACCACAGGGCGCCAGTGGCGACTTTGCCAATCCTGGTGTTCTGTGGCAAATGCCAAGCGTCCTGCACGGTGTTGGGCTGTGAGCACAACCCCCATCTTTGGACGTTGGGCCCTCATACCACCCTCATGGAGTCGGTTTCTAACCGTTTGTGCAGACACATGCACATTTGTGGCCTGCTGGAGGTCATTTTGCAGGGCTATGGCAGTGCTACTCCTGTTCCTCCTTGCACAAAGGCGGAGGTAGCGATCCTGCTACTGGGTTGTTGCCCTCCTACGGCCCCCTCCACGTCTCCTGGTGTACTGGCCTGTCTCCTGGTAGCGCCTCCAGCCTCTGGCCACTACGCTGACAGACACAGCAAACCTCCTTGCCACAGCTCGCATTGATGTGCCATCCTGGATGAGCTGCACTACCTGAGCAACTTCTGTGGGTTTTAGAGTCCGTCTCATGCTACCACGAGTGTGAAAGCACAACCAACATTCAAAAGTGACCAAAACATCAGCCAGAAAGCATTGGTACTGAGATGTAGTCTGTGGTCCCCACCTGCAGAACCACTCCTTTATTGATGGTGTCTTGATAATTGCCAATAATTTCCATCTATTGTCTATTCCATTTGCACAACAGCATGTGAAATTGATTGTCAATCAGTGTTGCTTCCTAAGTGGACAGTTTGATTTCAAAGAAGTTTGATTTACTTGGAGTTATATTCTGTTGTTTAAGTGTTCCCTTTATTTTTTTGAGCAGTGTACAATAGTGTTGTGTGCATAGACAGTCACTGTTCTCAGCAGCACATGTCCTGTTTACACAAGACAATGTGCTGCTGAGAATGAGGATTTTTAAGCAAGGTTAAAAATCATTTCAGCCAAGGAACGAGCATTTTGCTCATTTGTCAGGTGATTGTCAGCCTATTTACACTAGGCAATTATTGGAAACGAGCTTGATAATTGGCCAGGGTAAATGCACCCTAAATTACAGGGCAACTGCAGTTCCAATAGGCACCAGACAGACCTACAATCTCTCCACCATTGCTGTCAAACCTTTTCTTCCATCTTCTCCTGACTGCTGCAGCCAGTAATCCCCTTGTGAGAACGTGGTGGTGCTTGGCACTGGAGTAACCACATAGATCAAAGTAGCAAATCAAACTGGGCTTATTCCACTTGCTATACTTGCCCTTGCACTGGACAGCCAAGATTCAGTCATTCCTGTGGCAAAATGCAGCATCCTCTCCCCACGACCTTTTGGGTGACCAGTAAAGTAACTAGTGTTGGGTTCTGTAAAGTCCCACAAATAACTCAATGAGTCCACTTAAGGTAAATGCCTACAAGTTTGCTTATTTCATTATGAATGTTTCCTCAATCCTTGGGTAGTAAATGGAGGATTTACAGCTCTCCTGCCTTATACAGCCCCACACAGGGGGAAGAAGGTAACCATGTTTTTTTTAATCTTGTACAGCCCCCTGCCTGTGAATCAGTCCAATAGTTGTTACATATGGTCACATTTTACTATCTTTTTCTACATGAATATCACTCATTTACAGATAAAAGGCAAAAAATAACTTTATATTATTTTAAAGGGGTTCTCTGGGACTTTGCTTATTTTTCCCTATGGGCCTGAGAACTTACAGCCAGATAGTTGCCAACTACCCATCTGTTCTGCCTGGCGCCAATCTCTGCTGGCTCAGAGTCGTCATGGACCGCTCCTAGCAGTGATTCTGCTGCTTCATTTGACCTTATGTCAACAGAGCAGCTCTTCCAGTCTGCTCTTTCAACAGGGCATTACTGCCAACATCATGCCAATTGGCAGCGGGGAGCCTGCGGTCAATCCGCATGACATAGGCAGAGACGCTCTGTCAACAGAGCAAAAGAGAAGAAGCTGCTTTGTCAGTGTGACGTCATGGGAAGTCACAGAATCGCCGGCAGCAGAGATCGGTGACCGCTCTGAGCTGGCAGAGATTGGCCGTGGGCATACCAGGCAGGTAGTTAGCAAGTACCTGCCTGTAAGTTCTTAGGCCCATAGGGAAAAATAAGCAAAGTCCTGGAAAACCCCTTTAAGTTTATTTACATTTACTTAAATCAAAGAATTTTGACTGCTTTTACACATTCCTAGGAACAATGTCTAAACTGCCAGCCAATCACCTGATCAACAAGCAAAATGCTCGATCGTCAGGTGAAATGATTTTTACACTAGCTTAAAAAATCATCTTTCTCGGCAGCACATTATCCTGTGTAAACAGAACATATGCTGCCAAGAACACGGACAGCCTATGCACATATAACAATTGTATTAACAATCAATCTGTGGACATGGAGGTGCAGTTGACCTGTCTAAGCAGGCTATTAAACGAACACCAAACAGCTTACATGTAGCCGAACGGGCACGATCAGCCAGTGTAAATGCAGCCTTACAGCAGCTAAATAGATGGAAATGTTTACGTTTTACAAAGTCCTAGATAAAGCTAAATTAATGCCAAAAGGGTTAACAGTCATAGATAGCTGCAGTAAAAGCTTATAATCACTGTTGAAAGTTAATTGTAAGGTGAGCAAAGCCTCTGAACTGCTCGTATTCAGGATCAGGGCACATAAAGTAAGGTAATTGGCTTGGGCTAGCATATTGACATTTTACATAACATGAAATGCACCAGTTTAAGATTTGAACATACAAATTACATTTTCAGTAAGTCTAGATATCTATTACATCAAACTAAGGAAGTAGTAAGTATATTTCCAAACATATACAGTACAGACCAAAAGTTTGGACACACCTTCTCATTTAAAGATTTTTCTGCATTTTCATGACTATGAAAATTGTACATTCACACTGAAGGCATCAAAACTATGAATTAACACATGTGGAATTATATACTTAACAAAAAAGTGTGAAACAACTGAAAATATGTCTTATATTCTAGGTTCTTCAAAGTAGCCACCTTTTGCTTTGATGACTGCTTTGCACACTCTTGGCATTCTCTTGATGAGCCTCAAGAGGTAGTCACCGGAAATGGTTTTCACTTCACAGGTGTGCCCTGTCAGGTTTAATAAGTGGGATTTCATGCCTTATAAATGGGGTTGGGACCATCAATTGTGTTGTGCAGAAGTCAGGTGGATACATATCTGATAGTCCTACTGAATAGACTGTTAGAATTTGTATTATGGCAAGGAAAAAGCAGCTAAGTAAAGAAAAACGAGTGGCCATCATTACTTTAAGAAATTAAGGTCAGTCGGTCCGAAAAATTGGGCAAACTTTGAAAGTGTCCCCAAGTGCAGTTGCAAAAACCATCAAGCACTACGAAGAAACTGGCTCACAGGAGGACCACCCCAGGAGAGGAAGACCAAGAGTCACCTTTGCTTCTGAGGATAAGTTTATCTGAGTCACCAGCCTCAGAAATCGCAGGTTAACAGCAGCTCAGATTAGAGACCAGGTCAATGCCACAGAGTTCGAGCAGAAGACACATCTCTTAAACAACTGTTAAGAGGAGAATTTGCGCAGCCGGCCTTCATGGTAAAATAGCTGCTAGGAAACGAGTGCTAAGGACAGGCAACAAGCAGAAGAGACTTATTTGGGCTAAAGAACACAAGGAATGGACATTAGACCAGTGGAAATCTGTGCTTTTGTCTGATGAGTTCAAATTTGAGATCTTTGGTTCCAACCACCATGTCTTTGTGCGACGCTGAAAAGGTGAACGGATGGACTCTACATGCCTGGTTCCCACCGTGAAGCATGGAGGAGGAGGTGTGATGGTGTGGGGGTGCTTTGCTGGTGACACTGTTGGGGATTTATTCAAAATTGAAGGCATACTGAACCAGCATGGATACCACAGCATCTTGCAGCGGCATGCTATTCCATCCGGTTTGCGTTTAGTTGGACCATCATTTATTTTTCAACAGGACAATGACCCCAAACACATCTCCAGGCTGTGTAAGGGCTATTTGACCAAGAAGGAGAGTGATGGGGTGCTACGCCAGATGACCAGGCCTCCACAGTCACCAGACCTGAACCCAATCGAGATGGTTTGGGGTGAGCTGGACCGCAGAGTGAAGGCAAAAGGGCCAACAAGTGCTAAGCATCTCTGGGAACTCCTTCAGGATTGTTGGAAGACCATTTCCGGTGACAACCTCTTGAAGCTCATCAAGAGAATGCAAAGAGTGTTCAAAGCAGTCATCAAAGCAAAAGGTGGCTACTTTGAAGAACCTAGAATATAAGACATATTTTCAGTTGTTTCACACTTTTTTGTTAAGTATATAATTCCACATGTGTTAATTCATAGTTTTGATGCCTTCAGTGTGAATGTACAATTTTCATAGTCATGAAAATACAGAAAAATCTTTAAATGAGAAGGTGTGTCCAAACTTTTGGTCTGTACATGTCCAGCTTATGCATATTGCTAAATCCTCAGAGTGCAAATCCACATCATTGTACGAGCCTGCAAAGTGTATTTTTTTTAACAAATCTTATGAACATCCTGTGAAATATATTTAAAGAGTAAATTGATATCAGCTGTAGGTGTGAATTTCATCCTGTCTAAAGTGAAGGGTGAAATGTACGACTTCCCTACTTCTTTGCAATGACATCCACGGTTTTAAATACCGTTGCGAATATCACTGCTAGATAAGATTATTCTATGTACGCAATGTATGAATTGTCCATTGCAACTGCCACTTTTTCTTTTACCATACATTTTGTACAATACTACAATTAAGCTTTGACAATCTTTTCAACACCAATTATTCAACCTTTTCCAAAACAGGATATACCATATATACTCGAGTATACCCCTCATCCCCCAGTCCTGGTATGCATGGCCCCCTCATCCCCCAATCCTGGTATGCATGGCCCCCTCATCCTCCAATCCTGGTATGCATGACCCCCTCATCCTCCAATCCTGGTATGCATGGCAATCTCATCCCCCAAATCCTGGTATGCATGGCCCCCTCATCCCCTAATCCTGATATGCATGGCCCCCTCACCCCCCAATCCTAGTATGCATGGCCCCCTCACCCCCCAATCCTGGTATGCATGGCCCCCTCATCCCCCAATCCTGGTATGCATGGCCCCCTCATCCCCCAATCCTGGTATGCATGGCACCCCTCCTCCCTCTTCCTGGTATGTATGACCACTTCATCCCCAATCCTGGTATGCATGGCCCCCCTTATCCCCAATCTCGGTATGCATGGCCTCCTCATCCACAATCCTGGTATGCATGGCACCCCTCATCCCCAATCTCGGTATGCATGGCCTCCTCATCCACAATCATGGTATGCATGGCACCCCTCATCCCCAATCTTGGTATTTATGGCCACCTCATCCCCCAATCCTGGTATGCATGGCCCCTTCATCCCCCAATCATGGTATGCATGGCCCCCTCTTCCCCCAATCCTAGTATGCATGACCCCCTCATCCCACAATCCCAGTATGCATGCCCCCCTCATCCTCCAATCCTGGTTTGCATGGCCATCTCATCCCCCAATCCTGGTATGCATGGCACCCTCATCCCCCAATCCTAGTATGCATGGCATCCCTCATCCCTCTTCCTGGTATGTATGGCCACCTCATCCCCAATCCTGGTATGCATGGCCCCGCTCATCCCCAATCTAGGTATGTATGACCACTTCATCCCCAATCCTGGTATGCATGGCCCCCTTGTCCCCAATCCTGGTATGCATTGCCTCCTCATCCACTATCCTGGTATGTATGGCCCCCTAATCACCAATCCTGGTATGTATGGCACCCCCTCATCCCTCAATCCTGGTAAGTATAGCCCGATCACTGCACACGTCAAAAATAAACACTTATACTCACCTTCCTTCCTCACCTCTGCTTCAGCACTGAGACCTGTTCTCCTGCAGCAGCTCATGTCAGCATCTGAACAGTGCATGACGTCACTGCCATGCGCTTTCAGACACTGATGTGAGCTGCAGGCATTCACTTCTCTCCACGCTGGGACTATGTGTGTGGAGAGGAGCGAATATGTATTCTCTTTAGTGGTGGGCACTGTCAGCAGGAGTTGCAGCTCAGCGCTCCTCTGTGCCCGCTACTAAAGAGAATGAATATTCATTCTGCTCCATGTCCATGGGAGTGGAGAAGAGGCAATATTCATTTCCCTTTAGCAGCGGGCACACGTGGTAGCTGCAGCAGCTGGCTACTATGTGTGCCCCGCTCCTCTGCCGTCGCAACCCTCCCACTATTCACCAACAGAATTATATTTGAGTATATACCCGAGTATAAGCCGAGGAGGGCTTTTCAGCACAAAAAATGTGCGGAAAAAAAGTCGGCTTATACTCAAGTATATACGGTAATAAGAAATGCTAAGTTGATAGGTACATGTACAGAAAGCAAAATGTGGCAGCAGGTTGCAGTATAGGTTTGGGGTGTACGGTTGTCAAATTGGACTAGGAAAACTAGTGTGCGAAACTGACATGCACTAATAGATGTCTCCATTTTTTCTATTTTTTTTCAACCCCCTTCCCAAAAATGACAAAATGAGATTTTCTACATAGGTAAACAACCAAAAAGCCACCAGTTGCAACAGGGTGCTGTATTGGTATGGCAGGCATGTACAGATGTAAAATAGATGAGAAAAAAATTGCGACATGTACACTTTGTGAGGTAGACAGTCACAATTTTTTGATTTTAGGGAATTTTATTTTGCATTTTTAGAAAACAATTAATCCCACTTGTCACATAAATGATTGCACAAAAAAATGCAAAAACTCAGTACAGTCGCTGGTGACAAACAAGAACAACATCTCTGGCTGACGCTGATTTCAGATTTTTTTTCCCGCGAAAATATTGTGTTGTCTTGCTTCTGCATTCTAGTGCATTAAAAATTCAAATGCAGCAAGACAAATACCGCTGTAATGCCCACAGTTGTAGCATGTGGTTCATGGTCCCACTGTGCCACGGGGCCGGGCTTACCTAGGAGGGGCGTGGCTAAGCGGCTACCTGGTTTTTACTGGATCTCCAGATTTGAGCTGCAGGTAGCCAACAGGTACCACTGCTAGGCAGTCCCCAGTACTGCGGCTGCTGACCGCAGGCGTCAGGTTCGCCAACACAGATAAGGACTCGGGAGTCACAGAAAGGATTCGGACTCTGTTCAGACTACTCAGGTTCTGGGTGCTCTGACAGAATGGATACCGACACTGAGTCACATGCGAAAAGAAAAGAAAGGGCGCATGTGTAGACTCACAGGGCTATTTAAATCATTTAAAAAGTGCCAGTACACTCACCTGTGATGGTTGTGTACGTCTACACAACCAAGATTAAGCGTGTGATTAATGAGGCTCCGGGTCACCTCTATTTGTAGTACCGTCCTGTCGGTGTTTGCCTCGCAACTCCGTGCTCCTCAAGTGGTCACACGATCCTGCTGGACCAGATACCACGTCACCGCAGGTCCTCAGTAGTTTAACCCGGTGGCTGGATAACCACAGGTCCTCACACATCCAAATATGCCCAGCTGCTCCTGCCGCTTTGGCTCCGTATGGAGATATTTAACAAGTAAACAATGGTGCAGCGGTCTCAGGGAGCGCCAAAGGAATACTGGAAAATTTAACAGATGGCAACCGACTTTTATTCTTCCTCCAATACCACTGCCACCCCACCTGATGAAGACGGCTTAGACCGTTGAAACGCGTTGTGGCAGTGGTATTGGAGGAAGAATAAAAGTCGGTTGCCATCTATTAAATTTTCCAGTATTCCTTTGGCGCTCCCTGAGACCGCTGCACCATTGTTTACTTGACACGGAGTCACAGACAGGGCTGGATTCAGATACTGGAACGGGCTCAGACAGTACAGACTAAGGAGCACTAACGAGGACTGACACAGGTGCAGGTTCAAGTACTGACGGAACGGTTACAGGGTTGAGGTACTGTCGCTGAGGCTTCTCTGGGTTCAGGTACCACCAATGCAGCTTCAGGGTTCAGGTACCACCAGGTGAGGCTTCAGTGTTCAGGGACCACCAGGTGCCTTTTATACAAGATGCTTCCCAGCTATTGGCTAGGGGCACTTTCAAACTACGCACGCTGCCCCTTTAAGAGCAGGGGAGAGCGCACGCAGCCGGAAAGTCTGTGCAGTGTGCACAAACGACAGGGAGGTGAGAATGTCGCCGTCCCTGCATAAAGGAGGAAGGGGAACCATGCAGGGGCGCCAGCATTAGTGTTATAGCCACTACATTGTATCACTGATCAATCACACTAAGGCTGTCACTGCCTCTATCTCTCGGTTTCCCTATTAATTGAATTTGTGTAATATTTGCAGACTACTAAACTCATCATCTTCAATGCTGCACTTATAGAACACATTACGGTGTAGATTATTTGTTCAATGTTTTAGGACTTATACAATAGGATGACAAATTAACATTCATACATTGTCCACTGACTCCCAGAAAAAAGTGTGTGCATGTAATGTGCTATATATATATATATATATATATATATATATATATATATATATATATATATATATATATATATATATATGCATATATACACACACACATACATACACATATATATTTATTATATATATATATATATATTACACACACACACATATATACACATATATACACACACTTGCGAAAGATACAGTTTGCATACTTTTTAGGGTACTTTATACTCTTTGCAAACTACAGCAAAAAAAAAGTAAAGTGAAAGAACACTTAAGTGGGTCTGATAATTATGTGTAAGCCTCTCAGGAAGCCGATAATGATGTAATGGGGCTTTTATCTCAGACTATAACTCATGTGGAGTTAACATCGAGTCTTACCGGTCTATGAACCATTAGTATGACACACAACCCTGTAATGCTGCCTTTGGTTTGTTTTCTATACAATGCCCCATTATTTCATTTATCGCTATACCTCAGGAGTAGGCTGCACTCAGGAACTTGAAGGTTTGTTTTGGCAAAATGTTCAGTCCATTTGAGTTACTTTTCCATATCAGACATCTCTGTTTAACTGTTTAATCTGTCTGAAGACATCAGTGTTTTACACAGCACTATATCTGCTGGGTGTGTCTCTTGTTATCTTACATAAATAACCCCAACCAGAAATATAAACTATGTTCATGTATCTAAAGGTGGAAATCAAGGCACCAAAATCTTAAATTGTAGTCAGCACTTTGACAATGTCATAATATTGGAAAACCAATTCACAAAAAAGAATAGGTGAGTACCAATAAATCATAGATCCTACTAATAAAGGTACCACATTTATACAAGTACAGTAAAATATATGTATTACATTTGTTTAAAACATACTGTATATTCCCTCATGAATTCATTATTTACTGACCACATCCTGTTTCCTATTACACCCCTACCCCTATATGTCCACTCATGTGTTTGATACTTCCCCAGTATACATATCTGTATGTTTGTTTTTTTAAAATGACAGACTATATGTTTTAAACAAATTTAATAAATAATATATTTTACTCTAGTATAAGTGTGGTACCTTTCTGTGTAGGATCTGCAATGTCATAATACTGCCATGATTTTTATTTGGCTCTATGGTTAGCATTGTTAATTGCAGCACCGAGTTCCTGCGTGTTATGCCCAACCAGTGGCGAATGTGGATTGGTGGACCCACTATGCCACAGGGTGGGGTCTGCCTAGGTAGGGGCGTAGCTAAGAGGCTACCTGGTGTTCACTGCAGCTCCAGATGGTGGAGACAGGCTGGGCTTCAGGCAGCCACCAGGTACCACTCCTAGGCAGATGCCGGTACTGCAGCAGCTGACTCCAGGGGCAGGTTAGCTGACAGACTAGGGCTTCATTCAGAGTAATAGGTTCAGTTCAGGATCACTGCAGAACGGTTACTGACACAGTGATTCAGATAGGGAAAGCGTTCAGATACTGGCCGCACCGGGACCAGGGGACTTCGGAAGCTGGACTGGCCGCACCAGTACAAGGGGACAATGTTCAGGCACTGGCCACACCGGGTCCAGGGGACTTCGGGGACAGGACTGGCCGCACCAGGACGAGGGGACAATGTTCAGGCACTGGCCACACCGGGAACAGGGATTCGGGTTCAGGACATAGGTCCTCTGGTCGCGGTACGGCCAAACAACTCACTAGTAGGGGAGACTACATACTAATGAAAGCTGTTGCTTCGGTGACTTACTAAAAGAGAGGGAGTCTTTTATACAGTATGACTCTCAGTAATAGGCTGAGAGCCATCCAGCAGGTGAACTGATTATGCTAAATGCCTCTCGGCAACAAGCTGAGGGCATTTACTATATTCGCACGCTGCCCCTTTAAGAGCAGAGGACAGGAAGCACACCAGGGACCATGCCGCGGGGCTGAAGCAATCAGTATGCCAGCGTCCCTAAATGGATGTCGGAAGGGAAACCATGCAGGGGAGATGGCAATAACATTACACTGGGTTGGATCCATACCAAGGTCTCTGGAGCTGATTTACTAATCCTAACTAATTTTTAGACCAGTTGTCCCCAACCTTTCTGACCTTGAGAGCCACATTTAACTCCGAGAGAGGGTCGCGAGCCACATCCAGCTCCTGCCCCCTCACAGTAGTGGCAACCAAAGCCCCCATTACGAGTATAATGATAACCAAAGCTTTTCCACAGAAATCACCCAGAAGCAGAATATCAAGATCCAGGGGTTCCCACAATACCCCTATTCAGTATTCTCCCAACACACTGGCGCGGAGGGCGAGCAGAGTGAAACCCGCAGGCGCGGAGGGCGAGCAGAGCGAAACCCGCAGGCGCGGAGGGCGAGCAGAGCGAAACCCGCAGGCGCGGAGGGCAAGCAGAGCAGAGAGAAAACGCAGGTGCGGAGGGCAAGCGAGGCAGAACGGAGCAGAGCGTAACCGCAGAGCAGAAGGTGCAGGCAGACAGGACAGGGCTCTGCTCACATGGAACAGACTGGGAAACACAGGAAGATAGCTAGAACACAGGAGGTAGAAACGGAGGCAGGGAAACAGGACAAGCAGAACCAGATACACACAAGGTACTTGCAATGAAGTAACGAGTGGACACAAAACTCACAAACAGAAGTACAGAGACAACAAGTTGGAGTTAGGTGCAGGTTCAGACACTGCAGGAAAAGGAAAGGATAGGACATAGAGACAAACCGGTAACGGACTAGGACACAGTTCAGACAGGAACTGAACCTGGAACAGATACAGGAACGAGCCTGGGAACACAGCCCCCAGGGTGGCGGAATAGACTAGAAGTCACCGATACAGGTAACGAGCCTGGGAACACAGCCCCCAGGGTGGCGGAATAGACTAGAAGTCACCGATACAGGTAGTGGGCCTGGGTACTCAGCCCCCAGGGTGGCGGAAACAGACAAGATACAGGACAGAACCTGGCAACTCAGTTGCACAGAACATACTGAAAGAACGTGTTGCTCAGGCACCTCCTACTGGGTGGAGGGGAATTAAGTATCCAGTGACTCTCAGCAATAGGCTGGGGACGCATTAGGACTGCGCACACTGTAACTTTAAGAATCAGGAAGTAACAGGGCCCCTGCCCTAAGCAATCAGACAAGAGACATGCACACAGCAAGTAATGAAGCAAAGTGTGCAGCCTGGACTGATGGGTAAGTTGGCGGTCTTGCATCGTGGGAGATGGTAAGCCATGCCAGCACGCCGCCAGGGATGTTACAGTCACATTCAGCTTCAAGCACCTCCTCTGACAGGTAGTATCATCCTGTCTCCAACCTACCATGCTTAAATTATCTCTAAACCCCTAAGACCAGTATATGTGCATCCAGATCTGCTCTTCTGTGCAGTGCTACTCACAGAATTCACCATTTTGAGATGTGATCTTCATACCTGTTTGCTAAACCTGGAGTTAAAACACCAAGCTGGCCGACATCCGCGAGCCACAATTCATAGGACTATGAGCCACATGTGGCTCCTGAGCTACAGGTTGGGGACCCCTGTTTTAGACAGTGCAAACTTGGGGTGCACTTACACTGGCCAATAATCAGAAAAGCTCCTTTCCCAATTATCAGTGTGTGTAAACAGGCTACTGATCACCCAAAAGACGAGTGTTTGAGTTTCATTAACCCCTTAATGACCACTGATATGCCTTTTCACGGCGGCAGTTAAGGGTACTTACTCTTCAGCGCCACTGTTTTACAGCGCTGAGGAATAACAGCGTAGCGCCCCGCAGCGTTGGAAAATCTGGAGAACTTGATCAGGGCCATTTTTGCGGTCCCGATTGTGTGATCACCGTTATTCAGTGGATAATGGTGATCACGAAAAAAAAAAGTGTGCCTGTGGTTACAATCATTTCTCTCTCCTCTGACATGTCAGAGGAGAGAGAAATGAAGCCCCGCTCCCCTCCCCCTCGTGCCCTTCCCGCACTTCTGCCATCCACCGGATCTCCTGATCCATTCCCAGGCCCTCCGTCATCTTCCAGTAAAAAAGAAATGGCGGGCGCATGCGCAGTGCGCCAGCTGAGATCTGCCGGCCGGTACCCGACAAGAATAGGGAACTTTCCTATTGGATCATTTTGATCACTGTGATAGGGTTTATCACAGTGATCAAAAGAAAAAAAATAATAAATCAAATCCCCCTTTGTCACCCTCTTAGCGAGATAAAAATTATAAAAAAAAATGTTTCCATTCTTTGCAGTTAGGGCTGGGGTTAGGATTAGGGTTAGGGTTGTGTTGGGGTTAGGATTAGGGGTAGGGTTGCGTTGGGGTTAGGATTAGGGGTAGGGTTGGGGATGAATCAGGGTTAGGGTTGTGTTGGGGTTGTATTAGGGTTAGGGTTGTGTTGGGGTTGGGGATGAATCAGGGTTAGGGTTGTGTTGGGGTTGTATTAGGGTTAAGGTGCTGTGGTTGTGTTGGGGTTGGGAATTTTTCAAAAGTAAAGAAAAAAATGGTGACGATATGACGATTAGTGTTGAGCGCAAGTGCTTGCTACTTTAGTTTGCATCAGGAGCTCGGGTATGCACTGAGTATCGTGGGTCCTTGAGTGACATGCTCGAGTCCCCACCTCATATGTTTCGTGGCTGTTATACAGCAAAAAAAAAAACACGCAGGGATCGCCTGCCATTTACAGGCAATCCCTGCATGGTTTTTTGGGGTGTCTAACAGCCTCAAAACACGCGGGGCGGGGACTCGAGTATGTCACTCAAGGACCCGTGATACTTGGTGCATACCCGAGCACCCGCGCTCATCACTAATGACAACATATTCAATATAACGACCTAATGTTATCAAATTCTGTGTCGCACCTCTGGGTTTAAAATGCTCACAATATCCGTTAATACTTGAGGGGTGTAGTTTCCAAAATGACTTGTGGGAGGTTTCCACTGTTTAGGCACATCAGGGGCTCTCCAAACGCGACATTGCATCCGCTAATTAGGCCAGCAAATTTTACATTCAAAAAGTGAAACAGTGCTCCTTCCCTTCCGAGCCTTGCCTTGCGCCCAAACAGTAGTTTTTCACCATATATGGGGTATCAGCATACTCAGGAGAAATTGCACAATAATTCTCGGGGTCCATTTTCTCCTGTTACCCTTGTGAAAATAAAAAAATTGGGGCTAAAAGATAATTTTTGTGGAAAAAGTTAGATTTTTTATTTTCATGGCTCTATATTATAAACTTCTGTGAAGCACCTGGGGGTTCAAGGTGCTCACCACACATTTAGATAAGTTCCTTGAGGGGTCTAGCTTCCAAAATGGTGTCACTTGTGAGGGGTTTCCACTGTTTAGGCACATCAGGGGCTCTCCAAACGCGACATGGCATCCAATCTAGATTCCAGACAATTTTGCATTCAAAAAGTCAAACGGTGCTACTTCCCTTCTGAGCCCTGCTGTGCGCTTAAACAGTGGTTTTCCCCCACATATGGGGTATCGGCATGCTCAGGAGAAATTGCACAACAATTTTGTGGTCCATTTTCTCTTGTTACCCTTGCGAAAATAAAAAAATTGGGGTCTGAAGTAAAATTTGTGTGAAAAAAGTTAAATGTTCATTTTTCCCTTCAACTTTGCTTCAGTTACTGTGAAGCACATGAAGGGTTAAACTTCTAGAATGGTGTCACTTTTGGATATTTTTTTGTCATATAGACCCCTCAAAGTCACTTCAAATGTGATCTGGGCCCTAAAAAATGGTTTTGTAAATTTTGTTGGAAAAATGAGAACTCGCTGGTCAACTTTTAACCCTTATAACTTCCTAACAAAAAAAAATGTGTTGCAAAAATTGTACTGATGTAAAGTAGACATGTTGGAAATGTTATTTATTAACTATTTTGTGTGACATGACTCTGATTTAAGGCCATGAAAATTGAAAGTTTAAAAATTGCAAAGTTTTCAAAATTTTCGCCAAATTTCCATTTTTTTTCACAAATAAGCAAAAGTCATATAGAAGAAATTTTAGCACTATCATGAAGTACAATATGTCATGGAAAAAAATATCAGAATCAGTGGGATCCGTTGAAGCGTTCCAGACTTATTACCTCATAGTGACACTGGTCAGAATTGTAAAATTTGGCCTGGTCATTAAGGACATAATTGGCTCCGTCACTAAGGGGTTAAAAGTCATTGTTAGCAGCAGCAGATTGTCCTGTGTAAACAGCAAAACAGCAGGGGCGGACACACCATTGGTGCAACACGGGCGGCCGCACAGGGGCCCAAGAAGTAAGAGGGGTGATTTACACCTCCAAAGCAGGTGGAATTGTGTATTATGATGAGCTATTAGACTGCAAAATGCCCATATACTGTTCTTGCACAGGGACCCTCTACTGTCTGTGTCCACCACTGGTAAAGAGGACATGTGATTCTGAGAACATTGATATGCTATGCTCAAAGAAAGATTGTGTTCATGATCAGAAGTTGAACTGTCTAAACTGGCTATTAAACTACTGCAAATTAGCTTACATACAGCCGATCGGGGGTCGTTTAATGGCCGTGATCATCCTGTGAAAATGCAGCTCTTGAACAGTCTTGAAATGTGAATATATATAAGTGGTTTACGCCAAATGTTGGTGCCATTAGAGCACAATTGGGCAATTAATTTTCCTGAGGGGGCCACAAGAGACTGTTGTGGATTGCCGAACCAATATTAACATATTAATTATAATTATTATATTATTCATAATTAGATTAATTGTATAACTTAATATTGAGCAGAATTAAGTATGCTGACATCCCCCTATATACCGTTTGAACCTGAAAACAGCCCCTTCTATATATTGTATGAGCCCCCACACAGCCCCTCATATACCATAAGAGCTAACCCATAGCCTCCCTATATACAGCATGAGCCCCACACAGCCTCTCCATATACAGCATGAGCCCCACACAGCCTCCTATCTACAGCATGAGTCCCACACAGCCTCCCCATGTCCAGCATGAGAGCCCCTAGCCTCCCCGTGCCCAGCATGAGAGCCCCATAGCCTCCCCGTGCCAGCATGAGAGCCCCATAGCCTCCCCATGCCCAGTATGAGAGCCCCATAGCCTCCCCATTGTCCAGGATGAGAGCACCATAGCCTCCCCATTGTCCAGGATGAGAGCACCATAGCCTCCCCATTGTCCAGGATGAGAGCACCATAGCCTCCCCATTGTCCAGGATGAGAGCACCATAGCCTCCCCATTGCCCAGGATGAGAGCCCCACAGCCTCCCCATGTCCAGCATGAGATCCCCACAGCTTCCCCATGTCCAGGATGAGAACCCCACAGCCTCCCCATATCCAGCATTAGAGTCCCACAGCCTCCCCATGTCCAGCATGAATGACCCACATCCTCCCCATCTCCATCATGAGAGCCCCACAGCCTCCCCATGTCCAGCATGAGAGGTCCACAGCTTCCCCATGTCCAGCATGAGAGCCCAATAGCCTCCCCATGTCCAGCATGAGAGCCCAATAGCTTCCCCATGTCTAGGATGAGAGCCCCATTGCCTCCCCATGTCCAGCATCAAAGCCCCATAGTCTCCCCATGTCCAGCATGAGACCCCCATATCCTCCCCATGTCCAGGATGACACCCCCATGTCCAGCATGAGAGCCCCATATCCTCCCCATGTCCAGCAAGAGACTCCCATAGCCTCCAAAAGTCCAGGATGACAACCCCATAGCCTCCCCACGTCCAGCATGAGACCCCCATAGTGTCCCCATGTCCAGCATGAGACCCCCATAACCTCCCATGTCAAGCATGAATGCCTCATAGCCTCCCCATGTCCAGGATGACACCCCCCATAGCCTCCCCATGTCCAGGATGACACCCCTATAGCTTCCGCATGTCCAGGAAGATACCCCCATAGCTTCCCCATGTCCAGCATTAGAGCCTTATAGCTTCCCAATGTCCAGCATTAGAGCCCCATAGCCTCCCCATGTCCAGCATGAGAGCCCCATAGCTGTTAACAGCGGGAGCAGGTGCGGCTGAGGTGAGAGTAGTCTCCTCAGCCAGTGTCTGTGTGCAATGTAAAAAAAAATGTTAAAATAAATCGATATTAAAATAAAAAAAAACACTTCATAATCACCTACCGCCGTCATCATGAGTGTCCCACGGCAATCCAATCATCTGGAAGCACTCTATACACTGACAGGAGCGCGATTGCTCCCAGCAGTGTACAGCGCTGAGCTGCCGGGACGGAGGTCACTGGGGTTCAATCAGCTGATGATCAGCTGAGAGCTCTGGTGACCTCACGGCACCGGTGCTGCGTGAGAATTTTCTCATGCACCACTGATGCAGTACGTGAGGTCACCAGAGTTTATCAGCTGATTGAACTCCAGTGACCTCCGTCCCGGAAGCTCATCACTACACACTGACAGGAGTGATTACATTCCTGTCAGTTTATAGAGTGCTGTCCTCTCGAACAGTCACACCAGTGATTGCTGGTTTGACTGCTGTAGAAGTGACCCAGATCTTCGTGGGACACTGGATTATGTCATCACTTCGGACAGGTGAGAGATATGGTTGTTTTTTATTTTTTATTTTTTTTACAGGTGACAATGGCTTCAGCGGAATGGACGTTAGGTGAGTATACAGTGTTTTTTATTTTTAAATAAATGATTAAAACTGTGTAATTTTATTTAAAATAAAAGACTTTATTCTGGCTGTGTCTTTATTTCAAAAACTTTACTACGGGGTTAGTAATGGGGACATCTTGTAGATGCCCTCCATTACTAACCTGGGCTTCATGTCAGCTGCCAATACAAGGCTGACATGAACCCCAACCCTATTACCTCACTTGCCACTGCACCAGGGCAAGTGGGAAGAGCGAGGCCAAGCACCAGATTTGGCGCATCTTATGGATGCGCCAGTTCTGGGGCCGCTGAGAGCTGATATTATTAGCCACAGAGGGGGCCAGGATCCATGGCCCCTTCCCTGGCTATTAATATGAGCCTGCAGCTGTCTGCCTAGCCTTTGCTGGTTAGAATTTATAGGGGGACCCCATGTTCATTTTTTTCTGGGGTACTCCTGTAAACTAGCCAGTAAAGGCTAAGCAAACAACTCTGGGCTGTTATTAATAGCCAGGGAACATTTTTGGCTAATGGCCCTTTCCTAGGCTACAATTAGCAGCTCTCAGCTGCCCCAGAAATTACATGAATGGGAATTAGGGCTAATGGGATTAGGGTTTATGGGATTAGGTGTCGCTGACACCAAGTCCTTTGTTTAGTGATGAAGAGGTGTCAACCAGACACCCTCATTACTAAGCCTGTAAGTAAAAAGCTAAATAAACACACACAAACAATAAAACACTTTATTTGAAATACAACAGACACATTCTTTAATCATTTAAATTAACCAATATACTCACCCCCAGTCCGATGGTAATCCAAGGGTTAAAGCGATGTCCTACGTTTCTTTTTTCAAATATCTTTAGTTAGCTCCAAAAAGCATTCATTGCTATACAAAAATGCATCAAAAAACGCTTGCAAAAAAGCACGTTTTTTTCCGCAGCGTTTTGGCTGCCAAGAGGTGCAGAAACCTTGCAAATATTTCTGCAATCAAATACTGAACATGTGCACATAGCCGGACTCTTTCATAACTGCAAAATCGGAATATGTAAAAATAGTCAAAAACACAAGGCAAAGAAGTCAAGCTGAAAACAAGAAATAATACTACTACTAGGAGTTAAACAGACATGACTAAACCAGTGGAGAAAAAGACTATATCTGGCAGATTTCAGCAGTAAGCTGGAAGCTTAAGTAGGGTGTGGTGCTCTTCAATTGGCTAGAGCAGAGAGCTGATAACTCCAGCTGGATAACACATACACCCATAATGAGAAAAAAAACACAAAATTTGAGTTTGGTTTAAGTTGGTATACATTCAACACATAAATGCATGTTTCACAATGGCCATGAATCAGAAAAACCTACAAGAAGCAAAATGAACACAATCCTTGCTGCAAATAAATAAAAAGCAAGTGCATTTAAATGAAATAGGGTTCTTAGTAACACTGTTTTTGATCAAAAATAGTATAAAAGCTATCCCACCGCAACAAGGTGAACCCGTTCGGGAAAGTCCTACACTGTCTAATATTAAAAAAAAATTACCATGTGTCAAAACTGACCTCTGTGTGAATAAGGGCAGACAAAGGACTGGGTCCCAAACTGTGGACACCAGCCAAGGGAAGCTTTTCAAATGTATTATCCAGCTCTAATACTGTCAGACTGGATGGCACTACAGGTCCCAGCCACCCTAATCTAAATGGCTGGACAGAGCCTGTGCCGTCCAGAGCTCCTGGTTCCAACATGTCTTCTATAATCAGTACTGTCCGCAGAATGAATACAGCAGCACCTGGCGACAGAAGATGTCACAGGAGGAGGTCCTGATGGAGATGACTCCAAGGCAGATTTAGCAAGAGATTGTGCATCTTATTGATGAATGCGGCACACCCTACACTGAGAAGAAACTCCTGCGCCAATATTAATCACACCCAGTTTCTTATGAAATATTATTTGAGAATATTTACGGATTTAATCACTACTAGTTATAATAGGGCATAAGACAGAACTGTTCTGACTTGATTAACTGTAACAGCTTCTATCAACTTTCCCAGCCTTCAAAACTGAACATGTATCTTACTCTACAGCCATGACTTTAAATATATAATACACACATATAATATTTATATGAATATATATATATATATATATATATATATATATATATATATATATAGACAGTTCAATATCTTTTAGTTTTGCATTGCCATTGTGGACAGCAGTGCACGCACACTGTACAATGCCTAGAGACATATCAGCTTTGACTTGTTTAATCTAGAAACTGGATTCCCTCCAAAACACAAAGCTCATTGCCACGTGTACAAAATTACTGCATATAAACCTGTGTGCCAAGGCGGCTTTGTAAACAGTGTTCAATTAACCCCCATGCTACAAAGAGAGACCTGGACAAAGGAAAATGAGCACTAATAACTTTACCATACGTTAAATAGAATTTACTACTGTAATTATTTAAATGGCACCGACATACTCCACGGCGCTGAAGAGTGATTGTCCCCTCACATCAGATCAGTCCATGTCCCCACAATATAAGTTCCAAATTAACCAATTAGTGTGGTTTATGTGTGTACTGAAAAGAGGATTTCAAAGCAAATTCGGGAAGTACAAACTTCATAAACCTTGGTCAAATTTGAATTCAGGACCCCCGAGCTGCGAGACTACCCAACAAGCCAAGTGGGAGCCTCTGTAGGCTCATTGGCATGATTGTATAAATGCTTGTCCACCAATAAAAATGATAGTTTTTTGTAGAGATGTGATGTGCAAGTCATGAAAAATGTAGCATGGAAGTGATGTGCAAATCAGACTGGATGTGCACTGGGGGCGTGTCAATGCACTTGAAAGAAGTACTCCAAGTGCAAAGACACACCCCCCAGAGCACTTCCAGCCTGATTTGCATTTGTTTTTTCACCTGATTCCTCATAACTGGTATATAGGATCTCTACAAAAAAGGCAATATGTTTGCTTAATGACAAGTGCCTATACAGCTATATCACTACTTCCATAAGAAGTAGTGATATGGCTTTAAGACTTAGGGAGCAGTAGGACATGATAACCACTAATATTTTGTAATAACTTCCAGAGGTAAGGGTCTTTGGTTCCTTGCTGGTTATCCTATACAGTAAAAATCTTGAAAAGTAATAAAAATTTAATTACAAAATAATTATTTTTAATTCAATTTCTTTTGCAGGTGACAATGAACTGATTTTACGAGAACCAGATGTGAACACTGTCCAAATCAACGAAAGAGTCAGAAAACATAAGGCCTTTAAGGACCAGATCCCTGTTAAAGAGGTCACTCTGGAGTTGTCCGACAAGAATTATCTGAAGGGCAGAAATGGCACTTGGCACGCACATCTGAATATTCATCGAATGGTGCAGCTGAGTAGTCGGCCGGCTCTTGAAACAAGTACACCAGACAAAACTGTACTGTTTGATAGACTCCTGAGCTCAGGTGAGCCGGTAAATTTCCCTGCGCCCAGTACTACGACAGTGGAAATGAAAGGCCTGAATGGAGATCACTACTCTGTTAGTAGTGTCCGCAGGAAATCTTCCCTTAAGAACCCGATTCCTGCATCGTGGAGTCAGTACCCATTCCCGACCTCTAAGCCGACTTCTCCTACAGAGAAACTGCTCTACTATCCTTTCCCTCAGAAGAAAAATCCCCGCATTTCAGAAGCTGCCAGGAAGCTGGGTTTATATGTAACACATTAAAGTCAATGTTTGGAAATCCATGAAACAGCAATGTGACCTTCATACGAACTAGTTTCATATCTGCTTGCACCTTACTTTCTAGAGTGAATAGTTGATTTTGGACTGATGAATAATATGTCTGTTACCATGTTTAAAGAGCATCTGTCTGTCTGTCAAGAGACAATCCCTTTAGAAAACTTTTCCACATTTTTATTGCATGTTAAAATGTCTTTGTTTCTGTTGGGTCCCCGTTCATTTGACTCTCATGAATAGTTGTTTGTGTGTAGTGTAAATATTAATTGAATTGAAGTCTTTTTGCAATTTTAGTTTAGAGCATTAAAAGGGTTTTCCCACAAAGTACATTTTAATGAATAGATCTTGGAATAATACGTTCCACAATTGAAAGTTTAAAAAAAATGTTCCTGTGCCGAGATGATCTTATAAATGTGCCCCTGCTATGTAACTTATTTGCTATTGCCGACCATGCACAGCTGATTCAGTTCATGGTCAGCACATACTACACGTTCTGGCGAGAGGGGAAACTTAAGCCACTTATGATAAGGGAGTATACAGACAAAACATCAGGGACTCCCAGCTGATCCTTTCTGAGGTAACATTTCCCTGCCTTTTTTATCACAGGCTTGAATGTTTTCTGCTGTGTCTCCAGCCCTTTGAACTCATCATAAATCAAGTCAGTGATGTAGGAGCTCCAGTGGCCCGCTGAGCTTATATGTCACGGACTTGATTTAGGACTGGTGATGCAGGAGAAACACTCATTCCTATGATAAAACAGGCAGGGAAACGTGTTACTCAGAAAGCAGCCGCTGTTGTTTCATCTGTATACTCATTTATCATAAGTGACTTATGCTTCCTACCTTTGCCAGGAACTTTGTGGTATCTACTGACCATGAACTGAATCTGCATGGTCAGACACAGCCATTACACAGTACACAGCAGGGGCACATATATAAGATTATCTCAGCACAGGAACATTATTTTTAAACACATCCAATTGAGGAACTTAATTTTCTTCCAAAATCTATTGATTAAAATGTACTTAGCTCACCAAACAACCCCTTCACTAGTATAATAGGTCAATTATGATCATTGAATGTCTAGTAAAAAAAATCAAGCTATAATACAGTATGTACTGATGTTTTACTTCAATAAAATATATGGAATCACATGAAAAAATACAATTATGTGGGTTCAGAGAAAGAAAAACTGTCATTTGTTTTACTCCATCTACCTGGCGTAGCGATGCATATCTGAATGCCTAATTACTGAGTTAAATTGTATCAAACTTCCATTGTTACAATGGTGAGAGTCATCATTTTTCATATCTTGTAATTATTTTACTTATTGCTCTCTGGTGTGTTTAGTGGACACTTCACTATGTATATATCTAAAGCCAAAAGCAATGTTGAGGATGCTCTTAGAAATCTGAACATATCCACTGACTTACAGAGGACCCTTTACCAGGTCAAATGTGACCCGTTTTTGCTCTTATTTTATTCTCGCTACTTCTGAGTGTTGAGGTTTGTTTTTTTTATAAATCCTCACTCAGTGATAAAAGCCTTTTTATCTACTGCTAATTTTTATGGTCTTTACAAAGGAGGACATGACAAGGTAATAAAATAAATACATGTCTCCTAGTAAAGACCATAAAAATCAGAACTAGCTAAAAAGTCCAAACCTCTGACACTGTATAGTGGATTTTATCATTGTAAAAAAAAAAGGGAAAAAATATATATACAGTACAGACCAAAAGTTTGGACACACCTTCTCTTTTAAAGAATTTTCTGTATTTTCATGACTATGAAAATTGTACATTCACACTGAAGGCATCAAACTATGAATTAACACATGTGAAATTATATACTTAACAAAAAAGTGTGAAACAACTGAAAATATGTCTTATATTCTAGGTTCTTCAAAGTAGCCACCTTTTGCTTTGATGATTGCTTTGCACACTCTTGGCATTCTCTTGATGAGCTTCAAGAGGTAGTCACCGGAAATTATTTTCACTTCACAGGTGTGCCCTGTCAGGTTTAATAAGTGGGATTTCTTGCCTTATAAATGGGGTTGGGACCATCAGTTGTGTTGTGCAGAAGTCTGGTGGATACACAGCGGATAGTCCTACTGAATAGACTGTTAGAATTCATATTATAGCAAGAAAAAAGCAGCCAAGTAAAGAAAAACGAGTGGCCATCATTACTTTAACAAATGAAGGTCAGTCAGTCCGGAAAATTGGAAAAACTTTGAAAGTGTCCCCAAGTGCAGTTGCAAAAACCATCAAGCGCTACAAAGAAACTGGCTCACATGAGGACCGCCCCAGGAAAGGAAGACCAAGAGTCACCTGTGCTTCTGAGGATAAGTTTATCCGAGTCACCAGCCTCAGAAATCACAGGTTAACAGCAGCTCAGATTAGAGACCAGGTCAATGCCACACAGAGTTCTAGCAGCAGACACATCTCTACAACAACTGTTAAGAGGAGACTTTGTGCAGCAGGCCTTCATGGTAAAATAGCTGCTAGGAAACCACTGCTAAGGACAGGCAACAAGCAGAAGAGACTTGTTTGGGCTAAAGAACACAAGGAATGGACATTAGACCAGTGGAAATCTGTGCTTTGGTCTGATGAGTCCAAATTTGAGATCTTTGGTTCCAACCACCGCGTCTTTGTGCGACGCAGAAAAGGTGAATGGATGGACTCTACATGCCTGGTTCCCACCGTGAAGCATAGAGGAGGAGGTGTGATGGTGCTTTGCTGGTGACACTGTTGGGGATTTATTCAAAATTGAAGGCATACTGAACCAGCATGGCTACCACAGCATCTTGCAGCGGCATGCTATTCCATCTGGTTTGCGTTTAGTTGGACCATCATTTATTTTTCAACTGGACAATGACCCCAAACACACCTCCAGGCTGTGAAAGGGCTATTTGACCAAGAAGGAGAGTGATGGGGTGCTACGCCAGATGACCTGGCCTCCACATTCACCAGACCTGAACCCAATCGAGATGGTTTGGGGTGAGCTGGACCGCAGAGTGAAGGCAAAAGGGCCAACAAGTGCTAAGCATCTCTGGGAACTCCTTCAAGATTGTTGGAAGACCATTTCCGGTGACTATCTCTTGAAGCTCATCAAGAGAATGCCAAGAGTGTGCAAAGCAGTCATCAAAGCAAAAGGTGGCTACTTTGAAGAACCTAGAATATAAGACATATTTTCAGTTGTTTCACACTTTTTTGTTAAGTATATAATTCCACATGTGTTAATTCATAGTTTTGATGCCTTCAGTGTGAATGTACAATTTTCATAGTCAAGAAAATACAGAAAAATCTTTAAAAGAGAAGGTGTGTCCAAACTTTTGGTCTGTACTTTATATTAGTGAAGCAGCCAAAATAAAACATGAGTGAAAACTATGCTTTTCTATTACAACTCTTTACAAGCTGATGCCCGGGGAACAATAATTTTATTTCCAAACTTGCTAACCTCTTTCAATGAGGTGCTAAAGGTGCCCAGTGCTAGACTGCAAGGTGAAGTTCACACATGTTTATGAAAAGTCGTCCATTTTTCAATAAGAAAAGGAATACCCTTCTTTCATCTCGTATGTCATCCATTTTTTTACATTATAACAAAAAAATAATAAAAAGGCACAAATTTTTCTTTGCCATGGATCCATTATAAATAGATGCAATATGGACATATTGCATCTGTTTTTTTTTTGTGCACCTACTTAATGTGTAAGCAAGTCTCATCTGAAAAATGTCTTAGACTAGCACATGCTGCGATTTATTTTTCCCACACAGAATGTTGCATTTTGTAACATTGGTCCATATGTTGTCCATTTTCTACACAGACAAGCAAATGAACTGGAAAAACGTTTGAGCATAATCTGAGGCCTCATTCAGACGTCCATTTTTCACAGTCGTGTAATATAAAGGTTTTTCATGGATAGAACACGTGGCCATTATAGCATAGGAGTCTGTTCACATGTAAGTGTATTTTGCAGTCCGATTTACAGTTCAAACGCGCCAATGCAACTCTAATAGTCTATCAAAATCTCGGCCAGCACACTGATGGCATCCTAGTTGCATCTGTTTTTCACTGATTGTTCCCTAGCAGAGGCTCGAGAAACTCCATCAGTTTTCTTTACAAATGAGAAAAACTGATAAAACGGTGATGACACCCTGCCCAAACGCAGCCGAAGGTCTGATACAGCACACTGAAGGTAATCAGGCCATCATTTTTCATGAGAAAACATGGTGGGATGGGGGATATCCTGTACTGGGTCTTTTAGATGCCGTGGTTGTGTCCTGTGCTTGTGGTATTAGATGTGGGATGTCATATAGTGGTGGAAATAGATGGGGCATGCCATGCACTGGTGGTATTAGATGGGGGATGTCATGTACTGGTGGTATTAGATGGGGGTTGCCATACACTGGTGGTATTAGATGGGGGTTGCCATGCACTGGTGGTATTAGATGGGGGACGCCATGCACTGGTGGTATTAGATGGGGGACGCCATGCACTGGTGGTATTAGATGGGGGACGCCATGCACTGGTGGTATTAGATGGGGGACGCCATGCACTGGTGGTATTAGATGGGGGATGCCATGCACTGGTGGTATTAGATGGGGAATGCCATGCACTGGTGGTATTAGATGGGGGATGCCATGCACTAGTGGTATTAGATGGGGGATGCCATGCACTAGTGGTATTAGATGGGGGATGCCATGCACTAGTGGTATTAGATGGGGGATGTCATGTACTGGTGGTATTAGATGGGGGATGTCGTGTACTGGAAGTATTAGATGGGGGATGTCATGTACTGGAAGTATTAGATGGAGGATGTCATGTAAAGTGTAGTGCCGGAGTCTCTGCCTTCTGCCCTCATCCCCCCCGGCAGAGAAGCCGACCCCCTTACTGCCGCGGCCCCTGGCCAGAGTGTCCTGCTCCGGTATCCTCTCACCACGTTGACACTGCCCGGGGTGCGCGCACCGCGTGCAGATCCCGGGCATTGTGCTTAGGGCGCGGGCGCTCCCCTCTTAAAGGGATCGTGCATGCCGTCCTAAAGTGTCCCCGGCCAATGGCCGAATGACATTTATTATTTAAGGCATCTCTTCCAATATGGAGGTGCCTGTGCAACTTTGTTAGTAACACTCTGTTCAGTTCTCAAGTCCCAGTGCATGCATCCGAATGTCAATGTCTAGCAGCCGCGCCCACCTATCAGCCGTACCAGCCTGCCTGTCCATCAGCCGTACCAGCCTGCCTATGCCCGCCTCCTGTTCTTGGAGGTCAGTACCGGAGTAGCACCTGGTCCACTTCCCTTGTCCATCCTCAGATCACGGAGTCGTTAAGCCCCTGTAGATCTAAGGTCGGATTTGGTGAGGCACCTAGTCACGCCCCTCTGGTCTATCCTTGCACCAAGGCACAGTGGTTCCACCTCCCACCCCATAAAGGTTGCAGGAGATGGAGGATGTCATGTAATGGTTGTAATAGATGGGGGATATCATGTACTGAGTCTATTAGATGGACTGGTTGTGTCCTGTGCTTGTGGTATTAGATGGGGGATGTCATATAGTGGTGGTATTAGATGGGGGATGTCATGCACTGGTGGTATTAGATGGGGGGATGCCGTGTACTGGTGGTATTAGATGGGGGATGTCATGCACTGGTTGTATTAGATGGGGGGATGCCGTGTACTGGTATTATTAGATGGGGGATGCCGTGTACTGGAGGTATTAGATGGGGGATGCCGTGTACTGGAGGTATTAGATGGGGGATGCCGTGTACTGGAGGTATTAGATGGGGGATGTCGTGTACTGGAGGTATTAGATGGGGGATGTCGTGTACTGGTGGTATTAGATGGGGGATGCCGTGTACTGGTATTATTAGATGGGGGATGCCGTGTACTGGTGGTATTAGATGGGGGATGCCGTGTACTGCTATTATTAGAGGAGGGATGCCGTGTACTGGTATTATTAGATGGGGGATGTCGTGTACTGGAGGTATTAGATGGGGGATGTCGTGTACTGGAGGTATTAGATGGAGGATGCCGTGTACTGCTATTATTAGAGGAGGGATTCCGTGTACTGGTATTATTAGATGGGGGATGCCGTGTACTGGTGGTATTAGATGGGGGATGTCGTGTACTGGAGGTATTAGATGGGCGATGTCGTGTACTGGTGGTATTAGATGGGGGATGCCGTGTACTGGTGGTATTAGATGGGGGATGTCGTGTACTGGTGGTATTAGATGGAGGATGCCGTGTACTGCTATTATTAGATGGGGGATGCCGTGTACTGGTGGTATTAGATGGGGGATGTCGTGTACTGGAGGTATTAGATGGGGGATGTCGTGTACTGGAGGTATTAGATGGGGGATGTCGTGTACTGGAGGTATTAGATGGGGGATGTCGTGTACTGGAGGTATTAGATAGGGGTTGTCATGTACTCTGTCTATTAAATGGGACAGAGATGTCATGTGCTGGTGATATTAGATTAGATGAGTAGATGTGGAATGTCATGTATGTAAAGGCTTTATATGGGGATATCAGGCACCATTTTGACTAACCCGGCCTCCATTTTTAATTTCAATTAATTTTTAAAGCCTTATAAATCTAGAGGGTCTGATCTGGATTTATAGCTAACATACTGATCTTGGATCTGAAGTGATGTGGTCTCCTTGTGACTTCATCAGCAGTAGATCGTTGGCTGAGGAGCCGTAGAGAAGTGGTCGGAATACAGCAGACCCTTTGGACATGTAGATAAAAATTGATTGTTAAATGAATGACGAATAGTAGTGGTCTCGTAGTTTTGTAGGTTTACCTAGAAAATTGTGTGATCTCGAGCATGCATCTGTCTGAATATGAAGTGACATTTCAGCATGCTGCCATTGCCCAAAAAATCTTCTGCATGATACCTGGTCTGCAGCAGACGGGTAACCACCAGATTGGCCACCTTTGATGGAACATTGGTCAGTTCCTAACCTTCCCGCATCTGACAAGGAGGGACCAGTCATCCAATGCCATATTAATTCAGCAAATGTCACTTTATATTCCTAATAATAGTCCAAGTGATCATGGACCACAAAAATGGGGTAGTAGCTTATTATTAGAGTCTGCATTTAACCACAACATTAAGGCTGTGGCTCTGGACAGACTTTTGTCACATAATACTGTCAAAACCAACTGTCCCCTATCAGTCATAAAATGACATATACTGCATGTCTGTAAATGGGGGAGCACTATCTGCTCATTCACTTGAATACACCCCCGCTGTAGTGGGAGGCCGGGAATGCCCCAGAGGAAAAATGTGCAACGTATGCGGCACTCAACTACTGCTTAAGTCTTTTCATTACTAGACCTCTGGTGCTCGTTACTGTATGAGATAACCTAGCAATATAGCATCACTTACTGATATAGGGAATACCCCGTGAAGATGGATGTTTCACCATATTTTACATTAAAAACTACTTAAATACATTTTACATAGATCTCTTGGACCGGACGAGTGCTTATTTTAAGGATTTAAGTAAGAATCACAGTTCCGTCGCAAGAAAGTATGAAGGCTGCAACCCATCAGTGACCACTGATAGGCTGCAGCGCTCATGTGACTTAAACAATCTTACAAGTGCACCAGGTGACATAATGCTAGCATACTTTTTTTTCCTGGGACAGAGAGTGCCTAAGGTAAAAAATAATCGCTGCATGCTCGATTTGCATCCGATATTCGGATAACAATCAGCCATGCAAGTCTATGAGTCTGTGAAAAAAATTGGACTGCACTCTGATGACATCTGAGTGTGGTCCGATTTTAACAGACTAACAAAATGGAGAAGATGGAGAATTTTTTTTCCATCTTCTCCTCATCTGAGAACGTCAGATCACACTCTGATCAGAGTTTAATTTGCATATTCAGACCCTGATTCTCAGACTTGCATGGCTGAGTGCGATCCGAATATCAGACGCAAATCGAGCTGCGATTTTTTTACTGTCTCTATCCGAGGAAGAAAGGAATGGGACATGTGCACGACCCCATAGAATAACATTGTGATCCCATGTTTTGTCAGATTGACCGAAAATATGGTCATCTGCACCTGCCCTTACTATGTAACTATCATCTGAGCCCCCATCAAGAGGCTACAAGGTAACTAAATTTAGTACTTGACAGGTAAAATAAAGAATTTTCCAAGCCACACTTAAAGAGTCGAGTTTTCTTTAAATCCAGCAATTAAATGTGGCACTCATGCAATGAAACTCATTACATTGTGGAATAATAATTAGGCTAATTGCATTTTCATGAGCCGAATCCTGTCCCGGATACTTATACGTTGCAAGGAGAAGTAATTAATTATAATGTATTGCTCGATTATTATAAAGGTTATGAAATTGCACTTCAGCACTTCTAAACCTGCCCATATTAGCTAGTGAGAGCTGACTACAGCACTATGCCCAACGGAAAGGCACAAGGTGCGAATCCATAAGTGAAGGTTAATTATTTCTAAATTGACAAATTATGGGAAATAACATTTCTGCATGACGAAAGAAAATTAAAAGTTACAGTAACCTAAGTCCTTACGCACATCGAAAAGTGAAGAGGCTGTACAGCGGGACATGGAGTCCCCATGGCTCTGTGATACATACTGTTGGCACGCAACATGCAGTTCTCTCTATGAGCTTAAGTTTTGGATATGTTCTTCACTAAAGAGGCATAAGTAAGACCCATATACTTCTATATAATAGAAAGTTAAGAAGAGAATGATATTTCAGTGAATAGAGCCGCAACAGCAGAGTTTAGCAGAACCATGATACAGCCAAGTGCCTAAGGATGTGTTCACATACTGCAGCAGAGGGAGTTTCACAAACAAAGATTGCTATGAGGCTATGTTCACACCAAATGGCCCGATGGATGCCAAACGGGTGTAACTGTAAATATATTCAGCATATTTACTGGGAGATTGCCCTGGCGTATCCGCTGAAAGTGCACCACGGTGAAGTCTGAGATCATAATGTTCCTTCACACATATGTGTACGGTGCTGTGAGTTATGTGCATATGTACGATGATCATTTTTATATTCCTCACTACAGAAATAATACTGATAAACATCACTGCCTATAAAGAATTTACTGTATTATATTGTGTTAGTGCCTCACAGATCGCAGAGACCTAGATGGTACATGTAAAAGGGGTTAAAAAGTCATCATTACAGAAAATACAACAATCTGAAATGTAAAGTGTATTATCATCTATCATTTAGTAGTAGTGGTAATAATAACAATAATAAATAATATATATTTGTTTTTACATAGGGCCAACATAATCCGCAGAGAGTGATGTCGCATTGGCTGCCAGTACCCAGGGCAAGGCAAGTATTTTGTGCCCCAAACACGTGGACCTTTATCCCCCCCAGCACATGTATTGTATATTAAGAAAATACTGATGTAATTATAGTTTGCCCTCTAGTATTTCTCTTCTTTTTTTTCTGGAATCTTATATAAAATTTATTTTGTTTTAAAAAGTTATACATTATTTTTGTATTTTTCCCTTTTGTATTTTTTTTCACATTTCTTTAACTTTTATTACCTAGCCCTAACCCTAGCCCTAGTCCATGTGGATTCCAGGCTGTTGTATGACCGTGTACGCGGTTAGGTATGACCAATTGCATTGGGGTGTGGTTCATCCATCTAGGTGTATGAAAACTATAGATTTATTGGTCACACTAGCTGCTTGTGATCAGTGGGTTGGATTGGTGGCCTTGGTAGGTTCTGGTGTACAGGTAGGTTTTATTGCCCTGACTGGGTTTGCTATGGCTGGTGCTGTGGTCCTGGCTATGGTTAATGTGGGCTGGTAAGTGCCACTGTCCCGCTGGGGTTGGATTGGCCTGTCAGATGTTATAGGGCAGCCCTAGCGGGTGCTATGTGACTGGCGGACGTGGCCCTAGCTATGCTGACCTAGGTGTGGTAGCCACTTGAATTTTGACATTAATAACGAACCGTACTCTACTGGTCGGGACACTCTTGTCCTAAGGGACCTGAAAAGTTCAGTTTTTATAGGGCAGAATACACAGGTGATTGCTGAAGTCAATAACTGGATACATACAGCAGTTATGTGAAAGGGTGTGATGTATGATTGCTTTACCTCAATTCTCTATGGAAGAATTGTTACAAGTTATAATAATGGTTTCCTGCATAAATAGCAAGCTCTTAACATTTTGTATGTCAGTGTATTACAAATGGCAAAAATTGCATACTCCTCAAAAAATGGAAGAGGAGTATTGCTACCCTGCTGTAAAATACGTAGTGTGACCTCTGTATGGGGCAATCAGGAGATATGTATCGGCAACTTTAAGATAAAGAAAAGGCCTTCCTGGAAATGTGGAGTTTAAGATACACTTTAAAGGGTTTCCCCTTTTTCAGGAAACCCCTGCCTACCACTGGGTATGGTTTGTTTTGAAAGAAAAAAAAAAGTACTTTACTCACCCTCACTGGGTCCAGCACTAAGTCTCTGTTGCTGCTCTTGGTGTCTGTTATTGTCTGCAGCGCTGACATCACGTCAACAACCCATATTGACAGCACAAGCTGCTGAGTTCAATGAATGGCTGAAGCGCTGTCAAAATTATGTTACCACTGCGGACACAAAAAGACACCAGAAGTAGCAGCAGAGACACAGTGTTGGACCCAGAAAGGGTGAGTAATGCACAGTTTGGTTATTTTTTTTTTTTTTTAAAGCCATCTGCATCTGGGAACGGGTTTTCTGAAAATAAAAAAAAACTCTCTTCGAGATTGGGAGGAGAATGGTTGAGTGCGGAGTAAATAATAACACGGGTGTTTTGTAGTTGGTCCAATGTTCTGTGCTAATTAATTTCATAATTTTTATAGCGGCTACAACTTTTTTTCTGATGCAGAGCTCCAAATCCTCTCCTTCTTTTCACACAACATCACCAAGTTTTAAAGTCAAATTTTATGGAAAACTTAAAGGGAATCTGTCAGTAAAATCAACCCTCCTAATAAAGGCATACATGGGCATGCAGGTCCTTGAAATGTAAATCCATCAACACTTTTAGATGTTTTCTCTGTTGCTGCATTCCGGAGAAATTAACATTTTCATTTATACGCATTTTGATATCTTACTGTCTGATTTCCTTACCTGAAGTCACACAGGCAGTGAGCTATTAATCAGGCTAAAGAGACTGGTGCTGGGCGGGGAAACAACCTTGTGAGGCTGAGGCTTGTTAAGTGCTCTGTCATGGGAAGAGCACTTACTGCTTCATTTGCATACACATTAAAATACTTATGTGTCAGGAATGCAGCAGCAGATACAAGATGTAAAGGTGTCAATAGATTTACATTTCAAAAACCGGCACGCCTATATATCCTTCTATGGTGGGGGGGATAATTGAGCTTCCTGACAGATTTCCTTTAAATTCTTGTATGCCACATTCTTCTCTCCCCTCTTGTGGCTTTATAAACAGACACATAATACAATATGAGGATGGAAGCAGGCAGAGATGCATGCACCTCTATGGTGTCCTATTATAGCACAAAACTGACTAATGCTACAACTGGGTGCAGGTGAATATTGTAGTCTGTGATTTCAGGACACTGTTACATCTGTGATTTTCTTTATAACTTTGTGCCCCAGAGTTTGGACTCAGTACAAAATCAGTATCCAGGTCATTCATACTGCCGGTATCTTGTACTCATCTCTCATACTACTACTACTACTACTAGCACCATCAGAGGAGAAAAACTAGGGCCCAATTCATCGTTTGCAGGTTTTTGAAGTCACTTTTCTTTTTCTGCCTTGTGGTATTCCAATGGGATTTTTTTGCACCAAGTTCTTCAAAATTGTGCCCACACTTCATGAAGATTGCACACAATCAAAAATGCGCTTTAGGCATTTAGGAAAACACATAAAATATTCTCTAAAGAAGGGACAAATAAAGCATAAATGAGAAATAGCAAAATGTAGACAAAAAAAGGCACAAATGCAGTAATGAATTGGGCCCTAAGGGATTGTGCTTCTTTAGTTCACTCTCTGTACCAACGATGATTATTTCATATAAGTAGGCTTATTATTAGCTGAACTTATTTCTTATTAGCATAGCGATTAGACACATCATGAAATGTCCATGTAGTATTTACATTCGCCTCTAGATGGCAGCACTAAAATATGAAAACTCATCATTTTCTTTGATCTTGCAGCGTTCAAAAGCAGTACGTTTAATTGAAGCAGAAAATTTCCGCAGCATTTCTGCATGTCCTTGCCAGTAAAAACGCAGGCAGATTTAAACACACGTTTTTGAAGCGTTTTGACATGCGGATTTGCCATGCGTTTTTCAAATTCATTGAGTAGGCAATTCCGCATGCGGAAAAGCACAAATAATGGACATGCTGTGGATTTTTCCGCACAGAAAATCCGCTGCGGAAAATTCCACAGCATGTGCACAAAACATGCGGATTGTCATTGGGGACCATGGGGCACGGATTACCAAGCGTTTTAAAAGCGTTTCCACTGCAGAAATTCCGCAGCAAAATTGCATCGTGGGCACACAGCCTAAGGGTATGTGCACACGCTAAATATTTGGTGCAGAAATTTCTGCACCATTTCTGCATCTCTTGGCAGGAAAAACACAGAGGCAAAAAAGCGCGTTTTTGCTGCAGATTTTCCTCCACTCATTAGAATGGGGCACATTACTACAAGATGGGGACCACCAGGATGGGGCACATTACTGCAAGATGGGGCACATAACTGCAAGACGAGGACCAGAATGGCGCACATTACTACAAAGTGGGGACCAGGATGGGGCACATTACTGCAAGATGAGGACCACTAGGATGGGGGCACATTACTGCAAGATGGGGACCAGGATGGGGCACATTACTGCAAGATGAGGACCACTAGGATGGGGGCACATTACTGCAAGATGGGGACCAGGATGGGCACATTACTACAAAGTGGGGACCAGGATGGGGCACATTACTGCAAGATGAGGACCACTAGGATGGGGGCACATTACTGCAAGATGGGGACCAGGATGGGGCACATTACTGCAAGATGAGGACCAGGATGGGGCACATTACTGCAAGATGAGGACCACTAGGATGGGGGCACATTACTGCAAGATGGGGACCAGGATGGGGCACATTACTGCAAGATGAGGACCACTAGGATGGGGGCACATTACTGCAAGATGGGGACCAGGATGGGCACATTACTACAAAGTGGGGACCAGGATGGGGCACATTACTGCAAGATGAGGACCACTAGGATGGGGGCACATTACTGCAAGATGGGGACCAGGATGGGGCACATTACTGCAAGATGAGGACCAGGATGGGGCACATTACTGCAAGATGGGGACCACCAGGATGGGGCACATTACTACAAGATGGGGACCACCAGGATGGGGCACATTACTACAAGGTGGGGACCACCAGGATGGGGCACATTACTACAAGGTGGGGACCAGGATCGGGCACATTACTGCAAGATGGGGACCAGGATGGGGCACATTACTGCAAGATGGGGACCACCAGGATGGGGCACATTACTACAAGGTGGGGACCACCAGGATGGGGCACATTACTACAAGGTGGGGACCACCAGGATGGGGCACATTACTACAAGGTGGGGACCAGGATGGGGCACATTACTGCAAGATGGGGACCACCAGGATGGGGCACATTACTACAAGATTGGGACCACCAGGATGGGGCATATTACTACAAGATTGGGACCACCAGGATGGGGCACATTACTGCAAGATGGGGACCACCACGATGGGGCGCATTACTACAATGTGGGGACCAGGATGGGGCATATTACTACAAGATTGGGACCACCAGGATGGGGCATATTACTACAAGATTGGGACCACCAGGATGGGGCATATTACTACAAGATTGGGACCACCAGGATGGGGCACATTACTGCAAGATGGGGACCACCAGGATGGGGCACATTACTACAATGTGGGGATCAGGATGGGGCACATTACTACAAAGTGGGTCCAGGATGGGGCACATTACTGCAAGATGGGGACCAGGATGGGGCACATTACTGCAAGATGGGGACCACTAGGATCGGGCACATTACTGCAAGATGGGGACCACCAGGATGGGGTACATTACTGGAAGATGGGGACCACCAGGATGGGGCACATTACTGCAAGACGAGGACCAGGGTGGGGCACATTACTGGAAGATGGGGACCACCAGGATGGGGCACATTACTGCAAGATGAGGACCAAGATGGGGCACATTACTGCAAGATGGGGACCACCAGGATGAGGCACATTACTACAAGATTGGGACCACCAGGATGGGGCATATTACTACAAGATTGGGACCACCAGGATGGGGCATATTACTAGATGTTTGCCAGAATTACTAGATAGTGCTAATTGTAAAACAATATTACTGTATGTGGCCAATTGGAGGAACCAAAATAGTAAAAATTAAAAATAAAGCATGAAAAAATATTTTGCCACTAAAAATGCTGTTTTATATATAAACTAAACACAAAACGTGCACGTTTATTATCGCTACACATCCGTAACGACCCAAGCTATAAAAAAATAAAATAAACACAGCAAAAATGTTCAGACGGTGTATACAAAAAAAAAAAATGGTATCATTAAAAATGTCACTTTGACCTGCAAAGAATGCGGCCCCCCAAATTCAAATTTTTTCCATGTGCGGCCCATATACCCAGCCAAGTTTGAGACCCCTGGCCTAAGTGGACGTGTATTAACAATATTTGTGCAGTTTTGTCCGTTCACATTAGGAAGCTGAAAGCTATGTGCTATTTTTTTTTTTTTTTGAGGTATTCAATTTTATCTCAGATTTTTTTAGCAGTTTTGCAGTTTTTTTCCCTCATGTTGACTACAATAAAGAAACCACAGCATTGAAAATCACCTGTAAAAACTGCAATCAAAATGCATGAGAAATGTGATCACAGTTTCAAAAATATGTCTTAGAAACTGCAATAAAAAAGGCAAACATTTATGAAATTAATTTTTTTGCATTGTTGTGTTGATATAAAACTGATCATGTTGCCTTTTTTTTTTTACCTTTTTTCAATGGTTCTAATGCTCAGAAAATGATAGTCGTCTAGTCTGAGGATCAGGGGGAGCAATCATCAGGAATATCACTAACCATTAAACTGAATAGGACTGAGGCCTGTACAGACGGTCTGATGTGATCGTGTAAACAATTATGGAAAAATAAATATATATATATATATATATATGTGTGTATATATATATATATATATATATATATATATATATATATATATATATATATATATACACACACACACATATATGTATGCATAAAAACCTATTTAAACTCATATGTGACAAGTCATAATAAATAAATATTACTATATGAACATTATTCCCACTAGTAAAAGACCTGATAAAATGAATATTACCAAAGTGTTTAATTTGACAGTGCATAAACTATAGAAATATAGAAATAGCAGCCTCCTACCAATACAGCTGAATTGCCCCAGAATAGTTACCAGAAAATCCCTTTAATATGAGTTACTATGATAAGCATGCAAAACTTTCCCTTTAAATGGAGGTGCAGGCAGCTTTCTGAGAGATATGGCATCTTGAGGATTCAACCCTGGTGCCGTGTTGCTGTATACTATTGACAAAGCCTCTTCTACTTTAGAAAATACTATCAAGATGTCACAACTTAACTCTGGAGCTCCCCGGGCATGATATCGTCAGAGCAACAAGTCTCCACCATCTCTGAGAAAACAGACATTTAAAGGGAATCTGTCAGCAGGTTTTTGCTACCTCATCTGAGAGCAGCATGATGTAGGAAAAGAGCCTGAAACTAACGATGTATCACTTAGTTTACTGGGTGCAGCCTTCCCACACAATCAGAGTTTGTAAATTTAGCAATGAAGCAGAGCTGAGAAAGCTAACCCCACCCACACCAGGCTCTGGATATACAATGTCCATTGACAGTGAGCCACTTATCAAAGAAGAGGGCGGAGTCAGACCAGTATGCTTCAGCTGCTGGGTCACAGCAATGATAAAGCTCCTGGTGCTAAAACAATCATGGTAAGCAAACAAAACCTCCAAGCTTGATAAGAGAGGTATTGCTGAAATCTGTGTTTTAACCCCTACAGCATGGTGTCTTCAGATTACATAGCAAAAACCTGCTGAAAGATTCCCTTTAAGTCCTCCAACATACACTTTAGATAGCTGACAGGCGGACAATGGTTCGACAGTCAGCTATGTCGCCCTACTTCCCCATACACAAGAAACCTCACTTTGCCAAGCGCTCCTGTGTTCTCTCTGAGTGATCTGCTACCAGATTCCTCTGGCGGCTGCTTATCTCTTAGGCTGTGTGCCCACGATGCGTTTTTTAAGCGTTTCCGCAGCGGCAAAAACGCTTAAAAAACGCATGGTAGAAGGCCTGCCATGTTCCCCAATGATAATCCGCATGTGCTGTGCACATGCTGCGGAAATTTCCGCTGCGGATTATCATTGCGGAAAAAAACGCAGCACTACCAATTATTTTGCGGAAGTGCTGCGTTTTCGCCGCCATTGACTTGCATTGGAACGCATGGATTCCGCATCACTGTATATGTAGATGCACATTCCATGCGTTCCAATGTGCGGACGGTTCCCAGGTCTAGAGAAGAGGAGACTCTCCTCCGGACCTGGATACCATAGAAAACTGTAAAAAAAAAAAAGAATAAAATAAAAATAAATATACTGTATATTTACCTTCTGATGGCCCCCAATGTGCTCCTCCTCTCATGCCGGCAGATCACGATGGACTGAAGGACCTGCGCTGACATCACAGTCATGTGACGGGTCACGCGACGCTGACATCGGCAGGTCCTTCAGTGTACCGCGATCTGCCGGCAGCCGGGACGGTGAAGCAAGACTGCGGAGGCCATCAGAAAGTAAGTATAGATTTATTTTATATTTTTTGACATTCTCTCGGGTCACACTATATAAATCCATGCTGTTTGCATGGATTTATATAGTGTGACCAAGTTGTAAAGCACTTTCCAAGTGATGCTAAAATCGCTTGGAAAGCGCTTGTCAACCCGCATGCGGAAATGCAAGTGAAGAACGCTTCACATCCTCATGTCCCTGGCAGGAAACCGCATGTACAATCCGCATGTACAATCCGCATGCGTTTTTTCTGCCAGGAAGATGCAGAAACACTCAGGAAAAAATCCTGAACATTTCTGCATCGTGGGCACAAAGCCTTAGAGAACAAAATAATTGGCAGTCTCAAATCGGACATGCTGGATCGTTATCTTCCCTGATATTATTTGTCGGGTAAGAGTCAGGGCCCCCGTACACATTAGATTGTCAGTCGAACGTTAGTCTAATGTATATGTATATGATGACTGCACAAGGGCAGCTGAGAAATGGAGGGAATAAGTTACATGATAATCAGATATAGTGTTATTATGTTTTTTTCTAAAGAGTCCAGGTGTCCAGAAAAGTGCAAAATTTCACAATATTCCAGCCCAATTAAGACAAAAACATTGAAAATTTATTGTAATATTAATACTTCATAGTCCAAAAAGTATCATGAAAAAAGGATTGAAAAAATATAATAAAAAGGAAAACAATTTTCAATGTTTTTGTCTTCGATCAGCTGGAATGTTTTGAAATTTTGCACATAGGTTGATTATGACATCATAGTCAGAGTATTTCTTGCGACACCTAATTCTACCCTAATACTGTGAGAAACAGGTAATTCCATTTTAAAAATCATAAAAAAATACATACAGTACAGACCAAAAGTTTGGACACACCTTCTCATTTAAGGATTTTTCTGTATTTTCATGACTATGAAAATTGTACATTCACACTGAAGGCATCAAAACTATGAATTAACACATGTGGAATTATATACTTAACAAAAAAGTGTGAAACAACTGAAAATATGTCTTATATTCTAGGTTCTTCAAAGTAGCCACCTTTTGCTTTGATGACTGCTTTGCACACTCTTGGCATTCTCTTGATGAGCTTCAAGAGGTAGTCACCAGAAATGGTTTTCACTTCACAGGTGTGCCCTGTCAGGTTTAATAAGTGGGATTTCTTGCCTTTTGAATGGGGTTGGGACCATCAGTTGTATTGTGCAGAAGTCAGGTGGATACACAGCTGATAGTCCTACTGAATAGACTGTTAGAATTTGTATTATGGCAAGAAAAAAGCAGCTAAGTAAAGAAAAACAAGTGGCCATCATTACTTTAAGAAATGAAGGTCAGTCAGTGTGAAAAATTGGGAAAACTTTGAAAGTGTCCCCAAGTGCAGTTGCAAAAACCATCAAGCACTACAAAGAAACTAGCTCACATGAGGACCGCCCCAGAAAAGGAAGACCAAGAGACACCTCTGCTTCTGAGGATAAGTTTATCCGAGTCACCAGCCTCAGAAATCGCAGGTTAAAAGCAGCTCCGATTAGAGACCAGGTCAATGCCACACAGAGTTCTAGCAGCAGACACATCTCTACAACAACTGTTAAGAGGAGACTTTGTGCAACAGACCTTCATGGTAAAATAGCTGCTAGGAAACCACTGCTAAGGACAGGCAACAAGCAGAAGAGACTTGTTTGGGCTAAAGAACACAAGGAATGGATATTAGACCAGTGGAAATCTGTGCTTTGGTCTGATGAGTCCAAATTTGAGATCTTTGGTTCCAACGATCGTGTCTTTGTGCTACGCAGAAAAGGTGAACGGATGGACTCTACATGCCTGGTTCCCACCGTGAAGCATGGAGGAGGAGGTGTGATGGTGTGGGGGTGCTTTGCTGGTGACACTGTTGGGGATTTATTCAAAATTGAAGGTATACTGAACCAGCATGGCTACCACAGCATCTTGCAGCGGCATGCTATTACATCCGGTTTGCGTTTAGTTGGACCATCATTTATTTTTCAACAGGACAATGACCCCAAACACACCTCCAGGCTGTGTAAGGGCTATTTGACCAAGAAGGAGAGTGATGGGGTGCTACGCCAGATGACCTGGCCTCCACAGTCACCAGACCTGAACCTAATCGAGATGGTTTGGGGTGAGCTGGACCACAGAGTGAAGGCAAAAGGGCCAACAAGTGCTAAGCATCTCTGGGAACTCCTTCAAGATTGTTGGAAGACCATTTCCAGTGACTACCTCTTAAATCATAGAATCATAGAATGGTAGAGTTGGAAGGGACCTCCTGGGTCATCTGGTCCAACCCCCTGCTCAAAGTAGGATTCACTAGATCATCTCAGACAGATGTCTGTCCAGCCTCTGTTTGAAGACGTCCATTGAAGGGGAACTCACCACCTCTCGTGGCAGCCTGTTCCACTCATTAATCACCCTAACTGTCAAAAAGTTTTTTCTAATATCTAATCTGTGTCTCCTCCCATTTAGTTTCATCCCATTGCTTCTAGTCTTTCCTTGTGCAAATGAGAATAAAGATGATCCTTCTACAATGTGACAGCACTTGACATATTTGTAGACAGCTATTAAGTCTCCTCTCAGTCTTCTTTTTTGCAAGCTAAACATTCCCAAATCCTGCAACCGTTCCTCATAGGACATGGTTTGCAGACCAGTCACCATTCTGGTCGCTCTTCTCTGAACTTGCTCCAGTTTGTCTATGTCTTTTTTAAAATGTGGTGCCCAAAACTGTACACAGTATTCCAGATGAGGTCTGACCAAAGAGGAGTAAAGACCGATAATGACTTCACGTGATCTAGACTGTATGCTTCTGTTAATACATCCCAGAATTGTATTTGCCTTTTTTGCTGCTGCATCACACTGTTGACTCATGTTCAGTCTATGATCTATTAGTATACCTAAGTCTTTTTCACATGTACTGTTGCTTAGCTCTATTCCTCCCATTCTGTATATGCTTTTTTCATTTTTATTGCCCAGATGTAGTACTTTGCATTTTTCCCTGTTAAAAACCATTCTGTTGGTTGCTGCCCACTGCTCCAGTTTATTTAGGTCTTTTTGAATCCTCTCTCTCTCTTCTCTAGTATTAGCTATCCCTCCTAGCTTTGTGTCATCAGCAAATTTAATCAGTTTACCCTCAATTCCTTCATCTAAATCATTGATAAAGATGTTGAACAATACAGGTCCCAGGACTGAGCCCTGTGGTACCCCACTTGAGACATTCATCCAGCTGGATGTGAAGCCATTTACAACCACCCATTGAGTCCGATCACTAAGCCAGTTATGAATCCACCTAACAGTTGCCTGGTCCATTGCATACTTGGTCATTTTTTCAATAAGGATGGTATGAGATACTTTGTCAAATGCTTTGCTGAAGTCAAGATATACTATATCTACAGCATTTCCCTGATCCACCCAGTCAGTGATTCTGTCATAGAAGGAAATTAAGTTAGTCTGACATGACTTGTTAGTTACAAACCCATGCTGACTCTGGTTAATCACTTCATTCTTATTCATGTACTTACATACATGTTGTTTAATAATTTGTTCAAAGATCTTTCCTGGTATAGAAGTCAGACTCACCGGCCTATAGTTCCCTGGGTCCACCTTCTTCCCCTTTTTGAAGATAGGAACAACATTTGCTCTTCTCCAGTCTTCTGGGACTTCTCCTGTTCTCCAAGAATTTTCAAAGATTATGGAGAGTGGTTCTAAAATTTCTTCTACGATCTCCTTCAGTACTCTGGGGTGTAATTCATCTGGACCTGGAGACTTGAACTCATTTATGTTAGCTAAATATTCCCTCACAATCTTTCTGTTTACAGATAACTTGGATTCCTCTATTCCTTTAAAAGGACAGTGAAGATCAGTTGATGTTACATTTTCTTTCTGAGAGAAAACAGATGCAAAATAGGAATTAAAAAGTTCGGCCTTCTCAACATCCTCTCTTACCATTTCTCCATTTTCATCCTGTAAAAATCCTATAGCATCTTTGACTTTTCTTTTACTTTTGACATACCCCCAAAATCATTTTTTATTGCTTTTGACATCTCTTGCAAGCCTTAATTCATTGTCAGCTTTAGCTAACCTGATACGTGCCCTGCAGGATCTGCAGACTGCATTATAATCTTCTTTAGATATGCCTCCCTCTTTCCATTTAATAAACATTTCTTTCTTTCTTTTTAGCATGTGTTTAAGTTCTGTGTTCATCCATCCTGGTTTCCTTAAATGCTTCCCATTCTTCTTGAAGCTCATCAAGAGAATGCCAAGAGTGTGCAAAGCAGTCATCGAAGCAAAAGGTGGCTACTTTGAAGAACCTAGAATATAAGACATATTTTCAGTTGTTTCACACTTTTTTGTTAAGTATATAATTCCACCTGTGTTAATTCATAGTTTTGATGCCTTCAGTGTGAATGTACAATTTTCATAGTTATGAAAATACAGAAAAATCTTTAAATGAGAAGGTGTGTCCAAACTTTTGGTATGTACTGTAAGTATAATGCTCGGTTTGGGTCTGTATACCCTGGACCAGTTTTATTTCTACCACGGATTTATCGCAAAAACAAAGCAACTTTGCAAATAGTCGTTAAAAATATTGGAGCATTTTGAGTATAGCGCAGCTTCGATTAACCTCATCCATTAATACGGACGGCATATAGACTTGTGTAAAGTGATCCTGCAGTGATTCGGGAGGATCATTTTGATGATCTAATAAAAATATTTTCAGAAGAATAAAATAAGCAAAGGATTATTCTGCATTCAGGGTGTGTTTATAGACTACCAACACGGAGACATATAGGAATACTATCTGCAAAGTTGCTTAATATTCATTATTTTAGAGTCATTTTTATCTACACTGTGTTTTATTATAACAGATATGTCTGTGAACAACATCAGCTTGGGGCAGTTCATGGCTGTCACCCGTACGGAAAAGGACCCCAATGACATCAATAAGAATATTCGCTCTCTGGAGAGACAGTATTATTCCTTAATAAGTGGACTACAAATGCAGACTATCGTTTTTCAACCAGGTATGAAGGTTGCATATTGGTAAAAGTAAAGATGTTTATACATTATAGAAAGTAATATTGGAGAAGAGAAGTAAAAGAACTGGATATTTTACCCATAAACAATGAAAACCCCATTGCCGTCTTCTACAACCGGGACACTCGATGTTAAGCCCTTTCTGGACTCTAATCAAATTCTTTCTCTACCCAGCATCAAATATTTTAAAATGTCTTCACCCTTTAAATCCTAGGCTAACAGATCATTTTGTCTTAATAATAATAAATTAGATGCGGTCCCCAGCTAGCTTCTCCCTACCTCGCTCCCCATGAGTAATATGTACTCCCTGCACACACAGGGAGAGACCTGTCAGTCAACTGATGTGGGGGGCGAAGCCAGTCGGATCAGACTAGTCAGACGAGAGTCATAGTCCCCAAATTCAAAGTATGGTTACTCTTAAACGGAATATGTCGGCAGGTTTTGTTTTGTAATCTGAGAGCAGCATGATGTAGGGGCAGAGACCCTGATTCCAGTGATGTGTTACTAATCTACATCCTGCCATTTTGATACAATCACTGTTTTGTCTGCTGATCTAGCAGTTCTCTGAATGCTGAGCCCTGTAAAACCCGCCAACACCATTGATTGGCAGCTTCCTGTGCATACTGCGCATAGGCAGAAAGTGGCTAATCAGTGTTGGAGGCGGGGTTACACAGAGTTGTTGACCAGGAGACACAAGACATCTAGTTCTGTAGTGAAAATCTTCTGGTTATAAAACAGTGAAGAAGCAACACACAGCCTAGTAAGAGACACATCACTGGAATCAGGGTCTCTGCCCCTAAATTATTCTGATATCATATTACATAGCAAAAACCCAGTGACAGATTCCCTTAAAATGCCTCAGCTTTTAAAGTAAAACATACGTAGCTGCTATCATTGTTCGGGCAGCACGAATCTGATGATATGTTGCCTTTCACAGTAATATTCCTCTGGAGCTCCTTCCCCGGTCATTTTGCTCAGCAGCGCACAGATCATACAGACTAACTAGATATGGCAGCTTAGATTCGTTTAATCTAGAGTCTGGATTCAGCCCAAAGTACAAAACTTATTGCCACATGTACAGAAATCTCTCTAAATGGCATTCAATTAACCCGTAAAACAAACTCAAAAGCTTAAACTATGTCATTCCTTAAGATATTATTAAAGTGTTCAGAGTTCCCTCCACAGACATAAAGGGAAGCATAACACTTTTAATATTGAGTTATAGGGGTTTTCTAGGATTAGATGGTCTCTCATTAGAATAAGCCATCAGATCGGTGGGAGAACGACTGTCGGCACCCCTGCCGAATAGCTGCCTGAAGGTGCTGCAGCACTCGTGCCACAGCTTATTCAACGTTTGTTTAGCGCTGTCAACTTGCACGGCCACAGTAGGCTAAAGAAGCACTCCGATCAAAATTGTTATCCTCTTAAAGGGTACTCTGGGGAGATAAAACATTTTTGTTCTGTCCCTGCCCTCATGAACTATAAAGATGAGATGCCCTGTGCACTTCTCTTATCTTTAGAACACTTGTAATTCCGTGTGACAGCAGCTGCTCCTCACTGCTCCCTCTCCCATAAAAGGAAGATAAGATGGGGACAAATTCATCAAGACTGACTTTTTGTATGTCAGTCTTGATCCAGAGTGAGCTGGAGTAAGATGCGCCAAATTCATTATGAGGCAATAATTGTGGCGTAAATTTTGATAAAACCGCCAGAATGTACTCGCCCACTCAAGTCCATTGCCGTTTTTTGAAAAATTGGCTGCGCTTACGTAAGAATGACAAAATTTTCACATTTTTCAAACTCTTAGATGACTCGGCTCCTAAGTTCATAATTCTATGTAATGTTTCCTTCATCTACAGGAGAAAAATCCTGTCTATATATGTCACCAAATGCTAACACTGTCCAAGTCAATAAGAAAGTTATGAGACAGGCAGCATTCAGCAATCAGACCCATACAAAAGAAGTAGCCCTGGAATTGCAGCATAAGGACTATCTTCTGAGCAGGGATGGCGTGTGGCATGCTCACCTGGACATTCACCGTATGATGCTGCTGGATCATCACTGCGCTCCTAAAACAGGGACCACAGAACACAAGTATTCATTTATTCTTTATATGGCATTAATAATAGATATACAATATGAAATATGGCAAATATAATAGAATAGAATAAAACAATATAAAATATTGAAACAACGATAATATAGTACAGACATAGACAAAAATATTGGTGCTCATCTGGTAAAGTAAAGTTGTCTTAGAAACGTTGAAGTGTTGATTGGCTGCAGCGGTCCGGTGACTGAAACAGCACGTCATCAGGGAAACACACAGCGATATGCTGCTCCGGTTACCGGATCACTGCACACAATCAAAGGCCTCAGAAGTCCTGAGATGGCGGATACTCCCCGAGTGCCCTGCACTGCATCCATGGGTGCGCCTTTGTTTATTATTTTAAAACAAGACATGCCTAAAAATAAATAAATAACAAAACTATAAGCCAGAAGTTGGCAGTGGTCCTGAGAATATTGTAATAATATATTGTAATAATATACAACGATTGATGATTACAACTCTGCTTACAATTTCAACAGGAAAAACTTACAAAAAAGCCCAAATTCTTCTAAGTCAATGTCTACAAAGAAGCTGAACAACCATCTACTTCCTCAGAAGCAAAATCATCTGAAATCAGAGGTTGCCAGGAGGCTCGGGCTATACGGATTGTATTAAAGGATTAGGATCAATGAAGCAGCAATGACATGTTTTATTCCCACCTCCTTGTAGTTCTGCTACTTGGACTGAGCCTGGTTATCTCCAATGTGAAACTTCTCATTGTGGTTGTAATGTTGTTACAGATGACCCAGGTGGGCAGCAATAGTGGCCAGACTGGACATGTCACCATGTTTATAGGGGTTATCTGGGACTATTTTATTTATTTTTTACTATGGACCTAAAAACTAACAAACAGGTAACTGATAAGTACCTGCCTGTTCTGCCTGGTGCCATCGATTTCTGCCAGCTGAGAGCGGTCACAGACCACCCCTGCATGGGGACTCCACATCCTCCAATGAAGTCCCGTCAACAAAGCAGCTGCTCTTCTTTCGGGCAGCTCTGTTGACTGCCTGAGTCATGAAAGGCCTGCCTGTGTCATGAAAGGACTGCCTGTGTCATGAAAGGACTGCCTGTGTCATGATAGGACTGCCTGTGTCATGAAAGGCCTGCCTCTGTCATGAAAGGCCTGCCTGTGTCATGAAAGGTCTGCCTGTGTCATGACAGGACTGCCTGTGTCATGACAGGACTGCCTGTGTCATGACAGGACAGCCTGTGTCATGACAGGACTGCTTGTGTCATGAAAGGCCTGCCTGTGTCATGACAGGACTGCCTGTGTCATGACAGGACTGCCTGTGTCATGACAGGCCTGCCTGTGTCATGAAAGGACTGACTGTGTCATGACAGGCCTGCCTGTGTCATGAAAGGCCTGCCTGTGTCATGACAGGACTGCCTGTGTCATGAAAGGCCTGCCTGTGTCATGACAGGACTGCCTGTGTCATGAAAGGCCTGCCTGTGTCATGACAGGACTGCCTGTGTCATGAAAGGCCTGCCTGTGTCATGACAGGACTGACTGTGTCATGAAAGGCCTGCCTGTGTCATGAAAGGCCTGCCTGTGTCATGACAGGACTGCCTGTGTCATGACAGGACTGCCTGTGTCATGAAAGGCCTGCCTGTGTCATGACAGGACTGCCTGTGTCATGAAAGGCCTGCCTGTGTCATGACAGGACTGCCTGTGTCATGAAAGGCCTGCCTGTGTCATGACAGGACTGCCTGTGTCATGCTGAGTGACAGCCAGCTTCCCACTACCTGAGGCTACATTTCCACGATGAACTTTTGTTGAGTTTTTTGACGCTGCAGAATTTCTGCACCATTTCTGCATCTATTATTTAACTTAGAATAAAAATATATAGCTGCCCATAGCAGCCAGAGATGCAGATGTGTTATGTGCAGCATGAGACGGGGCATTATCATGCATGAAAATGATCTTGCTGCGGAATGCACGGTTCTTCTTCTTGAACCATGGAAGGAAGTGCTGTTTGAGAAACTCAACATACATTATGAAGTTCATCTTTACCCCTTCAGGGATCCTAAAAGGGCCGACAATCTCTCTCCCCATGATTCCAACCCAAAACATTACTCCACCTCCTCCTTGTTAGCGCCGTAGCCGTGTTTGCATGGGGTGTCCATCAACCAGCCATCCTCCACTCCATCCATCTGGACCATCGAGATCATTTCATGCATGATAATGCCCCGTCTCATGCTGCACATAACACATCTGCATCTCTGGCTGCTATGGGCATAAAAGGGGACAAACTTATGGTGTGGCCCCCATGCTCCCCTGACCTCAACCCCTTTGAGAACCTCTGGAGCATCATCAAAAGGAGTGTCTATGATGGCGGGAGGCAGTTCACATCTAAGTAACAGCTCTGGGAGGGTATTCTGTCCTCATGCAAAACAATTAAAGCAGAAACCATCCAAAACCTGACAAATTCAATGGACGAGAGAGTTCAGAAGCTCCTTTCGAACAAGGGGTCCTATGTGCAAATGTAACATCACCTAGAATAAAGTTTTGAGTTGAAAACTGTTTGATTTCAGTTTGTAATAACCTGCTAATGCTTAGAATTTCAAAAATGACAATTTTTTTGTTCTTTATTAAAATGAAAAGGTTGAAAACTCTGCTGTGCATAATAATTTGGAACATGCATTTTGAGTGCAGTTTGAGTTTTTTATTTTTTAAAAAATATACTGTTATCATAGGCAGTTTGTACAAAAACCTTTCAATTGTACTCTAATAGTTCTTTGACTGGAAAATTACAATGACTGCAATTCATATAGGTAATTTGGGAAAATCTGAGAAAATATTATTTGCATAATAATTTGGAACACAGTGTATAAATGGCTAATCTGATTTCCAATTAAAGAAGCACTCCTCCTCCTCCCATCAAAGTGTGTATCATCTTAATATATTGCAGTCATCATATTATATATCACTGTGTACTTACAATTGCTCATTTTGCCTTTCTACCCAGCTAATTCTTCTCTTTTTCATTAGGTCTATGACATCACGTGATTAAAAACTGACTAGCTGAATCCTTCTAAGCTCTATGGAGAAACAGGAGGTCAATTTTCCATGCAAGACTTCTTGTTTCTACATAGAGCAAAGTAAAGAGGAGAATTAGGAAAAATGAGCAATTGTAAGTACACAGTGCTATATAATATAACTGCATGCGTAGTGAGGCTGTGTAGTTCGCAGCTTCACTGTGCATGCGCTATGATCTGCGGCTCCCCGCGCGTGTGAACTACACAGCCTCACTGCGAACGCGCGGGGTCCCGAAGCAGGACATGTAAAACTGCACATGCACCCCACAAATACCAGCGCTCGCCGGGAGCAAATTTCAAATACGTGGGCGGCGCCAGCAGTGACTGAATGCTGTGACCGCCCATGACTGAATATGAGAATCACACCCCTAAGACTGAAAACAAGCAGGTAGGATATAAGTAATAATAATAATCTTTATTTTTATATAGCGCTAACATATTCCGCAGCGTTTTACATACATTATTGCTGCTGTCCCCATCGGGGCTCACAATCTAGATTCCCTATCAGTATGTTTTTGGAGTGTGGGAGGAAACCAGAGAACCTGGAGGAAACCCATGCAAACACGGGGAGAACATACAAACTCCTTGCAGATGTTGTCCTTGGTGGGATTTGAACCCAGGACCCTGCGCTACAAAACTGCAGTGCTAACCACTGCACCACCGTGCCACCCAAGTACATAAAATCATTATACTACCACCAATTTTAATGAAAAAAAGCTTGTTAGTGATGCACATTGATTCACTAACAAAGCAATGGGTGCAGTGTAGAGAGTAGCTAGGACATGACAGGTTACCTTTAATGTTAGGAGAGGAATCACACTAGGCAGGTTCCCAGCAAAGCGGAGTGTGAACGTTTTTTCTGCGTTTTTAGTGCAAAAAAGCAAGTACAGCAGTATATTCAACCCATTTATTTTTGTGATTTTCCCAAGTTTACCATCTTGTCTTGATCACCTGAGATGGCAGTTTGGATTAGTGCAGTTTAATTAAATTAGTAATGCGTACAAAGTAAACATTGGCCACCCAATGTGTGAGATTGAAAAATACCTGTGGCCAACCAAGGTGTGAAACTGAACAATGCCTGAGCAACTCAATGGCAGACCAAAGTGTGAAAATAAAGAGTGTCCTACAAACTCAATGCACTGCCTGTGTCTTAGAAAAACTATTCCTGAATAATTCACCTCCCCCTTCTACATTTGAAATTCTGGTTAATATGTTTTCACATATGTCTTGCATTGATGACCTGTGTTCATGCTTTTGTGGTAGAAGTAAAGCCGAACTTTGTGATCCTGAAAAATGCACCAAAAAACGTTCCAAAAATGCACCAAAACCTGCATTATTGAAGCTGTTTCGTTCCTGCAGAAAAAAAAATGCTGAAAAACGCCTAGTGTGAACATAGCCTAAGGTTGTTTTGGAGACATCACCAAAGCTGCAGTTTGCTTTAAAAAACAAGCAACCAAGCTGTGCCTTATTCACCCTCCCAGGTCCAGTGTTGATCTCCCAGCATCTGTAAGGGTACGTGCACACAATCAGTAATTACTGAGAATTGCACGCAGAGCACTTGCGCTGTGTGCAATCCGCAGTGGCCAGATGTTACAGCATAGTGGATGGGATTTCAAGAAATCCCACGACCACTCTGCGTCTCTGTGCACCTGCGGATCACCCGCGGACACGGACATGCGGCACCTCTTTACAGCCCGCAGCATGTCAATTTCTCTTGCAAAGACGCTAGTCTCCACAAGAGAAATTATATCAGTGCAATGTACTGATTGCAGTGAATCCACATGGTTCAATGAACACATATGGATTCACCTGTGTGCAGCACTTCAGGCACAGCATAAAGTATACTGCGTTCAAAGCGCTGGCAATACCGACCGTGTGCACATAGCCTTATTGTCTGCAGCGCTGACGTCACTCCACAGAGCTGCTATGCTCACTGATTGGCTGCAGCGCTGTTGGCAATAACAGACACCGGGAGCAGAATCAGAGGCTCAGCATTGGACCCGGGGAGGGTGAGTAAATAACAAATTGCAGCCGAGGAACAGTTTTTCCTAAACCCCTTTAAAGGGTATGTTCACATGATGCGATAGTGATGCTTTTTTTTTGCCCACATCTTTCAAAAATTGTTGCAAAAATGACCTCAGTCCAGAGCCTCTCACCTAGCCAAATCAGTTCTCATACTTTGCACTGACGAGGGCCAACAGCCCGAAACACCGTGTCTGCAAATTGAGATTCTGATTTGGCTTTTATCCTAAGCCATATTGCACGACTCGTTAAAGGGTTGATTGTGACTTGTAGGATTGCTGCTTCCAAGAGGTGGCGCTATAGAGTACAAGGCCTCTTTTTCTCTGAAGAGGCAATTTACACATTGCAAAAATGATGCAGTTTTATAAATTCTTCACAAAAAGCAACACAATCACACTGAGCACATAAAGGTCCAGAGTCTAGCTGAATGCACTACTGACAGTATCGGCTCCCAGCTAACAGCTACAAACGTTCATGGAAAATAGGCGGAAAATTGATAGATAAAAACGTCACAAAATCGCAGGATGTGAAAACAGCCTGACATATGCTTGTATGTCATGTACACCTATCTGTCGCTTCTATTCCCAGCTTACGCTGAGGTTTGTGGGGGATATTGGGAGTTCCATAGACGTCGCTGACTGTGGCGCCCCCTGCGGGCACATTAGGCCAGTACCTGTCCTCAGCCGCTTCTCGCCGCTTCCGCTTTCTTTTTTAGCGGTGACGTGAAGGCAAACTTCCTTATCCACATACAGTATGTATGGAGAGCACTGACCTCAACCTAGCCTAGCGCCACAAAGTCTGCATGGTAACCAATCATTACCCTCGTATTATCGACACCTCATCAGAGCTCTCCAGGGATTGGCCGGCCTGCAGAGGGTGGGTGGACATGGAAGCGTGACTGTGTTTTCTTTCGATATACACAAAACTATCACAGACAGGAACGGAGAGAACACAGAGAGGTGAGAGGCGGTATATGGGGGGAGCCGGTATATACCTTACAGGGCAGGTGAATGCCGCTATATACTGTAGAGGGGGAGGGGAGCGCCGGTATATACTGTACAGGGGGAGGTGAGCGCCGGTATATACTGTACAGAGGGGGTGAGCGCCGGTACATACTGTAGAGGGGGAGGTGAGCGCAGGTATATACTGTACAGAGGGGGTGAGCGCCGGTACATACTGTAGAGGGGGAGGTGAGCGCCGGTATATACTGTACAGGGGGAGGTGAGCGCCGGTATATACTGTACAGAGGGGGTGAGCGCCGGTATATACTGTAGAGGGGGAGGTGAGCGCAGGTATATACTGTAGAGGGGGAGGTGAGCGCCGGTATATACTGTAGAGGGGGAGGTGAGCGCCGGTATATACTGTACAGAGGGGGTGAGCGCCGGTATATACTGTAGAGGGGGAGGTGAGCGCAGGTATATACTGTAGAGGGGGAGGTGAGCGCCGGTATATACTGTACAGAGGGGGTGAGCGCCGGTATATACTGTAGAGGGGGAGGTGAGCGCAGGTATATACTGTACAGAGGAGGTGAGCGCAGGTATATACTGTACAGGGGGAGGTGAGCGCCGGTATATACTGTACAGGGGGAGGTGAGCGCCGGTATATACTGTACAGGGGGAGGTGAGCGCCGGTATATACTGTACAGGGGGAGGTGAGCGCCGGTATATACTGTACAGGGGGAGGTGAGCGCCGGTATATACTGTACAGGAGGAGGGGAGCGCCGGTATATACTGTACAGGAGGAGGGGAGCGCCGGTATATACTGTACAGGGGAAGGGAGCGCCGGTATATACTGTACAGGAGGAGGGGAGCGCCGGTATATACTGTACAGGAGGAGGGGAGCGCCGGTATATACTGTACAGGAGGAGGGGAGCGCCGGTATATACTGTACAGGAGGAGGGGAGCGCCGGTATATACTGTACAGGGGGAGGGGAGCGCCGGTATATACTGTACAGGGGGAGGGGAGCGCCGGTATATACTGTACAGGAGGAGGGGAGCGCCGGTATATACTGTACAGGAGGAGGGGAGCGCCGGTATATACTGTACAGGGGGAGGTGAGCGCCGGTATATACTGTACAGGAGGAGGGGAGCGCCGGTATATACTGTACAGAGGGGGTGAGCGCCGGTACATACTGTAGAGGGGGAGGTGAGCGCCGGTACATACTGTACAGAGGGGGTGAGCGCCGGTATATACTGTAGAGGGGGAGGTGAGCGCCGGTATATACTGTACAGAGGGGGTGAGCGCCGGTACATACTGTAGAGGGGGAGGTGAGCGCCGGTATATACTGTACAGAGGGGGTGAGCGCCGGTATATACTGTACAGAGGGGGTGAGCGCCGGTATATACTGTAGAGGGGGAGGTGAGCGCAGGTATATACTGTAGAGGGGGAGGTGAGCGCCGGTATATACTGTAGAGGGGGAGGTGAGCGCCGGTATATACTGTACAGAGGGGGTGAGCGCCGGTATATACTGTAGAGGGGGAGGTGAGCGCAGGTATATACTGTACAGAGGAGGTGAGCGCAGGTATATACTGTACAGGGGGAGGTGAGCGCCGGTATATACTGTACAGGGGGAGGTGAGCGCCGGTATATACTGTACAGGGGGAGGTGAGCGCCGGTATATACTGTACAGGGGGAGGTGAGCGCCGGTATATACTGTACAGGGGGAGGTGAGCGCCGGTATATACTGTACAGAGGGGAGGTGAGCGCCGGTATATACTGTACAGGAGGAGGGGAGCGCCGGTATATACTGTACAGGAGGAGGGGAGCGCCGGTATATACTGTACAGGGGAAGGGAGCGCCGGTATATACTGTACAGGAGGAGGGGAGCGCCGGTATATACTGTACAGGAGGAGGGGAGCGCCGGTATATACTGTACAGGAGGAGGGGAGCGCCGGTATATACTGTACAGGGGGAGGTGAGCGCCGGTATATACTGTACAGGGGGAGGGGAGCGCCGGTATATACTGTACAGGAGGAGGGGAGCGCCGGTATATACTGTACAGGAGGAGGGGAGCGCCGGTATATACTGTACAGGGGGAGGGGAGCGCCGGTATATACTGTACAGGAGGAGGGGAGCGCCGGTATATACTGCACAGAGGAGGTGAGCGCCGGTATATACTGTACAGGGGGAGGTGAGCGCCGGTATATACTGTACAGGAGGAGGGGAGCGCCGGTATATACTGTACAGAGGGGAGGTGAGTTCCGGTATATACTGTACAGGAGGAGGGGAGCGCCGGTATATACTGTACAGGGGGAGGTGAGCGCCGGTATATACTGTAGAGGGGGAGGTGAGCGCCGGTATATACTGTACAGGGGAAGGGGAGCGCCGGTATATACTGTACAGAGGGGAGGTGAGTTCCGGTATATACTGTACAGGAGGAGGGGAGCGCCGGTATATACTGTACAGGAGGAGGGGAGCGCCGGTATATACTGTACAGGGGGAGGTGAGCGCCGGTATATACTGTACAGGGGGAGGTGAGCGCCGGTATATACTGTACAGGGGGAGGTGAGCGCCGGTATATACTGTACAGGAGGAGGGGAGCGCCGGTATATACTGTACAGGGGGAGGTGAGCGCCGGTATATACTGTACAGGAGGAGGGGAGCGCCGGTATATACTGCACAGAGGAGGTGAGCGCCGGTATATACTGTACAGGGGGAGGTGAGCGCCGGTATATACTGTACAGGAGGAGGGGAGCGCCGGTATATACTGTACAGGGGAAGGGGAGCGCCGGTATATACTGTACAGGAGGAGGGGAGCGCCGGTATATACTGTACAGGAGGAGGGGAGCGCCGGTATATACTGTACAGGAGGAGGGGAGCACCGGTATATACTGTACAGGGGAAGGTGAGCGCCGGTATATACTGTACAGTGGGAGGTGAGCGCCGGTATATACTGTACAGGAGGAGGGGAGCGCCGGTATATACTGCACAGAGGAGGGGAGCGCCGGTATATACTGTACAGGGGGAGGTGAGCGCCGGTATATACTGTACAGGGGGGATGGGGAGCGCCGGTATATACTGTACAGGGGGGATGGGGAGCGCCGGTATATACTGTACAGGGGGGATGGGGAGCGCCGGTATATACTGTACAGGAGGAGGTGAGCGCCGGTATATACTGTACAGAGGGGAGGTGAGCGCCGGTATATACTGTACAGAGGGGAGGTGAGCGCCAGTATATACTGTACAGAGGGGAGGTGAGCGCCGGTATATACTGTACAGAAGAGGTGAGCGTCGGTATATACTGTACAGAGGAGGTGAGCGCCGGTATATACTGTACAGGGGGAGGTGAGCGCCGGTATATACTGTACAGGAGGAGGGGAGGTGAGCGCCGGTATATACTGTACAGAGTGGAGGTGAGCGCCGGTATATACTGTACATGGGGAGGTGTGCACCAGTATATACCCCACAGGGGCAGGGGAGCTCCGGTATATACTGTACAGAGGGGAGGTGAGCACTGGTATATACTGTACAGGGGGAGGGGAGCGCCTGTATATACTGTACAGGTGGAGGGGAGCTCCGGTATATACTGTACAGGGAGTGGGGAGTGCAGGTATATACTGTACAGGGGGAGGTGAGCGCCGGTATATACTGTAAAGAGGGGAGGTGAGCGCCGATATATACTGTACAGAGGGGAGGTGAGCGCCGGTATATACTGTACAGAGGGGAGGTGAGCGCCGGTATATACTGTACAGAGGGGAGGTGAGCGCCGGTATATACTGTACAGAGGGGAGGTGAATTCCGGTATATACTGTACAGAGGGGAGGTGAGCGCCGGTATATACTGTACAGGGGGAGGTGAGCGCCGGTATATACTGTACAGGAGGAGGGGAGCGCCGGTATATACTGCACAGAGGAGGTGAGCACCGGTATATACTGTACAGGGGAAGGGAGCGCCGGTATATACTGCACAGAGGAGGGGAGCGCCGGTATATACTGTACAGGGGAAGGGAGCGCCGGTATATACTGTACAGGAGGAGGGGAGCGCCGGTATATACTGTACAGGAGGAGGGGAGCGCCGGTATATACTGTACAGGAGGAGGGGAGCGCCGGTATATACTGTACAGGGGGAGGTGAGCGCCGGTATATACTGTACAGGGGGAGGGGAGCGCCGGTATATACTGTACAGGAGGAGGGGAGCGCCGGTATATACTGTACAGGAGGAGGGGAGCGCCGGTATATACTGTACAGGGGGAGGTGAGCGCCGGTATATACTGTACAGGAGGAGGGGAGCGCCGGTATATACTGCACAGAGGAGGTGAGCGCCGGTATATACTGTACAGGGGGAGGTGAGCGCCGGTATATACTGTACAGGAGGAGGGGAGCGCCGGTATATACTGTACAGAGGGGAGGTGAGTTCCGGTATATACTGTACAGGAGGAGGGGAGCGCCGGTATATACTGTACAGGGGGAGGTGAGCGCCGGTATATACTGTAGAGGGGGAGGTGAGCGCCGGTATATACTGTACAGGGGAAGGGGAGCGCCGGTATATACTGTACAGAGGGGAGGTGAGTTCCGGTATATACTGTACAGGAGGAGGGGAGCGCCGGTATATACTGTACAGGAGGAGGGGAGCGCCGGTATATACTGTACAGGAGGAGGGGAGCGCCGGTATATACTGTACAGGGGGAGGTGAGCGCCGGTATATACTGTACAGGGGGAGGTGAGCGCCGGTATATACTGTACAGGAGGAGGGGAGCGCCGGTATATACTGTACAGGGGGAGGTGAGCGCCGGTATATACTGTACAGGAGGAGGGGAGCGCCGGTATATACTGTACAGGAGGAGGGGAGCGCCGGTATATACTGCACAGAGGAGGTGAGCGCCGGTATATACTGTACAGGGGGAGGTGAGCGCCGGTATATACTGTACAGGAGGAGGGGAGCGCCGGTATATACTGTACAGGGGAAGGGGAGCGCCGGTATATACTGTACAGGAGGAGGGGAGCGCCGGTATATACTGTACAGGAGGAGGGGAGCGCCGGTATATACTGTACAGGAGGAGGGGAGCACCGGTATATACTGTACAGGGGAAGGTGAGCGCCGGTATATACTGTACAGTGGGAGGTGAGCGCCGGTATATACTGTACAGGAGGAGGGGAGCGCCGGTATATACTGCACAGAGGAGGGGAGCGCCGGTATATACTGTACAGGGGGAGGTGAGCGCCGGTATATACTGTACAGGGGGGATGGGGAGCGCCGGTATATACTGTACAGGGGGGATGGGGAGCGCCGGTATATACTGTACAGGGGGGATGGGGAGCGCCGGTATATACTGTACAGGAGGAGGTGAGCGCCGGTATATACTGTACAGAGGGGAGGTGAGCGCCGGTATATACTGTACAGAGGGGAGGTGAGCGCCAGTATATACTGTACAGAGGGGAGGTGAGCGCCGGTATATACTGTACAGAAGAGGTGAGCGTCGGTATATACTGTACAGAGGAGGTGAGCGCCGGTATATACTGTACAGGGGGAGGTGAGCGCCGGTATATACTGTACAGGAGGAGGGGAGGTGAGCGCCGGTATATACTGTACAGAGTGGAGGTGAGCGCCGGTATATACTGTACATGGGAAGGTGTGCACCAGTATATACCCCACAGGGGCAGGGGAGCTCCGGTATATACTGTACAGAGGGGAGGTGAGCACTGGTATATACTGTACAGGGGGAGGGGAGCGCCTGTATATACTGTACAGGTGGAGGGGAGCTCCGGTATATACTGTACAGGGAGTGGGGAGTGCAGGTATATACTGTACAGGGGGAGGTGAGCGCCGGTATATACTGTAAAGAGGGGAGGTGAGCGCCGATATATACTGTACAGAGGGGAGGTGAGCGCCGGTATATACTGTACAGAGGGGAGGTGAGTTCCGGTATATACTGTACAGAGGGGAGGTGAGCGCCGGTATATACTGTACAGAGGGGAGGTGAGTTCCGGTATATACTGTACAGAAGAGGTGAGCGTCGGTATATACTGTACAGAGGAGGTGAGCGCCGGTATATACTGTACAGGAGGAGGGGAGGTGAGCGCCGGTATATACTGTACAGAGTGGAGGTGAGCGCCGGTATATACTGTACATGGGGAGGTGTGCACCAGTATATACCCCACAGGGGCAGGGGAGCTCCGGTATATACTGTACAGAGGGGAGGTGAGCACTGGTATATACTGTACAGGGGGAGGGGAGCGCCTGTATATACTGTACAGGTGGAGGGGAGCGCCGGTATATACTGTATGGTGGCAAGGTGAATGCCTGTATATAGTGTACAGAGGAGGTGAGCGCCGGTATATACTCTGTAGTGGGAGGGGAGCTCCGGTATATACTGTACAGGGAGTGGGGAGTGCAGGTATATACTGTACAGAGGGGAGGTGAGCGCCGGTATATACTGTACAGAGGGGAGGTGAGCGCCGGTATATACTGTACAGAGGGGAGGTGAGCGCCGGTATATACTGTACAGAGGGGAGGTGAGTTCCGGTATATACTGTACAGAGGGGAGGTGAGCGCCGGTATATACTGTACAGAGGGGAGGTGAGCGCCGGTATATACTGTACAGAGGGGAGGTGAGCGTCGGTATATACCGTACAGGGGGAGGTGAGCGCCGGTATGTACCGTACAGGGGGAGGTGAGCGCCGGTATATACCGTACAGGGGGAGGAGAGCGCCGATATATACCTTACAGAGGGGAGGTGAGTACACATACACTGTACAGTGGGGGGGGGGGAGCTCCTGTATATACACTACGGGGGGGGGGGGGGGAGATGAGCTCCTGTATATACAGTACAGGGGGGGGAGATGAGCTCCTGTATATACACTACGGGGGGGGGGGGGTGAGCTCCTGTATATACACTACGGGGGGGAGGGAGATGAGCTCCTGTATATACACTACGGGGGGGGAGGGAGATGAGCTCCTGTATATACACTACGGGGGGGGGGAGGGAGATGAGCTCCTGCATATACAACACTGTTAATACTGTTGGGGTATGTGTACATGGCGTTATTTAGATGCTTGCGCAGCCGTTGAGTTTTCCAAAGTGATGCCGCGGCATTTTCCTGCAGCTGCTTCCGTGTCGTTCTTGTGGCGCTGGCTGCTTCGTTGTATACTCCTATGATAGAGGAAAGAACATGTCGCTTCTTTTAACCTCGTCAGTATTTCCAGTCTTTGAAGCAGTTAAAAGACAAGACACAAGACAGGACACATGCACATCTGTATCGTTTTGACATTGCTGTGCATTATGTTCGTTTTATGGGGCTCTTTTTCATGTGTATTCCAAGTGGAATTTTCCTGAAAAAGGCGCTGTGTGAACATACCCTTAATGAGTTTTATTAAACCACTGTTAAGACCAGCATTTTTGATAGTTTCTTGTTTTCTTCTTTTAGGATGGCGGAAAAAAAATTCCTGGTTTCCCAGCTGACGAATTTCCTAAGGGAGGATCGTGTTCAACTCTGGAAATCCCCGTATACCACAGAGAAGCAGGAGGCTGGGCCTGAACTGAAAGTGCGTGCTGGGTGTTGTAGATACAAGCGGAAAATTGTATCCATGACGTTGCTGGTGTAACTGTGCAAGCTTAGCGCATTTTTATGTATAAGAAGTCCGGCAAAACACAGTAATATCAGTGTCCTATGAGCGCTTTGCTACAAGCATTGTAACCTGGTGGTACGATGCACCGTCCACCCCGCAGCTACAGCCTTGACTTAATGCAAACGACGTGGGCACCAGACTGGTTTCCATCCAAAAAAGTTTACTTAGCTTATTTACAGATAAACTAGTTCCATTTGCTTTTTTTATTACTGTACAGTATTGTATATGTTATTTTAGAAATATAGGTTAAAGCAGAGCTATCATTGGATTTAGTTTGACTAGTAGGAATCATCAAAGAATACATTGCAACAACCTGTCAATCACTTTGAGGAGGAGAAGGTGGGGGGAGCACCCTCCATAAGAATCACATTGGCTGTTAGCTGCTAGTTGCCGATTGTCCTGTCGGTGAAATATGCTGCTCTTAAAGAGGTTGTCCACTACTTTTTAATTGATCGGTCGGGGTTCGACACCCAGCATCCCCGCTGATCAGCTGTTCTCAGTATTGACGGCCGCCAGCTGGAACTGCTCTATTGTGGAGCTTCTCCGTCTCGTGGTAGTGACCGCGGCTGGGTAGTACACATTTGCCTCCTATTCTAATCAATAAGAAGAGGATGTGAAAGACCCTGCCACGGCCACTTCCAGTAGACGGCGCAGCTACACAATCGAGCAGTTGCGGCCGCTGACACCAAGATCAGCGGGGGTGCCAAGTGTTGGACTCCGACCAGTTAGACATTGATGACCTATCCTGAGGATAGGTCATCAATGAAAAAGTAGTGGACCACCACTTTAAATAGGGCGACCGGCGATCATCATAACATCCAGGCTTTCTTTATGATGTGATTGGATGCTTAGTTATCTGAACATGGAGATCTTGTCCGCTGTTCGTTCTTTCTACAGAATATTTTGAAAACACCTTCCTTATTTTATTTTGTGATCGTGTTCAATTTTTACATATCTGGTCAGCCATTGTGATGCTGTGATCATCAACAGAAAGACTTACCAATTTACATGTATTTTGGTACTTTTTTTGCTGCATTAAAGGGGTTTTCCAACAAACGAAAGTTGATTTTAATCAATAGATCTTGGAATAATAATAATTTCCACAATTGGATGTGTTTATATAAAATGTTCCTGTGCTGAGATAATCTTATAAATGTGCCCCTGCTGTGTACTGTGTAATGGCTGTGTCTGACCGTACAGGAACATGATCTGATCATACCACATCTCCTGGGCAGGGAGGAAGCAAAAGAGTAAAATAAATAGAAATAAACTTCAATCATTTTTATTTCGTGTTAACATTTTATATACCGTAATCTTTTTCACCTGGAGGATCTTTATTTGTACCAGTAAGTTTTATGCAATAATATTGTCTATGACTGACCGATAATTTAGAAAATCTCATAATACATGACGTGTCAGGTCTTACTGCTGTTGGACCCTTTCATTGCTACGTACTAGAAGTGACTTGAGTATCGGCATGACGTGTAAGCCGCACCGTACAGCAAACTTACTGAATGTCAGGTCATTGAGGCTGTGGTGTATAGGAAGGTGCACCAAAACATTTAAAGGGGTTATCTGAGCATCTAATATTTAGCACCTATCCTTACAGCTTCATATTCTATGTTAATTTCAGGAACTGTCTCGGAAATATTGTGAAAAACTGAACTATAGCGTAGAAGATATCGCCAGTGCATTGGAAGAAATCCGCTGCTCCGCAATACAACGTGGCATTGGAAATGAAGCATTTAAAACAAAGGGGCTGGCGTCATTACAAGTTTTCTTACCTCGCAAACTTAACAAAGTAAGAAAGCATTTAATTACTTAGAAGGCTCTAACATATTTCAGTGTAATTTTTGGGCTCGGTGTCAGTCAGGATCATATCTGGAGATTTCTTACTAATGTGTGAGTATACAACAATACAGTAAGGGGTTATACAGAAATTCCTACGTGCAGTGCTCCCTCAAGTCTCAGTATTAGGCTTTGTGCCCACGATGCAGAAATGCTCCGGGAATAACCCTTTAATGTGACTATCATAAAATAGTAATTGGTTCCGAAGCTTCAAAAATGTCTTACTAAAGTAAGTGAAATTTACCGTAAATGAAAAATGATCAAATAAATAATTTGGATAAGGGTTCGCTCACACCCCGCCGTATACATCGGACGAGTGCTATCCGATTTTTTTATCAGTTAGGATTCTGACCAATATCATTCAATGGGGCAGTGCAGATGACCAATTTTTTTTTTTTCTTTTTGTCATTGACAGAATCTGTCAGTGGAAAAAAGTCGCAGCATACTGCTCTCACTCCAAAATCGGAGGACACTCACCCATTCAAGTCTATGGGTGCATGGAAAACATCAAACTGCACTTGGATGACATCTGAGTGCAGTCCGATTTCTGCAGACTCCGGAAAAGATGGAGAAATTTTGTCCTCCGTCTTCTCCTTATAGAGTGCTCCGAATCTCTCATCTGAGAAAATCAGATCACACTATGCTGACACTCGGATGAAACTCTGATCAGAGTGTGATCAGAGTGTCATTAGCCTAATCGGCCCTATTCTCTCGGATGAGAGGGTGTACGGTCATGTGACCCAAAGCACATCCTCACAAATAAAAACTAGGCAGAGCCGCTGGACATTGGCGTCACCGAAGTATAGAGTAAAAATAAAACAGTGTTACTAGGAGAAGATCACCCAGTAAGCGACGCATGTCAGCCTGCGCTGTGCCACCAGCCTAAGCCTAAGTCATATACTTATGACATGGATTCATCTCTGCTAAAAGTCTAGCCCCTTAGATCAGGAATAGGACAGACATTTATAGGACATTTCATAACTTTCCCAAATTCTTATGAAAAATATTCCCCACAAACTGCATTGACCTACTGTACCCAATTTATTATATATTTTAGGAGTTGGAGTCAGTCCATTTTATACCAACTCCAACTCCACCAAAATGGACTCCGACTCCATGGCTCCGACTCCACAGCCCTGTGGTCACAGCAACCTATCATTAGCTGAAAATCACCTGAAGCAGCTCCCCAGCCTGATCAAGTGAGATCAAACAGCAACAATCAGAGCTAATTCCAATCACTGCTGTTAGAGGCAGATGCCGGCTGTATATCACTGCCGTAATCCGGTGTATGTGAACAGGCCCAGCTCCTGAGCCCGCTCTATACAGCAGCAAGCCATGTTTGACAAATCTGGAACAGTTTAAAGGGAACTTGTGAGATTCTTGCTGCTTGAAACACGGACAGTAGAAAATATACAGGCTCCCTCCCTATAAACAACTGTGTTGTACCCCGAAATGCTGCTCCTGCTTTGACAGTGAGGCCTGGTGCAGAGAGAAGCGGCGCCCTCTGTCTTATACCTGCCTATCTCCGCTTGATTGACCGCTTTCCCCCCGTACTAGGTCATTCTGAGTTTCTTCCCTTGACACAACCCTTCTCCCCTTGTTTGCCTCCTTTCTCTGAAGACACCTGCCTTTGTATCATCATGTCCATGGTTTACTCAGCATTAATGTCCTGACAGCTTCCATTTTAAGGTGTAGTCATATTGCACAATTCCTACTGGTTAGAAGGGTTTCTTGACAATAAGCAGGTCACAAATTGCCCCCCTGCCAAGACCCCATTGACCAGTTGTGACCTGTCTGTAGAAATAGAAGGACGTGTTCATTTTCCTTGCAGCGCCACCACAAGTGTTAAAGTATTACACAAATCAGTGGATTGTCTGTTAACTGCAAAAGAGAGTAGGAAAATATTATCCATCAGAACTAATACACCTCGTTCCCTGCTGTGTATTAGATGACATGGTGGCCAATAGCAGAGCTAAAGTGTGGGACCCATAGATACGTTATGAAGACAGGACTTTTAGACTTCTCACTGTCATTTATGAATGGATTCTGCAGGAATCTCACAGAAAGTAATTATATTGATTAAGTTAAATCAGTTTGTTAGTTAAAGGGTTATTCTCAACATGTGTGTTCATCAGCCCGCTGCTGCACAGCCTTCCACTTTCTTGTTCCTCCTTGAGCGTCAGTTCTGGTTCGGTAGCTTTGTCCTACAATATTGAGCTTTGTCCTGCTACTGTGACACGTTAAAGGGATTATCCATTACTGGTCAACCGCAGTTTATGCAATTCAGGATCCTCAGAATACTCACCCCCTGCTGTGTCGCTGTTCCAGCAATGTCGGCGCCATTATCCCCGTACAGCCACATGCCAGTATCAGCCCATGAGCGGCTTTTTGGCTGCAGCTCATCAATCTTCTGTTAGGGCGGATGTCTGCTGTGATGAAATAGTAAAGGCTGCAGTTGATGATCGCATGCTCACTTGCTGCAGCCAGCACGTGACACCACAATGTCACGTCACCGCCAGAAAAATGGATATTCACCCCCTGCAGTGGTGCCTTTTCAGCGCAGTAGGAGCCGCTGCAGCAGGTCAGCATTTATTGTTTTTATTTTATTTAGGGTCCTGAATTGTTTAAGCTGGGTTTGTCCAGTAGTGGTAAATCCCTTTAAGGTTCTGTCAGGGGCTTGTTCTGAATTCTACACTGTTGTTATTATATTTTCATATAGAGATAATAAGACCTTTTGAACAGGTGGGCTCTCATGAGCAGTGAATAGGAGAACTGCTGCTCTGGAAACTGCTGTTGGTGTAATTTGGGGGATTATGATTTAGCAGAATTGATAACAGCAACTCTGGGTAAGGAATTGGAAGTGAGGTAAGCAGCTAACTGCTGTATAGATATCAGTGGGCTGCAGAGAGGTGGCTGGTATCTGATGAGTTAACTCCTCTCCTGGAATGTTACTACTGCACACACCCAGCCAGGCTCTGGTGGTCGGGCTCCTTGCCAGCAAGCTGTACACTATGTAAGATAAAAGCTCTCATTGCAGGAGAACAACAGCAGATAGAAAAAGCAAGTCAGTTGCAAGCTTGGATGTTTTCATTTTATCTAGCTAACCATACTAATTTCATAACACAAAAATACCCCTAAACATATGCTCATCACGTTTTCTGCCAATAATGTAGACTAGAGGGAAGTCTCCGACCTAAACCCTTTCTCTTCTGTATTTCGCTTCTCTTGCACTGTTCTTAATCATTTGAGATATGATTATTGAGGTGGGAAAAAAAAAACCTAAACTGCTCTGTGTTGTGTTTTTAAGGGATCCAGAAATTTCATGGAAACATCCCTAAATATCACAGGGAAGGAGTTGAGATGCCAGTAAGTACAGCTTTTTCCAGAACTATATAGCACTTCAACAGCCTTACACCTCAGACATAGAATATCTCTGGGCATCTGGACATTTTAACTGCAACTCTGTAGATGATTGAAATCACTGGATGTCCTGCCTGAAGCTGCCGAGGCTCCTGTCCGGCACGGCAGCCCTTTCCACACGTGGACCTTTTATGTGTGTGCTTTTTATTCAAGCATCATTGACATGTATCTAGATATAAACATCACTTCTCTTGTCAAATTTTATGTGGAAAATATCCCAAGCGCACATGTAAAATCTTATTTACTTGATTTGGTCTGTAATCTGCTATAGATTTACCTAGAGAAATCCGCTGGTGGTGCTCTTCAATGCTTATTTAAATCATTTTAAATGAGAATTTCACTTAGGCCACGTTCACATGTTGAGTATTTGGTCAGTATTTTCATCAGTATTTGTAAGCCAAAATTAGGAGTGGAACAATCAGAGGAAAAGTATAATAGAAACCGGGCACCACTTCTGGATTTTTCACCCACTCCTGATTTTGGCTTACAAATACTGACCAGATACTGATAGTGTGAACGTTGCCTTAGGGGTCTATGCAAAAATTGAGTAGCTGATCTCTTTAGGGAGCAGGAGATGACTACCATTCAGGACTGTTAGCAGGGTTGTCCACTCCTTTTATACTGGTGATCTGTCCTCATTGCTATAAGATCGGCAGGGGTCCAACACCCGACGCTCCCACCGATCAGCTGTTATCCCATCAGTAGCAGCCAGATGTGAACAGTATATAGAGCGTAACAGCACAGCGCCATTCACTGTTTAGTGGCCCCTTCAGGTACTGCAGTCCTCTTCAGTAAGAGCTGAGCTACATTATCTGAGAACAGCGACTATACGGTGAATGGATCTGTGCTGCTCTATATACTGCTTCATACAGCTGCCACCAGAGGTGATACCAGCAGATGTTATGGGGGTGTCAGACCCACTCCAATCCTATAACTTATCATATGGATGGGTCATAAGTGCAAAAGTAGTGGACAACCTATATAAACCCTTTACCCATAGCCTACATTATACACCACGGATTGAGAAAGCAGGTGATTCACTCTCCCAACTTGCTGCAGTACTTAACTAAGTGAGATCTATCCTCCATTTCTAGCGCTCAGCTGTAATGTTGGGCACAAGCAGTTACTGAGGTTTCCACCCAACTCTCCTTATTTTGACTTTGCTTTAGAATTGCACAACAATTCGAACTGGAAGAAAGTCACCTAAAGATAATTGCTAACCGGAAGCAGCTCGAGACTGGTAAGTTTCAGCTTTTATCTTTTCTGTACTGGATTCATTTAAATAAATAAATGTGTCTTTACTACTTATAATCTATTATTTATTTCTTTTACTCACTTATATAGCGGCATTAATTCCACAGCGCTTTACAGACATTATCATCACTGTCCCCATCGGGGCTCACAATCTAAATTCCCTATCAGTATGTCTTTGGAGTGTAAGAGGAAACCGGGAGAACATACAAACTCCTTCCAGATGATGTCCTTGGTGGGATTGCAAGGCTGCAGTGCTAACCACTGAGCCACCGTGCTGCCCAATATGGTTATATCACCTGTCTAGTCTCCTGGCTGCACGTTATGGGGCTCCTCCTCAGATAACATTGCCTCAGAATGGATCTGGCTGGCAGTGCCCAGATGACTAATGCCACCAGCTTTGCCCATTGGCTCCATTCACATGGAACTGTGCTAATGTCTATTTTTAGTAGAGACATAGAGCTCATCAAAGGGGTTGTCCACTGTCCACTGTGACTTTATGTAACCTTATAACGCTGCTGTATGATGGGGCAGGGAGCTCAGTCGTGCTCCGCAGCCCCTGTCGCACGCATGTATCTTCAATTCTATTCGCATCTTAAAAACATTGGCATCCTGTGGTCTACTGGCTCACTGGTAGAACCAATGAGAACCAGTTTAATCCCATTTCTGCCTTTTAAAAATCCACTGGACAGTTTTGGAGAAAATTATCCTTTTTTACTGTACTATACAAATGATGCTCAAAGCACTGTGGATGGAGCTGCCCAAATCATACACCACTACTCCTAGTTTTAATAGTGAAAAATCTTCTATTACAAGGTTCCCTACAAGAAAAGAAGCTATTCTTACTTTGCTACAGATTTCAGAGATGACAGACTCCCTTTCTGCTCCACTTCTGGAGCAAAGTGACTTTGAGTGATGAATTATGCACTGCTGCAATCTGTTCTTTGGCCACAAGATGGCATCAGACATTCATCATTAGTTTTTACATTTTGTTAAATCATTAGTATTATCCAGTTTATTTTTTTTTTCATCCTTTTAGCTTCTTGTCTATAAAATAAATACAACTGTACTTACCCACTGCCGCTCTAACTCTGCCAACCTGCTGCTGCCTCCGTCCTTTGCTGACATGGATACAGTAGTGATGTCACATCACCGCTGCTGACAATCTCTGGATTCAGCAGTGATGCTGATCTACACCCCTTTAAAGTACCACCCTGGATATTTTTTTATTACCTACAAACTTGTCTGTAAATTTTTTAAGAAAGACATATTTGATTTTTCACATTTCCAGCACAGCACCCATCTAATTCTAGTCTAGCCTACACAAACTCCTCATCCTACTGTCACCCCAATGCTGAGACACTCCTCTTAGTGCCTGACAATGCCCACTACTGTATAGGGTATATGCCCACTGCTGTACCCTTACATAGTAAAATGCCATCTAGATGGTAAAATTGCTCTCTAGAAATTATTAATGCCATGCCCTCTGTAAGTATCCTAGAAAGTATTAGTGCTCACATCTTGCCCTGTAGAAATAGCAGTATGATGTCTCCACAGTCCCCTATATGAAGTATGATGGCTACCACCTGAACTCCACTATATGTAAATCATAGTGTCTCCAGAGCCCGTTCCCCCTCCTCTCTATAGACATTATGATGCCCCCACATCCCCCCCATGCACATTATGATGGCACCCACAACTCCTATACATTGATCGATGGCCACATAGCCCCCTATTCACAGCATGATGCTCCCACGGCACACTATATACAGTATGTTATCTCCCACAGTCTCTTACACATAGTATGATGGACCCCATAACTCCCTAGATACATTATAGTGCCCCCACACCACCTTATATTTAGTATAATGTCCCAAAGCCACCCATACACAGTATGATGGCCACCACAGCTCTCTATACCTAGTATGATGGCCCCATGTGCACAGTATAATTATATATAGCTGTTGGAGCATCATACTGTATACAGGAAGCTGTGAGGCCATCGTGCAGTATATAGGGTGCTGTGGAGACATCATACAAATATATATATATTAGTATGATGTCTCCACAGTACCATACTATATACTGCACGATGGCCTCACAGCTTCCTGTATACAGTATTGTGCACCAACTGATATATATATATATATATGCACCTGTGTGTGTGTGTGTGTGTATATATATATATATATATATATATATATATATATATATATATATATATATATATATATATATATATATATATATATATATATATAATACAGTACTGACCAAAAGTTTGGACACACCTTCTCATTTAAAGATTTTTCTGTATTTTCATGACTATGAAAATTGTACATTCACACTGAAGGCATCAAAACTATGAATTAACACATGTGGAATTATATACTTAACAAAAAAGTGTGAAACAACTGAAAATATGTCTTATATTCTAGGTTCTTCAAAGTAGCCACCTTTTGCTTTGATGACTGCTTTGCACACTCTTGGCATTCTCTTGATGAGCTTCAAGAGGTAGTCACCGGAAATGGTTTTCACTTCACAGGTGTGCCCTGTCAGGTTTAATAAGTGGGATTTCTTGCCTTATAAATGGGGTTGGGACCATCAATTGTGTTGTGCAGAAGTCAGGTGGATACACAGCTGATAGTCCTACTGAATAGACTGTTAGAATTTGTATTATGGCAAGAAAAAAGCAGCTAAGTAAAGAAAAACGAGTGGCCATCATTACTTTAAGAAATGAAGGTCAGTCAGTCCGAAAAATTGGGAAAACTTTGAAAGTGTCCCCAAGTGTAGTTGCTAAAACCATCAAGCGCTACAAAGAAACTGGCTCACATGAGGACCGCCCCAGGACAGGAAGACCAAGAGTCACCTCTGCTTCTGAGGATAAGTTTATCCGAGTCACCAGCCTCAGAAATCGCAGGTTAACAGCAGCTCAGATTAGAGACCAGGTCAATGCCACACAGAGTTCTAGCAGCAGATACATCTCTACAACAACTGTTAAGAGGAGACTTTGGTTCCAACCACCGTGTCTTTGTGCGACGCAGAAAAGGTGAATGGATGGACTCTACATGCCTGGTTCCCACCGTGAAGCATGGAGGAGGAGGTGTGATGGTGTGGGGGTGCTTTGCTGGTGACACTGTTGGGGATTTATTCAAAATTGAAGGCATACTGAACCAGCATGGCTACCACAGCATCTTGCAGCGGCATGCTATTCCATCCGGTTTGCGTTTAGTTGGACCATCATTTATTTTTCAACAGGACAATGACCCCAAACACACCTCCAGGCTGTGTAAGGGCTATTTGACCAAGAAGGAGAGTGATGGGGTGCTACGCCAGATGACCTGGCCTCCACAGTCACCAGACCTGAACCCAATCGAGATGGTTTGGGGTGAGCTGGAACGCAGAGTGAAGGCAAAAGGGCCAACAAGTGCTAAGCATCTCTGGGAACTCCTTCAAGATTGTTGGAAGACCATTTCCGGTGACTACCTCTTGAAGCTCATCAAGAGAATGCCAAGAGTGTGCAAAGCAGTCATCAAAGCAAAAGGTGGCTACTTTGAAGAACCTAGAATATAAGACATATTTTCAGTTGTTTCACACTTTTTTTGTTAAGTATATAATTCCACATGTGTTAATTCATAGTTTTGATGCCTTCAGTGTGAATGTACAATTTTCATAGTCATGAAAATACAGAAAAAAAACAGAAGGTGTGTCCAAACTTTTGGTCTGTACTGTGTGTGTGTGTGTGTGTGTATATATATATATATATATATATATATATATATATATATATATATATATATATATATATATATATATATATATATATATATATATACACACACAGGTGCGTCTCACAATTAGAATATCATAAAAAAGTTAATTTGTTTCAGTTCTTTCATATTATTATCACATAAAGTCGTTACAAACAGAGCGATCTATTTCAAGTGTTCTTTTCTGTTAATGTTGATGAAAATGGAAAAATCATTATCTCAGTAAATTACAATAATTAACAAAAAACACCTGCAAAGGCTTCCTAAGTGCTTAAAAAGGCCCCTTAGTCTGTTTCAGTAGGCTCCACAATCATGGGGAAGACTGCTGACTTGACAGATGTCCAGAAGGCAGTCACTGACACACTCCACAAGGTCCCAGAGTTCCAATTTTCATTTGGAAATCAAAGTTCCAGAGTCTGGAGGAAGAGTGGAGAGGCCACAATCCAAGCTGCTTGAAGCTCGCCTGACCTTAACCCCATAGAGAATCTATGAGATATTGTCAAGAGGAAGATGAGAGACACCAGACCCAACAATGCAGACGAGCTGAAGGCTGCTATCAAAGCAACCTGGGCCTCCATAACACCTCAGCAGTGCCACAGGCTGATCGCCTCCATGCCACGCCACATTGATGCAAAAGGAGCCCCGACCAAGTATTGACAGCATTTACTGAACATACATTTCAGTAGGCCAACATTTCGGATTTTAAAAACATTTTTCAAGCTGTTATAAAGTATTCTAATATACTCAGATAATGACTTTTGTGTTTTCATTGGCTGTAAGCCATAATCATCAACATTAACAGAAATAAACACTTGAAATAGATCACTCTGTAATGACTCTATATAATGAGTTTCACTTTTTGTACTGAACTGAAATAAATTAACTCCTTGATGATATTCATATTCTAATTTGGTGAGATGCACCAGTATATGGCGGCCGTTACAGGGGAGAGTCCTTTTGGTGATGAGTGCCATGGGCAATTGCCCAATTAATAACCCCCCTCCCCTCCACACACACAAATCCCTCTTTTAAGGCTGGCCCTCCGTGTAAACATGCCGGAAATGAAATTGTTAATGCCGTCATAAAAAGCAGCAGCGCATTGCCCGGTGTAAATGAGTTGTGCTGCTGACAATATGTTGCTGTATGGGGACAGAACAATTGTAATAAGGATCAGTCTGTTTCCATTGGATCTCGGCACGCTGTGTAAGCAGGCCAGTAAACAAGTTTCCAATCCACTTGTATATAGCTGGTCGGGACTTGACGTCAATGGGCTGAGATCAGCCTGTCTACATGGGTCTCTTTCTTAACCTTTTTTTCACTCCTTTGGGTGTGTTCCTTGCATATCACTCAGGTTTGGAGGGGTTAGAACCTTTTTATCTTTCTATTCTCAAATATGTGGTCTTTCTTGCGTTGTTGCTATCAGAAAAACAATTGCAGTGTAGAATAATTACTTTTTTGTATCCATTTTCCCATCGCGTGTCTGTGTTTTGTTACTTGACAGCAGAGTTCAAAATAAAATATTCATTTTTGCTTTTAATAAGACTTCCAGGCCCCTGCTGTGTATTGCTCATGACCCAGTTTGGCATTGTTCTCCGTGGCATATTGTCATGAGCCTGTAACACTTTACAAAATATTCCTGCTCCGCATCAGATGCTAAATCTCATACTCGCATTTTCAATAGTTGTGTCAAACGGGTGGCAAAGGATTCTCATTGCCAGCACTGAGGCTGATGTCTGAGCCATGATACTTTCTTCTTGAGTGAAAGCGGTTTTCCTCTCAATATCTTCAGCTTTTGCAATAAAGGGGGGTGACCCTCTTGGGCCTGTCTCTCTATTAAAGGGAATCTGTCACCCCCTAGCACTTATCTGACCTCTAATATGTGCATACAAGTGATAGAAATGTAAATCTATTCCTATCTATATGCCTCATATTAGAGGTCTTGTTGCTGTGAAATGTCTTTTTATTCAATCAAGTTTCTGATGCGTTCCCGTCCCGGGGCCCTGAAGAAATCCCCGCCTCCTGTGTGAATTATAATGTTTCCCCCCTCCCCTGCACGTCACAGTTTCTGGATTTAGCAACTGCATTTCTATCACCTGTGTGCCCATATTAGAGGTCAGATATGAGCCAGGGGGTGACAGATTCCCTTTAAGCAGAGACGTGGTCCATCTATGTATTACATATGTAATATCAAGTAGTAAAAATCCTACGGTAGCTCCAGGAACAGATCACGTTGCATTTTATCAACATAGAAATGTAAATGGCAATGCCTTATTGTGCTGCTGCTTTTAGGTATAAATCAATCAAGTCCACAGATTAAGCAGCACACGCAGCCATGCTGGCTGGACAGATGCTACTAGACGCTGTACATACAAGGCCAGTTTTGTGGTGTTTTCCTTCCTGTTTGAATATTTTTTTTCTTCCTTTTTATGAAGTCTAATGAGTTATATGGTTTACAAAATCCATATATAAGGAGTATGGAGACCTCTTACATGAGGGGGTGTGCGAACAGTTCTCATGTACAAGCTCTTTCTCTCTCTTTCCCTCCCTTTTTCTTGCTTGCTTTCTTTCTCTTTCCCTCTCTATCTTTCTGTTTCCCTCACTTTCTTTTCCTTTCTTTTCCCTCCCTTTCTTTCCCTTTCTCTTTCCCTCCCTTTCTTTTTCTTCCCATCCCTTTTTCTTTCTTTCTTGCTTTCTTTTTCCCTTCCTTTCTTTCTCTTTCCCTTCCTTTCTCTTTCCCTTCCTTTCTCTTTCCCTTCCTTTCTCTTTCCCTTCCTTTCTCTTTCCCTTCCTTTCTCTTTCCCTCCCTTTGTCTTTCCCTCCCTTTGTCTTTCCCTCCCTTTGTCTTTCCCTCCCTTTGTCTTTCCCTCCCTTTCTCTTTCCCTCCCTTTCTCTTTCCCTCCCTTTCTCTTTCCCTCCCTTACTCTTTCCCTCCCTTACTCTTTCCCTCCCTTACTCTTTCCCTCCCTTTCTCTTTCCCTCCCTTTGTCTTTCCCTCCCTTTGTCTTTCCCTCCCTTTGTCTTTCCCTCCCTTTGTCTTTCCCTCCCTTTGTCTTTCCCTCCCTTTCCTTTCTCTTTCCCTCCCTTTTTCTCCCTCTCTCTTTGAATTCTATGGTTAAGTACACCTTTACTGCTTCTATAAGAATTAAAGGGTTTGTCTGCTACCTAAAATGTCCTTCTAAATATCTTTACCACTTAACCACTTTTCTAATGTTTGTTTTTTTTTTATTTTTGTTTTTTTTACTGCTCTTCCTGTGACTTTTCGTTAGAGAACTCACTTCTTTGCAGCATCTATCGTCTCTCCTGGAACAGGACATCATCAGGGCACGGCAGTGCAGTTGCTTACTAAAGCTTCTTGTGTCATTGCCCTCTGACGACGTACTGGATCCATGGTGATAGAAGCTGTGGATGGTGTGAGTGCCGCGCCGGCTTATCTCCGCTGCTGCTTCTGTGAAAGCAGATGTTGTCAGGGGTCGGAGATAGAAGAAGTGAGTGACAACAGTGCCGCCTCCTGATGACCATTTGTTTGACCAAGGCTCCAGAACATCTTCAGAGGGCGGCGATGCAAGAAACTGTAGTAAGTAACTGCAGCTCTGCCTCCGATGATGTCCTGTTCCAGGAGGGGCAGGCGCTGCAGGAAAGTTGAGTGCAGCCCCAGCCTCCTGTGACGATCACATTTGAGACTCCTCTCAAGTTAAACTTCTCAGGAAGTACAGTAAAAAAAAACAAATTTAGGAATTAAATGGCTAAAGAGACGTATAGGGTATTGTGTAATGTGTAATAGAGCTAATTACAAAAGAGGTTAGCACTTTAAGATGGATATTTAGAAATGACATTTTAGTTAGCGGATCACCCCCTTTAATTATATTCATCAGCAAGTGTGACCACCTCTATAAAAGCAGAAGTTTTTGCATTCTGCTGGTCTGCCTTGGATGAAAGACGTTAGCAATGATCTTAGAGAAGCAATACTTGTTGTCCTCTAATGTAGGAAGGTTTGTGAGTGTGTATAATATGGAGTTGTTGGTAATTAGACACTTGTTGCAGTAGAAATGGAATCACTGAGGGTTCTAATTCACGATTAGACTTATGGTCTTTTTATTATGGCTGCAGAAAGCTGTCATCCTCTTTATATTTGCCGTTTGCCTTGTTATACTTAATGGACCTGAGGCAACAAAGCGTAGTGCAAAAATATAACTCGGAAAAAAAAGAAAAACTGCAGCAATTGCTGCAAAAGAGAAACCGTGAAGAATTCGTAGTCCCCTCTTCTTCTTCCCCTCTGGCGCAGCACACACGCTCCCCTGGTCCTCCAAGTCTTTGTTTACAAGAATAAGCAGGTGACTTCTGCCGCCAATAAGCCGCCGCCGCAGTCACGTGCCGTATTTACTGGCATCACCATTCAGCAATGGAAGCTGTCACATGCTGACAGTTTCTAAACAAAGATCACAAGGACCTGGGAACAGCAAGGAAAAGATATGAGTGCTGTGGAGCTATTTTTTTTTCTCTTGCTTTACAGCATTGACAGCTCTTTTCGGCAGTGTTTTTTTGGGGAAGGAAAGTGGAGGTTGGGTGGGAAATAGATAATTCCTTTATGTGTGGTTTAGACATCTGCTGGATTCAAACCATTTGTGTAAATAAATATTTAGCTAATATGTCTATTTATTAATTTTCTTAGCAAAGTAACGTAAGATTGTCATCTGATAAGTATAAGCTTCTCTGGCATGTTTTTTAATTAGCGTTTAGGGCCAGGGGAGGCCATTGTAGTGACGGAGACAAGCAGATCATTATGCACTTACCATTCTTTAAATGTTTACTATTAAAAACAGACTTTTAGGTCGCTGGTTGGGCAAACAAGATCTGTTACTAATTTTCAGGAAGATAAATAGTATTTTCCATCATCGTTGTCAGTATGGCTTAAATGCACGTGGTATGAAGTCTGTATGATTCATTTATATTTTATTGGCGGGAATCAGACGAGTTTTGTTCTGGGAAGTAGAAACCATTGGCAGCCAACTAAAGATGATGGAGGCCACGACTCGTCCGTCAGTCTTTCAGGCTTTTTTCTGGAATTATTTGTATTGGTGACTTTTATGCCTGCACCTAATTAATTGCTTCATAGTTCATCATTGTGCCTCATTGTGCCTCTGTGCTTTATGGTGCATCATTGGGCTCCCTTGTGCCTCGTGGTGCATCATGGTGCTGCTCTTGGCTTCCGAGCCGCTTCCCTCCGACGAGGGCTCTCTGCTCCGGCACAACCCTCCTACACGCCGAAGACCCGGATCCAGTTGCGGGACGCAATTCCAGTGACTATTTCTGGCCACATGCTTTCTGAAAAATGTAAAGGTACAGTTGGCGTGCGTTGACCGAATGCATGAAGCAGAGACTGGTAGTAGATAAGGAAGTACCTGTATCTGATTCGTCTGGCTGAGCTGGAAACTGTCTAAGATGGAGGATTCCATCTTAGACAGTTTCCAGTGCACGTGAGTGGGGGTAGTTAGTAACACCCTCGTGGGGGGAATTGAACTTTGCAGTACTTATGGTCCGAAGGTCCCCCCCCGCCTAAATAAAAAGATGTGTCCCTCTATGTTTTATAGGATAGAGGTCCCACTAACCCATCAATAACAGCTAAAAAGAATAATAAGGAAAATACGTGGAAGCTGAAAAGATGTGCCATGTTCCCATTTCATCAGGATTATCAAATATATCTCCGAGTCGCCATAAGATCCAGGGAGCAAATTCATCATTTCCAGTTTTGTCGTCTTCCCTTCGGTCTAGCCTCAGCTCGGCGGGTTTTTACAAAACTAGTAGCGGAAATTGTAGCCCACTTAAGACAAACAGGGATTACCGTGGTTCCTTACCTCAACGATTTCCTTCTGTTGGCGGGTTCTCGTCAGGAGCTTCTAGATCACATCAAGGTTTTTGTTTCTACTCTTCAGAGGCTAGGTTGGCTAATAAATTGGGATAAATCGGATCTAGATCCCGGGCCCAGAAAAGTCTTTTTGGGGGTTACCTTAGACTCTCCTTAGAACCTCATTTCTTCCCTTAGTGAAACAGAAATCATTAAGAAAAAGAGAGAGATCAGTTCTCAAGAAGTTGTTGCTCTATCAGAAGTGCAATGAGGGTCCTTGGATTGTTGACGGTCTGCATTCCATGTGTCAGCTGGAGTCAGTTTCACGCCAGAGAACTACAATGCTGTGCAAATTAATTGGGACAAAGCCAAAAAAACATATTTTTGAATATTTAATAATAAAATGTTATAATGCACTGTTACATACTAATTTTAGTAAGAAATATGTCCTCCTTTAGCAGATATGAGATTTTCAATGCGTTTTGGCATTGATTCTTCCAAGTTTTTGCATAAATTCTTCATCATGGAGCCACACTTGTATGGCAATGTTTATCATGCGTTCTTTGGTTGTACAGTCCATTTTGCCAAGATGTCTCTTCACAATGCTCCACAAATTTCTATAGGATTTAAGTCTGGTGAATTGCCAGGCCAGTCCAGCACTTTTACTTTATTTTCTACCAGGAATTTCTTCACACACTTGGAATTGTGGCATGGAGAAAAAGTACACTAAACCACTCCTCACAGAAACAAGCTCTCAACTGAAGCTGAGGGGGCAGCTAGCTGTTATTTTCTGACTAAAACCAGTCAAACCGCATTTTGTTACTCACGGTTGTACGCTCACACCTGTTCAAAGCAGTTAAAACTGGTTTGAATCACTGACTGGTAACCAACTTACGATTTTACTTAAAAAATGCTTTGTCCCAATTAATTTGCACAGCACTGTACAAGACGCAGTTCTGTCCGCCTGGTACAGGCGTCAGATATCCCTAGACAAGGTGATGTCTCTGTCCGGTGTAGTAAGAAGATCCCTGGTATGGTGGACTCTTCCAAAATCTCCAGATGGGGGTAGCTTGGATCCCTTCCCCGTCTGTAATTACCACCAACGCGAGTCAGTCGGGTTGGGGCGCCCACGTTGAAGGGAGGTTTTTTTCTAGGGGATCTGGTCACCAGAAATTCACGTAAGAGCCTCGAATTACTGGGACCTTCGAGCTGTATGGGAAGGCCTCCGTCGCATCCGTCCACAAATAAAAAACAAACATGTGAAGGTCCTTTCGGACAACACAACGACAGTGGCTTTTCTATGTCACCATGGAAGGCCAAGACATTATTTTCTACTCTAGGGTCTCGCTACAAAAATATTTCTTTGGGTGGAAAAGACTATCTTATCAATATCTGCTGTCCACCTAGAGGGGGCCCAAAAATCAGGTGGCAGAATTCCTAAGCAAGCGGAAGATCTGTCGCACAGAATGGAAACTAAATATGCAGGTTTTTTTCTCAGTCTGACCCATCATTGGGGTACCCTGCAAGTAGACCTTTTTGTGACCAGGGAAAATACAGAAGTCAGGCAATTCTATTCCCTGAATCCCCAGGACAATCCAGAGGGGATAGATGCTTTATCCCAACAATGGAGCAAGGGCCTGTTATATGCATTTCCATCACTACCCTTGATTCCAAGAATAATATTGATAGTTCCCTTTTGACCAAAGAGGAGCTGGTTTCCTCTCTTGACAGGGGTGACGCTGGAGGAGCCCGTCCTGCTTCCTTTGAGAGGGGACCTTCTTCATCAGGGTCCAGTTTTTGCCAAAATGTGGACAAATTACATCTTTCAGCATGGATCCTGAGAGGCAGATCCTGAGGTCCCGGGAACTTTCTGATTAAGTGATTACTGCCTTACAGGCCAGTCGTAAACCGGTCTCCTCAGCCATATATAAGAATATCTGGAAGAGGTTCTGTTCAGATTACGGAGATGTAGCGATTGATATTTCTAACCCCAATATTCAAAAAATCTTAGATTTCTTACAAGCAGGGTTTTACAAAGGATTAAGGCCAAGTACGCTGAGAGTCGAATTTTTGGCCCTAAGCACGTTCTTGGTCACTCAATTGGCAGCTAATCCCTGGATAGCTAGATTTTCCAGGGCATTTCAGAGGCATTTCAGAGATTAAAACCCTGGGTGAAAAAATCTATCCCACCTTGGGACCTCAACTTCGTTCTAAATGCTCTATGCAAACACCCATACGAACCAGCCAAGAAGTTGAGCATCGGCAGGCTCATTTTTAAAACCGCTTTTCTAGTAGCAATTACAATGGCTAAAAGGGTGGGAGAATTGCAGGCGTTATTCGCGAGAGATCCGTACCTACAGATTTACGAGGATAGGATAGTTCTTAGGTTTGATCCGACTTTTCTGCCCAAAGTTGTATCTATCCGAGATGTAAATCAGGAAGTACCGTATATACTCGAGTATAAGCCGAGTTTTTCAGCACATTTTATGTGCTGAAAAAGCCCCGCCCGGCTTATACTCGGGTATATACCTGAGTATATAAAGATTCCGTTGGTGGAGGAGCGGGTTGTGGCAGGAGAGGAATGGGGCACACGCAGTAGCCGCTGCTGCACCTCCACGTGTGCCCGCTGCTAAAGGGAAATAAATATTCCCTCTTCTCCACTCCCGTGGGCATGGAGAAGAGGGAATATTCATTCTCTTTAGTAGCGAGCATGGAGGAGCGCTGAGCCGTGGTTCTTGCTGACAGTGCCCGCTACTAAACAGAATGCATATTCATTCTTCTCCACAGCCGGCGTGGAGAGGAGTGAATATGCCGGCATCAGCTCACATTAACATCTGAGAGTACATGGCTGTGACGCCATGCGCTGCTCAGATGCTGACATGAGCTGCAGCAGGAGAACAGGATGCAGCGCTGGAGCAGAGGGAGGAAGGAAGGTGAGTATAAGGCTGTGTGCCCACTATGCGTTTTTTTAAGCGTTTCCGCGGCGGCAATTCCGCCGCGGAAACGCTTAAAAAACGCTTGGTAGAAGATCTGCAATGTTCCCCAATGATAATCCGCATGTGCTGAGCACATGCTGCGGAACTTTCCGCTGCGGATTATCATTGTGGAAAAATCCGCAGCACTACCATTAATTTTGCGGAATTGCGGCGTTTTAGCCGCCATTGACTTGCATTGGACCACATGACATCCGCATGACTACACGTGCACCTGCGGATATCATGCGGTTCAATGCGCGGATGGTACCCGGGTCTGGAGAAGAGGAGACTCTCCTTCAGACCTGGGTACCATAGTACCTGTAGTTAAAAAATAATTAAAATAATAAAAAAAAACCCTTATACTCACCTTTCCGGTGCCCCCCGGTCTCCTCTGAGTGGCGCTGCTGTCTCCTTGGCTTCCGCCGGTGGTCTGTAAGGACGTCATTTAGTCATGTGACCGTCACGCGACCACTGATTTCAGCGGTCAGGTGATAGACGCGTGACCATCACATGACTAAATGACGTCATGGAAGGTCCGCTGAAGATACCGAAGAGCCGCTGAAGATACCGAACGCATCGCTAAGGAGACCGGGGGCCATCTGAAGGTGAGTATAATGTTTTTTTTTTTTCATTTTATTTACTATTGATGCTGCATTTGCAGCATCGTAACTTGGTCACACTATATAAATCCATGCCGGATGCTAAAATCGTTTGGAAAAGCGCTTGACAACCCGCATGTGAAATCGCATGTTAAAAACGCTTCACTTAGGCTTCTACCTGGCAGAAAAAAAGCATGTAAAATCTGCATGCGTTTTTTTCTGCCAGGGAGATGCAGAAACGCTCAGGAAAAATCCGGAGCATTTCTGCATCGTGGGCACATAGCCTAAGTGTTTATTTTTTTATGTGTGTTGTGATGGGGCCATACATACTAGGATTGGGGGATGAGGGGTCCTATACATACTAGGATTGGGGGATGAGGGGTCCTATACATACTAGGATTGGGGGATGAGGGGTCCTATACATACTAGGATTGGGGGATGAGGGGGCCATGCATACCAGGATTGGGGGATGAGGGGGCCATGCATACCAGGATTGGGGGATGAGGGGACCATGCATACCAGGATTGGGGGATGAGGGGACCATGCATACGAGGATTGGGGGTGAGGGGACCATGCGTACCAGGATTGGGGATGAGGGGACCGTGCATACCAGGATTGGGCATGAGGGAACCAAGCATACCAGGATTATATATGGGAAAAAAAGCTTCAGAAAAGACTATTGCTAGATCGATTAGGTCGACGATAGGTCTGACCTATATAGCACAAGGGAAGGTCCCTCCAGAAGGGTTGAGAGAGCATTCAACCCGATCAATGGCCACTTTATGGTCTGAGAAGGCGGGGGCCTCGGTGGAGCAGATATGTACTGCCGCAACATGGTCAAGCTTAAGTACATTCTCTAAACATTATAAACTAGATGTGTTAGCGGGTCAGAGAACGGCATTTGGTAGAAAGGTTCTCCATGCAGTAGTCCCTCCCTAACTCAATACTTTGGTATTCTCCATGGTGCTGTCAGGGGTACGTCCTGGAAAACGGTAACTAGACTTACTGGTAGTTGTATTTCCAGGAGTACATCCTGACAGCTCAGTTAGTTTCCCTCCCTTACTTGTTTATGTACAATGTGAAGTAACATTGGTATATAGAGTCGTAATAAATTTTGTTGCATCCATCCTGGTGTGGTACTTAGAAATACACTGAGGGGTGAAGGAAGGGGAGGGTTTTTAACCTCTCGGTGTTTCCTCTCCCTGAAACGATAAGAAGGACATCTTCCATGGTGCTGTCAGGATGTACTCCTGGAAATAAAATTACCGGTATGTCTAATTACCGTTTTTAGGGAACACGTGAACTATCAGTCAACAAATAAATGTTTTGCTTTTTCATCGGCTTATTGGTGGCATGATTTTAAACAGGCCAATGAAGAACTACAAAGATCTGCTAATTGGTGAACTTCTAGTAATCAGTTGTCCTCTGGCAAATTGGGGTTGGCAACAAATTTATGGAGCAAGCTGATTGGGTTTACATAACCTACAACCTAGAATACTGTGGTTGGTCATAGCTGCTGGCTGCTATTGAAAGCATAACAGGAATATGCCTACCACAGTTCAACTAAGATCTGTAAACCTCTTAGTGTCTCCTATGTGATGTATATACTGCAGAGTCTAAATGTCTTCTATGTGATGTATATACAGCAATCTCAGTCGATCCTATGTAATGTATACCACAGTCTCCTCTCGCCTATGTAGTGTACACCACAGTCTCCTCCTCTCCTTTGTGATGTATATAAAGCGGTCTCAGTGTCTCCTATGTGATATATACTGCAGTCTCTGTATCCTGTGTGTTTTATACAGCAGTCTGTGTTTCCTATGTGATGTATATACAGTACAGACCAAAAGTTTGGACACACCTTCTCATTTAAAAATTCTTCTGTATTTTCATGACTATGAAAATTGTACATTCACACTGAAGGCATCAAAACTATGAATTAAGACATGTGGAATTATATACTTAGCAAAAAAGTGTGAAACAACTGAAAATATGTCTTATATTCTAGGTTCTTCAAAGTAGCCACCTTTTGCTTTGATGACTGCTTTGCACACTCTTGGCATTCTCTTGATGAGCTTCAAGAGGTAGTCACCAGAAATGGTTTTCACTTCACAGGTGTGCCCCGTCAGGTTTAATAAGTGGGATTTCTTGCCTTATAAATGGGGTTGGGACCATCAGTTGTGTTGTACAGAAGTCAGGTGGATACACAGCTGATAGTCCTACTGAATAGACTGTTAGAATTTGTATTATGGCAAGAAAAAAGCAGCTAAGTAAAGAAAACGAGTGGCCATCATTACTTTAAGAAATGAAGGTCAGTCAGTGCGAAAAATTGGGAAAACTTTGAAAGTGTCCCCAAGTGCAGTTGCAAAAACCATCAAGCGCTACAAAGAAACTGGCTCACATGAGGACCGCCCCAGGACAGGAAGACCAAGAGTCACCTCTGCTTCTGAGGATACGTTTATCCGAGTCACCAGCCTCAGAAATTGCAGGTTAACAGCAGCTCAGATTAGAGACCAGGTCAATGCCACACAGAGTTCTAGCAGCAGACACATCTCTACAACAACTGTTAAGAGGAGACTTTGTGCAGCAGGCCTTCATGGTAAAATAGCTGCTAGGAAGCCACTGCTAAGGACAGGCAACAAGCAGAAGAGACTTGTTTGGGCTAAAGAACACAAGGAATGGACATTAGACCAGTGGAAATCTGTGCTTTGGTCTGATGAGTCCAAATTTGAGATCTTTGGTTCCAACCACCGTGTCTTTGTGCGACGCAGAAAAGGTGAACGATGGACTCTACATGCCTGGTTCCCACCGTGAAGCATGGAGGAGGAGGTGTGATGGTGTGGGGGTGCTTTGCTGGTGACACTGTTGGGGATTTATTCAAAATTGAAGGCATACTGAACCAGCATGGCTTCCACAGCATCTTGCAGCGGCATGCTATTCCATCCGGTTTGCGTTTAGTTGGACCATCATTTATTTTTCAACAGGACAATGACCCCAAACACACCTCCAGGCTGTGTAAGGGCTATTTGACCAAGAAGGAGAGTGATGGGGTGCTACGCCAGATGACCTGGCCTCCACAGTCACCGGACCTGAACCCAATCGAGATGGTTTGGGGTGAGCTGGACCGCAGAGTGAAGGCAAAAGGGCCAACAAGTGCTAAGCATCTCTGGGAACTCCTTCAAGATTGTTGGAAGACCATTTCCGGTGACCATCTCTTGAAGCTCATCAAGAGAATGCCAAGAGTGTGCAAAGCAGTCATCAAAGCAAAAGGTGGCTACTTTGAAGAACCTAGAATATAAGACATATTTTCAGTTGTTTCACACTTTTTTGTTAAGTATATAATTCCACATGTGTTAATAGTTTTGATGCCTTCAGTGTGAATGTACAATTTTCAAAGTCATGAAAATACAGAAAAATCTTTAAATGAGAAGGTGTGTCCAAACTTTTGGTCTGTACTGTACATTAGTGTCTCCTTTGTAATGACAACAGCAAACTGTCGGTGTATCCTATGTACATCAGTCTATCACCAGTTCCTGGTAATTGTTTTTCTTAGAGGTCTTTTTTTCAAATTTAGACTCTATACTAGACCAGTGATTCCTAGGAAAGCTTATTATTTTTTCTTTCTATTTTTTTAATACACACCATGTTAAGAATTGTAAAAACTAAAAGTTAGTGTTGCTCAGTGTCATTTCACCGTGTAATATTCTGAATATTTGTAAAGACTAAAGTGTTTAAGGCTGTGTTCACACGATGCGTATTTCATGCGTTTCCGCGGCGTTTTTGCAGTTGCGTAAACGCCGCGGAAACGCATGAAAAACGCATGGTAGAAGGGAAGCAATGTTCCCCAATGGAAATCCGCATGTGCTGTGCTCATGATGCGGATTTTTCCGCAGCGTTAACGCTGCGGTCAAAAATCCGCAGCATGTCAATTAATTTTGCGGAAACGCGGCGATTTCGCCGCCATTGACTTGCATTAGAACGCGCGAATTCCGCAAGACAGCATCTGTACTTGCGTAATTGGTGCGTTCTAATGTGCGGATGGTACCCGGGTGTGGAGGAGAGGAGAGTCTCATCCACACCCAGGTACCATTAAAAAAGCTGTAAAAAGAAGAATAAAATAAAAAATAATGTATTCTTACCTTCTGTCGGCCCGCGCAGCGCTCCCGCTTGGTTCCCGGCACTTTGCAGTGAGTTGTAGGACCTGCGGTGACGTCAGAGTCATGTGACGGGTCACGTGACGCTGACGTCGGCAGGTCTTTCAATTCAAAGTTGCCGGCAGCCGGGAGAACAGATTGAGCAGGACAGCGCGGGCGATCGGAGGTAAGTATATACACGCTCTCGGTTCACACTGTATAAATCCATGCTGTTTGCATGGATTTATATAGTGTGACCTAGTTATCAAGCACTTTCCAGGTGATGCTAACATCGCCTGGAAAGCGCTTGTCAATCTGCATGCGGAAACGCATGTGAATCTGCATGTGGATCCGCATGTATTCTGCAGGAAAAACGCATGCACAATCTGCATGCGTTTTTTCTGCCAGGGAGATGCAGAAATGATGCAGAAATTTTCTGCTTCATTTCTGCATCGTGTGCACATACCCTAACTTTTATTTAGTAAATTGAATTAATTATATTCAACTTTTTTAATCTTTCAGATAAAACTCTTCAAGAACAAGGTGTTTGCCACAATTTCAAGATTTTAGTCCTAGAGCTGAGCTACACTGAGGAAGAAGCCAGGAAACGCGTGCACAATGAAGAAAAGGAGAGAGAAGAGGAGGCACAGAAGGATGAGAGTGTGAAGAAAAAGATGATGCGCACAAGGAGAGGATTGGAGATCCTTGCAGAGAGAGGTATTCTTGTTTTATTTACATAAATACCAATTTACCATGAGTGCCCTGGGGATTAGTAAACTTGTCCTCGTGTGTGAGTGTATTACCAAATGTATTACCTTACATAGTCTGGAGGTGTGCTCTGGGTTATTGCCTTGTTACAACAAATATGATGCCATTAATTAGTGAAAACCTGATAGAAAAGCATGTTGTTGCAGAATGCTGTGGTTGCCATACTGGGTAAGTGTAATCACCAACAGTGTCACCAGCAAAGCACCCACACACCATCACACCTCCCCCTCCATGCTTCATGGTGGGCACCACACATACAGAAAAGGTGAACGGATGGTTTCTATATCTTACAAATACATAGCGATAGGTAGAAAAATCTCAAATTTTGACTCCTAAGACTGTACAGATTTCCACTGGTCTAATATCCAGACTTTGTGTTGCTTGGCCCATACAAGTCTCGTCTTGTTTGCAGTCTCCAGTAGTGGCTTCTTTGCAGCAGTTCGACCATAAAGTTGATGTTGAGATGTGTCTGCTACTTGTTGTCTGTGTATCACTTTTGAGGTCTGTTGTCTGTGGTGCTGTCGATTCGTGTTTTCTGAGGCTGACAACGCTGATGAGCCTATCCTCTGCAACTTAGGTAAATTTGGGTTTTTCTAAGTTTTTCTTTACTGAGCGCTTTCATGAGAGCTACTTTAAGGCCTGAGTCAGACGGCCGTCTATTCTCTCATGTGAAGGAATCAGGCCAATTATGCAAATAACACTTGGCTCATACTCTGTCAGAGTTTGAGCCGTGTGTCAGTGCGCTATGCACCGATCCTCTCGCATGAGAGAATCGCAGCACATGTGCGGAGGAGACTGAGAAAGTAATTTCGCCATCTCCTCCATTGCCGGGGTCCGCAGTAATCGGACTGCACTCTGATAACATCCGAGTGCAGTCCGATGTTTCACACACACACGTGATCCAGTTCTCAGATGCAGCATGCTGTGATTGTTTTCTCGAGCTGAATTGGCATGAGAAAATAATCACAGATCTGCACTGCCCCATAGTATAACATTGGGCCGAGTGCTGTCTGATAGAACATGGCATTGCACTCAGCCGTGTTATATTCTCGTGTAAGCGAGCACTTACATAGTAATTAATGGCTTTCATAACTTCATGGTTCTAGCATTTTTCCAGATTAACTGTCTGTCTTGTTTTACTGTAATGATGGACTGTCATTCTATTAATTTATTTGAGTGGTTCTTGTCATATTTTGGCTTATAACAGTAGTGCGATAGGGCTCAGCACTATATGGAACGATGTACCAACATTGCCTCTGCAAAATACACCCGATTGTCGCAAACACTTTTTATAGGCCGCTAATTCCATAAATAAACCTGTCCATTGGAAGCCATTACAGGTATCTACCTGAAGCTGCTTGAGAGAATGCCAAGGGTGTGTTAAGCTGTCATCAGAGTAAAAGGAAGGCACCTTGAAGAATCTCAAGTTTAAAGGGATTGTCCGGTCCAAATCGTTAAGTCTGCAGTCACTCTGTGTGACTGCCTCTCCTCGCTCCATACACTTGTATAGAGCAAGGCTACGCCCGACTAGTGGCACTGCCGTCTAGAGGGGGCGGCCTCGCTCTATACAAGTGTATGGAAGCGAGGCCACGGCCATTGGCCGGGATATGTATAACGCATACATACCCTCCAAACCGGCGAATCCCCGCAGCGCACAATGTGCGCACTCGGGGGGATTCATAAGTCTGCAGTCACACAGAATGACTGCAAATGTATCGATTTGCGCCAAACAACCCCTTTACGACCTATGGCGTATAGATAAAAAAATCTGCGTTTTTGATGCATTTTTGCCTGCAGATTTGCCATGCGCTTTTTCCAATGCATTGAATAGGAAAAACCCACAAATAATGGACATGCTGCTTCTTTTTCTGCACATGAAATTCAGTCAGGAAAAATCCTGATCACGTGCACAGGACTTGCAAATGTCTTAGGAAACCATGGGATAAGGTTTTTGGCCCATTTCTGCACGGAAAAAATGCACTGGGATCTCAGAATGACAAATCCCTGAGTAATCTTTGAGATAATCTGTGGCTTAGGCTGAGTGCCTCTTGAAGGGATGCAGATAAGTCATTTGACATGGGTGACTTTGCTATTAAATCCAATATTGCAGATCTGCCTTCAATCAGCATTGGTCACACTTGTCTCATGAAAAGGCACTGGGAGTTGCAAAAAAAATTGTGACAATCTGTTAATGCAGGAATTTTTCTTGTTCTTTTTGGAATGTGCACATTGTAGATTCAGACTCAAGGCAGCAAAACTGCTAAGGAACACACATGGAAACAAGGAGAAAGGAAACACATGTGAAACAAACCAGTGTTAACTAGTGATGAGCAAGCATGCTCGTTACTCGAGATTTACGAGCATGCTCAGGTGTTTTCCGAGTATCTTCGGCGTGCTCGGGTGTTATGTTTGAGTCACTCCGTGCTCATGATTTGCGACTGTTTGACAGCTTTAATACATGTGAGGAATGCCTGTTTGTTTACACCCGAGCACGCTGAAGATACTCGGCGAACACCCGAGCATGCTCGCCAAAAGGGGTAACAGAACATACTCACTCATCACTAGTGTTAACCCCTTCACGACCTTGAGATTTTCCATTTTTGTTTTTTTGCTCCCCTTCCTCCCAGAGCTATAACTTTTTTTCTTTTTCCGTCAATTTTTCCTTGTGAGAGCTTGTTTTTTGCGGGATGAGTTCTACTTTTGAACGACACCATTGATTTTACCCTATAATGTATTGGAAAATGGGAAAAAATTCCAAGTGCGGTGAAAGTGCAATTCCACAATTATTATTATTTTTTTTTACCATGTTCACTAAATCCTAAAACTGACCTGCCATTCTAATTCTCCAGGTCATTACGAGCTCGTAGACACCAAACATGTGTAGGATCTTTTTTATTTAAATGGGGGGAAAAAATCCAAAGTTTGTAAGAAAAAAAACAAACAAAAAAATGACACCATTTTCTGATACCCCTAGCGACTCCATTTTTCGGTATCTGGGGCCGAGTGAGGGCTTATTTTTTGCTCGCTGAGCTGACGTTTTTACTGATACCATTTTGGAGTAGATACGGTGTTTTGATCGCCCGTTATTGCAATGTTGCGGTGACCAAAAAAACGAATTCTGTTTTTTTTATTTTTTTACTCGTTACACCGTTTACCTAACAGATTAATTATTTTCATATTTTGATAGATCGGGCGATTCTGAACGCGGCGATACCTAATATGTGTATTTGGTGCGGAGGTGCAGAAACGCTGCAGAAATTTCTGCAAGCAATTCTTGATCATCTGGCTTTAGTGCAAAAAACAGTTGTGGTATTTGTGTATAACTATACCTATTTTGACTCAAGGTGAGAAATTGAATTCACATTGTCCGGCGTCCGGTCCAGTCCTGTATGGCAGCCGCCGGTCTTGACTTCTTTATCCTGCTTTTTGGGGAGGGGGCTCTTGCTTTGTAGGTACAACGACGACATGACACTTTAAGGCCTAGTATTCGCCAGAGGCTTCCAGGATGACTGTGCACAGGAGTTAACACCGACTGCCATGGACGATTGGACCGGACGCCGGACAGGGCTGCGCGAATTAAATTGTGTAAATAATTTTGACATCTTAATCGTTTTTTTTTCTGCTAATATGATTTTTAAAATCAGATCTGCCAGCAGATTTAGAAACACATACTGCATACATTATTAAATAGATCTTAAATATGACCAGACTGGTGTACTTACTTTGAAGGTCCATGTCAGAATGGCTATTAAAAAATTATTTTTGAAAGTTTCCCTGCCTAATATTAAAATGATTACTCCTCTAGATGGGCTAATTTCAGTTTAAGGATTATACAATCAGTCAGACATTGATTTTGCAAAGTAAATACACCTGCTTCATTTGGTCTGGCTAGTCTATTTAATCGTGCATGAGGCTTGTATTATGCAATCTGGTGACAAATCCATTTTAATGCTGACTTTCTCACATCAGAAAAAGTAACATTGTAACATATTGCAGGACCGATACATAATACACATAAACTTAGGGCAGGTCAGTATTCAGTATTTCTACCAGATCTGTGCTTTATTGTGATAAATTCAGTCTGGAAAGTGTAGTCAAGTTTTCATACAACTTTTGTGCTTGTTTGTAAATTGTTTAGCTTCGTGGGACACAAAGTAACCAAACTTGTAAGTGGACAACACCATGTTCTGCTGGGAAAGGCTCGTATTAGACGTGTTTCTGGAGTCAACTTGAATATTTCAGTAATTGTTGGCAACAACTTGCACAGTTTTTGCCATTTTAGTATTTTTATCCATTCCCTAGAGGAATTGCCAGTAGAGTTTTAAGGAACATCAGATTTCTATAGTAAGAAAAACTTAATGCATTTTATTTGTGTTGTATATGTTAAAGGGAAAATAACCTTTTGTTAAAATTAGGTTTCATGTTAACTACCTCTAGTCCGCCCATAGACGATAAACATCCAGGCGTTCCACATGGTTTCCTAAAACGTCACTACAGAGCAGCTGCATGTGATGGTGCGGGAGCAGGGAGCCAGCTGTCAGACCCACCAGACTTCCCTTAGTGAAGGCAGAGACTGTTTATTACCATCTCTGTCTTCCCTATCGGCACTACCTCCATACACAGCGGTCCTGTGATCGCTGGGTGTGGGGAGGGGCCAGGAGCTGTTGGGTCATAGGAGACACAGATACCTCTACTATACAGCCAGATGCAAAAATTATTTGAATATCTGAGAAAATATTTTACATCTATTCCATTATTATTATTATTATTATTTATTTATTTTATAAAATTTAGAAGTCTTGACATTTTGACACTGGCCACTAGTGATAATACTAAGCTCCTGTACAGATGATTTTTCAGCAGTCCCATTGTCATCACAATAACAGGTAACCCCTTCATATTCAGTGGTTAATAGGTAACAGTAGCAGTAATGCAGTTCAATCTTCATATACTGAATGCTTGCATACATCTTAGCTCTTACTGAGGCTGCTGTTGTTGTGTATCTCTACATATATTTGTTTTCCATTTTTTAATTCTTGCTTTCTCAACTTTTTTCGCTGAATGGTACAGCCAGGAAAACTTATTCTTTAGAAACCCAAAAAACATGGTCAACTACGTTATTTTTTCACATCCAAAAAAAAATCAATGTGATGTAAACTTGATAAATTGTAGTCAAAACAACATTTTTTTTTATCACTATGTTCTTCCCATCTTAGTCTATGGATACGCTGCCATATAGATCTAAATAGAGTTTCTTTTGCAGTCCAGGCGTGTACGTCCAGTGGAAAGCACTATATATACATATACAGTCATATGAAAAAGTTTGGGCACCCCTATTAATCTTAAGCTTAATGTTTTATAAAAATTGGTGTTTTTGCAACAGCTATTTCAGTTTGATATATGTAATAACTGTTGGACACAGTAATGTTTCTGCCTTGAAATGAGGTTTATTGTGCTAACAGAAAATGTGCAATCTGCATTCAAACAAAATTTGACCGGTGCATAAGTATGGGCACCCTTATCATTTTCTTGTTTTAAATACTCCTGCCTACTTTTTACTGACTTACTAAAGCACTTTTTTTGGTTTTGTAACCTCATTGAGCTTTGAACTTTATAGCCAGGTGTATGCAATCTTGAGAAAAGCTACTTAAAGTGGCCACTTGCAAGTTGTTCTCCTGTTTGAATCTCCTCTGAAGAGTGGCATCATGGGCTCCTCAAAACAACTGTCAAATGATCTGAAAACAAAGATTATTCAACATAGTTGTTCAGGGGAAGGATACAAAAAGCTGTCTCAGAGATTTAACCTGTCAGTTTCCACTATGAGGAACATAGTAAGGAAATGGAAGAACATAGGGACAGTTCTTGTTAAGGCCAGAAGTGTCAGGACAAGAAAAACATCAGAAAGGCAGAGAAGAAGAATGGTGAGATCAGTCAAGGACAATCCTCAGACCACCTCCAGAGAGCTGCAGCATCAACTTGCTGCAGATGGTGTCACTGTGCATCGGTCAACTATACAACGCACTTTGCACAAGGAGAAGCTGTATGGGAGAGTGATGCGAAAGAAGCCGTTTCTGCAAGTACGCACAAACAGAGTCGGCTGAGGTATGCAAAAGCACATTTGAAGAAGCCTATTTCTTTTTGGAAGAAGGTCCTGTGGACTGATGAAACCAAGATTGAGTTGTTTGGTCATACAAAAAGGCGTTATGCATGGTGGCAAAAAAACACAGCATTCCAAGAAAAACACTTGCTACCCACAGTAAAATTTGGTGGAGGTTCCATCATGCTTTGGGGCTGTGTGGTCAATGCCGGCACTGGGAATCTTGTTAAAGTTGAGGGACGCATGGATTCCACTCAGTATCAGCAGATTCTTGGCAATAGTGTTCAAGAATCAGTGATAAAGTTGAAGTTACGCAGTGGATGGATCTTTCAGCAAGACAATGATCCAAAACACCGCTCCAAATCTACTCAGGCATTCATGCAGAGGAACAATTACAATGTTCTAGAATGGTCATCGCAGTCCCCAGACCTGAATATCATTGAACATCTGTGGGATCATTTGAAGAGGGCTGTCCATGCTCGGCGACCATCAAACTTAACTGAACTGGAATTGTTTTGTAAAGCGGAATGGTCAAAAATACCTTCATCCAGGATCCAGGAACTCATTAAAAGCTACAGGAAGCGACTAGAGGCTGTTATTTTTGCAAAAGGAGGATCTACTAAATATTAATGTCACTTTTCTGGTGAGGTGCCCATACTTATGCACCTGTCAAATTTTGTTTGAATGCAGATTGCACATTTTCTGTTAGTACAATAAACCTCATTTCAAGGCAGAAACATTACTGTATCCAACAGTTATTACATATATCAAACTGAAATAGCTGTTGCAAAAACACCAATTTTTATAAAACATTAAGCTTAAGATTAATAGGGGTGCCCAAACTTTTTCATATGACTGTGTATATATATATATATATATATATATATATATATATATATATATATGTATGTATATGTGATCCCAGCCATATCTTGTCCTGATCCTCCTATTCATAGGTCAGAGCTGCATTCACCGTTTTACACACTCCATGGTCTCTTTCTACTGATCTTTCTTCTCGACCACAGCTGCTACACCAGGGACTGTTTAGCGGTGTAGGAAATCGTGACTTCCATCACTGAGGTCGGCGTTCAGTGTGTGACACAATGTGTTTGTCCCGTTACCAATAGCTGGAGTTGTTATTGGAGCTCCGGACTATAATACAACTTGTTACTACAAGGTAGATCATGGCTCCTGAAAGAATGTAACTCCTATGATGTTTTTCAACAGGGGAAAGCGCAGATCCAGATACCACCCCATACCTGGAAATAGCAAACCAAACGGGACGTTCCATCAATATGCCTAAAGCAGCAAAAAAGGTAGGATCAACCTCCATAAGGGTAACATAATTTAAAGGGGCTGACTTTATAAGTCTCTTTCATCTGAACTGCCATAGATAAGCACTTTACTAAATAGTTTGCTTTCCCAAATCCTTCTGTAATCTGAGCTACTTTCCTGGTCATATGGTGTCTGGTTAAGAATCCTCTGACTTTAATGTCACATCAAAATATCCCCTAGTTTCTGGCTCAGGAAATTGACGGGAATTGTCGTGTCTTCATTCAGCAGAGCCCACCCCGTTCCTGTGCATGCTGCTGTAGACACAGCTCTCCCTGCAGATACACCTCCCCCTTATCTGTATGCATACAGCTGGGTGTATAGGAAATATAATTACATGTATTTCTCGCTATGTCCCCAGCCATGCATCCATCCATCCACTCACCCATTTATCAGTCCACACATGATGATATATGTAGTCAGAAGGGAGCAAAGTAGGGAAGTGATGGCTGTGACAGCAGAGCCGATGTCAGGGCGCAGGAAACACAACAGAATGGCATGAAACAACATGAAAACTGTCAGAAAAGGTATCTTTAGGGGCATTATCCTTAGGAATTTATGTCAAAACCAGTAACTGAGTCAGGGTAGTGGGCAACATCTCTAATGTGTTTTTTTTTTCTATTGCTGGATTGGTGTCACTAATCTAAGTTCTTTGTCCCTGTATTATACTTACCATCCGCCGTCTTCATCTGTGCCGCTCCGGTCGGTCTTCTGCAGGTTGTGACCTGCCGAATCCTGGGTGATCCGGAATTTACTATTCAATGTAAGTCTATGACAACTAGAATGAGGCTCTCATAGACTTGCATTGAGAGCTTGTGACCATTACCTCTGACTTCTAGTCAGTCAGGAGCTGCGGTCACAAAATAGCAGCGCAGGACCAGAGCGGCTCTGGGAGCAGCAGAAGACGGTGGTTATGAAGTACAATGCTACAGTCAGCACCACTCCAGCGTTTTGTTTTTTTTCAGCGCTGGAGTTGCACTATAAGGGCTCGCTCACACTGGCGAGTAATGCGGAAGCATGAGAAAAAAATCGCAGTATGCTGCAATTGGCGGGGTATCATGCACGGCATGCTCCCATTCAAGTCAATGAGTGCATGCAAAACATCGGACTTCTTCTCCTCCTCCCCTGTAATCCGATTCTCGCACGCGAGAGGATCAGATCACAGTAGCATGACACTCTGCTCACACTCGCAGCAGAGTTTGAGCCGAATGTCATTAGCATATCGCATCTGATGCTCTCGCATTGGATGCTATACACTAATTTGACCCCGGCCTAACTATAAGCCCCCTGTTCCCGTTCTTGTACTCACTTTCCGGCAGCTTCACCTTTTACCAACGCTGCTCTGGTCCCGCTGCCAAATCCTGTGTCCATAACTTCTGACTGGCCAGAAGTCAGGAGTTACGTCACAAGAGTTCAATGTAAGTCTATGAGAGCCAGAAGGAGGGTCTGATAGAGATGTATGGACAAGTGACCTCCGGCGCGCTCCATGGAGCACTGGAGCTGCTGGCACGTCACTTTTCGCCGGAGACCGGTGGAAGCGATACTGGAAAAGGATGAAGGAGGCGGCATGTGAGTATGAGACAGGGGCAGGGGAATTGCATTTATATCACCACTCCAGCGAGGCAATAAAAAATAATCCTGGAGTGGAGCTTTAAATTGAAACCCAGCGCTGCAATAAAAATAAAAAACCGCTGGAGTGGTGATTTTAAGAAAAAAAAATACTATTTTAATCTATTCTCATTTGTTATTTTTGTGATCTGTTAATTAAACAAACTAAAGATCCTGGAACAATAATATAATTCCAACATGGGGAATAATTGTGCTTTAGTTAAAATTACAACAGTATCATATTCTAATATTACAACCTGTAGCATAATAATTCAAATTTAATATCACTGCTTTCTGTACATTCCCGAGATCTCGTGATTTCAGTCTATGCCACAAGGGTCTATGTAGGAATAATGAGGGGGCTTGCACATCAGTAGTCTGACACCATACAGGAGCCGATCACAGACAGACACCTAACTGCATCATAACCGCGCTCAGGGGAAAGGCTTCAGAGAGCCTATGTGCGTATGAAGCTGTTGTGTGTAAAACTATTCCTTGCTTGCACATTTCAGACATCTAATATGGATGATATACTATTTTATCATTTCTACAATGTTATTGTTAGAGCACTTACGGAAATTTGATACGATGAAGGACCTGGAAGACTTTCGTAGCCTGGAAAGACTGACCATATAATTACTCACAATATGTCAGTACTCAGATTTGGCAAACGTCTGCCATTTAAACTTTGAGTAATGGTTATAATTTCCCTTCCAGGGTCTGTTTGCTATTGTATTTTCTGCAAATTTTTTTTTTGTGCCACTTATCACCAGTGTAAAAATGAACATTTCTGACCGCTCTGTTACAAAACTTCTCCCCAGGCTCTGATGCTGGCTATGGGATATCATGAAAGGGGAAGAGCATTCCTGAAGAGAACAGAATATGCTTCAGCATTGCCTTTCTTACTGGATGCAGACAAACATTTCTGGTAAAAGCTGATTCATTCTTATCTGTTTACAATGTTACAAGTTCCCTTCTATTTTTTTCTGTAAGATTTTAATCCCCTCTGAGTTGAAGGAACTGTGAAATAAAGTGATAGACGTTAGTTCATAAACTAATTATGATGGTGAAAATCTAATAAAGTATTAAAGGGGTACTTTTTTTCTCTCATCTTAGCATCCTGTCCTTTGTGCTGCTGCACTCTTTTTAAAGGGGTTTTCCCACAAACAAAGTTAATTTTAAAGTTGATTTTAATCAATACATCTTGGAATAATACTAATTTCCACGTTTGGATGTGTTTAAAAAAATGTTCCTGTGGTGAGATAATCTTATATATGTGCCCCTGCTGTGTACTGTGTAATGGCTGTGTCTGACCGTACAGGAACATGATCTGATCATACCACATCTCCTGGGCAGGGGGGAAGCAAAAGAGTATAAAGACATTACAGCATACCTGGTATGAGCCCCCACATAGCCTCTTAAATACAGTATCAGCCCTTACATAGCCTCCTATATACAGTTTAAGCCCTCACATAGCTTCAGTATAAACAGTATGAGCCCACACATTGCCTCCCTATATACAGTTTGAGCTCACACATGGCCTCCTATGTACAGTATGAGCCCCCACATGGCCTCCTATGTACAGTATGAGCCCCCACATGGCCTCCTATGTACAGTATGAGCCCCCCACATGGCCTCCTATGTACAGTATGAGCCCCCCACATAGCCTCCTATGTACAGTATGAGCCCCCACATAGCCTCCTATGTACAGTATGAGCCCCGAACATAGCCTCCTATGTACAGTATGAGCCCCCCACATAGCCACCTATGTACAGTATGAGCCCCCCACATGGCCTCCTATGCACAGTATGAGCCCCCACATAGCCTCCTATGTACAGTATGAGCCCCCACATAGGCTATGTGGGGGCTCATACTGTACATAGGAGGCTCATACTGTACATAGGAGGCTATGTGGGGGCTCATACTGTACTGAGGAGGCTATGTGGGGGCTCATACTGTACATAGGAAGATATGTGGGGGCTCATACTGTACATAGGAGGCTATGTGGGGGCTCATACTGTACATAAGAGGCTCATACTGTACATAGGAGGCTATGTGGGGTCTCATACTGTACATAGGAGGCTATATGGGGGCTCATACTGTACATAGGAGGCTATGTGGGGGCTCATACTGTACATAGGAGGCTCATACTGTACATAGGCTATATGGGGGCTCATACTGTACATAGGAGGCTATGTACAGTATGAGCCTCCTATGTACAGTATGAGCCCCCACATAGCCTCCTATGTACAGTATGAGCCCCCATATAGCCTCCTATGTACAGTATGAGACCCCACATAGCCTCCTATGTACAGTATGAGCCTCCTATGTACAGTATGAGCCCCCACATAGCCTCCCTATATACAGTTTGAGCCCCCACATGGCCTCCTATGTACAGTATGAGCCCCCACATGGCCTCCTATGTACAGTATGAGCCCCCACATGGCCTCCTATGTACAGTATGAGCCCCCCACATGGCCTCCTATGTACAGTATGAGCCCCCCACATAGCCTCCTATGTACAGTATGAGCCCCCACATAGCCTCCTATGTACAGTATGAGCCCCGAACATAGCCTCCTATGTACAGTATGAGCCCCCCACATAGCCACCTATGTACAGTATGAGCCCCCCACATGGCCTCCTATGCACAGTATGAGCCCCCACATAGCCTCCTATGTACAGTATGAGCCCCCACATAGGCTATGTGGGGGCTCATACTGTACATAGGAGGCTCATACTGTACATAGGAGGCTATGTGGGGGCTCATACTGTACTGAGGAGGCTATGTGGGGGCTCATACTGTACATAGGAAGATATGTGGGGGCTCATACTGTACATAGGAGGCTATGTGGGGGCTCATACTGTACATAAGAGGCTCATACTGTACATAGGAGGCTATGTGGGGTCTCATACTGTACATAGGAGGCTATATGGGGGCTCATACTGTACATAGGAGGCTATGTGGGGGCTCATACTGTACATAGGAGGCTCATACTGTACATAGGCTATATGGGGGCTCATACTGTACATAGGAGGCTATGTACAGTATGAGCCTCCTATGTACAGTATGAGCCCCCACATAGCCTCCTATGTACAGTATGAGCCTCCTATGTACAGTATGAGCCCCCACGTAGCCTCCTATGTACAGTATGAGCCCCCATATAGCCTCCTATGTACAGTATGAGACCGCACATAGCCTCCTATGTACAGTATGAGCCTCTTATGTACAGTATGAGCCCCCACATAGCCTCCTATGTACAGTATGAGCCCCCACATAGCCTCCTATGTACAGTATGAGCCCCCACATAGCCTCCTATGTACAGTATGAGCCTCCTATCTACAGTATGAGCCCCCACATAGCCTCCCATGTACAGTATGAGCCTCCCATGTACAGTATGAGCCCCCACATAGCCTCCTATGTACAGTATGAGCCCCCCACATAACCTCTTTAAAGGAAACTTGTCACGTCCTTTTTCAATATTAAACTGCCCCCAATGTCTTGCTAGTGATGCATTGTGCATCACTAACATGGTCTTCTCAAGCAAAACTTCCCACTATTTATCTAAAAAAAAAAAAATAATAATACACTTTTTATCTTTAGGTGATTGCATCATATACCTTCCTTTTCAGTCATCGGGGTGGCACTTTCTATCCTTGCTCATGTATCTGGTCAGTGTCATCACTACCAGTGTCCATGCGAGAACTACAGGGGATTGACCAAATGCATATTGGTTGCTTTTTGCTTTATCTTCTTTCCTGCTGTTGGCTAAACTTCCCATTCCTTAAAGTTAGAGATTTGACAAACACAAGACCCAAGTGTGTCAGACAGCAGCACTTCTCCTTGGGACTGTTTGTCCAGTGATGGAGTGAAACCAGGGCTGATACAGAGGCTTTCTAATCTGTGTTTACTTGTGCTTTTATAATTTCCCTGTAAAGCCCCCGTCTCACATAGCGAGATCGCTAGCGATATCACTGCTGTGTCACGGTTTTGGTGACGCAACAGCGACCTCACCAGCGATGTCGCTATGTGTGACACTTTGCAGCGATCAGGCCCCTGCTGTGAGGTCGCTGATCGCTGCAAAGTGTCCTGGACCATTTTTTGGTCGTTGCTCTCCCGCTGGTCAGCACACATCGCTGTGTGTGACCAGCGGGAGCAGCGATCAGGCTGGTAACTATGGTAAACATCGGGTTACTAGGAGCACACGCGCACCTAGTAACCCGTTGTTTATCATGGTTACGAGCCTGCTAAAGTGAGCGGTAACCTCCCGCTCACTGTAGCAGAGTGGTAACCATGATAAACAACGGGTTACTAGGTGCGCGTGTGCCCCTAGTAACCCGATGTTTACCATAGTTACCAGCCTGCTCCTGCTTCAACAGGCTGGTAACCTGGAGCAGGACATCGTGGAAAGATTCTTTCCACGATGTCGCTGCTCCCCTGATCGTTGGTGAGCCTGCCTGTTTGACAGCTCACCAGCGACCACATAGCGACGCAGCAACGATCCCTGACAGGTCGTATCGTTGTCGGGATCGTTGCAGCGTCGCTAAGTGTGACGGGGCCTTTACTCTCTAATAAGCTGCTTTCTTGCTTCCTGTGGATGAAATGCTATCTCCCTTATTTTGTGCCTTCCAGTGATTGCGGAACAGATCTGCTAAGTTCAGTGGATAATTATGCTGTCCTGCAGCTTGATATTGTGTGGTGCTACTTCCGCTTGGGGCAATTAGACTGCCTGGATGATGCCGACTCCAAGCTCAATATCTCACAGAGATGCTTCAACAAATGCTATGGAGAAAACCACGAAAGACTGGTCAACATTAAAGTATGTTGGAAACTCCACATTGTATTGTGATATCAGGTGACAGATCCACTTTTTGAATAAATTGCAGACATTATTAGGCTATGTTCCCATGATGCAGAAATGCTCCGGAATTTTTCCTGAGCGTTTCTGCATCTCCCTGGCAGAAAAAACGCATGCGGATTGTACATGCGGATTGTACATGCGGATTGTACATGCGGATTGTACATGCGTTTTTCCTGCCAGGGACATGCGGATGTGAAGCGTTCTTCACTTGCATTTCTGCATGCGGGTTATCAAGCGCTTTTCCAAGCGATTTTAGCATCACTTGGAAAGTGCTTGTCAACTTGGTCACACTATATAAATCCATGCTACCGGCATATATAGTGTGACCGAAAGAATGGTAAAAAATAAATCTATACTTACCTTCTGATGGCCCCCGGTGTCGCTGTCTTTATCCAATGCGTCCTGGCTTGCCGGCAGCTCGCGGTAGACTAAAGGACCTGCCGACGTCAGCTGTCGCGTGACCCGTCACATGACTAAATGACGTCACCGCAGGTCCTTGAGTCCACCGCGAGCTGCTGGCAAGCCAAGACGCATCGGATAAAGACACCGGAGCCATCAGAAGGTAAGTATAATGTATATTTTTTATTTTATTCTTTTTTTTTAACAGGTTCTATGGTACCCGGGTCCGGAGGAGAGTCTCCTCTTCACCTGATCCGGGTACCATCCGCTCATTGAAACGCATGGAATGCTCATCTGCAGATGCAGTGATGCGGATGTCCTGCGTTCCAATGCAAGTCAATGGCGGCGAAAACGCCGCATTTCCGCAAGATAATTGGTAGTGCTGCGGATTTTTCCGCATTGATAATCCGCAGTGGAAATTTCCGCAGCATGTGCACAGCACATGCGGATTATCATTGGGGAACATGGCAAACATTCTACCAAGCGTTTTTTAAGCGTTTCTGCAGCGGAATTGCTGCTGCGGAAACGCTTAAAAAACACATAGTGGGCACACAGCCTTAAATGTAAAAACCAAAGACAGAAACATAATAAGCAAATACCCTGCAATAAATAAAGAGCAATAGTGCATGAAATAATATATGGAACTTAGTTAACATAATTTTGATCAAAATAATGCAAAAGCCATCCTACCATATCACGGTAACTGTCCCTAATAGAGTCACCGTGACGGGGTGGACTGGCATTTATTGCAGGGTATTTGCTTATTATGTTTGTCTTTGTTTTTTTTTTTCTGTTTACTGGCCAGGTGTGAACATGCACTTATGTGCTGCATGCACGCCAATTTATATCCCAGTTCAGATTACTAGGTTTTTTAGTTAGTGTGCATCTTGTGGATATAAAGGCTCGGCCTGCCTTTTCCTTGAGCTATCCGGGCTCAGTCTTTCTCAGCCCTTATCCATATGCATGTCACTTGACAGACTGTAAGGTTTTAAATATTAGAGTTAGGACTGTCCCTAATAGGGTCACCATGACATGGTGGGTTGGCTTTTGCATTATTTTAACCAAAAAATTTTAACGAAGTACTCTATATTATTTTCATGCACTATTGGGCTGCGTGCCCACGATGCGTTTTTCATGCGTTTCCGCTGCGGAGTTTCCGCAGCGGAAACGCATCAAAAACGCATGGTAATCCGCACCCCATGGTCCCCAAAGGCATTCCGCAATGTCAATGCACATGCTGCGTTTTTTTCTGCAGCGCTCATAAATCCGCAGCATGTTCATTAATTTTGCGGAATCGGAGCCATTGACTTGCATTGAGGCGCATATAATGCGCGTCTGTTCATTTGTACACGCGGATTATATGCGATTCAATGTGCGGATGGTACCCAGGTCTGGAGGAGAGAAGACTCTCATCCAGACCTGGGTACCATTCTACCTGTGAAAAAAAGAATAAAATAACAAATAAAGTTTATATTCACCTGTCCGGCGGCTTCTCTCTGCATGCCGGCAGCGCTCAAGGACCTTCGGTGACGTGAGTCATGTGACCGCAGGCCCTTCACCGCTGTGTCTCGCGATATGCCGGCAGCCAGGAACCTGACAGGAACGAGCGCTGCAGCACACGCCGGGGCGTCGGGGGTGAGTATAGCTTTATTTTAAGCATTGTTTTACGGTCACACTATATAAATCCATGCTGTTTGCATGGATTTATATAGTGTGACCTAGTTGTCAAGCACTTTCCAAGTGATGCTAATCGTCTGGAAAGCGCTTGTCAAACTGCATGTGGAAACGCATGTGAATCCGCATGTATTCTGCAGGAAAAACGCATGCACAATCTGCATGCTTTTTTTCTGCCAGGGGGATGCAGAAATGCTGTAGAAATTTTCTGCTTCATTTCTGCATCGCGGGCACATAGCCTTGCTGTTAATTTATTTATTTATTGCAGGGTATTTGCTTAATATGTTTCTGTCTTTGTTTTTTTCTGTTTACTGGCCAGGTGTGAACATGCACTTATGTGCTGTGTGCACGCCAATTTATATCCCAGTTCAGATTTCTAGGTTACATTATTAAATGTGTCTACTATTCCTGATGAGGCTGGTGTACTTACTTTGAACATTCATGTCAGAAGGGCTGTAAAATCCTTCTTCAAAGTTTCCCTCTGATTCTAGAATGAGGATTTTTTTTAAGTTCAACTCCTCTTTATTTCAAGATTATACAAGCCATTCTGTTCAGGCTTTTCAAAGTAAATATGCCAGCCTCATCAGGTCAGAGAGCTCACTTTAATAATGCATACAGCTTGTATTGTGAAAAATCTTCTTTTAAAGGGAATCTGCCAGCAGGATTAACCCTCCTAAGCCCAGTACATGGGCATGCAGGTCATAGGCATATAATGAAACTTTGATATCTGTGATTCAAGGTCTTGTTCCTCAGAAATCCACATTTTTCTTATATGCAAATGTTCTGTTCTATCACACAGTGCTGCAGTTTCCATTTCACAGGCAGCCAGTGTGGGGAAAGGGCAGTACAGTAGAGCTGACGGCTCAGAGAAGACTACTGCAAATGTGTTTGTAATGAGACAAGGGTCAACTCTGCTGTCCTGTGTTAGTTATAATCTGGCACAACTCTGCAGCAGAGCTGACAGCACTAAGAGGACAAGTGCTGCTGCAAATGTTTGTAATGAGTCAAAGTTCACTTCTGCTTTATCATTTTATTCAACCTTTGTATGACCTGCATGCCCATATACACGACTTAGGAAGGTGGATCCCACTGACAGATTCCCTTTAAAATATAGGTCAGCCTTTTGAGTCCCAATTTACAGATTATATATAATAAGTTGAGTGACTGCATTACTTGTGCTAACATCTCCCACTGTGGTGGCTTCACTGGGTGGGTCGGCGGACCTCTTTCCAGACATTTCTGGCATTCCCTGTATTCCTTGTAGTAGCCTAGTCTGGATAGCTCCTTTTTAGCTTGAATCTTAGTTTTCCATAACAGTTTATAGAGGTCAGATGATTGTCTCGTTTTGTAACCTCCTCTTGTATATGACGCAGAGTGCACTGCTTCATTGTGTGTTAGTGTGCTTTCACATTGCGTTTAGTACACGCTCGGTGGTCCTGTCGGGGCTTACATCAGGACTTCCCCCGGCCCTCCGCAGAATGGAATTCGGACATGTGCCTGGAGGGGCCATAGACTACTGTACTTCGGAGGTTATGTGCGGGCTCATCATTTTCGAGCGTATACACCTTCTGGAGGTGGACACTCGGACATAGTAGGTGTCCTACTCTAGTAGGCGTACTAGCTCAAAAATAATGCATGACAGAGCGCATGTTCTCTCTGCTGGCACCATCATAGTTTATGGCCCCTTCTGAATTCTGTTTTTGGGGGGAGGGGGTTCGGACGTATGCCCCGAAGGGGCCACCGATTGTGTATTGTGTGAAAGCACCCTTGGGTGTCCTGGAATTATTGTCCCCTGACAAAGCCATGTGAACCTTTATATCAGCTAAGCTTTATGTCCACAGTGTATTATAACGTCCACATTACTATTTCCCATTCTTATTATTTATCAGAAAAGACTTAATCTGCAGTAGGAGGGGTTTTCTGGGAAGGAAAGGATTCTTCTAAGTGTTTAGTTTGGAGCTTATAACAATATGCATTTTAAAAAAGAGTTTGGCAAATCAGAAAAACAATTCAGGGGGCTGTTTCTAATGTGCTCTAGTATAAATGTGACATTTAATGCAAGTCTCACTCACTTATTTTGGTGTTCCTACACTGCCGGGCCAGACTTTTATTAGTAAATGGTCTATTATTATAACTGAGGCCATGGGCCCACATAAACATTAGTGGGGCGAGGATTTATCAAGGCCGGACACTTCTTGTTTCTGCAGATGGCTTGTGATAGCGGATACCTTTTAGCGAATAAAAAACACAAATATAAAAGTGAAATGTTACACCTTGAGTTTATTACATTCCTGATAACTTACTCATTTCTGGCATTGACTTTTTGTAATGTTACTTGTTGCAGGGGAGTTACGGGAGAGAGAAGGTGCTGTTCCTGAGGCTTTACCTGCTGCAGGGTATAGTCAGTTACCACAATGGTAAGGCCAGAGAGGCGACGGAGAAGCTGTCCGAGGTGAGATAGTGCACATTGTGTGTAGCCTGCGATCAGATGCTTCATACATGAACATTATATAACCACAATTCTGATGGGTGATGGGCTGTTGTGTTCTAATACAGGTGCATCTCACTAAATTACAATAGCATCAAAAAGTTAATTTATTTCAATTCTTCAATACAAAAAGTGAAACTCATATATTATATAGAGTCATTACAAACAGAGTGATCTATTTTAAGTGTTTATTTCTGTTAGTATTGATGATTATGGCTTACAGCCAATGAAGACACAAAAGTCATTATCTCAGTAAATTAGAATACTTTATAACAACAGCTTGAAAAATGTTTTTAAAATCCGAAACGTTGGCCTACTGAAATGTATGTTCAGTAAATGCTCTCAATACTTGGTCGGGGCTACTTTTGCATCAATTACTGCATCAATGCGGCGTGGCATGGAGGCGATCAGCCTGTGGCACTGCTGAGGTGTTATGGAAGCCCAGGTTGCTTTGATAGCAGCCTTCAGCTCGTCTGCATTGTTGGGTCTGGTATCTCATCTTCTTCTTGACAATATCTCATAGATTCTCTATGGGGTTAAGGTCAGGCGAGTTTGCTGCCAATCAAGCACAGTGATACTGTTGTTTTTAAACCAGGTATTGGTACTTTTGGCAGTGTGAACAGGTGCCAAGTCCTGCTGGAGAATGACATTTCCATTTCCAAAAAGCTTGTCGGCAGAGGGAAGCATGAAGTGCTCTAAAATTTCCTGGTAGACGGCTGCGCTGACTTTGGTCTTGATAAAACACAGTGGACCTACACCAGCAGATGACATGGCTCCCCAAACCATCACTGATTGTGGAAACTTCACACTAGACCTCAAGCGGCTTGGATTGTGGCCTCTCCACTCTTCCTCCAGACTCTGGGACCTTGATTTCCAAATGAAATGCTAAATTTACTTTTATCTGAAAACAACACCTTGGACCACTGAACAACAGTCCAGGTCTTTTTCTCCTTGGCCCAGGTAAGACGATTCTGGCGTTGTCTATTGGTCATGAGTGGCTTGACACTAGGAATGTGACACTTGTAGCCCATGTACTGGATACGTTTGTGTGGTGGCTCTTGAAGCAATGACTCCAGCAGCAGTCCACTCCTTGTGAATCTCCCCCAAATTTTTGAATGGCTTTTTCTTAACAATCCTTTCAAGGCTGCAGTTATCCCGGTTGCTTGTGTGCCTTTTTCTACCACTCTTTTTCCTTCCACTCAACTTTCCATTAATATGCTTGGATACAGCACTCTGTGAACAGCCAGCTTCTTTAGCAATGACCTTTTGTGGCTTACCCTCCGTGTGGAGTGTGTCAATGGCTGCCTTCTGGACACCTGTCAAGTCAACAGTCTTCCCCATGATTGTGGAGCCTACTGAAACAGACTAAGGGACCTTTTTAAACGCTTAGGAAGCCTTTGCAGGTGTTTTTTGTCAATTATTTTAATTTACTGAGATAATGACTTTTGTTTTTTCATTGGCTGTAAGCCATAATCATCAAGATTAACAGAAATAAACACTTGAAATAGATCACTCTGTTTGTAATGACTCTATATAATATATGAGTTTCACTTTTTGTATTGAAGAATTGAAATAAATTAACTTTTTGATGATATTCTAATTTAGTGAGATGCACCTGTAAGTATAAACTTTCTTCTGTTTTTGTATTATGAGCTATTTGCTTCTAGGTAATAGTAGCACGTGCTTGTATGTGACACCAGTCACATGCTGCAATTACATTTGTGCTCACTTCTAAAAGCCTTCATTTATATCTGTGGATTAGGCAAACTTTTATCTAAATGTATGGGAGCCTTCCACCAGCAGATGTCTGGGGGAAAGAAGAGTCAGCTTTTAGCATCTGATCCTTTTGTTCTCCTAGGAGATTACCCACCCTCAGAGGTCCCTGGCAGCAGCTTATTATCCTCCCCCATACAGAACCCATGCTGCTCTAGTAATATGGGGGAGTCAGGACTGATAGATGTTATCTGACAGGTATTCCCATCTCCAAGATCCTATGTAGTAAGTGTAATAATATAAATATTAGCAAATACCTCAATTTAGAAATGAAGTATAGTTCTTCTGATTCGTTATGTCTCTTTCCTCATTTGCAGGCATTGCAGTAGCTTAGGTATCCATGGTTACGACCACTGGTAACTAGCTAACTGTCACTGAGTGGTCGTAACCATGGATACCTCATCTACTGCAATGCACTGCACATGAGGAAAGAGGCATAGCAAATCAGAAGAACCATACTACTTTTCTAACTGGATGTATTTGCTAATATTATTATTATTATTATTATTAAACCTACAATATATTGGGATAGAATCTTGGAGATGGGAATACCCGTTAAAGGCCCACATACACATTAGATATCTATCGACGGACTTGTATCTCTCCCAACTCCCCCATACACAGGATCACTGGAAAAGTGCGCTGTGGATGCTGGACTGTGACGTGTGGTGAAACGTCGCCTACAGCCCATCAATCTAGGGGTGCCCGTCACTGGGTCACGCCTGGCTGCAGCCGGGACTCGACGTGACAGCAGCGGATGTCAGAGCCGGCTGAAGCCAGGTCACATGATGCCTAGTGAGCCGTCAGCAATAGCGCCTCTCACAGGCAATAAAGACTACCAAACGTAATTACAAAAACACTTCTTTACACAGTTTAAATCTATGGGGGCATTATGTGTTGTAGTGGACAACCTCTTTAAGGTCAGGACTTTGACTAGACCACTCCAAAGTCTTAATTTTGTTTTTCTTAATCCATTCAGAGGTGGACTTGCAGGTGTGTTTTGGATCATTGTCCTGCTGCATAACCCAAGTGCGCTTCAGCTTGAAGTCATGAACAGATGGCCGGACATTCCCCTTCAGGATTCTTTGGTAGACAAAGAAAAACAGCAAAAAAGGGGCCACAGTGTTTACCTGCCCTGATCTTCAGAACTAAATGCACTACCAGGGTGCAGCAAACCCACATTAAGATGGCAGCTACATAGATGCAAAATACTGATGAGACAATCATTCACAACCTACCATTTCATGGAGGGGGTGATTGCTTAGTATTTGAATTCCACACAAAAAGGCTTGTATAGGGTGCTGTTCACACCTGGGTAGTGTCTCATCAGTATTTTGCACCTGTGTAGCCGCCATCTTTATGTGGGTTTGCTGCACCCTGGTAGTGCATTTAGTTCTGAAGATCTGGGCTGGTAAACACTGCTGCCCCTTTTTTGCTGTGTTTTTTTCTTGAATTTTGGGGGCATTTTAATTCTTCTTAATGTGGCTTTGCTTTTTGTGTATTCTTTGGTAGACAGCAGAATTTTTGGTTCCATTTACCACAGCAAGTCTTCCAGGTCCTGAAGCTGCAAAACAGCCCCAGACCATCACACTACCACCACGTAGTATGATGTTCCTTTACTGAAATGCTGTGTTACTTCTACACCAGATGTAATGGGACATACACCTTCTTCCAAAAAGTTAAACTTTTGTCTTGTCAGTCCACAGAGTATTATCACAAAAGTCTTGGCGATCATCAAGATGTTTTCTGGCAAAATGGAGATGAGCCTTTATGTTCTTTTTGCTCAGCAGTGGTTTTCATCTTGGTATTCTGCCATGCATGCCATTTTTGCCTAGTCTTTCTTATGGTGGAGTCATGAACACTGACCTTAACTGAGGCAAGTGAGGCCTGCAGTTCTTTCGATGTTATTGTGGGGTCTTTTGTGACCTCTTGGATGAGTCGTCGTTGCACTCTTGGAGTAATTTTGGTCGGCCGGCCACTCCTGGGAAGGTTCACCACTGTTCCATGTTTTTGCCATTTGTGGATAATGGCACTCACTGTGGTTCGTTGGGGTCCCAAAGCTTTAGAAAGGCTTTATAAGCTTTTCCAGACTGATAGATCTCAATTACTTTGTTTCTCACTTGTTCCTGAATTTCTTTGGATCGCAGCATGATGTCTAGCTTTTGAGGATCTTTTAGTCTACTTCACTTTGTCATGCAGGTCCTATTTAAGTGATTTCTTGGCTGAGAACAGGTGTGGCAGTAATCAGGCCTGTGTGTGTCTAGGGAAATTGAACTCCGCTTCCCAAAGATGTGATAAACCACAGTTAATTTATGTTTTAAGAGGGTGGCAATCACTTTTTCAGCAGTAGCTTAGGTAGTAGCTCATTGTGACAGTTAGTTAGTGGTTGTAACCATGGATACCTAAGCTGCTGCAATGCACTGCACAAGGGGTAAGCGACATAGCGAATCAGAAGAACTATACTACATTTCTAATTGGAGGTATTTGCTAATATTATTATTAGACCTACTACATATAGGGATAGGATCTTGGAGATGGAAATACCCCTTTTAACTACATAAATGTGTATGATGATAGTTATACTGAAATGCATAAATTGTTCTGATTTTATGCTTCCAGGCAAATAGACTGTATAATGAACTTTCCATAGACCCTACAAAAGTGGAGACTCTGATACAGCTTGGATGCTCGGCACAGGAGGCTCGCCTGGCACTGAGAGCCTGTGACGGGAATGTGGAACATGCCGCAAATCATATCGCATATAAACAAGAGGTATAGTCAGGAGGCACAACATGGAGAGACACTGAGAAAGTGATGGCTCATGTGTGAAAACAAGTGAAGCGAAGGACCAGTGCCACCACCCAACCAGCCCTTTAAACATATCTTTCATTTTCCAATCTTTTGTTATAAAATAATACAGAATCTACTGTATTCATCACTTTCTTAATTTGCTAGTGACAGTGTGTAAAATAAATGCAATTTAGTGCTAATTATTTTCTAGGTTATTATCTGCATTCAGACACACTTTGCTTATTAAGAAATATTCTACGTAAAATTATTTTCCAAGCTAATTATATAGTTGCCCATTGCCACTAATATGATTACAATAAGTAAATAATATATACTCACCATTTCATCACCACCATTCCAGGGTGGTGTCTTGATCCTCCTTGCTGGTCTTCTGTTTACCTTGACTGCATATGTCACAGCCCATATACCATACATGACCTCTGCAGTCAGTGATTGGTTGCAGGGTAACATGGGGTGTATGGGACATCATCCATGTAGTTAGGTGAACAGAAGACCAGCAGAGAGGATGGGAGACATGTTGCTAAAACAATGATGATGAATTGCTTACATACAATATTTACTTATTTTATCTGTATTGATGGCAGTGGGCTCAGCTTTTTGTAATTAACATGGCAAATCCTTTAAAGTGGTTGTCCAGTCTAAAACAAGTCTGGAGTCACTATGTGACAAATATCCTCACATCATGTTCACTGTGTGCTGAGAGGATTCTCCGATGTCAGCGCTGGGAACGGCGGTTGTGTGACCGCGAGTATGCAATATGCATTCTCAGGTGCATGCTTAAGGCCACATTCCAACTAGACTGTTTCCGGCCTCGCTCAAAACACTTGCTTTGAGCAAGGTCCCGCCCATCTAGTCTGATTGTGGCCAGGAGTATGCATATCACATACTTTTGGTTACGCGGCTGCCGTTCCCAATGCTGACACTGCAGAATCCTCACTGCGCGCAGCGCACACAATGTGAGGATTCACAAGTCTTCAGTCACACAGAGTTACTGCAGACTTGTCCTTTTAGATCGGACAACCCCTTTATATATGGAAACTTCTATATGCAGTGATGAATTTAATGTGGTATGTCTATATAACTGTAGACTAACAACAAGCTAATGACTCTATACAGTGAACATATGCTGTATATCATTCTATGAGAATTTTTTTATACTGTAATGTCTTCTAGGAGAAAGCAAAGATACGAAAAGAAGAGCGGGACAAGAGGAAGAAGAGGCTGGATAAGATTAATACTCTCAGGGGGATGGGGTACTCTGAGGCAGCTGCAGCAGAGGCACTAAGTCGAGCTCAAGGAAATATTGACCGTGCAGTTCAGGTACATCATCCACTGGTTAAAGGGTTTATCAGGTACTATTGTATTTTTTTTTTCTTATGGGGCTAAGAATTTAAACTTCCTGCCTATTCAGCCTGGTGCCGATCTCTGCCTACTTGGAGCTTTCGCGGGCCTCTCCTACCGGCATTTCTGCTGCTTCATTTGACCTCATGTCAACAGAGCAGCTCTTCCTCTTTTGGTCTGCTCTGTCGAAGGGGCGTGACTGCTGATGTCATGCTGATTGACAGCCAGCTCGCTACATTTAGGCAGTAGGGAGCCGTCTGTCAATCGGGGCATCACTTCCAATGTCATGCTATCCACAGAGCCGAAGAAAAGACGCTGTTTTGTCGGCATGACATCACTGGAAGCCACAGAATTGTTGGCATGAGCGGGTCCATGACCACTCTGAACCGGCGGAGATAGGCGCTGGGCAGAACAAGCAGGTAGTTAGCAACTACCTGCCAATAAATGCTTGGCTCCATAGCAAAAAATACAACTGTCCAGGATATAACCCCTTTTAAATGGTTATTCCCCGAATCATAATATGGTTGCAGTTTTTTCTACATGCAAAATTAATCATGTTTGCCCATACAATCAATTTTTTGTAACCTACACTGATTTGCAGCTATCACCTTTCTATTGATGACCCCCTAGGGCTCTCTGTACCCTCCATTGCTAATGAATTCATCCTACAGTAGTTTTGATGCTGTTGGTCTAGCATGTGCAGACACACCTAATGACCCTGTAATAACACATCATTGTCCTCACTGCTGGGTTGTAGCTCAGCGCTGTCGTGCTTTTAGGGAATATGATGCTCTATAGAACCCCACAAACCACCAATGTAAATAAAAATGGCCAATGTTGAGCAACATCTGTCTCTTATCAGGAAGCATTTTATTAAACACTGTACAAAACAGTATATAGTAGTTGTGTAAATATGAGAAACCATAGTACCTACAAGAATTTACACAACAAAAATAGAGAATAACATGCAATGGAGACCACATAGCAGTTTTTGGTGTACATTGTTCCCCTCCAATATACAAGTACCCAACTGTAGCTAAGGTTTAAGGGGAAGGAGGAATTGTACCAAATATTCAATAAAAACAGCTCAGTATCTAAAAGAAATTAATGTATTTAAAGTGGCAGTGCATCAAAATACCTATAGTAGCTTATATGGCAGCAACCATAAGGTAAATTAGCTTAGTTTATATAGCAGCAATCATGAGATTAATTAGTTACAGTATCAAGTAGAGCTACCAGCAATAATATGACTAAAGTGACAGTGCAGGAAGTATCAGGAAGCACACAGGAGAGATGAGAGAGGGGCCTGCAGCACTGAGGGGAAGCAATGAGCTGCTGGGAAATGTAGGTTTAGCAGATAAGCACCACCCATTTAGCTGTGTGAAGCTGGATCTTGGGCTTGTAGTGTAAATTAACAATAGTCATGCTGATACTGTGCTTTGTAAAAAATATTGCCATTGTTGGAATAACCCTTAAAGTAAATCTTACCTAACACTGATGTATTACAGTTTCCAAAGCTACTAAAATACCCTGTGTTCAAAAGTGATTAAATCAGCGCCAAGGAGCCAAGTACGTTAATTGGTTTCTAGAATAGATTTTGGCAGAACTAAGTGAGTCAAGAGTTTTGATAAGTCAGAAATGTGCATCGCTTTAGTTTCTTCACGATTATTTACTATAATTTTTTCATTTCAGTGAAAACAAATATTTTAAAACACACAATCATTATAAGATTACAAGGAAGCTAGGAAGGAAAAAAAACATGACATATAGTAACAGTTTTTAACCTCTTCACCACATTTGACTTGTGTGTATGTTACAGGATAAGTGCACATGTAAGGAGGGGTCTCAGGAGCTAAGCTCGCATTATACATTTCAGGTACCGACTATGTTATGCAGACAGCACCCGCCTCTACCTGCAGCAGTTGCCGCAGTTTAACCCTTTAAATGCCATGATTAAAAGTGACTGTGACATCTAAGTGGTTAGACAGAACGATGGCTCGCCTCTGCCACCTATGAAGTCCCACCCAACATACATCGCGATTGATGAGTGGTGCTGCAGGCCTCTGTGTCTGCCATGTTCCTACTTCTGTGAAGCCTTGCCACAACACTGGAGAACTAACCACTAGTTATGTCCCTTTTATAATGTATAACAGGCCAGAATGTAGCCATAAAATGTTGGACGAGATTTCGATGTAAAACTAGAATAGTCATGTATTAGTTATGTACATTATATTTCTTGGCCACTTCATTGGGGGACACAGAGAACCATGGGATAGTCTGCTGCCACCTGGAGGCTGACACTATTTGTACATTCTAAATGATAATTAGCTCCTCCTCAGCAGACCATACCTCGCCTGCAAGCCTCAGGATCCCTCAGTTTTGTGTAGTGTCCGTTGGAGGCAAGGTCTGTCTCAGACCTGTCTTAGTGATTAGGAGCTTACTGTCTTTATTTTTTGTTTGTCAGCTGGATCGTGTTCAGCGTAACAGTGTAATTGTGCACTCTGTTTCACCCATGCAGTGACGGAGAGTACAGGCTGTAATTGTGCAGTCCATATCCTCTCACGTCAGTGTGGCTGGACAAGAGTACCTTGACACTGTCGGTGGTCATGTACTGGGGTGGCTGTCCATAAGCCAGCCAGCTCCTGCCCACGCAACATAGCACTCGTGTTGCATGGAGCAGAAGATTAGCTTTCAGGTCAAGACAGGTGAGTATAGCCCTGTTGCAAGTCTATGTTCCCCCTCTCAGGTAAGTACACTCTCGCCAACACTAGGATTCTAGTTCCAGCTCAGAGTCTGAGTTAAACCCATATCAGATGGGGAAGTTGAGGGAGATGGTGGAAAGTCTGGTGTCTGCTGTTGACTCGTCCCTAAGGGTCATGTCAGATGACCCCCCGCCCTCCACTGAAACAGGTTTCTTTAGGTGAGGCAAGTACATGGCTAGGTTTTTTTCTAACTTTGAGAAATTTGGGGAAGTTCTACAGAAGGCATGGGAACACCCGGACATGTGTTTTCAGAGGCGAAGACATATGGAGGTGCTATACCGGTTTCCAGCGCAGTTTGTGGCATACTGGTCTGCTCCGCCTGTAGTAGATACTCCTTTATCTTGCCTACCTAGGACAACTACCTTACCTATTGCTGAAGTAACGGCACTTAGAGACCCCCACAGACAAATGTATAGAGTCTGTGGCTAAGTCCGCTTTTGAAGCAGCGGGCTTTGCCGTCTGCCCTGCTTTCGCTGCTACTTGGGTATCCGAGGCAGTTACTGATTGGGCAAAGCTTTTACGGCGCAGTATTCTGAAGGGCTGCGGAGTCTGTGTCCATTTTGGTGGAGTCGGAGTTCGTATAAAATGGACCGACTCTGACTCCTAAAATATATAATAAATTGAGTACAGTAGTACAATGCAGGATGTGCTGTAAATGTTTTCATAAGGATTTGGGAAAGTTATGAAATGTCCTATAAATGTCTGTTCTGTTCCTGATCTAAGGATCTCGTCTTTTAGTTGAGATGAATCTGTGCTGCACTTTATGTACACGCTCAGTAGTGAGGCCGTGCTGTGGAGTCAGAAGTCAGGGAAATTGAGGAGACTGAGTCAGTGGTTTGACTTACCGACTCCACAGCCCTGGTATTCTGGCTGGTTCCCAGGAGGCGGTGCTAGCGGATATTGTGGATCAGATCACACAGGCAGATATTTATGTTTGGCATCATTAGATGCGGCTGAATGCTCTGCCCAAGCAATGCGGCAAGCATTTGTGGTCATTTGCTATATCTTATGGCTCAAAATATGGAGAACAGATTTGGATTCGAAGAAGTCTGTCACAGGTTTACCCTTCCACGGGTTGCTCAGGTACGGCACTAAATTGGACAAGATCTTTGCTGATACCACAGACAGCAGAAGCATCATGCATCTCCAGGCCAGGCCCAGCCATCCATTTCACAGACGGGAGCTTTGCAGTTCTGCCACTTTCGTCAGTTTCCAGCATCGGAGGATTCTGACCCATCAGGTCAGGCCCAGAGTCTCCCAGAGGTCAAGGAGATCATCCTTTAAATCTACTCCCACCAGGCTTTCCCTCGATTCGAGTGGTAAGCCCACTGAGGCAATAGAGGAGTTAACATCTGATGGGCGGCTCCCACTCAGGGATTCTTCCCTGGTGGATGGCCACCTACTCCTCTTCAATGGCTGGGGGTAGTCAGCAATTTATGGGTCAGAGAGGTCATCTCTTCTGGCTTCAGGATAGAGTTTGTCGCTGTTCCGCGGAATCGTTTTTTCAGATCTCGTCCTCCCAGTTCCCCCAGTATAAGAGCCACTTTCGATCAAGCCATAGCATCCCTGCTTCAAGCAGGAGTAATCATGAGGGTTCTCCTTCAGAACTCTTCAGAAGGTTCAACTCAAACCTATTTGTCATCTCCCAAAAGGATGGTTCGGTACGACCCATTCTGGATCTAAGACGGCTGAACAAATGGGCGACTTCAGGATGGAGTCGCTCCGGTCAGTCGCGGTATCCATGGAGGCTGGGCGTTTCTGTCCTCGATAGACATTCAGGATGGCTATCTTCATGTATCTTTCCATTTCATGGGCGATTTCCTTCATTTTGAAGTCAACCAAGATCACCTTCTGTTCAGGGCCCTTCCCTTTGGGCTGGCAACCACACCCAAGAGTGTTTGCAAAAGTCCTGACCCCAGTCGTGGCTTTACTCCGGACCAGGGGGAATGGTGGTAATCCCCTACCTGGACGATATTCTGGTCAAAGCACCTTCCTTTTCCCAGAATCTGGAGAGTTTGCAGATTGTTCTAGATTCCCTGGAACAATTCGGATGGATTGTCAACAGGGCAAAGTTCGCTTTAGTTCCAACACAGCGGCTTCAGTTTCTAGGGATGATATTCAACACAGTTCAAGCATAAATCTTCCTTCCAGAAGAGAAGAGGCTAGCGCTGCAACCCTCTGTCCAACTTCTGAAGCGGTCAGAGATAAATTCTCTCCGGTTTTGCATAAGAGTCTTGGGGAAGATGGTACAACATTCGAGACAGTCCCATTTTCACAATTTCATTCAAGGTCCCTACAGAACAGTCTTGGCTTGTTGGGACAGGTCGATACCATCTCTAGACCGTCCAGTCCTTCCACTTCACAGTTGCTCAGGTGGTGGTTGACGTAGCCCCTATTAATCCAGGGTCGCTCCTTCCGCTCTATCCAGTGGTAGGTTCTGACTACGGATGCCAGCCTTATTGGCTGGGAGGCCAATTTTTGCAACTTGTCAGTTAAGGGATCCAGGAAAAGTAAGAAGATACCCCTTCCGATCAATGTATTGGAGCTCAAAGCCATCTGTCTGGCTCTTCTATACTGGCAACACCTGGTTCTGGGATTGCCCATCAGGATCCAGTCAGACAGTGCCACGGCAGTGGCCTATATCAACCGTCAAGAAGGGACGTGGAGTCTATCCTCCATGTCAGAGGTGCCGGAGATGCTGAAATGGGCAGAGGACAAGGTTCTTCTGATCTCGGCGGTTCATATACCCGGAGTGGACAACTGGGCTGCGGGCTTCTTGAGCTGCCAGTAGACAGAGGCAGGAGAATGAGCTCTTCACCTAGAGGTGTTTGAGCAGATTTTTCATCGGTGGGGCACATTAAGATGTGGAATTGTTGGCATCCAGATTAAACCACAAGGTTCCAAGATTTGTTGCAAGATCTCGGGATCCGCTGGCAGTCACAGCCGACGCATTGGCAATTCCCAGATCTTAGTTCTCCCTTCCTTACCTATTTACTGCTTTACCTCTTCTGCACAGACTTCTCATGAAAGTCAAGGCAGCGGGGATTCCAGTTATCCTCATCACACCTGACTGGCCTCTGAGGGTCTGGTATGCGGACGTGGTCAAGCTTTTGGCGGATGTTCCTAGGACTCTTCCTTGTCGTCCAGATCTTCTGTCTCAAGGTCCACTCTTCCACCAGAATTTACAGTCTCTCAATTTAATGGCGTGGCTGTTGAAGCCATGAATCTGAGGGCAACGGGTATGTCCAAATCAGTCATCCAAGCCACGATTGGGTCACGGAAGCCCTCCTCGCTGCACATCTATCACCACACTAGGAGGACCTACTTTCGCTGGTGTGAGTCTTCTGGAATTTCTCCAATGTCCTTTTCTCTGCCTGTACTGCTCGCTTTCTTGCAGTCGGGGTTGGAGTCAGGGTTGGATGCTGTGTCCCCCAATGAAGACTACCAAGAAACAGATTTTACGGTGATTACCAAAAATCTTAATTTTTTTAAAAGTTTATTACAAATTTGTCAGCATTTGATGATCCATTCTTCCATACAGTAACCTTTGCCTGCCACGGCCAGTTTTTTTTTTTTGCTTTTGATTTGTTTTGCTTTCGTCTTTTTTTTCCTCTCTTTATTACAAGAATCATAACTTTTTTTTTCTGTTGCAGCTGTATAGCCATATGAGAATTTTGGGGTTTTTTTTGTGCTGTGAGTTGTAGTTTTAAATAACCACTCGTTTTACCGTATAATGTACTTAAAAATGATGAAAAATTACAAGTATGGTAGGAAAGACACATTGCAAGTGTGCGGCAACATGATTCTTCAGGTCAGTACATGTAGAGCTATATCAAACTTTTATTTTTTCTGTATTTTTCAGTAGTAAAAAAACAAAATTAGAACTTTGTTGCAAAAAAAATAATTTTTTTTTGTCGCCACTTTTTAAAACCTTATTTATTCATTAATGGAGCTGTGCTAGGGCTTGTTTTTTTGCGTTGCGAGCTATAGGTTTTATTGAGACCATTTTGTAATACATTCAATCTTTTGAAAGCTTTTTCCTGCATTTTGGGAGCAGGTTTTGATTTTTTTATTCTCTTATTTTATGGAGTTTACCAGGGCTTTACGGTCTAAATAATTTTATATTTTCATAGATTGGACTTTTGCAGGCTACGCTTGGGAAATTGAACCTGCAATTGACTGCAGCAGTTCAGTATTGCAGTATACAGTGAAATGAACAATGGCTAGGCATCATAGGTGTATAACTGTGGCAGCAAGGGGGCCATGGCGCTTTACATGTGATAGGGGTATACATAGCAAAAACATTTACATAGTCTTAACAAAACGAGTCAGCGACTGGTACTGGAGGAGCGAGGACCCTGCCTGCGAGGGCTCACAGTCTACAAGGGATGGGTGAGGATACAGTAGGTGGGGGTAGAGGAGGTCATACAGTAATGTGGTGGAGCGGTGGTTACTGCAGGTTGTATGCTTGTCGGAAGAGGTAGATCTTCAGGTTTCTTTTGAAGGTTTCCACGGTAGGCGAGAGTCTGATGTGTTGGGGTAGAGAGTTCCAGAGTAGGGGGGATGCACGGGAGAAATCTTGTATGTGATTGTGCTAAGAGGAGATAAGAGGGGAGTAGAGAAGGAGATCTTGTGAGGATCGGAGGTTGCGTGCAGGTAAGTACCGGGAGACTAGGTCACAGATGTATCGAGGAGACAGGTTGTGGATGGCTTTGTATGCCATGGTTAGGGTTTTGAACTGGAGTCTCTGGGCAATGGGGAGCCAGTGATGGGATTGACAGAGGGGGGTGGCTGGGGAATAGCGGGGGGACAGGTGGATTAGTCGAGCAGCAGAGTTTAGGATAGATTGGAGGGGCGCAAGAGTGTTGGAAGGGAGGCCACAGAGCAGGAGGTTGCAGTAGTCGAGGCGGGAGATGATGAGGGCATGCACTAGTGTTTTTGCAGAGTCTTTGCTGAGGGATGCACGGATCCAGGAGATATTTTTGAGTTGGAGTCGGCAGGAAGTGGAAAGGGCTTGGATATGTGGTTTGAAGGAAAGATCAGAGTCCAGGGTTACCCCAAAGCTTGTGGGACTGGGGAGAGTGAACAGCCATTGACGTTGATGGATAGGTCAAATGGGGGATATGAATGAGAGCGTGGAAAGATGATGAACTCTGTTTTATCCATGTTGAGTTTTAGAAATCTGGCAGAGAAGAAGAATGAGATGGCAGACCGACATTGTGGGATTTTGGTTAGTAGGGAGGAGATATCGGGTCCAGAGAAGTAGATCTGTGTGTCATCAGCATAGAGGTGATACTGAAAGCCGTGAGACTCTATGAGATGTCCCTGACCGAAGGTGTAGATGAAGAAGAGCTGGGGTCCTAGAACTGAACCTTGGGGGACACCGACAAATAGGGGGCGAGATGAGGAGGTGGTGCGTGAGTGGGAGACGCTGAATGTCCTGTCTCTTAAGTATGAGGAGATCCAAGATAGGGCTAAGTCTGTGATGCCAAGGGATGAGAGAATCTGTAGTAAGAGGGAATTGTCCACTGGGTCGAAGGCAGATGACAGGTCCAGAAGGAGGAGGATGGAGTAGTGTTTCTTGGATTTGGCGTTTAGTAGGTCGTTGGTGACTTTGGTGAGGGCAGTTTCAGTCGAGTGGTGCGGTCGGAAGCCAGATTGCAGGCGGTCGAAGAGGGAACAGGAGGAGAGGTGGGAGGACAGTTCAAGGTGGACATGTTGTTCCAGTAGTTTTGAAGCAAAGGGGAGAAGTGATATGGGGCGGTAGCTAGTCAGAGAGGATTGGTCATGGGAGGGCTTTTTGAGGATGGGTGTGATTGCGGCATGTTTGAAACATGAGGGGAAGACACCGGTTGTTAGTGACAGGTTGAAGAGGTGGGTTAGGGTAGGGATGAAGACTGTGGTAAGGTTAGGGATGAGGTGGGATGGGATTGGGTCAAGTTCGCAGGTGGTGAGGTGTGAGTTGGAGAGTAAGGAGGAGACTTGACCTTCTGTAATGGTGGAAAAGTGGGGTTTGGAGGAGGAAGGTTGAGTAGATATGAGAAGGGGTTGTGCGGATTTTAGGCCAAAGCTTTGTCTGATGGTGTCAATCTTCTGCTTGAAGAATGAGGCAAAGTCTTCGGCTGAGATGAGAGAAGAGGGAGGAGGTGCTGGAGGACGAAGGAGAGAATTGAAAGTGTTAAATAGCTGTTTAGGGTTGTGAGACAGGGAGGATATGAGAGATGAGAAGTAGGTTTGTTTTGCTGTAGTGAGTGCAGACTTGAAAGTAGTGAGGGATTGTTTGAATGCGATGAAGTGCTCGATGGATTGAGACCTTTTCCATCTTTGCTCCGCAACCCTGGAGGCCCGTCGCAGTTCTTTAGTAAGTTTGGTGTGCCAGGGTTGCCTGTTGATTGTGCGAGATTTGGTGTGTGTGAGAGGGGCGATCGAGTCGAGAGCGGCAGCTATTGTGGTGTTATTTGAAGCGGCAGCAACATCTGCATTGTGTAAGGAATTTATGTCTGTGAGAGGGAGGAGGGATTCAGAGAGTGAGTGTAGGTCAAGGTGTTTGAGGTTTCTGGGAGCGTGTGTAAGTGTGTAACTACATTTATGTAGTTAAATAGCAGTGGGCTCAACTCCTAAGCTCGCTCCATATACAGTATTTGTGGTACAGTATTTCAAGGGAAATCAAATTTACAAATGCGGAGCTATTTCTAGGATAAACTGTAATATATGCGACCTATACTTAATAAAAGTAGGATGCCATAGATAATTTACAGAAAAAAAGGATGGGTTTAGTGGAATGCTGTAGGAGATTCAGCCGCATGGGTAGTGTTTATTATCCATGTCATTCAAGCCTTTGCTCTAAATGTGTTATTTCCAAGAATCGGGGACCATCTAATCGTAATACAGAATATAGACTGAGAGCAAAAGTATATTGCAGATCACATGTACTGCAGAGTAAAGGGGGTTATTTGAAGCCTCAGTGCAAAATCTGTAATAGAGCCCTCTGCTTGAATGGGACAGAGCAATCTCAAACCCCATCGGCTCTTACATTCCCCTTTCCATAGCTTTACATAGGATTTCTAGCATTATGCACTTGCCGAATAGTTGACATTAAATGACAATGTGACCTTCTTCCGAGATCTGATGCAGAAGAGCACACCCTTTTATTCCCAATGTCTCGGAATACAGATCTCCTTTCTTCTATGGGGGAATATCTTTCAGAATGGTGATCTGCTTCCCGCTTGGGTTGTATTTATTGATCCTGTACAGACAAGCCTCCATCTGCTTTTAATATGATAAATTATTGTAAGGGCCTCCATGTCTTGTAAGTCAACCACAGAGATTTGCTTATTTTTATTTTTACGGTACTGCGGAGAAGTAAAGTATTGTCAGCAGGGCTGGATGAATGAATAAATGAAAGATTTTGAAACTTTTGAAGTTTTAATGGAGATGCTGTAAATAATATAAATGCTTTTTCTCCGCTTATCAGACTCTCCTGCCCTGTGCCTCGCTCACTTTCAAATTTACTAGTAAAATTTGTATTGAGATACAAAGGGTTGAGAAGATTTATTGACTTCACTGAGGGATTAAGTTACAGCTGCTGTAAAGTCTTTGTAGGAGAGAGGAGCACAGTGGATCCTGGGTGCTGCCACTGACAAAGGTTAATCCAAATATAAAACTTTTAATTTATTGCAACGCGTTTCGCAGTAGAACCTACTCATTCCTCAGGCAAACTGATCCACCGCACACTTTTATCCTTTACTTTTTATGTCCTCTCTCCATTTGGTGTGAATACTGTCAGGGCCGGCTCCAGGTTTTTCTGGGCCCCGGGCGAAAGAGTCTCAGTGGACCCCTTTAACACATACCACGATTCATGATGCACAGATACCGCAGAGAAATATAGGTATAGTACAATGCCAAAGATTTCACTTCTCACATTACATGAGCGATATCTATTGTAAATTCCACAATAGCTCAGAAACCAGCGAATCGCTCCACACTGTATACTGGCCCCCATAAAATGCTCCATACAGGATACTGGCCGACATATAACACTCCATACGAAATACTGGCCCCCATAAATCGCTACGTACAGGATACTGGTCCCCTTATAACGCTCCATACAGGATACTGGCCCCCATATAATGCTCCATGCAGGCTGTTCCCCCCACATAATGCCCTATGCAGGCTGTTCCCCCCCCTTATAATGCCCCATGCAGGCTGTGCCCCCCTTATAATACCCCATGCAGGATGTCACCCCCCATATAATGCCCCATGCAGGATGTCACTTCTCCCCTCCATATAATGCCGCATGCAGGATGTCCCTTTCCCCCCCATATAATGCCCCATGCAGGATGTCTCCCCCCCCCCCATATAATGCCCCATGCAGGATGTCCCTTTCCCCCCCATATAATGCCCCATGCAGGATGTCCCTTCCCCCCCCCATATAATGCCCCATGCAGGATGTCACCCCCCCTATAATGTCCCATGCCTCCATACATTAAAAAAGAAAATCAAATACTCACCTCACTCCTCCTCACCTGCTGCCGCTGCTCTGGTCCGGACTCCAGCGTCACCGGCGTCTTCCCGCCCTGCGCTGCCTGTGATGGCTCAGGGGAGGGCGCGGTGGAAAGACGTCACCGCACCCTCTGACCTGAGACGTCACAGGCAGCGCACAGTAGGAAGACAGCGGATCTGCGGAGGCACGGGGAGAGGTAAGTATATGGCTGCCGGGGCCCTGAGCAGGCGGGGGAGAAGGGCGGACGTTGGCACCGCTCTTCTCCGCCCATAGCCCGGCGGGGTGCCCGACCGCGAGTGGGCCCCCCCCCCCTCCTGCTCAGGGCCCCGGCATTTGCCCGGGTGCTGACGCCGGCCCTGAATACAGTGGCCCTAGCAGCAGCCATGATTCAATTATACATCATTCTTCACGTAGTTGTGCTGGGCACAACCTGTTCAGATGAGCGACGAACTCACCCTCTTACCTTTTGCTCTCTGTGTTACAAAAATTTTCATTTTGTTTTTTATCTCAATAAAGTTTTTTAATAGTGGAGTGGGGAAGGCGGGAGCAGCTGGGGAGAGAGGGACATAGTCACACAGACACTGCCCTTACTAGTAAGTGTTTCATCTCATCCTATGTACTCCATGCTGCTGCTTTTGAGGGTGAGCTACAGAGGGCGAGGGGAGAATGATCTTTATAAATACAAAGATTATTATTATTAATGATCTCCTATTTTCTGTGTAATGTGTATAGGACTGCTCATAGAAGCTACTCTGTGTCCACTTTGGAGCTGAGGTCAGGGAATATTATTATTAGTGATGGGGAAAAAATAAAAATGAAGGATACAATTAGGACAAATTACATACAGTTGAAACCAGAAGTTTATATACACTATGTAAAAAGATACATCTGCATGTTTTTCTCAATATGTGACATGAAATCAGAATAAATCTTTCCCGTTTTAGGTCAAGTAGGATTACCATAATGTTTAATATTTGCCAAATGCCAGAATAATGAGAGAGAGAATGTTTTAAGGCATTTTTATTACTTACTGCAAAGTCAAAGGTTTACATACACTAAGATTACTTTGCCTTTAAACAATTCTGGACTGCCCATATGATGTCATGTGTTTGGAAGCTTCTGATAGTTTTTTTTGGCAACATCTGAGTTAATTACAGACACCTGTGGATGTATTTTAATGCACACCTGAAACACACTGCTTCTTTGTGTAGCCTCATGGGAAAGTCTAAAGAAATCAGCCAAGATATCAGGAAGAGAATTGTATCCAGGTGCAAGTGCTGGTCTGGACGCCAAATCACAACATTTCATGTAATCCAGCCCGGACCAGCGTCTGGGAGTTAGGGCTCATTAACACATCAGTTTTTCATGTATGTGTGCTAGCCGTGGTTTTCACACATAGCCCTTATACCTATGATAGTTTATTATTATAGTGCCATTTATTCCATGGCGCCTTACATGTGAAAAAGGGGTATAATACAAGAACAATTACAATAATCTTGAACACAATGTGACAGCGACTGGTACAGGAGGAGTGAGGACCCTGCCCGCGAGGGCTCACAGTCTACAAGGGATGGGTGAGGATACAGTAGGTGAGGGCAGAGCTGGTCGTGCAGCGGTATGGTGGAGCGAGGGTTACTGCAGGTTGTAGGCTTGTCGGAAGAGGTGGATCTTCAGGTTCCTTTTGAAGGTTTCCACGGTAGGCGAGAGTCTGATATGTTGGGGTAGAGAGTTCCAGAGTAGGGGGGATGCACGGGGAAGGGGGATGCACGATTGTGGGAAGGGGAGATAAGAGGGGAGTGGAGAAGGAGATCTTGTGAGGATCAGAGGTTGCATGCAGGTAATTACTGGAGACTAGGTCACAGGTGTATGGAGGAGACAGGTTATAGATGGCTTTGTATGCCATGGTTAGGGTTTTGAACTGGAGTCTCTGGGCAATGGGGAGCCAGTGAAGGGATTGACAGAGAGGAGAGGCGTTTATGGGCCTGTTCACATTTCTGTGATTCTCTTTGCAGAACGAGGCGTCCATACAAAATCACTGCATGCAAACTAGGGAATGAAAGTCTATAGGTCTGTGAAAAAATCAGACCGCACTTGGATGCCATGCCGTTTTACACAAACTATTAGATAGAAGAATTTATTTTTTCCTAAGAGAAAAACTGAGGAAGTGCTGATCAAAAACACTGATGAAACTCGGATCGATTTTCTTACATGGGAAAATCACTGGTGTGTATGAGCCCTAACTAAGGGGAAAAAATGTATTTTTCCAACAGTTGTGACCCAGCTGAGTTACTTCAAGCTGAAAAGATTGAGCCTGATGCAACGGTTATATGTGACGTGCAAACTCCTTGCAGATATTATCCTTGGTGGGATATGAACCCAGGACCCCAGCGCTCCAGAACTACAGTCCTAACCACCGAGCTCATCTGACATGCTTGTTTCTGCTGTGTCCGGCCCTTGAGCCACGGTGAGCAGGCATATCATGCATATTGCAATGTGTCTTCTACATAATGAATACGCAATGCACCTAATTAGTAGATCTTTTAAAGAGAAAATAATGATTCCTCTTCTCGGTACCTAGTAGGAAATAAACCTCCATTTAATATATCTGCAGCTGTATTTGTACAGTATATGCCACCATAGAGATGACCTTCGTATAACTGCCCTGTGGGTCTAAATATGAAGCACTTGTGTTACTGAATGCATCCGTATTATGAGTATCAAGTGATTAGAAAAACTATAGATAAAATCTTAAGTACTTCGCCTCTGCTCCCCATCGCTTTACTTACAGGATAATATTTTGTGAAAACATAAATTATTGAATGGAAAAGTCAGGAGATGGCGATTCCTGTAAGTGCTGGAATGACCTGTAACCTTCCACAGTCATTGCGTTTCAGTCTGGAATAGAAATCAGGGCACTTGATATCCGTCAATTCCAACTGGAATATGTGCGCTATAGATTTTCATAGCGATCCAGGCCTGTATATGATGTCATGATAAAAAACCAAGAGTTTGCTTTTAGTCATGGTATTGGAATGCTGATGGAGCAGAAACATCCCTAAAGTGGAGCTGTCGTACCAAATTAAGAAATGCAACACTATAAGTTACCTAGCACTGTCACCATGCTAACACTATAAAATCACATGAACAGACCTGTAAGAATAAACAGTTAAAGGGATCATATCGATACATGCAACTCTTTATCAAACAAGGTCCTGGGTCCTGCTTCCAGCAACATTGATTTGGATGGGGGAAGCCACAGCCAGCCAGGCAGAGAAAAAGTAATACAAGGATGATTCAGGTTCACCAGAATGGCTGCCACTCCTACAAAACCACTCTCAGTTCTAGCTTCGCTGTTCTGTCAATGGAACCAAATAGAGCTGATGGAAAGAGCTGTCTTCGTGACACAAGCCCTGTAGTAATCCTTAACAGAAGACTTCTCTCTTATCTTTCTAATTAAAGACTGCCTGTCTGAAAAGTGACTTTTCACTTTTCGCTCTTGTTTTCTTATTTTATTCCCTCTGATTCCCTGAGTGTTTTTTTCTGTTTTTAAGTCTCTCCATAAAGTTGCAAAGAGATTGACTTTTTTATTTAGTGCTAATTTATATGGTCTTTACCACGGGGTGTGGCTCACAGTGTTCTCTGGCTGCTCTGCATTGTTAGGGTATGTGCACACGTTGAGTATTTCATGTGCCGAATTTTCTGCATCGCTTGGGAGGAAAACGCAGCCTCAAAAAACGTTGCTTTTTTGCCTGTGTTTTTTCAGTGCATTCAATGGGTTAAAAAAGGCAGTCAAAAACGCACACAGAATTGACATGCTGCAGATTATTTTCTGCACCAAATCTGCAAGTCAAAAATACTCAACGTGTGCATGACACTTCAGGTTTCTCATTCACTTGACTGGCTTCAGGCTTTGCTTAAATAATACAAAATACTCAGGAGCAGCGGGAATAAAATAAATGCAAAAACTGACCACTTTTGACTTTGTGAGAGAACCTTTTTTTTATCATAGATAATCTTTTTAAGAGTCTTCTATCTATTCCCTACTCTCCCACATACTTCTGCTGTACATCACATATAGCCTACGATTACCCATGGTATATTTGTAATAAGACTCATCTGGAGTTAAAAAATTATAAATACTTTAAATAATCTATATCAAAGACACACGTCCCCCGAAAAATAACTTGGCAGACTGACGCGTTTCTGGCACACACATTGCTGTTACTCATAGTCTTGGTATATACATCAGGAAAAATTTCCAGGGCAAATACCAAGTATACACTGCAAACACTGTATGAACATGGCGTCTGGGTGCTGGGATATTGAAGATAAAGAGAAAAAAATGGAGAGAAGGGAAATAAGAGGGTTTCTCTTTAAGTTCTGAGTAGAGGAAGTTGTGAGGTTTTTTTAAACTTGACTTGTTTTGTGTCAATATTTTTCTGGGAAATTAAATGCTTCTTGTTACCATGATAGATTCTCCTTGATAACCCGGAGCTGCTGATCCCCGGTGATAATCCAGCTGACGTTAGCTCATACAATGTGTCCCAAGAGACTATTGATCAGGTGAGAATGTAATTTTTATTTATTTGCTTCTATAAAATTTCATATTCTTTCCAAATAACTAGAAGACTCTGTGGATGGCGTCCACATGGGTCAGATATGCTGTGGAATTTCCCAGTGGAAACCAACATATACATACAAACCTACTCCTTGAAGCGTAAACCCATTGCAGGAATTGACAGGTCGTACAGATTTGTTAATTTATGCTGTGTTTTTATTTATTTATCTATTTTTTGCTGTGAAGTTAAAGGGAACCTGTCAGTAGCTTCAACCCTCCTAAGCCGTCTATATGGGCATGTAGGTCATAGGAAGATGAATAAAATTATATCTTGGTATCTGCGATCTGATGTCTTATTCCAGAGACATCCATGTTTTTCTTAAGATGTAAATGAGCTTTTAAGATCTATGGGCCGTTCATAGATCTCCCTGAGAATCTGTCTCCAGAGTGTATTATAAATGAAAAGGGGTGTTACAAGTGTGAGACATGTAGATCAGCAGAGCAGACTGTCAGTCATTACATATCACACTGATATCGCCATCTTTCATATAAAATAATCTCTGGAGGCAGATTCTCAGGAAGATCTATGTTCGGCCCATAGATCTTAACTGCTCATTTACATATTAAGAAAAAACGTGGATTTCTCTGAAATAAAACATCGGATCACAGATATCAAGGTATCGTTTTATTCACCTTCCTATCACCTGCATGTCCATATAGATGGCTTAGGAGGGCTGACCCTACTGACAAATTACATTTAAGTCTTTATAAAAGTGAAGTATAGTGTAAGTTTGTAGCCTAAAATCATCTTTGTTCTGGAATTGGCAGAAAATTTGCCGCGTATCTGACCCTTATGAATATACTCTATGGTGTGTCTAAGGTTATGTGCGCACGTTCAGGATTTCATTGCAGAAATTTCTGCAGCGTTTCTGAATCTCTTGGCAGGAAAAACACTGAGAAAAAAGCGCATTTTGACGCGTTTTGTGCGTTTTTAAATGCATTTTTTGATGCGTTTTTGTACATCAATGAATGCTTTTTGGAGCTAAATAAAGATATTTTAAAAAAGAAACGTGAGACATTGATTTAACCCTTGGATTACCATCAGACCTGGGGTGAGTATATTGGTTAATTTAAATGATTAAAGAATTTGTATGTTGTATTTCCAATAAAGTGTTTGCTGTGTGTGTGTGTTTATTTAACTCTTTACTTTAATTAGGTTTTGTAATGAAAGGGTCTGATTGCCACCTTGTCATCACCAAACAAAAGGGCTAGGTGTCAGCTAATCCCATTTGCCCAATCTCATTAGCATTTCCATTCAAGTCATTTCTGGGGCAGCTGAGAGCTGCTATTTTTAGCCCAGGAAGTTGCCATTAAGCAAATATGTTCCCTGGCTATTAAAAACAGCTCACAGCTGTTTCGTTAGCCACTACGTCCCCACGATCAGAAACCAGCAGCTCTTTGGATGCAGCATATTTTTGCTGCGTCCAAAACGCTGTGTTCTAATGCCGCACTTTTGTTGACAATACTTGCGGATCCACCACATATAATGACATTTCAATCGGTCAAAATTTGCAGCAGAGATTAGCGTCTCCGCTACAGAAATTGGCATGCTACGGATGAGTTTGGGTACGTGGCCACGATCAGGAGTTGCTTCAAGTTTGAAGCTGCGTGTTTATGCAGAGTCAAACCCGCAGTGCCAAATGTTACAGCATAGTGGATGGTATTTCTACAAATCCCATGTCCTCTATTCGTGCATCTGAGGTTGCAGATCACCCGTGGACACTGACATGCAGCGCATCTTTCAGGACCGCAGCATGTCAAATTCTCTTGCAGAGTCGCTAGTCTCCACAACAGAAATTTGACCACTAGAGTGTATTGAATGTGGTAAATCCGCATGGTTCAGCGAACACATGTGGATTTACCCTCATTCAATAGAACACAGCGTTTTGGCCGCAGCCATAGTGTGCTGTGTCCAAAGCGTTGCTACGTCTGAATTGTGGGCACACAGCCTAAAAAAAAATGGCGTGGGCTCCCGCATCATCTTCATAACCAGCAGAGGGAAAGCCGGCTTCTGGGAGCTGATATTAGTAGCCGGGGAAGGGGCCATAAGCCAAAAATGTTCCCTGACTTCTAATAACAGCCTACAGCTGTTTGCTTAGTCTTTACTGGCTAGATTGCAGGGGGACCCCAGAAAAAAATTGACGTATGGTCCTCCTATAAAGTCTAACCAGAAAAGGCTAAACAGACAGCTGTGGGATGATTTTAATATCCAGGGAAGGGCCATGGATCCTGGCCCCCTCTGTGGCTAATAATATCACCCCTCAGCAGTCCCAGAAATGGCGCATCCATAAGATGTGCCAAATCTGGCGCTTAGCCTCCACTCTTCCCACTGCCGTGTAGCGGTGGCGAGTGGGGTAATAAGGTTGGGGTTCATGTCAGCCTTGTATTGGTGTCTGACATGAAGCTCAGGTTAGTAATGGAGAGGCGTCTATAAGACGCCCCCATTACTAACCCCGTAGTAAAGTTTTCGACGGCTTTTCAATAAAAACACTGCCAGAATAAAGTCTTTTATTGAAATAAAATTACACACTGTTTTGATAATTTATTTATTATTCGGCTAATCCCCGAATCCTTCGTCTCCTGAAAAAAAGAACAACCATATCCTTCACCTGTCGGCCGTCATGACATAATCCAGATTGTCCCACGGCAATCCGGGTAACTTCTACAGCAGCCACATCAATCACTGATGTGACTGCTGTAGAAGACAGCACTGTACACTGACAGGAGTGTAAAATCACTCCTGTCAGTATACATGCTTGTGCTGCAGGCTAAGGTCACATGAGTTCATCAGCTGATCAGCCCCGGTGACCTCATTTAATTGCATCAGTGGTACTTGGGAGCATTCGTGAGAATATTTCCACGCAGCATCGGTGCCGTAAAGTGAGGTCACAGAGCTCTGAGCTGATCTCCAGCTGATGAACTCACGTGACCTCAGCTGGCAGTGCAGCGATGTACATTGCCGGGAGCGAGCGCGCTCCCGTCAGTGTATTGCCAGCCGCCGGGTGATCGGGTGGACACCAGGAGGACTCCGGACAGGTGAGAATAAGGTGTTTTTTTTATTTTTATAGAGATTTTTACTTTTTTTTTTTTTTTACACAGCTGCCGCACAGACCCCTGCTCGGCTGAGGAAACTACTTCTCCCCTCAGCCGCGCCTCTCTCTGTGATCAGCGGGAGCGGAGGTCGGATGATGGGAGAAGTAGTCTTCTTCCCTGGCCTGGGTACCATTCTTTGTGTGTTTTTGCGTTGCTACAAAGAATGGACATGCTGCATATTTTAACGCAATGACAGTCCTGAGCGGAAATTTCCGCATCATGTTTACAGCACATTGTCATTGCATTAGCTGGCAGACGGATTACCTAGCTTTTTTGGTGCATTTCTGCGCAGAAAAAATGCAGCAAAAACGCACAGTGTGCACATAGCCTTAATCCCAATGCAGCAGAACTTTGTCTTTTTCTGTTGGACATTGTACACACAATGTCTTTTTCATGTGGGTCTGCTCTGAAACCCGTCTACAAAGCACTTGAAAATTGTTGAAAATACTGAACATAAATAAGCATAGCAAGTAGTTTTCACATTACAGTGCCACATGTTCAGTATTTTTTAGCTCCTTTTAACTGCCTCAGGCTTCGAAAGAAGCAAAGTGGCTAAAAAAGTGACTTTTTTAAGGCGGCTTCTGCTTTTAAGCCACTCAGTAGTGTATGCATAATGTAAGAGAATAAAAGATGCCAAAAAAGACTCTTCAAGAAAACATCACTGGTCTTTTCCTGAAGTGTTTTGTACTTGATGGCTAAGCATAAGTTTAAAAAACGCGTGCACGTGCCCTGACACTGCCCTGTGCACGTGCCCTGACACTGCCCTGTGCACGTGCCCTGACACTGCCCTGTGCACGTGCCCTGACACTGCCCTGTGCACGTGCCCTGACACTGCCCTGTGCACGTGCCCTGACACTGCCCTGTGCACGTGCCCTGACACTGCCCTGTGCACGTGCCCTGACACTGCCGTGTGCACGTGCCCTGACACTGCCGTGTGCACGTGCCCTGACACTGCCGTGTGCACGTGCCCTGACACTGCCGTGTGCACGTGCCCTGACACTGCCGTGTGCACGTGCCCTGACACTGCCGTGTGCACGTGCCCTGACACTGCCGTGTGCACGTGCCCTGACACTGCCGTGTGCACGTGCCCTGACACTGCCGTGTGCACGTGCCCTGACACTGCCGTGTGCACGTGCCCTGACACTGCCGTGTGCACGTGCCCTGACACTGCCGTGTGCACGTGCCCTGACACTGCCCTGTGCACGTGCCCTGACACTGCCGTGTGCACGTGCCCTGACACTGCCGTGTGCACGTGTTCCTTAGCATTACATTTTTCGCCATCTTCCTACTCCTTTCCAAACCAAACGGTTTTCATACTTCTCTATGACTGCCCAATAAACCAGAACATATTAATTTAACACCCATTAGATCTCTTTAATATTGGATTAAAGAGACATTAATTTACTTCTTTTTCCAAAACACCATAAATAAAGCCTTATCTAGACACACATTTTCAGTATAATGGTCTCCCATAGTATTTGGCAGTGAGCTCTTGTATTCTCTCCAGTTCCAAGCGATCATGTAACGCGGTTTTAGGTTGCACAGCAAACACCTGGATGTTACAATCCAGAACATCATTCTTCCTGAGCTGTACGTCTCTGCACATCAGGACAGCGGATCACGTCTGCAGAAATGCTGATGTAGCAGAGTGCTGGGGAAAGTGCTGATAAATATGGCCCGGTAAATACACATATGGAGGTAATAAAGAATATTTGGCTATTACTTGCAGAATAAGGAAAAATCAAAGCAGATTAGCCAAGGATTTATTATCGTTGGATAAAGGTAGACTTTGTCCATCTTTTCTCTGTGCCAGGGTCTTATTGTGTTTTATGCTTCTTCGTGTTCTTGTTGATTGGTTTTCTAGTTTACTTTACAGAGTGATTATCTTCTGCAAGCTCCTTTGAATCCCATAATGAGCGCCAATCAACGAACAGCGCTTGTTTACTTATACGCAAATGTTGCAATTATTGAGAGGTTTTCCATACGATTGCTTGGATGATCGTCCATTTTTTCCCTTTCTCGTATAATTTACATTCCTATCGGTAGTACATCCCTTATTTATTTGAGCAGAATGCTGTCAACATACAATGGGGTCAGTTCATTTTGCATGCAAGTCTTGATCCAGGGTGCACTGGAGTAGGATGCTCTAGATTCCTTAAGAGGCATGACATGTGCCAGCGTCAGAAATCCAACAATCAGTGGGGGTCACAGGTCACAGACCATTCCGACAACATTTTCTGACCTGTCTCCATGTTGAACCTTCCCTTTTAATTGAAGAATATAATCTACCCAGTCCCTTATTTCAGTATATAATTTTGTCTGCATAGATGTATTATATATTTAAGTAATTCTCTTTAAACCTGATCATTTCTACCTTCTACCAAAGATTTATCTGATGGAAGAAATGTTTTCTTTTTCTGTACAGTTATATAAAAAAAAAACATAGTAAAATTCTAGATCTTTTTATTTCCTAGCTGGTGTATATTGGGTTTACTCCTGAGGCCGCTAAGGCAGCTCTCCAGCTTTTCATGGGTAATGTTGAATTAGCGTCTCAGATTCTGGCTCACCACCAAGGAATCCTCCCTCCACACCTCCTCCAAGACCTGGAAAATTCTCCTAAGTCAAAGGAGTCCCATGCATCTTCCTCAGAATCTGCAGGTAATTATAAATAAGGCCTTGTGGAGATTTGTGCAACAATCCCTCTTCTATCATACACAAGATGTGTGCAGTGACCAGTGTTTCATGTTCTGCTGCTTTCTATGTTACACCCGATAGAAAAGAAATTGTGAGGTTATTGCAATGGGATAATTAGGGGGAATTTCTATGGTGCCCATTTTATCGTAGAAATTTCTGCAGCTGGAAATCACTTCCATTTATCTGGATTGGGTTGTTTTCGATGATTGGGACAGTTGCAGAACTTCTTGCAAAAAAATATCACCAGCAGCAAATACACCACATATTAGGGAGAAGGATTGTGGCCCACTGACCTAGAAGTGAGGGAATAATGGAAGAGTAGTTGTACGTACAACCTACAATACTCTTCCTGGGGCTAGCTCTGAAATCTATTAAAAATAATTAAGTTATGAAATAATAATCCTTTAGCTTGGCATCCAGAGGTCCAGAAATCTATCTGGTCTGGCAGATGCCCAGAATTGCTCTAATAGAGTCAAATTATTACAGTCTAGAATACATAGTAATTTGAGGGGTAGATGTATGGGGAAAAAGGTGCTTCATAGAGCATGAGGACTGGCTCCAGCGCCAATGAAAAAATGTTAAAACATAATTTACTGTGCAATTCACAGATATGAATAAGGGTTGTGACCCGAAACGCGTAAGCTTATGGATTTTTATTTTTTTTTAATCTTTTTGTTTTTTCCCACAATGTTTTTAATTGCACAGTAAAAGTTATGTTTTAACATTTTTTCATTAGTGCTGGAGCCCAGTCCTCATGGACCTTCTCTCCCATTTGTGACCTGGATACCAGCCTGGTGTGTTCCTATACTCCTATGTAAATTCAAGTGGTTTTCATACTGAATTGTCCTCACTGGAAGGGGAGCTGATTACCATTATTTCTCCTTCCTTTCATAGAGCATCACTGTTCTGAAAATATCATACAGGTATTTCCACATACAGCAATATGCTTGTGGCACAACACACACAAATGTCTTTGAGTGAGCAGCCATGTTCTCAGCTGGGACCACTGCCAGACCTTCTTCTTCCGAATGCCCGCAGGGATTAGGAACCATTATTACAGAAGATACACCAGTATCTTAGGTCAGCGCGATCCCCAAACATTCATAAGCCTTCAGTGTAAGTTGCGTTTTCTTGCTGTATTCCAGGTGCTCAGAGCTCCAACACGTTTCGGAGTTGCACCTTCTCCATCACTAAGTAACATACAATCATGGTAGTTTTAAGTCTAACACAAATTTTGGTTTTCACAAAGTTTGCTGCTTCAGTGTTTTTATATCTTTTGGTCAGATGTTTCTATGATTGCTCAAGTACAATTGTAAGAATCTCAGAAGTTTTTGATGTTTATTGACAAATATATCAAGTTTCTGCAAAGACTCAATATTTACAGGTCTGACCCTTATTTTTCATGGCTTCTGCCCTTCGTCCTTGCAGCTGGATGTCATCTTCTGAGCCAAATCTTGAAAGATGAAAACAAAATTTTGCCTAATCAGTGCTTGGAGTTTATCACAATTTCTGTATTTCGGTTTGTCCACCCGCTTTTTGAGGATTGACTCCATTTTCTCAATGGGATTGAGATCTGGGGAGTTTCCTGGCCATGCACCCAAAATTAAAATGTTTTACTCATCGACCCACTTAGAAGAAAAATAAGGGTCAACCCTGTAAATATTGAGTTTTTGTATAAGCTTTATTTATTTGTCAATAAAAGTTAAAACTTATTAAATGTTGATAATTGTACTTCAGTAAGCATAGAAACATCTGACTGTAAGGTAACGTAAGCAAAATATGAAAGCAAATGTGAAAAACAAAATTTGTGTCATCCAAACTATTCACGAGATCCAAAACGCGTTATAGCTTTGCGCACATGGAATAAAGCAAAAACACATTTTACTTTCTCCAGGCTTTTGCATTTTAGGGGATTGCACTGACCCACAATATCTCCATTTTTTTCTGTATCTTATCCAAAAGTAATGGAGAAGGTAGATGAATAAAGTATTGAGGAATCTGTGACCACCCTTAACCACACATTTAGGTTTAACAATATAAATGTACTAATTCTGCATCACTCTACTGTATACAGCCCAGGCTTGATTGGCCACCCTGGGTATAGTAACTTTCTTTTAGTAGTTCATCTTCATGTTTTAGTCGTCTTCCATTTAGAAAATGCAACCGCAAGTTATTCTGTCATCCACGCGAAGTACGATGAATAGTACAATCACTTTGAGCATTTTTCTCTTGGTTTTCCTTTTATTCCTGTTTCTTTATTATTCAGGGACAAGTAAGACATCTTTTAATGAGCCGGATGTTGATCCTGTTAAAGAAATTTTGGAAGACATTCCTGAACATGAAGAGGATTATCTGGATTTAACCCTAGAAGAAGAAGGGCTTGTTCTTGTGGAATATCTTTCTTACCTTGAAAAGATCTGATATGTTTGTATTTCTTCGTTCACTTTCTTTCGGAAGAATTCTATTCTTATTAGTTTTTAAAGCACTTTATCTTAATGATATTTTAGTATTTGTGTTGCTGACTTTGCATTAATTTAAACTTGTTTAATTTAAGACATTGATGACAAATTGCTAGGAATCCCCATAAATGTCTAATCGGCAGGGGTCTGATTGTTGTGTCCTCCCGCCAATATCTATAATGAAGTGGCAGCCTCTAGCTGTGCAATGCAGGGAGAAAACACATTTTATATAATCCTACACCAGCATCTACAACAGTGTTTGTACGTTATGGTCGGAGACTACAGAATTTCTTCCATAATCTATAGTGTTGTACTTCTAGTGATAACTTTCATCTGATCTGAGCTCTTTTCTTTTCATTATAGTTCACCATTTGGAATAGATCAACTTGGGGAGGCCAAAACATTCTTCATTACTCTATGCTTTTACTATGGTGGCACTTGTGTTTCTTGCTTTTCTTTGAGGGTAGGGTCCAATGGTTTGACAACCACTTGAGGCAGAATACATTGCCCACTTGTGGGGACTAATGAGTACACAAGTTTGTGGGTAAGACTGAATGCACTTTTTTGTAAAAGGTTATTCTCTAGATAATTAGTTGGGGCCCAACCACTTAGACCCTGGCAATGTAGAGAACTCCAGAACTCAGGAAGCGGTCTCTGCAGAGTCCAGTTTTTATGGAGCACAGGTACGCATGTTCCATCTAGGCTCCATTCATTTTGTGTGGCACTGCCAGAGAAAGCCAAGTACAGTGTTTGGGTATTCCTGGCAGTCCCATAGACCATGAATGGAGTGCAGGTGGAGCATGCGCACCTGTGCTCCTTACAAGACTGGACTGTGCAGAGACCGCTTCCTGAGTCCTGGATCTTGGGATCATTGGAGTCCCAGCTGTCGGACCCCCAGAGATCAGTAAATATTCCCCTATCCTATAAATAGTAAGTTATCCTGTCTTGTGAATAATCCGTCATGGTGTTTCTAATAGTAATTATTTTAGTTATTTCACTGGTAACTTTACTGCCCTAAGAACAGTTGGCAAAGTGTATCATATAGATTGTTAGAACTTAATCAGCTCTATTCAGATTTCCACATTTACTATTTAGGCCCTGTTCACATCTGCATTGGTGCAAAACATCAGAATACCTAATGCATATAAGTAAGAATAGAGCGTCAAAGCCCCAAACACATTAGAATAGCTGTTGACTAAATGATTGTTCGGCTGACCACTATCTCTCCAGACTCGGCTGTGCTCTCCTGTGTTCTCTATGAAAGTGTCGCTGCCAGAATCATTGGCTGCAGCTTATTCCCCCCCCGAACAAAAAAATCACCTAACTACAGGTTGTCTCCATAATCATTAGATGTTGGCAAGTTCAGGCAAATGTATTCTAATGTACAGTACCAGTGAAAAGTTTGGACACTCCTGTTTGTGCAATGATTTTCCTTATTCATATTAGGATGTGCACATTGTAGATTCAGACTGAAGGCAGCAAATCCACGACACATGTGAAACAATTAGAGTATGTGTTCAACTTTAGATACCTTAAAGTACCCCCTTTTACCCTGATGACAGCTTTTCACCCAATTGGCATTCGCTCCAGCAGCTTCATCAGGTCAGCACTTGGAATGACTGTCCAACAGTCTTGAATGAGTTCCCAGAGGTGCGAAGTATTTTTTGGCTGCTTTAAAGCTGTCGTCAGCGTAAGGGCACAGAAAGACGGCAGTATTTCTCGTGTGAGGATCACATCGCCATGCTCGGACTGGCCCGGCACCTCTCCTGGCCTGATTGATGTATTTCTGTGCAGCCGTCAAGCTCGGGTCAGGAGAGGTGGCAGGCCAGTCCGAGGATGGCGATGCGATCGTCGCACGAGAAATATGGCCGTCTGTCTTCGCCCTAAAGGGGAGGATACTTTGAGTAATCTTAGATTTAATACATATTCTTATTTTGTTTCAGGATGTTTCTTTACACCTTGTTTTCATATGTGTACCTGCATGGTTTTGCTGCCTTCAGTCGGAATTTGCAATGTGCACTTTCTAGTAAGAGCAAAGAAAACCACTACATGAAGAGTTGTGTCCAAATTTTTGACTGGTACTGCGAATTTGGGTTTTTAGCCAGAATTTGTAAGGACACACCTTTGTTATGTTCTAATAACTAATCTTTATTGTCATTAAAAGGAATCTGTCAGCAGTTTTTTGCTATGGAATCTGAGATCAGCATGTAGGGACAGAGACCCTAATTCCAGTGAGGTATCACTTACTGGACTTAGTGCAGTTTTGATAAAATCCTGTTTCCTCTGCTGTAGATGTAGCAGTGCTATGTATGCTGAGCTGTGTATAACCTGGCTCACATCCCTGATTGGCAGCTTCCTGTATTCACTGTACACTGTCAGCAACCTGCCAATCAGTGGTGGGGGCGGGGTTAAACAGATTAGCCTGACTGCCTTGTACGCCATACCTAGTCTGCAGTGATACAATCAGTGTTTTATCAACAGGAGATTATCGAAACTACAGCACAAAGCCTAGTAAGTGACACATCTTAGAATCAGGCACTCTGTCACTACATCATGCTGCTCTCAGATTAAATGGTAAAACCCTGCTGAGAGATTCCCTTAAAGGAACACTTTCACAATTACATAGAATTCTATAGAAATCCAGATAGAGGCCCTGTATTAGGCTTTGTGACTGCATTGATAATGATGTGAGGGATTGATTGCATGATTGAAAACCACAACGCCTAATAGACGACACTGACTTATAATGGGAGTCGGAGAGTCAAGATCCGACAGGGTGTATAATGGAAAAATTAGAGATTTAGTCCCAGCGAGCCAAAGCGAGTGCTTCCCATTCAGAACTATCGGAGAAATGTACGATGGGGTTTTTTTTGTTTTTCAACTTTATACATGCTAAAGATGCAGTCAGACGGCCCTATAACATGGACGATGATCACACCGCAGTGTTTGGGCTGGCCGTCGGCTCTCCTGACCCGAGTGTGACAGTTGCGTACAGGCTGTCACGGTCGGGTCAGTCCAAACATTGCAATGTGATCGCCGTCCTTGTTATATTGCCATCTTATTGCGCCCGTATAGTTACTTTGCCTGGAGAAATGGGACTTCATTAGGGGCCGTAGCGTGCACGTTCGTTAGAAAGCACACCTGTTAACATACAATGTACATATACAAATTACTTAAGTGCCTTTTCATGGATATCTAGACCTATATTTGCACTGTCTTGTAGATTTCCATATACTTTTAAATAAATGAAATTTGTTATAAAAAAGCCAATTTTAAAAAATGAAAGGGTATGTTCACAAATGCTGTCATTTCATTGTTTCTAAAATGGGAAAAATAAAGCAAGATTGCGAAATAGTTTTCAGAATATATATCGTAATGTTTCTGTATACAGCTGATACCTTTGTGTCATGTGCATTTTAAGGTCTGTTTACACGGACGATTGCCATCAAAGAGCGTACATGAAAACGCTCGGCCCCGATCACTGACCCATGTGATCATTCTGCTGATTAGCTAAACGCTTGTTTACATGGGAATGAAAATCCTCATTGTCGGCATTCCACCCCTATAATCGGGGTGTGCAGCTGACTATATGTATGATTTATGGGGACAGAATGAGTCTCAGTATGATCGTCCCCATGAAGCATACATATTGTCACCAGCACATCCCAATTATACGGGGCGATATGCTGATGAAATTGCATTAGTCCGTGTGAACAGGCCTTTAAGAGCATGCCAACAGACTTGTATAGTTGATCTGTTCTTATTTTGGGTAGTAATCCCGTGTTTATGGACCTATCATCTCTCATTTCTTCCTGCCACTAACCTTACATGTTAGCGAGAGAGTAGGCCAGAGAGTAACACATGTCTATTGGACCAGATTAGACATAGGTTTGTAGTGTGTAAGTATAGAGTCACATTCATCTGTATACACAAAAACAGTAGAATATATTTTTACAAGACCTTTTGTAAAATTTTATTTTATGTAAGGTCATTGGAAACATAAGTCTGAGCAGCAGCAGAGCTACAAACCCTTTACAGATCACCAGGCAGAAATGTTCTCCCAAGTTCCGGGATTCTCAAATAATTCTTCAATAGTTCAGAAAAGTGTTAAAAAAAATATTTTTTTGTGTCTGCATTCTGGATGAATTTTGTTTTTGGTCACTGGTCTGATCCATCCAAAGTAATGGCTTCCTACAGCCAATAGATGTAAAGCACATTGTAGTGTTAAAAATTGCCCCTTGAGGAGGAGTGTACTAACGAGGGGAAGTGGCAAATGTGATGCGGGCAAGCAGGGTTGTAGACAGAGTGACCGTGGCTGGGCTGCAGCTCTGCTATCTGTAACATTGCAGACAATGAGAACTTCCTTTTAGGCAATTGTGAGAAGTAGCTGACTGCGGCACAGACCATAAAGGTACTGCACAAGGCGCCGGCCGAGGCCAATCACAGTGTGATTTTGCAGGTAACAAAAGACATTACCTATAATATCATGTGACTATTAGCAGCCAAGGCCTAAAAATCCAGGTTCACAGTTATACAGAGCTTTACGCACTACGTTGGGGTTTTGTTTCCATTGTATCACATTTTTGTGCATGACTAAAAAAAAAGACCAATACTGCCAGGCAGGGCTGTGAAATCAGAGTCATGGAGTAAGTCGGTGTCCAATTTGTATTGTGCCTGCAATAGTATTGATTACCATGCAGTCTGGGTCAGCTGGGATTTATACTCCTCATAAGAGATGGACTGAACATTGACTCATTTTATAAAGTAGGGATCTTAATTTATTGTTATGGCTAACTTGATGGCCTTGATCATCCTGCCGCCTTCTATTTGGTTTATTACTAGGAGTGTTCTAGCACCAGCATTTCTATATATTCTTTATATTATGTTTATTATCCATTTGCCTAATGGAGAACTCAATCATATGAAGTGCATTATGCAATGCTGAGATTATATAAAAAAATGCAAAGTAACGAATCTCAGCTGTAGACCGTAGATACTGGAAAACCACCCCCTCTCTGTATAACAGACATATTACTGACATGTTTAGCACTTTTGGTCTTAGTTTATAGAGGTTCTGTAGTCTGGTGCCTTTTTTGTAAATACTAAGTTCCAGCCCTGGTATTAGCTAATACATCTCAGACCACTAATATCAGGGGTCATTGCTGAACAGCGCATTTTTTACATGCACTGGTACATGACACTGTAGACAAGCACAGGTCCTGCAGCATGGATGATCCCCTGCAAATGATAATTGAGCCAGCAATACACTACATAGACCATGAAACATAGATTTTGTATGCAACTGTTTCTCAATGTTCCCCTTTATGTTGGAATAACTTTTATAAATCTTGTTGGAGCATGTCAATAAATTATTAAGGCAACTTTCTTATTTTTGGTTGTGTCCTTTTATTCTAAATATTTCCTTTTTAGTGGGGCATGTCTGAGCGGTGCATGCGGTGAGATGTGCCTTTCCTGAGCTCCCGCGGCACTCATTTTGAGGCAGAGGAGCAGACCAGCGACAGACTCGCCCACTTCTCTGAATGACGGAGAGCTGATCTTCGGGCTGTAGCGGTGTCATGACGCACTCAAAGAAGCATGGGAGAGACGAAGAAGCGGCGCCGGCGGAAATCCCAGATTGAGCCCGCACTACCGGCGGGCAGAGGCAGAGAGATGTGGCTGCCCGGCTAGAGCAGTTTGTCCACAGGCCTCCATCCTCTAGTAACCCGCTCAAGAGGTCAGTGTCTGCTACATGGGATGAGAAGAACACTTGAAGGCACCCGATTTATTGCATTATCTATGGAGAAGGAGGAGGAGACTGAATCCCCCCTGAGCTAGTGGTAACCTCTCGTGTTCATAATTCATCTACTGCAGCACCTAAAGAGAAACTTATCCTTCAAGAGATCTCCAAGGGGTCCCCCCTTCCCTGCAAGATGTCCTTAATGCAGTTAATAAATGCAATTTTACTCTCAATACACTGATGGGACAAGTTGGCCATAAACAAGAGTCTATTTCTAGAATACGTCATGACGGGCAGAAGGGGGCAGAACGCACCACAGCAGTGGAAAGAAGTTAGTGAGCTGTTAGACGCTCTCCTGCCAATCCGCAGAGAGATACTGAGTTACACACAGGCAGTCGCTGTGTTGATTGCCAAGGCTGATGACCTGCAAAATCTTCAGAGACGCAATAATATTAGACTGGTGAGGGTCACTGAAAAGGCTGAGGGGAATGACCCAGATGACTTTTGAAAAATGGTTATTGGATACCTTTGGCAAACCTGGATACCTTCACTCCTTTGCTGTGGAGAGAGCTCACAGGTTCCTCACGAGACCGGGCTCAGTGGGCAGAGCCCCTATGTCTATTTTGATCAAAATCCTGCAGTACAAGGACTGAGACCTCATATTAAGGAAAGCAAGAGAGAAGCAGGACATTTAGCTCGGGGGACAGAAAATCTCCTTTTTCCCAGACTTCTCAAGATGAGGGGGGTTTGGAATGCCTCTGCATAAAAATTTGGTTTCTTATCAGCCAGGAGAACAGTAAACTCACAAGGATCATCTTTCATGGGTGTTCTTAAAGATGGGTACTATGATTGATTTTATTTCTTGGAATATTCGTGGGTTCAGCAACAATTCAAAAGATAGGCAATGCTTGACTATATTAAGAGATTCAACCCCACAATAATAGGGCTACCGGAGACCCATCTAACAAACAACACTGGCAATCAGATACACAGATCCTGGATGGGGTATACCTTACATTCATTTCATTCTAATTACTCAAAAGGGGTTACCCTAATTATACATAAAAGTATCCCATTTATGCATAAAGACCCAGACAGTAGATTTGTGGTCGTTAGATGTAAAATCCAACACTTTGAATGTATTATTGTTGTAAGCTATGTTCCTCTTCCTTATTCAAATATCCCTCATAAAATGATTCTTGAGAGACTGGCGGTATGGCCGGAGATCTTGGGGTATTTTAATAATATTTGTAACATTGGTAGTGATAGGTTTCCGCAGGAGGTAATTCTTTGTCCCTCTTTGGTCATCTAATCAGAGAGGTGGGACTATTTGACATTCGGAGGGAGAAGTTCCCAACCTTAAAGGTATTTTCTTGTGCCTTGTCACCCTATCAATCTCTATCAAGGATTGATCGAGCCTTATGTATTTCTCAAATTACTCTATTAATTTCTAAAGTACCTTCCTAGATCTCTATCTGATCACTCTCCCCTCTGGTTACAAGTGCAGATCCAGGTATTCAATAGGTTGGAAACTTAATCCATTCTGGCTAAAAATTAACTGCCCTGCCGTTAGGGAGAAACTTTTGGAGTTCTTTGATATCAATTCTAGATCTGCCACTAATAATGTGGTTTGGGATGCTATGAAGGCCTTTTTAAGGAAATACTGATCATAGAGATTAAACTGGTAAAAAAATAATTTGTGGAAAAGAGGTGTTGAAGTGGAAAGTAGAGTTCGAGAAACTGAAACATTGTTTACCCAGGATAATAATCAGACGAATAGAAAGCTTTGGAAAGAGGCCAAAAAACAACTGAGGTTATTTCAAATAGACCAAGCGGACAACAATAGATTGTTTCTAAAACAGCAATTTTATGAGGAGGTAGAAGCTACTGGACCCTTACTAGCCCAAATGGCCCAAGCTCAGAGAGAGAATGCTTTTATACACCGGTTACAGGATAAAGAGGGGAGGATTATCACCCAAACTCCTGCAATTTTATAGACTACATAGTTTTTATACCAATTTTGTATTCATCAGGGGCGAAGTACTCAGGAGAAGATCTAGCAGACTACCTAACTAGGATTAAACTTCCAACGTTAGGCGAAGATGATACTTTTTCGAATTACTGATTTCCCTGGAAGACATTCAAAGAGCGGTAGGTGAAATGCCAAATGATAAAGCCCCTGTGTCAGATGGCCCCGCAGTAGAGATTTGTAAAATATTTGAGCTTTTACCATACTATTTGGAATTGGTCAATGATGCATTTTCCGAGGGGACACTGCCAAGATCACTATATGAGGCTAGAATAGTTGTCATACCCAAAGAAGGGAAAGATGAGGAATTACCAGAATCATACAGTCCCATTTCACTACTAACGACAGATTTCAAGATTCTGGCAAATAGATTGAGCACTGTTATAACATCGGTAATACACCCAGATCAAGGCAGCTTCATGCCTTCTAAGTCGAATTCCATTAACCTAAGAAAGCCATTTTTAAATTTGCAAGCAGTTCAGCCTGATCCCAAGAATAAAGCCGTTCTCTCCATAGATGCAACAAAGGCTTTTGTTAGTGTGGAGTGGAAATATATATGGGAAATGGGATTTGGACTAATTTTATCAAATGCGTAATGCTACTGTACAAGACCCCAAAAGGTAGAATAAGAGCTAATGGGGATGAGTCTGAGAGATTTGATCTTTTTAGGGGAACAAGGCAAGGTTGCCCCCTATTGTTCCTGCTTTTCACTGTTGCAATAGAACCTTTAGCCTCTAGCATTAGACAACACCCGGGTATTAGGGGCTTTAAATATGGTGGCAAAGAGTAACGGATCATCATGTATCATTTGTTATTATTTGTTGATAATTTGAACATCTCTCTCCCAATAATAATGGATACCATTGCTAAATTTGTGGTCTTTTCTGGTCTAAACATTAATTGGTCGAAGTCGGCCTTGCTCCTCCTGGATAATGTACATCTTTTAATCAAATTAATTTTGAGCAATCCCATTGGTGCAAAAGTTCAAATACCTAAGCATTTATGTTACCTGTGAGATTAATGACTATGTCCCTTTAAACCTGAACCCCTTGGTAGTTAAATCAATAAATAAAGGCATCAGAGCATGTGGGAAACTACTCCTCTCTGCCCTTGGCAGAACAAACTTCATCAAAATGTGCCTCATGGCCGCTGTACTCTATGCCCTAAATAGTTTTCCCGTTTGGATCCCAAAGTACTGGTTTAAAAAAAAATGCGTAATATCTTCCTAGACCTGGTCTGGAAAAAGGGCGTCACTGGAATAAAGTTGAAAGAATTACAGTTGCCCAAGGAGCAGGGCAGATTAGCCCTCCCTAATGCGTGGGGGTATGTTCTGGCCTCTCAACTCCCAACACTTGAGGGGATGGGTATTGGAGAAGACAATGGATGCAGGGTCTGTGGTACTTAAGTACCTGGGGGGAGGGGATAACATTTTGGAACTCCTAGAGTCAAATATACTCAAAGCAAAATCCAGTAATGCCCTGACCTTGGCTCTTGTAAAAAAAAGTGTGGACCTGTAAAACGCTGTGGGTTATGGGGGCCTATTCTAAATATACTCCTATATAGAATAATCCAGGTTTGAGGGAGCTTTGTCATCTGGAAGGGTTGGAGAATGGAGGATACAAGGGCTGAAATATATTTATATTAGTTTTATTTGGATGAACACTTATGTACATTTGACCACCTAAAACAGATGTTCCAGTTAAGAAACCCTGACTTCTACAAATATCTACAGTTAAAGCACACTATAAGGGCCCTGAAAGTATATCCAATCTCACGATCTCTTCCAAGGGGCTTCTGCAATATGTTGTACAAACAAAAGCAACTAGAGGCCTGATTTAATTAATGTACAAATCTTTGCTATCTAATATTTTAGGGGATCTTATGGTTCTCATCAGGTCTAGATGGGAAAGGGATGTACGGCACATTTCCCCAGAAGAATGAGAAGGTATTTTGGAATCTCCTGGAAAGGTGTCTATGTATGTGGCTCAGAGAAGATCTCAATTATTTCTTATCCATAGAACATATAGAACTCCCAAAATAATGCTGAAAATGAATCTGAAATTGGATGATCAATTTCCAAGATGTAGCGAAGAAGGGGCCGATTTAGTCCATATGTTCTGGTCATGCCCCAGACTTGGAGAACTATGGGACAATGTGGGTAGGCTGGTTAGAGAGATATATAACATCCGATTGCCTCTGAATGCCAAATCTTCTGTTTTAGGATGTGTGGGAGATATATGGGCCTCCCCTCCATTACAACTGGCCATAGAAAAAACTCTTTACCACTCAAAAAAGTCCATTGCTAGCCATTGGCCGTCCAACACTCCACCTACAAGAGAGGAAGTGGTTCAATGCCTGAATACTACTATTTTATTGGAGAAAAAGGTCTACATTAAGAGGGGAGCCATAGCCAAATTCGTGAAGCAGTGGGGAGACTGGATTAAATGCCCTACTGTGGTATCTGAAGCACTCGCTAGGGGAATCTGATTTTTAATATGTTTTCTCTCTGATAACCCTTGTACTGCCGAAGAGACAACCTCTCTATTCTTGTACACTAGAAAATGTATCCTTAATTGTATGTACTTATACTGGTTTGGGTGATTGTTGGGGTAGGAATAAACAGGTTGGGGTAAGGGGTTATTTTCATTTATATCCAAGATCTGAAGTTAATGCACTGTTAATGTGCCTTCTTACTTTTTGCACTCATAAGATCTGGAGCTGTCTATATTGATTTGCTTATACCTCAATAAAATCGTGTTCTTGATTAAAAAACTAAATATTTACTCTTTAGGACCATCGTGTTACATAGCAGATCCTTTTCAATAGATATCAGTCCAATGAGTGGACTGGATCCTGTTACTGAGATGAGGATAGCTGGGGCGGACATAACATTGGTTCAACCTATGCAGCTGCACAGGCCCCCAAAAGAAAAGGGGGCCACTACTGCCTCCAGAAAAGGTGGAACTGTGCATTATGATGAGCTATTGGACTGTAAAGGACCCAAATATTGCTCTGTCTGTGTCCGCTCCTGGAGGAGAGAGTTCCTGAAGTTTGCTTTTGCACAAAAGTCCCAAGTGCTATGGCTTTGGGTCCCTACCTAATAACTCAACAGTAAAAAGATTTAGACTTTAGCGGGATAAGTCTGGTGCATGCACATTGAGCAGATAAACCTGAGGCCAATACACGTCATTTCGCGAAGTATGTGCAGTGAAGCGAGGGGTACGGTGCATGTTTGAAACGTTAAAGGGAATCTGTCACCCCCTGGCGATATTAGACCTCTACTATGGGCATACAGGGTATAGAAAAGTAAATCTATACATACCTGTGTGGCCCATAGTAGAGGTCTGATTGCAGAGAAAAGTGCTTTATTAAAAATTCTTGCTTCCACAGGTTTGGCGTCCTGAGGACGCCAAACAATCCACCGCCTTTATGCTTATTATTCCCCTAAATCCCCTCCTCTCTGCTTAATTATCATATCTCCCCCTCTCCTGCACGTCACAGGACCCTGTGACGTGCACTGTGCTCCCTGACTTCCAGGCATGTGCAAAGTGCTGCTCACATAGAGTGCACTTTGCTTCATCCCAGCCCCGTCTCTCCATGCACTGCGCCACAGGTTTCTATTGCGCAGGCGCAGGGGAGTCACTGTCACTTCCCGTTGTCTGCGCAATAGAAACCTGCAGAGCACAGGGAAGGGGGGGGGGATATGACAGTTAAGCATACAGGAGGGGATTTAGGGGAATAATAAGCACATAGGCGGGGATTGCTTGGCGTCCCCCGGACACCAAGACTGTGGAAAAAAAGAATTGATTAAAGCGCTTTTCTCTGGAATCAGACCTCTACTATGGGCCATACAGGTATGTACAGATTTACTTTTCTATACCCGTATGCCCATAGTAGAGGTCTGATATGACAGATTCCCTTTAAAGCCCAGCTGCATTGTGACACTGGTGCCCTACTAGACTCAAAGCTAGTGATGGGTTCCCATTAAAGTTACTTGTACTGCTTCAGATCATGTGAAATTGAAAATAAATGAAATTGGTAAATAGGAGGAAGTGAAAAAGCGGTAGCTTTTCCTACAACCCAAAATATTAGTCTTCATTATGGAAATGAATAGTTTTAGTGTGGAATGAAGACATGAAGAGTTTAAGAACGTCCTAATTACAATATTGTGGGGCATGAAAAGTATGACTAAGCTGTAGTCAATGTCTTGCACATTTGTTCAATATTTTCCAGAAATCCAATCTGCTTTAAATAACATACAGTGATAGGTTTATGGGCCTTTATTTCGTGAATAAGAGCAATTTATTGACTAGTAAATTATTATCGATTATTGTACAGCAGTCCTATATATTACACAGCCACAGTATGTCAATTTCTGCTAAGTTATGAGATTCATTTTTATCCGGCATATCCAGTAGAAGTCCGTTCCGATTAGTGATGATTCCCATATTACTGTACAACTCAAATGGATATTTTTTTTGGCAGTAAAAAAAAAATGTACCCCCGAAGACGATCTCTCACAGTCAGGATGATGGAATAGTTGGAAGGGTTGATATGAAATCAGACTTACAGCTGCGCAAAATCCAGTAAAATCAAGCCACACTGACGTTACTATTGCCTGTGGCTGGTGTAAAAAAAGTAAAAATACAGCTCCAATGAAGAGGAGGATCAACCCAATGGCAACAAGATGTTTAAGGCACTTATTGATATCATTAATCACTGACAGTTAATATACCATTTCACGTCATGGCATTACTAAGCAGCGTGTTTATAGGGCACCTATGGGGCCTTTTTAAGGGGTTTGTGGTTTTATAAAAATAAATGAATGTTTCTGCCTATTACATCTACAGTTTCAGGTAGTGGACTTTAAGATTTGTTCAAACATAACGCTGTGGCTGCAGATAAATTTATTAAAAGGGCTCTGTCAGCACAAAATGACTGTTCAAACCAAGCACAGGCACTCTGTGTCCCCTAGCCGTGGCCAAACCGTTCAATGCCGCCGACTTATTTCTTTGACAGTTTTGCAATTACATGAGGAGGATGGAGATAGATGGAAAACAAGTGGCCGGGAAGGTGCAGGTGCACTGAACTGCTCGGCCATACAAAAGGTGTACTGAGCGCTTAAGCTTGGTTTGAACAGTCATGTGCTGACAGACTCCTATTTAAAGAAAAGCAGCTTCTGTAGTGGACACAGCGCATGAAATTTCATCATTTAGCTCCATCAAGGACAATAATGCAAGGTTGAAGAAGTGATCTAATCTTTCTTCAGGAGCGCACTGCTCCTCTGCCTCCAGGATTTCTGCTTGCCGGGAGGTGGCAGTGCGTTCGTGAAAATTGAAAGCTCAACCCAATAGCATAGATGCACTCATCTGAACTGTGCGCTCTTCCACGCTGCAAGCAGAAGCATTTTTGCCTCTGCAGCGTCAGAGGAGACAAACTGCACAAATCCAGCCACCTTCAGAGCTGAGCTTTCAAGCTGTTTAGCAAGTAGTCGGTGAGCGTATACACCATGCTTAGGAAACAGGCTGCCTCTGATAAGACTGCAGAGGTGGCCAGTAACCCAGGCAATGAAGAGTAAACTATAAAATTAAAAATCTCTCCACTATTGAGAACTCAGAGGATTTTTAATAAGAGGTAAATTGCAAAGTTCAAGCACTTTGCAATTTTATTCATTTAAGAAGTTGAGACAGCCCCTTTAAGTGTGGAGAAGCGGAGCACTTGCCTGGAGTTTGGTCATCATCAGAACACTTGCTTGCTCATTTACTTAAAGGGAATGTCCACTACTCGGACAACTCCTGAATCCCTATGTTTCTTCCCAGTAAAATAATAACACTTATAATCACCTCTGGTGGCAGCGCAGTTCCAGCAATGTTGGCACTATCTCTGCTGGGGATCGCGTGACAATGTTATATTACGCAATCCCTGCGGCTAATCAGCGCTGGCTTCATTCTGTCCTCCTATTGACCTAATCGATATCCGGAGGGAGTGAGCGTTGCGGCTGCTCTCTCACTTCCTTTGGATGTCTTGATATGTCTGAAGGAGAAGAGAATGAAGCCAGCGCTGATTGGCTGCAGGGATTGCATGACATAATGTTACACGAGCCCCGGCAGAGCCAGTGCCGACACCTCTGGAATGGCACTGGATGTGATTATAGGTGTTATTATTTTACTGGGGGGAAACATGGGGATGCAGAAGGGGTTGTCCGAGTAGTGGCCAACCCCTTAAATGGAAAATACATTTTATTTTTCTGTACTGATAAAACAATCTGCGGTCACACAGGTATATTTGAAAATGCCTTACCAATCTGCACTGTATATGGTTTAGTAGTCAAAAAACATTTGACAGACATACTTTAAAGGGAACCTGTCAGCTGATACATGCTGCCTAAACTGTGGACAACATGCATCAGCCACTGGCTGTGTGATCACAGCCATATATGTTTGTCTCTGAAACGCGGCATTTCAGGGAAAAACATGCTTTTAATAGCCGCTGTATTGACTAGGACCCGGCGGCTTCTCCCCTCCCACTGACAGTTAGTGGCAAGCCTCTGCCTACATGCATGTATAAACAGAGGCTAGCCTATCACGGTCAGCGGGCAGGGAGAAGGCACCGGGACCTGCATGTACGACTTGTGCACAGTGCGGCTCAGTCCCTGGTGGCTATTAAAAGCATGTTCTTCTCTGTAACGCTGCAGTGTTTCAGAGACAAACATAATCAGTGGCTGAGACATGCTGTCCATGGGCTGGGCAGCATGTATCACCTGTCAGGTTCCCTTTTATCATTGTATAATTCAAAGTGATACAACCTTCTGTTTTAATTGTTCCCCATTGTCATTATTACTGTTTTCTGACAGCGAATGGAAAGATTCTTTCATTTATTCTCCAGGATGCTGAAAACTAATAATGAAAAACTTTGATGGACGGACATGATTTTAACTTTGCACATGCCTGTGATATGGCTCCGTTTTGTACAAAACCCTCATAGAGATTCATTCCTGTACCTCTGTAAGTAAATGGAGCTTTTCATTTGGATTACTTATTCCATATGGGTCTGTGTGCCTCTGTACAGTCTTGCATGTGGCTTTGCTGTATATACAGAGGATTGCATAGAGGGGATAGAATTGTAGCAAACTTATGTGAAAAAAATGTAAAGGGAATGTGTCAGCAGGTTTTTGCTATTTAATCTGAGAGCAGCATAATGTAGGGGCAGAGACAGTGATTCCAGTGATATATCACTTACTAAGTTGCTTGCTGTTGATTTAATTATAATCAGTGTTTTATAAGCAGGATATTATTGATAGTGAACTAGCTATCTCATGTCATGTGGTCCTCCTGCTCTGTGTAACCCCGTCCCCACCCCTGATTGGCAGCTTTCTGCCTATGCGCAGTGTAAACAGAACGCTGCCAATCAGTGGTGTGGGCGGGGTTATACAGAGCTCAGCACTGAGCATTTAGCGAACTGCTAGATCAGCATTAGATAAAACAGTGATTTTATCAAAGCTGCAGCAAACAGCCCAGTAAGTGACATATCGCTGGAATGAGGGTCTCTGCCCCTACACCATACTACTCTCAGATAGGGAAGCAAAAACCTGCTGACAGATTCCCTTTAAGTCCATGCAGGTTTTACACCTCTCTGTGTAAACAAGAATGCTCCCATTCACTGACAGCAATGAAACATCCTGAAACAAAAAATATATTACAGCATGGCAGAACTTGTCATTTTACAATAATTAAAGGGGTTGTGCAGCCAGGGCATAGAGGCGAGTCCCCCGCTGGATCAGAGCAAATCTCAACATCTGCCAAGTAATGTGACCCTATAGTAATCACCAAATACCCTACAATTAGATGCTTTGACTACGATGGTGTTTGCAACTGTAAAACCAATGTAGGAGCATAATGTACTTTTGCATATTTTGTGGAGTACAAAATGTATAAAATACTACATTTCCAGTTTTCCAATCTTCACATGATTTCTATGGGTTCACAGTCTTCATTGGCCTCTAGTGAGCAGCCAACTTTGTTGTGGAAGATATGGGGCATGCTCCCTTTCTGAGAGTGCCGGCTTCTAACTGATGGCTTCTTCTGGTGTTTAGTCTGTGAACAGATCCCTTTAATGTCCCAGACTCTGAGAGATCCATCATGAGAAGCTGTATAGAAAACATCTTTATGTATCTGCAAATCACAATCAAAAAGAAGTTATAAATGGGCATTCCTCAAAAAAATCATCGTCCGCACCTGGGTTATTGCTGGAAGAACTACTAAGTCTTGACACTGATTGAGAGCAGCCTCCCCGAGCCGGGGAATGCAAAGCATGCATGCTATAATGGCTACTGCACTGGATACACATAGGGGGACTTCATAACACACCTGAATACAGTTAATGATAAAAGTATGTCCTTGGAAGACTTGCTGCAGGGTTCCTGACTTTGTATTAAAGGCCCTGGCACAAGCATCGCCGCTTCCTGTAAACACTGAAAGAGAGAACAGAGAAAACAACATGTTCACCAATGGCAATTTCCGCAAAAGAAGTTTGTGGCAAAGCAGAGCTGTAGCATACGGGCCACCTCATATTCAGTTGTCATCAAAATTATTCAACCCCCAATACAAATGAAGTTATTAGAAAAAAGTACAAACATTCACCTGTCCGCAATAAAACAATGAAACAAACAATTTAAATGGCTCAACACAACTCATAACAAATTCAACACAAAATGACACTTAATGATTAAGCAGTCTTGAAAAAATAATAATACTAAGAAATATTTTTCCTGTACTGCAGTCTCAGAATTATTCAATACCTTCATAATAAGCCTCTTTAGTACTTAGTACAACAGCCTTTGGCTATAATGACCTGCTGCAAACATGATACGTAGCCAGACACCAGCTTTTGGGAGCATTTCTGGAGGATCTAAGCCCATTCCTCGTGGGCAATCAACTCCAGTGTACTAGTATTCTTGGGCTGTCAAAGAAATGGTCCAAAAAGTTAGAAGAAGAGATCATTCCCTTGCACAAACAAGAAAAATTATAGGAAAAGAGAGCAAAGGCAATGAATTTTTCTAGGGATACAGTTGGAAACATAGTTCGCGAGTTCAAAGTTAAAGGAACACTGACTACACTCCCTGGACATGGCAGAAAGAGAAGGCTTTCACTTGTGCCACCAGATTCCTTAAAAGGCACGTGGTCCAAAACCCTCATGTGACTGCTAAAGATCTGCAGTAAGATTTGTTGGCCATAGACACTGCGGTTTCAGTTGGCACAGTAAAAGGAGCATACTAAATGCTGAAGGTCTCAATGCCCAAGCTACAAGACTGACATTTCTGACCTAAAAACACAAGAAAAGTCGGTTCCTGTAAAAAAAAAACTACAAAGCTTTGAGGATTCTGTCCTGGAAGCAATGAAACACACACACACTCTGAAAAGACCACCCTGCCTGTGGCTGGTGTAAAAAAAAAAAAAAAATACAGCTCTAATGAAGAGGAGGATCAACCCAATGTGAAGTGTGGTGGTGGCTCGGTGATGCTCTATGGCTGCTTCACTGCCTCTGGCACTTGAAACCTGCAGAGTATGAAAGGCAGAGTTCAAAAGTTTGGGGTCATTTAGAAATTTCATTATTTTTGAAAGAAAAGCAAATTTTTTTTCAATGAAGCTAACATTAAATGTATCAGAAATACACTCTATACATTGTTAATGTGGTAAATGACTATTCTAGCTGCAAACGTCTTGTTTTTATTGCAATATCTACATAGGTGTATAGAGGCCCATTTCCAACAACCACCACTCCAGTGTTTTAATGGTACATTGTGTTTGCTAACTGTGTAAGAAGGCTAATGGATGTTTAGAAAACCCTAGAAAACCCTTGCACAAGTATGTTAGCCCAGCTGAAAACTGTTTGGCTGATTTGAGAAGCTATAAAATTGACCTTCCTTTGAGCTAGTTTAGAATCTGGAGCATTACATTTGTTTGTTCTATGAAACTCTCAAAATGGCCAGAAAAAGAGAACTTTCATGTGAAACTCAACAGTCTATTCTTGTTCTTAGAAATGAAGGCTATTCCATGCGAGAAATTGCCAAGAAACTGAAGATTTCCTACGACGGTGTGTACTACTCCCTTCAGAGGAGAGTACAAACAGACTCTAACCAGAGTAGAAAGAGAAGTGGGAGGCCCCGCTGCACAACTGAGCAACAAGACAAGTACATTAGAGTCTCTAGTTTGAGAAATCGACGCCTCACAGCTCCTCAACTGACAGCTTTATTAAATAGTACAAGCCAAATGCCAGTGTCAACGTCTACAGTGAAGAGGCGACTCTGGGATGCTGGCCTTCAGATAAAGCCATATCTGAGACTGGCTAATAAAAGGAAAAGATTAATATGGGCAAAAGAACACAGACATTGGAGAGAGGAAGATTGGAAAAAAGTTTTATGGACAGACGAATCAAAGTTTGAGGTTTTTGGATCACACAGAAGAACATTTGTGAGACGCAGAACAACTGAAAAGATGCTGAAAGAGTGCCTGATGCCATCTGTCAAGCATGGTGGAGGTAATGTGATGGTCTGGGGTTGCATTGGTGCTGGTAAAGTGGGAGACTTGTACAAGGTAAATGGGATTTTGAATAAGGAAGGCTATCACTCCATTTTGCAAGGCCATGCCATACCCTGTGGACAGCGCTTGATTGGAGCCAATTTCATCCTACAACAGGACAATGACCCAATGCACATCTCCAAATTATGCATGAACTATTTAGAGAAGAAGCAGGCAGCTGGTTTTTTATCTGTCATGGAGTTGTCAGCACAGTCACCAGATCTCAACCCCATTGAGCTGTTGTGGGAGCAGCTTGAGAGTTTGGTACGCAAAAAGTGCCCATCAAGCCAGTCCAACTTGTGGGAGGGGCTTCAGGAAGCATGGGGGGAAATTTCTCAAGATTACCTCAGCAAATTAACAGCTAGAATGCCAAAGGTCTGCAATGGTGTAATTGCTGAAAAGGGAGCATTCTTTGATGAAAGCAAAGCTTGAAGGAGAAAATTATTCTTTCAAATTAAAATGATTATTTGTAACCTTGTCAATGTCTGAACTATATTTTCTATTCATTTTGCAACTCATTTGATAAATAAAAGTATGAGTTTTCATGGAAAACACAAAATTGTCTGGGTGACCCCAAACTTTTGAATGGTAGTGTATTTAATCAGGAAACCATACTTTGAGGGATTCCTTCTGTGTAGAAACTGAAGGTTGGGTGTAGTTGGATCTTCCAACAGCACAATAAACCCAAGCATACCCCAATGTCTTCCAATGATGGGTTTCAGAAGAAGTCCTGGAAGATTCTGGACTGGACATCATAGTCGCCTGTCTTTAACCCCACAGAAAAACTTTGGGGGAGTTCAAGAAAACAATTACAGCACGAAAACCCAAGAATATTAGTGAACTAGGAGTGATTGGCCAAGTGGAATAGGCTAAGATTCCTCAGGAACACTGCAAGAAGTTTGTGTCTGGCTATGCATCACGTTTGCAGCAAGTCATAACAGCCAGATTGTGTTTTAATAAGTATAAAAGGCGCTTGTCATAAAGGAGTTAAATAATTCTGAGATTGCATTAGTCAGTAGAAGTGGCATTTTGTGTTGAATTTGCAGAAATCACTTGTCAGAATTCCAGTTGTCTATCTACAGTTTCACCACTACTGGCTGTTATTGTTCACCTTAATAATTCTGCTTCAGTCCCACTCCTTACCACGGATGGCTGCTGTTGTGTTCTGCAATTAGCCTTTACTAAGATGGCAGATTCTGAACCTGTGGGATCCATCTTTTTTCCTGTTTGGGCCTACTTAAAGCCGCATGGATCTCTCACTCATTCCTTGAGTATTGTGTCTAGCTGTTAGCCTAGTTTCTAGTCTCCAAGCTCCTGAACATTCTTACCTAGATTGTCCTCACCTATCTACGGAGTGTTTCCTCTACTCCTTTTGCTAACTACAAGAGTTTCTACTACCGCTTGCTGTTCTGCTCGTGTTCCTTCGGCCACTGGTTTCCAGCAATACTACACTAGTATCGTAACACTTGTATACCAGACTACTCTACAAACTGCCAATGTCATTGGTTTCATGTGCAACTTTGTGCTATAGTCCCTACAGCGGATTTCATGAACTCGTGTACCCAACCCGATAAAAAACTCATGGCATGTCCTATTCTAGATCATAGTCAGCCATTCAACTTTACAGAAAAAAAAAAAAAAAAAAAAAACAGATTGCAAACATAAGCCACTCATGTGCCATCCGTCATTCACAAATCTGTTTTAATGCAGATGCTAAACTGGACACGGCCATTTAAAATGTGCCCCTATTATGCTCATGCCAGCAGCCTGTCAAAGTGTCATTATTAGGTCAAACGTCTGAGACGTCTATTTGCAGACGGATTCACCAACATGAAATTCAATTTTATGTCGAAAAGTAAACTTCAACTTCTCCAATAGGTCATAGTTAGTAAAGCCGAATAAAGACTTGCGTCCATCAAGTTCGACCTGTTAGTTCTGTAATTGCTAAAGTTGATCCAGAGGAGGGCAAAAACCCCAAATGATTTAGCCAATCTTCACCTGAGGAAAAATTCCCTCCCGACTCTGAAACCAGCAGTCAGAATAAATCCCTGTATCAACCTACTATTTTATTCTATTTTTAAGTATATGCAGAAATCTGCCTGGTATCTAGAAAAGCATCCAGTCCCCGCTTGAACTGGTTTAGTGAATCCGACATTACCGTCTCCTCACTCAGTGAATTCCATATTCTCACTGCTCTTACCGTAAAGAACCCCTTCCTATGCTGGTGCTGAAACCTTTTTTCTTTCAGTCTTAGTGAATGCCCTCTTGTTACCGTAATATCCGTCCTTTTGAACAAATCCCGGGCAAGGTCTTTATACTGTCCCCTAACATATTTGTACACATTTATTATGTCCCCCCTCAACCTTCTCTTTTCCAGGCTGAATAGTCCTAGTTTTGCCAACCTCTCTGGGTATTGCAGTCCCTCCATTCCCTTTATTAATTTTGTTGCCCTCCTTTGTACCTTTTCAAGCTCATTTATATCCTTTCTATATATTGGGGCCCATAACTGAGCACAGTATTCCAAGTGTGGTCTGACCAGTGCTTTGTACAGTGGAAGAACAATGTTCTCATCCTTTGCAGCTATACCTCTTCTGATACATCCCATTACCCTGTTTGCCCTTACAGCAGCGGCCTGACTTTGGGCACTCCAATTTAGTTTGCTATCAATCAAGATGCCCAAGTCCTTCTCCATCTCTGAATTCCCCAATGATTTCCCATTCAGTGAGTACTGGTGACTTCCATTTTTCCTTCCCATGTGTATGACCTTACATTTCTCCTCGTTAAACCTCATTTGCCATTTAATGCTCCACCTACCCAGCTTATCCAAATCCCTCTGTAGGTCTTCACTATCCTCTTTTGTATTAATTGTTTTACATAACTTTGTGTCATCTGCAAATATTGATATTTTACTATTTATCCCGTTGACTATGTCGTTAATAAAGATATTAAATAACATTGGGCCTAGTACAGACCCCTGTGGTACCCCACTAGTGACGCTTACCCAATCTGAGTATATTCCATTTATAACCACCCTCTGCCTTCTATCCTTTAGCCAGTTAGCTACCCACTTGCAGACATTTTCCCCCAGCCCCATCATTCTCATTTTGTATACCAACCTATTATGTGGCACGCTATCGAACGCTTTTGAGAAGTCGAGATACACGACATCCACTGGTTCCCCCTGATCTACTCGAGAGCTAACCTCCTCGTAGAAGTCAATCAGGTTTGTTTGGCAGGAGCGATTCCTCATGAATCCATGTTGGTTCGGAGTTAATAGATTATTAGCATCAAGATGCTCCATGATTGCCTCATTAATAAAGCCTTCAAAAATTTTGCCCACAACGGACGTCAGACTCACCGGCCGATAGTTTCCGGTGTTACTTTTCGCTCCCTTTTTGAATATTGGCACTACATTCGCCTCTCGCCAATCAAGTGGTACAGACCCAGTCTCAACAGAGTCCTTAAATATAAGATATAACGGTCTGTCTATCACATTACTTAGTTCCCTTAGTACCCGTGGGTGTATGCCATCAGGTCCTGGTGATTTGTTTATTTTAAGGTTACTGAGGCGTTTCTGTACCCCAGCTTGGGTTAGATTAGTCATACTTAGTGGAGGATTAAGCTTGTCACTTCTCATTTCGCCTGTTCGTTCTTTTTCCTTTGTGAAAGTTGACGAAAAAAATTTATTTAATAGATTAGCTTTATCCTCATCTTTCTCTATGATTTTGCCTTCATCACTTTTTATCGGTCCAATATTATTCGATTTAATCCTTTTACTATTTATATACGTAAAGAACAGTTTGGGATTTGATCTACTTTCCCTAGCAATACGTCTCTCTGTTTCCTCCTTTGCTATTTTTATTTGTTTTTTGCAGGTTCTCGTTTTTTCCTTGTAAGACATTAGTGCCTCCTTGCTGTTTTCCTGTTTTAATCTCTTGAATGCCTCTTTTTTGCTATTTAACGCCCCTTTTACGTTCTTATTCAACCATATTGGTTTCCTCTTGTTTCTGGCCCTTTTATTCCCATACGGTATATACCTCTCGCACTGAGTATTCAGAATTCTTTTGAAGGTTTCCCATTTACTATTCGTATTCCTTTGATTAAGAACTTTGTCCCAGTCTATAAGTTGAAGGTTTTCTTTCAGCTGATCAAACTTCGCCCTCCTAAAGTTTAATGTTTTAGTTGTTCCCTTATTGATAACCCTACTGAAGGGCATTTTGAAATTGATAATATTATGATCGCTATTACCTAGGTGCCCCCCTATCTGTACCTCAGTTATTCTATCAGGCCTATTAGTCAATATTAAGTCCAACACGGCCTTCCCTCTCGTTGGTTCCTGCACTAGTTGGGAGAGATAATTATCCTTGATATTTGTCAAGAACCTTTTTCCTTTCTGCGATCTACAGGTTTCTGTTTCCCAGTCAATATCCGGGTAGTTGAAGTCCCCCATTACAATCACCTCATTATGTTTTGCTACTTTGTCTATTTGTCCTAATAGCAGTTTCTCATTCTCCTCTGTTATATTGGGTGGCTTATAGCAGACCCCCAGTAATATTTTATTATTATTTTTTGCCCCCTCTATCTCTACCCACATGGACTCGACCCCCTCTTCTCTCTCTCCTATATCTTCCCTTTGTCTGGGCTTTAGACGTGACTTTACATATAAGCAGACTCCTCCGCCCTTCCCCTGTTTCCGGTCCCTTCTAAATAAACTATAATCTGTTAAATTTACCGCCCAGTCGTAGCTATCGTCTAGCCAAGTCTCTGTTATACCTACGATGTCATACCTCTCCTCCGATATAAGCGCCCGCAGCTCATCCGCCTTATTGGTCAGGCTTCTTGCATTGGTCAGCATGCAAGATAAAACTTTGGGGTTATTTAGCATCCTATTCTTCTCTAACGATCTAACTGTACTATCCCCACCCCCCTCTCCACCCTCATTATATTCACTTCTCCCCTTCCCCCTTGCTTGGCTCACATCCCACCTATTTCCTTGGTTCCCCCCCCCGTCTCTAGTTTAAAAACTCCTCCAACCTATTAGCCATCTTCTTCCCCAGCACCGCTGCACCCTCCCCATTGAGGTGCAGCCCGTCCCTACGGTAGAGCCTGTAGCCGACAGCGAAGTCGGCCCAGTTCTCCATGAACCCAAACCCTTCTGCCTTGCACCAACTCTTTAGCCACTTATTCACCTCCCTAACCTCCCGTTGGCGCTCCTGTGTGGCTCGCGGGATTGGTAGTATTTCTGAGAAAACTACCTTGGAGGTCCTTGCCCTATCATTTTATCTTTTGCGCCAATTAGAAATACAAGCAGTTAATTTTGGCATTTTCATAAAAGATGAAGCAGGACTGGACTAATGCTAGTGCCCAGCCAGCCAAGCTCTAATAGGGTCTTTCTATTGCAGCAAGGACTTCCTTTCTGGAGATTCCATAATACAAAGTCACTACAGTATATAAATCAGGATGATGGCCAGCAGGTTGGTTGCCAAAGCAAAACCAACTCACTGATCAGTGAATCCCAGTCATTTTATAATATTCATTAACTGCCGTGTAGTTTGGTTATTCATCCGTGTACATGACAGTGGCATAGCAACCTGTGCCGCCCGCAGAAAATAAGAATTGAGCAGTGATATTATATGCAGTAACTGGAATGATAATGGTATGCATATAATAATATTGGAATAAAACGTAAGTATGACAAGGCTGCACACTAATTATGTTCGGGACCGCTTGACTGTATAAACTGATGTATGCACCTGTATTCTGCTCCGGATCACAATTACATGACAAAATGTATACTGCTCTATATACTTTTTTGCTTATATACAGTTGCATTAAAACATTCAGGAAACTCTACCATTCATTAAAGTTGAAAAATACCCCTCTGGCATATACTTGGGACGTTAGCAAATATGTTAAGAACATAAATTGAGCCTTAGGTTATGTGCATACGGACTGAAAATCCACAAGTGTCGAAAGAATGCTGTGGATTTTATAGTAGAAATTTCACAGATTACAATGTAAAGGGTGAAATCCTGGCAACATTTACAGCAGCAATTGACATGCTTTAAATCTGAAGTGTCTGTCAATTTATGCTGCAGATTTTCTCCGCATTGTGTGAATGGGACTTCATCAAATCTCAACCACTTTACACAGTAATACGCAGCAAATGTTCTGTCCAGATAATCAAGACTGAAACTCCACTGTGCATATGTCCTGTGCGCACCGCCACAGTCACTGTTTCATAGTATACAATATGTTCTTTTACTTTGGAAACTTGTCATCAAGTTTTCCCTATAAAAGCCGGTACCACTTTGTCGTGCATTCTATTAATCTATTCTTCGCTATCCCTGTATATAACTCTGGTAGCTCCACATACATTATAAAAGAAAAAAAAAGGTTTGAAGCTATCTTGTGCTTATATTCTAATGGGCATCAAGCAGTCTGGTGGGCATCTTCAAACAGTGCTTGGCGGGCGACCCTTCTCTATCTTGAAACACCACCTTTTCACTCATGATTAACATGGATAATGTCTTCAACTTCATCCACACAGCCAGCAAAGCACTGCACCTGTACATGCACTGGCTCTCTGCTCAACTGACACTTTTGCAGCTGTGTGGCTAACGTCATCCATGCAAACTAGATGCTTTGACAGCGGTGTGACTGAGATCCATCATACTGTGTTTGGGGGCTGTGGGGTCAATTATACTGTGTGAGGAGCTGTGGGATTTATTATACTGAGTGTGAGGAGCTTTGGTATCTATCATACTGTGTGTTGGGAGTTGTGAGGTCCATCATACTGTGTGTGGGAAGCTGTGAGGTCCATCATACTGTGTGTTGGGAAGCTGTGAGGTCCATCATACTGTGTGTGGGAAGCTGTGAGGTCCATCATACTGTGTGTGGGAAGCTGTGAGGTCCATCATACTGTGTGTGGGAAGCTGTGAGGTCCATCATACTGTGTGGGGGAAGCTGTGAGGTCCATCATACTGTGTGGGGGAAGCTGTGAGGTCCATCATACTGTGTGGGGGAAGCTGTGAGGTCCATCATACTGTGTGTGGGAAGCTGTGAGGTCCATCATACTGTGTGTGGGAAGCTGTGAGGTCCATCATACTGTGTGTGGGAAGCTGTGAGGTCCATCATACTGTGTGTGGGAAGCTGTGAGGTCCATCATACTGTGTGTGGGAAGCTGTGAGGTCCATCATACTGTGTGTGGGAAGCTGTGAGGTCCATCATACTGTGTGTGGGAAGCTGTGAGGTCCATCATACTGTGTGTGGGAAGCTGTGAGGTCCATCATACTGTGTGTGGGAAGCTGTGAGGTCCATCATACTGTGTGTGGGAAGCTGTGAGGTCCATCATACTGTGTGTGGGAAGCTGTGAGGTCCATCATACTGTGTGTGGGAAGCTGTGAGGTCCATCATACTGTGTGTGGGAAGCTGTGAGGTCCATCATACTGTGTGTTGGAAGCTGTGAGGTCCATCATACTGTGTGTGGGGAAGCTGTGAGGTCCATCATACTGTGTGTGGGGAGCTGTGAGGTCCATCATACTGTGTGTGGGGAGCTGTGAGGTCCATCATACTGTGTGTGGGGAGCTGTGGGGTTCATCATACTGTGTGTGGGGAGCTGTGGGGTCCATCATACTGTGTGTGAGGAGGTGTGGGGTCCATCATACTGTGGCTGGGGAGCTGTGTGGTCCATGATACTGTGTATGGGGAGCTGTGGGGTCCATTATAGTGTGTGTGTGCTTGTGTACCTGCGGAGTCCATCATACTGTGTGTGTGGGCTGTTGGGTCCAATGTATTGTGTGTACAGGGTTGTGGGGTTTATTATACCTTGTTTGGGGTCCATCATACTGTGTGCGGGGATCTGTGGAGTCTATAATACTATGTGTGGGAGCTGTGGGGTACATCATTACTGTGCATGGGGAGCTCTAGAGTCCATTATACTGTGTGTGGGGATCTGCAGAGTCCATCATACTAGGTGTGGGGGATTATGTGGTCTCTGTTATACAGTGTGTGGGGCAGCTGTTGATCAAGGTACATCTATACATACTTAATAGACTTAAGGTTGAATAACAGAAGCAGGATAATTTACTGCTTGTTATAAACTTTATAATAAGCAGTAAATTATACGGTTTTGTTTAGCTGCTACAGATAAGAATACAGGTTACAATACGCCCTATCATAACATGTATACATTGTCGCAGTGAGTCAATATAGTTAATTCTGCTCAACATGAAGTGATGAAAAGAAATATAAAATAATAATAATGAGCGGTCTGTTGGTGCTGCCCTCTGCAAGAGTCGCAGTCCCTCATGTGGCCCCTTGGGAAATTGAATTGCCCCCCTTGGTATAGAGGATAGGTAGCAGTAACAGCTGGACCCTGGGCCTAAGCTCCTTTCTGCCACATAAGAAGATACAGTATTATAAATAACAAATAGTAGGTGGGTCCCTATTGGAGATTTTGTATTGGGGCCCAAGAGTTTTAAATTAGGCCTCAGTCTCTACTGGAACTCCACCTCTAATTTTAACTTCGTGTGATCTTGAGTTTGAGTGTAATTTCAAGCTATTTAAAGGGAAGATGCCATAAAAAATGTTTTTCCAACAATTGAAAAAATGTATGTATTATCATTTATTTTTAAATGGAGTAAAATAGGGAAAAAAATATTTAAAAAGTTTTTATATTTTCCACTTTTAATCACAAGGGGGAGCAGCTGCTGAATTTTGCCATGTAAACCTAGTGTTCAGCTGGCTTGCATTACGACTGCAGTAAATTGCGGCGGGGTCTGCTCACATGTGTGTGACGTCACTCATCTCCTCCCCTTCTGGGCGTTTGCAAAAAGATAAGGGACGATGAAGTTTAGGATCACAGTGCGGAGCCATTTTGTTGGCGACTGCAAAGTGATATTGACATGTGGAAAGTGTCACAGAGGACAGCAGGCAACACCGATTCTATTAGTTGGTGGTGCTCGTGTGGCACCCCAGGGGTCTGGTTGCCACAGTAATAGAAATATTACGTCTGAGAGCAAGTGGGAGGTTTCTCTGGTCAGGAGCCCTTAAGCATGCAACACTTCCTGCCCAGACCTGGGAGGGGAGGAATCTGCCCTTATAAACTGGGTCTGGGGCGGGATTAGTGAGTTCAGTCAGAGCCTGGAGACCGTTCCAGACACAGGGAGAGTTACAGCAGGAGCTCTGTAAAAGCAGTAGCTGAAGACCAGGAGCTGGAAGCTAAGCAGAGCTCGCCCTGGCAGAAGAATCTGATAACCGGACACCGGAGTCTGAGGCTGTGGGGACTGATATTCACCCAGGAGCAGAAACCAGCCGGCAGGGGATTCCAGGTCCTCTGGCCATAGAAGCCCGGAGGCTCAGTCACAAGGAAGGGACCAGCACCGCCATCCAGGAGCGGAGGCTAACAGAAGGCCCCAAGTCACCAGCCATACGGGTGAGCACCACACGGTATACTCAGGGACGTGGGCTACTTCTACCCGCTTACAGCAAGGTAGCCAGAAAGAGTGCAGATAGACGGGGAGGCCTACAACTCCACCTGGCCAGGGGAACTCCTGTTTGCTCGCAGACTGACCAGGCCCCTTATGTTAGCCAGTACTCCCGGGAGGGTCTGCCTTAATATCACCAGTAAAGACCCTGAACTGCACTGCAAAGACTGAGTCGTTCCTGCTTCATCGCCGCACCAGCACTACTAGTGCTGGGACTCCCGTGCACTATCACCCTCTCCATCAACTACACTGCCCTGGGGCTCCACTCTTCCCGTGGGGAGTCACACTACCTCAGCTGCACACACCATCAGCCCCAGCAGTCTGCCTTGCAGCGGCGGTCCGCGCTGACCGCAATCCACGGGTGGCGTAGTCGGACAATTAACCTAAAACCCCCACAAAATACCGCCATCGGCCTGACCACCCTGAGCCACGGGACCGGGTCACCGCCACGGATTCTACAACCCCCAGAGACCCGGCTCCGGGTATCCCACACACGTCCACACTAGGCCCAGGGGGCGAATCAGCTTTGGCGTAGTCAGCAGGATTTCGTGCCCGCAACCACCGGGTACTGCGTGCCTTCAAAAGACTGTCATACCTGCCGTGGTGAAGGTTCCCGCCATCCGGAGCCGTTTCCCGCCATCCGCAGTCGTTTTCCCGCCATCGGACGCCATCTTCGGGACGCCGCGCGGGAAGAAGAGGGGCGTGGACACCGAAAGCGTGCGAGACCCGAAGCTCCGCCCCACGCACCGACGCTGCGCAAGGTCCTGGAAGGGAGAGAGAGCGAAGCTGACGTCACCATAGCGCGACGCAAGGTCCTCCACCCTGACGATCGTCAGCGGAGCTGCGGCCTACGGAGAAGAAACAACAGAAGGTAGGCCACACTTAACTAGGGGGGGGGAGGAAGATGACGGATACGGAGGGACCCTCTACCACCAGCGCGGCCGCTGCCGCAGTAATGCCATTTACAATGCCCTATATCCCCGGAGCGGCCTGGCTGCCCCAGTACTCAGGGGAGTCGCATACCCTAAGCGACTTTAAAGAGAGACTGTACAGCCTGTTTAAGGTATACCCCCTGACAGAGGGACAAAAAGTGAGCATATTGGTAGGCCAGCTAACCGGGGCAGCCCAACGTGAAGTAAAGTCCTGGTCAGTCAGGGACAAGAAGACTGTGAAGGAGATCTTAGCCCGTCTGAGGGACACCTTTGATACCCGCACCTCAGCAGAGATCAAAATGAAATTCTATGGGTGCAAGCAGCGGGCCCAAGACAGTATAAGAGACTATGCTTTGAATTTGCAAGAGGCCCTGGGAGCCATTAAGCAGGCAGACCCTGACAGTGTACGGAATGCAGATGAACTGTTAACTGAGCAATTCATTGAGGGTCTGCTGTCCAATGCCCACCGAACCCAGTTACGTGCAATGGCCTTGCAGAACCCTGGTTTAGACTTTGCAAAGTTCAAAGACAGGGCCATCCGGGTGCTCCGAGAACCGGCACCGGATAGCGCTGTAACCCACTGGCGTCCTGCTATTACCTATCACCAGGAGGCGGCGCCCTTGTCTACAGAGTCTGTAGGAGCTGGTGCGCAGGCTTTGGATAACAACCTGTCTACAGACCTGCACCATCAGGTCCAAGAGTTAACCAAAAGCGTAGCCGCGCTAACCAGAACTGTGCAGTCTTTACAGGTTTCCCCTCCAGGGAAGATCCAGCTGGCATTCGGACCGGAGGACGTCCCGTGGCGCCGACAGAGGAGGATCCCGTCGTCCAGAGGAAGACCCAGCGACAGATACAACGAGGACGGACAACCCATCTGCCGCCGCTGCAATCAACCCCGACATATGGCAAGGTACTGTCATTTAAACGGGCACAACCTGGGGTAGAGGGCCAACCCCCAGGCATAAGATCATCAGGCCCATCGAACTGGCGTGATAAATACGTAGGGGGACGTCTGGTCTTGCCTGTGGTACTGGATGGCATTCCTATGAGTGCCCTACTAGACACTGGGTCACAGGTGACTACCATCCCGTGCGTGCTCTTTAAGCGGTACTGGAATGACTCGGACATAACCCGCTACCCAGATGACGACCTGAGTATCATCGCCAGCAATGGTCAGCCCGTGCCGCAGGTGGGATTCAAGGAGGTGACCATTAAGGTCGGTAAAGTCGAACTGGCGGCACAAGGACTGATTATTGTGGACATAGACCGTCATGAGAGCCACCCTAGAATAACCTTGGGAACTAACGTGATTGAAAATTGTCTTGCAGAGGTGATTCTCATTTTACAGCAGGTTGCCAAGAACGCCAGTTCCAGCCAGCAGCGCGTGCTCCAAAAAGAGATCCGGGCACTGATGAAGCGGCAACAAGTGGAACTATCTGGTGGTGAGATAGGTAGCGTGAGAATGTGTGACCCGTTCCCTATTGCCATGCCCCCAAAAAGTGAGATGATGATCTGGTGCCGGGCAGCTATTGGTCTAAGAGGTAGAGACTACCAAGCAATGGTAGAACCCGTCTACTCAGACAGTAGGCCCACCATTTTGACAGCACGGGGGGTGGTCGATGTACGCCATGGGAGGATGCCCGTCCGCATCATAAATATCGGGGAGAGAGAAGCATACCTGCCCCGGTATGGCACGCTAGCCAAATTGTTCACCATAAGCCAAAATTCTGTAAGGGCCGTGGAACCCTTGCCTCCATCTCAACCAGAGGAAGGTAACGGCTCTAAGAAACAAATGGAGGACTGGTGTCAGCAACTGCATTTGGGTACTGACTCCACTCCCTCACACCAAAAACAGGGAGTCTACCGGGTGGTTCAGGAGTACGAAAGAGTCTTTAGTAAACACCCTCTAGACTTTGGGCGAGTAAAGGGGGTAGAACATCACATCCCCACAGGAGACTACCGCCCATAAAGGAAAGATACCGACCTGTACCCCCTGCACACTATCAGCATGCAAAAGGGATGTTGCGGGACATGAAGGAGGCTGGGGTAATCAGGGACAGCTGTAGCCCCTGGGCAGCTCCACTAGTTCTAGTGAAAAAGAAGGACAACACAATGAGAATGTGTGTGGACTACAGAAAGGTCAACCGTATCACACACAAAGATGCGTACCCGTTACCTAGAATAGAAGAATCTTTAGCTGCATTAAAATCTGCTAACTTCTTCTCCACTTTGGATCTTACTAGCGGGTACTGGCAGGTTCCTGTAGCAGAGGCAGACAAGGAGAAGACTGCATTCACCACCCCAATGGGTCTCAGCGAATTCAACTGTATGCCGTTCGGGCTCTGCAACGCACCAGGAACCTTCCAGCGGTTGATGGAATGCTGTCTGGGACACCGGAATTTCGAGACGGTCCTGTTATACCTGGACGATGTCATCGTCTATTCCAAAACCTACGAGGACCATCTGAAACACCTGGCAGAAGTGTTTGACGTCCTGGCAAGCTACGGCCTAAAGGTGAAACCATCCAAGTGTCACCTGCTGAAACCAAAAGGTGCAGTACCTGGGACACGTGGTGAGTGCTATCGGGGTTGGGAGCCACTCCGTCAAGATCACCGTGATTAAAGACTGGCCAAGACCCTCCAGCATAAAGGAAGTGCGGCAGTTTCTCGGGTTGGTAGGCTACTACCGAAGATTCATTCCCGGTTTCACCAAAATGGCAGCTCCTATGCAGGACCTCCTGATAGGCCAATCCAGGAAGGCCAAAAACCAGAAGCCGCCCTTCAGATGGGAAAAGCTGGAAGAAGAGTCCTTCCGCCAGCTGAAGATGGCCCTCACGGGGGATGAAATCCTGGCGTACCCTGTCTACAGCCAGCCCTTTATCCTTCACACAGACGCGAGCAACATCGGGCTAGGAGCCGTACTGTCCCAGATCCAGCAGGGGAAAGAACGGGTAATTGCTTACGCCAACCGAAAACTACGGCCCACAGAGAGAAACCCTGAGAATTATAGCTCATTCAAGCTAGAGTTCCTGGCAGTGGTGTGGGCAGTGACCGAACGTTTCAAGCATTACCTTGCCTCTTCCAAGTTCACCGTGTACACGGATAACAACCCGTTGACACACCTGGACACTGCAAGACTTGGTGCCCTGGAGCAGAGATGGATGGCCCGCCTGTCCAACTATGAATTCACCATCAAATACCGGGCGGGACGCTCAAATGCCAACGCGGATGCCCTGTCCAGAATGCCAAACTTACCGTACGTAGGGGAAGATCCAGAAGAACTGGAAGCAGTCGAACTCCCTGCGTTCCACCGTCATGGGATTACCCTGTATTTCCACCGTGTAAGGGACAGGCGCACTGCCACGTTCAATCCCTTACCCCACTACAGCTGGGCGGAGACACAAGACAGTGATCCCGCAGTCAGTCTGGTGAAGGAAATGCTGACACAGGCTGATGCCCGTCTTGACCCAGACGCTCCGGAGGAGACCAAGCAACTGTGGAAGGAGAAAAGCAGGCTGTTTCTTTACAAGGAGAAGCTGTGCCGGAGAATGGTCAACTCTAGAACACATGAGCTGACCTGGCAGGTAGTGGTCCCAAGACGAGACGCGGCTATGGTTCTGGAGGCGTAACACGACGGAGCAGGACACTTCGGATGGAAAAAGCTGGAGTTCTTGTTGCGTTAACGGTTCTACTGGGTAGGCATGAGAGGAGCCATCGAGAGGTGGTGTAGAGACTGTGGCCCGTGCAACCTAAGAAGAAAGGACCGTGCCAGCCAGAAGAGTCCCCTGCAGCCCATCATCACCAGGCAGCTGTTAGAACTCTCCTGTTAGGTTTTTTCTAGTTTGCTGGTCACATGACCTTTTTTGCCTATTTAATCCTGCTCCGCCCTCCTGGCCTTGCTGGACTTCATTGTAATTTCTACTCTTGAGCTAGCTTGGTGCTCTGTTACCCTTCTCAGTCAGCTTTGCTAGGTCTTCGGTCCTCTATGTTCTAGGTTGTTTGTTTGTCTTATTTCTGCTACAATTTCTGCTAGGAGGTGTCCATCTTTCTCCCAGTCCCTAGCTCTGGTAGGGATTCCTTCCTCACATCTATAGGTCTTCGTTCAGACTAGCCGAGGACTTTAGCGGGTCTGATCGCAGGATCAGGTTCCCCGTTACATCGTAGGGATCCAGCTTAGTTCTATTGTAGGGACAGATCTCCTGTCTTTCCTTAGTGCTTGTAGCAGATCATAACAGTAAGTCCAGCCCAAAAAATTTCTCTAAGGAAAGACCTCCAGTTTCCATCATGGTCTCGGTTCAGGATTTGGCTCAACGCTTGCAGGGACTCTCTCTGGAGGTGGCCGAGCTCCAACAACTCGTGAGTAGCTGTTCTGGAGCGCATTTTGTGGAGCCAAAGGTACGTCTGCCTGATCTATTTTTTGGTGAACAACAAGATTTTTTTTCCTTTAAAAATGCTTGTTTGCTGTATTTTCGTTTGAGGCCCAGATCCTCTGGGCCTCAAACGAGCGCATAGGGTTCATAATGTCACTTTTGCGCAAAGAACCTCAGGGATGGGCCTTTTCTCTCCAACCTAGTGATCCGTGCTTTAGATCAGTGGATAGTTTTTTTTCTGCTTTGGGGTTGTTGTATGATGATCCTGATCGTGTCTCATCTGCTGAGTCTGAATTAAGACGTTTGAGGCAGGGATCAGGTAATGTGGAAAATTATTGTACTCACTTCCGTCGGTGGTCTGCTCAGGTGGGGTGGAACGATTCAGCTTTGAAAAGTTTGTTTCTTGCGGGGCTAGGTGAAAGGATTAAGGATCTGCTGATTGCTTATCCTTCACCTGGAAACTTGCAGGAGGCAATGCAATTAGCTATACGGGTGGACAGGAGACTGCGTGCAAGGGTTAATGAGAGTAAATCCTCTGCCATGTCAGCTCCGAGTCTTGAGAGGGTCTGTACTGACATTGGAGAGCCGATGGAGATTGGGGCGATGTCACCCCGCTCTCAGGAAAAAGACGGCAGATTTTCTGAAGGTTTGTGCTTTTATTGCGGTGGATCTGACCATTTCATTAAGAACTGTGTGCTTCGTATGAACAAAGAAAAAAAAAAGGTCAGTTACGCCCGTATAGCCTGTTTAAATACTAAGGGTGTACTTCTTTCTGCTTCTACCACTGCTCAGGAAGAATTAATTGAATTTCAGGTATTTGTGGATTGTGGTTCTACTCTGAATGTGATTGATGGGGGATTCTTGGAAAAACTTAAATTAAAACCCAAACCTTTGTCATCCCTTATTGCCGTGGTTTCTGTCGATGGCTCTCCCTTAAAGAGTGTTACTCACAAGGTCTGTGAATTTCCCCTCACTATTAATGGTATTCACCAAGAGAATTTGGATTTGGTAGTATTAAATAATTTGCCTTCTCCAGTAGTGTTGGGGTTACCCTGGTTAAAACTGCACAATCCTGTACTGGATTGGTCTACCAATGAAATTAAGTCCTGGAGCCCTAAGTGTTATGACAAGTGTTGTAACGGGCGCATTGCTGCTGTGGATAAAGGGGAATTACCTTTGCCTATTCAGGATTTTTGGAAAGTTTTTTCTGAGAAGGAATCGCAAATTTTGCCTCCCCATAGAGACTATGATTGTACCATTGAATTTGTCCCTGGAGCGACTCTTCCTAAAAGTCGTTTATTTAATCTTACTATTCCTGAGAGAAAGGCTTTGGAGGAATACATACAGACAAGCTTGGCCGCCGGTCACATTAGGCCTTCCAAGTCTCCTGTGGCTGTTGGATTTTTTTTTGTTAAAAAAAAGGACGGCGGTTTACGTCCTTGTCTGGACTTTCGGGAGATTAATAAAATTACTGCACGCAATCCTTACCCACTGCCATTGATTCCTGATTTGTTTAACCAGTTAGTGGGGGCCAAGTGGTTCTCTAAAATTGATCTCCGGGGGGCATACAATTTGTTGCGCATGAAGGAGGGTGATGAATGGAAGACTGCTTTTAACACTCCTGTGGGTCATTTTGAGAATCTGGTTATGCCTTTTGGTCTTACCAATGCTCCAGCATTTTTTCAGAATCTTATTAATGACATCCTTAGACCTTTGATCGGCAAAAATGTGGTTGTGTATTTGGATGACATTTTGATTTATTCGCCGGATCTGGAGTCTCATTGGCGGAGCGTACGTGAGGTATTGCAGTTATTGATTGACAATTCGCTTTTTGCGAAGCTGGAGAAATGCGAGTTCGCTGTACAGAGAATTAGTTTTTTGGGCTACATTATCTCCAGCGAGGGCTTTGAGATGGACCCGGTGAAAGTTCAAGCTGTGCAGGAATGGCCTAGGCCTATTGGTTTGAAATCGATAGAGAGGTTTTTGGGTTTCGCCAATTATTACAGAAAATTCATAAAAAAAAATTTCTATTATTGTCAAACCACTGACCGATCTCACCAGGAAAGGTGCTAATACAGTTCAGTGGACTTCTGAGGCCATTGAAGCTTTTGTGTTTCTAAAGGAGAGGTTCACCTCTGCTCCCATCCTTATGCAGCCTGATGTGACTAAGCTGTTTTTGGTTGAGGTTGATGCTTCTTCTGTGGGGGTTGGTGCGGTGTTGTCTCAGGAAAACAAGGATGGAGTACATCCCTGTGCCTTTTTTTCAAAAAAAATTTCTGAGACTGAACTTAATTACGATATTGGTAATCGGGAATTGCTGGCTATTAAACTCGCATTTGAACACTGGCGTCATCTCTTGGAAGGTGCTGAATTTCCCATTCAGGTTTTCACTGATCATAAAAATCTGATCTATCTTGATGCTGCCAAGCGCTTGAATGCCCCGTCAGGTAGGTGGGCACTTTTTTTCTCGCGGTTTAATTTTTCCATTACTTACATCCCGGGTACCAAGAATGTTAAAGCTGATGCTTTGTCTCGCAGCTTTTCTCCCATGGTCAGTGCTGAGGAGGAGGAGAGCATTTTACAAGAAGGTGTTGTGATTGCTGCTTTGGTCTCCGTTTTGGAGGATGAGATTCTTAAAGTGCAGGAGAATGCCCCATCTAACACTCCCCATGGGAGGTTGTTTGTGCCTAGGACCTTTAGGAGAGATTTGTTTGTTGAGTGTCATGAGTCTCGGTTGGCAGGTCATCCAGGAATTTCTGAGACCAAGAGACTTGTGGGTCGCAGTTTTTGGTGGCCTGGATGGCAGAAGGAAGTCATTAAGTGGGTGCGTCAATGTACTGTGTGTGCTAGATCTAAGTCTTCGCATGCTCCTGCTGCGGGGTTGCTTTGCCCTCTGGAGGTTCCTAGTGCACCTTGGACACATCTGGCTATGGACTTTATTACTGACCTTCCCCCCTCTGAGGGTTTCACGGTCATCTGGGTGGTCGTGGACCGTTTTAGCAAGATGTGTCACTTGGTTCCCTTCATCAAACTGCCCTGCGCTAAGACACTCGCTAAGGCCTTTGTCAAGGAAATTGTCAGACTACATGGCGTTCCTACTGACATTGTTTCTGATAGGGGACCTCAGTTCGTGGCTCGTTTTTGGCGTGCCTTTTGTGACAGGTTGGGAGTTCATTTGTCGTTTTCATCCGGATATCATCCTGAGTCTAATGGCCAGACAGAAAGAAAGAACCAGGATGTTGAGCAGTTCTTGCGGTGTTTTGTGGCAGACAATCAAGAGGGGTGGTCTGAGTTTCTGCCACTTGCTGAATTTGCTCTTAACAACCATATATCCTCTTCTGCTGGGTGTTCGCCTTTTTTTTGTTGTTCTGGGAGACATCCGTCTTTTGGGTCATTCTCCAAATTGGTATCGGCTGTGCCTGAGGAGGAGAGTTTTTCCAGTGATTTGGAGAGAGTTTGGACGGATGTGCGTGGTAATCTTCAGGAGGCTAACAAAAAATCTAAGAGGTACTTTGATAGGAAACGGCAAGAGGTTTTGTTTGCTATTGGTGACAAGGTTTGGTTGTCCTCTAAGAATCTGCGATTGAGGATTCCTTCTAAAAAATTGGGTCCCAAGTTTGTAGGGCCCTTTAAGGGGCTTCAGATAGTTAACCAATCTGCTGTTAGGTTGGAGGTTCCTACCTCCTGGAAGATTAATCCGGTGTTTCATGTTTCTCTGTTGAAAAGAGCTGATGTGTCAGATGGTGACGCCTCTGCCACTGTTCCTCCGGTGGTGGAGGACGGGGAATATGAAATTTCCCGCATCCTAAATTCTAGACGGTATAGAGGGAGTTTGCAGTATCTCGTCGCTTGGAAGGGTTTCGGACCCGAGGATAACTCATGGGTGAGGGCGGATGATGTTTCAGCTTCCAGACTTGTCAGAGCGTTTCACAGGAGGTTTCCTGATAAGCCCGGGCCTAGGGGATCCGGAGGATCCTCTTAGAAGAGGGGGTACTGTTAGAACTCTCCTGTTAGGTTTTTTCTAGTTTGCTGGTCACATGACCTTTTTTGCCTATTTAATCCTGCTCCGCCCTCCTGGCCTAGCTGGACTTCATTGTAATTTCTACTCTTGAGCTAGCTTGGTGCTCTGTTACCCTTCTCAGTCAGTTTTGCTAGGTCTTCGGTCCTCTATGTTCTATGTTGTTTGTTTGTCTTATTTCTGCTACAATTTCTGCTAGGAGGTGTCCATCTTTCTCCCAGTCCCTAGTTCTGGTAGGGATTCCTTCCTCACTTCTATAGGTCTTCGTTCAGACTAGCCGAGGACTTTAGCGGGTCTGATCGCAGGATCAGGTTCCCCGTTACATCGTAGGGATCCAGCTTAGTTCTATTGTAGGGACAGATCTCCTGTCTTTCCTTAGTGCTTGTAGCAGATCATAACAGCAGCCACTGGAACTGGTAGCCCTGGACCATGTGAAACCGGCTCCAAGCAAATCTGGGTACATCTACGCCCTCACCATCATAGATCACTACTCCCGGTTTCTAGTGGTGGTCCCTGTCAAGGACTTAACGGCCCAAACAGCAGCCAGGTGCACTTCTGCCGTCCACACGGGTACCCGGAGCAAGTGCTGACGGACCAAGGACCAGCCTTCGAAGCGGAGGTCTTCCAGGAGTTCTGCAATCTGTATGGCTGCAGGAAGATAAGAACAACGCCCTATCACACTCAGACCAACGGACTATGTGAGAAAATGAACCAGGTGGTGATAGACTTGCTAAAAACGTTGCCCCTGGAAGAACGCAGTCTGTGGCCTGAAAAACTGCCTGATTTGGTGGACTTGTACAATCACATCCCCGTAGGCTCCACCAACTGTACCCCGACTTACCTAATGAGAGCAAGACCTGGTAAGCTGCCTATTGACCTGGAAATGGGAGTCCTGACACCTGAGGACACCTCGCCAGAGGCAGACTGGGATACAGAATGGCAGCAGCAGTATCGGAAAGTACAGGAAAGCGTCGAGCGAAGTCTGTCTCAAGCAAGAGAAAGGCAAGAGAAGGCTTATAACCAGTATGCTCCTGCTGTTCACCTGGTACCTGGAGAGCAGGTCTTGAAGAGAAAGAGACGGCTCCACAAGTTGGATGACCAGTTGGAGAAGGACCCGTACACCGTACTGCCCTCAAGTCATGAGAACCCAAAAGTATGTATCATCAGTAAGGATGGAGGAGAGACCACAGCCATTGTCTCCAGAGACCACCTGAAGAAGTGTCCCGAGCAGCTGCAAAGCCCTGAAGAAGATCAAGAAAACCCTCAACCCTCAGAGGAAAGGGAAGAGATGATCAGTACCGTACTCAGAGACTTTCCCCGGTCCTGGACTCAAATCAACAACGCAGTCGTGGTACCCGTCCTCACCTTTTTCCAGCCAGCCCCTCAAGGGCCTACAGAAGAACAGGGAGTGTCAGAAGAGCAGCCGGCCCAGGAGGCAGAAGAATCCATACCAGCAGCCCAGGAGAATCAACCCTCTGCTAGTAGTGAGCCTGCCATGCCCCTAGTAAGCCAAAGAGTACGCAGGAAGCTGCCAGACCTACCCGCAACACCTCCTACACCCTGTAGTGCAGAACCAGATAGTGGGTTACGTAGATCCACCAGGAGCACTAGAGGACAGATGCCCGCTCGCTGGAGAATCTAAAATGTAATCTGTAAACAGCAAATGTTGAAAAAGGTTTATGTTTTTGTTACCTGGTTACTAATTATGTTTCTCTAGTTACCCTTCAGGTTTATTTGGACTGACAGGTTATGGACGCTGAATAACCGGAACTACATGTAGATAGTTGCACCTTGGTGCCTCTTGCGAAGATGGCCGCGGAAGAGAAAACCTGTCTGGCGTGGCCTCCTTGTGGCCCAAAGTAGCTAGCCTCAGCCTTGCAGCCACGCCCAGGGCCAACGCTTGGGGTTTGCTTTGGACAGGTCCCCTACTCTGTGCCAAGACTTCACCTTGTTGGGTGATATGGACACCCGGTTACGGACACGCCGTGACCTCTAAAGACTAAAGTTTCTTGTATATATGTTGTTGTATTATTGTTTATACCCTGTATTTGTGTTTTCTTAAAAATGTGTTTAGTCCCGGAGTACTAAAATTCACTAGGGGGGAATGTGGCACCCCAGGGGTCTGGTTGCCACAGTAATAGAAATATTACGTCTGAGAGCAAGTGGGAGGTTTCTCTGGTCAGGAGCCCTTAAGCATGCAACACTTCCTGCCCAGACCTGGGAGGGAAGGAATCTGCCCTTATAAACTGGGTCTGGGGCGGGATTAGTGAGTTCAGTCAGAGCCTGGAGACAGTTCCAGACACAGGGAGAGTTACAGCAGGAGCTCTGTAGGAGAAGTAGCTGAAGACCAGGGGCTGGAAGCTAAGCAGAGCTCGCCCTGGCAGAAGAATCTGATAACCGGACACCGGAGTCCGAGGCTGTGGGGACTGATATTCACCCAGGAGCAGAAACCAGCCGGCAGGGGATTCCAGGTCCTCTGTCCATAGAAGCCCGGAGGCTCAGTCACAAGGAAGGGACCAGCACCGCCATCCAGGAGCGGAGGCTAACAGAAGGCCCCAAGTCACCAGCCATACGGGTGAGCACCACACGGTATACTCAGGGACGTGGGCTACTTCTACCCGCTTACAGCAAGGTAGCCAGAAAGAGTGCAGATAGACGGGGAGGCCTACAACTCCACCTGGCCAGGGGAACTCCTGTTTGCTCGCAGACTGACCAGGCCCCTTATGTTAGCCAGTACTCCCGGGAGGGTCTGCCTTAATATCACCAGTAAAGACCCTGAACTGCACTGCAAAGACTGTGAGTCGTTCCTGTTTCATCGCCACACCGGCACTACTAGTGCTGGGACTCCCGTGCACTATCACCCTCTCCATCAACTACACTGCCCTGGGGCTCCACTCTTCCCGTGGGGAGTCACACTACCTCAGCTGCACACACCATCAGCCCCAGCGGTCTGCCTTGCAGTGACGGTCCGCGCTGACCGCAATCCACGGGTGGCGTAGTCGGACAATTAACCTAAAACCCCCCACAAAATACCGCCATCGGCCTGACCACCCTGAGCCACGGGACCGGGTCACCGCCACGGATTCTACAACCCCCAGAGACCCGGCTCCGGGTATCCCACACACGTCCACACTAGGCCCAGGGGGCGAGTCACTCGCTGTATTATGCCCTGGAGTTAGATAAGTCGAGTGTATAACGTTCTGCAATTAGATACGCAGAGTGTAACACATGCTAGGATTAAATTCAGGGCTTAGTGTAGTGCATCACATGAAGGGATTAGCTACAGGGCTCAATGGAGTGTATCACACAGGATGGGATAGATACGCAGTATCTAATGTATGTAATGTGTCACTCCGCTCTTTCCACATATATCTGAGCAGTGTTGTAATGTGTGAAACCGCTCCGTCCACTTCTATGGGAGCAGTTGTGTAATGTGTGATACCGCTACATCCAATTCTAAGACAGAAGTTGTGTAATGTGTGACACTGCTCCGTCTACCTATATGGGAGCAGTGGTGGAATGTGTACCACCACTTCATCTACTTCTATGGGAGCAGTTGCGTAATGTGTGACACTGCTCCATCTACTTCTATGGGAGCAGTGGTGGAATGTGTGACACTGCTCCGTCCACTTCTATGGGAGCAGTTGTGTAATGTGTGACCCCCACTCCATACTCCTCTATGGGAGCAGTGGTGTAATGTGTGATACCGCTACATCCACTTCTAAGAGAGCAGTTGTTTAATGTGTGACACTGCTCCGTCTACTTCTATGGGAGCTGTGGTGGAATGTGTACCACCACTTTGTCCACTTCTATGGGAGCAGTTGTGTAATGTGTGACAATGCTCCGTCCACTTCTATGGGAGCAGTTGTGTAATACCGCTCCGTCGACTTCTATGGGAGCAGTGGTGGAATGTGTGACACCGCTCTGTCCACTTCTATGGAAGTAGTGGTGTACTGTGATGGGCATTAGATACATGGCTCTGGGGCATATTACACATGACCGGCGTTAGATACATGGCTCTGGGGCATATTCTGAATGATCAGCATTAGAAACACGTCTCTTGGGCAGATCACGCATGATGGGTATTAGATACATGGCTCTGGGTCGTATCACGCATGTTCGGCATTAGATACACTGCTCTGAGGCATATCATGCATGATGGTCTTAGATACACAGTTCTGGGCAGTATTTCGCATGATGGCATTAGATACATGGCTCTGGGGTGTATCATGCATGATGGTATTAGAGCATACCACACATGATGGGCTTTAGATACATGGTCTGTTACATCAGTGCCTTCTTCAGAAAATTACAATGATAAAGAAGCTGAGTCAGTGATCAGAGGACAGCAGCGTGACAATTACTCTCCTGCGCTCTAAAACTGCGGTGACAGCGGTGGGGAGCGGTGATCAGTAGCCTGCTATCGTACTGCTGTCAGGGTGTGAACACTGCTCACCGCCGCCAATACTCACCTTAACCCTGCACCTCCTGTCACTGCTCGCGCTGAGCACTGTGTGCAGTGACAGGGGGAAATCGAAGCTCCCAACATAGCTAGCGTCCATCTGCTCCCACAGCTGTGACCTTGACAGCCCAGGAGGCGTGCCAAGGTCCCCGCAGGAGGCAGCCACAATGCAGGAGATGTGGTCGGAGAGTGACCGCAGTCTCCTATGTACAGGTATTTGAGATGTGTAAATGTCGTGCTCAGACACTTATACACCAGCAAATGTAAATGGCAGCCCCCAGTGACTGAAGAATAAGTGAATCAATAAAAAACAGTTAAAGTGGTGCATTTCATTTTGTGTAAAAAATAATTGATTATATAATCAAAAATTATTAATACAAAAATAAAAGTCATGGCACTTTCCCTTTAAAGGGACTCTATCAGCACAGAATGACTGTTCAAACCAAGCTGAGCCGCTCAGTGCTTCATGGTGGGGACAATCACTTATATAAACCTGCTTGGTTTCCATTTATCTCCACCCTTCTCTGGCTCTAGGAGATAGGACGAAAACTAGCAGGTAGGGAGAGGGTATCCCAGTATCCACTCTACTGCTGCTGCGTGAGACAGTTGTTCTGTGGCAGTAGATTTGTTCCAGTTGCCAGAATGGCTTTGGGCCATATGAGTTAGGAGATGTAATACATTGCATGTGCATACACTGAGGACTGATAAATGTACATTGTGCTTTGTACTTTGCTGCCATCTAGTGGCTAATGTGTGCATATGAAAGTCAGGTATTCAGTCTCCTAACAAGCTTACTTCCGGTCCTGTCTAGTCTAATCCTGAGAGAGGAAGGAAGTACTACCACTCCCAGGATATACAGGGTGGACCATTTATATGGATACACCTAAATTAAATGTGAATGGTAGGTGATATCAACTTCCTGTTTGTGGCACATTAGTATATGGGAGGGGGAAAACTTTTCCAGATGGGTGGTGACCATGGTGGCCATTTTGAAGTTGGCCATTTTGGATCCAACTTTATTTTTTTCAATGGGAAGAGGGTCATGTGACACATCAAACGTATTGAGAATTTCACAAGAAAAACAATGGTGTGCTTGGTTTTAACGTAACTTTATTATTTCATGAGTTTTTTACAAGTTTATGACCACTTGTAAAATGTGTTCAAAGTGCTGCCCATTGTGTTGGATTGTCAATGCAACCCTCTTCTCCCACTCTTGACACACTGATAGCAACACCGCAGAAGAAATGCTAGCACAGGCTTCCAGTATCCATTGTTTCAGATGCTGCACATCTCGTATCTTGATGGTATGATGTGGTATATGGGGTACAAAGATAGTGGGGCCATTCTTCATCAATGGAAACCTAAATGCCACTGGATATCTGAAATTGCTACATGATGATGTGTTGCCCTCTTTATGCACTGAAGATGGCACGTTCCCTGAGTTTTTCCAACAAGATGGTGCACCACCACATTATGGGTGTCAGGTCCGAGCATTCCTACATGAACAGTTTCCTGGAAAGTGGATTGGTCGTCGTGGGCCAGTTGAATGGCCACCAAGGTCTCCCGATCTGACCCCCTTAGACTTTTATCTTTGGGGTCATCTGAAGGCAATTGTCTATGCTGTGAAGATACGAGATGTGCAGCATCTGAAACAACGGATACTGGAAGCCTGTGCCAGCATTTCTTCTGCGGTGTTGCTATCAGTGTGTCAAGAGTGGGAGAAGAGGGTTGAATTGATAATCTAACACAATGGGCAGCACTTTGAACACAAAAACTCATGAAAGAATAAAGTTACATTAAAACCAAGCATACCATTGTTTTTCTTATGAAATTCTCAATAAGTCTGATGTGTCACATGACCCTCTTCCCATTGAAAAAATAAAGTTGGATCCAAAATGGCCGACTTCAAAATGGCCACCATGGTCACCACCCATCTGGAAGAGTTTTCCCCCTCCCATATACTAATGTGCAACAAACAGGAAGTTGATATCACCAACCATTCCCATTTAATTTAGGTGTATCCATATAAATGGCCCACCCTGTATATTCCAGTCCATGCTGAGGGGACATCTTTCTCCATATTGTTGCCTCCACAAAGGAGTGACGCTTCATACAGTCAGGAGAGAGAACGCTGAACAAGCTCTCTGGCATACTGGTTTTCCTATGCGCTTCCAGCGGGAACCAGTGCAACATGACTTCAACGCCACACACTTTGCCCGCCCTACCCGCTGCAAGTGGGAATGATAGCACTCCAAACCATGACTAACTCCATACTACACTAGCACCATGGGGAGCTAACCTGGGAAGGGCCCGCCATCAGCGTAGTGTTACCTGGACTGTGCTTTCTTACAATACCTCCAATAGCAGAGTGAAGTGAACTGTGCTCCTGAGGGGCCCTAAACCTGCGGCTTCACAAGGAGACGAAAACTCCTTTCATATGCAAAATACTGAGCGTATCCTACGCTGTGAACTACAGCCACTTTGCCTTTAAGAGAGACTGTAACCTTTTATTTCCTTCAGTAAAGTGTTATGTTTGCAAGGTCACTCATGTGTCTGGCAGCTTCCAATTGCACTAATATACCGGGCGCTCCAGCACCTGCACCCAGACACCACGTCTACAGGAGCACCCCCGGGGGGTCCCATACCATCTCTGCAAGTGCAACCTCCCACTATTGACAATTGCTGTGGTCACAAGGGAAGCGTTTAGGGGTCCAGCAGCCCCCTTCAGCTACCGTAACATTACCACCTGCTGATAGTGGAACTAAATGTCCCAGCTGGCCCCTCTGCATCATCTGACACCTCAGCCATGGCTCACTACAGGAAGGTGCACTTAAATGTTTGGCCCCGCCATGATGCACCGAGCTTGGTTGGAACAGTCATTCTGTGCTGACAGAGTCCATTTAAACAGTATAATATGAAGAACTAGATGGTGGCCCGATTCTAACGCATCGGGTATTCTAGCATATATGTCTCCTGACCCTCCTTTATAATGCATCATGCAGGATGTCACATCCCCCCTCCCTTATAATGCCCCATGCAGGAAGTCACATCCCCCGTATATAATACCCCATGCATATAATACCCCATGCAGGATGTCACATCCCTCGTATATAATACCCCATGCAGGATGTCACATCCCTGTATATAATACCCCATGCAGGATATCACATCCCCCCTATATAATGCCCCATGCAGGAAGTCACATCCCACTATAGTGCACCATGCAGGATGTCACATCCCCCCTATATAATACCCCATGCAGGATGTCACATCTCTCCATAGTGCCCCATGCAGGCTGTCACATCCCCCCTATATAATACCCCATGCAGGATGTCACATCCCCTGTATATAATACCCCATGCAGGATGTCACATCCCCCCTATATAATACCCCATGCAGGATGTCTCATCCCCACTATATAATGCCCCATGCAGGAAGTCACATCCCCCCTATATAATACCCCATGCAGGATGTCACATCCCCCTATAGTGCCCCATGCAGGATGTCACATCCCCCTATATAATACCCCATGCAGGATGTCACATCTCTCCATAGTGCCCCATGCAGGCTGTCACATCCCCCCTATATAATACCCCATGCAGGATGTCACACACCCCCATAGTGCCCCATGCAGGTCCCCTATGGCCCCATACAAAAAAAAAAATAAATCCAATACTCACCTCACTACTTCTCTGGACTCCAGCGTAGCCGGCATCTTCCCGCTGTGCGCTGTGACCGCTCAGGAGAGAGCGCAGTGTAAAGACGTCACCGCGCCCTCTGACCGGAGATGTCACAGAGCATCAGCGGAAGACATAGGAGCTGCTGCGCAGGCACGGGGAGGGGTAAGTATGACGCCGGGATTTCCTGGACAGACAGAAAGACAGACAGACGGGATAAGACAATTGTATAGATAGATAAGCAAACATGAAGAAGACTTACATATTCCATTATGGTATTTCAAAGTGCTAACGCTGTGTTTATGAGATTTGTATGTTCGGGCACATTCACCAGTGTCGGACAACCAGCATTTTGCAGTCCGGTCAGCGCTGCCAGAATATAGATGTCGCCCAGCCATCTGTAAGAAGAAGAACACTGTTATGCTATAATTATAGTTAACTACTACTGACAGCTGGAGGTCAGTGTAAGAAAACAATTGTAGTCCTTTACAGAATAAGAAGTTATGCTTAGATGAGATCAATTATGATTCATAAGCTATAATATTCCAAACCTACGTAGCACTATCCAATATTACCACTGCACGAATGATCCAATATCATAGCATGTGTGGCCAGAAACCAAATCAATAGGAAAATATTCACACATCGGAGAAAGGATCAAGCCTCACTCAAGATGGAAATGATGCAAATGGTGGGCCCAAGAGACCAACTACGTGGACTTTGTCTGATGTGACCACCCACAAGCGAGGTCAAGGTATCTTCAGGACATTTGGTTTAGTTTCACAATATTTTAGACCACTGTGTAGATCAAAACTTAGAAATATGGATATGATTTTTAAAGTTGGTTTTTCCCCAGGTCATTGCTGTAGTAAGATCAAGTTTTTACATTATCTAGAATTTCTACATTTTTCCAACATACAGTACTATGCAAAAGTTTTAGGCAAGGATGGAAAAAATGCTGCAAAGTAAGAATGTTATTAAAAATACAAGTGTTAATAGTTTGTTTTTATTAATTAAAATGCAAAGTGAAAGAACAAAAGCAAAAAGTAAATCAAATCAATATTTGGAAAGACCAACCTTTGCCTTCAAAATATAAATTCTTCTAGGTACAATTGCGCACAGTTACTGAAGGAAAATAGCAGAAAAGTTGTTCCAAACATCTTGGAGAACTAACCACAGATCTTCCGTGGATGTCGCTTGCACAAATATTTATGTCTCTTCATATAATCCCAGATAGACTTGATGTTGAGATCAGGGCTCTTTGGAGGCCAAATCATCACTTCCAATACTCCTTGTTCTTCTCTGCATTGAGAATAGTTCTTAAAGGGAACCGGTCACCAGTTTTGTGACATAGCAGCTAAAAATATCACCTTATTCAGCGTCTGCGCTGCATTCCCTAAATTCTTAAAAAAAAAACTGACTCCCCTGTAGACCAGTGAAAAACCTTCTTAATGTCTCCTGCGCTGTATGGTAATCTTCTTGATCCGGTCCAATGGGCACAGCTTTGGGCCTCTCCATTCCTCCTCTGGTTGCTGCTTGCTGTCCTTATTCTTTAACATGGATGACATCCACATCGCTGTGCAAAAGCTTGCACCTGCGTAAAAATACCATGTCTCACTCCTGCGCAGTATGCTTTACCTATCTGCTAGAAAAGCCGAAAAACAGAACTGCGCATGCGCCAGCAGGGAACACAGCAATGGTGACAAAATAGTTCCAGTACATGAGCCGGAAATACGTGTGCGGGCGCATGCATACAGCATATTGGCTGTATGTTTGGGGTCGTTTTTCTGCTACAAAATACATTTGGAGTTAATCAAATGCCTCCCTGATGGTATTACATGATGGATAAGTATCTGCCTGTATTTTTCAGCACTGAGGACACCAACAAATCGCAACATTTGTGATTGTAGATGCAGTGGTCAGCCAAGGAAACCTAGTTCCTCATGCTTATCTCCCTTCAAGATCAGATGTCAACAGCTCAGAACTGACAGCAACCAGGGGGACCCAGCTACATGCATCTACTGTGCAGAGAAATCTGGCCAAAAGTGCTCCTCATGGATTTTGCAGCCAAAAAAACATACCTTCAACATGGAAACAAGGCAAAGCCACTCAACTATGCATGAAAATATAGGAACTGGGGTGCTCTGGACTGATGACTCAATCTGTGAAATATTTGTCTGCAATAGAAGGTCATTTATTGTAGGGATGAAGAGCGGTGCAATAATGAGTGTCTGCAGGCAGCAATGAAGCATGGTGGAGGGTCCTTACAAGTTTGGGGCTGCATTAGCAATTGGAGTTGAGAATTTGGTCAAGATTAACGATGTCCTCAATGCTGATGTGACGCCCTACAGCTGCAGGCTGTCACAGAACTCCTTGGTGTTGCACAGATGGGATTCTGCCCAGTGGCCTCAATACATGCAGACACCTCCACCCAAGTCCACTAGATGGAGCCCTGTCAGGTATATATATACAGGGGGGTGGAGTTCAGGAAGTCAGTCAGAGTGTAACACAATGCTGCAGCACCAGACAAGCTGAAGTCTGTGTGGCTGAAAGCCAGGCTAGGCCCAAGCTGCGGGCTAGTCTGGCCAGTGAGAGCCTAGAGTGGGCTAGAAGGCAAGAAGCAAGAGAAGAGCCATGAGGGACAGAGGAACCACAGAGGGTTCGTCCCCTGTTGCAAGCCGGGCACCGGGCCCGAGCCTATTGGGATCTCTATGCCCAGTAGGGAATCTGGCATACTGAGGAGGATTTCATATCCCTCAGTCCACCCGTAAATAGCGCACACTCAGAGGACTAGGTACCACGAAGGCCCCAGCGTCCAGGGATCGGGGTAACCAGTGGGAAGGCCTTCGCTGCCAAGCAAGACGAGTGAGAGAAACATCAAGGGAGCTAGACCCTGTTCCAGGCAGGTCAGAAGCTCCAGGGAGAGAGACAGGAAGATAAAGAAAGGAGGCCTTACACCCGCTCACTGGGGAGCAAGACCAGAAGTGCACACCACCTACAAGTGCTCTGGACCGTTACTGACTACCATCTGCAGTAAAGGTACTGAAACTAGCCCCGGTGTGTGTCTGTTCTTCCTTGGACCCGGCTGAGTCCCATCTCTCCTGCATCCCTTCACACCATCCCCACACTACCTTGGTGCTAGCTCTACCTGTGGAGAGCCACACCATCCCTGCAGCCGTAACACCAGCTCCAGAGGACTGCTCGCAGCGGCGGCACCCTTTACCCACATTCCACAGGTGGCGTCACGAACACTTTAAATCCCTTACAAGTATCCCCCCTTTTACTGACCGCCCTGGGTCACGGACCGGGCCGGCTACCGTGATATCCCCCAGCAACCAGAGGCCTGGCTGCCGAGTACCCCACGGCCCAGGGGGCGCGTCAGCTGTGGCGTCACGAACAGGATTCCGTGCCCTTTGCCACCGGGTACTGTGCGCCTTAAAAGACTGTAATACTCACTGTGGTGAAGTTTTCCCGCCATTCCCGAAATTTCCCGCCATTTTTCCTGTCGCCACACAGGAAGAAGAGGGGCGCAACCGCGGGAATCGGAGAGGCGTAAGCGCTGGAAGCGCGCAAAGCCCAGGACACACCCCGCCCCTGACGTCGAACCAGGAAGCGTCAGGTCCTGGAAGGAGTCCAGAGGATGCTCTGACTTCAGACGCGAGCGACGCAAGGTCCTGGAAGAAGACCGTCGCCCGCGGAGCTGCGGCCTACCTGATAAAGAAAGTGAAGAAGGTAGGCTCCGGTTCACTAGGGGGGCGCAACCATGGCCGACGACCAGCAAGCCGCCGGAGCACCGGTTAACGCTCCAGATGCCCAACCTGTGCCCGGTGCTGCTCGGGCAGGAGCAGTCGCCGCACCAGCAGGAGCTGTGGCACGGATCATGCCCATGGCTCTGCTGTATGCCCTAGATGTTCAGAGGGTGACGGAACTTCTGCAGGAGGACACCCTGACTGAACAGGAGGATGACCAGGATGGGTCACCTACCTCCCATCCCCAGGCGCATCCCAGGAAGGGGGCGCCCTTGAGCTACGAGTTCCCCGGTAGCTCTCATGTTTAAGTATATAAGTTCCTGAACTACTAGGAGGTCGGGAACTGTGAAAGACCCGCCTTGTACATAATTTGCACCTCCTGAGGTGCCCCCTGGTGGTTTTCACAAGACCACCACCACTAAAATCTGCTTGGCGTGGCCGAACCAGTGGTCCTACACCAGTCCTGCAGCCCGCCCAGGACCTTCGTTGGGGGTTTGGAGCAGGTCCCCCACAAGCCAGCTTACCCGGATGAGAGGGACACACCCGAGGAGGGATCTCATCAAGACTGGTTGCTACAGTAAAGCATAAATAATGTTTATTAAACCTGTTATTGCAACGTTCAAGCTACGTGCCTCCCATAAAGGGAAGAAAATTGTAATGTTTAAAAATATGTTATCCTTGTGTTACCTGTTATACAAAAATTTGTTTCAGTCCGGGAGTACTGATTTTTACTAGGGGGGAATGTGATGCCCTGCAGCTGCAGGCTGTCACAGAACTCCTTGGTGTTTCACAGATGGGATTCTGCCCAGTGGCCTCAATACATGCAGACACCTCCACCCAAGTCCACTAGATGGAGCCCTGTCAGGTATATATATACTGGGGGTGGAGTTCAGGAAGTCAGTCAGTGAGTGTGACACGATGCTGCAGCACCAGACAAGCTGAAGTCTGTGTGGCTGAAAGCCAGGCTAGGCCCAAGCTGCGGGCTAGTCTGACCAGTGAGAGCCTAGAGTGGGCTAGAAGGCAAGAAGGAAGAGAAGAGCCATGAGGGACAGAGGAACCACAGAGGGTTCGTCCCCTGTTGCAAGCCGGGCACCGGGCCCGAGCCTATTGGGATCTCTATGCCCAGTAGGGAATCCGGCATACTGAGGAGGATTTCATATCCCTTAGTCCACCCGTGAATAGCGCACACTCAGAGGACTAGGTACCACGAAGGCCCCAGCGTCCAGGGATCGTGATAACCAGTGGGAAAGCCCTCACCGCCAAGCAAGACGGGTGAGAGAAACATCAAGGGAACTAGACCCTGTTCCAGGCAGGTCAGAAGCTCCAGTGAGAGAGACAGGAAGATAAAGGAGGCCTTACACCCGCTCACTGGGGAGCAAGACCAGAAGTGCACACCACCTACAAGTGCCCCGGACCGTACCTGACTACCATCTGCAGTAAAGGTACTGAAACTAGCCCCGGTGTGTGTGTCTGTTCTTCCTTGGACCCGGCTGGGTCCCATCTCTCCTGCATCCCTTCACACCATCCCCACACTGCCCTGGAGCTAGCTCTACCTGTGGAGAGCCACACCATCCCTGCTGCCGTAACACCAGCTCCAGAGGACTGCTCCGCAGCGGCAGCACCCTTTACCCACATTCCACAGGTGGCGTCACGAACACTTTAAATCCCTTATAAGTATCCCCCCCTTTTACTGACCGCCCTGGGTCACGAACCGGGCCGGCTACCGTGATATCCCCCAGCAACCAGAGGCCCGGCTGCCGAGTACCCCACGGCCCAGGGGGCGCGTCACTGAGATATACAGGTAGATACTTATCCATCATGCAGAACCATCAGGGAGGTGTCTGATTGGCTCCAAATATATTCTGCAGCAGGTAAACGACCCAATAAATACATTCTTTGGCATTAAGAATAATCTTCAGTGTAAAAAGGAACATGGAGTCCTGGAAGTGATAATATGGCCCCCATAGAGCCCTGATCTCAAAATCAAGCCTGTCTGGGATTACATGAGGAGACCGAACTATTGGCACAAGCAACTTCCACAGAAGATCTCTGGTTAATTCTCCTAGATGTTTGGAAGAAACTCCTTGCCCTACACCAAATATTGCTGTCATCTAGATTTCTCAACTTTTTCCTCATCTGCCTAAAACTTTTGCACAGTACTGTATATTGCCTTTTTACAACTTCAGTTCAAGTTTCTATGGATTTATTTAATTTAGTTGAGAGGACAACATACAACAGAGCAAAAATGTTGCATCTTTTGGTGTTTATACACAAGTCTTGCCACTCTTCTAATCCATGAATTACCACCTTTGTGTTTTAGTTGCTTGGAGATGTCTGCTTCCTGTCAATGGAAAGTTCATTTTTTACATTCAGTAACTGAAAATATGTTTTGATCATCTCTAGCTGACAAATCAGATTGTGTCCTATTCACACCTACAGTTGTGCTCAAAAGTTTACATACCCCGGCAGAATTTTTCCTTTCTTGGCCTTGTTTCAGAGAATATGAATGATAACAAAAAAAAAAATTTTTCTCCACTTATTGTTATTGGTTGGGTGAAGCCATTTATTGTCAAACTACTGTGTTTTATCTTTTTAAATCTTAATGACAACCAAAAACAACCAAATGACCCTGATCAAAAGTTCACATACCCAGGTGATTTTGCCCAGATAACATGCACAGAATTTGACACAAATGTGTTTGAATGGCTACTAAAGGTAACATCCTCACCTGTGACCTGTTTGCTTGTAATCAGTGTGTGTGCATAAAAGCTGAGTGAGTTTCTGGGATCCAGACAGACTCTTGCATCTTTCATCCAGTAACTGACGTTTCTGGCTTGTGAGTCATGGGGAAAGCAAAAGAATTGCCAACGGATCTACGGGAAAAGGTAGTTGAACTGTATAACACAGGAAAGGGATACAAAAAAATATCCAAGGAATTGATAATGCCAGTCAGCAGCATTCAAACTGTGTTTAACAAATGGAAAATCATGGGTTCTGTAGAAACGGAGCAAAAATTTCATCCACAACTGCCAGGAAAATTGTTCGGGGTGCAAAGAAAAACCCACAAATAACATCAGCTGAAATTCAGGACTCTCTGAAAACTAGCGGTGTGGCTGTTTCAAGATGTACAATAATGAGGCTGTGAAGACCCGAGGTCTTCCGTGTGTGTAACGCTACTCAGACAACACATGGTGAGGGTAAAGCAGCATGGCAATACTTTATTGAACCACAAAGCGGACAATAAACACACAGAACAGTCCCAGCAAATACCCAAGATGGTACAACATTACACAGTCTTACCCTTCCTTCTCCGCCCGCCTGGGATAGAACAGCCGTGACTTTGGAGACTTCCAGGGCCGACTACCTCAACCAGTGGCCCCCCGCTTCTGGTGGGCCCCCACAGAGAGGAGGTAGTGGCAAGCTTAGGAAGCTAGCAGTCCATCAAGGTAGAAGACCAGGAGACCCGAGGGTCCAAATCTGGCCTCTCCAAGAGTTTCAATGGGGCCAAGCGACCGTTGGGTCCCTCCTGGCAACTCCAAATGTCTCCATGGGTTCTAGGTGACCGGGGGGTCCCTGCTAGCAACCCCAAAACAACATATCCATGGGGCAAGGTGACTTCTTCGTCTTCTCCTGGACTCCCCAAAATGTATCCATGTCTCTCTGATGGTTAATGGAGCAGATCCGAATCTTTCCAGTCCGGGCCGGTACCCTTAGACTAGAATAATATAGAATTCAAATCTGTGTCTTTTTGGCAATGCCATGCAATCCATCTGCTGTTCTGGAGGATGTCTCTCATTCTCCTTCCAAAGTCCTCCTGAATCTCTGTCCCAAGACTCCCTCTGTCTCAGAAACACATCTCCTTTCTGCTTCTCTGGGTTCAAGTCCAACTCTTACAAAAACACATGTCCCTCCTGCTTCTCTGGGCTCAGCAACCTGAATGGCAGAACTGCTCTCACCCTCCCCCCCAAAGCTAAGTATGCATATCACATGTCAGAGGTAAAGGTGCAGGGCTCACCTATCATTGTTTGAGATAATCTATTTACATAGTTGGTACCACAGGGGCTCTTATAAATACACATCATTGTTTCAGAATCAAAGAGCAGATAACATTCAGGGTTATACAAATAGTAGTCTGTGTTAATCAACTAAAGAAGAACACAGATTAAAGAGTTAACAAAAATAAAGGAATGCTGCTCTTGCCATCAGAAAATATGTCTGGCATAATTAATATTTTACTCTGTATCGTCACAGAGGCACTTGAAGAAAAATGGGCTGCATTGTCGAGTCGCCAGAAGAAAGCCATTACTGCGCAAATGCCATAAAATATCTCTCCTACAATACGCCAAACAGCACAGAGACAAGCCTCAAAACTTCTGGAACAAGGTAATTTGGAGTGATGAGACCAAAATTGAACTTTTTGGCCACAACCATAAACGTTACATTTGGAGAGAGGTCAACAAGGCCTATGATGAAGGAAACATCATTCCTAGAGTAAAGCACAGAGGTGGATCGCTGATGTTTTGGGAATATGTGAGCTACAAAGGCACAGGAAACTTGGTAAAAGTTGAAGGAAAGATGAATGCAGCATGTTATCAGCAAATACTGGAGGCAAGTTTGCACTCTAAGCCCAGAAGCTGCAAATGGGACGTACTTGAACGTTCCAACATGACAATGATCCAAAACACAAGGCCAAGTCGACCAGTCATTGGCTACAGCAGAATAAAGTGAAGGTTCGGGAGTGGCCATCTCAATCTCCTGACCTCAATATCATTGAGCCACTCTGGGGAGATCTCAAGCGCGCAGTTCATGCTAGACAGCCCAGGAATTTACAGGAACTGGAGGCTTTTTGTCAAGAAGAATGGGCAGCTTTACCATCTGAGAAAATAAAGAACCTCATCCACAACTACCACAAAAGACTTCAAGCTGTCATTGATGTTAGAGGGGGCAATACACGGTATTAAGAACTGGGGTATGTGAACTTTTGATCAGGGTCATTTGGATGTTTTTGGTTGTCATTAAGATTTAAAAATAGAAAACACAGTAGTTTGACAATAAATGGCTTCACCCAACCAATAACCATGAGTGGAGAAAAAGGTTTTTTGTCATCATTCATATTCTGTGAAACAAGGCCAAGAAAGCAAAAATTCTGCCGGGGTATGTAAACTTTTGAGCACAACTGTATGTTTGGCATGTACCCTGGGACTGGGAAGGGTCCTTATGCACACACTAAATTTATCCATAAACTTGAATTGCCAGGCATAGGCTAAAAGAATGCCTTTTTGGCCTCCATCTGGCCAGTATGTGGGCAAGTATGCAAAAGTATCCAGTTTATAAAAATATATACATTGCTCAGCATAAATGAGAAGTAAAGTATGTAATGAAAAGTAAGATAACTTCCATTACAAAATCTTAAGTTTTATTCAAATTATTTGATGCAAAATGAATACACCACACACCAAAAACGACTTCATCTACTATTTTGTATGATCACCATGATTTTTAAAGAACAGCACCAAGTCTTCTGGGCATGGAATGAACAAGCTGGGGACATATTACAACATTTGTCTTTTTCCATTCTTCAAGAACGAGCTCTTTTAGAGCCTGGATGCTGGATGGAGAGCGATGTTCAACTTGTCTCTTCGTTTCTTTACAATGGGTTCCAATAGCTGATGGATACCTTGGCATCCATCCTGAGTGTATGCACCTGACAGTGGCCCCAAAGGTAGGCTAGACTTAGCCATACTCTGCCTGCAGTGAAGCCTCAGACCCCCAGCTTAGCATTTCCCCAGGTTCCCTGCTATCAGCTGAAGTGTTGTCTACTACTAAATAAATCCAATACTATAACAAAGCAATGGCTTTAGTTCTGGATCTGGCGGAGGTCTAGCAAGGTGGCAGTCGGGGATTTGGTCAAGGTCCCTCTTGTCCCATATAACCAGAAAAGTGAAACATCTACTAGTGTTGAAAATAAGAGTTAGTGTCTTCTCTTGAAGGTGAATGTCTTACAGTTTCCCCAAAAGTATTGAAGCTTTTGAAAACACTGATTTAGCAAAATCTTATCAGATTTTGGTGGGAGGAGGAGTGGGGAGATAGTTTTGTCACCGGGAAGGAAGCCCAGTGGGTGAGTCACATACATTACCTCCTAAGATGATCTCAAAGAAGACACTAGGTAGAGATGTATGGGAAGGGGCACTGGGGTTAGATGGGTCATAGGAAGCTATTAAAACTACAAAATATAGCTAGAATGAACAAGTTTTAGTGACATAACCACAAAACCCGTTTCACATGACTTTGCCAAGTGATGACTAGGGCGAGGCAAGGAAGATCTGATGAAAATGAGGAGATGACACTGATGTAAGCAATGTCCTTCTGGTGCCCTCAATAATGCGCTTTCTTTTGTATAACGGTAAATTGTAGAAAATTTGAGCATGTCGATGATATAATCCAGCAAACTGGACCAAGAAAAATATGTTAAAATGTTCTCATTTCTTCTTTAAACTTTTTGTCAGATTAAGTAGAGTTCAGGTCAGCGTGTGTAAATACTCCAGCCATGTATCTGTCAATATTATCCCGTGTTACATGCTGTCACACACATCACTTGTTTTATTTTCCTTTCCAAGACAAAGATCCTCTCATCCAATAACATCTGAGCTTAAGTGCAAGTGATTTTAGGAGACCGACACGAGAAAATGGCCTCAATGTTCAAAGTGGCGGCGTATCCACAGGATGATTGTTTTTATTTTCCTTTTTATTGTTTAAAGTATTCTGGTGATAGAATTACAAATACTAATGTGCCATGACCTAAAGAAGATGCGAGAAACAATCCTATCTATGTGTTTTCTTTGGCTGCTTATAGTAATGCACAAATGAAAGGAAGTTCAACTTCAAACTAAGGTTTCACCATGGCAAGACACCAGGACCTCAGCACTTCATCCCTCACAGGGGATTTTTTATCATTTAGGTAGATTTAAAAGGTCTGTCTGGCTTCAGAAACACATATTAAACGAATTTTGAGTTAATTCAAGGGAAACCCCCTCATTAAGAATCTGCATCAATAAACTGGAATAGAGTGTCTACACAAAGGGCCCGATTCCTCAAATCTTTTATGCCAGTATTCTGGTGTAAAACGCTTTGAAAAGTTGCATAATTTTGGTGCAACTCAAGGCTGTGCTAAAATTTTGCAACTTTTTGCATTCACAAGCTATTTTTATTCAGCTCTGACATAGTGGGCTGCATTGGGGCAAGAACTTGGCAATCGACGCTTGTCAAATTCATGACAAGTGGTGGCATTCGCTACACCACAAATCTTACTCCAGCAGGGACTGGAGTGGGATTTGTCGCCACGTGCACACACAGGTGTATATCACTCGTCTGACGTTCCTACGGACATGAATCGAGAGCGTCTGACTCCAGCACATCTCATCAAGACTGATGTGAACAATGTCGGTCTTGATAAAGGTTGCCGAAAAAAACAATTCAAGAAAAGAATTCTTATAAAATGCTTAAACTTTTCAAAACCAGGAAATTAAAAACTCCTCCAAAAACTTCCCAAAGAAAGAAGTGGTTTCCACTAGAAATTTTGGGGTTTTTAATGCCTCAAAATAACTGCATATACACATATACTATAAGACTACAATTTCTTAGTCTATCAAGGGTTACTAACTGGGGATCACAGCGGTAAACAAATGATATACTAACTTGCAGTTACTAAAAATCAGGAGGCCCAATAATATGTCATGTACCAAAAAATAATGGTTTAGTTACAATGAAACTAATATATTTTTATGTAACATTTAAAACAAAACAGGAGACACTGACTGAGAGCCAGCTATACAGTGAAATATTAATGAGCCGGCTGTCAGTCAGTGCTGCAGACGCCGCTCACTATGTAATGAGCAGTGACTGAAGCCTTGCTGGCTGCGTCTGTATGACTAAAAGCCAGAAGCTGAAGGGAGGAATAAAGTTAATTTCCTCCCAGTAGCTGGACTTTCAATTCTCTGATTGCAGTCATTTTGATACAATCATTTTTTCTGCTGCAGATCAAGCAGTGCCTAGAATATTGAGCTCTGTACAACCCCGCCCACACCCCTGATTGGCAGCTTTCTGTATACACTGTGCATAGGCAGAAAGCTGCCAATCAGTGGTGTGGAGGATTTACACAAAGCAGTTGTTTAGTAGGCAGTGACACCTAGTCCTCTGTTGATAACACATTGATTTTATTGAAACAGCAACACACAGTCTATTAAGTGATACATCACTTAAATCACTGTCTCAGCCCCTACATAATGCTACTCTCTGATTAGTTATTAAAAACCTGCTGACAGATTCCCTTTAAGTGAAACAATAAAACTGAAGATTTTCACTCCTGTATTTGATCACCATGCCTGCTCATGGATGACAAAACTACTACTATTTAACGGTTATCAAAGCTCAGCCTCTTAACCATCTTAACCAACATGAGGCTTAAAGGGGTTATTCACTACTTGGACAGCCCCTCCTTAAATGCGGTAGTCCCCTTTGTAAAATAAAATATACCTTATACTCACCTCCCACATTGGCTCTATTCCAGTGATGTCGGTGCCAGGTCTCCTGATCATTGTGTGACATTGTTATGCAACATGAGAGCTGCATCCAATCAGCAGCCACTGAGGGGCTGCAGTGCTCACAATTCCCTTGGCTGAAACTCGGACAACCAATGTGTGGAGTGTAGCACTGCAGCAGCAGCCTCTGATTGGCTGCAAGCTCATGCAACATAACAATGTTACATGAACACTGAGAGACCGATATCACTGGTGCGGGGGGGAAATTTTTTTTTTTTTTCATTTTACATAGGGAACTAAAGCATTTAAGAAGAGGTTGTCAAAGTAGTGGGCAACCCCTTTTTAATGCTCTCTATTAGTTAAAATCATTCCAACATAACTTGCTGGCAACTTTCACCTGAATCCTGACTTGCTAAAAAAAATTAGACCTTTTATGACATTTTCCATGCAACATGTAACTGTTACAAGTTTACCACAACAGAGAGGGTCCAGAAGACTGAAGTCTGATTTCACGTACTCGTGCACTGATTAGAAGCACTGCACCATCATATTAAACAGTGCAGGTTTCTAATAGCAGTGCAGGTGTTAATGTGTTCAGTTAAGAGCTTCTGGGGCATTCGTGCTTTGATGATCTCAGCTGTTCAGTGCTGGCCACTCCCCTCTCCTATATAAACTCACCTTTGGCACTCAGAGATTGCCAGTGTTAATTTCATACTGCCTGGTTCTGGAGTTGGAGGTGTTGGTTGTTTGTGGACATGTTTTGGAGAGTTGTTCTGCAGACTGTTGATTGGTGATTAGTCTGTGTGCATATCCTAATCGTTTCCTATTTGGTTTTTCCTTCCTTCACTTCCCGGTGTTCCACTCTGTAGTTTGTGAGTGCATATTTGTATGATTGGTATTTTCATTTATCCCTGTACGTCTTCCCTTGATAGTCTGGTTTGTGTATTCTTATACACTACAACTTCCCACTTCCCTGCATGGGGGGGGGGGGGACAGATAAAGGCTGATTTAGAAGCTCAGCAAGGTACGTGGCCCCGGAGTCTTCACAATCAGAAGTAATCTGGGGAGCAGGGATAGCTATGGCGCCCTTGTCTTTATGGCTACAGAAGGAGCCCTTAGCCCCGGGATAGTCTACAACAAAGTTGTGACAGTAAAACTTTCTTTCTTGTTTTCATAGACTTAAATTAATTTAGAAAATAATAATGAAATTAATTAAAATTTAAATATCCAGGCAGAAGCTGTAAAAACATAGCAAACCCTTGACTCGCGAAAAGTCATCATACAGCATGCAAGAGAGGTTACCCCCTGCTGAAAAAACCTCTAGGAAACCATGGCTGAAGGATTGCCCTTCCGTAGGGCTTAGAAAAATAATGCCAATATTAACTTATCACATACATGGTATCAAATATGAAAAATCATAAATAACAGATATATTAATGCATACATTAATAAATAGGAAATGATTACATAAACAGTTGTAGTGATTAAAACATGGTGGATTTTTGGGAAATTATTCCCCCAGTTTTTCTGGTAGAAATGGAAGAGACCGGAACACAAATTGTATACATATATTCCTATAATCTTACCCCCAGTAACACTAGTTATATGTGTCACCCGGGCCTTTTACCTTGTTTAGGATGTCACGGCAGTCGGCTCCCGGGCCCGTACTCTGGGTCTCTCTTTAAAAAGGAGTTTTAGTATACAGTTTGTCTCGTGACGCCACCTGTGGTTTTCGGTAATGGTTACCGGCGCTGCTGCAGACCTCCGGGGGGTGATGGGATGGCTGCTGGGATGTTTCTGCTCCCCACAGGCGGAGCGGGACCCCGGGGCAGTGTAGGTGCAAATGGTGGTGATGCTAGGGCTTGCAGTGCAGGAGAGATGGCGCAGCAGGATTAACTGACAGAGACAGGAGATTCACTTCAGTACATTTACTGGTGCGGATGTCAGGTACGGTCCAGGGTACTCGGTAGGAAGTATGCACTTCAGGACTTCTCCCCAGTTAGCGGGTATAAGGCCTCCTGGTCCGTGTCTCCCTCTCTCTAAGCTCCTGGCCAGCCTGCAATTGGGCCTAGCTTCTGTGTCGTGCTGTTCCTTCACCTGGCAACCACTATCCCTTGACGCCGGGGCCATCGTGGTTCCTAGTCCTGTCAAGGGTTTAGCTTCAGGTCGACCAGGGACTTGTAGTCCTCCTGGTATGCCGGTGATCCCTACTGGGTATAAAGGACCCTGTAGGCGCGGACCCGGTGTCCGATTCGTGTCTTGGGGTGAGCCTATGATGCTCCTCTGCCCTCTCAACTCCTCTCTCCTCTCCTTCTTGCCTCCGGCCATGCTCAGGGCTCTCAATACAGCAGAACAGAAGAAATGCTACGTCTTCACTGCTCTCAGTGGCAGCACACTCGCTGAACAACTCACTAACTGAACTGAACTGGTAACTCCACCCTCCATATATACAGTTAGGTCCATATATATTTGGACGGAGACAACATTTTTCTAATTTTGGTTCTAGACATTACCACAATGAATTTTAAACAAAACAATTCAGATGCAGTTGAAGTTCAGACTTTCAGCTTTCATTTGAGGGTATCCACATTAAAATTGGATGAAGGGTTTAGGAGTTTCAGCTCATTAACATGTGCCACCCTGTTTTTAAAGGGACCAAAAGTAATTGAACAGATTAAATAATTGTAAATAAAATGTTCATTTCTAGTACTTGGTTGAAAACCCTTTGTTGCCAATGACTGCCTGAAGCCTTGAACTCATGGACATCACCAGACGCTGTGTTTCCTCCTTTTTGATGCTCTGCCAGGCCTTCACTGCGGTGGTTTTCAGTTGCTGTTTGTTTCTGGGCCTTTCTGTCTGAAGTTTAGTCTTTAACAAGTGAAATGCATGCTCAATTGGGTTGAGATCAGGTGACTGACTTGGCCATTCAAGAATATTCCACTTCTTTGCTTTAATAAACTCCTGGGTTGCTTTGGCTTTATGTTTTGGGTCATTGTCCATCTGTAGTATGAAACGACGACCAATCAGTTTGGCTGCATTTGGCTGGATCTGAGCACACAGTATGGCTCTGAATACATCAGAATTCATTCGGCTGCTTCTGTCCTGTGTCACATCATCAATAAACACTAGTGACCCAGTGCCACTGGCAGCCATGCATGCCCAAGCCATCACACTGCCTCCGCCGTGTTTTACAGATGATGTGGTATGCTTTGGATCATGAGCTGTACCACGCCTTCGCCATATTTTTCTCTTTCCATCATTCTGGTAGAGGTTGATCTTGGTTTCATCTGTCCAAAGAATGTTCTTCCAGAACTGTGCTGGCTTTTTTAGATGTTTTTTAGCAAAGTCCAGTCTAGCCTTTTTATTCTTGATGCTTATGAGTGGCTTGCACCGTGCAGTGAACACTCTGTATTTACTTTCATGCAGTCTTCTCTTTATGGTAGATTTGGATATTGATACGCCTACCTCCTGGAGAGTGTTGTTCACTTGGTTGGCTGTTGTGAAGGGGTTTCTCTTCACCATGGAGATTATTCTGCGATCATCCACCACTGTTGTCTTCCGTGGGCGCCCAGGTCTTTTTGCATTGATGAGTTCACCAGTGCTTTCTTTCTTTCTCAGGATGTACCAAACTGTAGATTTTGCCACTCCTAATATTGTAGCAATTTCTCGGATGGGTTTTTTCTGTGTTTGCAGCTTAAGGATGGCTTGTTTCACCTACATGGAGAGCTCCTTTGACCGCATGTTTACTTCATAGCAAAACCTTCCAAATGCAAGCACCATACCTCAAATCAACTCCAGGCCTTTTATCTGCTTAATTGAGAATGACATAACGAAGGGATTGCCCACACCTGTCCATGAAATAGCCTTGGAGTCAATTGTCCAATTACTTTTGGTCCCTTTAAAAACAGGGTGGCACATATTAAGGAGCTGAAACTCCTAAACCCTTCATCCAATTTTAATGTGGATACCCTCAAATGAAAGCTGAAAGTCTGAACTTCAACTGCATCTGAATTGTTTTGTTTAAAATTCATTGTGGTAATGTCTAGAACCAAAATTAGAAAAATGTTGTCTCTGTCCAAATATATATGGACCTAACTGTATATCCCTAACGGGCTCCCTCTGGTGGTATGAGGTGGAAGTGTTTGTTTGTAACGAGGGCCTCTTGTGGAGAAGTCTATCCATGCACCCTTTTGGGTCCTGTGGTACCTGTTAACAGCAGGGTGCCACATATACACTTCCACTTACAGCAGACCCACCCTTGCTTAAATCTCTACAACTCTACAGACTAAACTGTAGGCGTTCTAGATTTCCCCCTCATAAAAGGATTGTCCACTATTCGCACCACCACTTCTCAAACCCTATGTTTCCCCCCAGTAAAAGAATAACATGTACACTCCCCTACGGTGTCGGCACTGGCTCTCCCGGGAATCGCAGGACACGATCTCTGCGGCCAATCAGCGGTGGCTTCACTCTACCTGTCTTCGGACAAATCACTTACATCTGGAGGAAGTGAGAGTTATTTTACTGGGGGCAAACATAGGAATTGAGGAGGGGTTGCCTGAGTAGTAGACAACTCCTTTAAACTCACAGTCCCCTTTGCTTAGGGCTTCCAGGGAACTTGTGTGTAAACTAGATTACACTGTAATAAAAAGATTCTTTGGTAATTAAAATGTTAGATTGTGCACATATCTGATTACAGATTTAAGATCCTGGTTTTCAGAAGATGCCACATGATGGGAGAATGAAGAAAAGCGCTTTATAAATATGTAGTAGAAAATGGTTATAGCGACATTTCATGTAATGTCATGTTTAGCAAACTGCACCGCAAAACTTCTGCTCTGTTTGCAAAAATGTCTTTATGCACAGACAAAACAGTGCCCTCGTGTCTAGACAATGTTTATTTCTACTACTGGTCTTGTTGACCACTGCTGAAAAGACGTCCTTCATTAACACCCAGGCAAATTTGTCATTACGTGTTTGTGCAATGAGTCATAATAGAGCATAGTATTATCTATAATATACTTACCTTCTAATGTCTTCACATACTGTTCCGTCCAGATATGTCCGGATCCCAGAATTCCAAGCGGCGGAAGTTCGTCGACCGCCATATTGAGACACCGAAGTGATGGGTGTCTCAATATGGAAACCGCTGGTGGTACCAGCCTCTTGTGCGGTACCACCAGCGGAACACCGTCGCGAACTCACCGTACACGCCGCCACAGGGATCAGCCGAATAATTCACTGACCGCCGCCATCTTTGTACAGGAGGAGCACATGCGCAGTTTTAATGTGACCGCCGCTATTTGCCTGCACAAAGATGGCGGCGGTCTGATTTACTGCGCGGGGAGACAGCTCAAACGAAAGAACACATGAGGGAAGAAGACAGCACAGGGGTGGAGAGAGAGAGAGAGAGAGCAGATTAGGGGGAGAGCACATGGGGTACACAGGTCAAAGAAGAGATCACATGAGAGGAGAAGACAACAGATGGGGGAGAGAGAAAGCGCACAGGGGGGAGAGAGACAGAGCACAGGGGGAGACAGCTCAAACGGGACAGCACATGAGGGAAGAACACAGCACAGGAAGGAGAGAGACAGCAGACAAGGGGGATAGCACATGGGGTAGACAGGTCAAAGAAGAGAGCACAGACGGGAGAAGTCAGCACATGGGGGAAAGAGAGAGTGGATAGGTGGGTGAGCACATGGGGGGAGAGATTCTCAACGCTGCAAAGCCTGCCCCCATCGTGACATTACCGCCCTCCCGATGCGATAGCATCAGGCCTCCATCTAGTACCATATAAGCATTGAATGGGCAGATGTGCTTGGATCGAATGACAAAATCATATTATTTTATCATATGACCACTGTTAAACCCAGCGTCGGACTGGTGGGCCTTGGGCCCACCAGAGAAAATCATTCCTGGGGCCCACTATGTAGCTACATAAAAAAAAATACAAGCCCACCAATTGTGAGATAAAATGTGCTAATATTGTGGTGTAACATTTATCAAAAATGGCGAACTTTGAGCCAAATCTTGTGTACTCACTTCAACTCCACTATTCTATATTTATCAAATTTTACCCCTAATGATAAAATTGGTGCAAATTATTTAACACAATATTGTAAGCATGGTAGCACACTTCTCAATGTTAAAAAAAGAGCTGACGTCCAGTGTGCCAAAAGTTATATAATTTTGTACAAATTGCAACTTTTTATGCATGTAAAAATGGTTTTAATATAAATGCATTTGTTCTGTGCTTTTTTAAGACCACCAATGCTGGGAGAAGGGCGCTCTTCTCCCTATGGACATACATAAAATCAATTCAAAATATTAACCCCTTTCCGACCAGGTCAGTAATAGTACGCACCAGGTCGGAAAGGCCAGTTCAGCGGGGGCTCCGGCACTGAGCCCGCACTGAACCGGGGACATGTCAGCTGATTCTTCCAGCTGACATGTGCCCGCAACAGCCGCGGGTAGAATCGCGATCCACCCGCGGCTGTTAACCAGTTAAATGCCACTGTCAATCTCTGACAGCGGCATTTAACTCGTGCTTCCGGGAAGCGCGTCCTAAGCCCCGCCCATCGGTGACCCCGTCACGTGATCGCGGGTCACCAATGGGTAGGCATGACAACCCAGGGTCTGCAGCAGACCTCAGTGGTTGTCATGTAAAGATCGCTATGAGCGCCACCTCATGGTTGGCGCGCATAGCACAGGAGCATTTCTGATACATAGAGGTGATCTGCTCATCACCTCTATGTAGCAGAGGCGATCGGACAGTTGCTGATTCTAGTCTCCTATGGAGACTATTGAAGCATGCAGTAAGTGTAAAAAAATGTTTTTAAAAATATAAAAAAAATAAAAAAAATGTAAGTTTAAATCACCCCCCTTTCGCCCCATTCAAAATAAAATAATTAAAAAAAAACAACACATACACATATTTGGTATCGCCGAGTTCAGAATCGCCCGATCTATCAATATTAAAAACAAATTAATCTGATCGGTAAACGGCGTAACGATAAAAAAATTCTAAACGCCAGAATTACGTTTTTTGGTCGCTGCAACATTGCAATAAAATGCAATAACGGGCAATCAAAACATCGGATCTACCCCAAAATGGTATCAATTAAAACGACAGCCCGGTGCGCAAAAAATAAGCCCTCACCCGGTCCCAGATCCCGAAAAATGGAGATGCTACTGGTCTCGAAAAATGGCGCCTTTTTGTTTGTTTGTTTTTTTTTAGCAAACTTTGGATTTTTTTTTCACCACTTAAATAAAAAAGAGCCTATACATGTTTGGTGTCTACGAACTCGGAATGACATGGAGAATAAAAATGGCAGGTCAGTTTTAGCATTCAGTGAACGTGGTTAAAAAGGACCCAAGAAACAACTGTGGAGTTGCATTTTTTTTGCAATTTCACAGCACTTGGAATTTTTTTCCCATTTTCCAGCATACGATATGGTAAAACCAGTGATGTCGTTCAAAAGTACAACTCGTCCCGCAAAAAATTTGCCCTCACACGGCCATATTGAATGAAAATGAAAAAAGTTCTGGCTCTGGGAAAAAGGGGAGCAAAAAATTAAAACGCAAAAACAGAAAAACCCAAGGTCGTTAAGGGGTTAATCCCTTGGCACAGATGAACATACAGTACCAGTACGTCCACAGCAGGGTCCGCATGTGTGGAGTTGGCTCAGGAGTGGAGCCCACTTCACACACAACATACAGAGGGCATATGCCTGTATGGTTACCATTCAGCTGAGTGCCCCCATCTTGATACTCCTGTGAAGTCCAGCATTAGGCTGGATTTATAGGAGATCATTATTTCCATGGTATACGGCAATATTGTTACTGTTATATTAAAACATACAAAACAAGCAGGGGCGTAATGATCGCAGTAATAGAGGGTGCAACCGGGACCAGACCCATGCTTGAGCGTGGCCCACCGACACCAATTTCACCTAGATGTGCCTCTTCTGACGCACATTCTGCGGAAATGTATTGTGACGTGGAGACCCGCTGGCTCCCTGCACTGCAATATCCGCTGCCGGCCAATCAGAGGCTGACAGCAGATGTCCGCTTGCCAATGACAGGTTGCACATAGCAGTGACGTCATGTGCTGCCCTTGGTGGCCTGCAGAAGTCAGCTTCCTGCTGGGGGAACATTATACCAGGATGGAGGCCATTTTTATTACGAATAGTAATAAAAAATGCCTTTAAACATTCTCTCTCTCATTATTCTGGCATTTGACAAATATTAAAATATTTAGATTTGAGAGTCCTCAGTGGTTGATACCTTTTAATGGCTAACTGAAAAGATGGTAACAAATTGCAAGCTTTCGAGACTACTCAGGTCTCTTCATCAGGCATAGAGTGACATAAAATCTGAAGAGTCACATATTTATACACAAGGTATCAACCACTGAGGACTCTCAAATCTAAATATTTTTCTATCTACTGGCTAACACGGTACAAGAATCTATATTTTCCCTATGACAAAAAATTCTGGTAATCCTATTTGACCTAAAACGGGAAAGGTTTATTCGGATTCATGTCAGATATTGAGAAAAACATGCATATGTGTCTTTTTATATAGTGCATGTAAACTTCTGGTTTCAAATATATACAGTACAGACCAAAAGTTTGGACACACCTTCTCATTTAAAGATTTTTCAGTATTTTCATGACTATGAAAATTGTACATTCACACTGAAGGCATCAAAACTATGAATTAACACGTGTGGAATTATATACTTAACAAAAAAGTGTGAAATAACTGAAAATATGTCTTATATTCTAGGTTCTTCAAAGTAGCCACCTTTTGCTTTGATGACTGCTTTGCACACTCTTGGCATTCTCTTGATGAGCTTCAAGAGGTATGCGTGGCAGCGTGGCAAATCAGGGATGTTAATGGGTGGAGCCGATTTTTTGCAGCGAACAAGCCGGAACCCCGAACACGAATTTGAAATGCCGAACAAATTCGCTGAACACTAATTATGAGCCGAATTGAGGCACCGGCAACTGGTGTAATAGAGTTACAGACTCTGATCAGAGTGTTTCTCGGACATGGAGAGGAGAAACATAAGGTTTCTCACCTTCTCCCTTCTGTCAGTCGGTGAAAATCGCACCACACTCAGATGTCATCAAAGAGTGGGCCAATTTTTTCACAGACCCACAGACTTGCATTGCCATTACCATATTTTGCGGACTATTAGACGCACCAGACCATAAGACGCACCCCAGATTTTGGGGTGGAAAATAATTTTTTTTAAATAAAATGGTGGTGCCTCTTATAGTCTGTTTAATGGTAGGTTATCGAGGGGTCGGCAGCGGTGGAGCGGGGTCACAGGAGGCAGGGCCACTGCTTCAGGGGCCATCGGTGGCAGGAGTGGGGCGAGGCTGCGGGCCCTGGGCTCCCATAAGTTGTCAGTGCCGGTGAGCAGAGCCCCTTTCCTATTGATTGGCCTGCAGTGGGTTTTGGGAAAATGGCCGCTGGAGAGCATGCACACGCAGATTGAGATCTCGGGAGATGCATGTGGCTCTTCCAGTGTCCATTTTCCCCAAACCCACTGCAGAGCAATCAATGGGAAAAGGGACTCTGCTCACTGGCGCCAACATCTTAAGAGATCCCAGGGCCCGCCGACACCGGCCTTCTGAAGCAGCGACACTGCCTCCTGTTACCCCGCTTCACCGCAGCCATCCCTTGGTAGGCTACCTTCAGATATTGTATATTAGATTGTAAGCTCCTAGGACAAGGTGTGAATTATTCTGCATGCCTTCAGGAGCAGCCTGTAAATTGTATATTAGATTGTAAGATCCCAGGACAGGGTGTACATTATTCTGCATGTCCTCAGGAGCAGCCTGTATATTGTATATTAGATTCTAAACTCCTAGGACAGGGTGTACATTATTCTGCATGCCTTCAGGAGCAGCCTGTAAATTGTATATTAGATTGTAAGATCCCAGGACAGGGTGTAGATTATTCTGCATGTCCTCAGGAGCAGTCTGTATATTGTATATTAGATTCTAAACTCCTAGGACAGGGTGTACATTATTCTGCATGTCCTCAGGAGCAGCCTGTATATTGTATATTAGATTCTAAACTCCTAGGACAGGGTGTACATTATTCTGCATGTCCTCAGGAGCAGCCTGTATATTGTATATTAGATTCTAAACTCCTAGGACAGGGTGTACATTATTCTGCATGCCCTCAGGAGCAGCCTGTATATTGTATATTAGATTCTAAACTCCTAGGACAGGGTGTACATTATTCTGCATGTCCTCAGGAGCAGCCTGTATATTGTATATTAGATTCTAAACTCCTAGGACAGGGTGTACATTATTCTGCATGTCCTCAGGAGCAGCCTGTATATTGTATATTAGATTGTAAGCTCCTAGGACAGGGTGTGCATTATTCTGCATGCCCTCAGGAGCAGCCTGTATATTATATATTAGATTGTAAGCTGGTAGGACAGGGTGTACATTATTCTGCATGTCCTCAGGAGCAGCCTGTATATTGTATATTAGATTCTAAACTCCTAACTCCTAGGACAGGGTGTACATTATTCTGCATGCCCTCAGGGGCAGCCTGTATATTGTATATTAGATTCTAAACTCCTAACTCCTAGGACAGGGTGTACATTATTCTGCATGCCCTCAGGAGCAGCCTGTATATTGTATATTAGATTGTAAGCTCCTCTTGAGCAGGGTGCATTTATTTTTTCCTTTCCAAGTCGGCTCTCCTGAGCTTATAATACATGCAGATATACAGCAATATGCAGCGGGACAGACGTGATCCAGGGAAATATCTGATCGCCACAACTGAGGTGAGGAAGGAATTCCCCCCCCCCACCCGTGGCAGAACTCTCCGGGGGGTTTCTTCGCCTTACTCTGGATCTTTGGGTCCAGTGGCTCTCAGCCGGTCCTCAATGACTACAGCCAGTTTTGTGGTCTCTATGCGGCCTGACCTGAGAGTCATTGCGATCATAGTTTAATTTCTTAAAGGGCCAGTAATATTTTTATTACAATAATGCTAATTGCTGTTCCAATAAAAGATAAAAAGAAAGAAAAGAAAAGTGTCATGTGAGTTTTTTTTGTCTTGACTTTTTCTTTTACACAGTTACAATGATGGGAGTGATCATTACTACCCTCAAATTTTCTCAAGTAGAACCAGGAATTATGGGGGCTCCATTTACAGACGGCAGACCACATATATTTCCATCCATTGTGGTATCATAATGTCAGCTCCTGTCCCAAGTTACATTACAACTGTTAGGGGGGCCGATGTCTGTGATGGGGGCAGGACACTAAAATAGTGTATGTCCTACACAACAAACTACCTGATAGAAGACAGAAGACCGGGACACAGAGCCGCCGAATACAAGAGACACAAGCAGTGTCAGACTGGGCTGCCAAGGGCCCACCAGTAACCATCTCCAGGGCCCCACTTTTCAGCTTCATGCAAATGTGACATTATCCTCAATCACAAATTTATATAACAATGAACTGGGTAGATTGTTAAAAGAATAAGAAGCTGCCTTTTGTCTCCACATAGTGAGTCAAGTATATAGTGCCAAGTGCTGATCATCTAAGAGCGTGGTGGCTCACTCCTGCACAGGGGCCCACCAGAGGATTCTCCTGTTCTCCAGTGGGCCAGTCCAAGCCTGGTTACACTTCACATTCGCAGCTGTTACACAACCGCCAATTGGCTACACGCAAGCAGATCGTGGTCATTTAATAGCCTGTTTAGACAGGTGGATCGCACTTTCATGGGCACTGAACAATCAATGACACAATCATTCTGTGCACATAGATTGTCACTATTCTCAGCAGCACATCAATTGTTTACACAGGATTATGTGCTGCTTAAAAATCGTTTCACCCCACGCACAAGTGTTTTGCTTGTTTGCCGGGTGATAACACTTATTCCTGATAATCGTCCAGAGTAAATACATCACTTAGATGTGATGCCGCTATAGCCATATGAACATACAGCCATACAATGCTCAAGTGAAAATTGCTATAAAGTGATATTGGCCCAGATAAATGGTGCCCTGCTTATTCTACATCACTGCAAGGTATTGTCATCAAACTCCCCAATGGTGTCCAGATAAAAATGTACACATTGTATAAAAAGTGGAATAATGCCCATATACAACACAGCTCATACCTGTACTGGATGTAAGCCTCCAGATAATGTGTCACAGTGCTCAGATAAATAACGGTACAATTATTGTGATCAGTTTTTCGGACGTGGAGAGAAAAAAAAAAGGTTTCTCCCACCTTCTCCATTATGTCAGTACGTGAAAATAGAACCGCACTGGGATGTCATTCCAGTGCAGTCCGATTTTTTTCACGGACTCAGACTTGTATTGCCGATTTTGATCCGACACTTGAATCAAAATCAGACATGCCTCCGTTTTTTTCTACAGACCACTCGTTCCGAGGAAAAAATTGGAAATGTGCACAGCCCCATTGAAAGTGGACACACAGTGACAAAAAGATTAAATAAATAGTGAAGGTTTCACAGTATAATACTGCCCGGACCTTCGACCGGGAATTGAAAAATTCCCCATCCTAAGGCCAGAAGGCCCGGAATAAGGGTGTGTGCGAAGAAATAAAAATTGAAGTGCTAGTGCAAATGTGCCAGAAACTCAAGTGGGGTTCCCAATCCCAGTGAGTTAAGGCACCCCAGGGTCACCACTCCTGGGGCACTTCACACTTCGGGCTTTCGATCTTCCCCGGCCCAATGGCGTAGATCCTGGGGGGCCATGCTTTCCACCAGATGACTATATTAGCCACCTGGCGTACTGACAAGCGCCTAAACCCCAGTGTGCATAATGTATCAATCTACTAGGGCAGCCAACATCCAAAGCCGCCTTTTCGAAAGATCCTACACTTGATCTTAGCCAAAAGGCCGAGACCACTACAGTCCACTACTACAGACCACTCGTTCCGAGGAAAAAATTGGAAATGTGCACAGCCCCATTGAATATCATGGGTATGAGTGCGATCTGTGAGAACCATAGATGGCAATTGTTCCGAGAAAACCAGTAATGTGCATGAGCCCTAACAATGTAAGCCTATCAAGCGTCAGAACAAGTCTACATAGACTTATATTTTAAATGAGACTCCCGGCTCATACATAGAGCATAGAGTGAGCCGGCTAGTCTAAAGAGTAGTGACGTCACTTAGAAGATGAGCAGAACGGCACTGGATACCGGAGAAGGCGGCAGAAGTATATTAATACATATATTAATACTCTCACACTACACTAAATACACACAGATTTAGGGGGGAAAAAACAGTTAATGGGCGTGCTTCTTTAACTGGGATCTAAGGGGTAAGGTTTCTCCTTGTGGAGAGTGAAATGCCAGGTCTGGCACATCAGTTTGAGGAGACTTAAATGACTTGCATGCTCCTCTGGGAAATTAAATATGCAAATTGTCTCTTCAAAGAGGAAGAGGACTTGAACTCTACCGCCACCTATTGGAAGTAGCAATCTTACAAGTCATTATCGAGCCTTTAACGAGCCTTGAAATATGACTTGGGATAAAAACCAAATCAGAATCTCAATTTGCAGACATGGTATTTCCCCTAGTCAGCACAAAGAATGAAATTTGATTTGGCTGGGTGAGAGGCCAAATACCCAGAAACACCGTGTCTACAAATTGAGATTCTGATTTGGCTTTTATCCTAGGTCATGTGACAAGGCTTGTTAAAGAGTCGATATTGACTTTTAGGATTGTTACTTCCAAGAGATGGCAGTAGAGTTCTAGTCCTCTTCCTCTCTGAAGAGACAATTTGCATACTTCTTTTGTTAGAATCTATGTTGTTTTTCTTTTTGACCATCTTTTTGTGGTTTTCTGGCTTCTAGTTTTTTCCTTTGGTGCTGGGTGTCTTGGTCACGTGATCTCCTCACTCGTTATTACTCAGCACCTGTCTCCCTTTCCTTGCTTGACATCAGTGTTGTTACGCTTGTGCTCTGGCTAAGTTGCCTTGTTAGTTCCTTGTGCTTAGGACAATTGATATCCTGGGACTTCTTGTTCCACCAGTTGTGTTTCCTTTTATCTTGGTTTCTGCAACTAACTGTTCTTTTAGGAGGTCTCCTGTTTTTGCTTCCAGTCCTTAGATCTTTTAGGGACCCCCTTTCCCCTTCCTTCAGGTCTTCGTTTGAGTTCAGTGCAGGAGTGTTGGTGGGGCTATTCACAGGGAATAGGGCACCCACCCCAGCGTAGGGTTTAAGCTGAGTCTTAGTGCAGGGACAGCTTTTCCCTTCTATTCCTTAGTTCTTAGTTGCAGAACACAACATTTTTAACTGAACATGATGAAACGACCTTCACATTGCAGAAAGTCACATTCAATATTCGCTTGTACATTGGAATTGCATTTTCTTTTAGTCCAGGAAAAGTAAGCACCTTTCTTCTCTCCTTGTTCCCCTGAACATATCAGATTGTATATTGGCTGCAGTACTCTCCGCCGATCTGTCAGCATATCCATTTATTTCAGTAAGAAGGTAAAACAAACATAGCCGTCTCGATTCTCTCCTCACATAAACTTAGAGCTCATATGATCTGTGTGCAGAGACTGTCAATTAATCTCCATCCAAATATACATGTATGTTCACATGCAGAAAAAGCAAATCACTTACAGTAAGTTGTTTGTATAACTATATATGGGAGCTTTTAACTGGAATCCTGGAAGAGTTGGACGTCCCCATATTAAAAACATTGTTTTATACTTTACAGGAGCGCTAGGAAGCGTCCATGCATTGTGAGTTCACCTTCTAGTATATTAGGGAAATGAACAAATAGTGATGTCCTCACTTAACCCCCAAAAGACCATAGGCATGTCTATTCTAAGGTGGCTATATATGGGGGTCATGTATTATTGTTTTTTCTCCATTTATTTAGTGCAAAATGCGACAATTTTTGCGGTTGTTTTTTTTTAGTGTGTGCCAAAATTAATATTGTTGTGCACCAAATTCCCTTTGTTTTTCTCAACTTTCAACAGTTGGGTTTATTTTAGACAAAGTGGACATGTTTTAGCGCTGCAGATGTTTCTAGACAGATTTATGACTTGCGAATTTCTACTTGCACAAAAAAGTTAGCAAACTCACTCCAGTAATGGGACGGCATAAAAACTACAATAATTTGTTCAAAGAAGCAGCAATAATATACATGACAAACCACCAGGCAAAGAAAACAAACCATAGATGTCCATAACTTAAGTTAGGTGTAATAATGAGCAATGACACAGCGAAAAAGTATTAAACACATGAAGAAATAGAGGCGCAAAAAGCCAATGAAAGTCATGACACCAGCTTAAATCTATCAGAAATTAGAAAGCAATCCTGCCACTTAGTGAAGAATAATATCAGATGTTTCAACTCATGGCCTGTAAAAAGGTGTCTCATTAACAAGGTGCCACAGAAGAAACATCTCATGATGAGTAAAACCAGTGAGCTGTCTCAAGACCTTCGCAACCTTATTGTTCCAAAACATGCTGATAAAATATGGAGACATTTCCAGATTACAATTACCCATACAACTCTACGGGTCCGTGAAAATCACGGAGAGCTCACATTGTCATCCATGAGAAGTACGTGTGAGTCTATAATTTACATTGTAATGGGTAGGAGACGATTTTCAATTTATTTCTGTTTTTTTTTTATGTGAGAAAATCACTGATGAAACACTGATGTTAAAAGTTGACCAAACACTGATGAAACACAGCCAACAATTTCTTCTTTCAGGCAGATTCCGGAAACCACCTGAAAAAGAGCCGCAAAAAATGAACAGCAAAGTAAAAGGGACACATGTTCACATGTTCAGTCTTCTGGGACTCATTTTAATCGCTTCATTATTCGGAAACCATGAAGCGGTTGAAAGAAGTAACATGTTAATTTTTGGGTGGCTTCCGCTAGGGAACCACTCACTAGTTATACTGTAGTATAGATAACAAAAAAGACACCAGTGGTACCGCTTAAAGCGATGGCAAACCTGCCAGAAGCCACTTCAGGAAAAAGACCGCCAGTTTTTGTGGTGGTAAAATATGGTCACATTGTAGCGGCACTATTTTTTTTTTTCTTGTACGTATGTAGTATTATTGGGGTGTTGGTCTTGGTATATAGGACTTTGTTCAGTAATAATATAGGGATAATATTTGTAATTCAGTAACTATATGATGTATTATTTAGATGTATTACTTAGAGAATTATCTTATTGCATTTTCTGTCACATTTATAGATTGTATTTGTATTATTTTTTTTAAGGGGGGGGTCAGGTCTAAACGTTGGTCTGTGGCCCGTAGGACTCTAGTTACACCACAGGTGAACGCCGTAAAATAAAATAGAAAAAGTAGAAAACATGTATCCAAAAACTGTTGTTCAACCCATACCGTAGAAAAAAGGGCTCATAGAGCTATGATACACGTCCTGGAAAGCAGAGACGGAAACACATGATTTTTGAGAGAAATAGAGAGTAGGTTACAAAATCAAAATGATTCTCTCATCTGCACAAATGTCCGCAACAGGTAGGTTGTTTTTTTCTGCACGAGGATCCTGAGACCACTGTTTGCACTAACTGGTGGAGTAAGCTTTGTATGGAGAAGAAGCGATAGTCACTAGAATGGCTGTCCAGATGTGGTGAACCTTGGGGAGAAACAATAGCAGATCAAGAAGGCCAGTTATCAGAGCAGTACCAGAGTTCAGTACCAAAAGATTGGAAGGAACGAGAAATAATACTCAGGGATCAGGAGAGGTTCGCAGTTAGAGCTCACTCACTTGAGCGTTGATTCTCTCTTTTGGGAGAATTGGATCGATTATGGCAATGAAACTCTGAGCCGAGTGTCAGCTTACTGTTATCCGATTCTCTCACCTGAAAAAATCTCATCACAGGTGAGAAGTAGACGGGTAACTTAATTTCTCCATTGTCTGTGTCTGCGTAAATCGGACTGAACTCAGATGACATCCAAGTGCAGTCCGATGTCTTTCACGCACTCATAGTCTTGTATGGGTGCGTGTGATCCGATTTGAGGAGCCTGTCATAGCACTCGTCCGAGTTATACGCTAGTGTGAGCGAGTACTAAGCAGTATGCCAAGGTCTGTACCAGGAGAGAAACAACACATACCAGGTGTAGTAACCAGAGGTCAGGAAAGGTGCACTGTCAGAAATAAATGGGATCAGAACCAGGAGAGACACAGTGGATACCAGATGTAATTTAGAAGGAGTCCATGGAATTAGTCAAATACAGTAAGGGCTGTTTCACACATCCTGATATTTCCATCCGTGTCCTTGCCCTTAGCCCTGGTGCGTTGGCAAGTGGGGTAATAGTTTTGGGGTTGATGTCCCCAAACTCCCCAATAAAGGACTGTTTCCTGAAGCAGTTTCCATTTGAAAAACTATTTTTTGACCAACGCAAAAAACTGTGTGTCACATAGACCAAAGGTCTGTTCACATGGAATGATTGCCTCCATAATATGACAGCTAATTGGAAAACCTATGCTGACTGGCGGTCATTTAATCACCTGTTTATACAGGCAAACCAAAGTAAAAGATGCATACTAAAAATTCTGTAATGGATCGGTCAGTGTGCATAGGCTGCCATGGTTCTCAGCAGTGCGAGGCACCAGAGAGAACCACGGTTCTGCACATCGCTCCGCTGAGATCAATGATCTTTTGCTCTTTCATTGGGTGATCAGGAGCCTGATTGTACAGCAAGATAATCAGGAAACCATCTATTTAACAGTGCTTGTTTACTGCAGCTTATCAGTGGATGCAGGAGCACAGAATGCGGAGTATATCACATTGTTATTAAAAAAATACAACTTGTCCAACAAAACAAGCCATCATATGGCTACACCGTCAGAAAACAAAAAAAAATATTATGTTTTCCAGAATGCAGAGATAAAAGAAAAAAATTCTCAAGTCCCAAACTAGGATGTGTTCAAATGAGGTTTAAAATCTGTCAGGAAATCTTTCATTTAGTGCAAGGAGCAAAGTCAAAGACAAAATAATCTCCATAAAAGGTACTGTGAGCATTTAAGATGAACAGTAAATAAAAAAGAAAACGTAAAGTAAAACAATCACAAAAGGAGAGAAAATGCTTGAACGTATAAGGGAAATGCCACAGACCTTTTGACCACCAAAAGAAAATAAAAAAAGATCAAACCCAGAACTTTGAATCAGAGAATTGCTAATCCCAGATACAAGGAATCTAAATTCACAAGAATTATGTACAAATAGCGATAATGTCCCTGGAGGCATTTCTGCTTTTGGTACATTGTAATATATCCAGGAATGAAGTTTGCTCAATCACAACTTTATGACTAAAATGTTAGCTAAAGAGGCACAGAACGTGACAAAAGGGCAATAAACATTAAAGGGGTTTTCCGGGACGATTTTCTGTCTTTTTAGGACACATTCAGTATTTGGTCAGTATTTTACATCAGTATATATAAGCCAAAACCAGGAGTGGGTGAAAAATACAGAAGTGGTGACGTGTTTCTATTATACTTTCATCTGATTGTTTCACTCTTTATTTTGGCTTACAAATACTGACCGAATACTGAATGTGTGAACGTGGCCTTGTTATGGGCTTAAGAAATAAGGGTAGTTCCTAAATACCTTCCTGTTCTGCCCGGTGCCAGCTCAGAGTGATTACAGATGGCTCCTGCCAGCGATTCTGCTGATTCACATCAACAGAGCAGCTCTTCCCATATTTAGGCAGCAGGGAGCCGGAGCCGGTTGTCAATCATCATGACAGCGACACTCAGGCCCTGTCAGCAGAGTAGAGCAGAAGAGAAGTAGCTACTCTGTCTATGTAACGTCAGCGGAAGCCACAGAATCACTGGCAGCAGCGGTCTGTGACTGCAAGCAGTTAGCAACCACCTGCCTGTAATTTCTTAGGACCATAGTAAAAAAATAAATTAGTCCCAGATAACACCTTTAAATCGGGTTGTCCAGTCTTGCAATATTGACAACCTATCCCCAGGGAGGTAAGAGATTTGCGGGCCTCTCGTTTATCTGCCACATGCCACTGTGTCATCGGTATCAGATTGGTGGGTGCCCAGTATTACCATTGTTCAGCTATTATGAGCTCCGGTGGTGGCTGGATGTAAACAGTAAATGGTGCTGGAACAGCACAGCTCCGTAACCTGTGTAGTGGCAGCTTACCAAGATCTCAACTCAGCTCAGTGGCTACTACATAGTGTACGGAGCTGTGCTTTTCAGATCCATTAAATCCAGCTGGTGCCAAAGTTGATAACTGCTGATGGATGGGGTCACAAGGTGTTGGACTCCCATTGACCTGATTTTAATAATCTATTATAAGGTATTATCATCAATATCACAAGGTCGAATATATTAGATATCTGTTAGTCAAATGATGGTTCAGTTGATGGTTTGACCGGCAGCCATTTTGGCCAGCTCTCCCATACACAGGAGTGCTCGTGTGTCCGGTTTTCACTATGAGAAAGTCATCGCCAGACATGTATGGCAGCGGCTTATCCCCAGGGACACAAAAGGATCAGCAGTTCAAAATTGGACAAGTAAGATACATAACTACCCTGACAATTAATTGTCCGGGGCCCCCATACACATTATACTGTCGACAAAAGCTATTTGGCCGACATTAGTCTAATGTGTATGGGGGGCTTACATCTTTTAATCTGATTCCAGCACCAAGAGCCACACATGATACATTTTACAATTCTGGTAAATTAATTTATAAACTGAAATTCAACTGAGATGAAGCCTGCGAGGAGTAAACAATCTTGTCAAACAATAATTGCACAATCTGAATTACTTTGCACATAATTTCATTATATGGGTGTCATGTAACTATAAAAGTGGCCAGACACAGTACAAAATATTCAGTTATATAACAATTTCCATGCTGGACACATATTGCTTTCAAATGTCTCTTAATTCATAAATCAAGGGAGTTTCTAAATGTTCATATAGTATTTATTCTCCAGTGGAAATATCTATAATCTAACATAATTTCTGTTGTCTTAAGAGGCGGACTTCTTATAAAGTGGTAAGGTTATCTAATATTTTTACCGAAGCACGCCTTCGTTCTTTCACACCAAACCTGTTCTGCATGGTCTTGCTGTCATCATCCCCCACAAGATTTTTTTGGAGATATTAAAAAAAATAAATAAAAAAATCTGCTGAGTTTTTCCAAAAGGAATCCACTTCAGGAAATGCTGCATTTTTTCCCCTGAATCATTCTTTCACATTGTTTTTGAAGTGTTTTTTATTTCTTTTTTTTTCTCACACAATATTTTGCAGTCTTTTGACTTGACAGTGTCAAGTTTGGAGTGGATACCATAAGGAATCAGCCACAAAGATGTGGCATGACATGTCAGTTCTTTTTCTACAGTGAGGTTTTCAAAACCTCATTGGAAGTATTTAAAGCATATCTGAAGCCGTTTCTGATGTGGATTTCTACATGGAGCAGCTTCAAAATCCTCATAAAAAGAACTCTGTGAACAAACCCTAATCGGTCCAGAATTCTGTCCCTATTCTAATACTTTGAATCTAGTTATCCATACTTGTTGAGTGGGTAGTTTCTCTTCATCAGCATTCTGCCAGCAAAATATGTGCTGGAACTTCCATTTCTTCATCTGTCCCGTAGAAGTTGTATTTACCGTTGTTCAATGAAGTGCCTAATAAAAATTGAAAGTTCGCCTCTCTGTTATGCCTGTATGCAGGTTGACAGACAAGAGAGCGGGAATAGATAGACAAAGACCCACGACCACCTCCTGTGAGCCATGTCTGCTGCTAGAGACAGATTGCACCTGACAACAGGCTGTGCAGAGCAAGTTACACAGGAGATAGACATCTAACGGCCGGCACTTTGGAGTGATTTTCGGGAAAACACAATATAATTATATTATAAAGTGAGTTTCAGATTACTTATTTAGAACATTATCAAGTTTTCTGAAAGCATAATGAACATTTAAGGGGCTTGTTTGAGATTTGAAAAAGGGTTGACTTTTTTGCCTACAAATAATGGAATTTTTGGCCACGTCCTGTGTTAGGTATTTCAGCTCTGTCCTATTCACTTGATGAGAGAAGATGAAAATATACTATAATACCAGTTACAGTCAATGGCATTTCGAGGACTATGTGGTGCCCATAATACATTATGGAGGACTATGTGGTGCCCATAATAGAGGAAGGAGGACTATGTGGTGCCCGTAATACTGTATGGAGGACTATGTGGTGCCCATAATACTGTATGGAGGACTATGTGGTGCCCATAATACTGTATGGAGGACTATGTGGTGCCCATAATACTGTATGGAGGACTATGTGGTGCCCATAATACTGTATGGAGGACTATGTGGTGCCCATAATACTGTATGGAGGGCTATGTGGTGCCCATAATACTGTATGGAGGGCTATGTGGTGCCCATAATACTGTATGGAGGACTATGTGGGGCCCATTATATTGTATACTGGTTGGCCTGCGACGTTGTCAACGTTTTTAACTTTGGCCCTCTGTGTATTTGAATTTGACATCTCTGGTCTATGGGCAAGAATCAAGAAGTTTCTGTGAATTAAAGACTTGACCCTTTTTTATACTCCTAGATCATTTACTAGAATTTAAGTGTTTTTCAAATAAAGTACAATTTTAATATAGTCTGTCAGGAATTCCAACAAACATAGAGGGACGACATCGGGGAGATTATGCAATATCTCACCGTGCCGTCACGCTGTCCGTATTTTGTCCGGAGTCGCGAGCACGCGATCCAGACTACTCGCTACGTGGATATCGGCAAGCGATCAGTGAGCATATGGCACCACACTTCTGGGATTCCAAAGCCTGGAATCCGTGTTTAACGCCCTCTGTACGGTCACTGTCAGCTTCACGATAGCCCAATTATTAATATTCTCTGCCACCACCGGCCGAGTTTGAAATATAATACAGGCCTGGCCGGACGCCTGCGTTTTGGTAGCGTATATGGCTTCGGGGAAGGGAACGATTACAGAACAAAAGAAACAGAACTATTACATTTTATATTTAATCCAAAAAGGAGGCAGTGTTTAGGAAAAATATATACAAGGATGTTACAAAGGCGACATTAAAATACATAGGCGTTACATAAAATAAACAGGGTAAAAAGAAGACAACTTACACTATACGATCACGGAGACGATTCAACATAGGTGGAGGAGGGGCTCTCCAGTTGGATTATGCTGTTACTGAACTGGACCCGTTGCTTATAATTCATATTCCCCCCTGGCAATGAGTGCTTCTGTACTGTCCATGAGTTCTGTTATACCTAAGGGGAAATCTAGCCACACACCCCTGGTGGTGACATAATGTGGGCCAGTCTCCAGCCTGAACATTTTCATTAAAAACACTAACTTCTGCGATAACTCACCACTCGTTGATCGCAGAAGCTTGCAAACTACGCCATTTTTCCCCTTATGATTTTATCTTTATTTAGAGACCACACGTCACATAGCTGCAGTCTGCTATTCTGGTGTTTTTGTGCTACAGCTCCCTGATTTTGGTTACAGCCCTGGAAAAGTACCTATACATTCCTGGGCTGATTTGGTCACTACACATATGGGTCTCGTTACTGCCAGACGTATGGAACTCATAATATTTCATAGTTCATATCGGAGTCAGTTCGTCTGCAAATTTCCCTTTGAGGCTCGGGAAGCAGCCTCACGGTTACACGCAAATTAGTGCAAGCCGGCGTTTTAATTACCTCCTGCATCTTTCAGAGACAAGATGCTTGCTTCCTACCGAAGTTATAACACTCCTTGGCTGGCATTGTTTGCATAAGCTATTTCCCAGGCGTGTGTTAATTGGGGCTTTTGTGCTGAGGAAAATGTGGTGATAATTTGCAGTAAGAGACTGTATAATTGTCATCTCTGGACAAACACTACAGCAGAGGGGATGGGAGAAGGGGCTAATATTCTGTTACTATGTCCCTGACATTAATATGTACCTGACATAGACTATTGCCAACACTGCTTCTGCATTAAAGTATATGTGGTACTGATGAAAACAGCCGAGCTCTGTGCCAGGCTAACTCTTTCAGCTGCATATAAAATATGGTTAAAGGGGTGGTCCGAAATGAATATTGATTTTCATCCTAAATGTCTCTATTTATTTTAATGCCTCTATTTTATTCTAATACATAATATTTTTTCTAATATGGTTTAATTAAAAAGTCCCTACCCTTTCCCTCTCTAATCTAATTGCTTTATTCTATTTTTTCCCTACTTCCTTTCTGATGACGCTTCATTTGAGAATCCCCAGTGCATGCTGGGATACTAAAACAGGACACCATCAGGGGACACAGGCTGTGGTCACTGTTATAGCCTCTGTCCCCACCTTCAAATGAAGCGTCATCGGTGACATCCATGTCAGGGCTGGGCTAGTCCTTACTCCTTTGCGCATGTGTCAGTTGTCCATTCCATCTGAGCAGAAGAAACACTGTGAAATGTGAAGACTGCAGCCAATCAGCAGCTAATGATTGGCTGCAGTGTTTATGTGACACCAGTGCGGGAAACAGGGATGTTAGCGGAGTAGTGATACCAGTCTGTCTGGAAGGTAATTATAGATTATTTTTACATTTATGTAGCACCCTAGAGCCATTAATAATGGGCAACCCCTTTAAAGGGATATTCCCATCTCCAAGATCCTATCCCAATATGTAGTAGGTGTAATAATAATAATAATATTAGCAAATACCTACAATTAGAAATGTAGTATAGTATTTTTTATTCGCTATGTCTCTTACCTCATGTGCAGGCAATACAAGACCTTAGGTATCCACGGTTACGACCACTAGGAGCTAGCTGTCACTTTATCAGTGGACGTAACCATGGATACCTAAGGTCCTGCAATGCCTGCTCATGAGGAAAGAGACATAGCAAATCAAAAATACTATACTACATTTCTAATTGGAGGTATTTGCTAATATTATTATTATTATACCTACTACATATTGGGATAGGATCTTGGAGATGGGAATACCCCTTAAAGTCCAAATAGCTGAAGACCTAAAATTCCTCTTAGGAACTGCATTTTTGGATAAAAGAAAATATATTATCCAGGAAGCAGAAATAAAATGCTAAGTTCAGCCAACTTTATTTGAGATAAACAGAAATAACTAAACAATGTAACATAAGTCTTACATCGATAAAATGAAAACATATTTCAGGAGAAGAAACGTTCAAGATTGAAGTCTTATTTGTTCCTACATGATTTAGGTTTAGAAGAACGCAGGCACATTCCCTTTAAATATCTGAATTAAACTAGCCTCCCCAGAGTACATTGGCCTCATGAGATACAAGAGAGGTCAATGTACATTAAGATGAGAAATTCCACATGGCCGACGTAACCTCTCTCACAAACTTCATTCTGTTAGAAAACTGTGCGAAAGTAATTATTTCAATATTTTCTGGATATAAAGACAGTAAATGAAGCAAAGCACGCTCTCCTCAAATATATTATAGGAGGGCGACATAGCTATGATTATTGGTTAATGCTAAAGCGGTTTGAATATGTCATTTTAAAACGTTAAAAAAACAAAACAACTGAAAATACTCAGTAGAATAAAACATACCATGCAAGGGGTCTGTAAAAAATATATCATGTCTAGTTAGCAAATTTGAAAATGTTCGTAAAATATAACTCCATGATTAAAAAGGGGTATGCTCAAGTCGTCCCTTCAGAAAGGTTCTGTGATAGGACCGAAACTTTGCCACTTGTGCTAATAAAGTCCACACTTTTTGCTTGTCAATGTAGTGCTGCCTCATTTTTTATATACATATATATATTATATATATATTTATATATATATTATTTTTGTTGCCTTTTTTTTCATTTATCACTTCTTTTTTTTAAAGTCCTCATGCTTTAGTATACCAGTATATAGTAAAAATCACAGTTTCCTGTGAAATTCTGCTGCACAGGTGTCAGGGGCTTCAGTAGGGCTCCAATTGCATGGCAACCCATTGGCACAACATGATCCCATCACGGGAGGACAGATATGCAGACATCCGGGTGGGATCACACACCTTAAATGCCACTGTCAGTGTTTGATTGCAGCTTTTAAAGGGACTCTGTCAACACATTTTTGCTATTTAATCTGAGAGCAGCATGATGTATGGGGCTAAGAGCCTGATTCCAGTGATATGTCACTGGGCTGTGCTTTGCTGTTTCAATACAATCAGTATTTTATCAGCATGAGAATATCACTACAGGACTAGGTGTCTCCTGCCTCCAGGTCAACTGTTCTATGTAACCCCGCCCCCACCACAGATTACTAGCTTTCGGTCAATGTACAGTGTATTCAGAAAGCAGCCAATCAGGGGTGTGGGCTGGTGTCATAAAAATTATTAAGAAAATATTAAGGATTTCTCTCTCCTCCTGAAACCCCTCACTCCTCCCTCCCCTATACTATTTGTCACCAGACCAAGAGCTGGCAACTACGGCGCTGTCTGTAACCCAATTAGCATATGAGTGTATTTTCCATTGGCACAGGCCTGCGATAAATTTACACCTGTGTGAGGAGGACGCAGCTCGTTTAGGCTTCAAACACTGCCCACAATAGCCAGCTGCAAACTCCAGGCTTTTAGGCACCGACACGAAATACTGAATATTGGAAGTTCCATAACTCCGATAATAATAGGACACGTATTTTTAGCGGCAGGGTCAGCTAAGGAACAATACGCTTATTTTTCCATAGCGTAGCTGTGAGCCCCTGCGGTGAGCTGTGGTACAAAAGTACAAAATAACAGACCACAGCTATGTCATGTGTGGTCTCTAAAGAAAGGCAAAATTCATAATGGAAAATATGGTATCACTTTTTGGCTTCTGCGATCACCAAGCGAGAAGTTATCGCAGAAGCCAGATATGTCTAATTAAAATATGAAGGCTGGAGCCCAGCCCACGTGATGTCATCACAGAGGAGTTTGTGGGCAGGTCCACCAAAGATCGGTCAGTACTCATGTTGGAAGTAAATATTTATGTGTAGCACGGGTCACGTTCGCTGAACGGTCATAGGAGCGCTTCCCTCCAGCTATACTGAGTCGTCTCCGCGATCTTTATAGTAAGTTTCTTTTGTTAACCCCTTTTACTTCATGTAACTGTATATTCTGTACTGTAAATGTCTCCATTTGTAAAATCTTTGTATATTTTTCATAAACACTGCCTCCCTTTTGGATTAAATCTAAAATGTAATAGTTCTGTTTCTTTTGTCCTGTAATCGTTCCCTTCCCCAAAGCCATACGCTACCAGAAAGCAGGTGTCTAACCAGGCCTGTACTATAGCTCAAATTTGGTCGGTGGTGGCAGCGAATAATATTAAGTGGGTTATCGTGAAGCTGGCAGTGACCTACTGGGGCGTATACACATATTCCATGCGTTGGAATCCGGAGGCGTGTACGCCATATGCTCACTGCGCACTTGCCGATACCTACGTATTGAGTAATCGGGATCGTGTGCGCGCGAATCCCTGCTCAATCCTGAAATAGTGACCGCAGCGGTGGGATATTGTTTGATCTCCCCGGTGTAGTCTTTGACGTCCCTGGCAAATTGGTGGCAGCGGTGAGATATTGTGTGATCTCCCTGGTGTCGTCCCCCGGTCGTTCCCCGGGGTTATACAGGGCTCAGCATTCTAAGCACTGCTTGATCTGCACCAGAGAAAACAGGGATTGTGTCAAAATGACAGCATGCAGACCAGCAAGTGCAGGGTCTCAGCCCCTGCTACTCTCAGATTACACAGCAAAAACAGTAACGCTCAGAGTTAGCTTTGATCGCTGCTGTTAGAAGCAGATGCTGGCTGTGTAACTGCTGAGCTAGCTCCACACAGAAAGACCCGATCTATGATGGATGCATGGGCGTACCCACCATGAGGCAGGGGGGCAGCTGCCCCCCCCCCCCCCCCTAGAAGCAGGGCCGCACGCCGCACACAAGGGCCGGCGTCAGCACCCGGCGCATCCGGGCAAATGCCGGGGCCCTGAGCAGGCGGGGGGGGGCCCCTCACCGTCAGCGCCCGCTCCCCCCCGTTTGCTCAGGGCCCCGGCACAATACTTACCCCTCCACGTGCCTCCGCAGCAGCTCCTGCATCCCCCGCGGCTGCTGAATTGCGATGTCTCAGGTCAGAGGGCGCCGTGACGTCTTTACACCACGCTCTCTCCTGAACAGTCACAGCGCAGAGCGGGATGAGGCCGGCGACGCTGGAGTGAGGAGCAGCGGCAGCAGGTGAGACGTGAGGTGAGTATTTGATTTTTTTTTTTATTGTATGGAGGCATGGGGCAGTATAAGGGAGGGGAGTGAGGTGGGGGTGTGTGACATCCTGCATGGGGCATTATAAGGGAGGGAGTGTGTGTGACATCCTGCATGGGGCATTATAAGGGAGGGGGGTGTGTGACATCCTGCATGGGGCATTATAAGGAAGGGGGGGGGTGTCATCCTGCATGGGGCATTATAAGGGGGGGTGACATCCTACATGGGCCATTTTATGGGGGGGGGGGAACAGCCTGCAAGGGGCATTATAAGGGAGGGGGGGGTGACATCCTGCATGGGGCATTATATGGGGGGGGGGGGGGAACAGCCAGCATGGGGAATTATGTGTGTGTGTGTGTGGGGGGGGGGGGACAGCCTGCATGGGGCATTATGTGGGGGGAACAGCCTGCGTGGGGCATTATGTGGGGGGCAACAGCCTGCATGAGGCATTATGTGTGGGGAACAGCCTGCATGGAGCGTTATATGGGGGCCAGTATTCTGTATGGAGCATTATATGGGGGCCAGTATTCTGTATGGAGCATTATATGGGGGCCAGTATTCTGTATGGAGCATTATATGGGGGCCAGTATTCTGTATGAAGCATTATATGGGGGCCAGTATTCTGTATGGAGCATTATATGGGGGCCAGTATTCCGTATGGAGCATTATATGGGGGCCAGTATTCCGTATGGAGCGTTATATGGGGCCAGTATTCCGTATGGAGTGTTATATGGGGGCCAGTATTCTGTATGGAGCATTATATGGGGGCCAGTATCCTGTATGGAGCGTTATATGGGAGTGAGTATTCTGTATGGAGCGTTATATGGGGGCCAGTATTCCGTATGGAGCGTTATATGGGGGCCAGTATCCTGCATGGAGCGTTATATGGGGGCCAGTATCCTGCATGGAGTGTTATATGGGGGTCAGTATTCTGTATGGAGCGTTATATGGGGGCCAGTATCCTGTATGGAGCGTTATATGGGAGCCAGTATTCTGTATGGAGAGTTATATGGGGGCCAGTATTCTGTATGGAGCGTTATATGGGGGCCAGTATCCTGTATGGAGCGTTATATGGGGACCAGTATCCTGTAGGGGGCATTTTATGGGGGCCAGTATACTGTGTGGAGCGATTCGCCGGTTTCTGAGCTATTGTGGAATTTACAATAGATATCGCTCATGTAATGTAAGAAGTGAAATCTTTGCATTGTACTATATATATATTTCTCTTCGGTATCTGTGACCATGGCTTGCCCCCCCCCCCTAGTTTTGATCCTGGGTACGCCCATGGATGGATATATAAATCATGAAGGGTTAAAGGGTAACCATTGTTTTAATTTGTCTCATACTGATGAAAATAAGAAAGTATGAAATAAAAATATATACAGTATATAAATATATATGAGAAATCCACTTCTTTTTCTTCCTGATTTGATCTTTCATTCTCACAATTCTCAATTCACGGATAACATCTGCACTGCACATGGATTTTATCCATGAATTGCGATTAAATAATCAACCCTTGTGGAGAAAGAAGCAGATTTTTCTAAAAATACATACAAATGAAAATAAGAAATGTTGTAGTATTATAGATTCATGAATTAAAATTTAAAGTGAATCTGTCACCAAGATTTCACACCAAACTCTCTATATGCGCATGTAGTTCTATCAAAGACAAGTCCAGCAATAGTTTTACATGGGCAGCACGGTCCTGGGTTCAAATCCTACCAAGGACATCATCTGCAAGGAGTTTGTATGTTCTCCCCATGTTTGCGTGGGTTTCCTCCGGGTTCTCCGGTTTCCTCCCACACTCCAAAGACATACTGATAGGTAGTGATGTTACTGTATGTAAAGCGCTGCGGAATATGTTGGAATATGTTGGCGCTATATAAAAATAAAGATTATTTTTATTACATGGCCTGTCCATTTACATATCAATTCAAATGCTGATTTCTCAGCAATAGAGGAACGGACCAGCCATGTAAAGGTATTGCTGGACTTGTCTATGATAGAACTACATGCGCATATAAATAGTTTGGGGGGTGAAATCCTGCTGACAGATTCCCTTTAAAATGATAGTTAAATGGGTTAAAATGAATGTAAAAAAGGGACCAGCACAACAAAGAAACACCACAAAACACACACACACAATTTGTATGGTGTTCTATATCTCCTTATTGACTGCAAGCTAACATATGGCTACTGAGTTTTTGCAAGAAAAAAACAAGAAAAAAAAAAGCCACAAAAATGTGATCTTTTCCAAAAATGCGTGAACCCACCCTTAAAGTGCAAGTCCTAAAGGATATCTACAGGTTATCCAGAATATCGCAGAAAAATCTTGGTGTGGAGGACAATACAGTAGACCCTCTCATGTTCCTCTTCCATAGAGTAAACCATACTGAAGTTAATCTAATATATGTCCATGTAAATTTTTCTAATCCAGGTTGGACTAGAACTCTAGTGCCATCTATAAGAAGTAGCAAAACTAAAAGTCAATATCGACTCTCTAGCGAGTCTTGTCACATGACTTAGGATAAAAAGCCAAAATCTCAATTTGCAGACACTGTGTTTCGGGGTACTGCCCCTCATTAGAGCAAAGTATGAGATCTGGTTTGACTGGGTGAGAGGCGTCTGACTGGGATCCAAGGGGTAACATTTCTCCTTGTGGAGAGTAACATGGCAAGCCTGACATGCCAAGGTGAGGAGACTTTAAGCCGCAATGCTCCTCTGGGAAATATGTAAATTGTCTCTTCAGAGAGGAAAAGGACTAGAACTCTAGTGCCACCTATAGGAAGTAGCAATCCTAAAAGTCAATATCGACTCTCTAGCGAGCCTTGTTACACGAGTTAGGATAAAAAGCAAAAAACAAAATCTCAATGGAACATTGTGTTTAGGGTGCAACTCCTCATCAGTGCAAAGTATGAGATCTGGTTTGGCTGGGTGAGAGGTGTCTGACCGATATTGACTTTTAGGATTGCTACTTCCTATAGGTGGCACTAGAGTTCTAGTCCTCTTCCTCTCTGAAGAGACAATTTGCATATTTCCTAGAGGAGCATTGCTGCTTTAAAGTCTCCTCACCTTGGCATGTCAAGCTTGCCATGTCACTCTCCACAAGGAAAACCGTTACCCCTTGGATCTCGATTCTAATACAGGTTAAAGTTTATTCTGCATCGTAAATCAAAGTTTATTAGATTTATTAAAAAAAATCAGGACTTTTCACCAGCCATTGTAGTCGTTTCCATATCTCATATGAATGTTATGACAGTTAGCAGGAGAAATTTTCCTACCACACAACACGAATAAGTGGTAAAACACATTTAAGATCTCTACAAAAAAGTGCCGCTGATTTTGACCAACCACTATTAGATATGTCTCTTTTCTGTCATCTCAGTGTAGCTGTCTAACATAATAAATAATAAATGTGGAACAAGTCTCCATTTTGTACCTCTCTACATAGTCAACCAAATACTAATTGAAGTTCTGCAGTTTGAATAATACAAATACCTATATAGATAAAAAACAGCGAGGAACTACGTAGAGATGACAATGCATTATCCTATGGTATAGAGAGTATTTGTGATATCCTGAGAACTCTGGTACATATTAGTAATCGTACACCGAGCTTTGAATGACCCAGCCCCCAAAGCTCACCAGATGTTTTCTAACCTTTTGGGATGACAACCCCTCCATGTTTCCTTTTGTGTTTCCTGACTCACATCCACTCAAATTGGGTTTGATAAAATGTTGTCTCAGACTGACCCTTTATGGAGGCCCTATATGATTATCTTTGCTGTCCATCAGGAGTGTGTAATAGATATAGGACAGGACAGAAAATGATAATATTCAGTATGTACTGCAAACATACAGATGTATCTCATCTCTATCATACACCTAGTAAATATTTCACTTTCACAAAAACACAAGAAATCCCACTACGGAACCATAAAATACAAAGTCACCTCTATTACCAAGAATAGGAGTTACAGAGAACCGAAATAATTCACAAGACCCAGGACCCCAAAGAGTCACATTCCTTCTGTCTAACTTTGCTTTGAGGGACGGGACGTTCTAGCACCTATAGTGCTGGTAGTTGAAGAGGATCCACCTGCAGTAAAGAGTAATTGGCTAATTACAGAACATGTTAAATAGGTACAGTGCCTTGACATGTTTGACTGGTATGTGCACCAAATGCAGACTCCCCTTCTTCTGGAAATGAAGGCAGCTAGACAACGCATTTCTACAGAGTTGGTGTGAATGGACAGGTACACTTTAAGCAACTCCTAACTCTACATACCTATGTAGGCAAGTTCACTTTTATAGAATTCACTTTAGTATAAAATAATTGTCACACTTACCTCTAAGCATATAACAGATCCTTGATGATCTCTGAATACTTTCAGCTGGTCACCAGTAACCATGTTCCACCTCCGGATGGTGTAGTCCGTACTGCCTGAAAACAGCTCGCTGTTGGGGGTGTCTAGCACTATACACAGTATGGCACCTAAATGCCCCCTCAATGTCTGGTAACAGCACCCACTAAATGCTTCCCAGATTTTCACGGTGCAGTCTGTGCTTCCAGTCACCAGGAATTCTTTCACTTCCTTGCCTTCAATGTCTGATTCCTCTAGGATGTCACTGGATGAAAAATGGGTTAAGACCAAGATGCAGTTTCTGTGACCCTGAAACACCTGAAGAGGTCTCCCCGAGTCAGTGTCCCAACAGCGAGCAGTTCGGTCATAAGATCCACTGAAGAGCAAGTTCCTGACCACAAGGATCCTGTGGGAGATTTACATTAAAAATTCATAAACATTTAACAAATTTTTGAGAGACGCAAACAGTACAAATTCTAAACACACACACATCAGTGGTCATACCTATTTAACCGGTTAGTCCCAAAAAAGTAAGTTATCACTTGTCAACAGGAAAGGGAATATTTTGCTGATCACTATGTGTCCAACTGCTGAGACCCCCAGTGATACCAAGAAATGGGATGTAGAATCATGTTCCGCAGATCTCCTACTGGAATGGAGCAGAGGTGAGCATGATCAACCTCCATTCTATTCTATGTCTATGTCTATGGGACTACTGGAAATGGCTTTTTCCAATAGTACTATAGACCATGAATGGAATGGAGGTTGAACATGCACACCAGTACTCCATTCAAGAAGGGACTCTGCAGAACCTAATCCTCAGGCTCCAGAGCCCAGTTCTCAGGATTGTTTGAGGTCCCAGTGGGCAAATCCCCAGTAATCACTAAGTAATCATAGAATGTTAGAGTTGGAAGGGACCTCCAGGGTCATCATGCCCAACCCCCTGCTCAGTGCAGGATTCACTAAACCATCTCAGACAGAAGTCTGTCCAGCCTCTGTCTGAAGATTTCCATTGAAGGAGAACTCACCACCACTCGTGGCTGCCTGTTCCACTCATTCATCACCCTGTCAAAAAGTTATCACCAAACCAATGAACTTATTCCTCATCTTAAGAATAAACCTGTAATATACAGGATCATTCTCTGGGCTAGTTGTACAAGGAGGAATTAATGTAGTAGCCTTCACAGTGCAAGCACAAGGTTAGACCAGAAGATCGATCAGGGCTGTCTGTCATACATCTCACACACTGAGAAACCTATTTTAAGCTATGAGGGGGCGTGTTCTTCTTTCTCCTAAGTGTTGCTAACTGCTTATGATTGGTCAGCATCATATAGGAGGAAGAAGTACACGCCCCCAGTGAAAACTATCTGATAACTCATTAGGCGCCAAATACTTTGATTGATAATATCTCTGCAACGGAGAGGTGAAATAAAAAAAAAATAATTTACATTATGTGTCCAGTTAAACATGAAAAATTTGGTTATGGGTCTACTTTAAGCAAATAAGGCTGAGATGCAAAGTCCTTGCAGAGTGAGGTCCACAATCAGCCAACCATGATATATCCTAGTGATATGCGGTCACTTGTTCTGGCTGGAATAGTCATTTCAGCTATTTCATTTCAATTTGTTTTTAAAGGGTCTGTCCCATGAAATACATTTCTCAGCTATCAATTTCTGGGTGCCTGAACACTGGAACCCCTTTTGAGCCTGTAATATGGAGGCACCAAAGTCCCCTGTGATGACCAGTAGTGCGAATTCGCCATCATTACTCCTTCACTTCTATAGAACCCACTGGGCCCCCAGCAATCATACATGGATCACCTATCTTGTGGATAAGTGAGAAGTGTATTTAGTGAGGGAGCCTCTTAAATAGGATATTTCCATGTTGGAATTGTACAGTCAGTGAAATGTCAATGTCCAAGTGACTGCAAGATCAGCAGCTATATAGACTGTTGCTCTATTTCAGTATTGCTACTGCCGTTAAAGGGGCATTCCCATCTCATACACTTATTGCATATCCACAGGACATGCCATAAATGTATAGGAGATATAGATCCCACCAATGGGACCCATATCTATCTTGGGATCAGGGACCAATTGCGAGCTGCTTCCAGTCCAGAGGTGGTTGGAATGTCATAAAAATGAAGAGCAGCTCCGACCACCTCATCAACGACAGTGGCGTACGTCAGCGCATCATTCTTGACATACAGTGCAGACCAAAAGTTTGGACACACCTTCTCATTTAAAGATTTTTCTGTATTTTCATGACTATGAAAATTGTACATTCATACTGAAGGCATCAAAACTATGAATTAACACATGTGGAATTATATACTTAACAAAAAAGTGTGAAACAACTGAAAATATGTCTTATATTCTAGGTTCTTCAAAGTAGCCACCTTTTGCTTTGATGACTGCTTTGCACACTTTTGGCATTCTCTTGATGAGCTTCAAGAGGTAGTCACCGGAAATGGTCTTACAACAATCTTGAAGGAGTTCCCAGAGATGCTTAGCACTTGTTGTCCCTTTTGCCTTCACTCTGCGGTCCAGCTCACCCCAAACCATCTCGATTGGGTTCAGGTCTGGTGACTGTGGAGGCCAGATCATCTGGCGTAGCACACCATCACTCTCCTTCTTGGTCAAATAGCCCTTACACAGCCTGGAGGTGTGTTTGGGGTCATTGTCCTGTTGAAAAATAAATTATGGTCCAACTAAACGCAAACCGGATGGCATAGCATGCCGCTGCAAGATGCTGTGGTAGCCATGCTGGCTCAGTATGCCTTCAATTTTGAATAAATCCCTAACAGTGTCACCAGCAAAACACCCCCACACCATCACACCTCCTCCTCCATGCTGCTTCACGGTGGGAACCAGTAATGTAGAGTCCATCCGTTCACCTTTTCTGCGTCGCACAAAGACACAGTGGTTGGAACCAAAGATCTCAAATTTGGACTCATCAGACCAAAGCACAGATTTCCACTGGTCTAATGTCCATTCCTTGGGTTCTTTAGCCCACACAAGTCTCTTCTGCTTGTTGCCTGTCCTTAGCAGTGGTTTCCTAGCAGCTATTTTACCATGAAGGCCTGCTGCACAAAGTCTCCTCTTAACAGTTGTTGTAGAGATGTGTCTGCTGCTAGAACTGTGTGTGGCATTGACCTAGTCTCTAATCTGACCTGCTGTTAACCTGCGATTTCTGAGGCTGGTGACTCGGATAAACTTAACCTCAGAAGCAGAGGTGACTCTTGGTCTTCCTTTCCTGGGGCGGTCCTCATGTGAGCCAGTTTCTTTGTAGCGCTTGATGGTTTTTGCAACTGCACTTGGGGACACTTTCAAAGTTTTCCCAATTTTTCGCACTGACTGACCTTCATTTCTTAAAGTAATGATGGCCACTCGTTTTCTTTACTTAGCTGCTTTTTTCTTGCCATAATACAAATTCTAACAGTCTATTCAGTAGGACTATCAGCTGTGTATCCACCAGACTTCTGCACAACACAACTGATGGTCCCAACCCCATTTATAAGGCAAGAAATCCCACTTACTAAACCTGACAGGGCACACCTGTGAAGTGAAAACCATTTCCGGTGACTACCTCTTGAAGCTCATCAAGAGACTGCCAAGAGAGTGCAAAGCAGTCATCAAAGCAAAAGGTGGCTACTTTGAAGAACCTAGAATATAAGACATATTTTCAGTTGTTTCACACTTTTTTGTTAAGTATATAATTCCACATATGTTAATTCATAGTTTTGATGCCTTCAGTGTGAATGTACAATTTTCATAGTCATGAAAATACAGAAAAATCTTTAAATGAGAAGGTGTGTCCAAACTTTTGGTCTGTACTGTAGATGTAGGTGCCATTGGTGGGATCCACATCTACTAAACATCTATACAATTATTTAATATTTCATGTACAGAACATAAAACGTTCTTGGTCTTCTTGGGTAAAGTGGAAGAGATCTGTCATGAATAAATGTGGGAGAGCAGAACGCACATGAAGAATGGCAATCAAAACTTCATCTACTGTATTCATTACAGGAAATTTCCCGAGAAAGCCATTACCCACCTGTTCACAATTGATGTGTGTCCAGTGTACACAGTGAGACACTGTCCTGTCGACACCTCCCATTTCCTCACAGTGTGATCGGCGCTGCAGGTGAAAGCTGCTTCATTCTCCAAGTGACAAAATGTAATGTAGCTGCTATGTCCTGTGGCCATGGCAAAAGAACAGAAACCTGGGATGAGAACTGGACTCTCAACTCACCATGTACAGTGGTATCTACATAGTATATAAGTAGCCGAGGATCAATAAAGAAACACAGGGGTAGGTAATACCATTCTGAAAAGTAGGCACTTTGTCTGAACCGTTAAACGTTAAAGATTTTCTATACAGAAAAAAAAACTCCGTAGAATGACTTTAAGTTAAAGGATTCAATTTAAAGGGGTCATCCCATAAACAAAAGTTGACTTTAATCAATAGATCTTGGAAAACCCATTTACGTCTCATACAACCATAAGGCTACGTTCCCACAATAAGTATTTGGTGAGTTTTTGATGTTGCAGATTTTCTGCACCATTCTGTACCTATTATATTATTAATTTACTTATGTTTTTTTAAATGCATTTTTTTAGTACATTTTATTTAAATTTGCTTTTAGCGCATTTTTGATACCGCGGTTTTTGCCTTTCTTTAGTATATAAGGTTTTAAATAAAGCTGCTTTGTTTTTGAAACTACTTGGTGTTTGGCTTTGACAAAACTTTATGGATACAGTCAAATGTGGATCACATGCATTTGTAGTGCGTTTCCGCAGCAGAAATGCACTAAAAACGCATATGCGTGTTTTTCCTGTGGATTTTCCGCATCTAATGCAATTCTATGGGGAAAATACGCACATAAAACTCAGTGTACCCAGAAGAGAAACTGACATGTTGAAGATTGCAAGCACGCACTGCAGATCAGTTTACGCTGCGCAAAAACAGTGTACATGAGGTTTCTATAAATCTTATCAACTTTGCTGAAACTGTAAGACGTTGCATTTTTTGTGCAGAAAAAATATGCAGCGTCAAAAACTCATTGTGGGAACTTAATCTTAATCATGTTTGGTCTCCTCTACACAAACTTCTGCTACAACGAGCTGCCCATCATTATCCTAGGCTTCAGCGTTTTGCAAAACCTACTGTTCAAATGGACTCATTTTTGTAGGGGAAAACATATCCCATCATGAAGTATAAATTCCTATTAAAATCCTTGTTTTTTGCTCAATCCAAAAAGGGACTAAAATCAGGCCATATCAGCGGGCACATCAACTGCTTCATAATCAAAAGCATCCTATGTTGCTCATTGGAAATGTTACAACAAGATCGGAAAATGATTAGGAATTTGAATTTGCTGTAAATTAGGCATTAAAGTGCACCTTATTTCAGGTAACTTTTTCAAAGTAAGCTGTCCCATGTGTACATGAGACATAACATTATTTCTAGTTATATTATATGACTAGTATCCTGAGCTTTCACTAGTCCTCTCCTCTGCAGGCTCTACTTCTATGTTTCAGTTGTCTCACAGCTAGTGGGTGGAGATCAGCTACTATGATATATCCTATACACAGTTCAAAGAACTACGGGATTCCTGCTCTTCTTTATCTGTTTAATATATGTTCATAAGCAGCAGAGGCATGCAGAACATTTCACAGCATCACCTAGCTGAGTAGCTATGAATCCATGTCTGTAATGAGACAAAACAGTTATTTGAAGCTGCAGCACCATCAATCTGTGTCTACCTTTTTTCTCACTGTGCCGAGTGCTCCTCACTCTTCCCCACTCTATAGAGAAAATAGGAGCTGTAACCTGATACCTCACTGTGCTGGTAATCCGCTTTGGTTTAACCAATACTGTTTTGAGATGTTTTTTTTTTCATACTGGATGACAAGTTTAAGAGGCAGGGTTATAGGAAGAAGATGCTCACAATTGGAGAAAAAAAAAGCAGATTTCTCTGAAAAGACATATTATAAGGTTTCAGCAGAACATTATACAGTGTCACCTAGCTGTGTAGCTATGAATCCAGCTCTGTAAAGAGGTAAAACAGTAATTTTAAGCTGCATTGCCATCTCACTGTGCTGGGTGCTCCTAATTTCTCCCCACGCTATAGAGAAAATAGCAGCTGTAACCTGATACCTCACTGTGCTGGCAATCTGCTTTGCTTTAACAAAGACTGATTTGAGCAGGTTTTTTTTTCCAGAGTGGGTGATGAGTTCAAGAGGTAGAGGTATGAGAAGAAGAGGCTCATTAATGGAGAAAGAAGCAGATTTCTTTTATAAGACATATTATAAAGTTTCTTGAATTATTGAATACTGAAATGACAGTGACATTGGAATTTACATTTTTTGTAAATGTATTTTTTATGATAGGGCAGTGTATCTTTTCATTACCCACTTATAGTACAGCTCTTGTCTGATGTAGCTTTGCTTTGGGGGTCTCAGAGATAAAGGTTCCTCACCATCTATTGCTACACAACTGGTGAATATTCTCAGACAAAGCAGCAATTTATAAATCAGTGTTCTCCCAAACTGCAGATCTGTGTCAGCGAGCTTTGTGCCTCGGAAATATAATGTGTATTAATTCCTTACCGGCTATTGCTTCAAGCAGTGTGCTGGTTCTCAAGAACAGCAGAATATGTAAGTTATGCTTCTCTTACTATAAAAAAAAAAAAAACTGTTCCATTTTCCCTGCTGCCAAGTTACATGTTGGTATTTGCCAGCCCCTGCCCGCTCCTTTTTTGAGCCACTGATTCCTTTACGTCCTCAGATGATTCAAATATCAGTGAAATTACATTGGAGCATAAGCTCATTCATCAAACCGGGGTCTGGTGTCAGTGCTGGAAAACGGAAAAAGTAAGATTTGGCAACAGAACGGGTTGAAACCTTTTTCTTTTATAAAATATCTTGTGTTTAATGTGCATTTTGTAGAAGCATTATCAAGAAATTTAATTTCAGGACTAATCCCTCGAGGAAACTGAGACTGTCTGGTGCCCAACGTAATGAGAAATCCACAGTGTCCTCTCCTAATACTTCACAATATTACCTATTGTTATATTAGGAATTAGACCACCAGGGCTTTACTGGCACACATGAACGCTGCTGATATATATACCGTATTTATGTTACGGCGATCAAATCCCACCACTTCTCAATCAGTTCTAGGATTCCCAAAAAATTTCTCACAAGCTTTGTAATGAATTGCTGCTTCTATTGTTTGGGTCATATACAGTTCTTTTTTAGATGGCTTTACAACTTTAAAAAAATGTGTGCGATAATCTTACCCCAGAAGTAATGTGGAAAACCTGTGGTAAATGCCTTCATTCATCATTTTTAGCTCATTGCCAGGATTTTTTCAATGTTTTTAAGGAATTATGTACACAGTAAAGTCAGACAGAGCTCCTATGGTCCTATATAATGGAGTCTTAGGCACATTGGGTTGTTTTTAGGGTATCTTCACAATGAATTGATTTAGAATGGATTTTAAATATCTTCAAAATCGACACCAAAAAAACCTCAGCATTAACCTATCCTTAGGCCACGTTCACACGTACATCAGTATTTGTAAGCCAAAATCAGGGCTGGTTAAAAAATACAGAAGTGGTGACGTGTTTCTATTATACTTTTCCTCTGATTGTAAGCCAAAACCAGGAGTGGAACAAATACTGATGTAAAATACTGACCAAATACTGAACGTGTGAACTTGGCACTAAACGGGTTATCCAGCACTGTTTATAATTTTTTTAATATAGGCCTAGAAACTAATAGTCAGGTAGTTGCTTGCTATCCGCCTGTTCTGCTGGGCGCCAGCTCAGAGTGATCACTGACTGCCCCTACCGCTATTCAGCCACTCCACGTCAACAGAGCAGCTCTTCCTTTTCCGGGCTGCCTGTCGATGGGGTATAACTTCCAACATCATTATGCCTGACAGACGGCACCCCGCAGAGAACCAACAGAACAGAGCAGAAGAGAAGTCGCTGCTCTGTCGACATGGTGAATCGCTGGCATAAGCGGTCTGTGCCGGCAGAGATCAGCGACGGGCACAACAGGCAGGTAGATAACAAAAAAAATAGTCCTGGATAGTCCTGGATAATCTCTTTAAATATATTTAATTTAGTAAGTTATACAACTTATTATAATGTACCCATCTGAATGGTGCCCTCTTCCGGTTTGTGCCTGAGGCAGGACAGCATTTCCCATGTCTGCATGTGGCCAAAGTTGTGTGCGACTGTTCAATCCACTAGCTAAGCCAGCACCCTTCTCAGATAGAAAAAGAGGGCTGGCTTAGTTATTAAAAATTAGTATTCATCCAACGCTCAATAAACACAGCTCCAATCATGTGCTCAGATGGGAAACGCTGACCTGTGCCTGGAAGAAACCACGGAGTGAAGATAAAATCAGGTACCTGATGAAGGAGTTGGATCAACTCCGAAATGCATTGTTTCAATAAGGCCTTTCTTCCAACGTGTCTCCGGACATCTCATATCCATTGGCAGTGGCTGGATTTTCCTGCAAGATTCTGTCTTCACTCCGTGGTTTCTCTTCCGTTCCGGCACTTACGAGTCCAGGAACCAGTGGTTGGAGCTGCAGCCGCCCCTTGTGGATCCATCTACACCTTTCACAGTGTTGTGCCTGCTCTGCACTATGTAACCAGGTGAGCAGTGCACAGTCACTTATTGATCACCCAGATCTATTGATCCACACAAGAAGAGCTTTCCTTTTCTCTCTCTTTTTCTTACTGTGCTGGAAGAGGACTTGCTGGGGCCCGGTACCAGAAGCTCTAGCTGCAGATTGGGCCACCCTATAAATGGGAACTATAATACTGCATAACTTACTAAGTTAAGCATATTTAGCAATTTTTTCAGCTGTACAACCCTTTTAATTTCGGCATTAACATCTCATGAAAACACATTGAAAAGGTGTGAATTCGTTAAATAAAGATACAAAAATACATTTTTGGGTTATATCGTCCCAGTTAATTAAAAAGAGGAAGCGACAACTGGCAAATTATTGGACAGAAAATTTCCCCAAAATAATGAGAAAGGAACGGAGAAGATCCAAAAGAGTAGACAGGTGTATTTATACAATCTCAAAGCCAACATGACAGTTGTATTTTTATGTCAAGTTCTTGCACCCATTGTATGATTATCATCCTTTGTATAAAATTTACCATATTTTTTGGACTATAAGATGCTCTTTTTCCCTTTAAAATTCCTCTGAATGTACTATATTATACTGTTTTTCTGGGTGTGTGGTGGGAGCGGTAGCGGCGGAGGAATGGGGCACAGGAGATAGGAGCTGCCTGCTATAGCCAACACTGTGCCCGCTGCTAAAGAAAATGAATATTCACTGCTCCCCATGCCTATGGGTATGTGGAGCACTGAATATTCATTCTTCTTAATAGAGCACACAGTGTCAGCAGCAGCCGCCGGCTCCTGCAGCCTGCTATGAAAAGGCATGAATATTCACTACTCCCCACTCCCATGGGCATGGAGAGTAGTGAATATTCATGTTCTTTAATAGCGAGCACACGCGATAGCCCAGCCGCTGCAGGAGCCGGCAGCGGCTGCTGACACAGTGCGCTCGCTATTAAGGAGAATGAAGTCACTGCTCCCCACGTCCATAGTCCCGGCGTGGGGAGCAGTGACTATTCCGGCAGCTCATCTCACCATGCAAGAGGGCATGGCAGTGACGTCATGTGCGGCTCACACGGTGAGATCAGCTGCTGGCAGCAGAACAGGACACAGCGCTGGAGCAGAGGGGAGGTGAGTAGAATCCTTTAATTTTTTGTTTGCAGTGTGATGGGGATGGAGGTGCCATGCATACCAGGATGAGGGGTGCCATGCATATCAGGATGAGGGGTGCCATGCATACCAGAATGAGGGGGCCAATGCATACCAGGTGGGGGATGAGGGGTGCCATACATACCAGGATGGGGGGTGCCATGCATACCAGGATGGGGATGAGGGGTGCCATGCATACCAAGATGGGAATGAGGGGTGCCATGCATACCAGGATGGGAATGAGGGGTGCCATGCATACCAGGATGGGAATGAGGGGTGCCATGCATACCAGGATGGGAATGAGGGGTGCCATGCATACCAGGATGGGAATGAGGGGTGCCATGCATACCAGGATGGGAATGAGGGGTGCCATGCATACCAGGATGGGAATGAGGGGTGCCATGCATACCAGGATGGGAATGAGGGGTGCCATGCATACCAGGATGGGAATGAGGGGTGCCATGCATACCAGGATGAGAATGAGGAGTGCCATGCATAACAGGATGGGGATGAGGTGTGCCATGCATAACAGGATTGGGATGAGGGCCACGTATAACAGAAAGGAGGGGGCCATATATGCCAGGATGGGGGATATTAACAGAGTTGGGGGACATTACTCCTATAACAGTGTCAGCAGCAGACCCCCTTCCCCATAATAGTGCGTCATGACCACATTTTTTGCTTCATTTTTTTTTTATATTTTCCTACTCTAAAACCTAGGTGCATCTTATAGTCTGAAAAGATCCTAGTTACTTACCGGTAACGGGATTTTACAGAGCCCATGACAGCACCACCTGAGAGAGGGTATCCGCCCACCAAGGACAGGAACCTACTGAATAAAAAGGCGGTACCTCTCCTCCGCATCAGTTTTTTGTTTCAGAGCATGAGAGGGCCTCCGAAGACAGGTTAATACATAACCACCACCTCAACATATGTACTAAACACCTTAAAAAAAGTGCACACCACAGTGATAAAGGGGAGGGAATTAATAGGGTGCTGTCATGGGCTCTGTAAAATCCCGTTACCGGTAAGTAACTAGGATCTTTTCCCCTTCTCCCATGACAGCACCACCTGAGAGATTTATAGATATTAAATACCAGAGGGAGGGATCACCGCTTGCAACACCCTTCTACCAAAGGACAGATCAGTAGAAGAGGAAAGGTCAAGACGGTAATGTTTGTAAAATGTAGCAGGGGATGACCAAGTTGCCGCCTTACATATAATGTCGATGGGCACATCCGCCTTCTCAGCCCAGGAAGCAGCTACCGCTCTGGTGGAATGGGCCTTCAGGTTCTCAGGAACTGGCAGATTGCTAGAAGAGTAGGCTAAGGTAATAATATCCCTGACCCATCTAGCTATGGTCCCCCTTGTAACCTTAAGTCCTTTCCTAGCCCCCTGAAAGGATATAAATAAAGCGTCACTCTTTCTCCAGGCTTTTGTCACTTCCAAATACTGGACTAACACCCTCCTAACATCTAAGGTGTGAAGCTTATATTCCTCAGAATCCCTAGGATTAGGATAGAAGGAAGGGAGAGTGATTACTTGCGTCCTATGGAACTTGGAGGCTACCTTTGGAAGATAGGCCGGGTCTGGTCTTAAGATTACTCTATCCATACATACTTGAGTGAATGGATGGTTAACGGATAGTGCGTGTAAGTCACTGACTCTACGAGCTGATGTCAGGGCCACCAATAGCGCAGTCTTTAAAGTTAAGATTTTTTCTGAAACCTTCTCTAAGGGCTCGAAGGGAGGTTTGGTTAATGCTTCCAGAACTAAATTAAGGTCCCAAGGAGGCATTCTTGGAACAGGAATAGGTCTGGATCTATGACAGGCTTTAATAAATCTAATGATCCATCTATTTGCTGCCAAGTCATAATTATACAGTGCCCCCAGAGCCGATACCTGTACCTTAAGAGTACTGGTGGCTAGTCCCATGTTTAACCCCTTCTGGAGGAATTCTAGTATGGCCTCAATAGGAACCCTCCCTTTGGCAGACTGACCCGAGGTAGACAAGAACTTAGCCCAGGTTCTACCATAGATTCTAGTTGTTATCGGCTTTCTACTTGCTAGAAGGGTAGTAACAAGATCTGGAGAAAACCCCCTTTGCGTCAATAGCGACCTCTCAAAATCCAAGCCGTCAAATGCAGGCCCGCTCTTTGGGGATGACAGACTGGGCCCTGCCTGAGGAGATCCGGGATGTCCGGAAGAACCCATGGATCTGCTTGGGACATTCTCTTCATCCAAGTGAACCATGGTCTCTTGGGCCAGAACGGGGCGATCAATATAACCCTCGCCCGTTCCTCTCGGATCTTCCTCAGGATAGTAGGGATCAGTACTAAAGGGGGAAAGGCATAAGCTAGAGTGAAATCCCACTGAATCTGCAGCGCGTCCACCGCAAACGCCCCCCTCTTTTGGATTCAGGGAGCAAAAGGTTTCGGTCTTCCGATTGTGTCTGTTTGCAAACAGATCTATCTGGGGCTGTCCCCACCGATCCACAATCTGCTGAAAAACGGCTGGATTCAACTCCCACTCTCCTTGTTTCAAGATGTGACGACTCAAAAAATCGGCCTTTATGTTCTCTTCCCCTTTTATATGCAGTGCCGAGAGCGTAACCAGCCGACTCTCGGCAAACCTGAAGATCTGATCCGCTATTAACATCAGAGGGAGAGACCTGGTACCCCCCTGATGATTGATGTAGGCGACTGTTGATCTGTTGTCTGACATTATCCTGACGTGAGGACCCTGAAGAACAGAACTGAATTCTTTTAGCGCGTTTCTGGCTGCCAACAGCTCTTTCATGTTGGAAGAGAGGCTTGTCTCGCTGTCCGACCAGAGGCCTTGTACAGAACGATCCCTTAGGTGAGCTCCCCAACCTTCCGCACTTGCGTCTGTTGTAATTGTATCCGACACCTGGAAGGTCCAAGGAACCCCCAAAGATAGGTTGACCGGAGATGTCCACCAGTCCAGGGAGTTGATCACAACATCTGGAAGAGATATTTTCCCATTCAGGCGACCTTTGAGCCGCCTGTCCGCTGCCAGAATCTCCTGTTGAAGATATCTGGAATGGTGCTGGGCCCACTGAACCGCCGGAATGCAAGACGTCATTGTACCCAACAGAGACATTGCACTCCTCAGGGTGATGGTCGGATTGCTGACAATCTGAGATGTTAGGGATCTGATCTTCAGTTTCTTTTCCTCTGGCAGAAGACAGGTTTGGTTTTCCGAGTCCAGAATGAGACCCAGGAAAGACTGAACCCTCTTTGGTTCCAGCCTTGACTTCTCCAGATTTAACAGCCAACCTAGGCGTCTTAGACTGGCCATGACGTCCGCCAGGGCTAGAGCACAGAGTTGACTTGATCTGCCCACTACTAAGAAGTCGTCCAGATAAGGGATGACTAAAATATCTCTTTCCCTCAAGTGCGCTGTGACCTCCAGAATGATTTTTGTGAAGACTCTCGGCGCCATGGAAATGCCAAAGGGAAGAGCTGCGAACTGAAAATGCCTTACGTGCCTGCCGAATTGTACAGCTACTCTTAGAAACTGTTGATGATCTGGCAAAATCGGGACGTGGTAGTAGGCGTCCTTCAGATCGAGGACGCACATAAAACAGTCCGGAAATAACATCTTTATGGCTGATTTTATTGTTTCCATCTTGAAAGGCCTGTAGATTAAATGGTCGTTCAGTCTCTTTAAGTTCGCAATGGTCCTGAAGGAGCCGTCCGGCTTCTTTATTAGGAAGAGGGTCGAATAGAATCCTCTTCCTTGCTCGGGTGCAGGTGTTTCCACCAGAACTCCTTTCCTGAGCAGAGAGAGAACTTCCTGCTGTAAGGCTATCTGTTCCGCTAAACCTCTGGGGGCTGATATTTTGACAGTGTTCTTGGGCCTGCTCTTGAACTTCTTTCCAGCTACCTTGGTCTCTGGGAGCTTTACTGCGGCTGTATTTTCTCTTCCGAAAGGAACTGTTAAATCGGGAACCAGACACCGTGGGAAATCCATGTTTTTTGTCTGCGGCTTTATCTAGGATGTCATCTAGACCTTTGCCGAACAAGAAGTCCCCCTCACAAGGGATTGAGCACAGTTTAGACTTTGACTGCACATCTCCTGGCCAGCTCTTGAGCCATAGCGCCCTACGGGCTGCATTAGAGAGGTTTGCAGACCGGGCAGCCAGCCTAACTGAATCTGCCGATGCATCTGCCAGGAATGCAGCCGCTCCCTGCACAAGAGGAAGGTCTGATAGAATTTTCTCCCTGGACACATTCCTCCTGATCTGGTCTTCCAATTGTTGAAGCCAGATCATCATAGATCTAGCAGTGCAAGTCGCTGCTACTGCCGGTTTAAGGGCCCCTGCTGACGACTCCCAGGTTTGCTTAAGGAAGGACTCCGCTTTTTTATCCAGCGGGTCTTTTAAGGCTCCTAAATCCTCCAAGGGCAGAGTGGATTTTTTTGAAGATTTTGAAATGGCCACGTCAATCTTAGGGGTTTTGTCCCATTTAGCCGCATCCTCATCCTCAAAGGGGTACCTCCGCTTGGAGGATGATGGCAGCTGACCCTTCCTCTCCGGTTTCTTCCATTCCCTTTCTATCAGAGATTTAATCCTGTCATTGACCGGGAATGAGCGTCTCCTCCTTTGGTCTAAGCCCCCGAACATAACATCCTGGACTGTTCTGGGCACTTTGGTATCGGTAATACCCATAGTCCCTCTGACGGCTTTAACTAGTCTCTCAGTATTATCAACCGAAAAACAAGGTCTGCCCCCCCCATTATCATCCGAAGACTCCGATGACGATGAGGAGTGATTAGAGGAGGAAGGCAGTTCTCTCGTAAAACGGGACTCCACTGATTCCTCTGATTCTGAAGAAACTAGTTTTCGCTTCTTCTTTTTGAGTGAGGTTAAGCCTCTTAAAGACTCTCTGACCTCTGTCTGGATTAGATCCTTTAATTCTAAAGAAAACTTGGGGGACTCCTCTGCAATGGTTTTCTGAATACAGTCTGAGCAAAGGTTTTTGGCATAGGAGGTGGGAAGACCGATTTTGCATAAAGCACACTCCCTGTTTTTATTTTTAGCACTACACTTCTTCGCCTCCTGCCCCAAGAAATAAAAGGAGAAGAAGGAGGAAAAGAGAGAGAGAGAGAGAAGAGCACATTATTCAAGGTGAGACTTTCACGAAGATCACTCACCACACTGCCGTTCAGACTAGGGTACCGGAGGCGGTGGTTGCCGTTCACATGAGGGCTCCCATCTGGCGGAGGCGGACTGACGAAGTCTTTTCTGACCAGTCTTGCCGGAACTCGTACGCCCCTCACTGCTGTGACTTTGTCGATGGGAAGATTCCCGTTCCATTTGTTTGAGCTGCTTGCGCTGCTCTGATGGCTGTGGCTGCTGCTGTACTTCCTGTGGCGGTGACAGCTGCTGCCCAGGTGACTGCGGTTCCTCATTCATCATGGCGGGGATGCAGACACCGCCATCCTGATTGCTCCCCATCCTTAAAAGCAGTAGGGCTCCACCTCCTTTAGGCTCCTCCCCTTCCGGCAGCATGCTCATCTCTCTTTTTCTTTTTTTTTTTTTTTTTAATTTTAGCCAGCTGGCGCGCTACCCGCAGATCCACCTGCCTCTGCGCGTGCGCAGACCAGCGGCACCCGGCGCGCTTGCAGCGGGATGACAGCTTCCCACCCGCGCATGCGCAGACCCGGTTTCCGGCGCACTCCATGATAGGGCGCGTCAGCACCCCGCGCGTGCGCAGCCCGGACTTCCGGCGCGCTCCGTCACAGGGTGCGACGCGACCCCCACGTGCGCAGCCCGGAAGACCTGCCGGCCGGCGCGCTCACTTCATCTTTGCGAGGCGCAGACCCGGCCGCAGGCCCCGGCGCACGCGGGGAGGCATCCAAAGGAAAACAGCACCTCCTCCCCACACGCAGACCCGGGCAGCAGCCAGACGGGCTGGGAACAGGGACCATCTGCTGCTTCCACGGCCTCCAGGCCGCACCGTCCATAATCCAGGTACGTGAGGTACCACCTGGTGAGGCTCCCATCAGGGACAGGAACCAAAACTGATGCGGAGGAGAGGTACCGCCTTTTTATTCAGTAGGTTCCTGTCCTTGGTGGGCGGATACCCTCTCTCAGGTGGTGCTGTCATGGGAGAAGGGGAAAAAAAAGGTAACTAGTGAAATACTTGAGATAGTCTGGATTTGGGGTTTCTATTAGGGAAAAGCTTCTCAATTGAAAGTTCAAATTTCAAAAATTAATACACAGTATGTATCGGTGCAGAGCTGCACGGCCAATAAACAGTATCCTTGTAACCTATAGATACTGTGTGTGGAGAACTCCCAGATTCCAGACTTCACAAGGAAACACCTTCCTCATAACGTGTGAAGGCTGCACCTATATCGCAGTTCACAGTAAATTAATTTATATTTTTCCAAAACGCAAATTGTTACTCCCTCCTGCCAGATAGGGACCGGCCCCTGGACCAGTCGTGTAACTCCAAGTCTCGGCTGGAAAAACCGGAGGCTTCTGGCTTCCATAGACCAGTTGCCACAGCCCTATTCTAATTTCTGTGAGGGTCAAGCAGGTCTGGGAACTCCAGCAAGACAGGAGGGACCTCAGAGCATCCGAGCGGGATTGAGAGTGGGCAAGCGCAGGGCAGGAGGGAAGGCAGCGTGAAGACGGTCTAGCTAGGAACACAAGAAAGTGGGGTTCTGTCAGGTGCTCCTAATCTGCCTGAGGAAGAGCTGAACCCCTGCCTGACGAACGCAGTGCGACGTGGGAGGCTGGCACCCGTACAGTGCACCAGTGGAACTGCCATAAGAACTGTGAGTAAAAACTCGGATGACTGCACCGTACTGCCTCCGTCCATTCTTTCATCTGCGCCCTCTTGCCTCCTGGCACCACAACGCCCAGCGCACCTTACACGTCCTACACTGCCCTGGAGCTAGCTCTTCCTGTGGAGAGCCACACCATCCCTGCTGCCGTAACACTAGCTCCAGAGGACTGCTCCGCAGCGGCGGCTCCCTTTGGCCGCATTCCACAGGTGGCGTCACGAACACTTCCGAAAACGTCACAAATCCCCTATAAATAATAACTCCCCCCCCCCTTTTATTGACCGCCCTGGGTCACCGACCGGGCCAGCCACCGTGATATTCCCCATACCGGCATCCATAGGCCCGGCTGCCGAGTACCCCACGGCCCTGGGGGCGCGTCATCTACAGTCACTAAGTCACTGCAGACTTGTGAATCCTCACAACGCGCGTATTGACAGATGAGGTTGAGGGAGTGAAGAATTGGCACGCTTGAATTCCAACACCCAATCCTTTTGTTGAGGAGTCTGGCAGTGGTTCTCTCATAGAGAACACAGGAGCGCTCGGCTGAGTCAAGCATTCCTGTCTATGTGGGAGTCGGGCGAGAGAGCTGTCTATTGTATATGGAGGCCTTTTCGACTGTTATTCTCGTGGACGTTCTTAAAATCTGGTGTGATACATCACTATTGCACACTGAGTGGCACAGATAACATGGAACCAGTACCACACCTGGACAATATCATGAACAAGATCAGATAACTGGACCCAGTGTGCCAGAGCATCGCACCATGCCAGATGGTCAAATCGCCAAGGAAAACAAAAGTATATGTAAGGTTTAAAAGGATCATAATGTGAAACACAGGACTAGTTAACTTTTTTTTGTAGAACCTAAGTTGGTGGTGAACTAGGGCCTCATGTGTGAAGTTTCTTTGCGTGTAGCTCCCTAAAATGCCCAGTGCCCTCAGTGATAGCTGCCTCACTTAGATGCTTGTTAGAATTGCTACAAAGCAATGCCTTCTTCACACATGGAGCTGCAGCTCCTCTTCTGCTTTGTGCTATTGAGAACAATATTTGTCAGGGCCTTACGTGACTCACATCAGCTTATACCCATGGTCTAGTTTCATGAGTTCCTTTATAATTCGTTAATCCATTTTAGCATTTAACTAGAAAGGAGAGTTGACAGGCAAAAAGAATCGTGGACCTATGAGGCTACTAATCGTGGACCTATGAGGCTACGAATCGTGGACCTATGAGGCTACGTATCGTGGACCTATGAGGCTACGTATCGTGGACCTATGAGGATACACATCGTGGACCTATGAGGATACACATCGTGGACCTATGAGGATACACATCGTGGACCTATGAGGATACACATCGTGGACCTATGAGGATACACATCGTGGACCTATGAGGATACACATCGTGGACCTATGAGGATACACATCGTGGACCTATGAGGATACACATCGTGGACCTATGAGGATACACATCGTGGACCTATGAGGATACACATCGTGGACCTATGAGGATACACATCGTGGACCTATGAGGATACACATCGTGGACCTATGAGGATACACATCGTGGACCTATGAGGATACACATCGTGGACCTATGAGGATACACATCGTGGACCTATGAGGATACACATCGTGGACCTATGAGGATACACATCGTGGACCTATGAGGATACACATCGTGGACCTATGAGGATACACATCGTGGACCTATGAGGATACACATCGTGGACCTATGAGGATACACATCGTGGACCTATGAGGATACACATCGTGGACCTATGAGGATACACATTGTGGCCCATTCTTTGCAATATAATATTGGGCACCATCGGTATAACTACGTTAGACGTTTGCACAAATAAATAGTTTTCTGCTTAACAAATTGTTATGCGAATAGTACACTCACCTTGAAGCAACTTGCAGCACTGGTGGTCAGACGTCCTCCATAGGCGAGCAGTGCAATCTTCACTGGCGGTCAACAGGTGGCATCCATCTGGGCTCACACTAAGCCAATTGATTCCTCCTTTGTGATCCGTGCATATTTTAATCAATGGATTGGTTGTGCCGCAATTGGAGCTTCCGCTCCCCATTCTCTGGAGCCCAGCATGGGCACTGGCAAAGGGAGGAGGACTCATGGGTTTCACCACTCAGGTGCACAGGAGCAAGACAATTTATATACTTGTGTCTTCTACATTGTGAGCGATTTTTGGAAGGTACCTAAAGACTGTTCAATAAGACAAAATCAGTGGAGGGGCCTTAAATAAAACACAGCACCATTCTGTTAGGCCAATGAAAATGTTCCTCTTGGTGTTTATTGTTACAAATACATACAGTATATTATTATATCAACCCCTCGCAATGTCACGTTCCTTCTCCATTACTAACCCTACAAACCCGATCATATAACTCGAAGTTTACATGACACTTGGCATAACATAAGCATAACGGAGGACTGATTGCTCGGATATTTGAGAACACGCCTGTAGGGAAAGTATTCTAGTTCTGCTTCACTAACTCACAAGTAGAAGCCATTTGTCCATCTAAGGATGGTGGAAGATGTATCCATCCAGTACACTGCATTAAGAATTACTGTAATCTAAGTTTGTAAAAGTATCACAGAGTTTCCACTTAGCCTATTTTTGTGTGACCTCACGCAGAACGAGTTGATATGAGTAAGTTGTTCGATACCTTTACCTCCTCCTCTAGTGTTTACATGCTGCCCGGATTTTGTGATCACTGCTTAATTTATGCAAAAAGTGATTTATTAGATGTCATAAGTTTTTAGCAATCCTACACACTGATGCTTACCGGCTGTCCTTTGGGCCCCATGCACACAAGATTATGGCTTTACACAAGCCCCAATATGGGACCGACAGACAAAAGCAATGTATGTTTCATAGCATGCCATACTATGGAGAGACTCCAGTCTCTGATATAAGCATCACTCAGAATATAGGACAGCACGGTGGCTCAGTGGTTAGCACTGTTGCTTTGCAGCGCTGGGGTCTTGGGTTATAATCCCACCAAGGACAAGATCTGCAAAGAGTTTGTATGTTCTCACGGTGTTTGCGTGGGTTTAATCTAAAGACATACTGATAGGGAACATAGACTGAGCCCCAATGAGCAAAGTGATGATAATGTATGTAAAGCGCTGTGGAATTAATGGCGCTATATAAGTGAGTACAATAAGGCTAAGTGCCCACGATGCAGAAATGCTGCATATTTTTTACGCTTCTCCCTGGCAGGAAAAACGCATGCGGATTTTAAATGCGTTTTTCCCGCCAGGTAGAAGCATTTGTCAAGCGTTTTTCATGCATTTCTGCATGCGGGTTATCAAGCGCTTTTCCAAGCGATTTTAGCATCACTTGGAAAAGTGCTTGACAACTTGTTCACACTATATAAATCCATGCAACCGGCATGGATTTATAGTAGTGTGACCAAGTTAGTTAAAAAAAGAATAAAAATGGTGAAAAATAAAAAATAAAGTTTATACTCACCTTCCGATGTCTTCCCGGTGTTTTGTCTGCTCCGTCCGGAGTCTTGCACTGCTTGCGGGGGTGTGAAGGACCTGCGGTGACGTCATTGAGCCATGTGATGGGTCACATGACTCAGTGACGTCATGGCAGGTCCTTCACATCAACGCGAACATTGCAAGAGACCGGACGGAGCAGACAAAACACCGGGAAGACATCAGAAGGTGAGTATAAACTTTATTTTTTATTTTAAATTCTGTTTTTTACAGTTTCTATGGTACCCAGGTCTGGAGGAGAGTCTCCTCTCCTCCAGACCCGAGTACCATCCACACATTGAACCGTGTGATATCCGCATGTGCAAATGCAGTGATGCGGATGTCACGCGGTCCAATGCAAGTCAATGGCGGCGATTACGCTGCATGTCCGCAAAATTAATGGACATGCTGCGGATTTTTGAGCGCAGCATAAACGCTGCGGAAAAATCCGCAACATGGGCATTGAAAGTGCAGCTTGTCATTGGGGACCATGGGGAGCGGATTACCAAGCGTTTCCCAAGCGTTTATGCTGCGGAAATTCCGCAGCATAAACGCTTGTAAAACGCTTCGTGGGCACCCAGCCTGATACTACTGTAATATGCTGCTCTCTGGAGGCACACAACATGCCTATGGAAAAATGGACCACCCTCACTTGCAATTTAATAATAATATAACTGGTTGCACTGTCCTCTCCCTCTATTAGCCTCGATGGATGAGGCAGGGTGCAGTGTAAGTATAATCTAGGACTAGAAGAACAGAAGTCACACTTACTGATAAGATGGCTTCCTTGAGTCATTCATTTGGCTTACAAACAGCAGTGTGCAGAGGGCATGAATCATGAGGCAACAGCCCTTTGTTGTAAAGCCTCATTCAGATATAGCAACGCCTCATTCAGATATAATTATTTTTATTTTTGCATACAAGATAAAAAGGACCAATTATCACTGGGCTGTTTCAGATTTTTTATCCATTTATGGTCCATGTGTCTGTTGTTACCATCAGTGTGGAGTCAATTATTCTAGCATGCAAAAGAAAAAATAAAGTCCAAAATTCTTCTACCCATTAAATTGTAAAAAGCTAACCAGATAGCACTTGGGTGACACTCGGATGTCACTCGGATGTCATCCTTGTGCTGTCTGATTTTTTTATGGATGAATTTGAATAGGAGAGTTTGATCCGTGACTTGGATCAAAAACAGGCAAGTCTCTGGTTTTTAGGGTTTTGTTTACAGACACTAACAAAAAGCATATAGACAAGTGAATAGCACCATAGACTATAATGGGTACATGTTCTGTCCGTGAAAAACACAGAACAAGTATATAAAAAAGGATATCTTAATGAAGCCTGAGAGTGCGTTTCATGGGGTCCGAGGAAACAGCGGTTGCCTTGTGCTACCTGCTGTCTGCACACTGCTGTTTGTAAAGTGAAAAGGATTGCTAAAGATGAAGGAAATTTATCAAACTGTCACTTCTGTTCTTCTATTACTGGATAATATTAATTACAAAGATAAATAATAAAAAAGTTGATGCCATAAAGTGACGTTTCCTTCAGTCACGAGCAAATAGGGAGGGGTGGCTGCCGATTAAGGCTTGAGCAGAATTCCATATTTTAGGCCCAAGTGCAATCTGACAAAACATCGGATCGCATTCAGCCATGCAAGTCAATGGATCCGGCAAAAATATCGGACTGCACTCGGATGACATCTGATTGCAGGCCGATTTTCACAGGCTGACAGAATGGAAAGATGGAGAAATTGTTTTCCCCATCTTCTCCTCATCCGAGAAAATCAGATCACTCTGAGATCAAACTCTAATTAGAGAGTGATTAGTATAATGGGCCTGATTCTCTCGGATGAGAGAAAATACTGTTGTGGGACCCCAGCCCAAAACAGGACAATTTACTTAGGACTCGGATGAAGGAACACCCTGGAGACATCTGAATACGATGACAGAGTGGATAAAAGTTGATTTTCTAAGGTACACTTTGTTACTGGTGGCACATATGGCTATGTTCACACTCCCTTCGCTCTTTTAGATGTAATAGTAGTTTAAAGGGGGTAAAAAATAATGACATTCCATTTAAGTGATATTTGTAAGAATTTATAATCACTCTACATTCTATTATAAATTCTATTAAAGTCACGTACCGCAATTTCAATCTTTAAGAAGTCCTGGACTGAAAGCAGCAGCGACCAGGCAGGAGTTTACACAAAGTACATGGTTATGCTGTCCTGCCCCAGGAAAAGAGTTTACAGAACAATGCTATCTATGCAGGGGGCTGGGAGGCCAGAAGTGCAGCGTCAGCACAGCGCCCAATCTCAGCTCAGCTTTCCAAGAATCATACACGGAGCCTGCCTGGAACTACAATGCACAGAACTCTGCTATGTATTCTTAATATCCTCACTTCTCAGATACAGACAACCTCAGCCAATTTAGTTTAGGTTTCTTTATGCTGGGACTTGTACTTCCACCAGGACAAAAGAGAGAATTTAATCTGCTCATATAAACAGGAGTGTTCATAAGAGTCCGGGTATTTGTACAATAATATGTAGCAAGTCGATCAGTCCTTATTTAGTAATGTTTACATGTTGCAATTATTATAAGATAACTGTATAAATGATCCTTCATTTTCCCCCTCCTCTTATACAGTTTACATTATTGTCAGCAGAATATCCCCTGATTACATGATGGGATGTGATGCCGACAAATGATGGTATTTAGGTCTACATAAAAGGTGTAACCAGCGTCAAACGATCAAATTATCATTATTTGTCGATTGATTGTTGGCCATGTTTAGGGCTCGTGCAGACGACCGTATTTGCGGTCCGAGTGTGATCCAACAAAACAATGACTCGCACTTGGACCAAAGTTAGTCCATGAGGCCTTGCACAATTCCGAATTTTTCCTCGGACTGAGTTTATCCAAAGAAAAAAAAAAAAAAAAAAAAATCGCAGCATGCCCGATCTGCATCCAGAAATCGGATCGCATTTTGCCATGCAAGTGAATGGGTCAGTTAAAAAAAAAATAATAATCGGACCACACTCGGATGACATCTGAGTGCAGTCCGATTTTTACATAATGACAGAATAGAGAAGATGGAGACTTTTTCCTTCCATCTTCTCATTCATATCACACCATGATCATAATTGGACTGATTTTGTCAGATGAGACTAAATACACTGATGTGACCTGAGCCTTACACTGGGCAATGATCAGGAATGAATGTTAACAAGAATGACCCTTCCAAGGCAATCATTGCCCAGTTTATAAGATCCCTGAGACATAGAATTTGGTGAGATAGTTCAATTATCAATGCACCCCAAATTTTCAGCAGAAAGCGTACTGTAAATAAATACATTCTCTGTTGGCCACAATCCTCTCCTGAGGTTCACTTTAAAGATGGAGATATAGGAAAAATTCCTAGAACTACTTTTGTGCAGCACTGAAATCACCTCATTCATTCCCTGAACTACAAAGTGATGCCCGCACCAGTGATTATCATTTCTAGCATACAGGTATTGAGAGTTATTGGTTTTTGACCATTGATCTAAACTCAGAAAATGCAAATAAAAACGTGTGATGAGAACATGCCCTTATCTAACCTCTCCATTCATTAACGCTGCCAAAGTAGTATTAAGCTAGCCTGGACATTAGGCTAACCTGAACATTAGGCTATCCTGGACATTAGGCTATCCTGGACATGTATGAGCTCTGTAGCTACAAAGAGTATAAAAATATAGTAATAAATAATAATAAGAATAACAGAAAGTGCAACAATCCACTCATCACCTCCATACAATGCATTACAACCACAGGGGGTGACACTTCACACACATCTACTAATAGGACTTCACTATTTACCTCCAGATTTCCCAGCAGGAGATATAATAAAGGTCTTTGAGGTTTTTCCAATTAGGACTCCTGTCCCATTGCAGGAGCTCTTCTCCCATGTAATGTCTGCAGAGGCTTCCAGCAGAGGCTGTGGTGCTGCCCCCCAGTAATGGGTCGCACAAGTACAGTGCAGGGGGCAGATACCTCCTTTCAGAATCAGTATCCAATGATCAGCTGCTGAGATGCTTCCTCCTAATGACTGGAAGCTGAGCAGGATGTGTCCTCCTCCACTGAGGGCTGTGCATGTGCTGAGCACTGACACTGACTGACTGCTGCCCGGCTGCAGCCTGTGTGTAGGGAGAGGGGGCTGCACCAGGGTTATCCTGGGGGGCGGCGCTGGCACATGCAATTTCATCGAAATCCCCAAATGTATTGCAGATTCATTCACTGTATGTCGTGTAGTTGTGCTGTGCTTACAATGAAGTTCAAAGCTGTGAGGTCTAGACCATGTAGGAGGGATAGTGCTGGTCTGAAAAGATGACACTCTAAAGGTTCATTTATGTATTCTATAAAAATGTATCCTTTATCTATCTATCTACAGTATCTATCTATCAAAACAGCACCAAAGTCTTATGTAGCAGGTGCAAAACTTGTTGGACACATACCCACAGGTCAAATTATATCAAATTAAAAAAAATAAGCACTGCAGCTCTCCAGGTTAAATGTACAGAAGTTGGATGACTCTTTATTAGCCTATGTGGCAACATTTCGGTTCCGTAACAGAACCTTTCTCAAGGCTGCTTATTTTTTTTAGTTTTATCTATCGTTCTATAAATGGAAAAACTAGAGCAGCACCAGAACAATGAGGATGCAAAACCTCCCTGGCAATAACCAAACCATCCAGCTAAGAAACACATTGCGGGTCATTAAAAACACTTTTTACACTAATTCTTGGTGTGCTGCCTCCAGTAGTTTTTCTTATCTACAGTCTATCTATCTATCTATCTATCTATCTATCTATCTATCTATCTATCTATCCATATCTATCTATCCAGGAGCAAACAGAGACAGAAGAGGCCCCTGTACAAGAATAATATATGGGCCCTTTGTAGCCCAATAGCTCAGCATAATGTACAATTCCACCTGTTTTGGAGATGGAAATGGGGCCCCTTACCCCTTGGGCCTCTGCATGCAGGCAACTGCATGGGCTGCACCAATTATATATCCGCCCCTCTATTTATCTATCTATGGTGGGGAAAATAAGTATTTGATACACTGCCGATTTTGCAAGTTTTCCCATCTACAAGGAATGGAGAGGTCTGTAATTTTTATTGTAGGTACACCACCTGTGAGAGACAGAATCTAAAAAAAATCCAGAAAATCACATTGTATGATTTTTACATAATTAATTTGCATTTTATTGCATGTAATAAGTATTTGATAAAATAGAAAAGCAGAACTTAATATTTGGTACAGAAACCTTTGTTTGCAATTACAGAGGTCAGACGTTTCCTGTAGTTCTTGACCAAGTTTGCACACACTGCAGCAGGGACTTTGGCCCACTCCTTCATACAGATCTTCTCCAGATCTTTCAGGTTTCAGGGCTGTCGCTGGGAAACATTGAGTTTCAGCTCTCACCAAAGATTTTCTATTGGGTTCAGGTCTGGAGACTGGCTAGGTCACACCAGGACCTTGAAATGCTTCTTATGGAGCCACTCCTTAGTTGCCCTGGCTGTGTGTTTCATTGTCATGCTGGAAGACCCAGCCACGACCCATCTTCAATGCTCGCGATACATGATCCCATCCATCTTCCCTTCAATATGGTGCAGTCCTCCTGTTTCCTTTGCAGAAAAGCACCACCAAAGTATGATGTTCCCCCACCATACTTCACGGTTGGGACAGTGTTCTTGGGGTTGTACTCATCTTTCTTCTTCCTCCAAACACAACGAGTGGAGTTGACTTGATACCAAAAAGTTCTATTTTGGTCTCATCTGACCACATGATCTTCTCCCATGCCTTCTCTGGATCATCCAGATGGTCATTGGCAAACTCAAACGAGCCTGGACATGTGCTGGCATGAGCAGGGGGAACATAACGGCGTAGTGTGTTACTAATGGTAATGTTTGAGACGGTGGTCCCAGCTCTCTTAAGGTCATTGACCAGGTCCTCCCATGTAGTCCTGGGCTTATTCCTCACCTTATTCCTCACCTTCCTCACCTTTCTCAGAATTATCAATTATCCTTACCCCACGAGGCATGATCATGCCTGGAGCCCCAGACCAAGGAAGATTAACAGTCATCTTGTGTTTCTTCCATGTTTTAATAATTGCACCAACAGTTGTTGCCTTCTCACCATGGGCTTGCCTATTGTCCTGTAGCACATTCCAGCCTTGTGCAGGTCTACAATTTTGTCCCTGGTGTCCTTAGACAGTTCTTTGGTCTTGACCATAGTGGAGAGGTTGGAGTGTGATTGATTGTGTGGACAGGTGTATTTTATACAGGTAATAAGTTGAAACAGGTGCAATTAATACAGGTAATGAGTGCAGAGTAGGAGGGCTTCTTAAAGAAAAACTAACGGGTCTGTGAGAGCCAGAATTCTTGCAGATTGGTAGGTGATCAAATACTTATTTCATGCGATAAAATGCAGATTAATTATGTAAAAATCATACAATGTGATTTTCTGTTTTTTATTTTTAGATTCTGTCTCTCACAGTTGAAGTGCACGAAAAAATCTGTATAAAAATTACAGACCTCTCCATTCTTTGTAGGTGGGAAAACATGCAAAATCGGCAGCATATCAAATACTTATTTTCCCCACTGTATCTATCTGCCAGACAATAACAGCACAATAGGATACTATAAAGCGGGAAAACAAGTGATTTTTGCAACTTTCACCTTTGGAACGTGATTATTAAAATATAATTGAAAAGGGATTCTATTCTATACTCTTCATTGCAAGGACAATACATTGATTTATTGTTGATGAAGCACTGAGCGGTAGAGGATCATATAATTTAAAGGGGTAGTACAGAGCACTACTCCTCTACTAAAATGCAAAACTCCATAATGCATATTGAAAATGTATGATATTTTCAAAATCTCTCCTTGCAGTTAACAAATGGAAACATCTTGGTTGGTGGAGAGCTGAGGCTTTGGTACAATTATATCCAGTTTAGGCAGAAATTCATTCAACAGATGGGAAATCCACTGCATATTATAGTACCAACTTGGTGGATGAAATATTACAATATCTTATCCACATGCTGCAGAGAATATCTATAGTGTAAATTAAAGCGTGCTGCAGAATTGACATTAATGATTAATGCAAAGGGTGAACTCTGCAGCAAAACTGCTGCATTTATTCAGTGAAATTCACAGCTAAATCTGCATGGTTTAATGATTATTTTGCGTCTGCTGATTTGCTGTCGATTTTCCACTGCTATAAATCTGCAACATATCTGACCCATGTGGATGTCCCCCTAGACAATGTATTTTACATTCTCTCTGCTAATCCTATGTCTCCTTGCAGCAATAATGTGAACTGTCACCAGATTTCACAATATAAAGTACATATATTATTAAATATATCTCCCAGACCTCATGTCTCTGGTGTACTTGTATCAAAATGGCTGTATAATCTTGATGTTAAACTGAGCATTTTATACTAATTTTATTATCAGTGGGACAAACTTCAAACAAAGGATTACACAACCATTCTGATATACAGTACAGACCAAAAGTTTGGACACACCTTCTCATTTAAAGATTTTTCTGTATTTTCATGACTATGAAAATTGTACATTCACACTGAAGGCATCAAAACTATGAATTAACACATGTGGAATTATATAGTTAACAAAAAAGTGTGAAACAACTGAAAATATGTCTTATATTCTAGGTTCTTCAAAGTAGCCACCTTTTGCTTTGATGACTGCTTTGCACACTCTTGGCATTCTCTTGATGAGCTTCAAGAGGTAGTCACCGGAAATGGTCTTCCAACAATCTTGAAGGAGTTCCCAGAGATGGTTCGCACTTTTTGGCCCTTTTGCCTTCACTCTGCGGTCCAGCTCACCCCAAACCATCTCGATTGGGTTCAGGTCTGGTGACTGGAGGCCAGGTCATCTGGCGTAGCACCCCATCACTCTCCTACTTGGTCAAATAGCCCTTACACAGCCTGGAGGTGTGTTTGGGGTCATTGTCCTGTTGAAAAATAAATAATGGTCCAACTAAACGCAAACCGGATGGAATAGCATGCCGCTGCAAGATGCTGTGGTAGCCATGCTGGTTCAGTATGCCTTCAATTTTGAATAAATCCCCAACAGTGTCACCAGCAAAGCACCCCCACACCATCACACCTCCTCCTCCATGCTTCACGGTGGGAACCAGGCATGTAGAGTCCATCGTTCACCTTTTCTGCGTCGCACAAAGACATGGTGGTTGGAACCAAAGATCTCAAATTTGGACTCATCAGACCAAAGCACAGATTTCCACTGGTCTAATGTCCATTCCTTGTGTTCTTTAGCCCAAACAAGTCTCTTCTGCTTGTTGCCTGTCCTTAGCAGTGGGTTCCTGGCAGCTATTTTACCATGAAGGCCTACTGCACAAAGTCTCCTCTTAACAGTTGTTGAAGAGATGTGTCTGCTGCTAGAACTCTGTGTGGCATTGACCTGGTCTCTAATCTGAGCTGCTGTTAACCTGCGATTTCTGAGGCTGGTGACTCTGATAAACTTATCCTCAGAAGCAGAGGTGACTCTTGGTCTTCCTTTCCTGGGGCGCTCCTCATGTGAGCCAGTTTCTTTGTAGCGCTTGATGGTTTTTGCAACTGCACTTGGGGACACTTTGAAAGTTTGCCCAATTTTTCGGACTGACTGACCTTCATTTTTTAAAGTAATGATGGCCACTCGTTTTTCTTTACTTAGCTGCTTTTTTCTTGCCATAATACAAATTCTGACAGTCTATTCAGTAGGACTATCAGCCGTGTATCCACCAGACTTCTGCACAACACAACTGATGGTCCCAACCCCATTTATAAGGCAAGAAATCCCACTTATTAAACCTGACAGGGCACACTTGTGAAGTGAAAACCATTTCCGGTGACTACCTCTTGAAGCTCATCAAGAGAATGCCAAGAGTGTGCAAAGCAGTCATCAAAGCAAAAGGTGGCTACTTTGAAGAACCTAGAATATAAGACATATTTTCAGTTGTTTCACACTTTTTTGTTAAGTATATAATTCCACATGTGTTAATTCATAGTTTTGATGCCTTCAGTGTGAATGTGCAATTTTCATAGTCATGAAAATACAAAGAAATCTTTAAATGAGAAGGTGTGTCCAAACTTTTGGTCTGTACTGTAGATTTTCAAAATAAGTACACCAGCCTCATCAGATCTAAGAAGTTCTACTGATGAGGATGGTCATAAGCAAGTTAAAAATGTATAAACGTACTGCTGATGTTATTCCTCGCATGTATGTAAATGTTTCTAATCTAACTAAAGATATTTGAGATTAAGCAGACGTGAGAGGTACATGGGGGAGAACAGTTTAAAGCTTTTACGTGCAAAGCAAAATATTACAGAGTAGACTATAGCCTTAGTGACTTTTAGTCTCGCTCAGCTACAGAGAAGTAAAAGGTATAGTTAGCATCCTGAAACCTTATACATAGAAGGCCACTTGCAGGCTCATTTACAATGAGAAGACACATGGATGTTTGTATTCATTCATGCCTCACTACATTGTTTCACACTTACCACTTACATAAAATAGATGTGTCGTCATAAGTGCCACCTTGAGATCATTTGAGTGGTAGAGTCACATCAGATGAATTGCAGCCTCATGATTTTGAAAGAAAATATATTTTAAAGATCCAGCCAGAGACCAAAAGTCCGCTGCCTCCCTGGCCGTCCATTCCCAGGGTCACTCTAGGTAATCGACAGGTCTCTCCCTATGTACACACTAGGGAAAAACTGTCAATCACCGGCTCTAGTGCTGGGAAGAGCCAGCCAGGGACCATAGCCAGAAATGAGACTAGTCTGATTTTGCCCAGGCCATCTGTTGCCAGCGCTGCTCCAGGTGATTGACAGGTCTCTCCCTATGTACATATGTGGGAGAACCTTGTTAATCACCTGCTGCTAAGCCAGGAAGAGCTGGACCGGAAGCCATAGCCAGAAATGAGAAAAGTCAGATTTTGTCCAGGCCATCTCTTACCAGCACTACTCCAGGTGATTGACAGGTCTATCCCTATGTACACATGAGGGAGAGCCATGTCAATCAGTTGCAACACCGCTGAGCAAAGCTGCCCCGGGACCATAGCTGGAAATAAGACAAGTCCAGTTTTGCTGATGTGTTCTAGAGAATAATATCCCTGGCTGCAATCATGCAGCCAGGATGCGATTCATGCGCTGTCAGTTTCAAACTCCCACCAATCTTATATATTAATGACGTATCATAAGGATAAGTGGCCAATATCACAATAGTAGAAAACCCATTAATCAATACACTTTTGGCTGCTTTAACCAACCATGAAAGGGTTATTCCCATGTTATTATATAGTAAAAATTTGCAAAGTGTTTCTGAAAACAAGAAAATGCAATTTACTTGTTATTAAGACCCTTCTCCATTTTCAAGAAAGGAGTTTTATTGTTTATGGCTCATTGTCTAGAGCAGGGGTCTCAAACTCGGCTGGGTATATGGGCCACAAATGGAAAAAATTTGAATTTGGGGGGCCGCATTTTTTGTTCAATGTGACATTTTTAGTGATACCATTTTTTTTTTGTATACACCTTTTGAACATTTTTCCCGTGTTTATTTTTTATAGCTTGGGTCGTTATGGATGTGGCGATAATAAACGTGTACTTTTTTGTGTTTACTTTAGTTTACATATTAAACAGCATTTTTAGTGCCCAATATTTTTTCATGCTTTATTTTTATTTTTTTGATTTTTACAATTTTCTTTCCTCCAATTGGCCACATACAGTAAAATTGTCATACCATTAGCATCATATAGTAATAATGGCAAACATCTTGTAGTAATGTCCCCATCTTGTACTAATGTGCCCCAACCAGGTCCCCATCCTGTGGCTATGTGCCCCATCCAGGTCCCCATCCTGTGGCTATGTGCCCCATCCAGGTCCCCATCCTGTGGCTATGTGCCCCATCCAGGTGCCCATCCTGTGGCAATGTTCCCGATCCAGGTCCCCATCCTGTGGCAATGTTCCCGATCCAGGTCCCCATCTTGTGGCTATGTGACCATCCAGGTTTCCATCTTGTGGCAATGTTCCCCATCCTGGCCCCCATCTTGTACTAATGTGCCTCATCCAGGTACCCATCCTGTGGCTATGTGCCCCATCCAGGTCCCCATCCTGTGGCTATGTGCCCCATCCAGGTCCCCATCCTGTGGCCATGTTCCCGATCCAGGTCCCCATCTTGTGGCTATGTGCCCCATCCATGTCCCCATCTTGTGGCTATGTGCCCCATCCAGGTCCCCATCTTGTGGCTATGTGCCCCATCCATGTCCCCATCTTGTGGCTATGTGCCCCATCCAGGTCCCCATCTTGAGGCTATGTGCCCCATCCAGGTCCCCATCTTGTGGCTATGTGCCCCATCCAGGTCCCCATCTTGAGGCTATGTGCCCCATCCAGGTCCCCATCCTGTGGCTATGTGCCCCATCCAGGTCCCCATCTTGTGGCTATGTGCCCCATCCATGTCCCCATCTTGTGGCTATGTGCCCCATCCAGGTCCCCATCTTGAGGCTATGTGCCCCATCCAGGTCCCCATCTTGTGGCTATGTGCCCCATCCAGGTCCCCATCTTGAGGCTATGTGCCCCATCCAGGTCCCCATCTTGTGGCTATGTACCCATCCAGGTCCCCATCTTGTGGCTATGTGCCCCATCCAGGTCCCCTCTTGTGGCTATGTGCCCCATCCAGGTCCCCATCTTGTGGCTATGTGCCCCATCCAGGTCCCCATCTTGTGGCTATGTGCCCCATCCAGGTCCCCATCTTGAGGCTATGTGCCCCATCCAGGTCCCCTCTTGTGGCTATGTGCCCCATCCAGGTCCCCTCTTGTGGCTATGTGCCCCATCCAGGTCCCCTCTTGTGGCTATGTGCCCCATCCAGGTCCCCATCTTATGGCTATGTGCCCCATCCAGGTCCCCTCTTGTGGCTATGTGCCCCATCCAGGTCCCCATCTTGTGGCTATGTGCCCCATCCAGGTCCCCATCCTGTGGCTATGTGCCCCATCCAGGTCCCCTCTTGTGGCTATGTGCCCCATCCAGGTCCCCTCTTGTGGCTATTTGCCCCATCCAGGTCCCCTCTTGTGGCTATGTGCCCCCTGTGCTGTTCTTCACACACATAAAAAAAAAAAATATGATTTTCACCTGTCCTCCGTTCCCTCGGCGGCCTTCCTGCAGATGTGGCCCACAGGCACCACAGAGTCCGACCCCTTGACGATCCCGACCTGGTCCAGGAGGAGCCGCCGACAGCAGCGCTGCATTGCCGCACACAGACTGTCTCCCAGCACAGCATTTCCAATGCCAGCCGCCGGCCAATCAGAGGCCAGCAGCTGACATCTGCTTATGGCAATGACGTCATACTCGCTGCGCCAACACGCAGATATCAGCTGCTGGCCTCTGATTGGCCAGCGGCTGTCATTGGAAATGCTGTGCTGGGAGACAGTCTCTGTGTGCGGCAATGCAGCGCTGCTGTCGGCGGCTCCTCCTGCACCAGGTCGGGATCGTCAAGGGGTTTGTGCCTGCGGGCCGCATAAAGCAGCCTCAGGGGCCGCATGCGGCCCGCGGGCCGCGTGTTTGAGACCCCTGGTCTAGAGGACGGCATTTTTTGAAGCCTAACAGTGGTGACCAAACATGTGCTGTGCTTACAAGCTTTTTTCATTTGAGATTGTAAGCACTGCACTGAAGCTGAGCGGTATGTTGGTGCACACTGTTAGCTCCTAGTTCCAGCCAGTGTCAGTGCCACTGAATTTCCGATACTGTAGAGGTAAAGCTGACTCATATAGCACAGTCGGAGAATATACAGTTTAGGCCAGGATTATACGGATACCGTTGGTTCAAACTGTCAATTTTACGGGTATACCGCGACAGAGATGGCCAGAAGACCGCAGTGCCTGGTTTCACGTATTCCTACACTGGTTAGAATCACTTCACCATTGTATTAAACAGTGCAAGTTTTTTCCTTGCCAGCAGTGCAGGGTTAATCAGTTCTGTTGAAGTTCCTGGAGCTTTCCTGCTTAGAAGATCTCAGCTGTTCAGTGTTGGCCACTCCCCTCTGCTATATATTCTCACCTTTGGCACTTAGGGATTGCTAGTGTTAGTTCATATTGCCTGGTTGTGGAGTTGGAGGTGTAGTTCGTGGTTGGAGGTGGCATTTGGAATTTTTTTTCAGAAGACTGTTGCTTGGAGTTTTTGTGTGCACATCCTCAATCTCTTTTATTTGGTTTCTCCGTCCTTTAACTCCCCGGTGTTCCACTCTGTTATTTTGTGAGTGCATTTTGTATGATTAGTATTTTCATTTATCCCTGACCATCTTCCCTTTTTTGTCTGATTAGTGTATTACTATAAACTTCAGCTTCGCACCTCTGTGTGTGGGGGAGGGGAAAGATAAAGGCTGATATAGGAGCATAGAAAGGCACGTGACCCCGGCGTCTTCACCATCAGAAGTAATCCAGGGGACAGGGATGGACTAGTGCGCCCCTATCTTGAGGGATAGGGAAGGAGCCCTTTTGCGCCGGGGTATCCTGCAACAGTGCCGTGACAGTCAAATTAACAGGAGCACATTACAGCTCAGCAAGCAGGAAGCTAGGAGACTGGGGAACGGTGCGCACCTGAATTGACAGGGATTGGACTAACCCTTTAGTAGGTACTAAAGAGCACACTACATGTAGTTTTAAGAACTACTATTGATTATAATCATAATGCTATAAACTTGTGTGCTCCTTCTAGAAAACAAAGCTGCGGCAAACATTTGAGCCCGCAGTATAGGATTCGTCATTTATTTCATTTATTTGAATGGGACCCATGTCAGATCCCAGTTTGGTGACGTGTTGCTCGCTGCAGTTTCCCACATTGATTATGACTCGCCCCTGGGCCTACTTGGTGTAGCGTTGCGCACGCGGGGACTACCCGGAGCCGGGCCTGTTGGGGGTAGTAGTCTCGTGGCGGTGACCCGGTCTGTGCCCAGGGAGTCAAACTGTGTGGCTGAGTATTAGCAGTAGATGTTGGACGACTACGCCACCCGTTGAATGCAGCTATGGAGCTGCCGCTGCAGGGCAGACCGCTGAGGCCGGTGGTACGATTGTGCAGCGTAGATGGTATAACCCCCAACGGGAGGGGTATGGCCTCAGGGCAGCCGACGTGGATGATGGGGGTAGCAGGAACCACTCAGAGACGATGCGGTGTAGTTCAGGGTCTTTACTGGTGATAAAGATAGACCCTCCCGGAGTACTGGCTAGCGGTCGGGGCCTGGTCAGTCTTTGAGCAGATGGGATTTCCCCTGGCCAGGCGGAGTTGTAGGCCTCCCCAACTAATTGTACTCTTCTGGCTACCTTGCTAGAGGCGGGTAAAAGTAGCCCACGTCCCTGAGTGTACCGTGTGGTGGTCACCCGTATGGCCGGTGACTCGGGGCCTTCTAGTGGCTTCCGCTCCACGACGGCGGTGCTGGTCCCACGCGTGTGACCGTGCCTTCGGGTTTCTTGGCCAGAGGACCTGAAATCCCCTGCCGGTCGGTTTCTGCTGCTGGGTAAGGATTAGTCCCCACAGCCTCGGACTCCGGGTCCGGTGGTAACTAGTGTTGAGCATTCCGATACTGTAATATCGGGTATCGGCCGATATTCGCGGTATCGGAATTCCGATACTTAATTCCGATACTTTTACAATATCGGATACCGGAATCGGAAGTTCCCATAATGCCTGCGCTCTGTAGTGTCTGTGAAGGATGACAAGTTGGATGGCAGCGCGATCCAGCCTGTCATCAGAATGCCATCCCAGCGGGGGAGAATTCTCCTGATTGTTTAAAAGCCGGCGGGCGGTATAAAGCCGCCGGCTTTTAAACAATCACACAGCCCCATACTGCTTCCCCGCAGCCTCCCACCCCGATCCTCCGCTCCCCTCGCCACCTCCCATCCCGATCGTAAGTTAGGACCGGGCGGGGAGCGCAGCTCCAAGGAGCGGGGAGTGAAGGACCCGGGCGGGGAAGCCGGCAGTGAAAAGACTTCACCGCCGGCTTTCCCGTTCTGTGCTGCGCTTTCCCGCCGGTTATTTCAAATGAACAGCTGAGGTATCAGGTGATGCCGATCAGCTGTTCATTTGAAGTCGCCGCGTTGCCCTCAGAGGGTTCATGTGAGTTCATGCTTGACTGCATGAACTCACATGAACTTTCCCACGGCCGCACAGGTCAGCCTCACCTCCCAGACCCGTCATGATTAGTGTGTGTGCGGGGTGTGTGTGCGGGGTGTGTGCGCGATGTTTGTGCGGGTGTGCGCGGTGTCTGTGCGATGTGTGCGGGGTGTGTGTGCGGGGTGTCTGTGCGATGTGTGCGGGTGTGTGCGGTGTGTGTGCGTGCAGGCAGACATAGGCCGATGTGACACTACTACTCCCATCGGCCTATGTCTGTCCCCCGTCCACTCCTGCCAGCAGGATCAGCTCGATGGGAGCAGTAGTTCCCATCAGACTGATCCTGCTATTTAAATTGCCCTACTGTGTCCCCAATAAATGTTAAATACATGTCATTGGTGGCCAGTGGTTACCTACAATAAATTAGTTCATACATTACCTGTCCCCGCCGATCGCCACCTAAAATAAAGTAAAAAATAAAAAACTACACCTATACTCACCAAGACACCTAATTCCCCGAAGCCATCGATCTCCTGTAATAAAATATAAAATAATAAACCACAACCTTATCCTTACCCCTCCGTAGTAGTCCACGAGTGTCCCACGAAGATCTCCAGTTCAGAGCAGCCACATAGAATGTGACCGCTCTGAACCGCTGCCGCCGCTAGAATGACAGCATAAGCGGGTTCACCGGAGTTCAGGCAGCGCTGCTCCGGTTAGCTGCTTTACGGCCCTGCTGTATAGTGAGAAATTCCCACGGTACAGCAGTGCCGTAAAGGAGGTCTCCGGAGCTGCGCTGACTGAATGCACTCCGGTGACCTCAGTCAGTGGCTCCCGCTGCCGGGAGCGGACGTGTTCCCGGCAGCGTGAGCTTACAGCAGCCATGCACAGCTGTCACCATCTCCAGATGTGACAGCTGTGCATGGGAGATCAGCGCAGGAACGTGGACAGGTAACTATTATTTTTAGTAAACTAAGAATTAAATAAAATTGTGTGTTTCATTTCAAATAAATTATTTTTTTCTGGGTGTAGTGTGTGTTTTTTCTTTTTAACACTTTGTAGGTTAGTAATGGGGGTGTCTTATAGACGCCCATCATTACTAACCTGGGCTTCATGGCAGCTGGCGCTGACATGAACCCCACCACTATTACCCCCTGCCACCGCACCAGGGCAGCATGGAAGAGCGAGGCTAAGTGCCAGAGTTGGCGCATCCTATGGATGCGCCATTTCTGGGGCGGCTGACGACTGGTGTTTCTAGCCTGGGAGGGGGCCAATATTCATGGCACCCTTCCTGGGCTATTAATATCAGCCCCCAGCTGTCTGCCTAGCCTTTGCTAGCTATTAAAATAGGGGGGACCCCACGTCATTTTTTTTGGGGGGGTCCCCCATTTTAATAGCTAGTAAAGGCTAGGTATTCAGCTGGGGGCTGATATTAGTAGCCTGGGAAGCTCCGTGGGTTTTACCCCCTTCCCAGGCTTCAAACATTTGCCCCAGCCGTCTGCTTAACCTCCGCTAGAGCCTAAAATTAAGGGGAACCCCACGCCAATTTTTTTTTAAATAAATCCTTTATTTTAACACTAAATGACAAGTACAGTAATCAACACTATCACTGTACTTCATATATATGTGACTGACATGTTTCTATCTATCTAATCTATGTGTGATTCTCTATTCTTTCTATTCTAAATTGTCGGGTACAGATGCTGAATTGCCAGCCGGCTTTCTTAAAGAGACGGTGCATGAAAACACTATTATTTTTTTAAATAAATCCTTTACACTAAATGACAAGTACAGTAAGCAACACTGTCACTGTACTTCTTATATATGTGGCTGACATGTTTCTATCTATCTAATCTATGTGTGAAGCTCTATTCTGTCTGTTATAAATTGTCGGGTACCGCTGCTGAATTGCCGGCCGGCTTTTTTAAAGAGACGGTGCACGAAAACACTAATATTTTTTTTAATAAATCCTTTACACTAAATGACAAGTACAGTAAGCAACACTGTCACTGTACTTCATATATATGTGACTGACATGTTTCTATCTATCTAATCTATGTGTGAAGCTCTATTCTTTCTGTTGTAAATTGTCGGGTACCGGTGAATGCCGCTGCTGAATTGCCGGCTTTTCATGTCATTCTACATTATTCTTAGTTGTTTTACTTCATGTAGAATTAACCTACAAGGAAAGAAAGGGTTTATTTTCATTCCGATATTTGTGTCCCATTGACTTGCATTGGTTTCCGGTATCGGAATCGGCGATATCCGATACTTTTTGGGTATCGGTCCGATCCAATCCGATACGATATTTCCTGATATCGGAAGGTATCGCTCAACACTAGTGGTAACTCTTCAATCAGGGCGAGCTCTACAGCTGCCAGCCCCTGATTCCTTTTAGCACGACTTCCTCAGAGCTCCTGATCTCTCTTGTTCCTAAAGCTGCTTCTCCTCTTCTCTCTGTACTCTTTCTCTCTAACCCTGCCTCAGCCCCAGTTTTATATAGGGGAAGTTCTTCCCCTCCCAGGACTGGGCAGGAGGTGTGGCATGCATAGGATTCCTGACCAGGAGACCTCCCACCTGCTCTCAGACGTAATATCTCTATTACTGTGGCAACCAGACCCCTGGGGTGTCACATTCCCCCCTAGTGAAATTTAGTACTCCGGGACTAAACATATTTTTGTAACATAACAAATTACAAACAGAAACAACGTAATAAAGAAAAACATTAGGACGGTCACGGCGTGTCCGCAACCGGGTGCAGTTTTTCAAGAAAACAAGGGTGTCCATTTCACCAAAAACAGGGAGACGTAACCAGGTAGGGGTCTGTCCTGCCCCGAGTCCTTATCAGTCTTTTAGTCCGTCCTGGGTTACGCTCCAACTATATGCACAAAGGATTCCCGGTAAATCCACCAAAGACTCCTACAAATAACTAGAAACACATAATTATACACAAGCAACAATAAACAGGTAAACATTAATAGAATAGCTTGTACATTTAGATCCTCCACCGTATGGGCAACTGGCCTCTAGTGACCCTAGTGGACCTACGGAGCTGGCTGACTGGTCCTGAGCTACAGGGTATAGGAGCTGTCAAGGGTAAACTGGGCAGCCGTCTACGGACTCTTTGGCTCACTAGGGGTATGGCAGGCTCACTATAAGCAGAGGGTTGATTCTCCTGGTCTGCTTGTGTGGGGTCTTCTGCCTCCTGGACCGGCTGTTCTTCCAGCTCTACCTGTGTCTCCGTAGGCACTTGGGATGCTGGTTGGAGGAACGTGAGGACGGGTACCACAACAGCACCATTGACTTGAGTCCAAGACCGAGGGAAGTCTCCGAGCACAGTACTAACCATATCTTCCCTTTCCTCTACGGGTCGAGGGTCTTCTTGTTCCTCTTCAGGGTTCCGTAGCTGTTCAGGACACTTCTTCAGGTGATCCCGGGATACAATGGCTGTGGTTTCCCCTCCGTCTTTACTGATTGTACAGATCTTTGGGTTGTCGTGGCTTGAGGGCAGTACGGTGTACGGGTCCTTCTCCCACTGGTCGTCCAACTTGTGGAGCCGTCTTTTCCTCTTCAAGACCTGCTCTCCGGGCACCAGGGGAACAGCGGGAGCATACTGGTTGTAAGTTTTCTCCTGTCTTTCCCTAGCTTGACAGAGACTTCGCTCCACGCTCTCCTGTACTTTCCGGTACTGCTGCTGCCTCTCTGTGTCCCAGTCTGCTTCTGGTGAAGTGTCCTCGGGTGTCAGGACTCCCATCTCCAGATCAACAGGAAGCTTACCAGGTCTTGCCCTCATTAGGTAAGCCGGGGTACAGTTGGTGGAACCTACAGGGATGTGGTTGTATAGGTCCACCAGGTCGGGCAGCTTTTCAGGCCACAGACTACGTTCTTCCAGGGGCAATGTTTTCAGAAGATCTATCACCACCTGGTTCATTTTCTCACAAAGTCCATTAGTTTGCGGGTGATAGGGTGTTGTTCTAATCTTCCGGCAGCCATACAGGGTGCAGAACTCCTGGAAGACTTCCGCTTCAAAGGCAGGCCCCTGGTCCGTCAGCACCTGCTCCGGGTATCCATGCGGACGGCAGAAGTGCTGCTGGAAGGCTCTAGCTGCTGTTTGAGCCGTTAAGTCCTTGACGGGGACGACAACCAAGAACCGGGAGTAGTGATCCACGATGGTTAATGCGTAGACGTAGCCACTTCTGCTTGGGGTCAGTTTTACATGATCCAAGGCTACCAGTTCCAACGGCTGTCTGGTGATGATGGACTGCAGGGGAGTCTTCTGGCTGGCACGGTCCCTCCTTCTTAGGTTGCATGGGCCACAGTCTCTGCACCACCTCTCGATGGTCCCTCTCATGCCTACCCAATGGAACCGCCCACGCAGCAGGAACTCCAGCTTCTTCCATCCGAAGTGCCCAGCTCCGTCGTGGTATGCCTCCATCACCATAGCTGCGTCTCTTCTTGGCACCACTACTTGCCAGATTAGTTCATGCGTCCGGGAGTTAACCATTCTGCGGCACAACTTCCCCTTGTAAAGGAACAGTCGACTCTTCTCAGCCCACAGTTGCTTGGCTTCCTCCGGAACGTCTGGGTCAAGGCGTGCATCTGGCCGAGTCAGCATCTCCTTTACCAGTCGGACGGCAGGGTCACTGTCTTGCGTCTCCGCCCAGTTGTAATGAGGTAATGGGTTGAACGTAGCGGATTGCTTACTCCTTACACGATGGGAATACTGGATAGTCCCATGACGGTGGAACGCGGGGAGTTCAACTTCTTCCAGTTCCTCTGAATCTTCCCCTACGTCCGGTAGGTTCGGCATCCTGGACAGGGCGTCCGCGTTGGTATTGGAGCGTCCTGCCCGGTATTTGATTGTAAACTCATAGTTGGACAAGCGGGCCATCCATCTCTGCTCTAGGGCACCGAGTCTTGCAGTGTCCAGGTGTGTCAACGGGTTGTTATCCGTGTACACGGTGAACCGGGAAGCAGCGAGGTAGTGCTTAAAGCGTTCGGTGACTGCCCACACCACTGCCAGGAACTCTAGCTTAAATGAGCTGTAATTCTCAGGGTTTCTTTCGGTGGGTCGCAGTTTTCGGCTGGCGTAAGCAATTACCCGTTCCTTCCCCTGCTGGATCTGGGACAGTACGGCTCCTAGCCCGATGTTACTGGCGTCGGTGTAGAGGATAAAGGGCTGGCTATAATCAGGGTACGCCAGGATTTCATCCCCCGTGAGGGCCATCTTCAGCTGGCGGAAGGACTCTTCTTCCAGCTTCTCCCATCTGAAGGGTGGCTTCTGGTTCTTGGCCTTCCTGGACTGGCCTACCAGGAGGTCCTGCATAGGAGCTGCCTTTTTGGTGAAACCGGGAATGAACCTTCGGTAGTAGCCTACCAACCCGAGGAACTGCCTCACTTCCTTTACGCTGGAGGGGCTTGGCCATTCCTTAATTGCGGTGATCTTATCAGGGTCGGGAGCCACTCCGTCAGCACTCACCACGTGTCCCAGGTACTGCACCTTTGGCTTCAGGAGGTGACACTTGGAGGGTTTCACCTTTAGGCCGTAACTTGCCAGAGCTTCGAGCACTTCCGCCAGGTGTTTCAGGTGGTCCTCGTAGGTCTTGGAATAGACGATGACATCATCCAGGTATAACAGGACCGTCTCAAAGTTTCGGTGTCCCAGACAGCATTCCATCAATCGCTGGAAGGTTCCTGGTGCGTTGCAGAGTCCGAACGGCATGCAGGTAAACTCGCTAAGTCCCATCGGGGTGGTGAATGCGGTCTTCTCCCGGTCCGCCTCTGCTACAGGAACCTGCCAGTACCCGCTAGTGAGATCCAAGGTGGAGAAGAAGTTAGCAGATTTTAAAGCAGCCAAAGACTCCTCTATTCTTGGTAAGGGGTACGCATCTTTGTGTGTGATACGGTTAATTTTCCGGTAATCTACACACATTCTCATGGTGTTGTCTTTCTTTTTGACCAAGACTAGTGGAGCTGCCCAGGGGCTACAGCTATCCCTGATTACCCCAGCCTCCTTCATGTCTCTAAGCATCCCCTTGGCGTGTTGGTAGTGTGCAGGGGGTACGGGTCGATACCTCTCTTTTATGGGAGGATGGTCTCCCGTGGGGATGTGGTGTTCTAACCCCTTGACTCGCCCGAAGTCTAACGGGTGTTTACTAAACACTCTCTCGTACTCTCGAACCACCCGGTAGACTCCCTGTTTCTGGTGGGAGGGAGTGGAGTCAGTACCCAAATGTAGTTGCTGACACCAATCCTCCATTATTTTCGTAGAGCCGTTACCTTCCTCCGGGAGAGATGGAGGCAAGGGTTCCACAGACTGTATAGAATTTTGGTTGATAGTATATAATTTGGCTAGCGTAGCATACCGGGGCAGGTATACTTCCCTTTTCCCGATATTTATTATACGAACGGGCACCCTCCCATGGCGTACATCAACTACCCCCCGTGCTGTCAAAATGGTGGGCCTACTGTCTGAGTAGACTGGTTCTACCATGGCCTGGTAATCTCTACCTCTCAGACCAATAGCTGCCCGGCACCAAATCATCATTTCACTTTTCGGGGGCATGGCAATAGGGAAAGGGTCACACATTCTTACGCTACCAATCTCTCCACCGGAGAGTTCCACCTGTTGCCGTCGCATCAGTGCCCGGATCTCTTTCTGGAGCACTCGCTGCTGGCCGGCGCTGGCGTTCTTGGCAACCTGCTGTAAAATGAAAATCACCTCTGCAAGACAATTTTCAATCACATTAGTTCCTAGAGTTATCTTTGGGTGACTCTCGCGCTTGTCAATGTCTACAATGATCAATCCCTGTGCTGCCAGTTCGACTCTACCGATTTTAATGGTCATTTCTTTAAATCCGATCTGTGGCACGGGCTGACCATTACTGGCGATGATACTCAAGTCGTCGTCTGGATAGCGGGTTATATCCGAGTCATTCCAGTACTGCTTGAAGAGCACGTACGGGATGGTGGTGACCTGTGACCCAGTGTCCAGTAGGGCACTCATAGGGATGCCATCCAGTACCACAGGCAAGACTGGACGTCCTCCCACATATTTGTCGCGCCAGTTCGATGGGCCTGGTGATCTTTTTCCTGGGGGTTGGCCCTCTACCCCAGGTTGTGCCAGTTTAAAGGACAGTACCTTGCCATATGTCCGGGTTGATTGCAGCGGCGGCAGATAGGTTGTCCGTCCTCGTTGTACCGGTCGCTGGGTCTTCCTCTGGCCGGTGGGGTCCTCCTTGGTCGACGCCACGGGATGTCCTCCGGTCCGGATGCCAGCTGGATCTTCCCTGGAGTGGAAACCTGTAAAGACTGCACAGTTCGGGTTAGCGCAGCAACGCTTTTAGCTAGCTCTTGGACCTGATGGTGCAGGTCCGGAGCCGGGTCATTGTTCAAAGCCTGTGCATCAGCCCCCACAGGCCCTGCCGACAAGGGCGCCGCCTCCTGGTGGTAAGTGATAGCTGGGCGCCTGTGGGTCACAACGCCACCCGGTGCCGGTTCTCGGAGCACCCGGATGGCTCTGTCCTTGAACTGTGCAAAGTCCAGATGAGGATCCTGTAAGGCTATGGCCCGCAACTGGGTTCGGTGGACATTGCAATATAGTCCCTCTATAAATTGCTCGGTCAACAGCCTGTCCTCGTTTCCCACGCTGTCAGGGTCGGTCTGCTTAATGGCTCTCAGGGCCTCTTGTAGGTTTAGTGCATAGTCCCTTATACTCTCATGTGCTCGCTGCTTGCACCCATAGAATCTAAGCTTAATCTCGGCTGAGGTGCGGGTATCAAAGGTGTCCCTCAGCCGGGTTAGTATCCCTGCGACAGTCCTCCTCCCAGGTGGCCAGGATTTTACCTCCCTTTGGGCTGCCCCGGTTAGTTGGGCCACCAGGATGCTCACTTTTTGCTCTTCTGTGAGGGGGTACACCTGGAAGAGGCTATCCAGCTTTTCTTTAAAGTCATTCAGGGTATGTGACTCCCCTCAGTACTGGGGTAGCCAGGCTGCTCCCGGGATATAGGGCATGGTGAAAGGCATGACTGCAGCAGCGGTGGCGCTGGCGGGGGTTGAGGCAGTGAAGCTCTCCTCCGTATCCGACATCTTTCTCCCCCCCTAGTGGACCGTGGCCTACCTTGCGATGATCCTCTTCCGTAGGCCGCGGCTCCGCAGTGGATCGTCAGGGTTGAGGACCTTCCGTCGCGCTCCTGTGACATCGGCGTCTGCTGGGCTCCTTCCAGGACCTTACGCAACGTCCGGACGTGAGGCGGGGCTTCAGTTCTCGCGCGCTTTCGGAGTCCACGCCCCTCTTCTTCCCGCGCGGCGTCTTCAAGATGGCGTCCAACGGCGGGAAAACTCCACGGATGGCGGGAAGAAGGCAGAAGATGGCGCCGGATGGCGGGAAAACTTCGCGGATGGCGGGAAGAAGGTAGAAGATGGCGCCGGATGGCGGGAAGAAGGTAGAAGATGGCGCCGGATGGCGGGAATCTTCACCACTGGTAAGTTTGAACAGTCTTTTTCAGGCACGCAGTACCCGGTGGTTGCGGGCACGAAATCCTGCCGACTACGCCAAAAGTTGACGCGCCCCTGGGCCTACTTGGTGTAGCGTTGCGCACGCGGGGACTACCCGGAGCCGGGCCTGTTGGGGGTAGTAGTCTCGTGGCGGTGACCCGGTCCGTGCCCAGGGAGTCAAACTGTGTGGCTGAGTATTAGCAGTAGATGTTGGACGACTACGCCACCCGTTGAATGCAGCTATGGAGCTGCCGCTGCAGGGCAGACCGCTGAGGCCGGTGGTACGATTGTGCAGCATAGATGGTATAACCCCCAACGGGAGGGGTATGGCCTCAGGGCAGCCGACGTGGATGATGGGGGTAGCAGGAACCACTCAGAGACGATGCGGTGTAGTTCAGGGTCTTTACTGGTGATAAAGATAGACCCTCCCGGAGTACTGGCTAGCGGTCGGGGCCTGGTCAGTCTTTGAGCAGATGGGATTTCCCCTGGCCAGGCGGAGTTGTAGGCCTCCCCAACTAATTGTACTCTTCTGGCTACCTTGCTAGAGGCGGGTAAAAGTAGCCCACGTCCCTGAGTGTACCGTGTGGTGCTCACCCGTATGGCCGGTGACTCGGGGCCTTCTAGTGGCTTCCGCTCCACGACGGCGGTGCTGGTCCCACGCGTGTGACCGTGCCTTCGGGTTTCTTGGCCAGAGGACCTGAAATCCCCTGCCGGTCGGTTTCTGCTGCTGGGTAAGGATTAGTCCCCACAGCCTCGGACTCCGGGTCCGGTGGTAACTCTTCAATCAGGGCGAGCTCTACAGCTGCCAGCCCCTGATTCCTTTTAGCACGACTTCCCCAGAGCTCCTGATCTCTCTTGTTCCTAAAGCTGCTTCTCCTCTTCTCTCTGTACTCTTTCTCTCTAACCCTGCCTCAGCCCCAGTTTTATATAGGGGAAGTTCTTCCCCTCCCAGGACTGGGCAGGAGGTGTGGCATGCATAGGATTCCTGACCAGGAGACCTCCCACCTGCTCTCAGATGTAATATCTCTATTACTGTGGCAACCAGACCCCTGGGGTGTCACAATTACTCCTGAGGTTATGAATAAATAAGCGCCTATGTGTTATCAGTGGAGGTGGACCCCTACACACTCTGACACTGTCCAAGTGGTGCTAACATTGCTACACTGCATATGAACAAGCCCCTTTGACAAGCAGGCTGGTAACACCCAATTGTCAATGTCAATTTCTAGAAGGAATAACAGACGAACAATGCAGTGCGCAATTATAACAAAAGATACTCTGGTTATTTAATGGGAAATGCACGTATTTTCTGACACAGAAATTTCATTAGTGGTGACAGGTCTTCTTCAAAGGGAACCTGTCATATTTAGAAATTGCTATTTACCTACAGATATAAGGTAAATGTACATGTAGATAGAGTTAAAATCATGTCTGCCTTACTGGAGAAGCGGCTACTGGAATAAAATGAACTTATTCTCCCTTCCAGTCATTGGGGCGGTGCAGGATGTGGTCACAGTCACTGCTCACCATACTGTGTGTACAGCTGTAGTCACTCCCCGGCACATTGATTGACAGCCTGCTCTGTACACACATGCTGCAGACACGTGCTGCAGACAAACGCTGCACACAAATGCTGCAAACACATGCTGCACCTACACGCTGCAGACCAGACTGTTAAAGTATCAGCAAGTGATTACAGTCACTCTCACTGTGGACGTGACTACAACTGCTGCCCTGATGGCTGGAAACGAGTGGCCGCAGAGAGAATATAAATTCATTTTCTCCCTATAGCCACTGAACCAGTAAGGTAAGCAGGATTGTAATGCTATTTCTCTGCAGATTAACCCTATATCTGCTGGTTAATAGTGTTTCTGGACATATCAGGTCTCCTTTAAATTGGTATTCTGGTTGTAAAGAATAATCACAATTTTCACCAATCAACTGGATAAGTAAGATAATGATTAGTAGATAGTTGGGGGTCTGACCACTGGGTCCCCTACTGATCTCCAGAATGAGGGTCTAGAATATCCAATGTGAATGGAGCAGTGGCTGGGCATGCATGCCAACCTTTCAATTCCACTGTCTTGTGAGGCAACTAAATTATTTTAAAACCTGACTTTCGTCATAGTAAGTCATCAATTACAATTTTTCTAATGAATCAACTCGAATATATCTTTGTAATGAACCAAACATAATCTAATCTCTGGATACCGAAGATCCACATACATCGCGGAGCAGATTAATACCAGATGCTGCAGTGAGTGCAGCCCAGCAGTCCATATGTATTTACCAGAAGCCTCTTGTATTAAAGTGATTTAGTCACGTCACACACAGCTCCCAGCCACTAACTGGACACAGACAACATTGTTACAGGAAAACACAGAGGAATAAACTGCTGAGATATTCATTTTAATGGTACAAATGTTACTAATGAAAAATATACGTCTGTTACTTCACAGTAACAATAACCTGGTCTATAAAGGCAGGGTAACCTACAGATAAAGAGGAACCCACCCTCAAACAGCAATAATAAACTTAGCAATGGTGTCCACCTTCATCGATAATCTGTCACCAAACACATTTCATAATTTCAGGGCATCCATCTAATGCTCTAAGAGCAGTGAGCAGTTAATGCATACACCCATTATATGGACCCCCGAACTCCAGATGGGTGAAAGAGGGGCTTAAGGGTACATCCTCATTATGTTACATAGTGTGTCCTTCCCACTAAATCTGCCGAATGAGCTGATCAGAAGACCCCTTTATGGCTAATCAGCTGACAGAAGCATCACCAGGTCGGCAGTTTAGTGCGTTGTTCTGGTGTCATATTGGCATGATCACACATAAAGGAAGAAATTCTTGAAATATTATTGTATTAGGTGAACAAATTTGTAACTGGTGCCGCTATGTCCCCCTGATCTCCCTACAGATCACTAGGATGTACTGCACTGTAGGATCACTGTAGTGCCTGGCACTATGCCACTCTCATCCAGATGTCTGTATCTGGTACTGCAGCTCGGTTCCAAATACTAGGGACGTTTAGTACCCCTTCTACTGAATTAACTTCAAACTTTGACGTTATTGTTATACAAATTAGACTGACATTGACAGAAGTAATTTTCTATGCTTCCAGTCACAATATTAGTATTTTTCGATAGATATGTAAAAATAACTCTAGTACATATTAGACTCCTCACATACCACGCCAAAATACCGCGTGCCGGAGTGCGCGAGTAAGCATGGCTATAAAAAGGAACCCTCTCACCCCCTCCTATGTACTCCCCCCGAAGAAGCGAAACGCGTGTTGGAGCACCCTCTTTCCCTACTCAATCAGGTTGTATGGTCTCATCTGTTATGTGACCATGGCGATACAGCGTAAAATCTTAATTGTGCCAGACATACAGTACAGACCAAAAGTTTGGACACACCTTCTCATTTAAAGATTTTTCTGTATTCTCATGACTATGAAAATTGTACATTCACACTGAAGGCATCAAAACTATGAATTAACACATGTGGAATTATATAGTTAACAAAAAAGTGTGAAACAACTGAAAATATGTCTTATATTCTAGGTTCTTCAAAGTAGCCACCTCTTGCTTTGATGACTGCTTTGCACACTCTTGGCATTCTCTTGATGAGCTTCAAGAGGTAGTCACCGGAAATGGTTTTCACTTCACAGGTGTGCCCTGTCAGGTTTAATAAGTGGGATTTCTTGCCTTATAAATGGGGTTGGGACCATCAGTTGTGTTGTGCGGTAGTCTGGTGGATACACAGCTGATAGTCCTACTGAATAGACTGTTAGAATTTGTATTATGGCAAGAAAAAAGCAGCTAAGTAAAGAAAAACGAGTGGCCATCATTACTTTAATAAATGAAGGTCAGTCAGTCCGAAAAATTGGGAAAACTTTGAAAGTGTCCCCAAGTGCAGTTGCAAAAACCATCAAGCGCTACAAAGAAACTGGCTCACATGAGGACCTCCCCAGGAAAGGAAGACCAAGAGTCACCTCTGCTTCTGAGGATAAGTTTATCCGAGTCACCATCCTCAGAAATCGCAGGTTAACAGCAGCTCAGATTAGAGACCATGTCAATGCCACACAGAGCTCTAGCAGCAGACACATCTCTTCAACAACTGTTAAGAGGAGACTTTGTGCAGCAGGCCTTCATGGTAAAATAGCTGCTAGGAAACCACTGCTAAGGACAGGCAACAAGCAGAAGAGACTTGTTTGGGCTAAAGAACACAAGGAATGGACATTAGACCAGTGGAAATCTGTGCTTTGGTCTGATGAGTCCAAATTTGAGATCTTTGGTTCCAACCACCGTGTCTTTGTGCGACGCAGAAAAGGTGAACGGATGGACTCTACATGCCTGGTTCCCACCGTGAAGCATGGAGGAGGAGGTGTGATAGTGTGGGGGTGCTTTGCTGGTGACACTGTTGGGGATTTATTCAAAATTGAAGGCATACTGAACCAGCATGGCTACCACAGCATCTTGCAGCGGTATGCTATTCCATCCGGTTTGCGTTTAGTTGGACCATCATTTATTTTTCAACAGGACAATGACCAAAAACACACCTCCAGGCTGTGTAAGGGCTATTTGACCAAGAAGGAGAGTGATGGGGTGCTACGCCAGATGACCTGGCCTCCACAGTCACCAAACCTGAACCCAATCGAGATGGTTTGGGGTGAGCTGGACCGCAGAGTGAAGGCAAAAGGGCCAACAAGTGCTAAGCATCTCTGGGAACTCCTTCAAGATTGTTGGAAGACCATTTCCAGTGACTACCTCTTGTAGCTCATAAAGAGAATGCCAAGAGTGTGCAAAGCAGTCATCAAAGCAAAAGGTGGCTACTTTCAAGAACCTAGAATATAAGACATATTTTCAGTTGTTTCACATTTTTTTGTTAAGTATATAATTCCACATGTGTTAATTCATAGTTTTGATGCCTTCAGTGTGAATGTACAATTTTCATAGTCATGAAAATACAGAAAAATCTTTAAATGAGAAGGTGTGTCCAAACTTTTGGTCTGTACTGTATTTTCTGATGGCCAGAGCAGTATACCTTTATTTTTATGTTGACTTTTTAACCTGTGATCTTCTTTGGTTGATTAACACAGACTATTGTTTTAATAATCCTGGATGTTGATTTAAAGAGCCCCCTACTATACCAACTATGTAAATAGATTAGCTAAAACAATGACAGCTGAGCCATTTGATTAATGCCCTCCCTTTCCCCCAACCCATGACTGACGACCTTACACAGATGTAAATATAAACAGGGATCTCTGTAGTGCTGCAGGCAGAATCAAGGCGCATCAGAAAGACTTTACAAGGAGAATGAGAGACAACCTTCAGGACCGTAGATGCATTGCATGGCAGCTCCATACAAAGAGACACAGATTTGGATTCTACATGATTCCGGTCTAAGGGCATCGGCCCTGACTGTAAAGATTCGGATCTGCTCCATTTGACCATCAGAGAGACCATGGATATGTTGTTTGGGGTTGCCAGGAGGAACCCATCGGTCGCTTGGAACCCATGGAGACATTCAAAGAAGCCAGATTGGGACCCACCGGTCATCTGGCCACATGGAAACTCTCAGAGGCCAGGGTGGGACTCTCGGGTCTTCTGGCCTTGTACCTCGATGGACTGATAGCTTCCTAAGCTTGCTGCTAACTTCTCTCTGTAGGGGCCCGCCAGAAGCGGGGGGCCACTGGTTGAGGTAGTTGGCCCTGGAAGTCCCAAAGCCACAGCTGTTCTATCCCAGGGAAGGGAGCGGAAGGGTGAGACTGTGTCATGTTGTACCATCTTTGGTATTTGCTGGGACTGTTCTATCTGTTTATTGTCCACTTTGTGGTTCAATAAAGTGTTGCCACACTGTTTTACCCTCACCCTGTGTTGTCTGAGTAGCGGTATGCCCACAAAAGACCCCCGGTCATCACAGTGGCTTTTTCCTATATGTTAGCACTATTCTTTGCATATTCCCAGTGTATACTCTGCATTAATGTATCCTATTGAGCTCACCATCTGACACTAGTCTTTATTTTTTTGGTGCGCTGTATTCAGTATACTTAGCAATATTTGGTTTGCAATATGTTATGTACTATGATCTTACCCTCTATGCACTGATCCTATGTGTAACACTGCTTCTCATGAGTGCTTTATCTAGCCTTGAACTTTCTAGCATATACCCTAACAGGATTTTGCAAGTAACATATATTTGACATTTGTCTTTACTTTAGTCATTTTGGAGTGTGGTACATATTTTGTATAAGTATATTCTGCCTACAGCATCTATAATACTTTTAATACATGATACCTGTTTTTGTGGGATTTCTTTGCTGCTTCTCCTGTTTTTTAATTTTTTAAAGTAGTGAATATACATTTTCTTTAATAGCAGGTACACGTGATTGCCCAGTCACTGCAGGAAGCCGGCTAACACTGTGCCCGCTATTAAAGAGAATGCATATTCACTGCTCACCACTCCCATAGTCCCTCCCACCTCTCGGCACTGGCTTCAGTGCATAGAGGTGGGAGGGACTATGGACATGGGAAGCAGTGAATATTCAATAAATCAAATTTATTAACCAATGGAGGCCTGGATTTGGAGTCACCCCCAAAATTAAAGTGTAAAAACACACTACAGGCTGATCCTACTTTGATGTAATGTCCTTAAAACAAGTCAAAATGAAGCTCAGTATTGTGTGTGGCCTCCACGTGCCTGTATGACCTCCCTACAACGCCTGGGCATGCTCCTGATGAGGTTGCGGATGGTCTCCTGTGGGATCTCCTCCCAGACCTGGACTAAAGCATCCGCCAACTCCTGGACAGTCTGTGGTGCAACGTGACGTTGGTGGCTGGAGCGAGACATGATGTCCCAGATGTGTTCAATCGGATTCAGGTCTGGGGAATGGGAGGACCAGTCCATAGCTTCAATGCCTTCATCTTGCAGGAACTGCTGACACACTCCAGCCACATGATGTCTGACAACCGCACCAGCATATGGTCTCGCAAGGGGTCTGAGGATCTCATCTCGGTATCTAATGGCAGTCAGACTACCTCTGGCGAACACATGGAGGGCTGTGCGGCCCTCCAAAAAAATGCCACCCCACACCATTACTGACCCACTGCCAAACCGGTCATCCTGAAGGATGTTGCAGGCAGCAGATTGCTCTCCACGGCGTCTCCAGACTGTCACGTCTGTCACATGTGCTCAGTGTGAACCTGCTTTCATCTGTGAAGAGCACAGGGCGCCAGTGGCGACTTTGCCAATCCTGGTCTTCTGTGGCAAATGCCAAGCGTCCTGCACAGTGTTGGGCTGTGAGCACAACCCCCATCTGTGGACGTCGGGCCCTCATACCACCCTCATGGAGTCGGTTTCTAACCGTTTGTGCAGACACATGCACATTTGTGGCCTGCTGGAGGTCATTTTGCAGGGCTCTGGCAGTGCTCCTCCTGTTCCTCCTTGCACAAAGGAGGAGGTAACGGTCCTGCTGCTGGGTTGTTGCCCTCCTATGGCTCCCTCCACATCTCCTGGTATCTGCTCCATGATCTGGACACTACGCTGACAGACACAGCTACCTTTCTTGCCACAGCTCGCACTGATGTGCCATCCTGGATGAACTGCACTACCTGAGCAACTTGTGTGGGTTGTACTGTAGACACTGCCTCATGCTACTGTACCTCTAGGGGTGAGAGCAATGGCAAAATGAAAAAGTGACCAAAACAACAGCCAAAAAGGATGAGAACAGAGAAATGGTCTGTGGTCACCACCTGCAGAACCACTCCTTTATAGGGGGTATTTGCTAATTGCCGATCATTTCTACCTGTTGTCTGTTCCATTTGCACAACAGCCGGAGAAATTGATTCACAATCCGTGTTGCTTCATAACTGAACAGGCAGATTTCACAGAAGTGTTATTGACTTGGAGTTACATTGTGTTGTTTAAGTGTTCCCATTATTTTTTTGAGCAGTGTATATACAGTATATATATATTTACACACACGTACATACAGTATATACACATATACACGTGTATACATATATACATATGGTTCCTAACGATGACAATGCCGGGAGGAAGTGTGGAGCGAACCTTAGTGTTGCGCATGCCGTAGGTCACTGGAGTGGAAATCACAGTGACTCGCCGGCGCATAGGATCCCTGCTGTACACTGAACATAGACGGCAGGAAGAAGTGCGCAGGCGTGGGATTTGACCTCTGAAACTCCACGTTACAGGGCACTGTGATGTGCAGAGGAGGGGTGAACATTATAATTAACACAGTATGTGGGGATTTCTTCAGAAAATTGATTGAATAAAAACAAATTTCACAGCAACAAGACCTCTAATATGGGACATACTGGTAAGTATAGATTTACAGTTCTATCACCTGTATGCACATATTAGAGGTCTGCTAGGTCCCAGGGGGTGACAGATTCCCTTAAATGTTACTTGTTTTCTTCAAGATCCAAAATTCACCATCTCAAAAGGCATCAGAGAAAGACACCCAGCATCACCACCCCCCCCCCCCAATTATTTTCCCGATACACACTTTTTGTAATAAAGCACACTACAGGAGGAGGTCCTGCATAAAGTGCCTGAATCTAGTGCTCTTTCCTGTGAGGTCACCCAACTCTGCAGCAAATAGTGAGTGTGGAGTTGTGTACCTGGAGGGGTAATAACATCTCCCTGGCGTTGTACCTGGGAGGCACCATTTTAGCTATACTGCAGTGCCAAACAGCCATCTTGAGATTCATTAAAGGGGTTGTCCGGTCTAAAATGATAAGTCTGCAGTCGTTCTATGTGACTGCAGACGTGTGAATCCTCACATTGCTCGCACTGTGCTGTGAGGATTCTCCGGAGTCAGTACCGGGTACGACGGTCGTGTGACCGTAAGTAAGCAATATGCAAACTCCTGGCCAGAACCTGCAAACTCCTGGCCAGAACCAGAATAGACTGTCTGTTTTCAGCATGCTCAATACTAGTGTATTGCACGAGGCCGGAAACAGTCTAGTCTGTGTAAGATGGCCTCCGGACATGTCCTTGAGGGGAGATACAGTATGTATCGCTGAGGATGGTAACTTCAGTGATGTAAAACCAGAAAAAAACATGCTCCAGCACAAGTAGTGCTGAGAGGGTTAATTAGGTGTATCAGGGCTGGTTTTTACCAGCAGTCATAAGAGATGGGGGGTTTTGGCTGCTCAGATATCCCCACCCCAGGGCATGTGTATAAAATGGAGACCAAGTGTCTCATTCAGTATCTGTGGCTCGAGATGTGGAGGCCTCCAGAGTGTTTGTGCAAAAGGACACTGACGGTGAGTGGGCGAACCCACCATATTGTATGGACTGTTTATTTTCTGTTTTTGTTACACTGTGCCGGACAAGGCTTTCTTTTGTTTACTTCTAAAAGTGCGGTTTATGTAGGCATAATAAACCTGCCTTGGGCATTTTTAAAGAAACAGTATCCTGTGTCTACCTCTAATGTGGCTGAGTGAGTACCAAACCCTACATCTGGTTCTGGCCAGAAGTTTGCATATAGCTTACTTACGGTCACTCGACCGTCGTTCCTGGCGCTGACACCGGAGAATACTCACAGCTTACAGTGCATGTGCTGGGAGGATTCACAAGTCTGCAGTCACATAGAATACAGCAAACATTATTTTAGACTGGACAACACCTTTAACCCCTTCACAACATATGACATACATGTACTGTACTTTATATGTCGAGTTCCTGACTTTGATGTGGGCTCACACGCCAAGCCCGCACATTTCCCAGCAGATGATGGCTGTTAATCTGTTAAATTCTGCTGTCAGTTTCTGACAGCGGCATTTAACACAAGCCAACAGGGAGTGCATCATTCCACCTGCCCATTGTCACAACCGTGACGCGATGATGGGGCGTCGATGGGTTGCCATGATAGGTGGGGGTCTGTCATTACAAATCTCCTGTGAAAGCCAGCGTTTAGCTGAGCGTTCATATGAGATCGTGATTCCTGCTAAACAGAGCAGTGCTGATGTACTACTACATACATGTCAAACTTTGGCCCGCAGGGTGGTTTTATTTAGCGCGCGAGACCAGAACCACCACACCTATGTGGGGCCATTATTCTGTATGGAGGACTATGTGGGGCCCATTATTCTGTATGGAGGACTATGTGGAGCCATTATTCTGTATGGAGCACTATGTTGGGCCATTATTCTGTAAGGAGGACTATGTGGGGCCCATTATTCTGTATAAAGGACTATGTGGGGCCATTATTCTGTAATGAGGACTATGTGGGACCCACTATCCTTTATGGAGGACTATGTGGGGCCCATTATTCTGTATGGAGGACTATGTGGGGCCCATTATTCTGTAAGGAGGACTATGTGGGGCCCATTATTATGTATGGAGGACTATGTGGGGGCCATTATTCTGTATGGAGGACTACGTGGGGCCATTATTCTGTATGGAGGACTATGTGGGGCCCATTATTCTGTATAAAGGACTATGTGGGGCCATTATTCTGTAATGAGGACTATGTGGGACCCATTATCCTGTATGGAGGACTATGTGGGGCCCATTACACTGTATAGAGCACTATGTGGGGCCCATTATACTGTATGGAGGACTATGTGGAGCCATTATTCTGTAAGGAGGACTATGTGGGGCCCATTATTCTGTAAGGAGGACTATGTGTGGCCATTATCCTGTATAGAGCACTATGTGGGGCCCATTATTCTGTATGGAGCACTATGTGGGGCCATTATTCTGTAAGGAGGACTATGTGGGGCCCATTATTCTGTATGGAGGACTATGTGGGGCCCATTATTCTGTATGGAGGACTATGTGGGGCCATTATTCTGTAATGAGGACTATGTGGGACCCATTATCCTGTATGGAGGACTATGTGGGGCCCATTATTCTGTATGGAGCACTATGTGGGGCCCATTATTCTGTATGGAGGACTATGTGGGGCCCATTATTCTGTATGGAAGACTATGTGGGGCCCATTATTCTGTATGGAGGACTATGTGGGGCCATTATTCTGTATGGAGGACTATGTGGGGCCCATTATTCTGTATAAAGGACTATGTGGGGCCATTATTCTGTATGGAGGACTAGGTGTCGGCCATTATCCTGTATGGAGGACTATGTGAGACCCAGTATCCTGTATAGAGGACTATGTGGGACCCATTATCCTCTATGGAGGACTATGTGGGACCCATTATCCTGTATGGAGGACTATGTGGGACCCATTATACTGTATACTGGTTGGCCTGCGACTTTGTCCAAGTTTTTCATTTTGGCCCTCTGTGTGTTTGACATCCCTGCCTTAATCTGACAATAATGTGGTATCCCGATACCCATTCTACTGCTGATAAATGAGACAGTTGTTGTGTGGCAGTAGATTTGTTCTGTTGTGAATGCTCAGTTAGGGGATATAATACATTGCATTGTAAATTGTACTTTCCTGCCATCTACTGGCCAATGTGTGTATATGAAAGCTAAGTGATTATTCTCCTCACAACAAGCTGCCATAGAAAAGGCTGTGAGGAGCCTCCCAGCTCAGGGCTCACACTGACTGAGCACTGGTACAAACCAGTTGTGAGCGGTTCAAGCTGCCCAAGGAAAAGATAGGAGAGACATTATTCTTTGAGAGAAGTGTTTTCAATGCCAGTCTATGCTGAGGGGACATTTTTCCTCACATAATCTCATTCACAAAAAGAGTGAAGCCTCTTCCTGTCAGGAGGAATAACTCTGCACATGGGCTCTCCTGCACGCTGATTATCCTGTTTGCTTTTAGCCAGGACCAGATCCACGTGGCTGCCATGCCACCAAATTTGTCTAAACCTACCCCCTGCAAGAGGGAACGGTGGGCTAAAAACTGTGAGCACATCCACACTTTAGTGAATTTTCCACAGAGAGCCAATCTGTGAAGGTCCCTCCATCAGTGTAATATTTCCTGGACTGTGCATAGCATTTCCTCTACTAGCAAGTGAAGAGAACTCTTCTCCAGCCGCCCAGAGAGGCCGTAACAATGCTTGTCTCATGAGGAGAAAACCATTACTTCCGTCTGCACAATATACTGTGAACTTTGCCTTTAAGAGAGACTGTCCCCTGTTACCTCCTTCAGTAAAATTGTTATGTTTACAAGGTCACCTGCGTGTCTGGCTGCTTGAGATTGCACAAACATCACGGGAACTCCAAAACCTGCACCCAGACACCACCGCTACAGGAGTGCCCCGGGGGGTCCTATACCATCCACAAGTGCCACCTCCTGCTTTTGAAATTATTGTGGACACGAGGGAAGTGTTGAGGGGTCCAGCGACCCACTTCATCTACTGTGACATCAGTGAGACTACACACCCCAACTGGCCCTTCTGCAACATCTGGCGCCTCCCCAGTGGCCCACCACAATAACCCAATACTCCATGCACTCAGATGCACTTCAGGTAAGTACATACACATACTGGCTGTATCACTGGTTTCTGCAGCTTTATGTTTATGACGCGCCCCCTGGGCCTCTGTTGTGTAGCGTTGCGCACGCGGGGACTACCCGGAGCCGGATCTGATAGGGGTAGTAGTCCTCGTGGCGACGATCCGGTCCGTGCCCAGGGTGTCAAACCAAGTGGCAGAATTTAGTAGAAGATGTTATAGTGTTCGACTACGCCACCCGTTGAATGCGGTTATGAAGCCGCCGCTGCAGGGCAGACCGCTGAGGCCGGTGGTACAGTTGTGCAGCGTGGATAGTATAACCCCCAACGGGAGGGGTATGGCCTCAGGGCAGCGGACGTGGATGATGGGGATAGCAGAATTGCACGCAGGCACCAGGAACCACTCAGAGACGGTGCGGTGTAGTTCAGGGTCTTTACTGGTGGCAAAGGTAGACCCTCCCGGGAGTACTGGCTAGCGATCGGGGCCTGGTCAGTCCGTGAGCAGATAGGATCTCCCCCGGCCAGGCGGAGTTGTAGGCCTCCCCAACTTATTGTACTCTCCCTGGCTACCTTGCTAGAAGCGGGTAAAAGTAGCCCACGTCCCTGAGTGTACCGTGTGGTGCTCACCCATATGGCCGGTGACTCGGGGCCTTCTGGTAGCCTCCGCTACACAACGGCGGTGCTGGTCCCTTGCGTGTGACCGTGCCTTCGGGTTTCTTGGCCAGAGGACCTGAAATCCCCTGCCGGTCGGTTTCTGCTGCTGGGTATGGATCAGTCCCCACTGCCTCGGACTCCGTGTCCGGTGAGATCTCTTCAGTCAGGACGAGCTCTATAGCTTCCAGTCTCTGACCCCTTTTATCACTGCTCCCACATAGCTCCTGATCTTGCTCTCCCTGTATCTGCTCCACTCCAGACCAGACTGTGTCTCTGTCTGGGACTCCTCTTCTTCTCTCCTAACCCCGCCTCAGCCCCAGTTTATATAGGGGAAGTTCTTCCCCTCCCAGGACTGGGCAGGAAGTGTTGCATGCTTAGGGTTCCTGACCAGGAGACCTCCCACCTGCTCTCAGACGTAATATTGCTATTACTGTGGTAACCAGACCCCTGGGGTGCCACATTCCCCCCTAGTAAAATTTAGTACTCCGGGACTAAACATATTTTTGAAAACATAACAGGGTATAAACAAGAACAATACAATAAGGGAAAACACGTTAGGGCGGTCACAGCGTGTCCGCAACCGGGTGCAGTTTTTGAAGCAATAAGGGTGTCCATTTCACCAAAGAACAGGGAGCCGTAACCAGGTGGGGGTCTGTCCTACCCCGAGTCTTTAGCAGTCTTAGTCCATTCCTGGGTTACGCTCCAAACATATATACAAAGAATTCCGGTTAATCCACAAAAGACACCTATAAAATAACTGGAAAAACATAATTATTTACAAGCAACAGTAAACAGGTAAATACCAATAAAACAGTCTGAACACTTTAGATCCTCCAACGTACTGGCAACTGGCCTCTAGTGGCCCTAGTAGACCTACGGAGCTTACTGACCGGTCCTAAGCTACAGGGTGTAGGAGCTGTCAAAGGTAAGCTGGGCAGCTGTCTACGGGTTCTTTGGCTCACTAGGGGCACGGCAGGCTCACTATAAGCAGAGGGTCGATTCTCCTGGTCTGCTTGTGTGGGGTCTTCTGCCTCCTGGACCGGCTGCTCTTCCAGCTCTACCTGTTTTTCCGTAGGCACTTGGGATGCTGGCTGGAGGAAGGTGAGGACGGGTACCACAACAGCGCCATTTACTTGTGTCCAAGACCGAGGGAAGTCTCCGAGTACAGTACTGACCATTTCTTCCCTTTCCTCTGCGGGTCGAGGGTTTTCTTGATCTTCTTCAGGGTTTCGTAGCTGCTCGGGACACTTCTTCAGGTGATCTCGGGAGACAATGGCTGTGGTTTCTCCTCCATCCTTACTGATTGTGCAGATTTTTGGGTTTTCATGGCTTGATGGCAGTACGGTGTATGGGTCCTTCTCCCACTGGTCGTCCAACTTGTGGAGCCGTCTCTTCCTTTTCAAGACCTGCTCTCCAGGTACCAGGGGAACAGCGGGAGCATACTGGTTGTAAGTCTTCTCCTGTCTTTCTCTTGCTTGACAGAGACTTCGCTCAACGCTCTCCTGTACTTTCCTGTACTGCTGCTGCCTCTCTGTGTCCCAGTCTGCTTCTGGTGAAGTGTCCTCGGGTGTCAGGACTCCCATATCCAGATCAACAGGCAGCTTACCAGGTCTTGCTCTCATTAGGTAAGCCGGGGTACAGTTGGTAGAACCTACAGGGATGTGGTTGTATAGGTCCACCAGATCAGGCAGTTTCTCAGGCCACAGACTGCGTTCTTCCAGGGGCAACGTTTTCAGAAGGTCTATCACCACCTGGTTCATCTTCTCGCAGAGTCCATTGGTTTGCGGATGATAGGGTGTTGTTCTTATCTTCCGGCAGCCATACAGAGTGCAGAACTCCTGGAAGACTTCCGCTTCAAAGGCAGGTCCCTGGTCCGTCAGCACCTGCTCTGGGTATCCGTGTGGACGGCAGAAGTGCTGCTGAAAGGCTCTAGCTGCTGTTTGAGCCGTTAAGTCCTTGACGGGGACGACAACCAAGAACCGGGAGTAGTGATCCACGATGGTTAACGCATAGACGTAGCCACTTCTGCTGGGGGTCAGTTTTACATGATCCAAGGCTACCAGTTCCAACGGCTGCCTGGTGACGATGGAATGCAGGGGAGTCTTCTGACTGGCACGGTCCTTCCTTCTTAGGTTGCATGGGCCACAGTCTCTGCACCACCTCTCGATGGTTCCTCTCATGCCTACCCAGTGGAACCGCCCGCGCAGCAGGAACTCCAGCTTCTTCCACCCGAAGTGCCCAGCTCCGTCGTGGTATGCCTCCAGTACCATAGCCGCGTCTCTTCTTGGCACCACTACTTGCCAGATCAGTTCATGCGTCCGGGAGTTAACCATTCTACGGCACAACTTCCCCTTGTAAAGGAACAGTCGACTCTTCTCAGCCCACAGTTGCTTGGTTTCCTCCGGAGCGTCTGGGTCAAGGCGAGCATCTGGCTGAGTCAGCATCTCCTTCACCAGTCGGACGGCGGGGTCACTGTCTTGCGTTTCCGCCCAGTTGTAATGAGGTAAGGGGTTGAACGTAGCGGATTGCTTACCCCTTACACGGTGGGAATACTGGGTAGTCCCATGACGGTGGAACGCGGGGAGTTCAACTTCTTCCAGTTCCTCTGGATCTTCCCCTACGTCCGGTAGGTTTGGCATTCTGGACAAGGCATCCGCGTTGGTATTGGAGCGTCCTGCCCGGTATTTGATCGTGAATTCATAGTTGGACAGGCGGGCCATCCATCTCTGCTCCAGGGCACCGAGTCTTGCAGTGTCCAGGTGTGTCAACGGGTTGTTATCCGTGTACACGGTGAACCGGGAAGAGGCGAGGTAGTGCTTAAAGCGTTCGGTGACTGCCCACACCACTGCCAGGAACTCTAGCTTGAATGAGCTGTAATTCTCAGGGTTTCTTTCGGTGGGTCGCAGTTTTCGGCTGGCGTAAGCAATTACCCGTTCTCTCCCCTGCTGGATCTGGGACAGTACGGCTCCTAGCCCGATGTTACTTGCGTCGGTGTAGAGGATAAAGGGCTGGCTGTAATCAGGGTATGCCAGGATTTCATCCCCCATGAGGGCCATCTTCAGCTGGCGGAAGGACTCTTCTTCCAGCTTCTCCCATCTGAAGGGCGGCTTCTGGTTCTTGGCCTTCCTGGACTGGCCTATCAGGAGGTCCTGCATAGGAGCTGCCTTTTTGGTGAAACCGGGAATGAATCTTCGGTAGTAGCCTACCAACCCGAGGAACTGCCGTACTTCCCTTACGCTAGAGGGTCTTGGCCATTCCTTAATCGCGGTGATCTTATCAGGGTCGGGAGCCACTCCGTCAGCACTCACCACGTGTCCCAGGTACTGCACTTTTGGTTTTAGCAGGTGACACTTCGACGGTTTCACCTTCAGACCGTAGTTTGCCAGGGCTTCAAACACTTCCGCCAGGTGTTTCAGGTGGTCCTCGTAGGTTTTGGAATAAACTATAACATCGTCCAGGTACAGCAGGACCGTCTCAAAGTTCCGGTGTCCCAGACAGCATTCCCTCAATCGTTGGAAGGTTCCTGGTGCGTTGCAGAGTCCGAACGGCATGCAGGTAAACTCGCTAAGTCCCATCGGGGTGGTGAATGCGGTCTTCTCCCGGTCCGCCTCTGCTACAGGAACCTGCCAGTACCCGCTAGTGAGATCCAAAGTGGAGAAGAAGTTAGCAGATTTTAAAGCAGCTAAGGACTCTTCTATCCTTGGTAACGGGTACGCATCTTTGTGTGTGATACGGTTGACCTTCCTGTAGTCTACACACATTCTCATGGTGTTGTCTTTCTTTTTCACTAAGACTAGTGGAGCTGCCCAGGGGCTACAGCTGTCCCTGATTACCCCAGCCTCCTTCATGTCTCTAAGCATCCCCTTGGCGTGTTGATAGTGTGCAGGGGGTACGGGTCGGTATCTCTCCTTTATGGGAGGATGGTCTCCCGTTGGGATGTGATGTTCTACCCCCTTTACTCGCCCGAAGTCTAGCGGGTGTTTACTAAACACTCTCTCGTACTCTCGAACCACCCGATAGACTCCCTGTTTCTGGTGTGAGGGAGTGGAGTCAGTACCCAAATGCAGTTGCTGACACCAGTCCTCCATTGTTTTTTTAGAGCCGTTACCTTCCTCTGGTTGAGATGGAGGCAAGGGTTCCACGGCCTGCACAGAATTCTGGTTTATGGTGAACAATTTGGCTAGCGTGGCATACCGGGGCAGGTGTACTTCTCTCTCCCCGATATTTATGATGCGAACGGGCACCCTCCCATGGCGTACATCGACCACCCCCCGTGCTGTCAAAATGGTGGGCCTACTGTCTGAGTAGACTGGTTCCACCATTGCCTGGTAATCTCTACCTCTCAGACCAATAGCTGCCCGGCACCAAATCATCATTTCACTTTTCGGGGGCATGGCAATAGGGAAAGGGTCACACATTCTCACGCTACCAATCTCACCACCGGAGAGTTCCACCTGTTGCCGTCGCATCAGTGCCCGGATCTCTTTTTGGAGCACTCGCTGCTGGCCGGAACTGGCGTTCTTGGCAACCTGCTGTAAAATGAGAATCACCTGTGCAAGACAATTTTCAATCACATTAGTTCCTAGAGTTATCTTTGGGTGACTCTCGCGCTTGTCAATGTCCACAATGATCAGTCCCTGTGCTGCCAGTTCGACTTTACCGATTTTAATGGTCATTTCTTTAAATCCGATCTGTGGCACGGGCTGACCATTGCTGGCGATGATACTCAAGTCGTCGTCAGGGTAGCGGGTTATATCCGAGTCATTCCAGTACTGCTTGAAGAGCACGTACGGGATGGTGGTGACCTGTGACCCGGTGTCCAGTAGGGCACTCATAGGAATGCCATCCAGTACTACAGGCAAGACTGGACGTCCTCCCACGTATTTGTCACGCCAGTTCGATGGGCCTGGTGATCTTATTCCTAGGGGTTGGCCCTCTACCCCAGGTTGTGCCAGTTTAAAGGACAGTACCTTGCCATATGTCCGGGTTGATTGCAGCGGCGGCAGATGGGTTGTCCGTCCTCGTTGTATCGGTCGCTGGGTTTTCCTCTGGCCGGTGGGGTCCTCCTTGGTCGGCGCCACGGGATGTCCTCCGGTCCGGATGCCAGCTGGATCTTCCCTGGAGTAGAAACCTGTAAAGACTGCACAGTTCGGGTTAGCGCAGCAACGCTTTTAGTTAGCTCTTGGACCTGATGGTGCAGGTCTGTAGCCGGGTCATTGTTTAAAGCCTGCGCATCAGCTCCCACAGGCCCTGCCGACAAGGGCGCCGTCTCCTGGTGGTAAGTTGTAGTAGGGCGTCTGTGGGTCACAGCGCCACCTGGTGCCGGTTCTCGGAGCACCCGGATGGCTCTGTCCTTGAACTGTGCAAAGTCCAGATGAGGGTCCTGTAAGGCCATTGCCCGCAACTGGGTTCGGTGGGCATTGCAATGTAGACCCTCTATAAATTGTTCAGTCAACAGCTTTTCTTCGTTTCCCATGCCGTCAGGGTCTGCCTGTTTAATGGCTCTCAGGGCCTCTTGTAGGTTTAGTGCATAGTCCCTTATATTCTCATGTGCTCGCTGCTTGCACCCGTAGAATCTAAGCTTGATCTCGGCTGAGGTACGGGTATCAAAGGTGTCCTTCAGCCGGGCTAGTATCTCTGCGACAGTCCTCCTCCTCCCGAGTGGCCAGGACTTTACCTCCCTTTGGGCTGCCCCTGTTAATTGAGCCACCAGGATGCTCACTTTTTGCTCCTCTGTGAGGGGGTACACCTGGAAGAGGCTATCCAGCCTTTCTCTGAAGTCATTTAGGGTATGTGACTCCCCTGAGTACTGGGGTAGCCAGGCTGCCCCCGGGATATAGGGCATAGTGAAAGGCATGACCGCAGCAGCGGTGGCGCTGGCGGTGGCTGTGGCAGTGAAGCTCTCCTCTGTATCCGACATCCTCCTCCCCCCTAGTGGACCGTGGCCTACCTTGCGATGATCCTCTTCCGTAGGCCGCGGCTCCGCAGTGGATCGTCAGGGTTGAGGACCTTCCGTCGCGCTCCTGTGACGTCGGCGTCTGCTGGGCTCCTTCCAGGACCTTACGCAACGTCCGGACGTGAGGCGGAGCTTCAGTTCTCGCGCGCTTTCGGAGTCCACGCCCCTCTTCTTCCCGCGCGGCGTCCTCAAGATGGCGTCCAATGGCGGGAAAACTCCACGGATGGCGGGAAGAAGGCAGAAGATGGCGTCGGATGGCGGGAAAACTCCACGGATGGCGGGAAGAAGGCAGAAGATGGCGTCGGATGGCGGGAATCCTCACCACAGGTAAGTTTAACAGTCTCTTTTTTTTTTTTTTTTTTTCAGGCACGCAGTACCCGGTGGTTGCGGGCACGGAATCCTGCCGACTACGCCAAAGTTGACGCACCCCCTGGGCCTCTGTTGTGTAGCGTTGCGCACACGGGGACTACCCGGAGCCGGATCTGATAGGGGTAGTAGTCCTCGTGGCGACGATCCGGTCCGTGCCCAGGGTGTCAAACCAAGTGGCAGAATTTAGTAGAAGATGTTATAGTGTTCGACTACGCCACCTGTTGAATGCGGTTATGAAGCCGCCGCTGCAGGGCAGACCGCTGAGGCCGGTGGTACAGTTGTGCAGCGTGGATAGTATAACTCCCAACGGGAGGGGTATGGCCTCAGGGCAGCGGACGTGGATGATGGGGATAGCAGAATTGCACGCAGGCACCAGGAACCACTCAGAGACGGTGCGGTGTAGTTCAGGGTCTTTACTGGTGGCAAAGGTAGACCCTCCCGGGAGTACTGGCTAGCGATCGGGGCCTGGTCAGTCCGTGAGCAGATAGGATCTCCCCCGGCCAGGCGGAGTTGTAGGCCTCCCCAACTTATTGTACTCTCCCTGGCTACCTTGCTAGAACCGGGTAAAAGTAGCCCACGTCCCTGAGTGTACCGTGTGGTGCTCACCCGTATGGCCGGTGACTCGGGGCCTTCTGGTAGCCTCCGCTCCACAACGGCGGTGCTGGTCCCTTGCGTGTGACCGTGCCTTCGGGTTTCTTGGCCAGAGGACCTGAAATCCCCTGCCGGTCGGTTTCTGCTGCTGGGTATGGATCAGTCCCCACTGCCTCGGACTCCGTGTCCGGTGAGATCTCTTCAGTCAGGACGAGCTCTATAGCTTCCAGTCTCTGACCCCTTTTATCACTGCTCCCACATAGCTCCTGATCTTGCTCTCCCTGTATCTGCTCCACTCCAGACCAGACTGTGTCTCTGTCTGGGACTCCTCTTCTTCTCTCCTAACCCCGCCTCAGCCCCAGTTTATATAGGGGAAGTTCTTCCCCTCCCAGGACTGGGCAGGAAGTGTTGCATGCTTAGGGTTCCTGACCAGGAGACCTCCCACCTGCTCTCAGACGTAATATTGCTATTACTGTGGTAACCAGACCCCTGGGGTGCCACATTTATTATCCTACTTTTATAAAAGATGTCTGAAAACATTGTACAAAATCAGCTTTTTTTACCTTTTATGTCGTCCCTATGTCATAGACAATAAGTTCTTGCTGGACCCTCCTTTTGTTTCAATTGTTGATTAGTTTGCTGCTTTGTAATATCTGATACTGTTTGCACATGTGTCCTCTGAATTATAAAGTGCTGCGGGGAAAAAAAGGCTTTTTTGATCATATTTGATCAAATGTAAGATACTGGCTGTTGAATGAGTAAAAGTTGGTGGAAAATGAAGGGTTTTGCTATTGGAACAGTATTCACGATGAACTAATCTAAAGTAGATGGAAAGGCTGTATGGTCATGGAGAACAATTTGCGATTCAGGCCCATGGCCAGCTCATCCTCTACCATGGTTGGAAAATAAGGAGGAATAATAAACATATATTCAGAGTTGGCCATGAATAGGGTCATATGGAAACGTTTCTTGTTTGTTTATACATAGTTGAAACATGTTGTAAAAGCTGACACTTCACGATCTGGACAGGAAAATATCAGAGGCTTTTGGAAAACAACGACTGAAGGAATAAACCATTGCAAAACAAACAATTTAAAATCCAGATGTAGAGAAATTCGATTGCACAGTCATTAGCCGCTTAATTGAATGCGATATTTAGAGTCATCACAATTAATTAGTTAATTGGATGTTATGGTGAAGTGCGTTGAGCGAATCTTGGATTTTTCTGTTGTGCTGCATAAAATACAGAATAGTTTAATTCTTCAAATACTATTGTATTTAATATTTAATTAAAGTGTAAATTGCTGAGGTCTGACAAGCTGGTGCCAACAGGATAAAGCACATATAAATCCATTTTCTCACCTGCAACCTTAACTCCTTCACGTAACATTACGTACATGTACATGATTGAGCGTGTGTGCAGAGGACTTGGGAGCTGAGTTTTTCCACATGCGAAGTATAGTGGCTATATTAAATAACAATCATCTGTCTCTGAAATGAGCTCTGGCATCGTCTGTTAACCATTTAAACGCCACTGTCAATAGATTAACAGCTTCACGTTCTATCAGTTGTGGGGGGTGGTTCGACTACCTGGCAGCAGGTTTTTTAGTCCTTTAGTGGTAATCTCTAAAACTACAGCAAGGATCCCATTAACTCATATATCACTGGAATCAGGGTCTCTGCCCCAACATTATGCTGCTCTCAGAATAAGTAGGAAAAACCTGGCGACAGATTCCCTTTAAACTCACAAGAGACTACAAATAAGAAAAACAGTATTCAAAGCTTCATTTCATTGCACAGTTGACTTATGACACTGAAGTCATTCCTGTACCAAGTACCAAGGAGGGTGGTGCCACTGTGCCAGGGCAGATATTGAAATTATAGGTCCCAGATAATGTAAAAATAATGGGAGGAAAAGCTAAAGCGAAACTGAATTTTTAAATTTACCTGCAGTTTTTTTTAAAGAATATAAAGATAAACTGCATAAATGCATAGCAATTCTCTAATAGGATGTTATTATTGAAATAAGCTTTAGGAGCTTTCTCGTAATAATTTGGGACTTTGGGAATTTCAAATTTCACATACTATTTTTTGAGGTTAGATTATGATGTTCATTTCCAGTTCACAAGAAGTTAGATCATGACAGTCGTTAAGCATTGATATTCCAGAATCCGGTAGGTTGTACACAGTTCATGCCTTCCTACTGAAATTAACTTCTTTTTTTTTTAAGAAAAACTGCTCTTAGCCAATCAGAATTGCTGGAAACACCTCAGGCATATCTGATTGGCTTATTGCAGCTGACAAACAGCAGTTTAGAATATTCCTCCCAAATGTCCTCTTCAGTTGGATTCCAAGCAAAAAATATACAGTACCTGGTAGTCGACTTTTCATGTTTACAATAAACCTGATGATGTTTTGGAAAAACAATTTTTTTCCTTTTAAATTAAAAGTAGCTTTAAAGAATAACTGTTGTTTTAATTTGTACTTAATAAATCATTAGTACACGTGAAAATAAGCAATTTTGTAATAGATCTTATCAGAGAAATCTGCTTCTTTCTCCACCAGGACTGATCGTTCATTCTCAAAATCGTCAATTCACAAGTAAAATCTGTATTCAGTGAAGACAGATTTTTACATTATTGAAATAGGAGATGGCAGCTGCTACTGATACAATTCTATATAGAGGGAAGGGGGAAGGTGCTGGAGGCTAAGCTCCTCCCTTCCCCACCCCTCCCATCTCCATTGGATCTTATCAGTAGCAACTCTCATCTCGTATTTCAATAATATAAAATTCTTTCTTCACTGAATACAGATTTTACCCCAGAATTGAGAATTTTGAGAATGAATGATCAGTCTAGAAGCAGATTTCTTTGATAAAATATATTTACAAAGTTTCTGATTTTTGTGTGTATTTATTGATTTATGAAATGAAAATTAAAATGACAGTTCCATTTTAAGTGTAAATATTTACACCTCTTTTTTAGACTTGTGCCACAGAGACATTTCTTTTGAAGATATGCGCATGTTCCTGGCATTAATATTGATAAGCAGCTAGATGATGGATTGACCTACACATTTTGTTTTATAAAGAATTCTTTCCATTGAATACTGTTTTATTCCAGGCTGTTCTAGACTTTTCATAGTAAATATGTTTTGTGGTAATTGGCTTTGCAGGGTTCCAGATGCCTCTTTTAGATCATGAATTCCATTTCTGGTAGTGAAATAGAAATGGATGAGTGCCTCATAAGGAACATTTACTTACTGCAACAGAAGAGCTGATCTATCATTCAAAGGATTTCTCAAGTACCATACTTCTGAATCAACAAAGTTTGTGGTCAGTGACCAGATGTTGAGTAAGTGAAAATATCAATTTACATTTCATTGGTAGGATGCAAAAACAAACAGGGAAATGAAGAAAAACATTCTCAGTTTAGCTGGTGTGGCATTTTACCCAGCAAAAAAAGCAATATACTAAACAGACCTTCTGCAAACTTGACTTCTGAAATTCTATAATCCAAGAAAGCCACCTGCGGGCTTATCTGTATTATAGAGTCAAAAATGTGGGATATTTTAACTTTAATTATGCCTCATGAATCTAAACTGGATCAGACAGTTGACATATTTATGGAAATGCAAATATGTTTTAGAAATCCTTTGAACATGCCCTTTAGATATTTTCAACATTTTAAGCAAGGATCTGCATAAATGTCCAGTACAAAGTGTCCTTAATACTTATTAATGGGCCAAAAACATTTTTGGCACTTCACGAAGATGCATGTCATCCAAAAATCCATGGATTTTTAGTGTATGGATAACCAAAAATGCTATATTCTGAGCATCTGAAATATTGACACTAACCAAAGTAGAGGTTTTATTACCCTCTGTGCCTTGAAAATGTACAGAATTTGCTTTTATACTTTATGTTGTCACTTTTTATTAGTTAAATGTTAATGTGAACTTTATGAACTTTATGGAGTTGACATTAACTGTTAATATGAAAACTTTCACTGGAAATTCGAGACAAGAGTAACACCCGAAACTTGTCCTTGTCCACCTAAATGTGCGTCTTGTAAAACAGGAATATTAGAATTGTTGTCAGGTTAATGTTTTAAATGACTTTGGTTACTTTGAGGGCACAATTTCATCATGACATGGAATTTATTGAAAAAGACATAAATGTCATATTAAGTGGCGGCAGAGAGTAAAGATCATTCATTGTGGATGGAAAAAATGACTGCACACTTTTTTTGTGTACATTGAGAGTTACATGGAATAAAGTAATAGATATCATATAACGCACATGCATCCAAAATGCATATAATCCACACCTAAGTAAAGCAATGAAGTTTTGTCAAAGCAAAAAACAGGAAATATCAAAAACAAAGCAGGTTTATTTAAAGCATGGCACACCAAACAGAAAAAAACGCAGCGTCAAAAACGCGATAACAACTCATGTTAAAAAAGCACACAAAAACACAACGAAAAAATGTAAGTAACCTAATGTAAATAATAGGTGCAGAAATTCTACAACACCAAAAATGCACCAAAAGCTCATCGTGGGAACGTAGCCTGTCACAATGATTACATTCTGGAGATGCATGTCAAATTTTTTTCTAGTAAACCATAATAACTGCTATTTCCAAACATTGGTCCGGTAAGTCAAAATGTACAGTATATTGTATGTCAAATGAGTGACATGGCATAGGCATAAATTGTATACGGGACACAAGACAATGGGCACTCTGAAAATCTTGCATTTGCTTTGGAAAATTGGTAAGTCCTCTCATTCCATTTTGGCTCATGAATGGAACAATTTGCAATTTTTTCGTCTTTTTTTTTTTAATCTGTTGATTTGATCTCTCAGCTTAAATTTACTATTTAGTTTGCGATTTTCTAAATATACCTCTGTGTTTATTCTTCTTTCGTTTTGGTTAAATAGATTACATTACTTTGACTATGGAAAAGCTGAAATAATCACCTTATCGCACTCGACTGTACCATGAAACACATTCTTTTTGGTCAAGTTCAAAAAGTATTGAATGAAGCCCCAGACAAGTATTCTGCAGCAGACTAGCTGAAGTGGGTCGGAATAAGGCTAGGAAGTCAGTCTGTGAAATCCAAACCACAGAGTTTAAGGCTTCCCACAAAAAATTTAAAACATGTGTTATTGAAATAGGAACAGTCAACTAATAGGATTCTAGTGTGCAGATACTTGCATCACAAACAATTAAAAATTAAGGGAATGTGTCAATGCCCTTAACAAATAAATCTTAATGTATTTCAGTTTCAAGATTTATAGACTGTAGAAGTTATAAATTAGCCACAATTTACTGAAGGGAATGTATCTTTACTTAAAGGGAATGTAGTATTTAATCTTAGTATCTTTCATTGGATATAAGCCTGTAGAAGAAAAATAATGGGGCAGATTTATTAATACTGATTTTAACTGTACCTGTTGCTTCAGGTAACTGAACTGAAGCTGTTATGTGTGCACATGAGGTATAGAACTCTTTATGACCATTATATGATTTGTAACCTACATTATTACCGGGTTTCCCCACTCGTCAGGCTCTATCTCTACTTTTCAGTTGTCTCTGAGCTACTGGTTGGAGATAATTTGCTACGATGTCGTCAATTCATAGCACAGAGTGAGAAATAAATTCTTGCTCTTCTATCTCTGTAGCACACAGTCAGAATAAGCAGCTGTAGCATGGAAGACATCATATATCAGTACTGAGCTGTGTTGATGTGAATCCAGCACTTAACTGAAATAAATTAACTGGAAATGGCAGCAAAATCTGCTTATGTCTGCCCAGTCTCTCATTGTGCTGAGTGCTTCTCACTCCTTATCCACCCTCCCCTTTCCATATTATAGGCTGTGTAACCTGATACATTGCTGTGCTGACAGTCTGTCTTACTTTGACTAAAATATATTTGAGCTGTTTTTCAATGTGGATTGCAAAGGGGAGGTGATGAAGTGGTTCATAAGTGGAGAAAGAAACAGATATTTGAAACTTCAAAGTGTCTTATATGGTTTGTTGAAACAGTGACCACTTACATTTCGACAGCTTAGAACTAGACTAATTGCACCAAATTCATCACAGAGGCTCATGCTGGATGATAAACTTTGTACATCTTTAGGCAACCTTGTCAAACTTTATGCCGCTTTTTGGTTTTGTTAAAAGACCAGTGTTTTGCACCAAAATGTTGTAGTGATTTGTCACATTTTAAAGGGAAACTGTCACTAGATTGTTGCTGCCCGAACCTTTGGCAGCATGTGCAATAGCAGCCAGGTATATCTTTCTCTGAAACATCTCCCTGGCCTGTGCCAGTTGATTGACCGGTCTCACCCTATGGAGATAGGTCTCCGGCTGACTTTTTAGACTATACGCTCTCTCAAACGCAGTAGCGTTTTTGAGAAAGACATACCTGGTTGCTATCTATCCCTAAAGGAGAGACTTGTTGGTCAGCTGGAGCAGGGTTGGGAGAAGCCGGCCGGGGGCCACGCCGGACATGTCAGGTCTCTCCCTATAGTCCCCAGCCAGCTTATTAAACATACCTGGTTATAATTGAACAGCCAGGCTTCAACTCTTGCTGCCCATTGTTCAGGTAACATAAATCTAGTAAAAGGTTCCCTTGACGCTATGCCCTTTCCATTAAGTCATTCCACTTTTGTTTTTGTCGTAGCCATGAATTTTGTCTAGTGAAGAGCAAAAAGTGTCTAAAACACATTAATATAGTGCAAGGCAAATAGGCCATTTTTTTGGCATACATTGCCATGGAATTCTGGCACATGCACCAAGTGGCTCATTTATTAGGTGTTTTAGACCCTTTGTTTCTCAAAAGACAAGAGGGCATGACATAAAGGAGAAAGGGTATTTTTAAAATTCCGTTACATTTTGATAAAATTTTGGTGCAAAAAAAGTTTTTGGACCATCAATGGATCATTGATGGTGTTCAATATATTCTCATGATGTTTCACACTAACATTTTGTGATTGTGCTAATCTTTGGAGATATACACTGGGAGAATGGGATGAGTGAAAGTTGTACATGGATGGAGTGTGTTGTTGGTCCAAAGATGACCCCAATAGTACACATGGCAGTTAGGGTACGAGGTTACCGAGTGGCATGAAAATACATTGAGTTGATTGGAACTAGGTTAGCACATGACTCGTATGTGTGAGGTGTGTGAGTGGGGAAGTGTCAGAACATTCCCAGTGTGACTGAGAGCTTATAGCAGTATGTTTACCACAGTCTGGGGTCTGTTGCAGAAGACTTGAGCAGCAGGTGGGTGCCATGCAACCTGAGATAGCCCACGATGTGCAGGTGGGTGACAGGCACGTCGCTGAAGAGTTGCTTGTTTCTGTGACTGTCCCGGGCATGAAAGACCGGCTGGCTGTGAAAGTGTAGCCGCCACTGAGAGTGACTGGGAGTGGTGCAGGAAAGGCCGAGGCAGAGAATTTATGGAAGAGTTCTAATAAAAAATTTTGTTGAAATGTTTCCCTTCAGGACTCTGCTGAGCTACCTGGTCCTGACCTCAGAGGATATAGAGACATGCATCGATCCACATGTATCAAATACATTGTTTTATTTTTCTTCATGGATCTACACAGCTAATTACTTTTCTGAAGAGCATTTCCACTTAAGCGCTGAGTCAGTAGTCACTAGAATGCACTCATCTTTTCCTCTTCCGCTCTATACAGTGAGAGAGAATAATATTTGGCAAAGCAATCTATGATTTATTTCTCCTATCATGATGTGTGACATTCCAGAAAAGTGCCAGAAATCCAGGACAGTCTAAGTGAATCATGGACATATGGTTGTCATGAGGCAGAAGAGTCAGGAGCTGCTTTAAAGAAGCCCACAATGCTTCTACTGATCCCAATAATTACATGACTGATAATCTGATCACCGCAAAACCAGCAAAAAAAAAAAAATTAAATATGAAGCAATTAAGTCAATTTTGGTTGGTCATGAAGGCCATAATTAGACTGGTCCTTAAAAGTTGAAAAATATTCCAAAGTGAATCTTTATGTTAAATAAGCCCTTCGGTGTATCTATAATATAAGGCGGCATGCGTGTCTCTGTCTGAAGCCTCGATAGACTGCGCATGCGTGACACGCAGTCTGGCTCCAGAGAGAAGCACGCATCCAGCCGCTACAGGTAAGTGGAGGTGTATGGCGCCAGAGATCGCGCGGTATGCGTAGGCACTGAACGCATACTGCGATCTCCAGCGCCATACTTATATACTTACCTGACCGGGAGGAGCGTTGCCGCGGCGCCTCTCTTCGCTGGAGACCGGGGGCGGAGTGAAGACGTCGGACCGGCGCGTGCGCATTGCGCTATCCGGCGACATTTTACTGAAGACACATTTACAGTGTGTCTTCAGCAAAATGGCGCCGGACAGCGCGGTGCTCTGGCGCCGCACTCCTCCCCCGGCCTCCGGCAGAGAGGACGCAGCAGCTCTGGAGTACAGAGAAGAAAGGTGAGTATAACTGTTTATTTTTTTGTATGTGTGTACAGTGTGAAAGGGATGAGGGGGCCACACATAACAGGATTGTGGGGTGAGGGGACCATGCATATATCAGGATTGGGGGGGTGAGGGGTACCACACATACCAGGATTGGGGGGTGAGGGGTACCACACATACCAGGATTGGGGGGTGAGGGGTACCACACATACCAGGATTGGGGTTGAGGGGTACCACGCATAACAGGATTGGGGGGTGAGGGGTACCATGCATACCAGGATTGGGGGGTGAGGGGTACCACACATACCAGGATTGGGGGTGAGGGGTACCACACATACCAGGATTGGGGGGTGAGGGGTACCACACATACCAGGATTGGGGGTGAGGGGTACCACACATACCAGGATTGGGGTTGAGGGGTACCACGCATAACAGGATTGGGGGGTGAGGGGTGCCATGCATACCGGGATTGGGGGTGAGGGGTGCCACGCATACTGGGATGAGGGGTGCCACGCATACCGGGATTGGGGGGTGAGGGGTGCCACACATACCGGGATTGGGAGTGAGGGATAGGGTGCCATTCATACCAGGATGAGGGATACCATACACACCAGGATAGGGATGAGGGGTGCCACGTATACCAGGATTGGGGGTGAGGGGTGCCACGCATACCAGGATTGGGGGTGAGGGGTGCCACACATACCAGGATTGGGGGTGAGGGGTGCCACGCATACCAGGATTGGGGGTGAGGGGTGCCACGCATACCAGGATTTGGGGTGAGGGGTACCACGCATACCAGGATTGGATGGTGGGGACAGGATGGGGGCAGCACAAATACAAGGAGAGGGGCAGCACATACCAGCATGGGAGACCATATACCAATAAAAATGCTCACCACCCGGGCGTAGAACAGGTTCAATAGCTAGTATTATTATAATTAAATGTGTCTGTATGTGCATGTAGTGTATTGTGAGTGTATTAATATACTCAGCTACCACTCCTCTCTACAGTTTCCAGTGCCGTTCTGCTCATCTTCTCAGTGATGTCACCACAATTCTGACTCACTCTATGTGTGAGTCGAAAGTCTATTTTACAATAAAATCCTTTGGAGCCACGTTCTGATGCTCCATAGACTTACATTGAAAAAGTCACTTCCGGGTCACTCAGAGCACAATGTGAGCGGCGATGTCATTGAGAAGTGATTAATACACTCACACTAAATTACAGGCACATATACACATATTTCATTATAAAAATACATGGGAGTGCTTCTTTAACCCCTTAGTGACCGCCGATGCACATTAAAACAGCAGTTTTTAAAGGGGCCTTATTCCTGCTCACCGTTTTAAATCTGACACCCTGCAGTATCGGCCCCGGCTGGTCTTGCGGCTGATCGGGGCCGATTAGCTCCTTAAATACCGCTGTGAATCACAACAGCAGTATTTAAGTGATTGCAAGGGGGTCACAAGACTCCCTTAGTAACTATCCGACCCCAGGGTACAGTGGTCTGTGAGATTCAGCTATAAGTCAGTGAATCACTCAGTGCTCGCATGCACTGCAGTACACGAGTACTGCAGTGCATGCAGTACTGCAGTGTATGAGACAAGCAATCAAAATAAAAATTATACATGTCCCACAGTGAAAAAGTGTAAAAAGTCAAAAAAAGTAAAACAAGATATGTAAAAAAGTAAAAAAAACACAAAAAGCGTGCACAAATCGCAAACAGACATTTTGCCACTCAAAACGCAACGTTTGGGATAAAACAAAAATAAACATACACATAATTGGTATCGCCGCATCTGGAACGACCCGCTCTATAAAACTGACATGTTATTTATTCCGTATGGCGAACGCCGTAAAAAAAAAGAATAAAAATCATGCCAAAAATTTCGCTTTTTCATCATACTGACTCACAAAAAAGTGAATAAAAAGTCATATGTAAAAAAAAATTGGTATAAGTGAAAATACCAAACCATCCTATAAAAAACAAGCCCTAATGTGGCTCATCCAGCAAAAAAATTAAAAAGTTACAGCTCTCAGAATATGGTGATGCAAAAACAAATTCATTTTTGTAAAATATTGTTTTTAATGTGCAAAAATAGCAAAGTATGAAAAAAAATACAAATCTGCTATCGCTGTAATTGTATCGACAAGACGAACAAATTGGTCTTATCACTTTTACCGCAGGGTGAACAGTGCAAAAAATAAAAACAATAACTGAATTTCTGGTTTTTGTTCATTCTGTGTCAAAAAATATTATGTGCCCCAAAATGGTACCAAAAAAATCTGCAACTCGTCTCGCAAAAAATAATCCCCCATAAAGCTCTGTTCGCCAAAAATTAAAAAAAGTTACAGCTTTCAGAATATGGTGCCGAAAAAAACTACTTTTTCTAAAAAAGCATTTTTACTGTGTGACAGCAGTAAAACCTAAAAAAAAAAACATATAAATTATTATCGCTGTAATCGCACCAACCTGAAGAATAAATCCACCTTATCACTTATACTGCACGGTGAACTGCGCAAAAATAAAAATAAGGAATATTCTTGTACTTCTGTCCATTTGTTTATTCTGCCTCCCAAAAATTGGAATAAGGCTCGGCTCACATTTATCCTGCGCTCCCCGCTGAGTGCTTATGTCAGGATTTCCGTGTAAGTTCTCCAAAAAGGCGATTCAGACAAAAAAAAACATACGGAACCACTCACTTATGAGGAACATGGAGTCACTTTGGACTGGTCTATGTTCCGGCAGTGTCCCATCATTTTAGGCATCTTTTTAGCGCACAAGTGTGGGCGACCATACATCTGTCTATGCTTACAAAGATGGATAACACCGGAGCAGACGCCAAACAGACTCCTAAATGTCTCCATCTGCCTCATTATGGTGGGGGGTTCCCTTGGGGGTTTAGTCTGAATCACATTTTTGTGGGATTTACACGGAAACCCTGAGGTAAGTGCTCAGCGTAGAACACAAGAATATTATCCTAGCCTTATTCTGGAAGCAATCAAAAAATATTATATACCCTAAAATGTTACCAATAAAAAAAACTAATTTATCCCACACAAAACCAGCCCCTACTCAGGTCCATCATCTGTTACAGGAACGTTACTGCAAGAACAAACTCTGGAAAAGTGACATGGCTCCCGCCCCTTCAAATGAAATCCAGTGAATTCTGTGCTCCCAAATCCAAATGCCCCCCTCCTTCTGTGCCTTAACCACAGTAAGTGGCCAAATGTTTGGCATTATTGAAGTGGAGAGAGAGCACTTAACAATTAACGGGGTGTGTATCGCCAGAATCACAAGCTAGGTACAATGTATGGGGGTGCTACAATATATAGAAGCACAATGTATGGGCACTAAACTGACAGATTTGCAATTCTCCAGAAAAAAATCCTGGCGTGGATGTTACAAAATAGTCACTGCAGCCGTAGATCAATTCATTAAATTCAATAAATTATGGGGTCCAGTTTCACCTATTAATCCTTGTGTACCTGAAAGATTTGCAGCAAATACAATAATTACATTTTTACCACTAAAATGTAGTATTTCCATGTCTCAATGTTATAAAATTATGTGAGGCTCCTATGGGTTCAAAATACACACCCCTAGATGAATTCCTTAGGCAGTGAAGCTTCCAATATGGGGTCACCTGGGGAGTTTCTCGCACCTCAGGGGCTCGGCTAATGGAGCCCACAATCTATTCAAATGTAATCTGCATTCTAAAAACCAAGTAGCATTCCTTCCCATCCAATCCCCGCCATGTGCTCAAATAGTGCTGTATAACCACATCTGGAGTAGTGCCACATTCGGGAGAAATTGCATAAATAATTGGGGGGTCCAATTTCTCCCATTCCCCTTGGTGTAAATTATAAATTTGGTGCTAAAACAGTATTTTAGTGGAAAAAAAATATTTTTTGTTCTCACATATAAATGTTAGAAAGTTTTGTGAATCATCTATAGGTTAAAAATGCTCAGTACACCCATAGATGAATTCCTTGAGGAATCTAGTTTCCAAAATGATGTCACTTGTGGGGGGTTTCTGCTGTTTTTGCATGTCAGAGGCTCTCCAAATGCGACATGGCATTTCCAATTTATTCAGACAAATGGCGCTCTTTCCTTTCATAGCCCTGCCATGTGCCCAAACAGATGTTTTTGACCACATATGGGGTATCATCGCATTCGGGAGAAATTGTGCAACAAATTACAGGGTTTGTTTTCACCTATTATTCATTGTGAAAATTACAGATATGGGGCTAAAACAACATTCTTGTGAAAAAAATGAAAATTTTCCATATGATAACCTAAATTTATCAAATTCTGTGTAGTACTTGTTGGTTCAAAATGCTCACTATACCCCTGGATAAAATCCTTGAGGAGTGTAGTTTACAAAATGGGGTCACTTGTGGGGGTTTCCACTGTTTAGGCACATCAGGGGCTCTCCAAACGCGACATGACTCCAGCAGACTATTCCATCAAAGACTGCGTTCCTAAACGTTACTCCTTCCTTTCCGAGCCCTGCCGTAGTTTCCCCCCACATATGGGGTATTGGCGAGGAATTGAACAGCGAATTTTGGGGTCCATTATCTACTGTTATCCTTGTGAAGTTCACATCTAGATACATTCCTTAAGTGGTCTAGTTTCCAAAATGGGGTCACTTGTGGGGGTTTCCACTGTTTAGGCACTCAATGGGCTCTCCAAATGCGATATGCCGTCCGCTCTCAATTCCAGCCATTTTTGCTTTCAAAAAGTCAAACAGTGCTCCTTCCCTTCCGAACCCTGCCATGCACCCAAACAATGGTTTTCCCTCACATATGGGGTATCAGCGTACTCAGGAGAAATTGCACAACAAATTTTGGGGTCCATTTTCTCTTGTTACCTTTGTTAAAATAAAAAATTTGGGGGTAAAATTACATTTTTGTGGGAAAAAATTTTTATTTTTTATTTTCATGGCTCTACGTTATAAACTTCTGTGAAGCATCTAGGGGTTCAAGGTGCTCACCACACATCTAAATGCATTCCTTGAGGGCTCTAATTTCCAAAATGGGGTCATTTGTGGGTGTTTTTCACTGTTTAGGCATATCAGGGGCTCTCCAAATGCAACATGGCGTCTGCTCTTGATTCCAGTAATTTTTACGTTCAAAAAGTCAAACGGTGCTCCTTCCCTTCCGAGCCCTACCGAGCGCCAAAACAATAGTTTTCCTCCACATATGGTGTATCGGCGTACTCAGGAGAAATTGCACAACAGATTTTGGGGTCAATTTTCTCTTGTTACCCTTGTGAAAATAAAAAATTTGGGGCTAAAGTAAAATTTTTGTGAAAAAAATGAAGATGTTCATTTTTTTCCTTTCACATTATTTTAGTTCCTGTGAAGCATCTGAAGGGTTAATAAACTTCTTGAATGTGGTTTTGAGGGGTGCAATTTTTAGAATGGTGTCACTTTTGGCTATTTTCTGTCATATAGGCCCCCCAAACTCACTTCAAATGTGATGTGGTCCCTAAAAAATGGTTTTGTAAATTTAGTTTGAAAAATGAAAAATTACTGATCAATTTTAATCCTTCTAACTTCCTAATAAAAAAAAATATATGCTTCAACAATGATGCAGATGTAAAGTAGACATGTGGGAAATGTTATTTATTAACTATTTTATGTGACATAACTATATGGTTTAAGGGCATAAGAATTGAAAGTTTGAAAATTGCAAAATGTTCAAAATTTTCGACAAATTTCCGATATTTTCACAAATAAACGCAAATCGTATCAAACAAATTTTACTACTGTCAAGAAGTACAATATGTCACGAAAAAACAGTCTAAAAATTCCTGGGATCCATTAAAGCGTTCCAGAGTTATTACCACATAAAGTGACACTAGTCAGATTTAAAAAATTTGGCCCGGTCATTAAGGGCAAAATTGGCTCAGTCACTAAGGGGTTAAAGAGCTTTTGTTTTATAAGGACATGTTAATATTCGTATTAGGCACTGTTCACACTTATTGTAAATGCTGCAATTTTTCTGCTAATTTTTATCAGAATATTTTCTGCAAGTGTAATATAACCAAAGCCATAATACACAATAACAATCATCTTCAGTATTAGGTTTTTGCAGTTTTTTTATCTCATTTTCTGCTTTGTTTGATGCTGATTTTAAGCAGCTCTTTTTGTACTTAAAAGGTTTGATTCTGCACTTAAATATGCAATAGCATTTTTTTATATGCGTTTTTTCTTTTTAAGCTTCCTTATAGAGAAAAAATATACAATTCGGCAACATCTTTGAATACATAGTGGGCATACATTTTTCTGAAATCACATGCACTTGACTTGGACAGTTAAATGCAGCAGATTTTCTGCACAAAAAAACTTTGCGGAGAAATGCAGTATTTACGCCACATGGGAACATGGCCTTATAGCGAGACTACTTTCCTGTGAGGACAGTTGTATAATGGGCCATTTATAACAACTATTGTGTTCTTACATAGAAGTGGGCTTTTTGGCTCCCTCGGATATAAGGCTATGTGCCCACTATGCAGAAATGCTGCATATTTTTTCCGCTTCTCTCTGGCAGGAAAAACGCATGCGGATTTTACATGCGTTTTTCCCGCCAAGTAGAAGCGTTTGTCAAGTGTTTTTGCATGCATTTCCGCATGCGGGTTATCAAGCGCTTTTCCAAGCGATTTTAGCATCACTTGGAAAAGTTCTTGACAACTTGGTCACACTTTATAAATCCATGCAACCGGCATTGATTTATATAGTGTGACCAAGTAATAGTTAAAAAAAAAAGAATAAGAATGGTAAAAAATAAAGATTATACTTACCTTCCGATGGCCCCCGGTATTTTCTTCGCTGTGTCCGGTGTGTTGCATGGGTCGCGGTGGTGTGAAAGGACCTGCGATGACGTCATTGAGTCATGTGACAGGTCACGCGATCGCCGACGTCAGCGGTTGCGTGACCTGTCACATGACTAAATGACGTCATGGCAGGTCCTTTCACACCACCGAAACCCATACAACAGACGGGACGCATCGCTGAGGAGACCGGGGGCCATCGGAAGGTGAGTATAATCTTTATTTTTTATTTTAAATTCTTTTTTTGACAGGTACTATGGTACCCGATGTCTGGATGAGAGTTTCCTCTTCTCCAGACCTGGGTACCATCCGCACATAGAAACGCATATTATCCGTGTGTGCAAATGTGCTGACACGGATAATATGCGTCTCAATGCAAGTCAATGGCGGCAATTAGGCTGCGTGTCCGCAAAATTAATGGACATGCTGCGTATTTTTCCGCAATGATAATCCGCAGCGGAAATTTCCGCAGCATGTGCACAGCACATGCGGATTATCATTGGGGACCATGGGGCACGTATTACCAAGCGTTTTTTAAGCGTTTTCGCTGCGGAAATTCTGCTGCAAAAACGCTTGAAAAACGCATAGTGGGCACACAGCCTAAGGGACTGGGTGTACAATAGCTACCTCGGGGCCCCACATAGCTGTGCTCCTGCACATTTTGTTTATTACACCAGAATCCTCATAAGGAGCAGAGACCTTTTGGACTCCCTCATACCCTGAGAATTGGGTTAGGGTCACCCCACTGTATTTTCTCTCATCCAAGAAAAGCGGTCTGATTATGCAAATCACACTCAGATCACACTCTGATCAGAGTTTGATCAGGGTGCAATCACAGTGTGATCTGATTCTCCCAGATGTGGAGAATAAGGCCATGTTCACACGTTTAGTATTTGGTCAGTATTTTCAGGTTTTGGCTTACAAATACTGATGTAAAATACTGACCAAATACTGAACGTGTGAACGTGGCCCAAAAAAAAATCTCCATCTTCTCCAATCTGTCAGTCCTTCAAAATTGGACTGCACTTGGATGTCATCTGAGTGCAGTCCGATATTTTTCACCAACCCATAGACATGAATGGCTGAGTGCGATCCAATATGCATCTCATGCATACTGTGATTTTTTCCTCGGACCAACTCAGCCTAAGTAAATAATCGGACATGTACACGGCCCCATAGAATAACATTGGTCCTAGTGCGATCCGTCAAAACAACGGATAGCACTTAGTAACATAGTAACATAGTTTTTAAGGTTGAAGGAAGACTAAGTCCATCTAGTTCAACCCATAGCCTAACATGTTGATCCAGAGGAAGGCAAAAAAAAACCATGTGGCAAACACTAAGCTCCACATTGGGGAAAAAAATTCCTTCCTGACTCCATACAACAATCAGACTAGTTCCCTGGATCAACGCCCTATTAAGGAATCTAGTATATATAACCTGTAATATTATACTTTTCAAGAAAGGCATCCAGGCCCTTCTTAAATTTTAATAGTGAATCACTCATTACAGCATCATGCGGCAGAGAGTTCCATAGTCTCACTGCTCTTACAGTAAAGAATCCCCGTCTGTCATTATGATTAAACCTTCTTTCCTCCAGATGTAGAAGATGCCCCCTTGTCCCCGTCTCAGGCCTCAGAGTAAAAAGATCAGTAGAAAGGTCTTTGTACTGTCCCCTCATATACTTGTACATAGTAATAAGATCACCTCTAAGCCTTCGTTTTTCCACAGTAAATAACCCCAAGAGTAATAACCTGTCTTGGTATTGCAGACCCCCCAGTCCTCTAATAACCTTGGTCGCTCTTCTCTGCACCCGCTCTAGTTCAGCTATGTCTTTCTTATACACCGGAGACCAGAACTGTACACAGTATTCTAAGTGTGGTCGCACTAATGACTTGTATAGAGGTAAAATTATGTTCTCCTCATGAGCATCTATGCCTCTTTTTAATGCATCCCATTAATTTATTTGCCTTTACAGCTGCTGCCTGACGCTGGCCACTAAACGTGAGCTTGTCGTCCACCAATACACCCAGGTCTTTTTCAGTGACAGTTTTGCCCAGTGTTTTACAATTAAGCATATCATTATACATTTTATTTCCTCTGCCCAAGTGCATTACCTTACATTTATCCCCATTAAAGCTCATTTGCCATTTATCAGCCCAAGCTTCTAGTTTACATAGATCCTCCTGTAATAAAAAATTGTCCTCCTCTGTATTGATTACCCTGCAGAGTTTAGTGTCATCTGCAAATATTGAAATATTACTTTGTATGCCCCCTACAAGGTCATTAATAAATATGTTAAAAAGACGGGGGCCCAATACTGACCCCTGTGGTACCGCACTGTTAACTGAGACCCAGTCTGAGTGTTTTCCATTAATAACCACCCTTTGTTTCCTATCACTGAGCCAATTCTTAACTCACATACATATATTTTCCCCTATCCCCATTGTTCTCATTTTATGTATCAACCTTTTGTGTGGAACCGTATCAAAAGCTTTTGAATAGTCCATATACACAACATCCACTGCATTTCCTTGGTCCAGTCCAGAACTTGCCTCCTCTTAAAAGCTGATCAGATTAGTTTGACAGGAATAGTCCCTCGTAAACCCATGTTGATATTGGGTCATGAGGTTATTCTTCTTCAGATACTCTATTATAGCATCTCTTAGGAAACCCTCCAGGATTTTACCCACAGTGGAGGTTAAGCTTACCGGCCTATAATTTCCAAGTTCAGTTTTTGTCCCCTTTTTGAATATTGGCACCACATTTGCTATACGCCAGTCCTGTGGTACAGACCCTGTTATTATGGAATCTTTAAAGATTAAAAATAATGGTCTATCTATGACATTACTTAATTCCTGCAGTACTCGCGGGTGAATCCCATCCGGGCCCGGGGATTTGTCAACTTTAGTGATTTTTAGACGCCGCCGTACTTCCTGCTGTCCGATTTTTATGGTCGTGTGCACGAGCCCTTCGAATGGCATATATTGTCTGCCTCCAAGCCTTCCTGTCTTTTTCTGCCCTTAGATGCCACCGATGACCTATCCCAAGAAAAGCCTGAGAAAACCCATTTATGCTTAACTAGCAAAAAGATCCGACTTAACCCTTTCTACCAATATTTGAATTTTATGCTGTTTTTTATTTGGCCCGAACTATAATAGTATTGAAGAACCAAAAAAAGTTTTTCCTTTATACTTTTCTTGTGTTTAGGATTCACTTTCAGGTTAAACCTGCACCTAATCTACACTGTATACTAGGCTTTCTGCTGTGGTGACGTGCGGATGTTTTTTTCTGTAATAACCCGCTCACTGAGAAATGCGAGGGTTGCACTGCAGTAAGACTGAGAGGGATCTGGCTTTATTTACAGAGCTCTTAGCCAAGCCACTGGGAAAAATGTACACTAAAGGATGCAAGGGGTCAAAGCGAGATCCATCTGGCTTAAATCTTCCTGACTCATCATTGAGTTTTCAAGCCAAGCCGCTTGTAAACTGATCATCTTTTTTCTGCATTGTTATAGATGTATTACTTTCATTTATTGTTCTCAGAAGTTGCTCAAGTAGCAAAGTGGTTAAATGCATTTCTCGATGTGGGATCATGCTTCACTTCAGTATGCCCTCTCCTAAAGTTATGTTTTTTTGGGAGCTGCTATTTTCCTTTTTTGTTTAATAAAAAAAATATTTGTATAGAAAAAAATAATTCAATTGCATTTGTCAGTAGGATGAACCCTCCAAAGCCGTCTATATGGGCATGCAGGAAGCTGAATAAAATGATACCTTGATATATGTGACGCGCCCCCTGGGCCAGTGCTGTAGTGCGGCGCACGTGTGCGCGGGGGAATACCCGGAGCCGGATCCGATGGGGGTAGTAGTCTCCGAGTGGCGGGGACCCGGTCCGTGCCCAGGGTGGTCAAACTAAGTGTGTGGCAGTCTTTGTAGATGTTGTTTAAGTGTCGACTACGCCACCCGTTGATTTGTGGTCGCAAGGCCGCCGCTGCAGAACAGTCCGCTGAGGCCGGTGGTATGTGTGCAGCAATGGTGGTATAACCCCCAACGGGAGAGGTATGGCCTCAGGGCAGCTGGTGCGGGTGAAGGGAGTGATAGAAAGGGCGTCCCGGTACCTTTAGTGCTGGCAGTGCGATGGAACACAGAGACTGATTGCAGTTTTCAATGCTTTACTCACAGATGTTATCAGTGTCAGTCCTGCAGGTGATGACGACCCGAGCCGTGCTGCGTCCACCAGGTACGGGGCTCGACCAACCCCCAGGCAGTTCCAGAGTGTGACCTTGAACTCCTTTCTCCGTTCCTTTCTCTGGCCGTCCCCACTAGGGACCCACCCATGTCCAGCTTCCTCGGGCCTTCTGGTGGCGAAACCTATCTCCGGTTTCCCTGACCCTATGTGGCGTGCCTTCGTGGTGAGTGTAGTGAGTGGTCGCGCCAAGACGTGGCCACGACCTCCGGTTCCTGGCTGAGGATAAGTGGCCTCCACCAGTTCGGGATCCGGTACCCTGATCTGCCAACCCTTCACCCGCTGACTCCTAGCGTGTTCGGGTTCCCTCTTCCTTCATGTCTCTGGGCCTTTCTCCAGGTTCCATTCCTTCCTTGTTCCTTTCCTCTTGTCTTTCTCTCTCTTGCTCCCTTCAGGAGCAGCACCCAGACAGGGCTGCTGCTCCCTGTCACTACTCTTCTCCTCTTTTTCTGTCTGACTCAACTGAACTCCTAAGATGGTGCCCACCTCTTATACTCCCTCTGACACCCGAGCCCAGGTGACTAGCCACCAATGGGCTCCTTCCTATGCCCAGAGTCCCTCCCCTCTCTAATCCTGCACCACTGGGATATTCCTCCCCCCCTCCCACTCCAGCCAGGGACAGACGCTGTCGTACCTGCACATCTATCTGGTGGGAGTACCGTTGATCTGTCCCCCGGAAATGGGATGTATGTGGTGCATGCAGCTAACTGAGTTCTAGTCCACACTCCATCCTTACCCGGGAGTGGAATACCACACCTCTGGTTCGAGGTGCAATACCCCTGTAGCAGCCGAGCCCTCGGGGTGCTACATTCCCCCCCGGTAAACCACAGCACGTCCTCGGGCTGAAATAGAGTAAAAACAATTTTTAAAGTGTACGTACACATAAAACACATCAACTTTCATCCATCCCTTTATGGGAGGTTTTCTCAACAGCTGGCTAATGCCACCGGAACTCTTTTACAAAAACACTATGTAAAACTTTGGCATCATATCAAATTTCACATTAAGGCATTCTCAAATAAAACATTCTTGAATTCTCGGGTTCTTGGGATCTTGGGATCTGGCCGCTCTCAGTCTTCGGCCAGGTAGAGGGAAGGGATGACCGCTCTCAGTCCTCGGTCAGGTTAGGGATTAGGGCAAAAATAGGCAACAGTTCTCTTTCTGTCCCAACGGGGACCACACTCTTAGTGGAACAGTCCCACAACAGTCCTTATACCCGGTCGGGTAACTATTTACATCTCCTCTTTTACCGTTTACGATTAACGGTGTGCTCCACACGCTCCTTTCTCTTCCTCAGGTTCAGACCCGTCCGGGCCCTCTTTCTCCTCCTCCTCCTGGTACGATTGCTCCTCTTCTTCCTTGACCCGGTGGACATGAAGGGCGTACCACCCCTTCACTCCCTTATGCCTGGTATAGGTGACGGTATCTCCAGGCACCAGGTCCCGTCCACTGTGCCCCTCCGGTAGGTGGGACTCTACGTCGCTCCTGTTTACAAACACCTGGCTTATGGTCTTCGGGTCTTAGATGATGCCCCAGCCACATGCCATGTGAAACTTAACAACAGTCCCGGTGACTCGGGGACCGTCAGCTGTACGGGGGGGTCCTGGCGGGTCCTTGTCTTCTGCTCCACGTTTTTAATGTGGAGCCACTCCTCCTTCACTTTCCTCTCTCTCCGCTCCCGCTCAAACGTTGCCAGTTGTTGGCGGCAGGTCTCATAGCGCCGGGCGGCGCCCGCCCGGGTCTCCTGAGTGACCCCATCAGGTCTTCTCCAGTGGGGTCCCCCTCGAATTGGGTGTCCTCCAGCGGGGTGAAGAGAGGTCCACGGGCTCCGGAGCTGGGGTTAGCGGTTCATCTGGGGCCCTTGCTCCTACGGGATGACTCTTCCTGGAGCGGGGGTTGGTGTACTCAGGCGGCCAGACGAATGGTGTCCCATCCGGGCAGGTGTGCTGCTCATACAGGTCTTTCCCCAATGATGGCACGACTGGGGGCCCCGGCTGGGGTGCAGCGCCCGCGGGCACTCGGCCTTTTAACCAGGCCGGTGACTTTCTGATCGTGCCCGGTGTTGGGGAGCACGGTTCAGGGCGAGGCTCCGCTGCAGAGCTTGCTGCTGGAGGGCTGACTACTGGTGGTGGAGGTACGGTGGGCGGTGCGGCACCCAGAGCTTCGGGTCCCGCGGCGGGAGGTAGGGGCAGGTCCGCGGCCTCAGGGCCCGGAGTAACGGCGTTCCCCTTACTTGTCGTTGCGGCCTCCCCCGCGGCGTCGTCCCCGGCCTCCGGTCCGCTTCTGCTGCCCCTCGGGATCGACGCGGTGCTGGATGGTGGCTGCACCTCCGGTTGGCAGGTCAGCGTGCGCCGGGTCAACTCCTCCTTCCACCCGGCGAGCACGTCTCGTTGCGCCCAGATCATCCTCCTGTTCAGCTCTTCCAGCGCGGCCTGCGCGTACTCCGGTTCTTCCTTCTGGACCACCGCTAGCAGCTCTGCAATCTGGTATGGCGGCTGTGGCGGTGAAGCTCTCTTCCGTATCCGACATCCTCCTCCCCCCTAATGGACCGTGGCCTACCTTGCGATGATCCTCTTCCGTAGGCCGCGGCTCCGCAGTGGATCGTCAGGGTTGAGGACCTTCCGTCGCGCTCCTGTGACGTCGGCGTCACTGGGCTCCTTCCAGGACCTTACGCAACGTCCGGACGTGAGGCGGGGCTTCAGTTCTCGCGGGCTTTCGGAGTCCACACCCCTCTTCTTCCCGCGCGGCGTCCTCAAGATGGCGCCCAATGGCGGGAAAACTCCACGGATGGCGGGAAGAAGGCAGAAGATGGCGCCGGATGGCGGGAAACGACTCCGGACGGCGGGAAACTTCACCACAGGTAAGTAAAAAGTCTCTTTTTCAGGCACGCAGTACCCGGTGGTTACGGGCACGAGATCCTGCCGACTACGCCAAAATTGACGCGCCCCCTGGGCCAGTGCTGTAGTGCGGCGCACGTGTGCGCGGGGGAATACCCGGAGCCGGATCCGATGGGGGTAGTAGTCTCCGAGTGGCGGGGACCCGGTCCGTGCCCAGGGTGGTCAAACTAAGTGTGTGGCAGTCTTTGTAGATGTTGTTTAAGTGTCGACTACGCCACCCGTTGATTTGCGGTCGCAAGGCCGCCGCTGCAGAACAGTCCGCTGAGGCCGGTGGTATGTGTGCAGCAATGGTGGTATAACCCCCAACGGGAGAGGTATGGCCTCAGGGCAGCTGGTGCGGGTGAAGGGAGTGATAGAAAGGGCGTCCCAGTACCTTTAGTGCTGGTAGTGCGATGGAACACAGAGACTGATTGCAGTTTTCAATGCTTTACTCACAGATGTTATCAGTGTCAGTCCTGCAGGTGATGACGACCCGAGCCGTGCTGCGTCCACCAGGTACGGGGCTCGACCAACCCCCAGGCAGTTCCAGAGTGTGACCTTGAACTCCTTTCTCCGTTCCTTTCTCTGCCCGTCCCCACTAGGGACCCACCCATGTCCAGCTTCCTCGGGCCTTCTGGTGGCGAAACCTATCTCCGGTTTCCCTGACCCTATGTGGCGTGCCTTCGTGGTGAGTGTAGTGAGTGGTCGCGCCAAGACGTGGCCACGACCTCCGGTTCCTGGCTGAGGATAAGTGGCCTCCACCAGTTCGGGATCCGGTACCCTGATCTGCCAACCCTTCACCCGCTGACTCCTAGCGTGTTCGGGTTCCCTCTTCCTTCATGTCTCTGGGCCTTTCTCCAGGTTCCATTCCTTCCTTGTTCCTTGTTCCTTTCCTCTTGTCTTTCTCTCTCTTGCTCCCTTCAGGAGCAGCACCCAGACAGGGCTGCTGCTCCCTGTCACTACTCTTCTCCTCTTTTTCTGTCTGACTCAACTGAACTCCTAAGATGGTGCCCACCTTTTATACTCCCTCTGACACCCGAGCCCAGGTGACTAGCCACCAATGGGCTCCTTCCTATGCCCAGAGTCTCTCCCCTCTCTGCTCCTGCACCACTGGGATATTCCTCCCCCCCTCCCACTCCAGCCAGGGACAGACGCTGTCGTACCTGCACATCTATCTAGTGGGAGTACCGTTGATCTGTCCCCCGGAAATGGGATGTATGTGGTGCATGCAGCTAACTGAGTTCTAGTCCACACTCCATCCTTACCCGGGAGTGGAATACCACACCTCTGGTTCGAGGTGCAATACCCCTGTAGCAGCCGAGCTCTCGGGGTGCTACATATGCAATGCAATGTCTTATTCCAGAGAAATCTACCTTTTTTTTTATATGTAAATGAATTGTTCAGCACTATGGGCGGGACAGTGATCTCCCTGAGGATCTACCTCCAGAGATTATTGTAAATAAAAGGTGTGATGTTTAATGGCCGCTCTCTGCTCTCCTGATCTCACTGCAGAGCTGTGTGTGATTATACCTGACATATGTGCAGGTTCCTCTCAGCTTCCATATCACAGGCAGACAGGGTTACAATACAGCAGAGCTGTGAGAGCTGCAGCAAATGTGTTTGTAAGGAAACAAAGTTCAGTTCTCCTGTTCTGTATTAGTTACATGTCTCACACTGGTAACACCTCCTTTATTAAAAATAAGCTCTGGATTCAGATTCTCAGGGAGATCAGTGTCTGACCCATAGTCCCGAACAGCTCATTTACATACAAGAAAAATTTGGATTTCTCTTGAATAAGACATCAGATCGTAGATATCAAGGTATCATATTATTCTGCTTCCTATGACCTACATGCCCATATAGACGGCTTAGGAGGGTTGATCCTACTGACAGGTTCCCTTTAGGCTGAAACCCTTAGGCTAGGATCACATGGCCATATAAGAAATCAGTCCAATTTTCAGTCAGAAAACTTGGATGATTTTTTCTCACTTGTCATCCGTATGCAATCCGTTTTTTTATTCAACAGCTATTTATCACTTACAGGACTATTTACAGTTTCCTATGTTACAGAATTGCGATGTATCCGTAAAAATCAGATGTTATACTGCGGCTCCGTATGGAATCCGTTTTTTTTCTCACACCCATAGACTTGAATGAGTGAGTCTCATCATATTTACGGAAAAAACTTATGTATGCTGCTATCTTTTTCATTTGCAGATTCAGTAAGTGAAAAATATTGTTCATCTGCACTGCATCACTGAATAAGATTCGTCAAAGTGTGATCTGTTTTTTTAAATGGCTAGCACCTGGACCGAAAATATGGTCATGTGCACAAGCCCTAACCTGAATGAACCAATAGATTGTCCAAAAAAGCCACTGGACCTGTCGGGTGACAGCACAGTATTTCAGTATTTCAATACAAACTCTGACACATCTCACAATTGTAAATTTTGATTGTCATGTAGTCATCCTCTTCTAACCTGCAGCCTAAAAAATGAGACGCCATGTAGGTAAGTATAATATCTAAAATGGTTACAGAATTTAACTTAAGGGACCAGTGATTAATTTTTTCTTTAAATTACACAATCTGACACTGGACAACACTCCAATGCAATTTTATTAAAACATTTCCAGGAGGAATAACAGAGGAGTAGCACAATGCACTGTTCTAAGAAAGATGCCCAATAATTCTTTCAATTATTTTAAGGGAATTTAAGTATTTCCTAAAAGGTTAAGTTCCCACAATGAGTTTTTAGTGAGTTTTTGGTCTTAGGACTTGTTCACATGCTGCATTTTTGCTGCTTCTTTTCAGCACATTTTTGTCTTTGGGAAAAAAAGCAGCCTTTTACAGTGCCAGCAAAGTGAATGAGATTTCTGAAATCTCACGCACACACTGCTTTTTTTCTCTTGCAGATTTTAACCATCAAAGCGTTTTTTTATATCTGCGGCAGAGAAGCAGATTTCTCTGATAAAATATGTCGCAACGTTTCTTATTTTAATGTGAACTGTTGATTTATGAACTAAAAATTAAATTGATGGTTACACTTTAACCCTTTCATGATATGCGTTGTACATGTACGGTGCAAGTTGGAAGCGGGTGTATGGAGCGGGCTCTCAGGGTGAGCTCGCCCCATACTCAGCAGGTGATGACTGTGTTACAGCCAGGACCTGCCTCTAACAATCGCGGGTGAGGCAGCACAAGCGCCAGCATGGAGGCGCATCATAACATGCACCCATCATCGCACCCATAACGTGATGGTGGGTCATCATTGGGTTTCTATTAGAGCAGGGGGTCTATTGAAGACCACTGTGTTTGTCATTACGGAGCTCCTTTGAAACCCTGCCTGTGGATTTCTGCTATATACAGCGATTATATGGCATCGCTGTATATAGCACAAGATATCAGACGATCACAGCTTCAAGTCCCCCCGAGGGGACTGTTAAGAACAGTAACAAGGTAAAAAAAATAGTTTAAAAAATATGAAAAAAATCTAAAAAACATAAAAGTTCAACTCAGCACCCTTTTTCCTCAATTTAAAATAAAAATATTAAGGCTAAGTGCCCACGATGCAGAAATGCTGCGGAGTGTTTCTGCATCTCCCTGGCAGAAAAAACGCATGTGGATTTTACATGCGTTTTTTCTGCCAGGTAGAAGCGTTTGTGAAGCATTTTTAACATGCGATTTTGCATGCGGGTTGTCAAGCGCATTTCCAAGCGATTTTAGCATCACTTGGAAAACTGCTTGATAACTTGGTCACACTATATAAATCCATGCAACCGGCATGGATTTATATAGTGTGACAAAGTTACGATGCTGCAAATGCAGCATCAATAGTAAAAAAGAGAATAAAAATGTTGAAAAATTAAAAAAAAACATTATAGTGACCTCTTGTACGGTACGTCCGGTGTCTTCGGCTGCTCGCGGTGCTCTAAAAAGGACCTTCCATGACGTCATTTAGTCATGTGACAGGTCACGCGACCGTCGACGTCAGCGGTTGCATGACCTGTCACATGACTAAATGACGTCATGGAAGGTCCTTTTACACCACCGCGAGCAGCCGAAGAGCCAGCAGCGCCGCCGGGAGCTGACAGGGGGCCATCAGTAGGTAAGTATATGTTTTTTGGTTTTTTTTTATTCTTTTTTAACTACAGGTACTAAGGTACCCGGGTCTGGAGGAGAGTCTCCTCTTCTCCAGATCCGGGTACCATCCGCGCATTAAATCGCATAATATCCGCATGTGTACGTGTAGTCATGCGGATGTTATGCGGTCCAATACAAGTCAATGGCGGCGATTTCGCCGCGATTCCGCCAAATTAATGGTTGTGCTGCAGATTTTTCCGCAATGATAATCCGCAGCGGAAATTTCCGCAGCATGTGCGCAGCACATGCGGATTATCATTGGGAAACATGGCAGACAACTTAACAAGCGTTTTTAATGCATTTTCGCTGCGGAAATGGTGCCGCGGAAACGCATTAAATCCGCATCATGGGCTCACAGCCTAAAAGAATTAAAGAAATAAACATATGCGGTATAGCCATGTTTGTAAAAATCTACCAAACTCTAAAAATAATTAACTTGATCGGTAAACACCGTAAGTGAAAAAATTCAAGAGCGCCAAAATGCCATTTTTTTCGCTTGCTGCAATACCACAAAAAATGCTGTAATAAGTGATCAAAACATCACATCTGTCCCAAAATGGTATCAATAAAAACGTTGTCTCACCCTGAAAAAAATAAGCCATCATTCAGGTCCCTCAACCAAAAAACTAAAACGTTAGGGCTCTTGGAAAATGGCTATACAACCCCCAAATTTTTTTTTTGCAAAGTGCTGATTTTTTTTTACCACTAAAATAATTAAAAAAATGGATTTGTTTGGTATTGCCTTAACTGTACTGATGAGAAGAATCATATTACAAGGTCTTTTTTACCACAAAGTGTACATTGTAAAAACAATTGCCAAAAAACATTATAGAATTGCATTTTTTTCACAATTTCTCTCTACTTGGAATTTTTTTCCCGTTTTCCAGTAGACTATGTGGTAAAATGAGTGGAGCCATTCAAAAGTGCAAATCGTCCCGTAAAAAATGTCCTCAAATGTCTTTGTCGACAGAAAAATAAAAGAGTTATTGCTCTGGGAAGAAGGAGAGGTAAAAAAGAAAACGCAGTAAGAGAAATTGGCCCTTTTCGTGAAGTGGTTAAAGGGGTTGTCCGGTCAAAAGTGATGTCTGCAATCACTCTGTGTGACTGCAGACTTATGAATCCCCCCAGAGCATGCACTGTACGCTGCGGGGATTCGCCGGTTTCAGACCCGGGAACGGAGGGTATGCATGACTTATACAAATCCTGGCCAGTGGGCTCGGCCTTGCTATCCATACACTTGTATTGAGCGAGGCTGCGCCTTCTAGTCGGAAGAGCCCACTGGCTGTCCACATCACTAATCGGGGCGTAGCCTCGCTCAATACAAGTGTATGGAGCAAGGGGGCGCCGACAGGCCGAGAGTATGTATAACTGATACATACCCTCCGTTACCGAGTCTGAAACCGGCGGTCACAAAGAGTCACTTTTAACCGGACAACCCCTTTAAATATATGGTTAGCAAAGTATGCATCATCACCCACGCTCTGGTACAAAATGGAAGACCACCAGAAACACTCGATCCTTAGTACCTAACAAAGAAGCGCCTACTCAATAGACAGAATGGTAGAAGTGCACCAGATGGTGAATGGTTTCACAATAACATCACAGGCCGGACCATGTGGATCGGTTTCCTAGACAAGGCGGTGCGGACAATGACAGCGGGGGACTGTTCAACAGTTGAACATGGGATTTACTCCGGAAAGGAGGCACAGTCTTAAACGTTGCAACCTTTATATCGTGGATGAAGAGCTGACACATCGCACACCATCTTACTCCCCTCTTTGCGCTCCTCTCTCACCCCACACTCCGGCTCTTGATGGCTGGTGGTCTCACAGTCCCGCACCATTCTGCTCAGGTAGCTTTAACAGAAATCAGTGGCACATGTTCACTAATATTGGAGCTTAATATTTGTGTTCGGCCTGAACACCATTCCTTGTAAAGCAATTGCCCAAGAGAACAAGCATAGTCAAATTTTATTTATTTATTTATTTTACTCCCTTATATAGCGCCATTAATTCCACAGCGCTTTACAGACATTATCGGCATTGATAAATATGACCTAATATGTAGTTATTTTAATAATCAGCCCGGCATAAAGTTTTCATGTTTTGCACTTTATTGCTCTAGCGTTGTCTTTGATTCCTAATAAACTCTGAGCTGTAGATTAAGTTTACAATTAACATAAAACAGCTTTATTACAGGAATCTATGAATTACTGCCGTAAACAGATGTGAGTATCCCTGAAGGATTAGACTGATTACGAAAGTTTAAAACAAGCAAATATGCTTGACAAAGTATGATAAATAACTTCAGTCTGGAGTAAATAATCTTGAAGAACACTTAGCACACTGCACTATTACATCAATTACTGGCTTATCACATTAAACAACTGTAAACTGTACATGGTTTATTTCACTGGTTCACAAACGTTAACAAGCCAAAGTTGAGTGTCCCCAAATTTCGAGTTGTGTTTATGCGACTTCTGAAGATTGATCACCATTTCCTGTATACAAGAAAACATAGGGAAGATCTGTTTATGCCATAAAATCAATGTACTATGTATTTCCATATGTTTTTAAATAAAATAACTGAAAGGGGTTGTACCATGAAAAAAAGTACATTTTAATAGATCTGGGAATAATAATAAATTCTACAATTGGATGTACGAAAAAAAGATGTTCCTGTGCTGAGATAAACTTATAAATATGCCCCTGCTGTGTACTGTGTAATGGCTGTGTCTCACCATGCAGAGCTGTTCCAGTTCATAATTGGCATATAGCACAGCTCCTGGCCCGGGGAAAAGCATAAATCATTCATAATAAGTCAGTATACAGACAAAACATCAGGGGATTGTAGCTGCTGCTTTTTAAGGTAACACATTTTCTGTTTGTTTTATCACAGGATTGGGTATTCCTGCAGTGTCACCAGTCCTGTGAGGTCCATCATATATCAAGTCAGTGACATATAAGCTCAGCAGTCAATTGCACTGTTAGGTCACTGACTTGATTTATGATGAGCTCAGAGGGCTGGAGACGTGGTAGAAACACTCGTACTTGTGACAAAATATGGAAATGTGTTACCTCAGAAAGTAGCACCTGTGATACCCTGCTGTTTTGCCTGTATACTCACTTGTCATAATTGACTTATGCCCCCCCTTGGCCAGGAGCTTTGGTATGTGCTGCCTTTGAACTAGAGCAGCTCTGCACGCTCAGTCACAGCAAATAACAGTATGTAGCAGGGGCACATTTATAGGGTTATCTCAGCACAGGAACATTTTTTAATACATCCAATTGTGAAACTTATGTTTATTCCAAGAACTATTGATTAAAATGTATTTTTGTTCATGTAACAAACCCTTTAAAGAACATTCCGGTGAAAAATAAAAAAATGGCCTTCACATTATGTTCCTTAAAGGGAACCTATCACTTTGAGAAATGCTATTTACCTGTAGATGTGGGGTTATACTGCAGGTAAATAAAATGTAAACCTTGAGTAGCTGGCTTACTGAAGCAATGGCTACAAGGAAAAAATTAAGTTTTATTCTCCCTGCAGCCATATGCTTCCAGTTATTTTGGCGGTGCAGGGAGCAGTTAGTCATTGCTCACTATACGGTGAGTATTCTGTCATCATTCCCGTGGAGTGATCACAGCGGTATTGTCAGCTGTGACTGTAAAATGGGAAAGTGAGAGATGAGTTAAATTCTAAGAAGATCATTTAACTGATTAAAAAATTCCAGTCGCAACGTTTCCTTGCTATCTTAGTGCAGGCTCTGGATGATGGCAAACATGACAATTGGGCATTGGTATCAGAATGTTAGTGTGAAAGTATATAAAGAATGGAAAATATAGTGAAGAGTTTAATAGATACTATTTTGTCATTTTTTGCAGTTGGCTTATTTATTGGCACAAAAAGAAAAGTTGAGACAGGTCAGAATCCAGAGACACTGAGAAAGAGTATTGCATGGATAGAAAAAGTGGCATCAAGGAAGATGAGGATTATATGGTAACATTTGTTGTAATGTAGTATGGTACATGATTATAGAGGACTGACATGAGGATATCCAGGGATGCCCTCAGGTACTATCCATCTATTGGGTCAGCTGACAGATTTTTAACCTGCATTGAGAATAACAATAACTCTGAATTATGCTCATAGGTTCCTTTTTCCTGAGATTATCAGTATATTTTCATTCTCACACCTTCATAGCCAATTCTCCTATTTCTGGCCATTTTTTAAATTGAGAATTTGCCCCTTAACTAATGGTCATTAGCAAATACCTTAAAGGGATTATTCTAGTTTCCTCAGACTCAACACTGCATAATAATAGGTTGAACTAGATGGATTTATATCCTTTTTTAACCTTACTACATTTTTTGGAAAAAAAATATTTCAATACAGAGAGTTAACAAGGAAAACCATTATCCTACTACACCCCCCCCCCCCCCCCCCCCCGGGGTTAATTCAGGCTTTTGGCTAGAAGTATGTGGATAAAACAGAACCAAAACTGTAAACTGAATGAAGAAGCCCTTAGGCTAAGTTTACACAGTGATGTTGAGTGTGGTTGGGAAAATTACATGAAAATGTAGTAAAACAGTATATTCCAGTTTGTTCCAATAATTTTTTTTACATCTAAAATAAAAGGCAGCTTCTTATTTTCATACATATAACTTCTAACTAATATGCTATTTAACCCCTTAAAAATCAATACAATTTTAGCCTTAAATGGAACCTGTCATAAAAATAATCAGTATTTTCCTGCAGCTATAGTGCTAATTTGTGTGTAAATATCGTTTTAAAGTGAACCTGTCACTTGTTAAAAAAATGAGTTAAAAACTTTAAGAAAATTCCTGAGCTCCCCTTATTCTGCCTCTCTTTTACTTTTTGGGCACCTTCACTTCAGATATTCACATTTGTTGCTTTTGGAGTATGTGAAATTTCTGCCTGCAGACCAACTGCAGAGCCTCCCTCTTAGACACTGCCAATTACAGTTCAGCATGGTCTGATGCTACTAGATCAGCTGCTGAGCTGTTATTGGCAGTGCCAGGGAGGGAGGGGTGAAAGCGCATGCCCCCGGAGATGACTGAAGAAGAGCCCAGTTAGTCAGCAAGCAGAGATTTCACCTATTGCGCTGCAAGAGCAAAGAGTTTCAATATCTCTGCAATGGAGGGACACGGTGCAAAATGGAAAAGAGTGGCATAATTTGGTGAGCTCACAGATTTTTACAAGGTATTTAACTAATTTCTTTGGGGGGGGGGAGCAAATGACAGCTCCTTTTTGACCATGTGCAGATGTCAAATTGGAAGAGCATCTGCAGGGAGAAAATGAAATTATGTTCTCACTGCAGCTGCTCTCGTCTAGTCATTGGGGCGGCACTGAGGTCTGTGAACAGTCAGCCCTTGGTACACAGTAAGCACTCTGTTATCATTCCCCCAGGTCCTTGACTGACATCCTTTGAAACGTGTGTAGGCCAGGCCTTTGCAGGAGTTAGGCTCAAATTCCCTATATTCTACTCTAGCCAGGTAGCTAATTTTCCTCCCTGCAACTCCTACCTGCTTTCCAGCATCCAACTACTATTTCCTAGCTCAAAACCGAAAAAATGGGAAGGCTCACCTGTTAGTATAAGTGCAATGTGTAGGTGCACATTCACACTGTGGCCCCTAACAGATAAAACCAATGATAAAAACTATGAGCCACAGTAAACAAATATATAGTGGTGCATTCCAGCGAAAAAAAGAATCTGACACTGAAAAATTATTTACTATATTTTTGAGAAATTTTAAGCTACTCATAATACTATTAAGTTGTAGTAAAGATGCGCAATCAATAATTATGGCGGTGCTGGCCGGACTGGAAATAATTCCAAATGATCATGTAGACGATATACAGCCGCATTCGCTGGAGTTTTGTGAATAATGTTCGCATTTTATTATTCACAAAATGGTTCACCACAGTGATTGAAATAACAAACGGTGGGTAGAGTGACTCTCTCAAGCAACTCTCTCAACGTTTCGACTTGAGCTTGAGTCTTTTTCCAAATCGCAATAATAGGTTAAGTTGTCATCTAATGTGGCTGTTATATATTCAAGGTAGTCTGCGCTTTTCACATATTACCCTTGAGGCCTGATGACAAATGTCCTGTCGGTGTTACCAGGCTGCCCATTCTCTGAGAGCCACATTCACCACTGGCAACGCAGTGCTCTCACATATTATCCCTTTGAAGCTATGTAATGCAGGTACCGGAATGCAACGCACAGAGACACAAGGCGAGAACAGTCAGAGATGTTTGTAAACAGTTTTATACAACAGGTATACTGAAACAAGGGATTAGCAACAAGGGTAATGAACATTGGTTTGAAATATCAGAAAAATACGAAATTTCTCAAAGTAAGGCGCAGTCTCTTAAAATAAGGCGCAGTCTCTTAAAGTAAGGTGATGCCCTCAAGCATGAGAGACACCACACAAGTTCTTTAACCGTGAATTTGGCCCTAGCGGGGGTCACCGGTTATTCCCGCTAGGCCGTGAGTCTCTTTCCGGATGAATTCAATTAAATCACGTTGTGCTACTTTAGCCCCAACCGTCCCCCTCCCAACCTGAGTACTCTCTCTCTGAACTCCTTCCTGGAAGTCACCTGATCGGGTCCAGCCTCTGAATCTGCCCCCCCTGCAACTTCCTTTGTATATTTTGGTTCTGCTTGACTGTCTCTGGCCAGTAGATGGCAGTCTCGCTCCATCCTTGAAACGTCATGTTGAAGTTCTTTTACAAGCTTTTTTGCTCGTTCTACAGCTACATGCCCTATGCGGGATACCAGACTATCCCGAATATATAACAGCCACATTAGATGACAACTTAACCTATTATTGTGATTTGGAAAAAGACGCAGGCTCGGGTCGAAACATTGAGAGAGTCGCTTGAGAGAGTTACTCTACCCACCATTTGTTATTTCAATCGCTGTGGTGAACCATTTTGTAAATAATAAAAAACAAACATTACTCATATTACTATCACAGTGAACCATCTGAAAATGTGCAGTTGGCAACCCTGAATCACATGACCAGACAGCCATCTTGGACTGTGTATGGGTGCTTGGGAGTGAAGAAATTTTTAACATTCACCGTGCAACCTGACATTTATATGAAAAAAACATAACAAACCTGAATGCCTGCGAAATCTGTCAAAAATTTTCACCAAAACATAATCTTCACATATGCACAGATGGGGCAGCAAGCCAGTTTAAAAACATATACACCCTGCTAGTGATTCAAGATCCACAAAGCTATCACCCGCAAATTGAGAATGTCACATGGACATTTTTTGGTATAGTCCACGGTAAGGGTCCAGTTGACAGTGTAGGTGGGATTATCAAGAGAGCCGTTTGGAGACGCATTCTGCAAAGAAGAGTAGTAATAAACTGTGAATGAAGAAAGAAAAAGCAAGAAAGACCTGTGGATAACCAGAAATGTTGCTGCCATAACACAACTCCATGACAAGTATTACTTTAGGATGAGTGGCGATAATTTTGAAACGTGTGACATCATCCTTTTCGAATATAACCAGCCATTTATCAAAATGCCATAAAAAAGATGTCTGGAGGTTCCGCAGAGGCATCTGTTTCTGTTGCTTCAGTGAAGAATGGGGACTTTGTTGTTGTTCGCTATGCTACACAGGAATACTATAGCATTGTAATTGGCATTTCTGATCATGGAGAAGTAATGGTCAGTGCCATGCAGAAGAAGAAATGGATGGATCAGGAATCACACAAAGGATGAAATGTGGTACCCTGCAACAAATATCATCTGAAAGGTGGACTTGCCAGCGCCTGCTAAAAATAGAGGCTAGTTTATCTTTTATTAATCTCATTATCTGGTCATTTGATTGTCTTCACATATACAGATACATTGGAGGTTAAGTAAGTTATGTTAACTGTGTGTGACAGAGTCACTGGTATGGTATATGAGGGGAGGTACAGTACAGACCAAACGTTTGGACACACCTTCTCATTTAAAGATTTTTCTGCATTTTCATGACTTTGAAAGCTGTACATTCACACTGAAGGCATCAAAACTATGAATTAACACATGTGGAATTATATACTTAACAAAAAAGTGTGAAATACCTGAAAATATGTCTTATATTCTAGGTTCTTCAAAGTAGCCACCTTTTGCTTTGATGACTGCTTTGCACACTCTTGGCATTCTCTTGATGAGCTTCAAGAGGTAGTCACAGGAAATGGTTTTCACTTCACAGGTGTGCCCTGTCAGGTTTAATAAGTGGGATTTATTGCCTTAAAAATGGGGTTGGGACCATCAGTTGTGTTTTGCAGAAGTCTGGTGGATACACAGCTGATAGTCCTACTGAATAGACTGTTAGAATTTGTATTATGGCAAGAAAAAAGCAGCTAAGTAAAGAAAAACAAGTGGCCATCATTACTTTAAGAAATGAAGGTCAGTCAGTCTGAAAAATTGGGCAAACTTTGAATGTGTCCCCAAGTACAGGTGCAAAAACCATCAAGTGCTACAAAGAAACTGGCTCACATGAGGACCGCCCCAGGAAAGGAAGACCAAGAGTCACCTCTGCTTCTGAGGATAAGTTTATCCGAGTCACCAGCCTCAGAAATCGCAGGTTAACAGCAGCTCAGATTAGAGACCAGGTCAATGCCACACAGAGTTCTAGCAGCAGACATATCTCTTCAACAACCGTTAAGAGGAGACTTTGTGCAGCAGGCCTTCATGGTAAAATAGCTGCAAGGAAACCACTGCTAACAGGCAACAAGCAGAAGAGACTTGTTTGGGCTAAAGAACACAAGGAATGGACCTTAGACCAGTGGAAATCTGTGCTTTGGTCTGATGAGTCCAAATTTGAGATCTTTGGTTCCAACCACCGTGTCTTTGTGCGATGCCGAAAAGGTGAACTGATGGACTCTACATGCCTGGTTCCCACCGTGAAGCATGGAGGAGGAGGTGTGATGGTGTGGGGGTGCTTTGCTGGTGACACTGTTGGGGATTTATTCAAAATTGAAGGCATACTGAACCAGCATGGCTACCACAGCATCTTGCAGCGGCATGCTATTCCATCCGGTTTGCGTTTAGTTCGACCATCATTTATTTTTCAACAGGACAATGACCCCAAACACACCTCCAGGCTGTGTAAGGGCTATTTGACCAAGAAGGAGAGTGATGGGGTGCTACGCCAGATGACCTGGCCTCCACAGTCACCAGACCTGAACCCAATCGAGATGGTTTGGGGTGAGCTGGACCGCAGAGTGAAGGCAAAAGGTCCAACAAGTGCTAACCATCTCTGGGAACTCCTTCTAGATTGTTGGAAGACCATTTCCGGTGACTACCTCTTGAAGCTCATCAAGAGAATGCCAAGAGTGTGCAAAGCAGTCATCAAAGCAAAAGGTGGCTACTTTGAAGAACCTAGAATATAAGACATATTTTCAGTCGTTTCACACTTTTTTGTTAAGTATATAATTCCACATGTGTTAATTCATAGTTTTGATGCCTTCACTGTGAATGTACAATTTTCATAGTCATGAAAATACAGAAAAATCTTTAAATGAGAAGGTGTGTCCAAACTTTTGGTCTGTACTGTATGTGTTGCACTGGTTGATAACCTGTGTGAACTGAAACCAGTGGACTTTCTGCCAGCATGTTATATGCTGGTGGGATAACGCACTTAAAGGGCGTGGTTTTAAGGGAATGACATAGTGATGGGAGGAATGTCATTCCCCATACCTCCATCTCATGGTGTGGCTGAGCATTGTTTAAATGTTCAGTCCTGTTTTTTTTTCTTTGAGTTGTGTTTGGAGAGGCAAGGTCTCTAGACTGGACAGCCATAGCTCTGGAGGGAGCTGAAGGCTAGACATAACTTGTGTGTGTGACCTGCACACACCTATATGGACTGTGCTATAGTTTATCTTTTGGTTTTGTTGTTTAGCAAAGTAAGGCTGTAATTATTTTGCTGGAGTGCAGAGCTTTATGCTGTTAATAAAGCCTGCAAAGAAAACCCGGGTTCCTGAGTCTACTTCCGGAAGTGGTGCGAGAGTGCGTGCAAGATTCTCGGAACAAGTGTACCTGCCACAGAGACCAGTGGATGTCCTGGGTAAAGGCCGCCAGCCAGCCAGAGAAGTCTGGCAGCATGGAGGAGCTCATTAAGCACCTGGCCCAAAGCCAGCAGAGCATGCAGCAGCAGCACAGAGAGCAGCTTCAGCAGCAACGGGAGCAGCAGCAGGAGACAAACTCCTGATACAGCAAATCCAGCAGCAGCAACGACAGATGGAACAGGGGAGATCGTGGCAGGACATCCGCTCCACCCCCAGATCTAGGTGAGGACGCTCAAGTCAGGAAAACGGTAAGGAGAACCTTACAGAAGATGACCCTGGGGGATGACGTTGAGGCGTTCCTGACTGTTTTTGAAAGGGTGGCGGAATGGGAGAGATTACCTCAGGAGCAGTGGGCGGAGGTTCTGGCGCCATATTTGACCGGGGAGCCGCAGAAGGCTTATTATGATCTGATTTTACAAGACGCAAAGGAGTACGTGAAATTAAAAACCGAGATATTGGCACGCTCAGGAGTGACAATGTCTGTCAGAGCACAAAGGGTCCACCACTGGGCGTATGCTGGCGACAAACCTCCACGCTCACAGATGTTTGACTTGTTACATCTAGTCCAGAAGTGGCTGCAGCCAGAGCCTTCCACTCCTGCCCAGATGGTTGAGCGTGTGGTGATGGACAGGTTCACCATTCCCTACCCAGGCTGGTGCAGGCCTGGGTTGCCCAGAGCGACCCTCGGAGTGCGGACGACTTTGTTAGCCTGGTAGAGGGGTACCAAGTGGTCAAAAAATCCCTAGGGAAACCCGACATAATCACCTCCCCCTACTGGAGTGCCCAAAAGGGGACGGGTTCATCACGGAAGGGGTTCAGAGCCACAACTGGGGGGCGTCCCACTTCCACTGAAGGTGCCGCAAGGACTGTTGTTAAGGATGTGATCTGTTGGCGGTGTTGCAATTCGTAACACGTAGCCGCCCAGTGTCATACATCTGCTGAGCCAATGGACTGCAGCCTAGGCAGACGATGTTCATATTATGCTTACCCAGCCTTCAGTGTGGACTGTCAACCCAGCGAGGGCCGTATCCGTTAACGGAGTGATGGTCCTGGGGCTGTTGGACTCTGGGAGTCTGGTAACCTTAATCAGTGCCACCCTTCCCCACCAGCTGATCCCTACCAAATCTGTGGGCGTCTGCTGCATACATGAGGATGCAGAGAACTACCCGGTGGCCAGAGTGACAGTCGGAACAGACTGTGGCGCCCAATCCCACGAGGTCGGGGTGGTCAGGGACCTGATACATCCCATCATTTTGGGGCGTGGGATAATGTTACTGTTTTAATGGTGTTGCTCAAGAGCCGGGGGTGGACACCAGGTACCCACACTTTGCAGTTCAGGGGGAGCTATTATACCAGGTCACCAAACTAAAAAGTGAAGAGGTAGTGGAACAGCTGTTAGTTCCAGGTTCATACCGTCAGAGGATATTAAACATGGCACACTCACATATTCTGGGGGGACACCTAGGGGTTGAGAAAACCCAGGAGAAAATAATAAGGAGGTTTTATTGGCCAGGATCTTATCGGGAAATCTTAAACTATTGTAGGTCCTGCCCCACCTGCCAGAAAACCGCGCCCAGCTCCCACTTCTGTAGTCCCTTAGTTCCAGTACCTGTCATAGAGGTTCCCTTTGAGAGGATTGCCATGGACCTCGTGGGTCCCTTAGTTAAATCGGCCTGTGGCCACCAATACATCCTGGTGATCATGGACTATGCGACCCAGTAACCCAAAGCGGTACCCCTAAGGAACTCGTCCAGTAAAAGTATAGCCTGAGAGCTAGTTCATATTTTTGCTCGGACAGGTCTGCCAAAAGAGATTTTGACAGACCAAGGAACCCCCTTCATGAGCAAGGTGATGAAGGAGCTATGCAGAGTCCTTCAGATTGCCCAGATTCGGACTTCAGTTTATCATTCGCAGATGGACGGCTTAGTGTAACACTTCAATAAAACCTTAAAGGTGATGCTCAGCAAGGTCGTTGAAAAGGATAGGCGAGACTGGGACTACCTGCTCCCATTTCTGCTTTTCTCTGTCAGAGAAGTACCTCAAGCCTCCACTGGCTTCTCTCCATTTGAGCTCCTGTATGGAGGGCATCCAAGAGGTCTCCTAGACATCTCCAAGGAAACCTGGGAGGCCGAGGTCACGCCCCACCGGAGCATCATCGAACATGTCGCCCAGTTACAGGAGAGAATGGCGAAGGTGATGCCCATCATGAAGGAACATCTCCTCCAGGCGCAGGAAGCCCAGGCGAGGGTGTATAACCGGTCGGCAAGGCTGAGACAGTTCCAACCTGGGGATCGCGTCCTGGTTCTTATTCCCACCGTTGAAAGTAAGTTTCTGGTCAAGTGGCAAGGCCCATATGAGGTCGTGGAGAAGCTCGGTGAAGTGAACTACAGAGTCCACCAGCCTGGCCGAAGAAAGCCACACCAGGTGTACCATGTAAACCTGCTCAAGCTGTGGCGAGATCAGGAACCCGTGGGAACTTCTTGCCTGGGAGCCACTCCCGAAGGCCAGGTGGAAGATGTCATGATAGCGGAGACCCTTTCACCAGCCAAGAAGCAACAGTGTCGAGAGCTACTCCAGCAGAATCGGGACCTGTTCTCAGAGTTGCCGGGGCATACCCAGGTGGTAGAACATGATGTGCTAACAGAGCTGCATATAAGGGTGAACCTGAAGCCATACAGGATTCCTGAAGCACGCCGGGAGGTGATCTCGGCCGAGGTGAAGAGGATGTTAGACCTCGGTGTGATAGAGGAGTCAAAAAGTGGATCGTCGAGCCCCATCGTCCTCGTGCCAATACCCAATGGAGAGTGGAGGTTTTGTAATGATTATCGCCGGTTGAATGAGGTGTCCAAGTGTGACGCGTACCTGATGCCCCGCGTCGATGAACTCATCGAGAGGCTTGGACCGGCGAGGTACATCACCACTCTGGACCTGACGAAGGGCTACTGGCAGATCCCCATGTCCCAGACGTCTGAGTAGAAGACGGCTTTCTCAACACCTGATGGGTGTTTCCAATACACTCGGATGCCGTTTGGACTACAGGGGGCCCCAGCCACCTTCCAGAGGGCTATGGATCAGATCCTAGCCCCACATAAGTATGCCGCAGCCTACCTTGACGACATTGCAGTCTTTAGCCCAGACTGGGAAAGTCATCTACCTAAACTACAGGCCGTTCTGGGCGCTCTAAGGAAGGCGGGATTTACAATAAATCCAAAAAAATGCACCGTTGGAAAAGAGGAGGCCAAGTACTTGGGCTATGTCGTCGGGAGAGGTGAAATAAAGCCGAAAGTTAATAAAGTGGAGGCAATCCAGACCTGGCCGAAACCGCTCTCCAAGAAGCAAGTGAGAGCATTCCTGGGAATGGTGGGATGTTACCGGCAGTTTATCCCAAATTTTGCCATGGTGGCCGCGCCACTGACTGATCTCCTAAAAGGCACCAGATCAACCATGGTGAAGTGGACGGAGGAAACAGACTGTGTTTCAACTGTTGAAGTCAGCACTGTGTAAACAGCCGGTCCTGGTCGCACCAGACTTCAAGAAAGAGTTTGTGGTCCAGACAGACGCTTCAGAGGTTGGTCTAGGAGCCGTACTCTCTCAAGAGATAAATAGAGAAGAACATCCCATTCTCTATCTGAGCCGGAAGCTTTCGTCCTGCAAGAAAAACTGCGCAATAGTAGAAAAAGAGTGTCTAGCCATAAAATGGGCCGTAGATACACTAAGATACTACCTACTAGGCCGGAAGTTTAAGTTGGCATCAGACCATATCCCGTTGAGATGGTTGAGGGAAAAGAGGGGTAAAAATGCCAGGGTAACTAGATGGTTCCTAGCTCTTCAGGACTTCAACTTTCACATAGAGCATGGGCCCGGGAAGTTACACGGGAACGCTGATGCCCTTTCTAGAATTATCTGTCTGGTATCGGAAGATGCCAAACCCCCGACTTTGGGCTGAGAGGGGGAATATGTGACAGAGTCACTGGTATGGTATTTGAGGGGAGGTATGTGTCGCACAGGTTGCTAGCCTGTGTGAACTGAAACCAATGGACTTTCTGTCAGCATGTTATATGCTGGTGGGTTAATTCACTTAAAGGGCGTGGTTTTAGGGGAATGACATAGTGATGGGAGGAATGTCATTCCCCATACCTCCACCTCAGGGTGTGGCTGAGCATTGTTTACATGTTCAGTCCTGTTTTTTTTTCTTTGAGTTGTGTTTGGAGAGGCAAGGTCTCCAGACTGGACAGCCATAGCTCAGGAGGGAGCTGAAGGCTGGACATAACTTGTGTGTGCGACCCGCACACACCTATATGGACTGTGCTATAGTTTATCTTTTGTTTTTGTTGTTTAGCCAAGTAAGGCTGTATTTATTTTGCTGAAGTGCAGAGCTTTATGCTGTTGACCCCTTTACAGCCCATGACGTATTAATACGCGTCAGTGCCCTGGGCTTTAAGAGCCTGACCCGTATTAGTACGTCATCGCGATCGCGCGCGCACACAGGCTGTGCGGGCGCGATCGCCGCCGGGTGTCAGCTGATTGTCACAGCTGACACCCGGTACTATGTGCAGGGAGCGGTCCCGCACCGCTCCCAGCACATTAACTCCCGCAATGCTGCGATCGAAGTCGATCGCAGCATTGCGGTGGCAAGGGGAGGTGATCGGTATACTCACCTCCTCTTCCGACCTCCAGCACTGTCTGCCGCGGCTTCTCGGGTATTGCCATGACGACCCGGGTCACTAGACAGCAGTAAGATTGTTTGGACATGCGCAGTGCATCTCCAAACTATCTTCTCCCTGACCAGCACTGACTGCCTGCATGGCACAGGGATGGTGCTGCATTCCTGTGCCATGCAGGCGATAAGAATAAAAAAAGTGAAAGTCCCATAGTGGGACAAAGTAAAAAAGTAAAAAAAACTCCCAGAAAGTGAAAAAATAAAAAAAAAAAAATTGTAAAAATATTTAAAAAAAATAAAAAAAATAATCCACTAAAAATAAAAATATAATGTACCCATCAATAAATATTATTAAGAAAAAAAAACAAACAAACAATAAAAGTACACATATTTGGTATCGCCGCGTCCGTACCGACCTGGCCTATAAAACTGTTCCACTAGTTAACCCCTTCAGTGAACACGGTAAAAATAAAAAATAAAAAACAAAGCAAAAAAACAATGCTTTATCATCATACCGCCAAACAAAAAATGGAATAACACGCGATCAAAAAGACGAATATAAATAAAAATGGTATCACTGAAAACGTCATCTCGTCCCACAAAAAACAAGCTGCCATACAGCTCCATCATCTGAAAAATTAAAAAGTTACAGCTCTCAGAATAAAGCGATGCAAAAATATAATTTTTTCTATAAAATAGCTTTTATTGTGTAAAAGCGCCAAAACATAAAAAACGATATAAATGTGGTACCGCTGTAAACGTACTGACCCGAAGAATAAAGCTACCTGATCAATTTTACCACACCCAGAGCAGAATAAAAAAATGTAAAAAAAACCAATTCCTGAATTGTTGCTTTTGGTTTATTCTGCCTCCCAAAAGCTGGAATAGAAAGCGATCAAAAAATGTCACATGCCTGAAAATGGCACCAATAAAAACGTCAACTCATCCCGCAAAAAACATGCCATCACATGACTCTGTCGGCCAAAATATGGAGATGCAAAAACTAGATTTTACAAAATATGTGTCTTTTAGTGTGTGACAGCTGTCAATCATAAAAACCCGATATGATTCTGGTATCGCTGTAATCGCACCGACCCGAAGAATAAAGTAATCTCATCACTTATACCGCACGAGGAACGGCGTAAAAAATAAACGCTAGGGCTGGGGTTGGGGTTGTGCTAATGTTAGGGTTGGGGTTGTTTTTTTTTTCAAAAGTAAAAAAAAAAAAAAAAAAAAAAGATAACGATATTGCAACTAGTGTTGAACGCAAGTGCTCGCTACTTGAGTTTGCATCGGGTGCTCGGGTATGCATTGAGTATCGCGGGTGCTCGAGTCTCCGCCCCATATGCTTCGCGGCCAAAAAAAACCTTGCGGGGATTGCCTGCCATGCACGAGCGATCCCCGCATGTTTTTTTTGGGGTGTCTAATAACCGTGAAACATGCGGGTGGGGACTCGAGCATTTCACTTGAGCACCCGTGATACATGGTGCATACCTGAGTACCCGATGCAAACTCAAGTAGCGAGCACTTGCGCTCAAGAGTAATGATGACCTAATGTTATCAAATTCTGTGTCGTACCTCTGGGTTCAAAATGTTCACTATACCCCTTAATAAAATCATTGAGGGGTATAGTTTCCAAAATGGGGTCACTTGTGGGGGAGCTCCACTGTTTAGGCACATCAGGGGCTCTCCAAATGCGACATGGTGTCCGCTAACAAATTGAATGGAAAATCGGCTCAAATTGTTAGCGGACACCATGTTGCGTTTGGAGAGCCCCTGTGTGCCTAAACATTGGAGCTCCCCCACAAGTGACCCCATTTTGGAAACTAGACCACCCAACGCACCTATCTAGATGCATAGTGAGCACATGGAACCCCCAGGTGCTTCACAAATTGATTTGTAAAAATGAAAAAGTGTTTTTTTTTTGCACTTTTTCATTTTTATGAATCAATTTGTGAAGCACCTGAGGGTTCCAAGTGCTCACTATGCATCTAGATAGGTGCCTTGGGGGGTCTAGTTTCCAAAATGGGGTCACTTGTGGGGGGGTTTCCACTGTTTAGGCACATCAGGGGCTCTCCAAACACAACATGGCGTCCGCTAATTATTCAAGCAAATTTTACAATCAAAAAGTTAAATGGCGCTCCTTCCCTTCCGAGCCCTGCCGTGCGCCCAAACAGTGGTTTTTCCCCACATATGGGGTATCTGCGTGCCCAGGGGAAATTGCACAACAAATTTTGGGGTCCATTTTTTCTTGTTACCCCTGCGAAAATAAAAAAAATTGGGTCTAAAGTAACATTTTTGTGAAAAAAGTTAAATGTTCATTTTTTTCTTCCACATTCCAAAAATTCCTGTGAAGCACCTGAAGGGTTAATAAAGTTCTTGAATGTGGTTTTGAGCACCTTGAGGGGTGCAGTCTTTAGAATGGTGTCACTTTTGGGTATTTTCTGTCATAAAGACCTCTCAAAGTGACTTCAAATGTGATGCGGTCCCTAAAAAAATGGTTTTGTAAATTTTGTTGGAAAAATGAGAAATCACTGGTCAACTTTTAACCCTTATAGCTAACTAACAAAAAAAAATTTTGGTTCCAAAATGGTGCTGATGTAAAGTAGACATGTGGGAAATGTTATTTATTAACTCTTTTGTGTGACATATCTCTCTGATTTAAGGGCATAAAAATTCAAATTTTGAAAATTGTAAAATTTTCAAAATTTTTGCCAAATTTCCATTTTTTTCACAAATAAACGCAAGTGATATCGAAGAAATTTTACCACAATCATGAAGTACAATATGTCACGAAAAAACAGTCTCAGAATCAGGGGGATCCGTTGAAGCGTTCCAGAGTAATTACCTCATAAAGTGACAGTGGTCATAATTGTAAAAATTGGCCTGGTCATTAACGTGCAAACCACCCTTGGGGGTAAAGGGGTTAATAAAGCCTGCAAAGAAAACCTGGGTTCCTGAGTCTACTTCCGCAAGTGGCCGAGCGAGTCGTCCTACCACATGCTTTACATACTTTACATGGATATACAGTACAGTATAAAAATGTTTTTGTTAAAGCAGTGAACATACACCTTTACTTAAACAGCTACTTTTTTATTTTGCTGCATTTGCCCCCTTGGCAGCGGCGATAAGTGTGGGGGAACATTCCTATTCCTGTGTCATTTCCTATGGGGATCCCTATTTTGATATTTCTCTCAAAAATATATTGGTCATACTGGTATAGTATATCTATTTAAGAAAACTGTCCGTATGACATGAGTATAGGTTTGTATTATAATAAGTGTTTTTTATCTGCCTAGTGTACCACCTTAAAATGAAGTGTTTGCATTTTCAATTATTGATAAACAAGTCTTATACAGACTAGCTCAACATACATACTGGCTGAACACTCTTTTTCAGTGTCTTATGGATATTAAATCTGAGAATATGATAACTCTGTGTATAATATGTCCATGTTTTGAGTTTAACAAGCAGGAGGCAAAAACTGCACTATGCACTTTATTTGTTTGACTATCTGGTGCACTTTATGGTAATATATCTCATTGAATAATCATGTATACATTTTATTGATCTGGAACCACATGATAGGATTACCTGGCCTTTATTTAAACCAGGTCGTTGTTGTTGTGTGTATATATATATATATATATATATATATATATATATATATATACATATACAGATACAGTTATATGAAAAAGTTTGGGCACCCCTATTAATCTTAAGCTTATTGTTTTATAAAAATTGGTGTTTTTGCAACAGCTATTTCAGTTTGATATATGTAATAACTGTTGGACACAGTAATGTTTCTGCCTTGAAATGAGGTTTATTGTACTAACAGAAAATGTGCAATCTGCATTCAAACAAAATTTGACAGGTGCATAAGTATGGGCACCTCACCAGAAAAGTGACATTAATATTTAGTAGATCCTCCTTTTGCAAAAATAACAGCCTCTAGTCACTTCCTGTAGCTTTTAATGAGTTCCTGGATCCTGGATGAAGGTATTTTTGACCATTCCTCTTTACAAAACAATTCCAGTTCAGTTAAGTTTGATGGTCGCCGAGCATGGACAGCCCTCTTCAAATGATCCCTCAGATGTTCAATGATATTCAGGTCTGGGGACTGGGATGGCCATTCCAGAACATTGTAATTGTTCCTCTGCATGAATGCCTGAGTAGATTTGGAGCGGTGTTTTGGATCATTGTCTTGCTGAAAGATCCATCCCCTGCGTAACTTCAACTTTGTCACTGATTCTTGAACATTATTGTCAAGAATCTGCTGATACTGAGTGGAATCCATGCGTCCCTCAACTTTAACAAGATTCCCGGTGCCGGCATTGGCCACACAGCCCCAAAGCATGATGGAACCTCCACCAAATTTTACTGTGGGTAGCAAGTGTTTTTCTTGGAATGTTGTGTTTTTTTGCCGCCATGCATAACGCCTTTTTGTGTGACCAAACAACTCAATCTAGGTTTCATCAGTCCACAGGACCTTCTTCCAAAAGGAAATTGGCTTCTCCAAATGTGCTTTTGCATACCTCAGCCGACTCTGTTTGTGGCGTGCTTGCAGAAACGGCTTCTTTCGCATCACTCTCCCATACAGCTTCTCCTTGTGCAAAGTGCGTTGTATAGTTGCCCGATGCACAGTGACACCATCTGCAGCAAGTTGATGCTGCAGCTCTCTGGAGGTGGTCTGAGGATTGTCCTTGACTGATCTCACCATTCTTCTTCTCTGCCTTTCTGAAGTTTTTCTTGGCCTACCACTTCTGGCCTTAACAAGAACTGTCCCTGTGTTCTTCCATTTCCTTACTATGTTCCTCACAGTGGAAACTGACAGGTTAAATCTCTGAGACAGCTTTTTGTATCCTTCCCCTGAACAACTATGTTGAATAATCTTTGTTTTCAGATCATTTGACAGTTGTTTTGAGGAGCCCATGATGCCACTCTTCAGAGGAGATTCAAACAGGAGAACAACTTGCAAGTGGCCACTTTAAGTAGCTTTTCTCATGATTGCATACACCTGGCTATGAAGTTCAAAGCTCAATGAGGTTACAGAGCCAAAAAAAGTGCTTTAGTAAGTCAGTAAAAAGTAGGTAGGAGTATTTAAAACAAGAAAATGATAAGGGTGCCCATACTTATGCACCTGTCAAATTTTGTTTGAATGCAGATTGCACATTTTCTGTTAGTACAATAAACCTCATTTCAAGGCAGAAACATTACTGTGTCCAACAGTTATTACATATATCAAACTGAAATAGCTGTTGCAAAAACACCAATTTTTATAAAACATTAAGCTTAAGATTAATAGGGGTGCCCAAACTTTTTCATATGACTATATATATATATATATATATATATATATATATATATATATATATATATAGCCACTAGTGATGAGCGAGCGTGCTCGTTTAACCCTTTAAACGAGCACGCTCAGGTACTTGCCGAGTAGTTTCGGCGTGCTCAGCATTTCAGTTTCAGCCGCGACACATGCGGCAGCTGAAACTGAAATGTCGAGCACGCCGAAACTACTCAGCGAGTTCCCGAGCTTGCTCGTTTAAAGGGTTAAACGAGCACGCTCGCTCATCACTAATAGCCACTTTTGTGCTTTTTAAATTAATTGTTTGAGGTACTTTTTTGTTGACATTCTTTGTTGACCTAAACAATGATTAGAATAAATACCACTTAGATTCACAGCGACTTGTGCATTCATTATGTAGGACAAATCATGCTTTCATTTCATGTTTCATCAGTTACACAGTGCTTACTATTAAATATTTTAGTTATTCAAAAAAGATAAATTGATATCCTTCCACGTAAACATTACCCATATGTCACTTGTATATAGTAATACATTTGTAAATTTCAGCTGCTACATGCAAATGAGATATTCAGCTTTCTGACATTGAAAGTGTCATGCAAATGTTACATCCGTGATGCTGGAATTCACCTAGTAGTAGTACATTTAAATAATATAAGGTACTTAGTTGACACTATTTTGATCAAAAAGCATAAAAGCCATCCTATCGCAGCAAGGTGAATCCAACATGGTCCCTAAATCTAGTATCTTCCTATCTCAGTCCAGTGAATGTTTCTGTTGCTCTCTATTTCTGCTGAATCAAGCTACAAGCTACAAATTTGTCTCAGTTAATAAGATCTGCTGAATCAGACTACAACTTACAACTCATTTTTGCTAATGAGCTCTGTTATTCAAGCTGCAAGTTAAATTCTCATTTCTGCTTTCAAGGTAATTATTGCATATATGTTTCTGGTATTTCTGTGGGTAATCATATTCCTGCTGCAAATTCCTGTTTGAATACTAGTCTCTACTATTCCTGTGGTTAACCATATCCCTGCTGCAAGTTCCTGACTGTGAATATGTTTCTGCTTTCCTGTGATTAATCGTCTCTCTGCTACTCGATTCCTGACTGCATATGCTGCGCCCTTTTCTCAACCCTGAATCAATATCATCTCCCGCCTCGACTACTGCAATATCCTCCTCTTTGGTCTACCAGCTAACTCTCTCGTACCTCTCCATTCCATCCTTAACACTGATGCCTGATTAAACAGCTTCTCCTTGCTACTTCTCCGCTTCTCCCCTCTACAAATCCCTTCTTTGGCTTCCAATTCCCCAATGAATCCAGTTAAAACTACTAATACTGACCTATAAGGCTGTCCATAATCTATCTCCTCCATATACCACTGAACTAATCTTACAATATCTTCCCACACATAAGCTCTGGTCCTACCAAGATCTTCTCTCTTCCACACTCAAATGTTCCTCATCCAATTGTCTTCAAGACTTCTCCCAAATATACCCATCCTCTGGAATTTTGTGCCCCAACACTTCAAATTATCCACCACATTCAGAATTTTCAGACTGTCCGTGTGCAGTCTGTATGCAACCCTTTTTTTTACTCAGCAGTTTTTAATATTTTACATGACCATTTACAGTTTCCAATCTTACAGAATTGCAATGTATGTGACGCGCCCCCTGGGCCTGTGCTGTGCAGGGGGATACCCGGATCGCTGGGGGTTGTAGTCCTCCGTGGCGGTGACCCGGTCCGTGCCCAGGGCGGTCAAACCAGTGGCAGTCTATTGGTATTGTAATTGTCCGACTACGCCACCCCTGGATTGCGGTCAGTGGGGACCGCCGCTGCGCTGCCGACCGCTGAGGCTGATGTTGTTTGCGCAGCCGAGTATGGGGTAACTCCCAACGGGAGAAGTATTGCCTCAGGGCAGCTAATGTGGATGATGGGAGTGATGGTGGGAGTGTCCCAGTACTGATGGTGCTGGTGCGGCGATGAAACACAGAGACTTGTAATTGCAGTTTCCAAAGCTTTACTCACGGTTGTTATTCTGGTCACTTGTGCACATGAGGGACCGCCTGAGCCGTGCTGCATTCGCCAGGCAAGGGACTCGACCAACTCCCAGGCAATTCCAGAGCGTGGCACAGGGCTCCCTTCCTTTCCTTTCTCTGGCCGTCCCCACCAGTGACCCACCTTTGTCCAGCTCCCTCGGGCCTTCTCTGGGCACGCTGATCTCTGCGTCCCTGACCCTATATGTTATGCCTTCCTGGTGGATGTAGTGAGGGGTCGCACCAAGATGTGGTAACAACCTCCGGTCTTTGGCTGAGGAATCTGTTGCCTCCACCAATTTGGGTTCCGGTACCCTGTTCTGCCAACCCTTCACCCTGTATCTCCTGGGCATATGGAGTTCCTTCTGTCTTCGTGTCTCTGGGCCTTTCTCTGTGTTCCTTGCTTCCTTTCTCCTTTCCTTTCCGTTCCTTCTCCTCTCTCTTTCTGCTGTTTCTGGCCTCCACTCTAGGCCTGCCTCTGGAGCTGGGCCCAGACTGAGCCACAGCTCCCTGTCAGCCCTCTCTGGCTGAGCTCCTCCTGACTGAACTGAACCCTGTCCTAAGATGGTGCCCACCTTATATACCTCCTTCTATGTGTGAGCCCAGGTGACTTGCAACCAATGGGCTCCTACCTATGCCCAGAGACCCACCCCTATCTGCTCCTACACCACTGGGTGTACTTTCCCCTCCCCACTCCAGTCAGGGACAGATGCTGTCGTCCCTGCACTTCTATCTTGTGGGAGCACCGTTGAGCTGTCCCTCGGAAATGGGGTGTGTGTGGTGCATGCAGCTACTGAGTCCTGGTCCACACTCCATCCTTACCCGGGAGTGGAATACCACACCTCTGGTTTGAGGTGCAATACCCCTGTAGCAGCCGAGCCCTCGGGGTGCTACATATGCGTAAAAATCGGGCGCCATACTGATGGTCCGTATGGTATGCGATTTTGTTTCTCATACCCATCAGATTTCAGAGTGAACATGTTGTGATTTTTTTTTCATGCCAAATAGAGCTGAGAAAAAATATACTGATCTGCAATGACTCATTGAATACCTGCTATTGTGTAGAGATACAGCAGAGCTGAGTTATGTATCATTACAAACACTTCCAGATCTCATCTCACACTGCTGTTAGTGTGGGGGGGATGGTGAGAGCTGACAGCCCTGTGAGATGAGATCTGAAAGTGTGTATAATGATACATAACTCTGCAACTATTGTGTAGAGATACATCAGAGCTGAGTTATATATCATTACAAACACTTTCAGATCTCATCTCACAGTGCTGTCAGTTCTCATCCTCCTCCCACACTGAATGCCGTGAGATGCTCCATATATTACATGTACGCCATGAAAAGCCACCTGTATTCGGCTAATGTAACACATGCATTTGTACCCAGGACAGTACCACCTTTTCCTTAGCATGTGCTGGATGCCACTAGAGGTGGCTTGTGATAAGTTACCCACTAGTAAAGTTGGAATGAGGACTGATCAACTTGACTGATAACAAGAGTGCTACTGCTGATTGAATACAGCATTTAAAATTATTTTCACCATTATGTCAAACCTGCAAGAAGATATACTACTACCATTGTGAACCGATCACTGTGATGAATAACAGGTTAGTGGCACTTGCAGGCCTAAATACTTCTGTCATGTTCCCTTTAAAGGGCTTATTCCACCAAAATAATTTATCACCTATTCGTGGGATAGGTGATGAATGTTTGATCATGGGGTCCCACTACTGGGACCCCGACTGATCATGAGAACGAGGATTCCATGCCTTTGTGAATGGAGCAGTAGTGTGCTGTGCATGTGTGGCTGCCACTCCATTCACTGTCTATAAAAGACTGGAAGCATTGGTCATGCATGTGCATTACCACTCCATTCACAAAGGACTTAAGAACATTAAGGCCACATTCACACGTTCAGCATTTGGTCAGTATTTTACATCAGTATTTGTAAGCCAAAATCAGGTGTGGATGAAAAACATAAAACTCCCTATGGACATTTCTGAAACGTCCAGAGCCTAAACTGGGGGCTATGGAGAGCACCAACAACCCTTCCACCGTGTGAGGGAAATGTAGTGGACCTCGGGAATACTGCAGAGCTGGATTGGTAAACTCTGGGGCTGACAGAAGCGTCAAGCGTATGGGTAATCAGTGCTGAACGTGAGAACAGGAGTGAGATTTTCTGTGTGGAAGAAGCAACAGGCGGAGGGTGCTCTGCCCAATACTGCGTGTTACAGATGGCTGTACTTGAACTGTTCAGTAGAGATGAACTTGTTAAAATGAACTGGGTATCCTCTATTGAATGTGAGGCTGCTCTTGGATCCGGGATCGTGGAGACAGCGGAGGCCTGGAGATGAAACGTGAGTGAACCACACTGCACTTACAGCACATGGGAACTGGAACACTGTTTATTTGTGGGGTGCCAGGGTGTGGAAGAACAACAGCTCCTTGCCCATGACTACCGCCCTTCGCATCTTACATATTCATTGGAAAAACCTCTATAATTCCTTCCAACATCTGCTGAAAATGTACGGCGCATGTTGAATACAGGTGTATGGCGCACCATGCCCAGCAGATGCCGACTGTGTTATATGGCAACACTTATGCAGTGGCAATTGGAGCTAGGCTCCGATCACTGCTGTTAACAACTTAAAGAGAATCTGCCAGGAGAATCAACCCTCCTAAGCCGTCTATATGGGCATGTAGGTTATAAGAAGCTAAATAAAATGTTACCTTGAAATCTGTGATCCGATGTCTTATTCAAGAGAAATCCTCGTGTTTATTGTAGGTAAATGAGCTATTCCAGGCTATGGGTCAGACACTGATCTGCATCAGAATCTTCCTCCAGAGCTTATTTTAAATGAAATGTGGCATTACCAGTGTGAGGCAGGTAACTAACACAGAACAGTAGAACTGAACTGTATCTCATTACAAACACTTTTGATGCAGCTCTCACAGCTTTGCTGTATTGCAACACTATTGCAACCCTGTCTGCCTGTGAGATGGAAGCTGAAGCCCCGAGAGGCACCTGCAGATGTGTCAGTTATAATCACACACAGCTCTGCAGTGAGATCATTACACATCACACTGGTAACACCCTCTTTCATTTAAATTAAGCCCCGGATGCGTATACTCAGGAAGATCTGTGTCCGGCCCATAGTTTGGAACAGCTCATTTACATATAACAAAAATGTGGATATCTCTGGAATAAGACACCGAATCACAGATGTCAAGGTATCATTTTATTGAGCTTTCTATGACCTTCTTGCACATATAGTCGGCTTAGGAGGGTTAATCATACTGACAGATTCCCTTTAAATACCACTACCAATCTCTGACAGTGGCATTTATGGAACACGATCCCAGGGTGCGCACTGTTTCTGTCACCCATCACCATATACCTCATAGCAAGGCAACTATCAGCAGGGTGCTGATAGTTTGCCATGACAGCAAAGGGTCTGGCAAAAGCAGTGGGGCTGCTATATATAAAAGTAAAAAGTAAAAAAAAGTTTCAAAATTAAAATAAATAAATAAAACATTAAAATTTTAATCACTCCCTTTCCCCCTTTAAAAACAGACTTTAAATAAATCATTTTCAGTATTGCCACATATGTATAATGCTGACGTATCAAAATATAAAATTATTTAAACCATACAGTAAATGTCGTAAAGCAAAAAAAAATCAAAATACCAGAATTGTCATTTATAGGGCGCAACACCTCCTGCTAAAAATGCAATTACAAGAGATCAAATTGTTGTATGTGCCCAACAATGGTATCAATTAAAATGTCAGCTGACTGCACAAAAAATTAAGGAAAATCCAAGGAAAAATCTAAACGTTACAGGTCTCAGAAAACAGTGACACAATTTTTTTTTTACAAGTTTTTGACTGTTTTTCATCACTAAAATAAAATAAAACCTATACAAGTTTGTTATCACAGTTTTCTTTTGTTTCATACTTTGACACCATTAATTTTACCATACAATCAAAACTACAACTCATCCCGCAAAAATCAAGCTCTCATTCGATGGAAACTTAAATAAGTTATGACTCTTGGATGAAGGAGAGGAAAAAACGAAAGCGCAAAAATGAAAATTGGCGGCGGTGAGAAGGGGTAAGCCTATAATCTATGTTTAACCGCTTAGCTACGTGAATACTGACATTTATAATGTGAGTCACCATGAAACACTTCTGAATCGACAAACAATCCTGGAAATGTGCAAATATCGCACCTTCCATCAGAGCAATCTGCTAGAGATATATCCTGCAGAGAACATATTAATTCAAAGGAAATAAATCATGAAGATGACACACACACAATTTAGGAATTTATTGAGCATGTTTCATAAAGAAGAGGTAACTGTTATTAAGAGTTCGATTGTCCCTTTCACTGAGCAAAGTCAGCACTTAGAAGTAGTTTACGACCCGTCTGATGGACTGGATATTCGCACTCTGGGCCTGCCATTCATTAAATGTGCGGAAGTCTCCTCTCTCCACAATGTACATACGTCCACGGTAGTTGGGCTCTTCATACAGTACCCAGCTAAAATATAGATATAAAAACATATTAACTTGCACTAATTAAATTTGCTTATGCAGAAACTCATAGTAACATACAGGTGCATCTCACTAAATTAGAATATCATCAAAAAGTTAATTTATTTCAGTTCTTCAATACAAAAAGTGAAACTCATATATTATATAGAGTCATTACAAACAGAGTGATCTATTTCAAGTGTTTATTTCTGTGAATGTTGATGATTATGGCTAACAGCCAATGAAAACACAAAAGTCATTCATTCAGTAAATTAAAATAATTAACAAAAATCACCAGCAAAGGCTTCCTAAGCATTTAAGGTCACTTAGCCTGTTTCAGTAGGCTCCACTTTCATGGGGAAGACTGCTTACTTGACAGATGTCCAGAAGGCAGTCATTGATACATTGATAGTAAATACAAAGTAAATTTTGCATTTCATTTGGAAATCAAGGTCCCAGAGTCTGGAGGAAGAGTGGAGAGACCACAATCCAAGCTGCTTGAGGTCTAGTGTGAAGTTTCCACAATCAGTGATGGTTTGGGGAGCCATGTCATCTGCTGGTGTAGGTCCACTGTGTTTTATCAAAACCAAAGTCAGCTCAGCCGTCCACCAGGAAATTTTAGAGCACTTCATGCTTCCCTCTGCCGATAAACGTTTTGGAGATGGAAATGTCATTCTCCAGCTGGACTTGGCACCTGTCCACACTGCCAAAAGTACCAATACCTGGTTTAAAAACAACAGTATCACTGTGCTTGATTGGCCAGCAAACTCGTCTGACCTTAACCCCATAGTGAATCTATGGGGTATTGTCAAGAGGATGATGAGAGACACCAGACCCAACAATGCAGACGAGCTGAAGGCTGCTATCAAAGCAACCTGGGCTTCCATAACACCTCAGCAGTGCCACAGGCTGATCGCCTCCATGCCACGCCGCATTGATGCAGTAATTGATGCCAAAGGAGCCTAGACCAAGTATTGAGTGCATTTACTGAACAGACATTTCAGTAGGCCAACATTTCGGATTTTACAAACATTTTTCAAGCTGTTGTTATAAAATATTCTAATTTACTGAGATAATGACATATGTGTTTTCATTGGCTGTAAGTCATAATCATCAACATTAAGGCTGTGTGCCCACTATGCATTTTTTAAGCATTTCCGCAGCGGCAATTCCGCCGCAGAAACGCTTAAAAAACGCTTGATAGAAGGTCTGCCATGTTCCCCAATGATAATCCGCATGTGCTGTGTACATGCTGCGGAGATTTCCACTGCGGATTATCATTGCGGAAAAATCCGCAGCACTACCAATTATTTTGCTTAATCGCGGCGTTTTCGCCGCCATTGACTTGCATTGAATCGCTTAATATCCGCATGACTACATGTGCACATGCGGATTTTAAGCGATTCAATGTACAGATGGTACCCGGGTCTGGAGAAGACAAGATTCTCCTCCAGACCTGGGTACCATAGTACCTGTAAAAAAAAAAAGGAATTTAAAATAAAAAAATACATTATACTTACCTTCTGATGGCCCCCAGTCTCCGTAGCGATGCGTCCTGGCTCCCCAGCAGCTTGCGATGGTCTAAAAGGACCTGCCATGATGTCATTTAGTCATGTGACAGGTCATGCGACCGCTGACGTCGGTGGTCACGTGACCTGTCACATGACTAAATGACATCATGGAAGGTCCTTTTAGACCACCGCGAGCCGCCCAACACACCGGACGCACCGGAGGAGACCAGGGGCCATCGGAGGGTGAGTATAATGTTTATTTTTTATTTTTTACCATTCTTTTACTATAGCTTGGCCACACTATATAAATCAATGCCGGTTGCATGGATTTATATAGTGTGACCAAGTTGTCAAGCACTTTCCAAGTGATGCTAAATTCGCTTGGAAAAGCACTTGACAACCCGCATGCGAAATTGCATGTGAAGAACGCTTCACTTCCGCTTGTCCCTGGCAGGAAAAACGCATGTACAATCCGTATGTACAATCCGCATGCATTTTTTCTGCCAGGGAGATGCAGAAACGCTCAGGAAAAATCCGGAGCATTTCTGCATTGTGGGCACATAGCCTAACAGAAATAAACACTTGAAATAGATCACTCTGTTTGTAATGACTCTATATAATATATGAGTTTCACTTTTTGTATTGAAGAACTGAAATAAATTAACTTTTTGGTGATATTATAATTAAGTGAGATGCACCTGTAGTTTGCAAATCTGAAAAAAGTTTGTCCACTTAATTCAGTTTAGCTTACTCTCCTGCAATGTTGAACCAGAGGAAGGCAAAAAAAAACAAAAAAACTCCATGGGGCAAAAGCCAATAAATTCCCTTCCCGACTTTAAATATGGCAGTCAGAATAAATCTGTAGATCCACAACCAATGTAGAAATTTAGTAATCAGATTTTGTAATAATTTTACCCTCAAGAATGGCATCCAGTAGTTGCAAGTAATTGTATAGCAAATGCAAGCATGGCCGTCATAGGGAGTCACGGACGCATAAACCATCGGACCTTATAGCAAAACTTAAAGGGGCTGTCCAGTTTAATAAGTTATCAACTATCCACAGGATAAGTTATAGCTTGCTGCTGGGTGGGTCTCCTACTGCTGGGACCCGCACAGATCAAAATTTTTATCAAAATAATTGAGTCAGGTTGGACACTCTACCGAGACTCCATTCATTTCCTATGGGGCTGCCGAGGAAAAGCCAAGTGCAGCACTCGGCAGCGCCAGTAGCGAATAAATGTAGAATGGAGCATGTGCGCTTCCACTTCATTCTAATGCGGATAGAGGTTCCCTGTTCTGCTGATTGGTATGGGCAACAGTGGTCGGACCCCAATGATCAACAAGTTATCACCATGCTATTTTCTAATTTTCTCATTTCTAACTTGACATGTATGGGGGACTTTTGGCTCTTTACTAACAGGCCACATGCATATTTCTTCACTTTGTTGGCCTCCACAAAAAAAAATTCAGGACAGAGTCTGCTGTATGTATTCTCCTTGTTCGTGGGGCAGACATATGATTGGTGCAACTTGTGCAGACAAAGAATTAAGGAGATCCACTTCTTCGTCCAAAGCAGGTGGTATTTCCATTATGATGATCTATTGGCCTACAGAGGGCTCATATATTGTTCTTGCACAGGGTCCCTCTTAAGTCTGTGTCCGCTCCTGTGTATACACATTTATACAGATCTTGCTCCCAAGAGGTTCTAGAATTGCATATTGCTATATAGCATGCTGTATGCTTGCAGTGACTATTCATTCAGTATTTTACACTGAATAATAAGCAAATAGTTGGATTTCTCAGAGATCTGCTCAAGCACAGTGCCCTCTGCGTCACTTAGGTTTCTTACATTCTAGGATGACTCTGCTGTCTACATTACGCTCCTTTTAATGTGATACTCACGCTCCATCACCATAGACCTTGATGGCATTTACACAGTTCTTGTTCCATCCCCGTCCTTGGAGGAAAGGACAATCCTCACAGAACTCCATGCATTGACCAGTGAAGTTACATCCCTCAAACAGCTCCAGTCTGTAATGTTCTCCATGCTACAAAATACAGAGAAAAGTCTGAAGGACCAAATATAGCTGAGCTTTTATCCAGTGCAGCAGAACCTTCTTTGTCATATAGTTTTAAAATAAAATATTTCTGGCGATCTATTTCATGGCCTACAGGAACTCACTTTGAAACACATACAGTATTTAACCGTATCATGTGGTGTAGACATGACTTATCTTTCATAGCTAACATTGAACATTAGTAGACAGAAGGTTATCTGAAGACCCCATCAAAATCGCCAAGTTCATAGCCACCAATTAATGTGATTTTCAAATAAATTAAACTAATTGGATGGATTGCAGCTTTTATCCTCCTTTTATATCCGCCATAGATAAATGTCATTAATATTGGTCACTGTGGTTAACACAATACAAGCGTGAGACTAGGATCTGTTCCCACGTTTGTCGGCGGCTCAATCATAGATTCAATCACTTTTAATGTAGGAAATAACAGTATTCTACTCTATTTTTCCAGTAAAATGTTGAACAACATGATAGAAATTCAGTGGATCCCATTATATATTAATAGTATTCTGTTTGGCACTGCTACAGTCCCACATGTGATGGTTTCATCCATTGCATGACATCCATTCTTCTGTCCCTATGATGAAACAAGAAAATCAGAATTCCTAATACAGATGTGCACTTGCCCTTTCCTTCTAAGTAGCCAACCGCACAGAAATTCCAGTACAATCCATAAAAATAGGGCACTTTAAGGCGTCAGTTTAAGGCATCCGTAATTTTTTCTTTAAGCTGAAGAAACGTATGCAATTATTTTGACCATAATTAGCATCTCACAGTTTACAGTGAATGCAGCTGATGTCTACATTTCAGAATTATGGACAAGTATCATTGATAATCATGATTTATTATGGTTTTCTAATGTGTCTGTAAAAAATATTGTCAGTCTGTGATTTTTTGATAAGCTGTCCAGAAAAAATAAAAAGTCAAGTAGGCAACCCTGCATTACATTACAAGATTGAGAAAAGATATAGATGCAAAATTTCACTTCCCTTTGTATAGCTGCCCATAAAGGGTCCAATTATTATCACAACTATGAGAAAATGAGATGTCCTAGTATTTCAGACACTTTCCTATATTTACAATTGCCAGAATTGCTTAAAGGGGTTGTCTCATCACAATACCTCCTGTCCTTACGCCTTATTAAGACATACATATGAGTATGGTAAAGGGATCTCCCCGCTCAGGATGTATGAATTAGAGCTGAAACCTTCCAAGTAAGAGCAGTCTCCACTCGGATGGACAGGGCCCACTCATTAAATGGCAGCCAGTCATTTGTATGATGATCTTCTAGGGTTTCCAGAGCTGGACCCACAGTGATCAGTTGAACACCGGGCAGGTTTTTTTAGATGAGTAAATCCCTTTATAACTTCTCTACATGAACTAAAGACATCTTTTGACTAAGACATGGACCATGGACAGTAAATTGTAAAAGAAAAAGTAGTTACTAAGGAAAAGTATGAAAAGTAACCAACCATTCTGACTGGTCTGCTGGATCCCATGTGATCATTGTGCCCATTCCAACGATGGAAGTCTGGATATTCTCCTCGTTCCAGAATGTACTGCTGTCCTTTAAAGTCAGGATGGTCATAACAGATCCAGGCTCCACTTTCTACGCGAATGGAATTGACACGATTCATGAATCCCCTGTCTTGAAAGTTATCACAGTCTCCAAAGACCTCCAGTTTCCTTCCCGTGAAACATTTTCCCTCATAGAAAATGATCTAACACAAAAAGAGAGACAATCTCCTTACATGTACAGCCAAGTATGTAATAGGTGGCACTGACTTCTTGTCTTGTGGAAATGTAATATATGCCATTGGTATATAAAACGAATCTGTGAACAAAGAAGATTTGTTTTGTAGGAAATGACTTGCAGATGCTTCTGTCAAATGAAAATGTTTAATGTTTCTGAAGGATTTAACAAAGAAATCAACCAAACCCAAATATGTATTAACATATATACTTACAGTAGATCTTAAAAAATGATAATGGATTACTAATATCTACCTCCATCATTGCTCATGAGCTCATGTTGGGAAGCTCCCCAAGACATTAGGAGGAATATTTCAACATTTCGATAGACATTATGTCTTAGAAAATGGTCATTATTAGTCATATAGTCATTTGTGTTAATATATATTTCATCATAGCCCCTGGGACAACCATCATCAAAGCATAACAAGCAATTCTAGTCAGAACTCATATTACCAATGGTAAAATAAACCTTAAATTCAAGGATAAAGGCATTCATTCCGAGAAATGTTTGCTGAGTAATGCATGTTGTACGATTGACCAAGGGAAGCAGAGGAAGAGAAGCAACAGCTAGTGACTTAGCAACTTCTCACATCATAGTATGGATCTCAGTGGTTGATGTTTTCTTGACTAGTATTTTTATATTGTAAAGCCTATACAATATATTACATAATTAGTTCAATTTCTGGTTTATGATTACACCAATAGTCATCATAACTGACATAGAAAGACCAAATGGAAAAAATTACAGCAGGGAATGGTAACATCAATAAATGACATGAGGCATCAACATTAGCTCATCATCGTCAATAGGACAAAGACTGATTTCTAATAGGATACAATGGGTTTAATGTAAGAAATCAAATTGTAAGAAAATAATAGGATTATATTTTGCTAATATAACACACAAGGAGATACAAGATGGCTGTCTACATCATGAGGCCCATTCATCAAGTAGTTTATCATTTCATAGTTTTAAGGTTTTATGTGGCACTGTACCAAACACCTTTGAAAAGTCAATTTAGACACTGTTCACGGCCTTACCTTGGTCGAGTCTGAAACTTACTTCCCCACAGAAGCTAATCAGATTAGTCTGACAGGACCGATCCTACATAAACCCATCTCGATACTTGATCATGAGATTATTTTTATTGAGATACTCTAGGATACCATCTCTTAAAGTGGTTTTCCCACGAACAAAGGTTTATTTTAATCAATAGATATTGGAATAATAATAAGTTCCACAATTGGATGTGTTTAAATAAAATGTTCCTGTGCTGAGATAATCTTATAAATGTGCCCCTGCTGTGTACTGTGTAATGGCTGTGTCTGACCGTACAGGAACATAGTCTAATCATACCACAGCTCCTGGGCAGGGGAGGAAGCAAAAGAGTATACAGACATTACAGCAGGGGATCACAGCTAATTCTTTGTTTGAAGTAAAACATTGTTTAAAAACAGGCAGGGAAATGTTTTACCTCACAGAAAGAATCAGCTGTGATCCCATGCTGTAATGTCTGTATACTCTTTTGCTTCCTCCCCTGCCCAGGAGCTGTGGTATGAACAGACCATGTTCCTGTATGGTCAGACACAGCCATTACACAGTACACAGCAGGAGCACATTTATAATATTATCTCAGCACAGGAACATTTTATTTAAAAGCATCCTATTGTGGAACTTATTATTATTATAAGATCTATTGATTACTATGACCTTTCGCTCATGGGACAATCCCTTTAAGTGACCGTCTTAGATTTTATCCACAGTAGAGGTTACACTTACAGGCCTATAGTTTCCAGGCACAGTTTTTGACCCTTTTTTGTATATTGGCACCACAGTTGTTATGCGCCAGTCTTGTGGTACAGACGCTGTAATTATGGAATCTGTGAATATTAGAATCTATGGTCTGTCTATCATTGTACTTAATTCCTGCAGTGCTCGGAGGTATATGCCATTCTGGCCCAGGGATTTGTCTAGTTTAGTGTTTTTGAGGCGACTCTGTACTTCCTGCTAGGTAAAGTAGATGACATTTAATTAAAAAGTTATGGTATCCCTGATCATGTCACCTCTCATGGGATTTTCTTGTATAAATAATGTAAAGAAGGATTTTAGCAGATTGGCCTTTCCACTATCCTCTTTCACCATTTCTCCCAGACTATTTTTGAGAGGGCCAACACTATCATTTTTGAGTTTCTAAACATTTATGTAGCTGAAGACTAATTTTGGATTATTTATACTTTCTTTGGCAATGAGTCTCTCAGTCTCAATCTTTGCTGCCTTGATTTGCATCTCATACAATATATTTTTCACTCTATAATTATTTAACGCCTTGTCACTACTGTCTTGCTTTAATTCTCTAAACTTTTTCTTTTTGTCACTTATTGCACCCCTTACAGCTCTATTTAGCCATAGTGGTTTCCTCCTATTTCTAGTTTGTTTATTCCCATAGGGTATATATTGTGCACAGGTCCTATTCAGGATGCTAATAATACTGTCCCATTTGCTTTGTGTACTTTTATTTTTAATGACATTGTTCCAGTGAATGACACTAAGATCATCTTTTAGCTGATGGAAATTTGCTTTCCCGAAGATCAGTGTCCTTGTAGCTTCTCTGCTATACATATTATGAAAGGATACGTAAAAACTTATTATTTTGTGATCAATATCACCCAAGTGACCCCCAACCAGTATATTTGATATGCGGTCCAACCTATAGGTTAATATTAGGACTAGTTGTGCCCCCCTTTCTTGTTGGGTCCTGCACCAGTTGTGAAAGGTAATTGTCTTTTATCATTGTCTGATTCCTTTCCTTGACCTGCAGGTTTGTGCTCCCCAATATATATTGGGGGCAGGGGTTGCACGGTGGCTCAGTGTTTAGCATTGCAGCCCTGGGGTCCTGGGTTCAAATCCCACCAATGACAACATCTGCAAGGAGTTTGTATGTTCTCCCCGTGTTTCTGTGGGTTACCTCCGGGTTCTCCGGTTTCCTCTAATGTCTATAAAGTGCTGTGGAATTAATGCCACTATATAAGTGAGTAAAATAAATAAATAAACAAAATATATCCCAGTTTCGCTCCCTCTTCTATTTGCTTTATGAGGCTATTTTCTGTTGCTTATGTTATACTTATAACAAACCCCTATCAATATTTTATTATTCCTTCCCCCTCTCCTTATCTCCACCCACACGGACTCTACATAGCCATTGGCCTCACACATATTATCACGTAGGATGGATTTTATGTAGAACAAAGCAGTAGGAGGCACAGCGAATATATAGAGAAGGGGTGCTAAAGGCCGCCTGTGTAGTACAGGGGCCTGACGAAGCTGCTAGTGGGCAGCAATACGCGTGGGTGACCACAACAGGTATACTAACTCTGACCTCTTAATAGCGCATACAGTTGCTATATTATACTCTATATACTTTTGAACTCTATGAGTGCTTGTATACTAGATTGTTTATGATCAACATTATGATCAGGATGTTTAGGCGATATTATCATATATCCTCTACTTTTTTGATCTTCTAATCATATTTATGCATCTTGTATTGTATCAATATTCTATATACTACTGCACCTTATAGTTATTTATCATTGAACTTTATGATCATGTATTTTTATATCTTGGGCTATTTATGATTCTCTTTATGGTCAGTATTATACATGTCTTGAATGACCACTGATTTTTCTAATTTCTGTATACCTGTTGGTGTATGTGTGGGACACTACTCCCGCACACGGTTTCGCTTTCCTTTTTAAATGTTTTTAATGCTTTTTGTGTGGTCTAATGTTTTTTGTCAAACTTCTGTTTAATAAATTATCAACTATTTTTGTAATACAAATATTTGGGTGTGCTTGGCTCTTTGTACCTGTGGCTTTTTCTCCTTTTTTTCATAGGATGGATTTTAGGGATGATTTTACTTATAAACAACCCTCCCCCTCATTTATTTGTACAGTCATTCCTGAACAGACTATAGCCCTGTAAATTAACAGCACAGTCATAGATGTACTTGTTGTCTCCGTTATCACTATTATATCATAATTTTCTTCTATTGTTATTAAAGGGAACCTGTCAGGTCTGATAACGCTATAAACCTGCAGCTATGGGGTTAATCTGTAGGTTAAGAGTGTTACGAAGGAGCCCAGCTGCTGTACTGAAAGTAAAATTAATTTTATTTCTTCCAGGAGCCGCCGGCTTTCAGTCATGCAGGCGTCCCTGACTGACAGCTGGCTCTGTACTGATGCACTGCACAGATGGCTGTCAGTCAATGCAGGGCGTGCCGCATATCGCTCTTAACCTAGAGATTAACTCTATATCGGCAGGTTAATAGCTTTCTCGGACCTTACAGGTTCCCTTTAATTCTAATTCCAACAATTTGTTGGTGAGGCTTCTGCCATTAGTATACGTTCATTTTCGGCACTCCTCCGACCTCCTGGCATCAATTTCTTGCGGTGGTACACAACAGCTAAAAGATGAGCCAAATTCATTAAGAGCCGCATGCCTCTTTATCAATATGATGCATCGTATTCTACCGCACACTTCATCAAGAATGGTGGACAAAACGCCAACCCTTGAGGAATTGGTGCCAATATGAATGTTGATTTTGCCCAGATACGCTGACAATTTGATGTGTATGTGGCCTCACGAGTCTCTCGACTGTAGATGATGTTGAATCTAAGGATGAAGAAGTTGAATTTCAAAAGTCCTGTCCTTTTGATCTAGGGGAGAACAGCCGCATGTTTGGCCAAGCTGATCGGCTGTGGGCATCGGCTGTGGGGTTAGGATGCATCAGCTGGATGAAAAAGTGTTCATCTGACAGCCATCTATTGTGTATGGGCAGCATTAGACTTTACCATTAATATACCTCAGTCTTGAACTCTGCTGCTTAGAATATTAAAGGGGTCTGTCACCAGATTTGAGGCTGGTGTACTTACTTTGAAAATCCACGTAAAAGTGGTTGTATAATCTTTATGAAGATTTTCCTGCCTGATATTAAAATGAGCTTTAGCTGAACTCATCCTAATACAAGGATTATACAGCCAATCTGATAGGGATTTTTAAAGTAAGTACACTAGCCTCACAGGACTGAGAGATCTATTTAATAATGTATACAACTTGTGTTGTGAAATCTGACAGATCTGCTTTAAACACTTAAATAAATGATTTGTTTGATCCTCTTCTGTTCTTCTAAATCAAACATAAATCATCATTATAGGGCTCTATAGCAATATATAGAACCATGGAGGTCCTGGTGTTAGGACAATAAGAGGTGAATATGCTCATCTAAAAACTAGACAAAAGTTGTATTTTGGGCACCTAAGATGCATAGTAAATACTATGGATGTTTTTTACCTCTAGGATCAGGGGTTTAACTATAGCAGATGCAGGGGTTGCAGGCCCTAGAGCCTAGGGTGCCCAAAAAGTTTCTTTTGGACCATACGAGAAGACCAATATTATTCAAGACCTTTAATAGTTGGGGCCCTTTAGGAGATTTTGTATTAGAGCCAACGAAATTCCAGTTACACTACTGTCTAGGACTTCAGGTTATATTTCATTCACAACAACATGGAATTTGTATGTTCTATATGAGAGTGAAAATCTCTTTCCCTTACCTCTTACAGTGCAAACATACTGAGATTAATACTTAGAAGTGTATCTGGGCATGTACGCTGGCTGCAGGCAGAAAACTGTCCTCCAACAAGTATTGAGTCAATGTTCTCCCACATGTCATATATCAATAAAACAAATATTACCTGAAAATTATATATATATATACATACCTAGACGTATCTGAGTGTACAGATCTAGGGATCTTTACAATGTGATAAGCTTTCATTGACTTTCCTCTCCCATAGCCTAGGGTGCCCCAAAAGTTTCTTTCCATATGAAAAGACTAATATTATTAGAGACCTTTGATAGTTGGGGGCTCTTTTGGAAATTTTGCATTGGGGCCAATGAGACTTTCTCGATGATCCTGAAAGTCTCTTATTATTACCTCTCACAGTGCAAACATACTGGCGTTATACTTAGAAGTGTATCCAAGCATGCACGCTGGCTGCAGGCAAAAATCTATCTATCTGTCAATGTTTACAATGTGATAGGCTCTCATTGACTTTCCTCTCCGATAACTTTTATTGTAGTCATGCATAAAATGATGAGCATGAAATTGAGATTGTGCTAATTTATGTATGATAACTGCAGGGCGTGGGGAGTAGGCGGTTAGTCATCACTGAGGTGGGGGTTCAATTTAGGAATTAAAAAAAATATTTAAAAAATTACAAAATAATAATAATAATAATAAAAATAATTACATATATATATATATATATATATATATATATATATATATATATATATATCGTCTGCCTTAAAATGACTTTTCTAAGAAAAAATGGATGTTACAACGTGTCTTCTTGCCTTTTACACAGATATATATTTTCCCCTGTAAAGTAAGTGATATGGCAAAAATCCAACAACCATTTCCAATGTCTAATTATAAAATTTGTATCTTGGTTTTATACCACCAAATATTAAACTTTACTTTATTTAACCACTTTATCAACCTAAGCACAAGTTACTAGCTTAGTAATAGTAATAGTAGGACTTATTAGTAAAGTTTGCCTGATAGCCTTTATGTATGTATGGTGTGTGTGTATGTTTGTATATGTGTGTATATATGTGTGTGTGTGTACGGGTGCCTGTATTTATATGTCTGTGTATAGCAGAACTAAAACTGTTTACTTACTTTTCCAGAATACTGAGACATCTTTGCACTGGACAGTGTCCAAACGAACACAGGAGCCAACAAATGTGACAGGCAGAAAAATTGGACCCTCCAATATATATCACAGTTTAGACAGAGGCTGATATCGCGAGCCCCATAGAACAATACAGCAACTATAGAAGGTTTAACATTTTTGCTTGGTAGACACAATCCCCTCTATCTAACACTGCTGATCCCAGACTTTCAACATATTGTAGACATGCAGACAAAAGATTTGCTCTGCAGGAATTTGGCTGATGAGAATGGCTATTTCACTGCACCTTTTATGTATAGAGCATAAAGCATGTAGGGAAGAACTGCTCAGTGTTTAACATGGGAGCTTTAGAGAAGTTTAACATATGCTGCGAATAACTTATAGAAATACACATGAATGCACTAATAAATCCTGGGAATGAGGCACAGAAACAGGAATCAAGGATCATGACCTTCTGCCAGTGTAACATTTACTGTGCACATTACCATAAAGCAAGTTTTAAGGAAAATATTATGGGAAACAAGCATAAACAAAATTCTTCAAGTCAAAAATAGAAATTTTAATGTTACAGTATCAACTTTATCACGTCTGTGCTTCATATTTGATAAGATGTAAAATGTAATTAAATATTTCCATATTTGAGACTCATTTTCTAAGCACATTACATAAATAAAATATCTCCAAAAAGTGAACTTAAAGGGGTTATTTAGGATTATTTTGTTTCATGGGAGTAGTTGCTAACTACCTACCTGTTCTGCCCGACTCCGGCTCAGAGCGATCACAGCCTGCTCTTGCTGGCGATACTGTTGCTTCACGTTAACAGAGCTGCTCTTTCTCTTCCAGGCTGCTTTGTCAACGCAGCGTGACTGCTGACATCATGCTGATTGACAGCCAGCTCCCCGCATTTATGCAGCAGGGAGCCAGCTGTCAATCAACATGACATCAGCAGTAACGACCCGTCAACAGAGTAGAGCGGTAGAGAAACAGCTGCTTTGTCGACATGACGTCACCGGAAGCCACAGGATCACCGGCAGGAATGATCTGTGACCACTCTGAGCTGGCAGAGATCAGTGTCAGGCAGAAAAGACAGGTAGTTAGCAACTACATGTCTGTAAGTTCTTACGCCCATAAAAGAAAAATAAAATAGTCCAGGATTACCACTATAAGGATAAAATCTTGATCGTTTCTTTTTTCTTTTTTTCGACAAGATTTTGGATATCGAGTCTAGATGATGGTCCTCTACTTTAGAGATTATTAACTTGTTATTTATAACCTCTGTACAATATTATCATTTTTTTGCTATGGTCGAAAACATGACCAGATCGAAAAATGGGGAAGAATAAAAGGGTTTATTTTTTTTTGTTTTGATTAACTATTATATCCAAACCTTTCATTATGATTCCTCGCAGCACTGTATGAGGAAGCACTAGAGAAACTGATGAAAAATCCATGATTTTCACAATATGCAAATGAGGAGTAAAGTGCTTTGTCACAACCAGAGCACTTAATTAAACTAAATATCTTGAGGTTATTTCCATTCTTAGCTGTTCCCTTTCAGTTTGCCTCTGACACCAGGTGTTGGCTAGGAAATCTGGCGCCTCTATACTGTAGATCACCGTTTTTCTTTAGATGGGCACCTTAGTGTGCAGAAGTTCTAAAGGTTCCCTCCTAATGGCACTGCCCTCAATATTCTACTGCATATCCACCACTCAGCCATGCTGTACACACAGAAGAAGAGCAAGAAGGAAGCTTGTAACGTCCGGATGATCCAGGAACATGCTAGATTTCCTTTCCAGTGCATGATGTCACAGATATACTGAGCTGTCATTCATAGACAGGGAGGTGTAAAGGATGGAAATAATTGCAGGAAGCTTTCATGCTTCTGACTTCGAACCCTTGAGCCAGTGTTTTGTGGTTGGATTCTTTGTCTGCTGAGCCACAGCAGACACACCTTTTCTCTGGGTGTTTAGGTTCTGTTATCCTGGCTGCAGTCTGTTTAGCATAACACAGGTGTTTTTATTTGTCTGCCCTATCACCTTTTGGGTGCTGCTTTATAGTATTTTCCTCTGCTGGCTTTTCCTGCTGGTGATAGTCTCATTTGGAGTTTCAACCATTCTGCAGTAGTTTAAAACCAGTCAGTGAATTCCAACTAGAGGTTATCTTTTTGCTGTTTCTGTTTAGTCTGACCCTATCTTCTGTTTCTTTTTAGGAAGTAACGATTACAAAAATTGGCATGCACATGTGGCACCCCAGGGGTCTGGTTGCCACAGTGGTAGAAATACCATGTCTGAGAGCGAGCATGGGTTTTCCTGGTCAGGAGCACTATTGCATGCCACACCTCCTGCCCCAGTCCAGGGAGGGGAGGAACCTGCCCTTTATAAACTGGATCTGGGGCGGGGTTAGCAGAGGAGTCTAGTTCCAGAGGAAGGGACAGAGCAGCAGCTAGGAGCTCTGTAGGAGCCAGGATCTGAAGACCAGGGACTGGAGCAGAGAGCTCGTCCTGGCAGAAGACGCAGAGAACCGGACACCGGAGTCCGAGGCTGTGAGGATATTCACATCCAGCAGCAGAAATCACCTGGCAGGGGATTTCAGGTCCTCTGGCCATAGAAAACCCGGAGGCTCAGTCACACGCAAGGGACCGGCACCGCCATCGAGGAGCGGAAGGTACCAAAGGCCCCAAGTCACCAGCCATACGGGTGAGCACCACACGGTACACTCAGGGACGTGGGCTACTACACGACTACAGCAAGGTAGCCAGAAAAAGTGCAGTCAGACGGGAAGGCCTACACCTCCACCTGGCCAGGGGGACTCTTGTTCTCTCACAGACTGACCAGGCCTCTAATGTTAACCAGTACTCCCGGCAGGGCCTTCTTCATTACCAACAGTAAAGACCCTGAACTGCACTGCACGGACTCTGAGTCATTTCTGCTGCGCCCATGCACCACAACCCTCACCATCTACACACGCTGCCCTGAGGCTATACTCCTCCCGTGGGGAGTTATACTACCCTCTGCTGCGCACACAACATCAGCCTCAGCGGTCTGCCCCGCAGCGGCGGTACTCTCTGACCGCAATCCACGGGTGGCGTAGTCAGACATTTAAACATTAAAAATCCAAATAAACAGATCCACCACTGGTTTGACCACCCTGAGCCACGGGACCGGGTCGCCGCCACGGAGACTACAACCCCCAGCATTACACAGAGACCCGGCTCCGGGTATTCCCCCACACACGGCCCAAGCCCAAGGGGCGCGTCACACACAGCTATAGAGTGAGGTGCAGATGGAAGGGAATCACTAGAGTATAGAAATTTTCACCGCACACTCAGGAGATTCAATGCAAACGTTTTTAATGATATTTAGAAAAACATGCAAGTGGTGGACAAAATACGGTTCTATTGTTTAGAGGTGACTTTTTCAGTCCGCTCCTGGGCCTTGCTCACATAGTCGCTCTGGGAAGGCTGTGATGGTCCAAACCATATGAGAAAAATCCCTGTGGGGATGCATATAGAGTTGAGTCCTTTTGGGTAATGGCAGTAAAAGTCGCCTCTAAACAAAAGAATTGTATTTTGTCCGCCACTTCCACATTTTTCTAAATATCATTAAAAATTTTGCATTGAATCTCCTGAGCGGTGAAAATTTCTATACTCTTTTTAGGAAGTAGGCGGCATATTATCTAACAGTATGTACTTTATATTTTATTTTGTATTTTGTGGTTTATATTACTCGCTCTGGGATGTTTTGTTTTTTTCAGCACACTTTCCTTTTTGTAGGTAATTTACAATCTGCTCTACTCTCCTGTTCTTTAGGAGGAACATGAAGCGCTCATCAGGCTTTCAGGCAGCACATGTCCAGGTTGCCATCGTTCTAGACTGTGGTTAGGGCTATCTCAGCTCACGCAGGAACCACGAGGGACTGCAGAGTCAGGGTCTCTTGTTTGTACAGGAACCAACAGGGTTAGTTGCAGTTTTTTAGCTTTACCTATTTCATGGCCATGTCTCTGGCAGTGAGTTTGGACAGGCGTCTTAGGGATAAGAAAACATTTGTTGACTCAGGTTCCGCCTTAGATCTCATTAACTGTGATTTTTCTTTCGAGTGTGAGTACACAATTTCAACTCTAAGGTCATCCTATTCATGTATCAGCAATTGATAATTCTCCCCTTACCCAAATTCATGTTGCTTCTAAGGTTGAGAATGTGTGTATGAGAGTAGGAGCATTACACATTTCATTCATGGTGCTTTCCTTCCTTGCCAGCTAAAGTTGTGTTAGGTATGCCCTGTATGCTAAGACACAATCCTACCATCAGTTGGGAGACTCGCGAGGTTAAGTCTTGGGGAATTTTTGTTTTTCCAGTTGTTTATCTAAATCCCTGGTATCTATGAGATCTCTAGTTGCAGATTTTATTCTGGATTTTGAGGATGTTTTTTTATGAGACTTATTGTGAAGTTCTTCCCCCGCGTAGGTCTTCTGATTGTGCTATCAAATTTATCTCAGGGGCAAAATTGCTTAAATCTCTTCTGTTTAACCTTTTTCTTCCTGAAAGAGATGCCTTGAAAGAGTACATTCAAAAAAGTCTCTCCAAAGGTCACATAAGGCCTTCCACCTCGCCAGTCACTGTGGGTTTTTTCTTTGTTAAGAAAGAAGATGGAGGTTTGCGTCCTTATTTGGATTTTAGAGAGATTAATAAAATTACTGTACGTAATCCATTTCAATCACCTCTTATTCCTGATCTGTTTAATCAACTAGTGAGGGCCAAGTGGTTTTCTAAACTGAATCTGAGAGGGGCATATAACTTTATACACCAAGGTGATGAGTGGAAGACTGCCTTCAATACACCTGAGGGTTACTTTGAAAATTTGGTGATCCCATTCGGTTTGACCAATGCTCCAGCAGTGTTTCAGAACTTCATAAATTAAATTTTTTTTCTCTGGTGGGTAGATTTGTGGAGAGATATTTGGATTATATCTTGATTTACTCAGGTTCCCGTGAGGAGCATCAGGAGCATGTTCGACAGTTGCTTCAGGTTCTTTGTCAGGACTAGATATTTCACGTTCAAAAATAAATGTTTTACTGAGCGGGAACTTGGTAGGGAATATATACAACAGATAGCGAGTACACAGTCTTATGAACGCTTCATTTCAGACTCGAAACTTTTTCCACACAGTTTCCTTCCTTCGTTTCTCTATTGTTTTCTATGTCCGCTGTTTCTCACTACTTCACCACAACCCAGCTTTAACTTTACTGTCCTGCTTAACAAAAGTCCTTTGCTCACTTCGAGGTTCCACGTCTTCTTTCCCCGTAGGGTGCCAGTATGGCTGAACTTAGCTTCAAGCTCTCTGACGCTCTGGAACTTCGGCCCAGGACAATCTATTCGTCTCTTGTACTCAGTTCTGTCTAGGCTCATTGCCTTGTAAGCTATCAACTCCAAGACTCTTTGCTAGGTGTCCTCTCCCAGGACCCATCTCCGGAAGGTCACTTTGTCCTTTAGTCACTTCTTCTCTGGATTTCGCTATCTCTATACTTCGGCCTCCTCTCACTTAGCAACAGCTCAGAATGTGGCACTGCTCACCTTGGATCTACAGGTCCACTTGCTATGCACTGACAGGAAATTGTCACTTTCCCTGAAACTCAGCCCCACCCACTCAGGGCTAGTCCCAACAATTAACTCTTTAATATATCTATTGTCAAACTACACACACTATCAGTATTGCTAACACCTTTAACGCACATTATAAGTCACACTATACATCACAGTTCACATTGCATCACATAATATTTTACAACAGTAAACTTGTTTCTTCAAGAGGGAGGGACTACAGACAAGTTTTTCTTTGAACTCACTTATTTTTAAGATCTTTTCGTTTCTTTGTCCTTTTTCAAAGCTTTAGCCAGATATATTGCAGGTAACATATTGTACATGTAACACTGATACTACGGAATAATTACTGGATAAGATTATATTCAGGTTTTTTTTTTCTCACATGTGATAAAACAGATTTTTTTTTTCAGTGAGCTGGAACAATTTTTGGCCTGTACATCAGTTTTTAAAATTCATATGTCATCCAATTGTTTTTCATGTCAAATACCTAGTGAAAAACAGCACACAGATGGCATCCAAGTACTATTCGTTTTTTCAACGACCTATTTACTTGAATGGGCGATTATTAGACTTAAATTAGATCAAAATATAACGTCTACTTTTTTTTGCCATTGGTCGTAAAAAAAAAACGGACATGTGAATACCCCAGTTGAAATTAATGTGAAATTCTGCCTTTTAAAAAAATAACAGAACAAATGCAACAATAGCTGAAATGAATATGCCCTGAGAGTTGATGCATCATGCTTTTGATATTACAATTACGAATAAAAACATATTTGTTGTAATGCTGTCTTAGAAATAATGGATGAACAGCATATATTTGATGAAGCTTGAAATAATATGAAATATTGAGCAAGTCCAAAGAAAAATCTTCTTCCTCTCATGCATACTGAACTTAAAGGGAATCTGTTAGCAGGTTTTTGCTACCTAATCTGAGAGCAGCATAATGTAGGAAAAGAGACCCTGATTCCAGCGATGTATCACTTAGTTTACTCGGTGCAGCAGTTGTGGCACAATCAGAGTTCATAGATTTAGCATGAAGCAGAGCCGAGAAAACTACCCCACAACTTTCTATGTACATTGTCTATTGACAGTGAGCTGCTTATCGGAGGAGGGGGCGTGGTCTGATGACTTGACAGAAGGCAGATAGTCACAACAATGATAATGTACTAGTAATAAAACCTTCGCTGTAAGTAAACAACAGCACACAGCCTAATAAGTGACACTTAATTGGATTCAGTGTTTTAACCCCTACCTGATGTTGTCCTCAGATTGCATAGCAAAAACCTGCTGACAGATTCCTTTTAAAGGGGTTTTAACTAGATTTTAACTAAAGGTCATTGGCCCATGGTGGTGTAAAACAATAAAAAAAAAATGTACTCACCTCCTTAAGGAGCACTGCTCCTCTGCACTTGCAGCTGTGTCTCCTGCTGGGCTGGACAATAACATCTGGCAGAGGCAGAATCACATGGCAGCTGCAGACAATCAGTAGATGCTGGGCAGTTGAAGTCTTCTCATTCTGTTTTAGTCAATTTGGGTCAAGATTCTTGACTCAGCAGACCATTTGTGTGTTTTAAATGGCCAACAGCCTTCTCAGCCAGCTCTCCCATAGACAGGAGGGCTCATTTGGCCAAGTGCTCCTGTGTTCTCAATGACAAAACCACCGACTGACATCTCTGCTGGCGGTTTATCCCTGGAAGAACAAACCAAACGGCAGTCCGAAATCGAACATCCTCAGTTGACATCTCCTCTGGCAATGAGTCAGCCAGGGCCCCCATACACATTAGTGTTAGTGTATTAGTGGCATCACATATTGAGGACGGAGACATATTCATACCCACATTCACCCCCACACACCATGATGTCCACTGTCCCCCGACACACAATGATGCCCCCACAGCTCTCCACATAGACCCCACATACAGTATGATGTCCCAAAATAACATGTGGTTCTAATTGTCAAGCCCCAAAAAAATTCTTAGCAATAGTACATTTTTATGAACAAAAGTAAAGCAACCCATATACATAAAAAATTATAGACAAAATGTGAACCCATAGAGAGGACATAGAGAATGGCACACCTGTAGGATACAGTATAATCAAAGTAGAGATTCTCCTGCAAATGAAACTCCAGGGTTTTTGTTTATTTCGGCTCTGGAGTGGTGCCACTAATGTAATGTCTCTGCCCTTAGTATTATACTCACCAGCCACAGTCTTCTGCTGTTCCCGACACCACTTCAGTCCTGCGTCATCTTGTGACCGCAACTTCTGACTGACCAGAAATCAGAGGTAACGTCACAAGCTCTCAGTGTAAGTCTATGAGGGTCTCGTTCTGGCCTCGTTCTGACTCTCGCTCTCATAGACATGGAGTTGTGACTTCTGGATCATCCAGCAAACACTTGAGCAATCTGGCTGGTCACAAACCGCTGGAGACCGACCGGAGCGGCTCCAATAATGGAAGAATAATGGAAGAAGATGGTGGCTGGTGAGTATAAGATTAAGGCCACGGCCCCACTATCAGTATTCAGTCAGTATTTTTTCTTAGGAGTGGGAGCCAAAACCAGGTGAGGAACAATCAGAGAAAAGGTATAATAGAAACAAGTCACCAATTCTGCATTTATCACCCACTCCTGGTTTTGGCTCCCACTCCTGAGAAAAAATACTGACCGAATACTGACCGAATACTGACCAAATACTGATAGTGGGGCCGTGGCCTAAGTGCTGGGAACTTAGATTAATGGCACCACTCCAGTACTGCAATAGAAAAAGCATTGGAGTGGTGCTTTAAGGAGTAGATTTACTGCAAACAGTATCATTGAATAAGGCATAAAATACCCCTGCAAAATAGAGTTTGCAATAAACATATAAATATTAGGGTAAATAAATACATAGAAATATTAGGGTAAAGCAAAAGGTTAGCACCTAAAATGCCTGTTAACAGCAAACACGAGGGCCTCCAGCACGACGTGCTTTTCACAGAACTGCTTCGTTAGTGTCCCGCTAATTCTCAGTAAAGGAGGCTTTCTGGGAGTTCAGTCCTGAAGTTCCTCCCTTCATATCTGCTGATATTTCCTTTATCTACTGACCTCATGTCAGTACTAGCTAAGGTCTGGTTCACATTAATTCTGTAATTTAGGTCTCGCTCACACTGGCGTATAAATCGGAAGAGTGCAAAAAATCGGATTGACCTCGGACCAATGTTATTCAATGAGGCCGTACAGATCTGTGTATTTTTTCTCAGCTGTATTCGGCGTGAGGAAAAAATCATATCATGCTGCGAGTTCACTTCGAAATCTGATGGATAAAAAAGTCCGATGCCATATGGACCATCAATATGGCATCCGATTTTTACAGATAGGGCTCGCTCACATGAGCGTATAACACGGCCAAGTGGTATGCGATGTTTTATCAGATGACACACAGAACAATGCGGATTCAACATGAAAGAACAATCACAGCATGCTGCAAGTGCATCCAAGAATCGGATTGCATGCACCCATATAAGTCTATGTGTGCGTGAAACATCAGACTGCACTCGTCCGAGTTATACGCCAATGTGAGAGAGCCCTAAATCCCTGATAAACAGGATTAAGATGGAAAAGCAATTGACAATAATGAGGCTGATATAGTCACTTTGGCTCCATCTGTCCTCTGTTCTGGTGGTGTCCACTCTTGTGTCTGTGCGTAAAAGAGATGAGGTAGACCACTCTTTCATGTCTGTGTGAAAAAGATAGACACATCCAGAATGAAGGCCGCACAAGGTGTGACCCTACTGTGTAGCAATAACTGCATCTAAGCATTTGTAGTGATTATTGATCATTCCTACACATCGGCTTGGAGTAATTTTAGCCCATTCCTCCTTGCAAAACAGCTTGACCTGTTATGTAGGTGGGTTTTTCTAATGAACTGCTCTCCTTTTAAAATACGCTGGTATAATTCAGGACTCATTGTTCTATAAATGATGGCAAGCCGTCCTGGCCCAGATGCAGTAAATAGGCCCAAACCATGATACTACCACCCAGGGCCACCATCAGGGCATTACTGCCCTTACTGGCGTATGGAGCCCGCCCTCTTCTGCCCACCGGGCCCCAGCTGCAGGATTCTGCCAGTTCAGTTACTGAACGTACGTCCTCGGATGATGGGAGAGCCGGGTGCTGGACCATGGCAAGGTAAGCAGAAACTTTTTTTTTTTACTTTTTTTGTAAAGCCGCACTATGGGGGTAGATAGTAGATACATGGGGCAGGATGGAGACATTGGGGGCAGAATGGAGAGATATGGGGGCAGAATGGAGAGACATGGGGCAGAATGGAGAGACATAGGGGCAGGATGGAGACATGGGGGCAGGATGGAGACATGGGGGCAAAATGGAGATGTTGGGGCAGAACGGAGACATTGTGGCAGAATTGAGAGACATGGGGGCAGGATGGAGACATGGGGGCAGAATGGTGCCATGGGGCAGAATGGATAGACATGGGGGCAGGATAGAGACATTGGGGGCAGAATGGAGACATGGGGCAGAATGGAGACATGGGGCAGAATGGAGAGACATGGGGGCAGAATGGAGACAAATGGTGTCAGAATGGAGACATTGGGGGCAGAATGGAGAGACATGGGAGCAGAATGGAGAGAAATGGAGGCAGCATGGAGACATGGGGGTAGAATGGAGACATAGGGGCAGAATGGAGACATGGGAAGAGGATGGAGACATTGGGGGCAAGATGGAGACATTGGGGGCAGGATGGAGACATTGGGGGCAGGATGGAGACATTGGGGGCAGGATGGAAACAGTGGGGGCAGAATGGAGACAAATGGGGGCAGGATGGAGACTAATGGGGGCAGGATGGGGACATGGGGCAGAATGGAGACAAATGAGGACAGGATGGAGACAAATGGGGGCAGGATGGAGACATGGGGCACGATGGTGACATGGGGCAGAATGGAGACAAATGGGGGCAGGATGGTGACATGGTAGCAGGATGTGGGACATTATTGTGTAGGGGCTAATTATGGACATTATTACTGCTGTGATGTATTTTATGTTTGAGGATGCTGTTTTCAGTGAGGGGGGTCCTGTTACGGTGCAGGGCGACACTATGTCTCTTTTTTTTCTTCATCTGGTGTAGTGTAGAAGATGGGGTATGTGCTCTGGAAAGAGGTGCTCTAGATAACTGTTATTTTCTGCAGAGGCGAGTCCTGGCTGGAAGAAGTGATGGCGATCTGTGCTGGGTAAAGAAGAAAAGTGAAGATGAAGGACTTCAACTAGAGACGTCACCGGTGAGTCAGTGTGTTACCTGTAAACTGACACTATACACTGTAAACTATGTACAGAGTTCCTGTGTATAATGTCACCGGTGATCACTGTGTTATCTGTACACTGACATTATATACAGACAGAGGTGTATCTAGGTCTTCTGGCACCCGGGGCAAGAATTCAATTTGGCGCCCTCCCCTACCCCAAGCACATATGCGATTTGTACACTTAGTCACGTGCCAACGAACTGCTCTCCCTAATTCAATGTTCAGTGAAAAACTGAGAGAAGCAAAAAGAAAAACTCGTTATCACGTGACCATAAGTGTGAAAATCACATATGAGTGAAGGGGCCATGTGATGACTGATGGAACCTGTAGGCAGAGCTGAATCCTAAGGGCAGAGACAGACGTCCGTATAACTTGTGTGAGGATCGCATCATAAACCTCTTACTGGCTCACTGCCCTCCTGACCTGAGCTTGACAGCTGCATAGAAATACATCATTCTGTCATACTCAGGTCAGGAGAGGTTCTGGCCAGTCCGTTCAGTGCAATGGGATCATCACGAGTTATACGGCAGTGTGTCTCTGCCCTTACAGTGAGGATATTACACGCTGTTAGGATTGGCTACAGGGCTTTATTTTATAATTAAAGGGCTCGTCCAGGTTTGAGATGAAAGTCTGCAGTCACTCAGTGACCACAGGCTTCTGAATTCTCACAGTGCATGCACTGCACACTTTTAGGATTCTCCCTTGCCGGTGGCAAGAGTGGACGGACATGTCATTACAAGCATGCGATTTGTATACTTCTGGCAACATTCTGACTAGACGTGTCCGGCCTCGCTCAATTCATTGTCATTGATTGAGGCCACTCATGTCTAGTCAGCAAGTGATCACATGTATGTAAATCGCCGGCACGAGAGAATCCTGACAGAGTGCTGTGAGAAGTCAGAAGTCTGCAGTCACAGAACTACAGAAGACTCACCACAAACTTGGACAACCCATTTAAAGCTCCTAACAAAAAAAACATGAGCATTAGTCAGTATCATAAATAACATTTATATCCAAGTACCTGATAGATGACATTGTCTCTGGAGTTGTTCTCTTTCTTTTCTTCCTCTTGTCCAGACACCATGATGACTTTTCTCATCCACAGCTCGTCTCTGCAGACTTCCATCTTCTCCGGTCTTCTGCAGCACCTCCCCACACGACGCCCTTAAAGATAGCAGCGTCATTATAACGCTCGTGAATAAAAATATCTACTCTACGCTGAGCCCCTGAATAAATAATGCCCCTCACTATATTCCCTGCACAAAACATGACCCCCATACTGTCCCTCTTATGGTACATGCCCTCCACACTGCCCCCTTCCTTATCATACTGGGCCACCTCTTCACACTGTGTCCCCAATATAGGGCCCAGTCTTTGCACTGTGCCCCCTCATCACACTCCCCCTACTTAGCATATTGTTCTCTCCTGACTGTGACCTTACACTATCTCCCCATGCCAACCCCCTCCCCACACTACTCAGTCTCTATTCTGTGCCCACTCATCACACTCCCCCTCCTTAGCATACTGTCCCCTCCTGGCTGCACCCTTACACTGTCCCCCCCATGCTAACCCCCTCCACATTACTCAGTCTATTCTGTGCCCACTCACACTTTTTCCCCTCCCTCTTCATACTGTCTCCTCATATTTACCCCCTAGCTCTCCATACTGCCTTCTCACACATCCCCTGACTCCCCATACTGTGTCCGTACACATCCCATTACCCTCGCTCCCCATACTGTGTCCGTACACATCTCATCACCCTCGCTCCCCATACTGTGACTGCACCCATGCCCCCACTCACTCCCTATACTGTGTCCACATACATTACCCCTTCACTCCCCTACTGTATTCGCACCCATCCTCCCCATTTTGAATCCGCTCCAATCCACCCACTCACCATACTGTCTGCATCCATACTCCCCTCATACATCCCCCCCACTTCTCATATTGTGTCCGTACAATCCCCCCACCCACCATACTGTTTCCTCATACATGTCCCCCATCTCACCACTTTGTTCCTCATACAGTGTCCTCAAATTTCCCTCCAGTTACACCAAATCTCCCCAACCCCTCCCCGTTACAATAAATCACCCCCTACTAAACACCCCCATCCCAAATCACCCCCACACACTAAATATTCCCATCCCAAATCACCCCCAACTAAATACCCCCATCCCAAATCATCCCCCCACTAAATATCCCCATCCCATATCTCCCCTCACACACTAAATACCTCCACACATAAAATACCCCCATCCCAAATCATCCCTCACTCACTAAATACCCCCATCCCAAATCACCCCTCACACACTATGCCCACATCTTAAATCACCCCCCAAGCACATTGAATACAGCACACACTGTCACAGGTATCTTCAGCTCCAGTGTGGAGCACTTACCATCAATGTGCGTCCCTATCTGCACTGCAGCGCCGGTGAGTGACGTCAGCAGCATGATCACATGACCTGATCACACTGCTGGCGTCGCTCTGACCCTGCAGTGCAGTCAGAACTTCAATTGCGGGCGCGCTGCAGCTTTTCTGAGCAGGCGATATAAGCCGGCTCAGAGAACTGCTGATTCTCAGTCCGGGGGGGGGGGGGGTAAGCGGGCGGCAGAATGCAGCCGCTGGAGTAGCCACATCGGGCCACCGCATTAGGCGGCCCGACTGCGCCTCCCCTGCCGGCTGCGCCCAGGGCACATGCCCCGCCTGCCCCCCTAGATACGCCCCTGTATACAGAGCTCTTGTGTATAATGTCACTGGTGATCCCTGTATTACCTGTACACTAACACTATATACAGAGCTCTTGTGTCTAATGTCATCGGTGATCCCTGTATTACCTGTAGACTGACACTGTACACTTTATATTATGTACAGAGATCCTGTGTATAAAGGCTCTTATTATAATATTAGTATTGTGTTTTTTTTATTAATGATCAGTATTGTAGTATTTGGTCACTATGTGGTGGTAATATGTGATCTGGTCACTTTGTGCTGGTATTTGTCCCTTGTATGTGGTATTATTCGGTCACTATATGGTGGTAATATGTGATCTGGTCACGGTGTGATGGTATTTATTCCTTGTATGTTAGGTTAGAGTAGAGTAGGGCCCGGTCAAAAGAGTCTACCTTGTCGTGGTAGTGATGGCTTAAAAAATCTTTTGGTCAAAACAAAAGCCGCTGGCTATGTATGTGATATTGTGTTCAGAACTATTATTGTGTGATTGGTGAGGACGTGGTGCAGAAAGTGGAGTTTTTCCAAGATTGGGTGGTGGGACTGTGGAAGGTTTGAGGGGTGGAGGCGGAGCTGGGGTGGAGCCTGGGCGGAGTCTCAAGGGGGCCTGAAAATTTTGCCAGTATGAGGTCCTGAAATTCCTGGTGGCAGCCCTGCTACTACCACCATCTGGTATGAGGTTTTTATGCTGTAGTGCAGTGTTTTTCTTTCCCCAAACCTAACAATTCCCATATTATAATGTTATTATTATTTAAACCAAAGCTCTTTTTTGTGTCATCCATCTACAAAATATTGTTCCATTAGCCTTCTGACTTGTCCAGGTGAACTTTAGCAAACTGCAGATGGGCAGCAATGTTCTTTTTGGTGAATAAAATCTTTCTCCTTGCAATTTTGCCATGGACACCATTGTTGTTCAATGTCCACCTGATGGTGGACTCATGAACATTAAAGGAAACCTTTGACCTTAAAAAACACTATTTACCTGCAGATATAGTATGAATCTTCATGTAAACAGCATTACAATGCTGCCTAGCTGCCCTACTGAAAATTAATTTACTTCCTCCTGGGAGCTTTTAGCTATGGGGGTGTGAATGAAGCGATTACTGTCATCGCTCAGTATACTGTTAGTGATGGTGGTAAGCACTTCATGTTACTTAGATTGACAGGTGGCTCTGCAGCGCATTTCTGCAGTGTGAGCTGTCAATCAAAGTGCTGGGGTGTGCTTGTAGCTATCGCTCACAGTATAGTCAGCGATAACTCTTAATCACTGTGTACACACCCCCCATGACTGAAAGCCGATTGACACACTCTCAATAAGGCAGCTGGGCAGAATTGTAACTCTATTTAGCCTGCAGATTAACTCCATATTTTCAGGAAAAAAGTGTTTTCCAATGCGACAGATTAACATTATTTAATGTTAGAGAGTTACTTAGAAGTTAGCTTGGGTTCCTTTGCAACCTGGCGGATCCTTTTTTCTGTTGGAGTGCTCTTTGCTGTTTGACCACTGCTGAAGACAGTAATGTAGGTCTTGAATTTCCTCCAGTTTTACACATTGTATTTAATTATGGATTGGTGGAGTACAAACTTCTGTAACCTTTTCCAACCTGATGAGCTTAGTGGGGTTGTCTGGGCTTCTTATGAAAGTCTGCCATCACTCTATGCAACTGCAGACTTCTGAATCCTTATAGCATGCGCACTGCACGCTATCAGGATTCTCCTGGGTTTCTGGTGAGAGTGGTTGGTCACGAGCTGTATTTACATACATGCGATCCCGTGCTGACTAGATGTGCTTGGCCTTGCTCAATACAAGTCAATAGTATGAGGGCCAACACATGTAATCAGAATGTGGCCAGAAGTATGCAAATCGCTCTCTCCGGCAACACTGGAGAATCCTGATAGCGTGCGCAGGCTGTAAGAATTCAGAAGTCTGCACTCACGTAGAGACTGGACAAACCCTTCAACATCTTTTCTTCTGAAATCATCAGAAATCTCCTTTGTTCGTGCAATGATACACTTCCAGAAACATGTGTTGTGAATATGAGACTTTGATAGATCTTTGTTCTTTAGCTAAAATATGTCGCCCACTCACACCTGATTGTCATCCCATTGATTTAAAACACCAAACTCTAGTTCACATTCTGATTATCTGTTAGTCCTAAAGCTTTACAAACTTTTGCTACTCACACATGTAATAATAAAAAAAGAAAAAGTCCTATATTTTTGACTCATTTGTTTGATTTGGTTCTCTTTATCTTCTTTTTGGACTTGTGTGAAAATCTCATGTAGTCTTAGGTTAAATGTATGCAGAAATCTGAAAAAATTCTGAGGAGTTCACAAACTTCAAAGCACCTCTGAATATAACGTGATCATGCATTCATATAGTTGAGTAGGAGGTAAAACTAAATGTCTGTTGCAGTGACCAGGTGGTTCAACCTTTATAACGTTCGTACTCACTTATTTCGCATACCACAGGATAGGTAATAAATCGCAGTTCGCACTTATGATTGGTGCCAGTCCCTGGGCTCAGACCCCAGCAATAGCAAGTTACCACCTACTGTATCTTGTGTATTATGAAACAAAACCCCAAAATGCCATTGTCCGCATTCATGGCGGTCCAGTAGATTAAATTATAAAAAAAAAAAAGATTAAATCATAGAATTCTTTAATAAATCTCTTGCACTGGACATGGGTAAAGGGTGAAGAAACAATGACCCTCATGAATGATCTGTTATGATTTCTGCGGAAACTCACTGTTAGCAGCCTCCTTATATCAGTGCCTGCATGAAATTATGATAGCCGAAAGCCCTAAATCTGAGGATATTTATTTAATTGCTTCCAGTGTTTATTGTCAATATGGGTTATATTATCACCATCAGGGTTGTGTTGCAATTCTGTAACATCTGATCTTACTCTTTGTATGAGCATATTGTAATATCCCGGCATGGCTTTACTTCGCTCACTCTCCATATCAGTATAATCCTGAAGATAACCTCCAGCTGACAATTTGGAGCCCATTTTCTATATGGTGCGTTATATTTTCATTTCTTTTTTGCTTAATACATTTCCAGGTTTAATATCTGATTAAGGAAAAGAAAGGAAAAATGAGAATGGCAAATAAACTTATCAATACACATTTTAGGGTTTGCAAAGGTGGTGAGGTGTGCCCTTTAAAGATGATCAAGATGAGAAGACCCATTGGTATGAGATGGTTCCCCACTCAGGGAAAATGTGGATAGACCAGGCCACACAATCAAATCAACAAGTGGTGACTTTATTCACTGAGGGAGGAGGCACCATTCCTTAAAGATTAAAACTTCCAATCACTGGGGGGTCCGACTGGAGGTGCCCCAGTGATCCTGAGATCCGAGTCTCTCAGTTGTCCCATATGAATGGAGCGGTGATCGATCATGTGCGCTGCCGCTCCATTCATTCTTAATGGGACCTAAATAACCAAATGCTACCATAAAAATTAAACAGGAGTTACGGAAACAGTGTAGCACAGCTAGTTATGGTGATTCTACAGCTTTGGAGTGACGCCAACAACATCACTGTGCTACTCTATTTCCATAGCCCTCATTAATTTCAATGAGAGTTATGCAAATAGTGCAGCGCAGCTGTGCTTGAACGTTTTCGTGGCCGAACCTAGAAGCCGTTACTCCTGTCTCGGTTGTGAGACGATGGAAGTTCTGCCCATGTTCCCCCTTAAAGACATGTGTATCAATGTGATGTGATGTGTAGTGTGTTTTGTCATTTGCGTTATTAGTAATAGACATGTTCTGCCCAGCCACAGGTAGTTATTAGGGACAGTTAGGGTTAATGGTTGGGACTAGCCCAGAGAGGGAGAGGCTAAAGTGAAGGGACAGAGAGAGTTTCCTGTCAGGAAGGCAGATAGGACCTAACTTGCAGCTAGAGCAGACCTTTTGTCTGATTATTCAGCAGAGCCGCATGAATTGGGTGTCCCTAAAGTGAGCGGAGACCGAGGCAACAGATAGCGTGATCCAGAGTGGGGAAAAGTGTTATAAGGAGTGAGCGATTCCCCAGAGACGACTTCTGGGGCAGGAAGCCTAGCAAGACGGTACACAGTTATCCGACAGTCAAATGATGGAGCAGCGCTGAAAAGGAAAGCGGGACGAAGAGAGAGTTACCTGTGCAGTAGTTCCAAGGCATCAGCAAGCAGAGAAGTTAAATAACTGCCATAGTGGCACAAATAGCTCCCTTAAGGGGAAAAGGATGCGAAACCGCGGGTTGAACAATAGGACTCTCTCTTGCTGGTTAGTGGTGCTGTTGTGCTAGGGAAACCTCTGAAGTGTGGTGCTGGGTGGTGGTGAAGCTAGAGAGAGCTAGAGAGAGAGGAGCAAGCTCAGGAAGTAATGGAATGTGTATGAAAATGTCATATCTTGTAAGAGAAACGTCCACAAAGTTTTGCACCAGCTATCCCATATACATACTTCTCCCAAGGTTATTGTTCAGTAAAAAAAAGTTTATTTTTGAATGTTGCTCTCCATCATTGAACTCTATAACTCTATAACATCTCTGGCATTATGTAGTTTGCAAGGGCGTAGCACCCCTACAGCTAAAGTCTACTCATCCAGCCAGGATCCCCACTTCCATGTTACACAGCCATGAGATACAAAGATGGGAATAAACTTTTAATATTTTATATATGATTTTGCTATGATGGATAATCCCTAGGCCTGAATCCCATCCTCCATTTCTAATATTTATGATTCTCGAGGGGAATGTTGTAGTACTTACTCATAACCTCATGGTATGTTATTATTTGCTATTATGTGTGAATTGATTTATTTATTTTTTACATATGGGGGAAATTAGTCAAATAGGAGGGTAGTATAAAAAGTGGAAAATCTTTTCTACACAGAACTGTTCTACTGAAGAGAATCTGTCATCACTTTTCTTTACACCTAATCTGAAAACGGTATGATGTAGAGATAGAGACCCAGATTCCAGTGATCTGTCATTTACTAGGCTGATTGTTGCAGCCTTGATAAAATCTCAGTTTTATCAGCCGGAGATTATCACTAGAGGACTAGTTAACCTACTGCCAATTTGTCCAACCCCACACCCACCACTGATTGGCAGTTTTCTGCCTATGCACAGTGTGGACAGAAAGCTGCCAATCATTGGTGTGGGCGGGTTATACAAAGATCAGCATTCAGAGAACTGCTGCAGCAATTTTTAAACAAAACTGCGGTAACCAATGTTAGGTTGTGTTTGCACCTTGTGTTTTTACTGCATGTTTCCCTGTGCGTTTTCCCCGCGAAAAATGCAGTATTTTACTGTCTCAGCAAAGTGAATGAGATATCTGAAATCTCATGAACATGTTGCTTATTTTTTTACTTGCAGATTTGAAGCTGTTTCAAATCTGCAGCATGTCAATTCTTCCTAATGAAAAAATGAAAAAAGAACCTCGTAGCTGTTTCAAATCTGCAGCATGTCAATTCTTCCTAATGAAAAAATGAAAAAAGAACCTCGTAACAAAATGCACGAAAAAGCACAAAAAAAACCCCAAGTTTTTTATGTAGCGTTTTTACTGCCAACAAACTCATTTTTGATGCAGAAATGTCTGCAGCACATACTTAATGTGTGCAGATACTCTAAAAGTTGCACATTGCTGCAATCAGGATCTAGCTCTGCCCCTACATTATACTGCTTTCAGATGAAATGGCAAAAACCTGACAGATTCTCTTTAAAGATGCGTCACATTATCAAACATCCAGTAACAATTTGATAAATTATGCGCCAATAATGTCAACAAACAAACCTGACTTCAAAAACTCACCCCATGACAAATTTCCACTTTTATAAAGTAAATGTAAATGCTTGTATCAGGAAATGTTTGACAGGCGCGAGCCTCCAATTCTAGTTTACTGCATTGCACTCTGCTGACACCTTCAGGTGATCAAGAGATGTGCACCAAGCTAAAATGAAATGCGAACTAATGGTAATGAGGATTGGTTATTTTAGCTTTAATTCTATTAATTATCATAATCAGCATTATTATCATTATTAAAATACACCAGACATATAATGGCAATCTATACCGCAATTGATATATAACTGAAAAATGCCATAACATGTTTGCTATACCAAATTACAAAGCTCATTCTTTCCTTTCAAATTAATTGCAATTCAAGCTTTACTATAAAGTTATTACAGCAAGGGCATTAACTATAAAATATAACTTTTAATAGATAAGTTTAAAATGTTTAGTCTAAGACAATTATAGTGGAGACAATGTGCACATACTCCCCAGGACGGAGTAACAACTAAATGAGAGAGTAAAGCTCGTCACCAAAGTGGCGTACCAGACCCTGATCAGAAAGGATCATTTATTAATGCCTAAATGCTAAGCTATCTCAACATGATAAAGCATAACTATCTACACTAATCTCAGGTGAAGCAGTGCTATGGCACAGAGGAGGAGTTTATATATGATGCTAATATTCAAGTAGTCAGGTGGATGTAGGTCCACTTATAATTGCCAGTAGTGTCAAGCCCATCAGTTTGATGTATAAGAGTAAATGACACACCGGACAGTGGAATGCGGTAGTGTGTGGAACACGAGCCATGTTGTTGATACATGTGCAGTTTCTGCCCCTTCCATGCATTTTTATTGGGGTAAGTTATGGATTTGCATGTTATGTGACGCCGGTGTGAATTGGGACATTATATGAATGGTCCCATGCCTGTGTCTGGATATGGCCCTGAGTGATGCTGCTTTTTGAGCTCCTCTGGCTATGATGCTGTAACTGGTGCTGTGACTGCTTGACCAGCGATGAGGCCGCTCAGGGTAACGCGTCCAGAGATATCGTCACCAGACTTGAGATGTCCAGTGCGTTCCACAGCCTTAGCATGAGTCTCACGCGCTGCTGCGTTCACTCCACCGGATATGACATCACCGGAAGTGGCCTGTGTTCCACTAGGTGAGCGTGCGTTCCACACATTACCGCATGCCACTGCCCGACGTGTCATTTACTCTTATGCATCAAACTGATAGGTTTGACATTATTGGCAATTACAAGTGGACCCACATCCACCTGATTATTTGAATATTAGCATCATATATAAACTCCTCCTCTGTGCCATAGCACTGCGTCACCTGAGATTAGTGTAGACAGTTATGCTTTATCATGTTGAGATAGCTTAGCCTTCATAGTGCTACACAGTAGGGTCCCCTGATGACTCCGAAAGGAAGAAACGTGTCGGGACTACAGGGCAAGCACAGGGCTACTAGAGCAGTCTAGATGTGGACTGTCCTTGGTAAGGCAGGAGTAAAGGGGCACAGAGATAGTGCAGTCCATGTAGGGTATTAATAGTGGCAGAAAAATACGCCTCCCCTGGACTATTGCCTATCCACCTGCTTCCCCTTCAAGAAACATCTCGTCCTTTTTTCCCAACCGTGAAGTGTACTACTCCACATATTGGGTGAGGACGTTCCATTACTTTTATTCAATTTTCTAAATGTTATTCTTTATGGTTGCTAAACGTTTTCTATTGTTGATGTCATTGTCATAATCCTACCTTATCTATTTTGAACGCATATGAGAAACGTTTTTTCAATCATTCTATGACGTTTTTCCTGGTTAATAGTAGGATCATCACTTTGATACTACTTGATTATTTGAGAAACGTCTAATTTTGTCCACTTACTTGTTGGACGTTTCACAGAGACTCTGTGTCATTTAGGCATTAATAAATGATCCTTTCTGAACAGGGTCTGGTACGCCACTTTGGTGACGAGCTTTACTCTCTCATCTAGTTGTTACTCCGACCTGGGGAGTATGTGCACTTTGTCTCCACTATAATTGTCTTACACTAAATATTTTAAATTTATCTATTACAAGTTATATTTTATAGTTAATGCCCTTGCTGTAATCTCTTCATGACTGGTATGAGATATATATTTGAAAACAAATCTTAATATTGCTACTTACACATTACTATAAAGTTACCAAAATATATGTGTGGAATTACAATTGCAGCATCTTCCAAGTAAAGGATTATCATTCACAGTCATGGTCGAAAGTGTTGGCACCCTTGATTCAAGAAAATGAAGTATTTCTCCCAGAAAATGATTGCAATTACACGTTTTGTTATACACATGTTTATTTCCTTTGTGTGTATTGGAACAGCACAAAAAAACTGAGAAAAAAAGGCAAATTGGATATAATTTCACACAAAACCCCCAAAATGGACCAGACAAAATTGTTGGCACCCTCAACTTAATATTTGGTTGCACACCCTTTGGAATAAATAAGTGCAATCAATCGCTTCCTATAACCATCAACAAGCTTCTTACACCTCCCATCTGGAATTTTGGACCACTCTTCTTTTCCAAACTGCTCTAAGTCTCTCATGTTTGAAGGGTGTCTTCTCCCAACAGCAATTTTAAGATCTCTCCACAGGTATTCAATGGCATTTGGATCCGGACTCATTGCTGACCACTTCAGAATTCTCCAGCGCTTTGTTACCTCCTTTTCTGGGTGCTTCTTGAAGTATATTTGGGGTCATTGTCCTGCTGGAAGACCCATGACCTAGGACGCAAACCAAGCTTTCTGACACTAGGCACTACATTGCGATCCAAAATCCTTTGGTAATCTTCAGATTTCTGGATGTCTTGCACACAGTCAAGGTACCTAGTGCCAGAGGGAGCAAAACAACCCCAAAACATCTTTGAATCTCCATCATATTTGACTGTAGGTACTGTGTTCTTTTCTTTATAGTTTTCGGTAAACAGTAGAGTGATGTGCTTTACCAAAAAGCTCTATCTTGGTCTCATCTGTCCACAAGACACTTTCCCAGAAGGATATTGGCTTACTCACATACATTTTTGCAAACTGCAGTCTAGCTTTTTTATGTCTCTATGTCAGCAATGAGGTCCTCCTGGGTCTCCTGCCAAAGCATTTCATTTCATTCAAATGTCGAGGAATAGTTCACGCTGACACTGATGCACCGTGAGCCTGCAGGACAGCTTGAATTGCTTTGGAACTTGATTGGGGCTACTTATCCACCATCCGGACTATCCTGTGTTGCAACCTTTCATCAATTTTTCTCTGCCGTCCAAGTCCAGGGAGATTAGCTACAGTGCCATGCAGGGGTGGATTAAGAGTAGCAAGGGCCCCGGGCAGTTTAGAAGGCGCCCCCCCTCTCCACACACACACACCTGATGTATCACATGTCACATGATCCCCTGTGATAGATCATGTGATAGTTCACTTGAAATTAATTTGGCACAATATTAATTATAATAATTTTTTTTAGGCTGTGTGCCCACTATGCGCTTTTTAAGCGTTTCCGCAGCGGCAATTCTGCTGCAGAAACACTTAAACGCTTGGTAGAAGGTCTGCCATGTTCCCCAATGATAATCCGCATGTGCTGTGCACATGCTGCGGAAATTTCCACTGCAGATTATCATTGCGGAAAAATTCGCAGCATTACTAATTATTTTGCGGAAGAGTGGCGTTTTCGCCGCCATTGACTTGCATTGGGACGCATGGAATCCGCATCACTGCATCTGTACATGCAGAATCCATGCGTTTCAATGTGCGGATGGTACCCGGGTTTGGAGAAGAGGAGACTCTCCTCCGGACCCGGGTATCATAGAACCTGTAAAAAAAATAATAAAATAAAAAAATAAATATTATACTTACCTTCTGATGGCCCCTGGTGTCTTTATCCGATGCGTCCTGGCTTGCCGACAGCTCGCGATGGTCTGAAAAGGACCTGCCGTGACGTCATTTAGTCATGTGACGGGTCACGCGACTGCTGACGTCGGCAGGCCATCAGAAGGTAAGTATATATTTTTTATTTTTTACCATTCTTTTACGGTCACACTATATAAATCCATGGTGGTTGCATGGATTTATATAGTGTGACCAAGTTGTCAAGCACTTTCCAAGTGATGCTAAAATCGCTTGGAAAGTGCTTGATAACCCGCATGCGGAAATGCATGTGAAGAACGCTTCACTTCCGCTAGTCCCTGGCAGGAAAAACGCATGTACAATCCGCATGCGTTTTTTGTGCCAGGGAGATGCAGAAACGCTCAAAAAAAATCCGGAGCATTTCTGCATCGTGGGCACATAGCCTTACATTAATTGTATGACTCAATATGGAGCACACGTAGCCATCTATACACAGCGGGAGGCCGCACGGTGCCATCTATACACAGCGGGAGGCCGCACGGTGCCATCTATACACAGCAGGGGGCCGCACGGTGCCATCTATACACAGCAGGGGGCAGCACGGTGCCATCTATACACAGCAGGAGGCAGCACGGCACCATCTATACACAGCAGGAGGCCGCACGGCGCCATCTATACACAACAGGAGGCCGCACGGCGGCATCTAAACACAGCAGGAGGCCGCAAGGCGCCATCTATACACAGCAGGAGGCCGCACGGCGCCATCTATACACAGCAGGAGGCCGCACGCCGCCATCTATACACAGCAGGAGGCCGCACGGCGCCATCTATACACAGCAGGAAGCCGCACGGCGCCATCTATACACAGCAGGAGGCCACAGGTAGCCATCTATACACAGCGGGAGGCCGCATGGCGCCATCTATACACAGCGGGAGGCCACACGGCGCCATCTATACACAGTGGGAGGCCGCACGGCGCCACTATACACAGCGTGAGGCCGCACGGCGCCATCTATACACAGCGGGAGGCCGCACGGTGCCATCTATACACAGCGGGAGGCCGCACGACGCCATCTATACACAGCGAGAGGCCGAACGGCGCCATCTATACACAGCGGGAGGCCGCACGGCACCCCCCCAGAGACAGAAGGAGGCCGCACAGTGCCATCTATACTCAGCAGGAGGCTGCACGCAGTCACGCACACACACAAACATATACAGACATACACATACATACACGCATAAACACATTTGAAACACAAAAATACATATAAACAGACATCACACAATTATGTCTGCCTGCACACACACACACACAATCACACACACACACACTCACTCTCACTCACTTTCACACACTCTCACACACTCACCATCCCCTGGCTCGGCTCCAGTCCTCTTGCTCCTCTCCGCTCCAGTCCTCCTGCTCCTCTCCGCTCCAGTCCTCCTGCTCCTCTCCGATGCAGGCTGCAGCAGTGCAGGCCGGGCGCACACTGCGTGACGTCACAGCTAGGAGACACGGCCGTGCACAGGGCCGTGTCTCCTAGCTGGGACGCGGCCGGGCCAGCACAGGGAAGTTAACTGCTGCAGTGCTGGCCCGGCTGAAGAAGAAGTAGCGGCCATGCGCCGCTGCTGGGGGAGCGGTCCGGGGGCCCCCCCGCCACTATCTGCCTGTATGCCGTGCCCCTGTGTATGCTGGGCCCTGCCTGACGTCATGTGCCAGGGCGGTCCCAGCATCATTCAAACTGCCCGCCCCGGTGGATCTGCAGCTGGCCGGATGGGAGCGGCTGCATGATGCAGAGTGTCTGTGAGTGGCTGCTTTTAACTCTGGGACCACCTTACTTGACGTCATGTGGCAGGGCGGTCCCAAAGTTCAAAGCAGACACTCACAGACACGCTGGCTGCGTCACGCAGCCCTGTATATGCACTAGCGCCGGCGGGAAATTTAAATGATGTTGGGACCGCCCTGCCACATGACGTCAGGCAGGGCGGTACCAACAGCATTTAAACTGCACGCCCGTGCTAGTGAATATACAGCTGCGGCGGCCAGATGGGAGCGTCATGTGGCACTGGCAGGGCGGGGCGACACAGTATGATTCAAACCGCCTACAGCTGCGGGCCCGCAGCGGTGATCATCTAAACCTTCGGCCAGCGCGGCGGTGACCGAAAAAAATGTGCATTATAATGGGAGCAATTCATGGGCCCCCTGGAGCCTCAGGGCCACGGGCGGTAGCCCATATTGCCCTCATTATAATCCGCCTATGGTGCCATGAGTTGTAAACTTTTGATTATGTAAAATTACATCTCTAAGGTCCCTTCCTGTATTGCGACATCCTTATGTGCTTAAGTGCTTTCATTTGACATCACTGTGTGCATTATCCCTCTGTTGTAGCACAATTGTGTGTTACCCCTACAATTGACATCACTGTGTTTATTATCCCAGTGTTGCAGTATCATTAACTAATTTTGTGTGTATGTAGTGTGTATTTATTGTTTGTGTGGGATAGGATGACAATATGGGCCCTATCTGTTACAGATTATATACTGCTCTATGATTTTTTTTGTTGAATTTGATTTTTGTGCCTTGAGTTTTTGGGAAACTGGTTTGTTTATTTATGGAGAATGCATTACTATAAATGTGTTTTGCTACTCTGTACAGTGGGTATAAAAAAACTCTACACATCCCTGTTAAAATGCCAGAATTTTGTCACGTAAAAAAATCTTACCAAGAAACAAACAAATTTCAATTCAATTGAAAAACAAACAGAAATCTTTTCGGGTGGAAAAAGAAAAAACTAAAATAATGTGGCTGCATAAATATGCACACCCTTATATTAATACTTTGTTGAAATATGTTTTGACAGCATTCAGTTGTTTTAGGTAGTAGTCTATTAGCATGGCACATCTAGAATTGGTCGTATTTTCCACTGGATTCAGGTCTGGGCTGTGGTTTGGCAATTCAAAAACTTTTCTTCTGGTGAAGACATTCTTTTTGTTGATTTGGAGGTATGCTTAAGGTCATTGTCGTGCTGAAGGGTGAAATTTCTCTTCATTTTCAGCTTTTTAGCATAAACCCGAAGGTTTTAATGCAAAATTTACTTATATTTGGAACTATTCATAATTCCCTCCGCTTTGACCAAACCCACAGTTCCAACTGTGGAAAAACAGCCCAAAGCTTAATGCTGCCTCCACCATGCTTCACTGTGAGTATAGTGTTCTTTTGAAGATGCGCAGTATTGGCTTTTGGAATTATAGCCAAAATGTTCAACTTTGGTCACATCAGATCATAACACGTTTTCCAGCATACTTTTGGCAGACTTGATGTAGGTTTTGCCAAAAGATAATCGGGATCAGATATTTTTCTTTGTAAGAAATGGCTTCTGTCTTGCCACCCTACCCCACAGGCTAAACATATGAAGAATATGGGAGATTATTGCCATATGCAGTTGCAACGGTGCCGGGAGTGGTAGCAGTGGGCTAGTGTCATGTGTCTGACATGCCGGCATGTTACAGAAAAAATGAGAGTTCTGGATGTGTGTGTGTAGGCTGGCAGTCCATCTCCAGAGATCGTGATGTTACTTTGTCCATGGTGCGCAACATAATCAAGAAGTTTAGAACCTATGGCACTGTAGCTAATCTCCCTGGACGTGGACGGCAGAGAAAAATTAATGAAAGGTTGCATAGTCCAGATGGTGGATAAGCAGCCCAAATCAAGTTATAAAGAAATTCAAGCTGTCCTGCAGGCTCAGGGTACATCAGTGTCAGCGCAAGCTATCCGTCAACATTTGAATGAAATGAAACGCTATGGCAGGAGACCCAGGAGGACCCCACTGCTGACACAGAGACATAAAAAAGCTACACTGCAGTTTGCTAAAATGTACGTGAGCAAGCCAAAATCCTTCCGAGAAAGCGTCTTGTGGACAGAAGACACCAATATAGAGCTTTTTGGTAAGTCACATCATTCTACTGTTTACCAAAAATGGAATGAGGCCTTGACATTTGGCAGTATTGTGAAGGACACATTCCAAAGGAAGGAGGATAAAACACTGGAAGTGAACAGCTCTAAAAACTGCTATGTCTTAGCAGAGCCTCTTTATGACCTCATAGGCACCATGAAAAGCCACCGAGACAAGAGCTCTGCAGTGTGCAAATGCTAGAAGTAGCTTGAGACCATCAAAATCCTGCCAGGAGTCAATAAAATGACTGTGCACCAGCACTTTTAGATGACATGTTGCCTAGTGCCCCAAGGGAAGGGCACTTATCCTTAGACCATGGTTCCCTAGCGGTTTCCACCACAGGGGTTTTTTCCTCTCTTGAGTGCCAATGGATAAACACAATAAGAAAATGGCAACTTGTTCTCCTCTGCCCTCGGTTCAGCTCACACTTTTTTATTTTTCTTATTTTACTTTGCTAATTGGGCTATCACAGCAGAGACTGTCTGTGTGGGCATTGAGGGTCTGGCTGTGTGGACATTGAGAGGCTGGCTGTGAGGACATTATGGGGGGCTGGCTGTGGGGATATTATGAGGGGCTGGCTGTAGGGAAATTAGAGAGGCTGGCTGTGGGGACATTAACAGTGCTGGTTGTTGGGGGCATACAAGGGGCTGGCAGTGGGGTACATAAAAGGGGCTGACTGTAGGGACATTATGAGAGACTGGCTATGTGGACATAAGAGGGGCTGGCTGTGGAGAAATAAGAGGAGCTGGCTGTGGGGACATAAGAGAGGCTGCCTGTGGGGACATTATGAGGGGCTGACTGTGTGGACATAAGAGGGGCTGGCTGTAGGGACATTATGAGGAGCTGACTGTGTGGACATAAGAGGGGCTGGCTGTGGAAACATTATGAGGGACTGGCTGTGTGGACATAAGAGGGGCTGGCTGTGGGGACATAATATGGGCTGGCTGTGGGGACATTATGAGGGGCAGGTTGTGTGGACTGTGTGGACATAGAGGGGCTGGTTTTGGGAACATTATGAAGGGTTTGTTGTGTGGACATAAGAGGGGCTGTCTGTGCGGACATAAGAGAGGATGGCTGTGGGGACATAAGAGGGGCTGTCTGTGCGGACATAAGAGGGGCTGGCTGTGTGGACATAAGAGGGGCTGCCTGTGTAGACATAAGAGGGGCTGGCTGTGTGGACATAAGAGGGACTGGCTGTGTGGACATAAGAGGGACTGGCTGTGTGGACATAAGAGGGGCTGGCTGTGGGGACATTATGAGGGGCTGATTGTGTGGACATAAGAGAGGCTGGCTGTGGAGACATTATGAGGGGAAGGCTGTGGGGACATAAGAGGGGCTGGCTGTGGGGACATTATGAGGGGCTGGCTGTGGGGACATTATGAGGGGCTGACTGTGTGGACATAAGAGAGGCTGGCTGTGGAGACATTATGAGGGGAAGGCTGTGTGGACATAAGAGGGGCTGGCTGTGGGGACATAAGAGGGACTGGCTGTAGGTACATTATGAGGGGCTGGCTGTAGGGACATTAAGAGGGGCATGCTGTGTGGACATAAGAGGGACTGGATGTGTGGACATAAGAGGGGCTGGCTGTGGGGACATTACAAAGAGCTGGTGGTGGGGACATAAGAGGGGCTGGCTGTAGGTACATTATGAGAGGCTGGCTGTAGGGACATTATGAGGGGATGGCTGTGTGGACATAAGAGGGGCTGCCTGTGTAGACATAAGAGGGGCTGGCTGTGTGGACATAAGAGGGACTGGATGTGTGGACACAAGAGGGGCTGGCTGTGGGGACATTACAAGGAGCTGGCGGTGGGGACATTACAAGGGGTTGGTTGTGGGGACATTACAAGAGGGGCTGACTGTGGGGACATTACAAGAGAGGCTGTGGGAGACAGCATACTGCATTGGGGCTGTGGCGGAGATCGTAGTGTATATTGGGGGCTGTTGTGGATATACTGTATTGGCCGCTGTGGTGACCATCATATGGTGTAGGGGGACAGTGTGAAGAGTAAGAGACAGTTTGGAGAGGACAACATAGTAGAAAGTATGAGAGCATAATTTGAAGAGGGTGCACAGAATGGTTTAGAGAGGGGGAAATGTACAGAGAAAGGTTAGCATGGTAAGGGACAGTGTGGAGATATAGAGAGTGGAAGGGAAAACAGTGGAGAGAGGTCAGCCATAAGGTTCATAAGGGTGGATGGTGTGACAGTTATAGCTAATAATGGCCGACTGGGGTGGTTATAGCTCATAAGAGCAGAGAGTGTGGAGGTCATATACCATAGAAGGCTTATTTAGAGCATAGTATGGACAGATATCTTTGTGCAGGGGGAATTTTAATAACACCTTTATTTTTAAGGGCGCCGTGTTGAGATGTGCTGCAGAAGAGAGGAGAAGAGGGAAGTCTGCAGAGAAGAGCTGTGGATATAAAAAGCCATCATGGCATCTGGACAAGATGGAGACGAAAAGAAAGGAACGACTCAATCAGAGAAAATGAAGATGTCACCTATAAGGTACCTGGATATAACTGTTACTTGTTGAGACTGACTACACCTCATCAGAACTGTGGTTCCTGTATGGTCTGCAGTCTGATAATGACTGATAACAACAACTCCCAGCATCTCTTTAGCATTGTTAAAGACATACTGGGAGCTGTAGGTTCATGAAATACAGCAGTATTTTGGGCTGACTTTACATTACAACTGATTGCTGTACTAAGCCTGGTGATGTATTCATGTACTGATGGTGTTTCTGGTGATGTATTCATGTACTGATGGTGGTTCTGGTGACGTATACATGTACTGATGATGGTACTGGTGTTGTTTTTATTTACTGATGGTGGTTCTTGTAATATATTCATGTACTGATTATGGTTCTGATAATGCTTTGATGTACTGATGGAGGTTCTGGTGATGCATTAATGTACTGATAGTGGTTCTGGTGATGTATTCATGTACTGATGGTGGTTCTGGTGATACATTTATCTACTGATTGTGGTTCTGGTGTCGTATTCATGTACTGATGGTGGTTCTACTGACCTATTTATTTACTGATGATCGTTCTGGTGCCGTATTTATATACTATTGATGGCTCTGGTGTTCTGTTTATTTGTCCCTTGTATTGTGTAAATGGTTCCCAAACAATGAATGATTTTATATCTAACTTTGAAAACACACTCTCAGTTGAGCCTCACCCCTAGAAAACAGCAATATTTTTTACTTTCCACTTCTAGTGGAAGTGGTCATCAGAGAGAGGACCTGCTACCTTAGTCTCTGACCCATTCCTTTATTTGGATACTGAAGATTCATCAGGGGGGAAGAAACATCGGCTTAAGGCATCAAAATACCTTGTCCTGGCCCTGCCATTCACGATCATGTGTGTAGTAGACTTATTTTAGATCTTAATGGATAAGCATTTTACCTTTAATACGTCTGTGATTTTCTTGAAGCTGAATAAACTTCTACAGATTATTTTGACTATAATTATCATTATTTTACACTTTACAGTGAATGCAGCTGATGTCTTCGTATGAGAATTATGGGTTGTAGACATGGATCATGTATAATCATAATGATTTATTATAGTTTTCCAATGTGTCCTTAAAAAATATTGTCTGTCTGTGATTTTTTAATTAACTGTACAGGAAAAAATAAAAAGTCAAGTTGGCGACCCTGGTGGAGATTCAGTTTAAACTGCTAAATATATTTTTACAGCCATTCTGACATGTGTTTTTAAAGTCACCACACCAGTCTCATCAGGTCTAACAAATTTATTCAATAATATATGCTGTTTGTAATGTGAAATCTGGAGATAGATCTACTTTAAGACAGGGTCACGCAACAGTATTTTTTCTCCTCCAAGAGAATCCGGACAATTATGCTAATCACCCTCTGATCAGACTCAGATTAGCGTGTGATCATAGTGTGATCCGATTCTCTCGGATGAGGAAAAAAAAAATTCTCCATCTTCCCAATTCTGTCAGTCCATGAAAAATGGACTGCACTCAAATGTTATCTGAGTGCAGTCTAATTTTTTCAACGGACTCATTGACTTGCGATGTGAATATCGGATGCAAATCGAGCATGCTGCTATTTTTTAGAAAAATCGGACATGTACATAGACCCCAAAGATTAACAATGGTTCGCATGTGATCCGATGTTTTGTCACATCACAATCAGAGCTATTGCACGAGTCCTAGAGGTTTCTTCACATAAAGCAAATACAAGTGAGATGCTGCACCACATTCTATGGTCGTGGACTGCTGGAATAGAGCAGGTTACCATACAGCACAGGCATATATAATATTAATTGCATTTTTACAATTGCCAAAGATTTGATAAAAAGCAACATTTTCTTCTTACTTTTCAACAAAACACCTTTTATATATTATTTTGTTTTATTTATTTTTTTCTCTACAGCACTGACACAATTATTATTTACATTTTGCTATCATTCATAGAAGACAAATCTGAGCCTCGGAGCTGTGTACACCTGATTTATTCTTCCTGTTGGTAATCCTCTGTCAATAATAAGCCTGACAGATGATCCCTTTATCAGGAAAGGAAGTGGCAGCAGGTATTAGACACAGAGGTACTGACATCCTGCAGCTGCTAAGTGCATGCACGACGTACAGTATATGTAGAGCCGGATAAGCTCAGATCAGCAGAGATTTGCTGTATCCTGGTTCAGCGCTGCTTAATGATCTCGGTAAGCAGAAGAAATATGCAATGTACCAGGAGAGATCAATCAGGGGCAACCAACAAGTCCCTTTTTTGGGACCACCTTCACATGGCAGTATTTTGATCAGTATTTTTCATCAGTATATGTAAGCTAAAACCAAGAGAAAAATATAAACAGGGAAGACGGAAATGGAAATAGTTGCACTTTCTCTGTTCTTTGGATCGACTACTACTTTTTTATTAATATACTGATGCAAAATACTGATTTATATACTGCTGTGTGAGGGGCCTTAGGGTGCTTTTACACCTAAAGGCATGGAAAAAGGAATGCAAGTAGACACTAGCAACAATTTAAAGGGAGACTATCAGCTCAAGCTGACAGTATAAACTAAGCACAGAGCCTTGTAGGGGATATAAACCTCTATAAAAATCAAAACTTGTGTGTTCTTAGCGCTGCTTACATTCTGCAGAAATGGAAGAATAATAACTAAGCTAATTAGGATGTTTGGTGCACCCTTGGTGTGGCCAACAGTCTCAGTGCACCATTCTGAACACAGGTATTTCATGCAACACCTCCCTCAGTGGTGATTGACAGCGCTAGCTTGTGACGCACCCCTGGGCCTGTGTCGCGCAGCGTTGCGCACGCGGGAGCTTACCCGGAGCCGGATCTGTTGAGGGTTGTAGTCTCGTGGCGGTGACCCGGTCCGTGCCCAGGGAGTCAGACTAAGTGGCGCTGTATTAGTGGTAGATGTTGTACGACTACGCCACCCGTTGAATGCAGCGAAGGAGCTGCCGCTGCAGGGCAGACCGCTGAGGCCGGTGGTAGGATTGTGCAGCGTGATAGTATCACCCCCAACGGGAGGGGTATGGCCTCAGGGCAGCCGACGTGGATGATGGGGGTAGCAGGAACCACTCGGAGACGGTACGGTGTAGTTCAGGGTCTTTACTGGTGACAAAGATAGACCCTCCCGGAGTACTGGCTAGCGATTGGGGCCTGGTCAGTCCTTGAGCAGATGGGATCTCCCCTAGCCAGGCGGAGTTGTAGGCCTCCCAAACTAACTGTACTCTTCTGGCTACCTTGCTAGAGGCGGGTATAAGTAGCCCACGTCCCTGAGTGTACCGTGTGGTGCTCACCCGTATGGCCGGTGACTCGGGGCCTTCTAGTAGCTTCCGCTCCACGACGGCGGTGCTGGTCCCACGCGTGTGACCGTGCCTTCGGGTTTCTTGGCCAGAGGACCTGAAATCCCCTGCCGGTCGGTTTCTGCTGCTGGATAGGAGTTAGTCCCCACAGCCTCGGACTCCGGGTCCGGTGATAGCTTCTCAGTCAGGGCGAGCTCTGCAGCTGCCAGCCCCTGACTCTTTGTAGTACTGCTCCCACAGAGCTCCTGTTGTTTCTTCCTATGCTGCTTCTCTTCTCTGTCTCTACTTCTTCTCTACTCCCTAACCCTGCCTCAGCCCTAGGTTTATATAGGGGAAGTTCTTCCCCTCCCAGGACTGGGCAGGAGGTGTGGCATGCACAGGATCCCTGACCAAGAGACCTCCCACCTGCTCTCAGACATAACATTGCTGTTACTGTGGAAACCAGACCCCTGGGGTGCCACACTTGCCTGAGCTTTCTCTGCAGAGTGTGCATCCTCCAGGCAAACCAGTGCTGCCAATCACCAGTGAGGAAGGCAGGAGCAAGACAAACCCCTAAGCCAAATGGCACACTAAGGGTATGTGCACACGGTTGGTATTGGCAACGCTTTGAACGCAGTATACTTTATGCTGCGTCCAAAGCGCTGCACGCAGGTGAATAAGCAGGGGTTCATTGAACCATGCGGATTCACCACATCCTATACATTGCACTAATAGAATTTGACTTGCGGAAACTAGCGTCAACGCAAGAGAAATTGACATGCTGCAGTCTGAGTCCGCGGGTGATCCGCAGGAGCACGGAGACACATAGTGGGCATGGGATTTGTATGAATCCCATCTACTATCCTGTAACATCAGGCCGCTGCGGATTGCACACAGTACAATCTGCAGCAATTACTGATCGTGTGCACGTGCCCTAAGTCTCTTGACGTTTCTGGTCCCCACCTACCATGCACCAGTAATAATGGTGACTTCTCAGCAGTGGGGCATTTGGGCTCTCTGAGCCACAGGTGGTAGCTGTGACTGTTATCTCTGCACATAGGCGGATTATAATGAGGGCAATCCGGGCGACCGCCCGGGGCCCCGAGCCGGCAGGGGGCCCGCGGCTCCAGGCGGGGTGTCTAATGCCGGATTGCCCTCATTATATGTGCGGGCCGCAGCGGCACATAGCGGTAGCAGTGGCGGGAGGGGGGGCCCGGACCGCTCCCCCAGCAGCGGCCGCCGCTACTTCTTCATCGGCCGGGCCAGCACTGCAGCAGTTAACTTCCCTGTGCTGGCCCGGCCGCGTCACTGCTAGGAGACACGGCCCTGTGCGCGGCTGTGTCTCCTAGCTGTGACGTCACGCAGTGCGCCCCGGCCTGCAGTGCTGCACCGGAAAAGAGACAGAGCAGGCAGGAGGAATGGAGCAGGGGGATGGTGAGTGTGTGTGTGTGTGGGCGAGCAGATGTGTGTGTGGGCAGGTGTGTGTGTGTTTGTGGGCAGGTGTCAGTGTGGGCAGGTGTGTGTGTGTGTGGGCAGATGTGTGTGTGCGTATATGTGTGTGTGTGTGGGCAGGTGTGTGTGTGGGCAGGTGTGTGTGTGTTTGTGGGCAGGTGTCTGTGTGGGCAGGTGTGTGTGTGTGTATATGTGCGTGTGTGTATATGTGTGGGTGTGTATATGTGTGTGTGTGTATATGTGTGTGTGGGCAGGTGTGTGTGTGTGGGCAGGTGTGTGTGTGTGGGGGGGGGCAGGTGTGTGTGTGTGTGTGTGTGTGTGGGCAGGTGTGTGTGTGTGTGTGTGTGTGTGTGTGTGTGGGGGCAGGTGTGTGTGTGTGGGGGCAGGTGTGTGTGTGTGGGCAGGTGTGTGTGTCTGTGTGGGCAGGTGTGTGTATATGTGTGTGTGTGTGTGTGTGTGTGTGGGCAGGTTAGAAAGTCTTGCCCTGTTGAACACTACACCTGACTTGAGGCCACCACCTCTTGGTTGTCCAATGTTCTTGCTTCTCTAGGGCTCTTCTCAGATATTCATTATACCAGCTCCCCAGAATACCAAAGCTAGGGTGGGTGACCGCGAGCCCTGGTGGTGGTCATAACTGCGGCCACCCAGGGGCAATACTCCATAACAACAATCCCCTGAGGTGGTGTAGGATGTAAGGACCTATTCACACTACATTCAGCGCTGCATTCAGGTCTTTACACAAGGCTTACAACTGAATCCCTGAAATTCAGGATTGTGCTGTCTGAAATGAGACATCTGAAAGCAGAGCAAATGGAGCCTAAAGATTCAGACTTTAGCCTCGGTTTGCCTTTGTTCAAATCAATGGCTATGTCAAGGCCCATCTGAATGCCATTTTTCAGGGATTTAGATAGAAGCCTGGAAAGAGGAGATGAATGCATTGCAAAATTCAGTGTGAATAGGCCCTTATATCTGGAGTCTTGATATTGATGCCACATGCATTTTACTTGTTTTTAACTTAAAAAAAAAATACACACACACAAATTATACACACACACACTATACATACACACACACTATACATACACACACATTATACACACTATACATACACACACACTATACATACACACACACTATACATACACACACACTATACATACACACACATTATACACACACACTATACATACACACACACAGATGTGTGTGTGGGCAGGTGTGTGTGGGCAGGTGTGTGTGTGTGTGGGCAGGTGTGTGTGTGGGGGCAGGTGTGTGTGTGTGATGTCTGTCTGTTTGTGTGTGTGTGTGTGGGCAGATATCATTGTGTGATGTCTGTTTGTATGTATTTTTGTGTTTCAAATGTGTTTATGCGTGTCTGTATATGTTTGTGTGTGTGTGTATGACTGCATGCGGCCTCCTGTTGAGTATAGTTGGCGCAGTGCGGCCTCCTGATGTCTCTGGGGGGGGCGCCGTGTGGCCTCCCGCTGTGTATAGATGGCTACGTGCGGCCCCCCGCTGTGTATAGATGGCTACGTGCGGCCCCCCGCTGTGTATAGATGGTGCCGTGCAGCCCCCCGCTGTGTATAGATGGCTACGTGCGCCCCCCGCTGTGTATAGATGGCTACGTGCGGTCCCCCGCTAAGTATAGATGTCGCCGTGTGGCCTCCTGCTGTGTATAGATGGCTACGTGCGGTCTCCCGCTGAGTATAGATGGCGCTGTGCACGTAGCCATCTATACACGTATACTCAGCAGGAGGCCGCACGTAGCCATCTATACGGTGCCATCTATACACAGCGGGAGGCCGCACGGCGCCATCTATACACAGCGGGAGGCCGCACGGCGCCATCTATACACTGCGGGAGTCTCAGTGCTTTGCAACAGCAGTCAATAAATTCTGCTTGACTAATTTTGAGCACCATAAAGTCTGGTTCGCTTCTAATCTGCTGTCTTCATTTTCAGCTTGCGGAATTCTAACTCATTTACTGTCATTCGAGACGATGCCTTTGCTGGTCTCTTTCACCTTGAATACCTGTAAGTGCTCCACTTAATGTCATATTTTTGATTCTGTTGTTATTCATCTTATGGCATGTGCAATTGTATGAGCAAGTATTCATATGAATTTATGACCTATAAACCTTGGAGGACCTTAAATTTTATTCAATCAAATTTTTTTCCAGTTTAAAACTATGGGACATATATGTGCCTTGGTCCTCAAAGGGTTTTTAAAGGGGCTGCAAACATAAATACGAAAAAAATAATTCAATTAGTGCTTTTTGTGTTCATTTAATTTTTATTTGAAGTCCATTTTTTTATATACCTTGAAATTAAGCCCTACCCCATGGAATGAAGCCCTACCTACATGACATCTGAGAGCTACATGGATCCCGCTTGTGAGGTGCCTGTCCGTCACTACTATTCAGTTTTAGGGTCCACTCACTAAGCCATATATTCTCTCATGCAAGAGAATAGGGCCAATTATGCTAATGACACTCGGCTCAAACTCTGTCAGAGCTTCAACTGAGTGTGATCCGATTCTCTCGCAGCACAGATATGGAGAAGATGGAGAACTTAATTTCTCCATCTTCTCCATAGTCTCTGTGAGTGTTCATCGGACTGCACTTGGATGACATCCGAGTGCAGTCCAATGTTTTACGTTCACCCGTAGACTTGTATGGGTGCACATGGTCCGAATATCGAATGAGATTATTTTCTCATGCCAATAATCGCAGATCTGCACTGTCCCATAGTATAACATAGGACCGAGTCCTATCCGATAAAACATCACATAGCATTCAGCAGTGTTATACGACAGTGTGAGCGAGCCCTTAGAGTCAAGGAATATTTACATGCAGATGATGATATTACTCTCCAAGTGTATATTTTTTTAGGCGAGTTCATAGTAAATGCTTTGCCTTTTTGACATGTGATCAACTAAAGAACAAGAAAGATTTAGGACCTCCCCTATACAGAAGCGGAAAATAGTTTGGAGGACTTGCATGTCCTTTTTTATTTATTATGAGAAAATCATAAAAGATCCCGTTTTTTAACCATGCTGTGACTTTCTGCTGAGGGAGAGGGAGAGAGCTGCCCTATTCAGAGTCTGTAATAAGACCTGCTGACAAAAGTGTTGAAGATACAGTCTAATGTGAATTAACAATGAAAAAAAGTTAATTTCACAAATGGCTTGTATTTTTTTTAATACAAACTTTTTTGTCTTTACAGCTCCTTTAAAGGGAATCTGTCATCAGGTTTTTGCCACCTAATCTGAGAGCAGCATAATGTAGGGTTAGAGGCACTGATTCCAGTAATGTGTCACTTACTGGGCTGCTTAGTGTTGTTTTGATAAAATCATTGATTTGTCAGAAGGTAATTGACTAGTAAGCTCTGTAGGACCCCACCCCCATCACTGATCAGTAGATTTCTGTGTACACTGAGCATGGGCAGAAAGCTGCCAATCAGTGGTGTGGGCGGGGCTATACAGAGCGCAGCATTCAGAGAGCTGCTAGATCTGCAGCAGATAAAACGGTGATTTTCTCAAAATGACAACAAGCAGCTGAAAAAGTGACACATCGCTGGAATCAGGGTATCTGCCCCTATATTGTGCTGCTCTCAGATGGGGCAGCACAATTAATATTGTGCCAAATTAATTTCCTGTGAACTATCACATGATCTATCACAGGGGATCATGTGACATGTCACGTGATAAATCAGGTGGGGTGGGGGGGCCCGCGCCTTCTAAACTGCCCGGGGCCCTTGCTACTCTTAATCCACCCCTGCCTCTGCACCCCACATATCTGCATTTCTGGAAGCAACTAAAAGGCACAATTTATTAAAGCACTATTGGGTCAGATATTGTCTATCGGGGGGGAATGGTGGAAGGCACTGTTGTAAGGTATGTGTCCAGTTTTATAACTGGAAAGAAAACAGCAAGCTGCTCTTGACGCGCCCCTGGGCCTGCTATGTCGTGCGGCATCGCGCGCACAGGGGCTTACCCGGAGCCGGATCAGATAGGGGTAGTAGTCTCGTGGCGGTGACCCGGTCCGTGCCCAGGGAGTCAAACTGAGTGGCAGTATTTAGCAGTAGATGTTAGAATGTTCGACTACGCCACCCGTTGAATGCGGCTATGGAGCCGCCGCTGCAGGGCAGACCGCTGAGGCCAGTGATGTGGTTGTGCAGCGTAGATGGTATAACCCCCAACGGGAGGGGTATGGCCCCAGGGCAGCAGATGTGAATTGGATGAGGGGAGTGATGGTGCGGGTGTCCCAGTACTGAAGGTGCAGGTGTGACCACGAAACACGGAGGCTTGAAGTGCAGTTTCAAAAGCTTTACTCACTGTTCTTTATCCGGTCGCTTGTGCACAATAAGGACCACCCGAGTCATGCTGCGTCCACCAGGTCAGGGACTCGGCCAACTCCCAGGTAGTTCCAGAGCGTGGTCCAGAGCTCCCCTCTCTTTCTTCCTACTGGCCGTTTTCACTAGGGACCCACCTATGTCCGGCTCCCTCGGGCCTCTTGGTGGTGAAACCTTTCCTGGCTTCCCTGGCCCTATGCGTGGTGTGCCTTCCTGGTGGATGTGGTGAGGGTCGTGCCAAAGCTTGACCACGACCTCCGGTTCCTGGCTGAGGATGATTAGCCTCCACCAGTTTGGGATCCGGTACCCCTCTCTGCCAACCCTTCACCCTTTTCGTTCTCCTGTGGGATCTCAGGGTTCCCTCTCTCCTTGCGTCTCTGGGCCTTTCTGCCTCCTTCTCAGTGCTTCAGGCCTGGCCCTGGAGCTGGGCCCAGCCGGAGCCACAGCTCCCTGTGAGCCCTCTCTGGCTGAACTCTCCCTCAGCTTCTCCTCAGGCTCAACTCCCTGTCTCAAGATGGTGCCCACCTCTTATACTCCCTCTGACACCCGAGCCCAGGTGACTAGCACCCAATGGGCTCCTTCCTATGCCCAGAGTCCCTCCCCTATCTGCTCCTACACTACAGGGATGTTCATCCCCCCCTCCCACTCCAGACAGGGACAGACGCTGTCGTACCTGCACATCTATCTGGTGGGAGTACCGTTGTTCTGTCCCCCGGAAATGGGATGAGTGTAGTGCATGCAGCTATCTGAGCTCTGTTCCACGCTCCATCCTTACCCGGGAGTGGAATACCACACCTCTGGTTCGAGGTGCAATACCCCTGTAGCAGCCGAGTCCTCGGGGTGCTACATTCCCCCCTGGTAAACCACAGCACGTCCTCGGGCTGGAAAAGAGCATAACATAATAAAACATACAAAATTTTTAAAGTGTACACTCACAAAAAAAAACATATTAACTTTCAATATAAAACTCTTGCATATAAATCATTCTCATATAAAACACATTCTTGATCTTCTGGCCACGGGACACGGGGTGGTGACCAGGTAAAGTGCAACAGTCACTAGTTGAAAAACAGTTCCTTATAAAACCAGTAGGGGGCGCTTTAGGAAGCGCAACTATTTACAGGGTATGGCCGCTCTCAGTCCTCGGCCAGTGGGGATTAGGAATGGCTGCTCACAGTCCTCAGCCTGGTTAGGGATAGGGACACACAGGTAACAGTTCACTAGTCCCAACGGGGACCACACTTCACTTAGCAGCAATTCACATAACAGTTCTTGTAACAGTTCTGGTACCCCGACGGGTAACTGTATACAGCTCTGTTCACCTCTTATTGGTGACGATACCCTCCTGCTCCTTCCTGAGGGTAGTCTTCAAACCCATCCGGGTCCTCTTGATCTTCCTCATACCGCAGCTCTTCCTCCTTCAACCGGTGCACGTGAAGGGCATACGGTCCTCTGGCACACTGATGCCGGGTGAAGGTGACTTCGTCACCCGGGTAAAGGTCACGTCCTCGGTGTCCCTCCGGCAGATGGCTCTCGACATCCCTGCGGGTAACAAAGACATCGCCGGGGGTTCTGTGATCCCGGATAAAGCCCCAACCGTGCTCCAGTTGAAACTTTATTACAGTCCCGGTGGCGCGGGGACCGTGGGCCGCACGGGGGTTTCGTCGGGTCCGGCGTTTCTGCTCCGCGCTTTGAACCTGCAGCCGCTCCTCGCGGACCCGCCTCTCTCGCCGTTCTCTGTTGAAGACCTCCAGTTGTTGTCGGCAGCACTCCACACGCTGGGCTGCAGCCGCCCGGGTCTCCTGGGTGAACCCCATGAGATTTTCACCGGTGGGGTCCCATGCGAACTGAGCCTCCTCCAACGGGAGCGGGACGATTTTGGCGGGCGCTGGAGCCGGGATCAGGGGCTCACACAGGGGCCGTTCCCTCCGGAGTCGGGGGTTAATGTACTCCGGGGGGCCACTCAAAGGGCTGCCCATCCGGGCAGGTATGCTGCGCAAACAGATCTTCACCCAGGGGCAGCACTGTGGAGGTCGAGGGCGCGGTGGGGGCATCGGCGCCCGTATTCACCAGGCCTTGCGACCAGGCCGGTGGCACTCTGAAGGTGAAGGGCACTTTAGAGACAGCAGCGCCCGGGGGTACTCGGTCCTGCGACCAGGCCGGTGGTATCTCCTGCTTCGCCGTTCTCGGAGTCAAGGAGCGTAGCGCGGAAGGGGGCGTGGCTGCGGCTCCTGCCGCTTGAGGCCTAGCTGGGAGCAGTGGCGGTGCAGCAACGGGCGCGGTAAGTAGAACTTCAGGCTCTGCGACGGGGAGCTGGGACAGGCTTTCGGCCACGGGGCACGGGGTGGTGACGTCCCCTTTACCTGCTTCCATCTCTTTGGCTCCCTCCACGGCGTCGTCTCCGGCCTTCGTCCTTCCTGCACCATCTTCAGGGGCAGGCATGCTCCTCGTTGCGGGTGGCGTCCTCTGCTGGCGGGTTCCAGCCTGTTGGGCCATCTCCCTGCTCCACTCGGCCAGTGTTTCTTGCTGCACCCGGGCCATTCTCCGGGCCAAGACCTCCAGCGCGGTCCGTGCATGCTCCCTTTCCCTGGGAAGCTGTGCCAGGATCTCCACCAGGCCTTCTGGGGTGGCAGTCTGCAACAGGCTCCTGACCACGGGGTCGGTGCTGCCTGACTCTCCCTCCATCTCCGGGTGCGATCTCTCCAGACTCCTCCAGGCTGAACCCACTCTCTCACTTTTGTTCTGTATCCGCCCCCATTGAGGGTGGTCCCGGGGCAACTTGGTGATTGTCAGTTCCAGGGGCAGCCCCCTCACGCTGATGGACATTTCTACCATTGCAGTCTCTGCTGATGGGGGCGGTTTCCGCTTTTGGCGCCATTCTTGGACCTGGCCCACGATGGGAGGTGGCTTCTTGCCACCCACTGGCACGCCCACAATGGCGTCCGCCCTGCCAGGGCGGGAAATCGTCTCAGATGGCGGGAATCGTCTCCTAATGGCGGGAAACTCTGCGGATGGCGGGAAAAGGCTGCAGATGGCGGGCAAACGGCGGGAAACGACCCGAGATGGCGTCCGATGACGGGGACCCTCTGGAATTGGCGGGAGACTTCTTCTTACGGTACATATAAACTTTTCTTCAGGCACGCAGTACCCGTCGGTTGCGGGCACGTAATCCTGCCGACTACGCCAAAGTTGACGCGCCCCTGGGCCTGCTATGTCGTGCGGCATCGCGCGCACGGGGGCTTACCCGGAGCCGGATCAGATAGGGGTAGTAGTCTCGTGGCGGTGACCCGGTCCGTGCCCAGGGAGTCAAACTGAGTGGCAGTATTTAGCAGTAGATGTTAGAATGTTCGACTACGCCACCCGTTGAATGCGGCTATGGAGCCGCCGCTGCAGGGCAGACCGCTGAGGCCAGTGATGTGGTTGTGCAGCGTAGATGGTATAACCCCCAATGGGAGGGGTATGGCCCCAGGGCAGCAGATGTGAATTGGATGAGGGGAGTGATGGTGCGGGTGTCCCAGTACTGAAGGTGCAGGTGTGACCACGAAACACGGAGGCTTGAAGTGCAGTTTCAAAAGCTTTACTCACTGTTCTTTATCCGGTCGCTTGTGCACAATAAGGACCACCCGAGTCATGCTGCGTCCACCAGGTCAGGGACTCGGCCAACTCCCAGGTAGTTCCAGAGCGTGGTCCAGAGCTCCCCTCTCTTTCTTCCTACTGGCCGTTCTCACTAGGGACCCACCTATGTCCGGCTCCCTCGGGCCTCTTGGTGGTGAAACCTTTCCTGGCTTCCCTGGCCCTATGCGTGGTGTGCCTTCCTGGTGGATGTGGTGAGGGTCGTGCCAAAGCTTGACCACGACCTCCGGTTCCTGGCTGAGGATGATTAGCCTCCACCAGTTTGGGATCCGGTACCCCTCTCTGCCAACCCTTCACCCTTTTCGTTCTCCTGTGGGATCTCAGGGTTCCCTCTCTCCTTGCGTCTCTGGGCCTTTCTGCCTCCTTCTCAGTGCTTCAGGCCTGGCCCTGGAGCTGGGCCCAGCCGGAGCCACAGCTCCCTGTCAGCCCTCTCTGGCTGAACTCTCCCTCAGCTTCTCCTCAGGCTCAACTCCCTGTCTCAAGATGGTGCCCACCTCTTATACTCCCTCTGACACCCGAGCCCAGGTGACTAGCACCCAATGGGCTCCTTCCTATGCCCAGAGTCCCTCCCCTATCTGCTCCTACACTACAGGGATGTTCCTCCCCCCCTCCCACTCCAGCTAGGGACAGACGCTGTCGTACCTGCACATCTATCTGGTGGGAGTACCATTGTTCTGTCCCCCGGAAATGGGATGAGTGTAGTGCATGCAGCTATCTGAGCTCTGTTCCACGCTCCATCCTTACCCGGGAGTGGAATACCACACCTCTGGTTCGAGGTGCAATACCCCTGTAGCAGCCGAGTCCTCGGGGTGCTACACTCTTCTTCTTCCATTCTAAAAACAGACATATAATGCAACCGTGATATCAGTCATGCAACTGATCCATTTCGGACATTAATTCCGTCAGCCTGTTCCTCAAAATGGAAAAGACAAATGAAAGTGTGACTGTAGCCTTATTTGGTAACTGAATGAGATTATTAATTCACTTGTGTATTTGTATATTATGGCCCCGAGTCATCAAAGTGTTTATGCCAGTTTTCTGGCATAAAAGACTTTGAAAAGTTGCATCATTTTTGCACAGTGCGAGGTTGCACAAGCATATAATGACGTTTGGCGTTTTTATGCCAGTTTCAACCAGATCCACCGAAATGGGCAGAGCTAAGGTGGGATGGGACGTGTGGAAACCCGCTCATCTGATTCATGACAAGTTGTGGTGTACCTTACGCCAAAAATCTTCCTCTAGTCTCTTACTGCAGTGATTTTTATGGCGAGGCGCATGGAGGTGAACGCCACTTGTAAGACGCTCCTGATTTATTAAGAGGTTAGGTGTCTCTGACTTTACCACATCCCTCATCAAGACCGACGTAGGCAATGATGGTCTTGATGAATCAGGGCCTTTATGTTTAAAGACCACATCAATATTTCCTATAACAACCTTTTGCCCCATGGGAAATGACAACTAAAAGAGTTGTGAGTAGATGTCAGAGGTTCCTCTACAGTAGAAGTGGTAGATTAGAGCGGTAAAACTCTGGAACTCCTTGGTGGAGTCATCCTGTTCTGCTGAACCATTCATCCTGCTGCAGTTTCCATTGTTTGCTGTCCCGTGTTGTGGCACCGCTGTGATCCAATATAATTATAGCATCTTTCCGCTGGAGAAGAATCACACGTACAGTAGAAGTGTAAGCATGGCTGCTATTTCAGCAGTGATAACTCAATCTCTCCATTGTAAAGTAAATCCTAAAATTAGAGCTGGCAAACTGACACGTCGGTCTCTCTATAAATATCCTAGACTGGATCTGATGTTTGCGGAGGTCATGTTGGGAATTCATTCACATATATTGTATTTGGTCACAGTTCAGAGGAGGACATGTTCCCAGTAATAATCACAGGTCTTTGTTTACAAGAAAATTTTGGAACAATTTTAAAAAGAATAATAGAAGATAACTAAGGAGATGTGTGTCCTGTCAGGACATTATTATTAAAATATAATCCATATATCTCATCATCACACAGATCAAAATGAACAAGATGTCTTCTTATCCAGAACGGATTTTAGGCATTAAGTACAGTGGTTCAAGGCGAGGACAGCAGCATTTTATGAAACTTTTGTTGAAAAGCACTTAAAAGGGTATTCTCAAGTTTGGGATAGTGGATAACTTCCCAATTGCTGAGGGTTCCACTCTGGTACCCCCACAGATCCCAAAAACCTCTGTGAATGGAGCGCTGGGTGATCATGTGCACTATCGCCCCATTTATTCTTATGGGAGTGCTGAAGACCAGTCAAGCGCAGCCCTCGGGTGTCTCTGGTAGTCACATTAAGAATGAATGGAATGGCAGTGTGCATGATTAACCACCATTCCATTCCCACAGCTTATCGGGATCTGTGGGGGTACCAGAGTGGCACCCTCAGTGTTTGGGAAATTCTCGGGATCAGTAGAGGTCTTGGAGATCAAGAAGTTATTCCCTATTTAATGGATTGGGAATAACTTTCGAACTTGACAATACTCTTTTAATGGGTTTAAATCCCATAGGTCTTTGGAGGTATTCTGGGGAAGTGTGAGGGTTTATCTTACAAAAAAAATAGACAAAAACATTCTACGGTTTGGTTTATGCAACTCATATGCAGACTTATCTATCCTATTAGTGACAGACAAGAAATAAACCCTGTGTATTCTGATGCTCTAGCCGCACTCCATTGTATCTGTCCTTGTATATGTTCCCTGGTATCTGTTCTCCTCTTCCTAATATACATTTGGTAGATTAGTAAAAAATAGGGAACAGATGAAAGGAGTATGACTGCAAGCCCAGACTACACATGGCTTGTATGTAGTCTGTTACCATGGAGATGTATACATTTGAACAGGAGCTGTAGACACAAAATGATAAGGTGTGTTTTATAAAAGCGGTTGTCCCAACTTTGCAAGTTATTTCTCATTCCCAGGATGGATGATAATCTGCTGATACCTGGAACTTCCACCTAGAATGTGAATGCAACTGTGAAGTTCCTAATTGAATGGAGGGATAGCTGTGCGTCACTCCATTTATTGTGAATGCAATTGCCATTGAATGGAGTGGTGGCACTTGTCACATGTGCTATTATTTCAAATGAGAAACTTCAGAACCCCTTCCTCAGGACTGGTGAAGATATAAATTGTGGGACCCCAAGTGACCAGAATGTTATCTCAGGTTTGAAATATATTGCAGAAAAGAAGTTGCAAAGGTGTGCGTAGTATTTAACCCCTTGGAGGTTTGCTACATACAAGTAACGCACAGGCAGTAATTAGAGGACCTGCACTGCCCTATTATGGTGCTCTGATTGTGTGGGCACATCTGGGGACCTGCCACAACTGCTGAGATCGGAGATAATGCTGACCTTAGCAGTTTAACCTTTTAGATGCCATCTGAGGTGTTTTACAAAAACTAATCTACTTTAATTATAAAAATTGCATAAATGTCCCAATTTCAGACCCCTTAATGGTGTGTTGGAACACTATAGGGTGGCGGATTTTCAGATGATTAGCTAAGCCTATCCCTTTTTCCATGTATGGCTGATTCAGAGTCAGAATGGGACTGGCTTAGTTATTGGTCTACAGCAGGGATGTCAAACGCAAACACACAAAGGGCCAAAATGAAAAACTTATAGTTTTATAGGATAAAGTCAATGTAATATGGGCACCACATAGTCATCCATATAGTATTATGGGCAACACAGAGTCCTCCATACAGAATAATGGGCCCCACATAGTCCGCCATACAGAATAATGGGCCCCATATAGTCCTTCAGACAGAATAATGGGCCCCATATAGTCCTTCAGACAGAATAATGGGCCCCATATAGTCCTCCATGCAGAATAAAGGGCTCCACATAGTTCTCCATACATAATAATGGGCCCTCATAGTCCTCCATACAGAATAATGGGCTCCACATAGTCCTCCATACAGAATAATGCCCCCACATAGTCCTCCATACAGAATGATGGGCCCCACATAGTCCTCCATACAGAATGATGGGCCCCACATAGGCCTCCATACAGTATAATGGCCCCACATAGTGCTCCATACAGTATAATGGGCCCCACATAGTCCTCCATACAGAATAATGGCCCCACATAGTCCTCCATACAGTATAATGGGACCCACATAGTCCTCCATGCAGAATAATGGCCCCACATAGTCCTCCATACAGAATAATGGCCCCACATAGTCCTCCATACAGAATAATGGGCCCACATAGTCCTCCATACAGAATGATGGGCCCCACATAGTCCTCCATACGGAATAATGACTCCACATAGTCCTCCATACAGAATAATGACCCCACATAGTCCTCCATACAGAATAATGGCCCCACATAGTCCTCCATACAGAATAATGGGCCCCACATTGGTGCCGCTATCAGACATAAGAAAGTTTAGCTAATATCCATCTGCAAAACATTCCACAAAACTTTTTGATATTGCTAGATGCCCCCTTTAAGAATTGTTGCCAAATGAGAAACATTATGGCAGGCGAGGGCTGTAGGACAGTAGTGTTTAGGAGTGGGACACATGTTTAGAGAATAAGATACAGCGTAGTCCGGTAAATGAAATGTGTTTGATGTGCTAAACAATTCAGGCCTGAGATGTCAGGACTAGGTAAACAACGAGGACGCTGTCCAGACTAAGAGAAGCCATGGGCAAAAAGAGAAACGCTCAGCAAATATTATTTCTGGAACCAGCGTCCCTGATTTTTATCAGGAAAATAAAATGAACATACAGGGCTCAGAAAGTTCAGTCAGCAATAAAAACAGCTGAAGAGCTGCAGTCAGCACAAGGGTTGTTATTACTCTCCTGAACCTGCTGCCGCTACACAATGTCCAGGGGGAAGAGGCCTGACATCCACTGATATTAATATGGTTATATAGCCACATCTAAGGCCTAATCCAATCTCTTCCCATCCCAACGACATGACTTACTGTGTTACTAGAACAACACTACAAACCAGCAAAGCCCAGTAAACTTAAAGGAGAATTATCGTTTCAACAAAGAAAACTCTGATTTGAAAAGAGACATAAAGCAGGAAAGGTAACGGAATTGGAAGGTTCCCGGGAGAGAACGTGGCGTCCAGGACAGGTGTCTTGCCAGACATATTGGGGGTGGTCCGCCTGAAGGGGATGCTATAGAAGCAGTAGTTCTGCAATGGGTGGGAAACGGGGATTATTGCCACAAGACGTTTGAAGAAACAGGTTCAGTTAGTTGCAAAGTTCTTTTCCGTCAAGTAGACAACAGTTCTCGATTAGCGATTTTTCGTTTTAATTTTTTCCTCCACTTCTTTGAAAAGCCATAACTTTTTTATTTTTCCTTCAATATGGCCGTATGAGGGCTTGATTTTTTGCGAGACAAGTTGTACTTTTGAATGACACCATTGATTTTACCACATAGTGTACTGGAAAACAGGAAAAAAATTCCAAGTGCGCTGAAATGACAAAAAAAGTGTAATTCTACGATTGTTTTTTGTTTTTTTTTATTTACCATATTCACTATATGGTAAAACTGACCTGTCAATATGATTCCTCATGTCAGTACGAGTACGCAGATACCAAACATGTATAGTTGTTTTTTTTATTTAAGTGGTGAAAAAAAATTCAGAAATTTGTAGAAAAGAAAATTTTTGCTTTTGTCGCCATTTTCCGAGACCCGTAACCTTCTCATTTTTTGGAATATGGGACTGTGTGAGGGCTTATTTTTTGTGTGCCCTGAGCTGATGTTTTTACTCATACTATTTTGGGATAGATAAGATGTTTTGATCGTCTTTTATTGCAATTTATTGCAATGTTGCGGAGACCAAAAAAACAGTAATTCTGGCGTTTTGATTATTTTTCTCATTATGCCGTTTACCGATCGGATTAATTTATTTTATATTTTGATAGATCGGACATTTCTGAACGCATAGATACCAAATATGTGTATTTTTTTTATTGTTTTATTTTTAATGAGGCAAAAGGGTGGTGATTTTAACCTTTTTTTATATATATATATATATATATATATATATATATATATATATATATACAGTACAAACCAAAAGTTTGGACACACCTTCTCATTTAAAGATTTTTCTGTATTTTCATGACTATGAAAATTGTACATTCACACTGAAGGCATCAAAACTATGAATAAACACATGTGGAATTATATACTTAACAACAAAGTGTGAAACAACTGAAAATATGTCTTATATTCTAGGTTCTTGAAAGTAACCACCTTTTGCTTTGATGACTGCTTTGCACACTCTTGGCATTCTCTTGATGAGCTTCAAGAGGTAGTCACCGGAAATGGTTTTCACTTCACAGGTGTGCCCTGTCAGGTTTAATAAGTGGAATTTATTGCCTTATAAATGGGGTTGGGACCATCAGTTGTGTTGTGCAGAAGTCTGGTGGATACACAGCTGATAGTCCTACTGAATAGACTGTTAGAATTTGTATTATGGCAAGAAAAAAGCAGCTAAGTAAAGAAAAACGAGTGGCCGTCATTACTTTAAGAAATGAAGGTCAATCAGTGTGAAAAATTGGGCAAACTTTGAAAGTGTCCCCAAGTGCAGTTGCAAAAACCATCAAGCGCTACAAAGAAACTGGCTCACATGAGGACCGCCCCAGGAAAGGAAGACCAAGAGTCACCTCTGCTTCTGAGGATAAGTTTATCAGAGTCACCAGCCTCAGAAATCGCAGGTTAACAGCAGCTCAGATTAGAGACCAGGTCAATGCCACACAGAGTTCTAGCAGCAGACACATCTCTTCAACAACTGTTAAGAGGAAACTTTGTTTTGCAGGCCTTCATGGTAAAATAGCTGCTAGGAAACCACTGCCAAGGACAGGCAACAAGCAGAAGACTTGTTTGGGATAAAGAACACAAGGAATGGACATTAGACCAGTGGAAATGTGTGAGTCCAAATTTGAGATCTTTGGTTCCAACCACCGTGTCTTTGTGCGATGCAGAAAAGGTGAACGGATGGACTCTACATGCCTGGTTCCCAACGTGAAGCATGGAGGAGGAGGTGTGATGGTGTGGGGGTGCTTTGCTGGTGACACTGTTGGGGATTTATTCAAAATTGAAGGCATACTGAACCAGCATGTCTACCACAGCATCTTGCAGCGGCATACTATTCCATCCGGTTTGCGTTTAGTTGGACCATCATTTATTTTTCAACAGGACAATGACCCCAAACACACCTCCAGGCTGTGTAAGGGCTATTTGACCAAGAGCGAGAGTGATGGGGTGCTACGCCAGATGACCTGGCCTCCACAGTCACCAGACCTGAACCCAATCGAGATGGTTTGGGGTGAGCTGGACCGCAGAGTGAAGGCAAAAGGGACAACAAGTGCTAAGCATCTCTGGGAACTCCTTCAAGATTGTTGGAAGACCATTTCCGGTGACTACCTCTTGAATCTCATCAAGAGAATGCCATGAGTGTACAAAGCAGTCATCAAAGCTAAAGGTGGCTACTTTGAAGAACCTAGAATATAAGACATATTTTCAGTTGTTTCACACTTTTTTGTTGTAAAGTATATAATTCCACATGTGTTAATTCATAGCTTTGATGCCTTCAGTGTGAATGTACAATTTTCATAGTCATGAAAATACAGAAAAATGTTTAAATGAGAAGGTGTGTCCAAACTTTTGGTCTGTACTGTATATATATATATATATATATATACATATATATATATATATATATATATATATATTTTTTAAACTTTTTCTATTTTTTTTTTACTATATTTAATAGTCCAATTAGGAGACTTGAATTTAATCATCCATCAAGTGCGGGCTCAGCATGTGAGTCCGCATCAAAGGCAGGGACACGGCCGATGACGAAAATATATGCCATCAGTCATGAAGAGGTTAAAGAAGACCTGTTACTTGCTAAAAAAAATAGAGTTAAATTGTAAAAATTCCTGATTCTGCTGCTCTTTACTATTTTGCACATCATCACCCAATGCAGAGATATTCACATTTTTGCTTTTGAAATGCACTATGTGAAATCTCTGCTTGCAGAGCAACTGAGCGTTTCTTCAGTCTTCTCTTGGGAGAGGGGGGTGCTTTTACTCCCAGATGCTGCCAATCCCAGATAAGCAGCTGATCTAGCTCTATCAGACGGTGCCTAGCTGTGATTTGCAGTGTCTGAGAGGGAGGGGTGAAAACACATGCCCCCAGAGAAGGCTCTGAAAAAAACGCTCAGTTGCACTACAAGCAGAGATTTCACATTTTGTCATCCAGAAGAAACAAATATGAATATCTCTGCAATGGAGTGACGCAGTACAAAAAGGAAAATAGCAACAGAATCAGGGAGCTCAGGGATTTTAACAAGGCATTTAACTAATTTTTTTTGTTTAGTAAGTGACAGGTCTTCTTAAATAAGTGTACAACTACAAACCAGAAAAGCAGTACTTATAGGTCTTGTCATGGTGACTTTTATTGTATTTACAGTTGACTTTGCACATATCTCTTTCTGAACTTTGTCTGGGCAATCTGACACCTTTGACTTTCAATCCCCCCCCCTCCTTGCCGCAGGATATAATCACCTCATGCTGGAGACTTTTCTCTCCACAGACTTCTCTATTCTTGATGCGAGGAGATTCCGCTCTTCAGCCTCTTTATAGGGGGAATCAACTCTCCACCTGATTAGCCTCACCTTCAGGCAATTCTTGGCAGCCACTCCATCTGGGTCCACTGGAACCTTTGAGATTGCTCTCTATGTTATTCTTTATTTGGCTACAGACTAATTCCCCATTTTTAGCAATGTCTATTGAACTACCAGTATAGTACTCTATATAAACAGTAAAAGTAGTGGATGTGGGACAATCTTGAAATTCTTTAGGCTGAAATTCGTTCTAATGTCACTTTTGTGAACTTTGCTATATTTGTTAATTAATAACTTACTGTATATAATCTCCTGTAAAAAGTGAACATATCCTTTAATCAAAGGGGTTCTCCTTATGTAAAAAAAATAGAGCTCCTGGATTTGCATTACATTAACAAACTACCCAGTAACTCCCCCACAGCTCCAGTGCCAATGACCCTAAGGTCCCTCCTCGAAGGTCTCTACTTACACGTACCGTACTGGCATATGACTTCTTCAGCCAAGCACTGGCACAGCATGTATTCCTTGGTGCTATGGAAACATAGATTAGCAGGGACCCATGGGACCCTTGATGTGCGGGATATTAAGAGGATTTGTCTGTTCCCCTTACATGTCTGTTTTAGTGGATATTTGTATCACATGAAGCAACAATGCTGAAAGAACTTTGTTAAAACTCTAAATTGTGATGTTCCACTCTCATTCCTCCATCAACTTTATCAAATAAATCGACAACTGGGTTTTAACATTCTCCTTGTCATATGGGTGTATTCTGTATGGTACTGGCAACGCTGATTGGACAGTGTCAGAGTGTGTAGACACGCCCTCAACGTGTAACACACCCAATTGTCAAATTGTTCATAAGTCACAAAGAGAAATAACAGGGGAACAGCACAATACATGTGCAGGAGCAAAAACAAGTGAAAAAAACAATTATACAAGTATCCTGTGTAGTTATCATAGATTATGATAGTAAAGAAACATTGAGATATTACACAAGGAGCGTTGTAATCTTACAGTGCAGGTAGAGTCTCCATAACCTCATAGAATATTATCACTTAGCTGTACTTAGAGAAAAGAAGAAGTCAACCAGTAAATTCTGGGTCTATACATTGCTTGGCTTCAGGTATTTGCTTAATCACGAGTGACTCAAAGTATTTATTGAATGTGACTGCTGGGTCTGAGTCAATGTTTTCTCGCCACAGTACTCCCATCTGGTGAAGACTACGTGTTTTGACAGTCCTGCTGAGGTGGCTCCGGAAAAAAACAAAACCCAGAGATTGTTCTCTGATCCATCTGTGCATGATGAGTAAGTTCTCTGCAGTAAGTGGTACCTTTAAATGTCAGTGTGTTCATTAGTGAACGTATAAAATGTATATATGAAGCTCCGGTGTCACAATCAGAAGACAGGGACTATTCCGAAACATTACAATTGTCATATCATATTAACACGAACACATGACAGAAGTGTTTTCATACTAATGCAGGTCCAAAAATTAGCAGCCAATGATGGGGAAATGTTGTATTATATGTCAGCTTCCCAAATAAAGGGATGCGCCATTTCTGGGGCGGCTGGTGTTTCTAGCCTGGGAGGGGTCCAATATTCATGGCACCCTTCCTGGGCTATTAATATCAGCCCCCAGCTGTCTGCCTAGCCTTTGCTAGCTATTAAAATAGGGAGGAACCCCCCGTCATTTTTTTTTTTGGGGTCCCCCATTTTAATAGCTGGTAAAGGCTAGGTATTCAGCTGGGGGCTGATATTAGTAGTCTGGGAAGCTCCGTGGGTATTACCCCCTTCCCAGGCTTCAAACAACTGCCCCAGCCGTCTGCTTAACCACGGCTAGAGACTAAAATTACGGGGAACCCTACGCCAATTTTTTTTTTAAATAAATCCTTTATTTTAACACTAAATGACAAGTACAGTAACCAACACTGTCACTGTACTCATTATATATGGGACTGACATGTTTCTATCTAATCTATGTGTGATGCTCTATTCTTTCTGTTCTAAATTGTCGGGTACCGATGTATGCCGCTGAAGAATTGCCGGCCGGCTTTTTTAAAGAGACGTGTGCATGAAAACACTATTATTTTTTTTTAATAAATCCTTTATTTTAACACTAAATAACAAGTACAGTAACCAACACTGTCACTGTACTTCATATATATGTGACTGACATGTTTCTATCTATCTAATCTATGTGTGAAGCTCTATTCTTTCTGTTCTAAATTGTCGGGTACCGATGTATGCCGCTGAAGAATTGCCGGCCGGCTTTTTTAAAGAGACGTGTGCATGAAAACACTATTATTTTTTTTTAATAAATCCTTTATTTTAACACTAAATAACAAGTACAGTAACCAACACTGTCACTGTACTTATTATATATGTGACTGACATGTTTCTATCTATCTAACCTATGTGTGATGCTCTATTCTTTCTGTTCTAAATTGTCGGGTACCGATGTATGCCACTGAAGAATTGCCGGCCGGCTTTTTTTAAAGAGACGGGTGCATGAAAACACTATTATTTTTTTTTTAATAAATCCTTTATTTTAACACTAAATAACAAGTACAGTAACCAACACTGTCACTGTACTTATTATATATGTGACTGACATGTTTCTATCTATCTAATCTATGTGTGATGCTCTATTCTTTCTGTTCTAAATTGTCGGGTACCGGTGTATGCCGCTGATGAATTGCTGGCTTTTCATGTTTCACTGTGAGCAATGTTCCCATCGATTTGGGCAATCACTGTAATGCCACAACCACCATGGCTGTGACATTACAGTGAGTGGCAGACAATCCCTGCATGATTGGTGCTTTAAATAGCGCCAAACATGCAGGACGGGGACCTGAGCTCCCGCCCGAGCACCTCGAAAGTACTCGGCGAGCTCCGAGCATCTCGAGTACTAAGATGCTCGGGCGAGTACCGAGCAGTGGCGAGCATGTTCGCTCATCACTAGTAGCTAGATATTTCTGTGGCCACCTAGTTAGTCGTGTGAAAGTTTCCATACAAATTTAGCACAATTGTTAATTCCCATTCACGTTATAGTTTTACTTTGCCAATGTATTTTGGACAGTGACACTGAATGTCAGTAGCTGCTTAGAAAGGGACACATTTACCCTGTGTAGTCAGGTAATAAGATGACAAGTGCTACCCTTGCGCCTTGACAGAATTTGAGATATTTCACACTGTGTTAACATTTGCTGTCCAACAGAGTGCAAATTATTGGTACATGTTGTCAACCATTAGAGTCAGGAAGAAGCAATGGGCAATGTGCATTAATAAACACAATTCATGGGAACGAATGATTCTCAGTGATAAACGTATAATTTGATTTAATTCACGTGAAAGCAGTGGATTTTTTTTAATTATACCTATATTGCGGTAATCAAAGCGTAGTTCCATATGAAAGTACTTTAATTACACTGTCTCCATCATAGGAGATGATCAATTCTGAAGCCTAGCTATGTGTAACACAAGCGATCAGATGATCACAGCTTCAAATTTCCTAAGGAGACTGTTGAAGCAAGTAAAAAGTAGAGAAAAAATGTTTTAAAAAATATAAAAAAATATATAAAAGTTCAAATCACCCCTATTTGCCCTCATTCAAAATAAAACAATAAAAAATATACATATTTGGTATCACCACATTCAGAAATATTCGATCTATCAAAATATAAACAAAACTGTAAATGACGTAACAAGAAAAAAAATCAAAACGTTAGAATTAAGTTTTTTTGTTTGCGCAACATTGCAATAAAATGCAATAACAGGCGATCCAAACATAGTATCTACCACAAAATAGTATCAATAAATATGTCAGCTCGGCGAACAAAAATAAGCCCTCACCCGGTCTCAGAACCCAAAAAATAGAGACGCTACGGGTCCTGGAAAATGGCGCCTTTTTTTTCCTTTTTCACAAACTTTGTATTTTTTTCACCACTTGAATAAAAAATAAACTATACTTGATTGGTATCTGCAAACTCATAATGACCTGGAGAATCATAATGGCTGGTCAGTTTTAGCATTTAGTTGAACATGGTAAGAAAAAAAAAAAAAAAAAAATTGTGGAATTGTACTTTTTTTGTAATTTCACCGCACTTGGAATTTTTCTCTCATTTTCCAGTACACTATATGGTAAAATGATTGGTTTCGTTCAAAAGGACAACTCGTCCTGCAAAAAACAAGCCCTCACACGGCCATATTGACGGAAAAATAAAAAAGTTATGGCTCTGGGAAGAAGGGGAGCAAAAAACAAAAATGCAAAAACGGAAAATCTCAAGGTCGTGAAGTAGTTAATATAAAAAGTTCAGTACTTATAACAAAAAAACGAGTAAAAATAGAAAATAAGGCAACATACAAATAAGCAAAACAGTTATAAAATAAAAGGGAGAAGTGACAGAATATACCTAAATGTTTACGTCTGTAGTTGCTCTTCTGTTCCTTGAGGGTAGAGGAAGTTATGGATCACACTCAGACTTGGCTGACTCCCACAATGTGAATCCTTTCCAGTGGATCAACCCATATTTTTGTATTCCTAGTCCCGATTTCAAGTTCCCAGGATGGCAATGCAATTTAATATGGAAATCCCAGATCTGTAACTGGACAGGGAGTCAATAAGGCGGCAAGTACATTAAATATTAAATAATTCATTTTTTGCATCTCCCTTACTATAGGGAATAGATAATGTGGGGCCAAGCAGGCCTAAGTGTCAGGATTGACACTCTCTGTACTCCCAGAGATATCCCCCTTGGTTCTGGGTCCCTGTCATCCCCATGACCTGCAATAAAAATTCACAAATTTTATCACCCTTTGTACCAAGCTAACAATGTGGATGTCAGACTTATACTAATATTATATTTTCTCTTACACTGTATGTCTATACCAAGATTTTTGCATTAATCGGTTGGATATGTGAACATTTGATGCTTTTATCTCATTATTTGCCTGTGTAAATGTGTTCACTCTGTTTTGTTTGTATGTAATTCAATGTATAAGAGCTTGATCTGCAATATTATCTGTCACCACTAGATGGCTCTGTTGTAGCAGGGACAAGGAGGAGGCTCTATAAGGGAGCTGCTAACAGGAAGTAAGTCAGAGTGAGTCTGAAGCCACATGGGAAATGGAGGTCCCCTGTAAATGAGAAGAGAAATAGACTGGAGGTAACAAGCAGTCCCAAAAAAAAGGGCCTGGCAAAGACAGATCCTTGAATGTAATAAAGTAGCTGCAGCAGGATACAACTCAGCTCTTGTGAGACATGCCTGTGATGGGACACTATGAAGCCGGAGGAGAGCAGCCATGAGGAAAGTGGGCAGCTCTAAAATTATTTTTCTTTAAACCGACATTTTTTTGCTTTGTGGTAGGAACTATTATGCAGGGTAAAGAGGTCACTACCATTAAGGTATACGGTCGCCATGAAAGCTTATACTTGGTTTGCAACAATGTTTAGGTAGTTATTACAAGTTAAAGCAACAGCCACATAAATACCAGATTTTCCAGCAGGATTGAGTCCACTGACTTTGCTTTCATCCCTGCTTTCTACCCCAGAGAAGTGACACAAAGACTTGGCCCTCCACATTGTATAATAAATGACAATTCAGGCCTGGCAGCCATCTTCTATTTCTCCATGGTACAATTCTGACTTTCACAAGCCCATAGTTGGCACTTTGGGGAGTGCACACCTGTCAGCATGGGCACTTCTGAATAGCACTGACTTTTTTAGTAATTTGTGCTACATTAGCTCTTCTGTAGGATCAGAGCAGACCGGCTAACTTTTTTCCCCAAGTCCATTAATAAACTTTGGCACCCATAACTCAATTGTTCAAATACCGGGTGTCCTTCTTTGGATCACTCTTGGTAGGTACTAAGCATTGCATTCTGGAAACAATGTGACCCAGCTGTCATCTGTCATTGGTTTTCATGTTATGGCTGAACGGTGTACAGTAGCATGTAAAAGTTTGGGCACCCCTGGTCAAAATTACTGTTATTGTGAACAGTTAAGCAAGTTGAAGATGATATGATCCATAAAAGGCCTAAAGATAAAGATGACACATTTGCTTTGAATTTTTGGCCAAATATATATATAGTCTTTTTTTCTTTTCATTTTAAAAATTACACAAAGGGTAATGGGCTGATGGAAAAGTTTGGGCACCCTTGGAGATTTGTATGCCCAAACTTTTGCATCAGTCCATTTCCCTTTTTGTAATTTTTAAAATAAAAAAAAAATAATGTACATGCTACAGTAAAATACTGTCAGGTAACTTTGACCAAGGATTCAGACCTTAATTAGCATGTTAGGGTTATGGTTTGTTCACCATCATCGTTAGGAAAGGCCAGGTGGTGCAAATTTCCCAGCTTTATAAAAACCCAGCCTCCTCTAACCTTGTGCCAAAAAACAGTAGCCATGGGTTCTTCTAAGCAGCTGCATAGCACTCTGAAAATGAAAATGGTGGACGCCCACAAAGCAGGAGAAGGTATAAGAAGATAGCAAAGCGTTTTCAGGTTGCCCTTTTCTCATTTTGAAATGTAATTAAGAAATGGCAGTTAACAGGCACAGTGGAGGGCAAGATAAGGTCTGGAAGACCAAGCAAAATTTCAGTGAGAGCTGCTCGTAGGATTTCTAGAGAGGCAAATCAGAACCCCCGCTTACCTGCAAAAGACCTTTGGAAAGATTTAGCAGACTCTGGAGTTGTGGTACATTGTTCTACTGTTCAGAGACACCTGCACAAATATGGCCTTCATGGAAGAGTCATCAGAAGAAAACCTCTCCTGCGTCCTCACCATAAAATTCAGTGTCAGAAGTATGCAAAAGAACATCTAAACAAGCCTGATGCATTTTGGAAACAAGTCCTGTGGACCGATGAGATTAAAATAGAGCTCTTTGGCCACAATGATCAAAGGTATGTGTGGAGAAACAAGGGCATAAAATTTCAGGAAAAGAACATCTCACCAATCATTAAGCATGGGGGTGGATCAATCATGCTTTGGGGTTGTGTTGCAGCCAATGGCACAGGGAACATTTCACAGGTAGAGGGAAGAATGGATTCAATTAAATTTCAACAAGTGTTTGATGCAAACATAATACCATCCATAAAAAAGCTGAGGTTGAAAAGAGGATGGCTTCTACAAATGGATAATGATCCTAAACACACGTCAAAATCCACAAGAGACTACCTTAAAAGGCACAAGCTGAAGGTTTTACAATGGCCCTCACAGTCCCCTGATCTGAACATCATTGAAAACCTGTGGCTAGACCTCAAAATAGCAGTGCGTACGGGAGGACCCAGGAATCAAACAAGAATTGAAAGACTCTTTGCTGGCGACAAAAAACGTATACAAGCTGTGATACTTTCAGAAGGTGGTGCTACAAGGCACTAACCATGCAGGGTGCCCAAACTTTTGCATCGGCCCATTTTCCTTTTTGTTATTTTAAAATGTAAAATATATATATATGTATATTGCCTAAAATACAAAGGAAATGTGTAATCTTTAACAATAACAGTAATTTTGACCATGGGTGCCCAAACTTTTACATGCCACTATATGTTATAAATGTCTGACTAGCAAGCGTCCCATTTTTGGGATGGCCAAATAGAAGGAAACAGGAAAACAGCCAAGTGTTTTACAATTTGCATAAACAACAATAGGAAGAGTGGTAAAAACAGTTTGTCAGTTTCATTTTATGTATGTTTTATGTATGAATCCATTTTCTCATGGAATTAAGAGTATTGTAAGGTTAATAATATATTGAAGGAACGCCAGGTTGGTTCCGGGTTGATTCCTAGCACTCGAGGTCCTGATTAGGTGTCCCTGGTTAGCTAGGACTAGAGCCAGGGGCATGTGTTCATCTGAGTCTCTGCCAGCTGGGGAAGCTAAGCAGTGTGAGGAGTTGGAGCTGGTGAGTAAACAATGAAGGTGAGCACACTGAACATAAACTAGGACCTGAATTGCTGTCTGGGTGAGACCCCATTATTGCTTTTTCTTCATTGAAAAAGGAACTGTGATTGTTGTTATTACGTTTGTGCTGGAAAAAGGCTGTTTTCATTTAAAGACGTGTGCAAGTTTATGGAGTTAAATAAATTTCACTCTTATTTGACACAAGATTCCAGTGCCTGTGTGAACTCTAGTGTCTATATATAACCTAGAGTATATATATATATATATATATATATATATATATATATATATACAGTACAGACCAAAAGTTTGGACACACCTTCTCATTTAAAGATTTTTCTGTATTTTCATGACTATGAAAATTGTACATTCACACTGAAGGCATCAAAACTATGAATTAACACATGTGGAATTATATACTTAACAAAAAAGTGTGAAACGACTGAAAATATGTCTTATAGTCTAGGTTCTTCAAAGTAGCCACCTTTTGCTTTGATGACTGCTTTGAACACTCTTGACATTCTCTTGATGAGCTTCAAGAGGTAGTCACCGGAAATGGTCTTCCAACAATCTTGAAGGAGTTCCCAGAGATGCTTAGCACTTGTTGGCCCTTTTGCCTTCACTCTGCGGTCCAGCTTACCCCAAACCATCTCGATTGGGTTCAGGTCTGGTGACTGTGGAGGCCAGGTCATCTGGCGTAGCACCCCATCACTCTCCTTCTTGGTCAAATAGCCCTTACATAGCATGGAGGTGTGTTTGGGGTCATTGTCCTGTTGAAAAATAAATGATGGTCCAACTAAACGCAAACCGGATGGAATAGCATGCCGCTGCAAGATGCTGTGGTAGCCATGCTGGTACAGTATGCCTTGAATTTTGAATAAATCCCCAACAGTGTCACCAGCAAAGCACCCCCACACCATCACACCTCCTCCATGCTTCACGGTGGGAACCAGGCATGTAGAGTTCATCCATTCACCTTTTCTGCGTCGCACAAAGACACGGTGGTTGGAACCAAAGATCTCAAATTTGGACTCATCAGACCAAAGCACAGATTTCCACTGGTCTAATGTCCATTCCTTGTGTTTTTTAGCCCAAACAAGTCTCTTCTGCTTTTTGCCTGTCCTTAGCAGTGGTTTCCTAGCAGCTATTTTACCATGAAGGCCTGCTGCACAAAATCTCCTCTTAACCGTTGTTGAAGAGATGTGTCTGCTGCTAGAACTCTGTGTGGCATTGACCTGGTCTCTAATCTGAGCTGCTGTTAACCTGCGATTTCTGAGGCTGGTGACTCGGATAAACTTATCCTCAGAAGCAGACGTGACTCTCGGTCTTCATTTCCTGGGGCACTCCTCATGTGAGCCAGTTTCTTTGTAGCGCTTGATGGTTTTTGCAACTGCACTTGGGGACACTTTCAAAGTTTTCCCAATTTTTCAGACTGACTGACCTTCATTTCTTAAAGTAAAGATGGCCACTCGTTTTTCTTTACTTAGCTGCTTTTTTCTTGCCATAATACAAATTCTAACAGTCTATTCAGTAGGACTATCAGCTGTGTATCCACCAGACTTCTGCACAACACAACTGATGGTCCCAACCCCATTTATAAGGCAAGAAATCCCACTTATTAATCCTGACAGGGCACACCTGTGAAGTAAAAACCATTTCCGGTGATTACCTCTTGAAACTCATCAAGAGAATGCCAAGAATGTGCAAAGCAGTCATCAAAGCAAAAGGAGGCTACTTTGAAGAACCTAGAATATAAGACACATTTTCAGTTGTTTCACACTTTTTTGTTAAGTATATAATTCCACATGTGTTAATTCATAGTTTTGATGCCTTCAGTGTGAATGTACAATTTTCATAGTCATGAAAATACAGAAATTTTTTTAAATGAGAAGGTGTGTCCAAACTTTTGGTCTGTACTGTATATATATATATATATATATATATATATATATATATATATATATATATATATAGAGCCATTTTTCCACCTCATTGTCAGAGGAGTAAACAAGGTAATGGTGTTATCCCCTTTTTCCAAGATATAGAAGTTTAACCACTTCGCGCCAGAGCCTGTTTTTGCCTTCGTGACCGGGCCAATTTTTTCAATTCTGACCACTGTCACTTTATGAAGTAATTACTCTGGAACGCTTCAACGGATCCCCCTGATTCTGAGACTGTTTTTTCGTGACATATTGTACTTCATTATAGTGGTATAATTTCTTCGATATCACTTGCGTTTATTTGTGAAAAAATCGGAAATTTGGCGAAAATTTTGAACATTTTGCAATTTTCAAACTTTGAATTTTCATGCCCTTAAATCAGAGAGATATGTCACACAAAATAGTTAATGAATAACATTTCCCACATGTCTACTTTACATCAGCACAATTTTGGAACCAAAATTTTTTTTTGTTAGGGAGCTATAAGGGTTAAAAGTTGACCAGTGATTTCTCATTTTTCCAACAAAATTTACAAAAACATTTTTTTAGGGACCACATCATATTTGAAGTCACTTTGAGGGGTCTTTATGACAGAAAATACCCAAAAAATGACACCATTCTAAAAACTGCACCCCTCAAGGTGCTCAAAACCATATTCAAGAACTTTATTAACCCTTCAGGTGCTTCACAGGAATTTTTGGAATGTGGAAGAAAAAAATTAACATTCAACTTTTTTCACAAAAATGTTACTTTAGACCCAATTTTTTTTATTTTCACAGGGGTAACAGGAAAAAATGGACCCCAAATTTTTTTGTGCAATTTCTCTTGAGCGCGCTGATACCACATATGTGAGGGAAAACCACTGTTTGGGCGCACTGCAGGGTTCGGAAGGGAAGGAGCGCCATTAGACTTCTTGAATGTAAAATTTGTTTGAATAATTAGCAGAAGCCATGTTGCGTTTGGAGAGCCCCTGATGTGCCTAAACAGTGGAAACCCCCCACAAGTGACACCATTTTGGAAACTAGACCCCTTAGGGAACTTATCTAGATGTGTGGTGAGCACCTTGAACCCCAAGGTGCTTCACAGAAGTTTATAATATTGAGCTGTAAAAATAAAATTTTCACATTTTTCCCACAAAAACGTTTTTCATCCCTTAATTTTGCATTATCATAAGGGTAATAGGATAAATTGCACCATGAAATTTGTTGTGTAATTTCTCCTGAACACGCCGATATCCCATATGTGGAGGCAAACCACTGTTTGGGCGCACGGCAGGGTTTGATAGGGAAGGAGCGCCATTTGACTTTTTGAATGTAAAATTTGTTTGAATAATTAGCAGATGCCATGTCGCATTTGGAGAGCCCCTGATGTGCCTAAACAGTGGAAACCCCCCACAAGTGCCACCATTTTGGAAACTAGACCCCTTAGGGAACTTATCTAGATGTGTGGTGAGCACCTTGCACCCCCAGCTGCTTCACAGAAGTTTATAATATTGAGCCATAAAAATAAAATTTTCACATTTTTCCCACAAAAAATGTTTTTCATTCCCTAATTTTGCATTATCATAAGGGTAGCAGGATAAATTGCACCATGAAATTTGTTGTGCAATTTCTCCTGAGTACGCCGATACGCCATATGTGGGGGAAAACCACTGCTTTGGTGTACGGCAGGGTTCAGAAGAGAAAGGAGCGCTATGTTGGCTGGGATAGGTTGCAGACACCATGTCACATTTGAAGAGTCGCTGACATGCCGAAACAGCAGAAACCCCCACAAGTGACCCCATTTTGTAAACTACACCTCTCAAGGAATTCATCTAGGGAAAAAGTGAGTATTTTTTAATTTTTTAATTTATACCATTGGGCAGTGAAAAAAGCATAATTATATTTTTACCACAAAAAAATGTTTTACCCTCAGATTTTACATTTTCACACAGGGCAATGGTTAAAAATGGTGCCGAAATGTGTCACACAATGTCTTCTAAAAGTGGCAATACCCCATATGTGGCTGAATCGTACCGCTCAGCCATACGGCGAGATCTGGGGGGGACGGAGCGCTATTTGACAATTGGAGAACAAATTATTGTAGAATAGGCATTTGGATTTGGGAGCACAAAATTTTCTGAATTTCTTTTGGGGGGCAAGGGCCATTTCGCTTTTCCAGAGCCTTTCTGCTACCAGTAACTTGGAAGTCCCTTATATTTTTAACAGATGACGGACCTGAGTGGGGACTAGCTTTTTTTGAGGACTGAGTTGAAGCTTTTATTGGGAACATTTTACGTAACATTTATCCGGCGCTCGAGGCTGAGCACTTACATCGGGGTTTCCATCTAAATTTCCAAGTGATGTAATTCAGATGAAACCCCTGCGGGATCCATTCACTGTAATGAGGCAGCAGAGTTACTCTGGACTCCGTCTGGCCTCTGTTTAGCGGTGTCCTTTTTTTCTGAAGTGCACAAAACTGTGGCCAACCGCACTTTTATGCACACCTAAAATAAATGACACCGTGGGATCACAGGCCAGACGGCATCCACAGTGGCCTATATCTGCCTCATTACAGGGAATCTTCCGTCATGGGTTCCGTCTGAATCACGCATTTCAGAGATTTACACGGAAACTCTGGTGTAAGTGCTCAGCGCAGAGCGCAGGATAAATGTGAGCAGAGCCTTACTGCGATCTTTGGGAGACATAATAAACAAATCAGTAGCAGGTGAAGAATCGGTTTTATTTATTTTTTACGCCGTTCCCCGTGCGGTATAAGTGATGAAATTACTTTATTCTTCGGGTCGGTGCGATTACAGAGATACCAGATTTATATCGGGTTTTTATGACTGACAGCTGTCACACGCTAAGAGATGCTTTTTTTTGCAAAATCTAGTTTTTGCATCGCCATATTTTGAGAGCTATAATTTTTCCATATTTCGGCCGACAGAGTCATGTGATGGCTTGTTTTTTGCAGGACGAGTTGACATTTTTATTGGTACCATTTTTGGGTACGTGACATTTTTTGATCGCTTTCTATTCCGTTTTTTTGGGAGGTAAGATTAACAAAAACCAACAATTCAGGAATTGTTTTTTGAGGTTTTTTTTTATGCCGTTCTGCGTGTGGTAAAAGTGATAAGGCAGCGTTATTCTTCGGGTCAGTACGTTTACAGCGATACTACACTTACTGTATATTTTTTTATGTTTTGGCGCTTTTACACAATAAAACAATTTTATAGAAAAAAAAATTTTTTTGCATTGCTTTATTCTGAGCGCTATAACTTTTTTATTTTTTGGCTGATGGAGCTGTATGGTGGCCTTTTTTTTTGCGGAACAAGATGACGTTTTCAGCGGTACCATTTTTATTTCCATTTTGCTTTTTGTTCGCATTTTTTTCCACTTTTTGTTTGGCGATATGATGAAAAAGCATATTTTTTTGCTCCGTTTTTTATTTATTTTTATTATGGTGTGCACAGAAGGAGTTAATTAATGTGACAGTTTTATAGATCGGGTTGTTTCGGACGCGGCGATACCAAATATGTGTACTTTTTTTGGTTTTGCATAAATATACAGATTTATTGGTTTAATATTTTATTTATTTATTTTTATGTATTTTGTGATTTTTTTTTTAACAGTTTAAAAACATTTTTTTTTACTTTTTTTTTAAATTTTTACTTAATCCCTGTATGGGACATTAATTTTTATTTTTCTGATCACTGATCTCATGTAATGTAATAGACATGTATTACATTACATGAGATCTTAGCTGACTGTTTCACAGTCAGTGTGTCCTGCCAGGCTTCAGCTGCAGGCTGAGCCAGGCAGGACACCATATATGGCAGATCTGGAGGCGGTCATGTGACCTCCAGCTGCCATAGCAATGCCAAGTCCTGGAAGGTATAAGGGGGCCGTCGGAGAGGTAAGTGGACGACCCCCTCTCCTCCTGCTGTCTTCTATATGCCGCGATCACTATAGATCGCGGCATATAGAAGACAGTAAAGGGTTAACATCACTGGGACCTGATCCAATCAGGTCCCGATGATGTCCCCTGTCAGAGCTAACGCTCTGCACCGGAATCGCAGCGCTTGCAGGACCCTGTGGGTCCTGAGCGCTGCGAGACCACCCACCATTTTTAAACGTCGGCGCTGCACAGAGCCCAGCAAGCGCCGACGTTTATCTACAGTGGTCCGTCGCGAAGCGGTTAAGAGGAAGACCCGCCACCTATGTTTTTGGCTTATTTTATAAATTACATAATAAGTCAGATATGAATACCCATTAAATGCCCTCTATCAGCTCAGATTACATATATGGTATATAGCATATTTGCTTCTATTCTGCCTTTACAGTTTGAATTTCTGATTAAATCATTACTATTCTGTAGGAGAATAAAAGTGGGCAACAGCTGTACTGGCAAACATATGACCCCTTGTTACACACATTTACTCCTAGTTAAATCTTTCCTAAGTCTCAGGGCCTTTAAATAAAATATGTTGCTACATGTGTTGATGCAAATACTTAACACAATGTGCCGATTATGAAAAGGATTTTGTTATTACTGCCCTTAGCATCTCGCCTCAAGAAAAAACTGATTTATTAGGAAGTCTTCTAATGCGTTGGGAACGCTAGGAATGTGCAGAGTAATTTTAACTTTTCAACTAGGAAGATAAAGTTTAAAACCACGGATTACAAAATAAAACACATTCTTGTGAGATTAATTGTAACACTTAACTGTAACAAGTCCAAATTTATAAGGACTGGGTGGTAGCATACAACTTTGGTTGTTTAGCTTCTTAGGCTGTGTTTAAAAGGGTCAAAGTTGACACAGATTTCGGCATGAATGATGTCGCCAAATCAGTGTCCAACCAGAGGACAATCTGTACTCAATGTAAGTGAGCTGCAGTTACCTGCCGACCGCAGGACCTGTAACCCAAATTAAAAGAATCCTATGTGCCTATAGAATGATTGATAACTTAACTAGTGAGGAGCGAGCGTGTTCTGTTAACCCTTTCGGCGAGCATGCTCAGGTGCTCGCCGAGTATTTGTGGCATGCTCGAATGTTATGTTTGAGTCACTCTGTGTGCATGATTTGCAACTGTTTGACAGTTTTAATACATGTGAAGAATGCCTTACAAACAGTCATTCCTCACATGTATTAAAGCTGTCAAACAGTCGCAAATCATGCGCACTCAGTGACTCAAACATAACATTCGAGCATGTCGAAGATATTCGGAAACCACCCGAGCATGCTTGTAAATCTCGATTTACGAGCATGCTCGCTCAACAATATTGATAACACATCCATATACAGTAGATTACACAGGTTACACTATACACAATTGATTGCTTTATTGCTGGCAGCTACATCAAGTCTGTAATATTTGATAATATTTGATGAATGTAGAGTAGGATGACCATATTGCAGCTTTGCAGATCTGATCCAGGGGAATGAAGGCTTGCTTAGCTGAAGATCTGGTAGTATGTGCTCTCACATGAAGTGGAGAATCCAGGCTTTCTGCTTGATAGCAGGTGAAAATAGCAGACTTAATGCAACTGGCCAGAAATGGTTTACTAGCCCTGAGCTCTTTATTTTTTCTCTGATGTTGTAAGAATAGAGTTTCAGATTTTCTAAAGATAGATAGGTAAGTACAGTCCTGCTCATCATTATTGGCACCAATGAAGTTTAAGTACATAATGTGGAATATCTCCTGAAAAAAATGAATCAAGCGAAACAGTTTTTTTTGCATAGAGCACTTGTATTAAATACAAAAGAGCAAATAATGAACAATAATTTAAAACAAAAATAATGGGAGGGAAAATAGAAAAACGTAAAGCTTGCTGTGACACTGGATTTGGCACCCTTTACATTAATTTAGTAAGGAAACACATTTTGACTAGCCTGTGGTAAATCACAAAAGAGATTCTCCTGTGATTAATTGTTGGTGCCCATGTGACATGAATTAGCCAATGAATGATGACTTCACTGTTTTAAAAAGCCACATGGTAGGCCCTAATCCTTTGTCACAATGGTAAAGACAAAGGAGCTGTCTGAGGACATCAGAACTGCTATTATTCGCAATCACAAGATTTCCAAAGGGTATAAGTCCATCTCCAAAGAACTTGGTATCCCAGTTTCAACAGTGCGTAATGATATTAAGTTTGTCAAGCATGGAACCGTCAAGAACCTTTCTGGACATGGGGAAAAGAGGAAAATTGAAAAAAGATGTCTTCGAAGGTTGGTGCGAATGCTGGAAAAAACACCATATCAAACATCCAAAGACCTGAAGGCCAACCTGGAACAGTCTGGGGTCATAGTTTAAACAAGTACCATACATCGCGCACTAAACCAAGCAGAGCTTTGTGGGCGAAGGCCAAGGAAGAAACCGTTGCCAAAGAAAAGACACAAAAAAGAACGACTGATCTTAGCCAAAGAGTACCTTGACAAACCACAATCCTTCTGGAAAAATGTTCTGTGGACAGATGAAACAAAAATAGAGTTTTTTGGCAATGCAAAGCAACAGTTTGTTTACAGACAGCGCAATAAAGCTTATAAGGAAAAGAACACCTTACCAACAGTTAAGCATGGTGGAGGATCCATAATGCTGTGGGGTTGCTTTGCTGCATCTGGTACTGGAGGCCTTGACTGTATCACAGAGATCATGAAATCAGAGAATTATCAAGAGATTTTAGAGCGAAATGTCATACCCAATGTAAAAAAAAATTGGTTTGAGTCGAAGATCATGGGTCCTCCAGCAAGACAATGACCCAAAGCACACATCGAAAAGTACACAAGAATGGTTGAAAAAGAAAAAATGGACTGTTTTAAAATGGCCAGCAATGAGTCCTGACCTCAATCCCATTGAAAATCTTTGGGGTGAGCTGAAATCTGCCATTGTGAAATAGAACCCTGCAAATATTCAAGAGCTTGAACAAACTGCAAAGGAAGAGTGGGAGAAAATTCCAGCTGAGAAGTGCAAGAAGCTTATAAATGGCTACAAGAAACGTTTGGAGGCTGTCAGCAATGCCAAAGGGTGTGCAACTAAGTATTAATGAGGGGTGCCTTTATTACTGCACATGCTGTTTATTCTGTTTCTTCTTGGAAATTGCAACATGGAAGTTGAAAAACAATGTTTTATTGTTGTATTACTTTGGACCACGAATTAATTAATTAATCCTAAGGATATAACTTTGGTATATTTCCATTTATTTCTGAAGATATTGTACAGTCTATGAAAAAAATGAAGGGGGTGCCAATAATGGTGAGGAGCACTGAATCACTTACCTAATAGGTGAATATTTTCATTCTCCCATGAGGCAGCAAAAGATAGCAACACAATCTCTTGGAGAATTTTATCCTTGGAGCAAATCTTTTGGAGAAAACCTGGCATAGTTCTCCATGTTACAGAATTCTCAGAGGCCCTTTATAGGGTAAGGCTTGGGTATTGCTTATTCCTCTGGCAGAAATTCGAGCAACTGAAAATAAAACTTTCCAGGATACAAATTTCAAAACAACAGATTCTTTGGGGTCAAATGGATGATTATCCAGAGTCTTCAGAATGAGAGATCCTAGGATGGAAAAGTAGGATCAAAACTTGGTCTTATTTTACCGACTGCTTTAAAGAACCACTTGATTAATGGATGGCCTGAAAAGTTACCAACCAAAGACAAGATGATGATTGAAAAATTTGCTTTATGGGTACAGTAATGTTCAAAATAATAGCAGTCCAATATGACTAACCAGATTAATCACTGTTTTTGGTCTAAATTATATTACCACATGCAAACAATTTACCAGTTGGTGCAGTAGATTCTAAGAAAACCAACAGACTCCGCATTCATGATCTGCATGTTTTTTGAGTCTGTGTATTTGAATAATTATTTGAAAGGGGGGGTGTTCAAAATAATAGCAGTGTGGAGTTCAATAAGTGAGGTCAATCATTCTGGGAAGAAACAGGTGTGAATCAGGTGACCCTTATTTAAGGGTGAAACCAGCACATGTTGTACATGCATTTCTCCTTGAAAGCCTGAAAAATATGGGTCGTTCAAGACATTGTTCAGAAGAACAGCGTACTTTGATTAAAAAGTCGATTGGAGAGGTTAAAACTTATAAAGAAGTGTAGACAATGATAGGCTGTTCAGCTAAAATGATCTCCAATGCTTTCAAATGGAAAGCAAAACCAGAGAGACGCGGAAGAAAACGGAAGACTACCATTTGAATGGATCGAAGAATAGCCAGGATGATCAAAGACAGTCTCAAGTTACCTGTAAGTACTGTGACAGTTAGGGTATGTGCACACGATCCTTTTTGGCAGCGCTTTGAACGCAGCATACTATAACCTGCATCCAAAGTGCTGCACGCAGTTGAAGCCACATGTGTTCATTGAACACATGTGGCTTCACCGCATCCTATCCATTGCACTATAGAATTTTTCTTGCGGAGACTAGCAAGAGAAATTTACATGCTGCGGTCTGTGTGGACGCGCCGCATGTCCGTCTCAGCGGGTGAGCCGCAGGAGCATGGGAACCCATAGTGGGCATGGGATTTGTATAAATCCCATCCACTATGCTGCAACATCTGGCCACAGCAAATTGCACGCAGCGCAAGTGTGCTGCGTCCAATCCGCAGCATTTACTGACCGTGTGCACGTACCCTTAGAAGACGCCTGTGTGAAGCTAATTTCTTGGCAAGAAGTGCCCGCATAGTCCCACTGTTAAAAAAAAAACTATGTACTGAAGTGGATACAATTTGTTAAAGAACACATCAACTGGCCTAAAGAGAAATGGAGAAACATTTTGTGGACTGATGAAAGTAAAATTGTTCTTTTTGGGTCAAGGGGCCGCAGACAGTTCATCAGATGACTCTCAAACTTTGCATTCAAGCCACAGTACACTCTGAAGACTGCGAGGGTATGTGCACACGGTGCGGTTTTGACGCTGCGTTTTTATGCTGCGTCAAAACAGTAGCGGCCAGATGTTACAGCATAGTGGATGGGATTTCTAGAAATCCCATGCCCACTATGCGTTTTTGTGCACCTGCGGATCACCTGCGGAAACTGACATGAGGTGCGTTTTTCAGATCTGCAGCATGTCTATTTCTCTTGCGGAAAAGCATGCAGATTTTCCCCATAGACTTGATTGGATGAGGAAAATCCGCATGTGTAAAAACCGAATGTGTGTTTTGTGTGCGTTTCCGCAGCGGAAACGCACACAAAAATGCTACGTGATGATCAATAAAGTTTGTTAAAAAAAAACTATTCTCTAATTTCAACATGAAGACATGAAAAATGCATGCATAAAAACCACATAAAAAACGCATGCGTAAAAACCGCACCAAAAACCGCAAGTAACCTAATTTGCATATTAGGTGCGGAAATGGTGCAGAAATTCTGCAGCGTCAAATCCGCAGCAAATCCGCACCGTGTGCACATACCCTGAAGCATAGTGGTGCAAGCATCATGATATGGGCATGTTCCTCTTTCTATGGTGCCGAACCTATTTACCGCATACCAGGGATCATGGACCAGTTTGCATATATTAAAATACTTGAAGAGGTCATGTTGCCTTACGCTGAAGAGGATATGCCCTTGAAATGGCTGTTTCAACAAGACAACGACCCTAAACACACCAGTAAAGGAGCAAAATGTTGGTTGCAGTCCAACAATATTGAGGTTATGGAGTGGCCAGCCCAATCCCCAGACTTGAATCCGATAGAAAACTTGTGGGGTGACATCAAAAATGCTATTTCTGGGGCAAAGCCAACAAATGCCAAAAAATTGTGGGATGTAGTCAAAGCATCCTGGGCTGGAATAACAGATGACAGGTGCCAGAAGTTGGTTGACTCTATGCAACATAGATGTGAAGCAGTTCTAAAAACTGTGGGTATACAACTAAATATTAGGTTAGTGATTCACAGGAATACTAAATCCTCCAAAAAAGAGAGTACATATTGTGAGTTTTTAAAGACAAATGCAGACACTGCTATTTTTTTTAACAGCTCAATGTTCATTTTTTGCTATTTTCTTTAAAGTTGTTAAAAATTATATACATTTCTCTTCATGTTTTGAATTAGAAAACAGTGTGCAATGTTCCCAATGCATGGAAATAAAAACTAGTATAAAGATTTTGTGCTTAACTCATGTTTTTGAACACACTGCTATTATTTTGAACACTACTGTATTTAATTTAAGACACTTAATTTTCAACCTTTTAATTTGTATGCCCTTAAACCAGATAGTAGTATCACACAAAATAGTTAATACATAACAATTACTACATGTTTACTTTACATCAGCATCTTTTTTGAAACATAATTTTTTTTGTTAGCAAGTTAGAAGGGTTAAGTTGACCAGCAATTTCTCAATTTTTCCAACAAAATTTACAAAACTATTTGTTTTTTAGGGAGCACATCATTTTTGATGTGACTTTGAGAGGCCTATTTAACAGAAAATACCCCAAAGTGACACCATTTTAAAAACTGCACCCTCAAAGTGCTCAAAACCACATTCAATACATTTATTAACTCTTCACATGCTTAACAGGAATTAAAGCAATGTGGAAGGAAAAAATAAAAATTTTATATTTTCTCATAAAAATGTTGATTTAGCCCCAAATTTTGCATTTGCACAAGGGTAACAGGAGAAAATGGACCATACAATTTGTTGTGCAATTTCTCCTGAGTACACCGATACCCCATATTTGGTGGAAAACTACTGTTTGAGCGCACGACAGGGCTCGGGAGGGAAGGAGCACCATTAACTTTTGGAGTGCAAAAAATTCCCTTGAAAAGATAGTGGACGCCATGTCACATTTGGAGAGCCCCTGATGTGCCTCAACAGTGAAAACCCCCCCAAAAGTGACCCCATTTTGGAAACTACACCCCTCAAGGAATTTATCGTATGTTTGGCAGCTGTCACATCCTAAAAGACATTTTTGTTTGCAAAACAAAGATTTTGCATCACTATATTTTGAGAGCTAGAATTTTTCTATATTTCTGCCGACACAGTCATGTGAGGACTTGGTTTTGCAGGCCTAGTTGACTTTTTTATTGGTACCATTTATGGGCACATGATATTTTTTGATCACTTTTTATTTCGATTTTTGAGAGGCAGAATAAACAAAAACCAGCAATTCAGGAATTGTTTTTTGGCTTTTTTTATGCCGTTCACATATTGTAAAATTGATTAGGCGACTTTATTCTTCAGGTCAGTAAATTACAGCGATGCCACATTTCTATAATTTTTTTTATGTTTTTCCACTTTCACACAATAAAAATTTTATAGAAAAAATAATTGTTTTTGCATCGGTATATTCTGAGAGCTATAACTTTTTTATTTATCCGCTGATGGAACAGCATCACAGCTTGTTTTTTTGCGGGACAAGATGAAGTTTTCAGTTTTATTCCACTTTTTTTGGGTGGTATGATGAAAAACCAAAACCATAGTTTTTTTGCCACATTTTCTATAAAAAAATTTATGGAGTTCACTGAAGGGGTTAAACAGTGTGACAGATTTATAGGTTGTTCTGGACGTGGCAATACCAAATATGTGTATTTTTTTTTCTTTACATCAATATATCTATTTATTGGTTTAATATTTTTTTTCATTCTTTTGTTTGTGTATTTTAGGATTTTTTTTACAGTTTTTTTTTACTTATTTACTTAGTTCCTCTATGGGACTTTAACTTTTATTAATCTGATCGCACCAGCATTGCAATGCATTATAACTGTCAGTGCTGCACTGACAGAAACCTTAGACCATGCTCTCGGCATGGTTTAACAGGCTTGCCGTTAGTTGGCTAACCAGGAGGTTGTCATAAACACCTCAATTTGCAACGATCGGGTCCTCGTGATGACATTGCGGGGGCGTCGATCTGAAGGGAGCACCCTCCCTCTCCCAGCCTATTGATTGCAGCATTCAAAGGGTTAAATGGTCCTGGAGAACCCCTTAAAATGGGTTGTCTCACAAACAAAATTAATTTTAATCAATAGATCTTGGAATAATAATAAATTTCACAATTGGATGTGTTTAAATAAAATGTTCCTGTGCTGAGATAATCTTATAAATGTGCCCCGACTGTGTAACGGCTGTGTCTGGAACATGGTCTGATCACACATCTCCTGGGCCAAAGAAAGTAAACAGACATTACAGCAGGGGATCATAAATGATTCTTTCTTTGACGTAAAACATTGCTTACGTCAAGCAATGGAGGAGCCGGGGAGAATGACTGCTGCAGCGAGCGGGCCCCAGAGCTGCGCTCAGTGAGTGACAGGACCCGCTCACTGCAGTACATCATTCTCCCCGGCGTGAGCGGTCGCATGGATTACTGCAGGGGACACTTAGGACAGGTGAGTATAAGATTTTTTTTATTCTTATTTTTACAGTTGGACACAGAGGGAGCAGAATACTACTCTCATCATTGTCCCTGCTGGTGCTGATCGCAGCGCCATCAGGGAACAATGATGAGAGCAGCGTTCAGCACCCGGCGCTTGGGAACAGCGCTAACTGTACCGCTGATTCCCAGGCGCCGGTACGGGTGATCCTGATGCGGCAGATGGTTGCCACACAGGTGGACACGGATATCTCCGGTACTGTTTTTTCCAGTAGCGAAAATATCAGGACGTGTGAAAAAGCCCTAAATATTTCCATTATCAGATGGGTGGGCTGTAGTGGATCTCCCCATTATTATATTATGAGGGAATGTTTCTGGTGTGTTGTTAAATCATTGTATATGTATCTGCACCATTATATATTATTATATTTTAGACTTTGCACAGACTCCATTTAATGCGGTTCTTTTATCAGATGCAGTCGCTGTAGGTAGCAATGTGACAACACACTCTCAGTGTTGCCGTGTAGGAGCCCTAGTCTTAGGGGCATGAGTAAGCTTAACCTATTCCTGTGCTGCCATAGCATTACCAGAAAATGTGCTCTACCGATTCAGGTGAGCTAAATACTGACTAATCCAGAAGTTTCTTAGAAGCCCACAGTCCAGTGCCTTCTTGAAGGAGACAAGTTCCTAGGAGCGCAGAGAAGCTGTTCCTGCTCTGCCCTGGTATGCACTGCTCTGTGTACTAAGCAGTTTATTCAGGTGCACGATGGATCCTGTGTGAAGGGAAACAGCACAGACATTACATTTTAGTTATCACGATCTGTTGATTTACCCTTGTTTGAGTTTCCAAAGTAAATGTGCTCTGTATAAAACATTTGCTATTGAACACATTTGGTAATCAGACTTGTAGAAGACAAATAAAGCCCAGGAGCAACATACCAGATTATTTTCCAGAAGAAATAAATGCATCTCAGTCCTCAAACAAATGTGATGTGGGCGAATCGTTCCTAGCTACATCCCATGTGCAATAGATTAAGCTCAGAAATCAGAATATTCATGACCCTCTCTTTTGAGAAATAGCCTTTAGGGAGTCTTTTAAAGATCTGAGAGCAGTAAAAACTGCAATACAACTAAATACTATTGGGCCATGTTAATATTTTGGTCAAAGGCAAAGCATGGCCTTAAAAGGGTTATTTAGAAAACAATATAAACATTTAGGATATATAGCCAGACTCCCCTTGGATACATTTTGCACAGGTTGATACATCCAAAGGCCTCATCCGTGACATTTCTCTTTTAATGCTGCTAAAAGATTCACATTTTTTTTTAAAGTAAAAAATTCTACAGCCGGATTTCACATTATAATTTCCTGGACGTCCTATGTCCTATGGCAGGACAGTATGGGTTCAGATTATTTCCCTGGATACAACAGAAGAGACAATTAATCAGCAATAATTAGCAGCAATAATGATTAATACTAAATAAGGCCATGCGCTGTCCATCACTGTGACGCACTCCAGTCGACGTGCGGAGCCATTGTCATCGAGTCGTCGGAAGTCCCGTCTGCATGTGCACGAGACTGAGTATCTTGCTAGTCTTCTACACTTTAAGTGGAGCACACATTTTCTCTCTTGCATCAAGTGACTGATGACAGCTGATTCCGAAATGTACAAAGAATTTGGGCCAGTATATGAGAATTGTGATGATACCGCAAAAAATCTTAATTATGCCAGACATACTTTCTGATGGCAAGAGCAGTGTACCTTTGTATGTTGACTCTTTAACCTGTGATCTTCTTTGGTTGATTAACACAGACTATTGTTTGCATAATCCTAAATGTTGATTTAAAGAGCCCCTACTATACCAACTATGTAAATAGATTAGCTCAAACAATGAGAGCTGAGCCATGTGAGTAATGCCCTCCCTAACCCCAACCTGTGACTGATGACCTTTATATGTAAATAGAAAAAGGGGTTATCTATCCTGCTGAAAAGAGACTTGGGAGACAGAATCAAGGAGAATCAGAAAGACTTTACAAAGGAGAACGAGAGAGATCCTTCAGGACAATAAATGGATTGCATGGCATTACCGAAAGAGACACAGATTTGGATTTTACATGATTGTAGCCTAAGGCTATGTGCCCACGTTGCGGAAATGAAGCGGAAAATTTGCGCTTCATTTCAGCATGTCCTTTCCCGGAAAACGCATGCGGAATTTCACATGCGTTTTTCGCGCGTTTTGCACATGCGGAATTGCCTTGCGTTTTTTATTGCATTGCAAAGGCAATTCCGCATGCGGAAACGCAAAATTAATTGACATGCTGCGGATTTTTGTGCGCATCAAAAACGCTGTGGAAAAATCCACAGCATGGGCATAGGAAATTCCGCATCAAATACGCTTGTAAAACGCTACGAGGGCACATACCCTTAGGGTATCAGCCCTGACTGGAAAGATTCGGATCTGTTCCATTGACCATCTGTCACGGGTGTGTCGCCACGAAGATCGTCACGATTACACAGCCTGACTTCTCGCAGCTGACTTTTTGGTGCTTTGTGTTTTTCGGCAGTGAGGGAGTTAATTCTCTCTCTCTCTGTGCTAGACGAGGTCCAGCCTCGCCCAGCTGCAATCAATGCTGCTGTAGTGAGACTCCTTCAAATGCCTGCTGGTCTGTTAGGGAAGTGTCGGTGAAAGCATTTCATGCAGACTAACAGAGCGGATCGTGGTATTTGGAGTTTCAGAGATAAGTGTATTCGGAGAGTTTTTTCCCTTCCTCGCTTTATCATTTATCTCCTTTTCCGTTGGTGTTCCCTCTGTTGTAGTTGTGTAGTTTTTGTATGCAAGGTGGTTTTGGTTTTTCCCTTGTACTGTCTCGTTCGTCTAAGTACTGTGTGTGGGCATATTATTACTTGTCCCCTTTTGTTGTGATCGGGGTCCTTCTCAGGACTAGATTACTTAGGTGCAGGGATCCTCAGGAGGTAGGGGTTACGCTGGCGGCCTGGACCTCTGTACCTTTAACAGTACCTCCAGGTTGAGGGATTAGTCAGGGCCCCAGCTTAGGGTCAGCTTAGGCCCCCTACCTCCAGTATACAGAGACAGCGTGACATTTTCACCGACCACTTAGTTTTTCTCCAGCTACCATGGATCCAGTAGCCGGTCTAGCTCGGCAGTTGCAGAGTTTGTCCATGGAGCTGGCGGACGTTAGGTCCAAGGTTTTGTATCCTCAGGAGCAAGCCGGACCAGAACCTAAAGTAGCTCTCCCTGACAGGTTCACTGGGGGGCGGGACAAGTTTTTTGTTTTCCGGGAGGCATGCAAGTTGTACTTTCGGCTGCGGCCTCGGTCATCGGGGAGTGAAGAACAAAGGGTGGGAATTGTCATCTCGCTCCTACAAGGGGACCCACAATCTTGGGCGTTCTCTCTTCCCCCGGGCTCCCCGGCTCTCCAGTCAGTGGATAGGTTTTTCGCTGCTCTGGGACTCGTATATGATGACCCAGATCGGATCTCCCTTGCTGAGTCTAAGTTACGTAGGATCCAGCAGGGAGATCGTCCGGCGGAGGAATTCTGTTCGGAGTTCCGTAGGTGGGACACGGACACCCAGTGGAATGACCCGGCTCTTAGGAGCCAGTTTTGTCAAGGTTTATCCGAAAAATTACAGGATGTGTTGGCACAGTATGACTCTCCCGCGTCACTGGAAGCCGCTATGGCCCTTGCTATTCGCGTTGACAGACGGCTTCGGGAGAGGTGCGGGATAACTCTACCTCCTGTGATGACTCCACCTCCTACAAGGTCCCCTCATATGGTGGTTCCCCTGGTCAGTCCAGAGGAGCCTATGCAATTAGGAGGGACATCATTTCGGGGGAGGGGACCGGTGGTGCGCCATAAGACAGGAAGGTGTTTCTTCTGCGGGAGAAAGGGACATTTTATTGGAGGGTGTCCATCCCGTCCCTTGCAGAGTGAAGAGTCGTCGGAAAACTGTTGATCCCAGGTTGTGTGGTGGACGGCAATCTGGGAGTAGGTATTTCGTCCCTAGGTTCGTCTCAGTTTCTCGTACCGGCGGAGGTGGTGGTGGGTACGAGAACTGAGAGGATATCTGTTCTTCTGGATAGTGGGGTCGGGGCTAATCTGGTTGATGCTCGGTTTGCCCGGGTTCAAGGTATGCGATTGAGTTAGTTGGCTAAACCCATCCCCATATTCTCGATCGATGCCAGGCCTCTCGGTCAGGGAAGTTTTTTGCAAGCTGTGCATGACGTGAAACTTCAAGTGGGGGTGATACATAAAGAACTGTTGTCTTGCTACGTGTTGGAGGGTCTTCCCACTCCTATAGTGTTGGGCCTTCCTTGGTTAACTAAGCATAACCCGGTTATTAATTGGCAAACCAGAGAGATAAGCCAATGGAGTAAATTCTGTAATAAAAACTGCATGAACACGGTCATCGGTGCGGTTACTCCTTGGGTCTTACCTCCATTTCTGGCGGACTTTGAGGATGTATTCTCGGAGAAAGGGTGTCAGGAACTACCTCCTCATCGCGAGTATGACTGTTCTGTAAAACTGCTCCCTGAGGCCAAGTTACCTAAAGCTAGGTTGTATAACCTTTCTGGTCCTGAGAGGCAGGCCATGAAGGATTATATTTCAGAAAGTCTGGCTAAGGGGCATATTAGACCTTCATCTTCTCCGGTGGCTGCAGGGTTCTTCTTTGTTAAGAAGAAAGATGGAGGCCTACGCCCTTGCCTGGATTTCCGTGAACTTAATCGGATTACGGTCCGAGATCCGTATCCGCTCCCACTTATTCCCGATCTCTTTAATCAGATCGTGGGCGCCAAATGGTTCTCTAAGTTGGATCTCAGGGGGGCGTACAATCTGATTAGGATGAAGGAGGGGGATGAGTGGAAGACGGCGTTTAACACTCCGGAGGGGCATTATGAGAACCTTGTCATGCCATTCGGTCTGACTAATGCCCCGGCGGTGTTCCAACACTTTGTTAATGACATTTTTCGCCGCCTGGTGGGACAGTTTGTTGTCATATATCTGGATGATATCTTAATTTACTCGCCGGATCTGGTGTCTCATCAGGAGCACGTTAGGCAGGTGTTACAGATCTTGCGGGATAATAAACTGTATGCCAAATGGGAAAAGTGTGTGTTCGCCGTACAGGAACTCCAGTTTTTAGGCTTCCTGGTTTCAGCGTCCGGTTTTCGTATGGACCCTGGGAAAGTGCGGGCAGTTCTTGAGTGGGATCGGCCAGAGAATCTTAAGGCACTACAACGTTTCCTGGGGTTTGCTAATTATTACCGGAAGTTCATTCGTAATTTCTCGTCCATGGTTAAGCCTCTCACAGACATGACTAAAAAGGGGACGGATTTTTCTAGGTGGTCTGACAAGGCTTGTCAAGCATTCTCCTCCTTGAAAAAATGTTTTGCCTCGGCACCCATACTCATTCAACCGGATGCGTCACAGCCATTCATTGTAGAGGTAGACGCTTCCGAGGTAGGGGTGGGAGCAGTATTGTCACAAGGTTCGTCCCCTGGTAAGTGGCATCCGTGCGCCTTTTTCTCTAAAAAATTGTCGTCCGCTGAGAGGAATTACGATGTCGGCAATAGGGAACTCTTGGCCATTAAGTTAGCTTTTGAGGAGTGGCGCCATTTTTTGGAGGGGGCAGTCCATCCGGTCACCGTCATCACCGATCACAAGAACCTGCTATATCTGGAGTCCGCGAAACGTCTGAATCCCAGACAAGCTAGGTGGTCATTGTTTTTTACCAGGTTTAATTTTGTCGTTACATATCGTCCTGGGTCAAAAAATGTAAAGGCGGATGCCTTATCTCGTAGTTTCCCTGGGGCCGGGAATACGGACGACCCGATTCCTATCCTTCAGGAGGGGGTGGTGGTTTCGGCAGTATGCTCTGAGCTGGAGGAGGAGGTATTGGAGGCTCAGGGGGACGCCCCTGTTGGACCTCCGGGGAGACTGTTTGTTCCAGATCAGTTGCGACAAAAGGTGATCGAGGCACACCATAACTCAGTTTTTGCAGGACACCCGGGGAGTAGAGCAACTGTGGATCTCCTCTCGCGTCGGTTTTGGTGGCCTAACTTACATAAGGAGGTGGTAACTTTTGTCGCGTCCTGTGGGGTTTGTGCGCGCTCTAAGACCTCACATACCCGTCCGTCTGGGGCCCTCTTACCTTTGAAGATCCCGAAGCGTCCTTGGACTCATCTGTCTATGGACTTTATTACGGACCTCCCTCCGTCTTCGGGTAAAACGGTCATACTCGTTGTAGTGGACAGGTTCAGCAAGATGGCACATTTTATCGCTCTTCCAGCTCTCCCTAATGCTAAAACTCTTGCGCAGGTGTTCATTGGGGAGATTGTGAGGCTTCACGGGGTACCCTCCGAGGTGGTGTCTGATCGGGGGTCTCAGTTTGTGTCTAAGTTCTGGAAGGCGTTTTGTGCACGGCGGGGTATGCATTTGTCGTTCTCATCGGCTTTTCATCCTCAGACCAATGGTCAGACGGAACGTATGAACCAGAGCTTGGAGACATATCTCCGGTGTTTTGTGTCAGAGAACCAGGAGGACTGGGCTTCTTTCTTACCTCTGGCAGAGTTTGCTCTTAATAATAGGCGGAGCGAGTCCACTGGTAAGTCCCCGTTTTTTGGGGCATATGGTTTTCACCCCCAGTTTTGTACTTTCAGTAGGGGGGGCTCTTCGGGGGTTCCTGAGGAGGAACGATTTTCCTCACCACTCGCTTCAGTATGGAGAGGGGTGCTGAAGAATCTGAATACTATGGGGAACCGATACAAACGTATGGCTGATAGGAGGAGAGTGTCTGGTCCGGACCTAAGTGTGAACGATCGGGTATGGTTGTCTACCAGGAATATAAAACTTAAGGTTCCCTCCTGGAAACTGGGTCCCAGGTTCATCGGGCCGTACAGAATCAGTTCTATTATTAATCCGGTGGCATTCCGTCTTGACCTCCCCCCTACGTTTAAAATTCACAACGTGTTCCACAGATCGTTGCTTAAGAGGTATGTGGCGCCGGTGGTACCGTCACCTTTACCTCCCCCTCCAGTGGTGGTCAAGGGTAACTTGGAGTTCCAGGTATCGAGGGTCATCGATTCACGCTTTAATCGCCGGTCCCTTCAGTACCTGGTTCATTGGAAGCGGTATGGTCCTGAGGAGAGGATGTGGGTTCCTGCGTCGGATATTAACGCAGACCGATTAGTTCGGGCCTTCCACACGACTCACCCGGATAAACCTGGCCCTGAGGGTCCGGAGGCCCCTCGTAGAAGGGGGGGTACTGTCACGGGTGTGTCGCCACGAAGATCGTCACGATTACACAGCCTGACTTCTCGCAGCTGACTTTTTGGTGCTTTGTGTTTTTCGGCAGTAAGGGAGTTAATTCTCTCTCTCTCTGTGCTAGACGAGGTCCAGCCTCGCCCAGCTGCAATCAATGCTGCTGTAGTGAGACTCCTTCAAATGCCTGCTGGTCTGTTAGGGAAATGTCGGTGAAAGCATTTCATGCAGACTAACAGAGCGGATCGTGGTATTTGGAGTTTCAGAGATAAGTGTATTCGGAGAGTTTTTTTCCCTTCCTCGCTTTATCATTTATCTCCTTTCCCGTTGGTGTTCCCTCTGTTGTAGTTGTGTAGTTTTTGTATGCAAGGTGGTTTTGGTTTTTCCCTTGTACTGTCTCGTTCGTCTAAGTACTGTGTGTGGGCATATTATTACTTGTCCCCTTTTGTTGTGATCGGGGTCCTTCTCAGGACTAGATTACTTAGGTGCAGGGATCCTCAGGAGGTAGGGGTTACGCTGGCGGCCTGGACCTCTGTACCTTTAACAGTACCTCCAGGTTGAGGGATTAGTCAGGGCCCCAGCTTAGGGTCAGCTTAGGCCCCCTACCTCCAGTATACAGAGACAGCGTGACACCATCAGAGAGATATGGATACATTTTAGGAAGACTAGGGTGAGACAAGGAAGTCACCTGGCCCCATGGATATTGTAGCGCCGGCGTCCCTGCCCTCTGCTAGGCAGGGACGCTGTTCCCCTCACCTCTCTGCTCCGTGCCCGGCGTCCTCCTCCCGCTCTGCTGGCAGCGCGCGCTCCTTCCCGGCCACTGTGCTTAGGGCGCGCGCGCTCTCCCTCCCTCTTAAAGGGGCCGCGCGCGCCGTCCTAAGGAGTCCCCGGCCAATGGCCGGAGGACTTCACCATATATAAGGCACCTCCTCCAAAATGGAGGTGCCCGAGCAATGTTGTTGCACTGTTCACTACTCTGCTTCAGCCCTCAGGTCCCGTTGCCAGTTACCTGCCAGATTCCTGCCAGCTTGCTGTCTTATTTCCTGCCTGATTATCTGCTACCTGCCTGCTAGTCTGAGGTCTGACGGTCTGCCTTACTACTCCTGTCAGTCTGTCTAAGGACCAGCCTGTCCGCTCACCTGGGAGCGCACTTCAGCCACCTGCCTGCTTGCCTGAGGTCCGACGGTCTGCCTTCCAACTCCTGTCAGTCTGTCTATGGACCAGCTTGCCTGCTCACCTGGGAGCACACATCTGCTACCTGCCTGCTAGCCTACCTGGATGCTCCGCCGTCACGTGCTGTGACCACCTGCCTGTCCAGTGACTCCTGCCCGCTCACCTGGGAGCGCTCATCTGCTGCCTGTCTGCTAGCCTACCTGGAGGCTCTGCCGTCACGTGCTGTGACCACCCGCCTGTCCAGAGACTTCTGCCCGCTCACCTGGGAGCGCTCATCTGCCGCCTGTCTGTTGGTCTTCCTGGAGGCTCCGCCGTCACATGCTGTGACCACCCGTTCATCCAGAGACTCTCGCCTGCTCACCTGGGAGCTCACGTCTATCATCAGCCGCCACAGGTCGTACCTACCCTTTACCCAGAGACTGCCCCGGTCACTTGCCGTGACCATCTGCCCGTTCATCCAGAGACTGCCCCGGTTACTTGCCGTGACCATCTGCCCGTTCATTCAGAGACTGCCCCGGTCACTTGCCGTGACCATCTGCCCGTTCATTCAGAGACTGCCCCGGTCACTTGCCGTGACCATCTGCCCATTCATCCAGAGACTGCCCCGGTCACTTGCCGTGACCTCCAGCCCGTTCACTCAGAGACTGTCCCGGTCACCTGCTGTGACTTCCTGCCCGTCTTCCCTGGTCGCCACCCGCTCCCTTACAAGGACCGCCCCCTTGTATAGTAGCTCAGAGGTTCCGCCTCCCAGACCCGTTACAGTTTGCTCGGGCCATGGAACCCGGTGGCACCCAAGCTCCCTCGCTCTCGGACCTGTGTCATGAACTGTCCCGTCAAAGGTCCCAACAGGAGTCCATCCTGGGTCACCTGCGGAATGTCAATACTCGCCTGGACACTCTGACTGCTCCACCAGCAACCTCCGCCAGTGCCATGTCTCGCAATCCGGCAGCTCCGCTGCCCACTAATACCATGGTATCCTACCCCGGACCCCGGCTTTCTGCACCTCCTCGCTTCGGAGGCGACTCCGCCCAGGCTCGGGGCTTCATAAATCAGTGCACCCTGCACTTTGAACTATTGTCCCACCAGTTTAACTCCGACCGAGCCAAAATTGCATTCATCATGTCCCATCTCACCGGGGAGGCCCTGGCCTGGCTAAATCCTCTATGGGAGAGAGGAGACCCCCTGGTGTCCAATTTGCCTGCTTTTCTCACGGCTTTCCGGAAAGTCTTCGACGAACCCGGATGGAAGACCTCATCCGCATCATCACTGCTACGCCTCCGTCAGGGAAGTATCACCGTGGGCCAATATGCCATACGGTTCCGTACCCTTGCCTCGGAGCTGGCCTGGGATAACGACGCTCTGGTATCCGTCTTCTGGGAGGGTCTGTCCGGCCGTATTAAAGATGAACTTGCCGGTCGGGACATCCCTACCACTCTCGATGACCTAATAACTCTTGCCACCCGGATTGACCTACGGTTCTAGGAGCGTGCCAAAGAGGTCACCCGTGAGAGGAGGTTACCACGTCTAGCTCCTACTTTTCAGAAATCCGTCTCTACCCAGGTACACTCTCCTGAGCCTATGCAGGTCGACCAGACCAAGATGGTCAAAACCCGTCAGGACTTACGCCGTGCCGAGGGGAGCTGCTTCTACTGTGGCAGTAAGGAGCACCGGATCCGTACCTGCCCGGAGAGGTCGGGAAACGCCTGTGTCTAGGTTCGCTCAGAGAGGTCGACCTAGACAAGAATAAATCCTCTCCATCTCTGCTGTTGTCAGTCTCAATCGTCTGCGGGGAGAACCGTTATTTCGAACTAGCCCAACTTGACTCTGGAGCAGCCGGGAATCTTATTTCACAGTCCCTGGTAGAGAAATACCGCATCCCCACCAAACCTCTGGCTGTACCCTTGTCTGTTGCTGCTGTGGATGGGGGTCTCTTACCACGCCCCATCCAACTCATCACCGAATCCATTACTCTGCAGGTGGGAATGCTGCATTCTGAGAGTATCTCCTTTCATGTTCTGCCTGGACTCTCCCACGCCCTCTTGCTAGGTCTACCTTGGCTCCAGAGACATGCACCCGTGCTTGACTGGCAGACCGGAGAAGTCCTTCGCTGGGGACAGGACTGCCATAAGACCTGTCTGGTTCCCATCCATCCCGTCCGTCCTTCTCCTACCCCAGCTAATCTACCTGGACTTCCGATTCCTTATTGGTCTTATGCTGATGTCTTTAATAAAAAGGAAGCAGAGACACTACCCCCTCATAGACCATACGACTGCCCTATCGACCTGTTACCTGGTACTACTCCTTCCCGTGGGCGTATTTATCCATTATCCGCTGCTGAGACCCGGTCGATGTCCGAATATATTGAGGAGAATCTGGCCAGGGGATTCATCCGGAAATCTACCTCCCCGGCGGGAGCAGGCTTCTTTTTCGTCAAAAAGAAGGACGGCTCTCTCCGTCCCTGTATAGACTATAGAGGCCTTAACCAGATCACGGTGAAGAATAAGTACCCCCTTCCGCTCATTCCGGAGTTATTTGATCGTCTGAGGGGGGCTAGAATCTTCACCAAACTGGACCTCCGTGGGGCGTACAACCTGGTTCGTATCCGTCAGGGGGATGAATGGAAGACGGCATTCAACACCCGGGACGGCCACTATGAATATCTGGTAATGCCCTTTGGTCTCTGTAACGCTCCTGCCGTCTTTCAAGAGTTGGTCAATGACATCTTCCGGGACCTTCTCTACTCCTGCGTAGTGGTGTACCTGGACGACATCTTGGTCTTCTCTCCGGATCTCCAGACTCACCGGAGGGACGTTCGTCAGGTCCTGCTCAGGCTCAGGCAGAATCACCTCTTCGCTAAATACGAGAAGTGCCTCTTTGAGCAGACCTCGCTTCCGTTTTTGGGCTACATTATTTCTCAGACCGGCCTACGAATGGATCCAGAGAAACTGTCTGCCATCGAGAAATGGCCTCAACCGGAGGGGTTGAAGGCCATTCAGCGATTCCTGGGCTTCGCTAACTACTACCGCCTCTTCATACCACACTTCTCTTCCCGGACTGCCCCAATTTCCGCGCTCACCCGTAAGGGTACTAATCCCAAAGAGTGGCCGCCCGAAGCTGAGGAGGCCTTTCTTTCCCTAAAACAGGCCTTCTCTTCCGCCCCGGTGCTGCATCGCCCGGACGGCAACAAGCAGTTCTTCCTGGAAGTTGACGCCTCCTCCTCTGGAGCCGGAGCGGTACTTACTCAAAAATCATCTTCCGGGAGAATGGTAACTTGTGGCTTCTTCTCCAAACTCTTCTCCTCTTCTGAGCGCAACTATTCCATAGGAGACCGAGAGTTATTGGCCATCAAGCTGGCGTTGGAGGAGTGGCATTACCTACTCGAGGGGGCTCTTCACCCGGTAATAATTTACACTGACCACAAGAACTTGGCTTACCTCCAGCATGCCCAGAGACTTAACCCGCGCCAAGCCCGGTGGTCCTTGTTTTTTGCTCGCTTTGATTTTGTTCTTCATTTTCGCCCGGCTGACAAAAACGTCAAAGCAGACGCCTTGTCCCGATCCTTTCTGGTGTCCGATCTCGAGGAAGAACCTAAACATATCATCGATCCCGCCAGAGTAATGCAGGTGGCTCCCGTGAGTTTAAATCGTCTCCCTCCCGGTAAGACGTTTGTTTCAGTACCTGATCGGAAGAAGATCCTACACTGGGGCCATTCGTCTAAACTAGCTGGCCACGCCGGTCAGAAAAAGACCCTCCAGCTTATTGCCCGGCACTACTGGTGGCCTACCCTGCACAAGGACGTAATAGACTTTGTTTCTGCCTGTGTGTCCTGCGCCCGCAACAAAGTCCCGAGACACCTGCCAGCCGGTCGCCTCCTTCCGCTTCCTGTGCCTGCTGCCCCCTGGCAGCATATTGCTATGGACTTCATAACTGATCTCCCCGTCTCCGCCGGTTGTACGGTCATTTGGGTGGTCGCTGATCGCTTTTCCAAGATGGCTCACTTTATTCCCCTGCCAGCCCTCCCGTCTGCACCCGAGCTAGCTAAAGACTTTATTCGTCACATCTTTCGTCTTCATGGCCTGCCCCTCCACATCGTGTCGGATCGTGGGGTACAGTTCACCTCACGCTTCTGGAGAGCCACTTGTAAACTGCTAGACGTCACCCTGGACTTCTCTTCCGCTTACCACCCACAGTCCAATGGTCAAGTGGAGCGGATCAATCAGAACCTGACCAGTTACCTCCGGCACTTCGTTAATGCCCATCATTCAGACTGGGTGGATCTCCTACCATGGGCCGAGTTCTCTTATAACAATCACGAGAGCGAATCCTCCTCCAAATCCCCGTTTTTTGTAGTCTTCGGTCAGCATCCTCGGATTCCTTTTCCTGTCTCCACCTCTGTGGACAACCCGGCTGCGGAATCTCTCGTTAGCAAATTTTCCTCCATTTGGGAGAGTACCCGATCCGCACTCCTTCAGTTGTCCGAACGGATGAAAAGACACGCTGACAAAAAACGCCTGGATCCTCCACAATTTCGTCCTGGAGATAAAGTCTGGCTCTCATCTAAATATGTCCGACTCAAGATACCTTCTTACAAGTTAGGGCCTCGGTTCATCGGTCCTCTGGAGGTCATCAGTCAGATCAACCCGGTGGCCTATAAATTGAAACTCCCGGCCAACTTACGGATCCCTAACTCCTTCCATGTATCTCTCCTCAAACCTGTGGTACTTAACTCTTTTTCCAAGTCTACAGGTACGCCTCCTGCTCCGGTTTCTGCTGAGGACGAGTTTGAGGTAGAGAACATTCTTGCCACCAAAAGGGTAAGAGGAAAGACCTTTTTTCTAGTAGATTGGAAGGGGTTTGGTCCTGAGGAGAGAACGTGGGAGCCCCGGGAGAACATCCATGCCCCTCTTATCCTAGCTAAATTTCTGTCTGGCCTAAAAAAGGGGGGGCCTAAAGGGGGGGGTACTGTAGCGCCGGCGTCCCTGCCCTCTGCTAGGCAGGGACGCTGTTCCCCTCACCTCTCTGCTCCGTGCCCGGCGTCCTCCTCCCGCTCTGCTGGCAGCGCGCGCTCCTTCCCGGCCATTGTGCTTAGGGCGCGCGCGCTCTCCCTCCCTCTTAAAGGGGCCGCGCGCGCCGTCCTAAAGAGTCCCCTGCCTGTCCAGTGACTCCTGCCCGCTCACCTGGGAGCGCTCATCTGCTGCCTGTCTGCTAGCCTACCTGGAGGCTCTGCCGTCACGTGCTGTGACCACCCGCCTGTCCAGAGACTTCTGCCCGCTCACCTGGGAGCGCTCATCTGCCGCCTGTCTGTTGGTCTTCCTGGAGGCTCCGCCGTCACATGCTGTGACCACCCGTTCATCCAGAGACTCTCGCCTGCTCACCTGGGAGCTCACGTCTATCATCAGCCGCCACAGGTCGTACCTACCCTTTACCCAGAGACTGCCCCGGTCACTTGCCGTGACCATCTGCCCGTTCATCCAGAGACTGCCCCGGTCACTTGCCGTGACCATCTGCCCGTTCATTCAGAGACTGCCCCGGTCACTTGCCGTGACCATCTGCCCGTTCATTCAGAGACTGCCCCGGTCACTTGCCGTGACCATCTGCCCGTTCATTCAGAGACTGCCCCGGTCACTTGCCGTGACCATCTGCCCGTTCATCCAGAGACTGCCCCGGTCACTTGCCGTGACCTCCAGCCCGTTCACTCAGAGACTGTCCCGGTCACCTGCTGTGACTTCCTGCCCGTCTTCCCTGGTCGCCACCCGCTTCCTTACAAGGACCGCCCCCTTGTATAGTAGCTCAGAGGTTCCGCCTCCCAGACCCGTTACAGATATGTTGTTTGGGCTTGCCAGGAGGGACCCACCGGTCACCTGGAACCCATGGAGACATTCGGAGAAGCCAGATTGGGACCCACTGGTCATCTGGCCACATGGAAACTCTTGGAGAGGCCAGGGTGGGACTCTCGGGTCTCCTGGCCTTGTACCTTGATGGACTGCTAGCATCCTAAGCTTGCCGTTAGCTTCTCTCTGTGGGGGCCCGCCAGAAGCAGGAGGCCACTGGTTGAGGTAGTTGGCCTTGGAAGTCCCAAAGTCGCAGTTCTATCCCAGGCGGGAGGGTGAGACTGTGTAATGTTGTACCATCTTGGGTATTTCGCTGTGACTGTTCTATGTGTTTGTTGTCTGCTTTGTGGGTCAATAAAGTATTACCACGCTGTTTTACCTTCACCCTGTGTTGTCTGAGTAGTGTTACGCCCACGGAAGACCTTGGACCTTCACAAGAATATATTCAGGTATGCGGCTCTGCAATGTTCTTACTCTGTGTAAGTATATGGGTTGTACCTCTGTTACTAACATACTGTATGAGTGCCTTATACACACTACGCTTCAGGTTTCTTTGTATATCAGTACTTATGATTTCCATTCTCTTTTAGATAACCCAGTCTTCTCTCATTCCTGCTAAGAAAAGAAGAAAGACCAAGCATAGATCTTGTGTGTCTTGCCAAAGACCACTCCCTGATGACTGCACGGAAGAACTCTGCTCTGGTTGTGTTCTCCAATAACACAATAACAATGATTTTTCAGTCTTTAAAGGGGTATTCCCATCTCCAAGATCCTATCCCAATATGTAATAGGTGTAATAATAATAATATTAGCAAATATCTGCAATTAGAAATGTAGCATAGCTTTTCTGATTCGCTATGTCTCTTTCCTCATGTGCAGGCATTGCAGGACCTTAGTCACAAACCTCCTTCTGTGATAGACCTTTCTGGCTTTGACTCTGGAATTCTAGAGGCCTATTATTTTTTTTCATAAGGAAAATGTTCATAAGTTGTTAAAGGCTGTAATGTCTACAGTAGAATCGGACAAGGATACAAAGGAAAGCCTAAGAGAGAGCATTATATTACTTTTCTACATCTGAAAGTAAATACAGTATATTCCATCCCTCCTTGAAGTGAATAGTTTGAAATTTACTGGAACAAAAAGTATATGAAGATTGACCCCGGGTCAATATTAAAATCTATTCTATAGATTGGACCCATCCTTTTTTTGAACACTGGGAGACGACTCCAATGGTTGATCTACCAGTAGCTAAATTGGCTAAGAAATCTATTTTTCCTTCTGATGACTCCTACCTCTTGAAATACCCAATGGATTTAAGAAATCATATTCTTCTTCCGCTTCCATTTCTATAGGTCACCATGGCGTCGATTCCTGTAGCACAATCACTTTGTAACTGGTTAAGCAATCTAACAAATGATTTGCAAAATAGATAGGGAAGACATTTTGTCAAAACTCCCTATCATGAAATCTGCTAGTGAGTTATTTTGTGATGTCCCCTTGGATGTGCTAAGGCTCTCTTTCAGATCTTTGGCTCTTAACAACTCAGCCTGCAGAGCTCTATGGATTAAGCGGTGGTTGGGGGATGTTCCTTCAAAACATAATGTTTGTTCTCTTCCAGCCGGAAAGTTTTTTTGGATCTCAACTCACCAACATTTTGAAGAATATGAATGAAGAAAAAAAGATTTGCTTTCCCTTCCTCAAGGAGGTGAAGCTTCATAAATTTTCATCCATCTGGGAGCTTGCCTAGAACCCATAGAAACTTGAGACCTGGCTAACAGACTCGGAAACCTCAGAACTCAAAGGAAACCCGCATCTACTAACCTCTCTAGAAAGAAGTTTAACCCTAATAAAATAACCAGATTTATTATGTCAACTCCCAGGACCTTCCAGTTAGGGCAAGGCTATCCGCCTTTTCACTAGCAGGGCTAGAAACCTTTGACAATGTGTGGGTACATTCGGTCATTCTAAAGGGGTACTTTCTGGTGTTTGTGTCCCCTCACAAGTTGCATCTCACTTTTCCCCTCGACCTGCAAGTCTGGGTAATGGTTCAAGAATTTGTTTCCAAAAGGATTGGAATTCGGTGGTCCCTCAGGCTTACAGGGGACAAGGGATTTACTCTATGATCTTAATCCCCAAACCCATGACGTAATGGAGACTTGTGATAGATCTTATATTTCTAAACAAACTTCAAGACAAAAAGCAATACAAAATGGAAACAATCATTTCTATTATGGCTATTCTCCAGCGACTTCATGACTTTGATAGACCTCTCTGATGCATACCTCCATATCCCGATTCTCCCAGCACACAACAACATTTGCGGTCATGTACAAAATTTAAATACATCATTACCAGTAAAAATGTCTCCCTTTCAGCCTGTCATCAGCTTTGAGGGTGTTTACGAAAATTGCAGCGGTCCTCACAACAGCTCTTAGAATGAAGGGGTCACAGTAATTCCATGTAATCAAAGCTCCCAAGGAATGTCTATTAATTTCTCATCTCAAATTGTCTCTAAATAGTCTACATTCATGGATTTCTGATCAACTATGAAAAATTAGTTGGTGACCTCTCAGATGATCCAGACAATGGGGTGCATCATGGATTCACAGCAGATGTGTGTGCGATTGTCGGCAATTCAAGTTCAGAAGATCATTTACTTACTTTCATCCCTTTTTCACCACCTTCACACAACAGTGAGGTTTACCTAGAGAGTCTTAGGCTCCCTTACCTTTTCCGTACATGTGGTTCCTTGGGTTCGTGCTCACATCCCCAGTCTTCAGAGCAACATTCTGTCATCATAGAACAAATCTCTCAGTTCTTTGGATGGTCATCTTTGGATTTCTCAGACCAGACAGGACCTGAAGTGGTGGTTAAGAGAATCTATCCCAGAAAAGATGATACTATGTATTCCTCAGTCTTCAGCTGGGGTGCCCATGTTCTGTATGCATAGGCACATAGGAGGTGGTCTACCCAGGAAAAGTTCCGGTCCTCCAACCTCAGAGAAATGTGTGCGGTCAAACTAACCCTCCATCATGTTTATTTGCGCTTACAAAATATGGAAGTACTGGTACAGAAGGAAAATCTGTCTGTTGGGTTTACCTCAACAAGTAGAGGGTAGAGTAGGGTGGGGGTGAGTATTAGCCCTCTAAGGCCGCGGCCCCACTATCAGTATTTGGTCAATATTTTTTTCTCAGGAGAACCAAAACCAGGTGAGGAACAATCAGAGAAAAGGTATAATAGAAACAAGTGCACCAATTCTGCATTTATCACCCACTCCTGAGGAAAAAAAAAAATACAGACCGTATACTGATAGTGGGACCGTGGCCTAAAGGCAGAATACAAGGAGATCTTGGAAATCATCATCAATCTAGCTGTTATCTCAGCAATTCATATAAGGGAATCTTTCAACAGTCAAGCGGCATCATCTGGTAAAATGGAGTCTGAAACCGGAAGTATTTGCTCAGCTTCTACAGAAAGTCAGCTAACCTCAGACAGATGTCTTTGCCTAAAAGGGAAAACGCTGTGAAGGTTTTCGCTAAATCACCAAGATCATCCAGAAGTATGGTCTTTCGGTGTCCTGGCAGAACAGCTCTATGTACGAGTTTCCTCCAACTCCAATGATTCCCAGAACTTTGAAGAAAAAGAGTACAATGCGAGATCCAGTTATTCTTCCGTTTTGGCTCCGCAGGACCTGGTTCTTGCTCACGTTGCTTCTTTCGAATAAGATATTGGAAGGTTCCATTAAGTTAGGACATACTATCCCAAAAAGATTGGGGTTACCCCAATCACCTTTCAGCATGGAGTATGAACTAGTACTTCTTGTAAAGGAGGGGTTCTCAGAGGAAGTTGTAAAGACCCTAGCAGCCTTTAGAAGATCAAATACTAGAATTTGGAAGGTTTTTGTAGCCAGGTTTCAGAGGATCCAGTTCCCCTCTCTTTTTTGCAACTTCTTCACAACCGTGTCTAAAGAAAGGTCTGTAACGTAACACCCTTAAAGTTAAATTTTCTGCGATCAATACAGAAGTAGATTACGGTTTTTCCAACTAACCACTGGTCAGACATTTTTTCAGGGCAGTGAAAAATATCAGCCCCAACATTTTTTTCTGCCCATTCCTTCATGGAATCTTTATCTCATGTTAGGAGTCCTGTTGAACTCTCCATTTGAGGTACTATTAGAAACTAGCTTACAATTTTTATCCTGTTAAAGCTTATTTTTAGTGGCCATCTCCTCAGCAATAAGTCTGAAATTCAAGTCCTATCTGGTAGAGCAGGGTTCCCCAACTCCAGTCCTCAAGGCCCACTAACAGGTTATGCTTTCAGGATTTACTTAGTATTGCACGGGTGATAATTGTATCACCTGCACAGGCAATTATATCACCTGTGCAATACTAAGGAAATCCTGAAAACATGATCTGTTGGTGGGCCTTGAGGACTGAAGTTGGGGGCTCTCTACAGCAGTGTTCCCCATCTCCAAGACTTAGGTGACTGTCTGGTTCTTCAGACCATGACAGGATGTCTCTCAAATGTTCCCTCGGTTGACAATATGAACCAAGAGATTGGGAGAGGCCTTCTCAATCTATCTTGTGAATGTTAAGAGGGTGGTGCTAACCTACCTCAGCCGTTCCTTGGAATATAGGAAAGCTCAACATTTTTTTGTCAATTTCTCAATTGTAAAAGCACTTTCCACACAGTGCACAGCAGCTTCTTGGGCAGAATCCACCTATATCCCCTCTGGACCAAATATACAAAGCCACCATGTGATCAACACCATCTCTCGATTAGCATTATAGACTTGACATGACAGAGCTCAGCATTTGGCAAAAGTTGCCTGGGGAAGATGCTCCTAAGAGTGCACACCCTCCACTTTTTTTGTCTTTATCCCTTTAATTCCCATACACTGCTGCTATATAATGTCCAGGAAATAAAATTTACCTGACATTTTCTTTCCTGGAGTCTGTAGGTAGCACAAGTTTCCTCCCCAATAAATTTATCGCTGCATACTAACTTAGGTCTTGTTTATTGGCATGGCTTTATATTGTATCAATCATTATTGCCTCTTCTGTTGTGTTTATGGAAGCAACCTTAAAAGGGGACCTGTCAACAGAATAAATGCTATTAATCTGCAGATATGTGATCAATCTGCAGAATAGTGTTAACCTGCCCAGTGCCCGCACTTAGCTGAACGCTGCAGTGAGAAAATGAACTTTATTCACCCAGGCAGCATTTGGTTTCAGACACTGCTCCGAGTATAGTGAGCAGCGGCTGTAACCTTGCCCCCGAAAGACACAGGCTCTATATTGTGGATGTCAGGGCCGGAAGTGTGGTTACAACTGCCCGCTGCGCTATTTCACAGTAGCAACTGAAACCTGAGAGAAAAAATAAAGGGAAAAAAAAACATCTCACCTTCTGTAAAGTCAAATCCAGGAGCACGCAGTCAGTGCTCTGCCGGCGCTTGGCAATGTGGATTGGAAAATGGAGTTGACTCAGCTCACCGGAAACCGACGTGTAAAATCTAAAATTTTATTTAATACTTAAAGCATGATGAAAATCATAATCCATACAAAAGACGTAGTTACTTACCGGTAACGGGATTTCTCAGAGCCCATGATAGCACCACGGAGAGAGGGGATCCGCCCTTCAAGGACAGGAAACCTACAGATAAAAGGGCGGTACCCCTCTCCCGCATCAGTTGTTTACAGAGCACGAGAGGACCACCAGGTTAGTAACACAAAATTTTACATTTTAAGAACTTCTCAGAAACACCACATGGCTACAACAGGTAACTAATAAGTGCGTGCACCCACACATGAAGGGAGGGAATGTACGGGTGCAGTCATGGGCTCTGAGAAATTCCGTTACCGGTAAGTAACTACGTCTTTCTCCTTCCCCCATGACGGCACCACAGAGAGAATTACAGAGAAGTGACTCATTAGGGGGGGGGGGGGGGGGGGCACAGCTTCCAGAACCCTTCTCCCGAAAGTAAGGTCTGAAGAAGAGGTTAAGTCTAGCCGGTAATGATTGAAGAAGGTAGAGGGGGGAAGACCAGGTTGCCGCTCTACATACAGTTATATGAAAAAGTTTGGGCACCCCTGTTAATCTTAAGCTTAATGTTTTAAAAAAATTGGTGTTTTTGCAACAGCTATTTCAGTTTGATATATGTAATAACTGTTGGACACAGTAATGTTTCTGCCTTGAAATGAGGTTTATTGTACTAACAGAAAATGTGCAATCTGCATTCAAACAAAATTTGACAGGTGCATAAGTATGGGCACCTCAAAAGAAAAGTGACATTAATATTTAGTAGATCCTCCTTTTGCAAAAATAACAGCCTCTAGTCGCTTCCTGTAGCTTTTAATGAGTTCCTGGATCCTGGATGAAGGTATTTTTGACCATTCCTCTTTACAAAACATTTCCAGTTCATTTAAGTTTGATGGCCGCCGAGCATGGACAGCCCTCTTCAAATGATCCCACAGATGTTCAATGATATTCAGGTCTGGGGACTGGGATGGCCATTCCAGAACATTGTAATTGTTCCTCTGCATGAATGCCTGAGTAGATTTGGAGCGGTGTTTTGGATCATTGTCTTGCTGAAAGATCCATCCCCTGCGTAACTTCAACTTTATCACTGATTCTTGAACATTATTGTCAAGAATCTGCTGATACTGAGTGGAATTCATGTGTCCCTCAACTTTAACAAGATTCCCGGTGCCGGCATTGGCCACACAGCCCCAAAGCATGATGGAACCTCCACCAAATTTTACTGTGGGTAGCAAGTGTTTTTCTTGGAATGCTGTGTTTTTTTGCCGCCATGCATAACGCTTTTTTGTATGACCAAACAACGCAATCTAAGTTTCATCAGTCCACAGGACCTTCTTCCAAAAAAAAATTGGCTTCTCCAAATGTGCTTTTGCATACCTCAGCCGACTCTGTTTGTGGCGTGCTTGCAGAAACGGCTTCTTTCGCATCACTCTCCCATACAGCTTCTCCTTGTGCAAAGTGCGTTGTATAGTTGACCGATGCACAGTGACACCATCTGCAGCAAGTTGATGCTGTCGCTCTCTGGAGGTGGTCTGAGGATTGTCCTTGACTGATCTCACCATTCTTCTTCTCTGCCTTTCTGATGTTTTTCTTGGCCTGCCACTTCTGGCCTTAACAAGAACTGTCCATGTGTTCTTCCATTTCCTTACTATGTTCCTCACAGTGGAAACTGACAGGTTAAATCTCTGAGACAGCTTTTTGTATCCTTCCCCTGAACAACTATGTTGAATAATCTTTGTTTTCAGATCATTTGACAGTTGTTTTGAGGAGCCCATGATGCCACTCTTCAGAGGAGATTCAAACAGGAGAACAACTTGCAAGTGGCCACTTTAAGTAGCTTTTCTCATGATTGCATACACCTGGCTATGAAGTTCAAAGCTCAATGAGGTTACAAAACCAAAAAAAGTGCTTTAGTAAGTCAGTAAAAAGTAGGTAGGAGTATTTAAAACAAGAAAATGATAAGGGTGCCCATACTTATGCACCTGTCATATTTTGTTTGAATGCAGATTGCACATTTTCTGTTAGTACAATAAACCTCATTTCAAGGCAGAAACATTACTGTGTCCAACAGTTATTACATATATCAAACTGAAATAGCTGTTGCAAAAACACCAATTTTAATAAAACATTAAGCTTAAGATTAATAGGGGTGCCCAAACTTTTTCATATAACTGTATCTGCTCTATCGTAGCACCGGCCTTCTCCGCCCAGGAGGCAGCCACCGCCTTCAGTTTCTCAGGGGCAGCTTCCCTGCGTGAGGAGTACGATAGTATGATGGCCTCTCTTATCCACCTGTGCAGTGTGCCCTTGGAAGCTTTCTTCTCCTTACGAGGGCCCTGAAAGCAAACAAAGAGAGAACTATCCTCCCTACACTCTTGTGTTGCCTCTAGGTACCGGATTAGGCACCTTCTGAAATATAGTGTATGCAAGACTCTCTCTTTCATGTTCCTAGGGTTGGGGCAGAAAGAAGGAAGGGTGATTTCCTGGGACCTGTGAAATCTTGACGCCACTTTTGGCAGGTAGGCAGGGTCAGTTTTCAGAGTAACCCTATCCTCCAAGATTTGTGTGAAGGGGGGGCCTGCCGATAGGGCCTGAATATCACTAACCCTACGTGCGGATGTGAGAGCTACTAAGAGCGCTGTTTTGAGGGACAGAATTTTTAGGGCCGCTTCCGACAGAGGCTCAAAAGGGGCCTCCGTTAAAGCTGAAAGGTCCAAGTTTAAATCCCAAGGTGTAGCATTTCGGGATGAGATGGGTCAGGATCTGGATGATGCTTTAATGAACCTAGATACCCATCTATCCCTAGCCAGATCAAAATTGTAGAGCGCTCCCAGGGCCGCAACTTGAACTTTTATGGTACTTGTGGCTAGACCCTGTTCCAAACCCCTCTGTAAAAATTCCAGGATAGTTGTCAATGGAACCTCCCCTCCCAGCCTGGAACCTGAGACTGAAAGGAATTTCTTCCAGGTTTTCCCATACAGTTTGGTGGTCACTGGTTTCCTACTTTGAAGTAGTGTGGTGATAAGATTTGGGGAGAAACCTTTGTCCTTCAGAAGAGCCCTCTGAAATTCCAGGCTGTCACGTGTAAGTTTGAAGCCTGAGGATGGAGAACCGGACCCTGAGAAAGAAGGTCCGGAAGCTCCGGAAGAACCCATGGGTCGAAGATTGATAACATCCTCAGCCACAAAAACCACACCCTCTTTGGCCAAAAGGGGGCTATCAAGATTACTCTCGCTTTCTCTTCCCTGATTTTCCTCAGAACAGCTGGAATCAGGGCGGTCGGAGGAAAAGCGTAAGCTAGAGGGTAACTCCATGGGATCATGAAGGCATCCACAGCTATGGGGTTTCCTTTGGGGTCTAGGGAGCAGAAAGAGTGTGTTTTCTTGTTCCGATTGTTGGCGAACACATCTATGGAGGGACGTCCCCACATTTGTACAATCTGACGAAAAACTGATTGATTTAACTCCCATTCGCCCTGCTTTAGCTGTGTCCGACTCAGGAAGTCTGCAGTGCAATTTTCTATCCCTTTTATGTGTAGGGCTGATAGGGATTGTAAGTTTTCCTCGGCTAAGCGAAAGATGACCTCTGTCACCTGCATCAGGGAATGGGACCGTGTACCCCCCTGGTGGTTCAGGTACGCCACTACTACTCAGTTGTCTGAGAAGACCCCCACGTGGTGGCCTTGTAGTGTGTGCATGAATTCCCGGAGTGCCTACGCTACTGCTAGAAGCTCCGTCATGTTTGAGGAAACAAGCTTTAGGCGTTCTGTCCAGACCCCCCCCTCCCCGAGCTACAAGGTTGTTGAGGTGAGCCCCCCAGCCCCCGGGACTTGCATCTGTTGTCAGGATTTGAGGTGTAAGGATTGTCCAAGGAATACCCCGGGCTAGATTGTCTATGTTCCCCCAGCACTCTAGGGAAAGTGTGGTTTCTGCAGATAGCGTTAGCTGCCCTTCTAAATGCCCTTTTAGGGATTTTTCTGCCTCTAGGATTTCCCATGGTAGGATCCTGGTGTGTATTTGAGCCCATTGGACGGCTGGGAAACATGCTGTCAGGGAGCCTAGAAGGGACATGGCTTTCCATAGGGACATAGACAGGTGGGACTTTGCCCGCGATATCTGGTCTATGATTTTGTGAATTTTCCCTGTGGGGAGACGACACTCCTATCTTTTTGAATCTAGCACGATGCCTAGGTATTCCTGTATCTGGCATGGTTCTGTTTTGGATTTTTCCAGATTCAAAAGCCATCCTAAGTGTGTCAAAGAATCCATGACAGTTCCCAGATGGGTTTTGCAGTTTAGGAAGGAGCTGCCTATTATCAGGAAGTCTTCTAGGTATGGGACGACCAGGGTGTTCTGTTCCATTACCTCCGCAACAACTTTGGTGAAAATCCTTGGGGCTAGGGCGATGCCGAATGGGAGGGCCGTATATTGATAGTGTTTGACCACTCAACCTATAGGAACGGCTACTCTGATGAACTTCTGGTAGTCTTTGTGTATCGGGACATGGTAATAAGCGTCTTTTAAATCCAGGACAGCCATGAAACAATCAGGAAACAGCATTTTTACTGATGATTTTATGGTTTCCATTTTGAAGGCTTCCACCTTCAAAAGTTTGTTCAGCTTTTTTAGGTTTACAATCGTCCTGTACGTCCCATCTGTTTTTTATCTTAGGAATAACCGAGAATAGAAGCCCTTGCCTTCCTCCCCCCCCCAAGTAACCTCTTGAAGGACTGCCTTCCCTACCAGTCCCCGGATCTCCTGCTCCAAGGCCAGCTGCTCCTCATTTTACGATCTTTCAGGGGTTACAACAAAGTTTGGCTGAGGGAATGTGAGGAACTGGAGTTTCAGGCCCGATTGTATTAGGCTCAGAATCCATGAGCTGTCGGATATTAATTCCCAGGCTGGGAGAAAGTCTGATAGCAGAAAGCCCTCCCAATGAGGATTTGTCCCAGGTGGGGGGGGAGGCTATCATTGGGGGGTTTGTTAAATAGGAACCCTTTGGTCTTCCTTCTCCTGTCTTCCCACCTATCCTGCTCTTTAGGGGGTTTTCTACGGATAAACCTTTTGCTCCAAAAAGGTTTTCTGTGAGCAGTGTTAGACAGGATAGGGAACCGCTTCTTATTGTCCCCTGCTTTTTCCAAGATGTCATCAAGGGTGGGCCCGAATAGAAATTCGCCCTCACAGGGGATGGAGCACAATCTCGATTTTGTCTGTAGATCCCCGGGCCAACATTTGAGCCAGAGGGCTCATCTGGCCACGTTAGCAAGCCCTGTCACCCTAGCACCTAATCTGACAGTCATCCGAGGCGTCAGCTAGGAAGGCTGCTGCCCCTTTCATTACCAGGATAGCTTCAAGAATTGTGTCTTTAGATGTTATCTGCTGCAGTTGTGTTTCAAGCTGGTCTAGCCAGACCATTAATGACCTGGCCATACATGTGGCAACTACTGCAGGTTTTAACCCTCCCCCCAGCGGCTTCCCAGGAACCCTTTAGGAAGGTGTCTGCTTTTTTATCCATTGGGTCTTTTAAGACGCCCATGTCCTCAAATGAAAGGGAGTATTTGAGGCTTTGGCGACATCTAGTTTTGGCGCTTTCTCCCAAAAGGAACATGCAGGGTCATCGAATGGGTACTTCCGCTTAGGGGAAAGGCAGCCCTTCCTCTCCAGCCTTTTCCACTCTTAAAGAGTGAACTTGCTCATTTAGTGGAAAAGATCTCCTCTTTTTGTTCTAGACCGCTGAATATTATGTCCTGGATAGACTTCTTGGGCCAGGGATCTGCTAACCCCATGGTAGACCCGACAGCCTTAATGAGGCTGTTTCCTCGATAGAGGACGACAGAGCTGTTTCCCTATCTAGACGAGGAAGATGAAGAGACCGATGTGTCCGAATGTCTGCCATTCTCAGAACTGCTAGACCTGGACTCGGGGGATATGTTTTTAGTTTTTTTTTTAGCTTTTTATCTTCAACCTGCAACTTAATTAGGTCTCTGGGTTCAGAGGCAAATTTTGGGGTTTCCTCGCATATAGTTTGCTCAATGCAGAAGCAGCAGAGTCTCTTATCCCAAGTAGTGGGTAAGTCTTCTGTGCACAGGTCCTATTCTTTGTTTTCCCCGTACTCTTTCTTGCCTAATAAGAGACAAAAAGAGAGAGGGGGGGGGGCCCTCGTTACAAAGTGGACTTTCATGAAGATCTACTTACCAACCAGACGGAAGAGCGGGTACCGTTTCAGGAGGCAGAGCTATCTTTGTAGACACAGTCCTCCTGGAAGATGCTAAGGGAGTCTGCTGCACTGCGAAGAGCTGCCGGAGCACACACTTCCACTATTACGGTCCTGGTGTCCTGTGTCTTCCGGCTTCTTTTTGTGTTGGTGGCAACTGAGGATGCAGCTCTTGCTCCTCAAGTAGCTCCTGTAGAGATAGAGATAGAGATAGAGATAGAGATAGAGATAGAGATAGAGATAGAGATAGAGATAGAGATAGAGATAGAGATAGAGATAGAGATAGAGATAGAGATAGAGATAGAGATAGAGATAGAGATAGAGATAGAGATAGAGATAGAGATAGAGATAGAGATAGAGATAGAGATAGAGATAGAGATAGAGATAGAGATAGAGATAGAGATAGAGATAGAGATAGAGATAGAGATAGAGATAGAGATAGAGATAGAGATAGAGATAGAGATAGAGATAGAGATAGAGATAGAGATAGAGATAGAGATAGAGATAGAGATAGAGATAGAGATAGAGATAGAGATAGAGATAGAGATAGAGATAGAGATAGAGATAGAGATAGAGATAGAGATAGAGATAGAGATAGAGATAGAGATAGAGATAGAGATAGAGATAGAGATAGAGATAGAGATAGAGATAGAGATAGAGATAGAGATAGAGATAGAGATAGAGATAGAGATAGAGATAGAGATAGAGATAGAGATAGAGATAGAGATAGAGATAGAGATAGAGATAGAGATAGAGATAGAGATAGAGATAGAGATAGAGATAGAGATAGAGATAGAGATAGAGATAGAGATAGAGATAGAGATAGAGATAGAGATAGAGATAGAGATAGAGATAGAGATAGAGATAGAGATAGAGATAGAGATAGAGATAGAGATAGAGATAGAGATAGAGATAGAGATAGAGATAGAGATAGAGATAGAGATAGAGATAGAGATAGAGATAGAGATAGAGATAGAGATAGAGATAGAGATAGAGATAGAGATAGAGATAGAGATAGAGATAGAGATAGAGATAGAGATAGAGATAGAGATAGAGATAGAGATAGAGATAGAGATAGAGATAGAGATAGAGATAGAGATAGAGATAGAGATAGAGATAGAGATAGAGATAGAGATAGAGATAGAGATAGAGATAGAGATAGAGATAGAGATAGAGATAGAGATAGAGATAGAGATAGAGATAGAGATAGAGATAGAGATAGAGATAGAGATAGAGATAGAGATAGAGATAGAGATAGAGATAGAGATAGAGATAGAGATAGAGATAGAGATAGAGATAGAGATAGAGATAGAGATAGAGATAGAGATAGAGATAGAGATAGAGATAGAGATAGAGATAGAGATAGAGATAGAGATAGAGATAGAGATAGAGATAGAGATAGAGATAGAGATAGAGATAGAGATAGAGATAGAGATAGAGATAGAGATAGAGATAGAGATAGAGATAGAGATAGAGATAGAGATAGAGATAGAGATAGAGATAGAGATAGAGATAGAGATAGAGATAGAGATAGAGATAGAGATAGAGATAGAGATAGAGATAGAGATAGAGATAGAGATAGAGATAGAGATAGAGATAGAGATAGAGATAGAGATAGAGATAGAGATAGAGATAGAGATAGAGATAGAGATAGAGATAGAGATAGAGATAGAGATAGAGATAGAGATAGAGATAGAGATAGAGATAGAGATAGAGATAGAGATAGAGATAGAGATAGAGATAGAGATAGAGATAGAGATAGAGATAGAGATAGAGATAGAGATAGAGATAGAGATAGAGATAGAGATAGAGATAGAGATAGAGATAGAGATAGAGATAGAGATAGAGATAGAGATAGAGATAGAGATAGAGATAGAGATAGAGATAGAGATAGAGATAGAGATAGAGATAGAGATAGAGATAGAGATAGAGATAGAGATAGAGATAGAGATAGAGATAGAGATAGAGATAGAGATAGAGATAGAGATAGAGATAGAGATAGAGATAGAGATAGAGATAGAGATAGAGATAGAGATAGAGATAGAGATAGAGATAGAGATAGAGATAGAGATAGAGATAGAGATAGAGATAGAGATAGAGATAGAGATAGAGATAGAGATAGAGATAGAGATAGAGATAGAGATAGAGATAGAGATAGAGATAGAGATAGAGATAGAGATAGAGATAGAGATAGAGATAGAGATAGAGATAGAGATAGAGATAGAGATAGAGATAGAGATAGAGATAGAGATAGAGATAGAGATAGAGATAGAGATAGAGATAGAGATAGAGATAGAGATAGAGATAGAGATAGAGATAGAGATAGAGATAGAGATAGAGATAGAGATAGAGATAGAGATAGAGATAGAGATAGAGATAGAGATAGAGATAGAGATAGAGATAGAGATAGAGATAGAGATAGAGATAGAGATAGAGATAGAGATAGAGATAGAGATAGAGATAGAGATAGAGATAGAGATAGAGATAGAGATAGAGATAGAGATAGAGATAGAGATAGAGATAGAGATAGAGATAGAGATAGAGATAGAGATAGAGATAGAGATAGAGATAGAGATAGAGATAGAGATAGAGATAGAGATAGAGATAGAGATAGAGATAGAGATAGAGATAGAGATAGAGATAGAGATAGAGATAGAGATAGAGATAGAGATAGAGATAGAGATAGAGATAGAGATAGAGATAGAGATAGAGATAGAGATAGAGATAGAGATAGAGATAGAGATAGAGATAGAGATAGAGATAGAGATAGAGATAGAGATAGAGATAGAGATAGAGATAGAGATAGAGATAGAGATAGAGATAGAGATAGAGATAGAGATAGAGATAGAGATAGAGATAGAGATAGAGATAGAGATAGAGATAGAGATAGAGATAGAGATAGAGATAGAGATAGAGATAGAGATAGAGATAGAGATAGAGATAGAGATAGAGATAGAGATAGAGATAGAGATAGAGATAGAGATAGAGATAGAGATAGAGATAGAGATAGAGATAGAGATAGAGATAGAGATAGAGATAGAGATAGAGATAGAGATAGAGATAGAGATAGAGATAGAGATAGAGATAGAGATAGAGATAGAGATAGAGATAGAGATAGAGATAGAGATAGAGATAGAGATAGAGATAGAGATAGAGATAGAGATAGAGATAGAGATAGAGATAGAGATAGAGATAGAGATAGAGATAGAGATAGAGATAGAGATAGAGATAGAGATAGAGATAGAGATAGAGATAGAGATAGAGATAGAGATAGAGATAGAGATAGAGATAGAGATAGAGATAGAGATAGAGATAGAGATAGAGATAGAGATAGAGATAGAGATAGAGATAGAGATAGAGATAGAGATAGAGATAGAGATAGAGATAGAGATAGAGATAGAGATAGAGATAGAGATAGAGATAGAGATAGAGATAGAGATAGAGATAGAGATAGAGATAGAGATAGAGATAGAGATAGAGATAGAGATAGAGATAGAGATAGAGATAGAGATAGAGATAGAGATAGAGATAGAGATAGAGATAGAGATAGAGATAGAGATAGAGATAGAGATAGAGATAGAGATAGAGATAGAGATAGAGATAGAGATAGAGATAGAGATAGAGATAGAGATAGAGATAGAGATAGAGATAGAGATAGAGATAGAGATAGAGATAGAGATAGAGATAGAGATAGAGATAGAGATAGAGATAGAGATAGAGATAGAGATAGAGATAGAGATAGAGATAGAGATAGAGATAGAGATAGAGATAGAGATAGAGATAGAGATAGAGATAGAGATAGAGATAGAGATAGAGATAGAGATAGAGATAGAGATAGAGATAGAGATAGAGATAGAGATAGAGATAGAGATAGAGATAGAGATAGAGATAGAGATAGAGATAGAGATAGAGATAGAGATAGAGATAGAGATAGAGATAGAGATAGAGATAGAGATAGAGATAGAGATAGAGATAGAGATAGAGATAGAGATAGAGATAGAGATAGAGATAGAGATAGAGATAGAGATAGAGATAGAGATAGAGATAGAGATAGAGATAGAGATAGAGATAGAGATAGAGATAGAGATAGAGATAGAGATAGAGATAGAGATAGAGATAGAGATAGAGATAGAGATAGAGATAGAGATAGAGATAGAGATAGAGATAGAGATAGAGATAGAGATAGAGATAGAGATAGAGATAGAGATAGAGATAGAGATAGAGATAGAGATAGAGATAGAGATAGAGATAGAGATAGAGATAGAGATAGAGATAGAGATAGAGATAGAGATAGAGATAGAGATAGAGATAGAGATAGAGATAGAGATAGAGATAGAGATAGAGATAGAGATAGAGATAGAGATAGAGATAGAGATAGAGATAGAGATAGAGATAGAGATAGAGATAGAGATAGAGATAGAGATAGAGATAGAGATAGAGATAGAGATAGAGATAGAGATAGAGATAGAGATAGAGATAGAGATAGAGATAGAGATAGAGATAGAGATAGAGATAGAGATAGAGATAGAGATAGAGATAGAGATAGAGATAGAGATAGAGATAGAGATAGAGATAGAGATAGAGATAGAGATAGAGATAGAGATAGAGATAGAGATAGAGATAGAGATAGAGATAGAGATAGAGATAGAGATAGAGATAGAGATAGAGATAGAGATAGAGATAGAGATAGAGATAGAGATAGAGATAGAGATAGAGATAGAGATAGAGATAGAGATAGAGATAGAGATAGAGATAGAGATAGAGATAGAGATAGAGATAGAGATAGAGATAGAGATAGAGATAGAGATAGAGATAGAGATAGAGATAGAGATAGAGATAGAGATAGAGATAGAGATAGAGATAGAGATAGAGATAGAGATAGAGATAGAGATAGAGATAGAGATAGAGATAGAGATAGAGATAGAGATAGAGATAGAGATAGAGATAGAGATAGAGATAGAGATAGAGATAGAGATAGAGATAGAGATAGAGATAGAGATAGAGATAGAGATAGAGATAGAGATAGAGATAGAGATAGAGATAGAGATAGAGATAGAGATAGAGATAGAGATAGAGATAGAGATAGAGATAGAGATAGAGATAGAGATAGAGATAGAGATAGAGATAGAGATAGAGATAGAGATAGAGATAGAGATAGAGATAGAGATAGAGATAGAGATAGAGATAGAGATAGAGATAGAGATAGAGATAGAGATAGAGATAGAGATAGAGATAGAGATAGAGATAGAGATAGAGATAGAGATAGAGATAGAGATAGAGATAGAGATAGAGATAGAGATAGAGATAGAGATAGAGATAGAGATAGAGATAGAGATAGAGATAGAGATAGAGATAGAGATAGAGATAGAGATAGAGATAGAGATAGAGATAGAGATAGAGATAGAGATAGAGATAGAGATAGAGATAGAGATAGAGATAGAGATAGAGATAGAGATAGAGATAGAGATAGAGATAGAGATAGAGATAGAGATAGAGATAGAGATAGAGATAGAGATAGAGATAGAGATAGAGATAGAGATAGAGATAGAGATAGAGATAGAGATAGAGATAGAGATAGAGATAGAGATAGAGATAGAGATAGAGATAGAGATAGAGATAGAGATAGAGATAGAGATAGAGATAGAGATAGAGATAGAGATAGAGATAGAGATAGAGATAGAGATAGAGATAGAGATAGAGATAGAGATAGAGATAGAGATAGAGATAGAGATAGAGATAGAGATAGAGATAGAGATAGAGATAGAGATAGAGATAGAGATAGAGATAGAGATAGAGATAGAGATAGAGATAGAGATAGAGATAGAGATAGAGATAGAGATAGAGATAGAGATAGAGATAGAGATAGAGATAGAGATAGAGATAGAGATAGAGATAGAGATAGAGATAGAGATAGAGATAGAGATAGAGATAGAGATAGAGATAGAGATAGAGATAGAGATAGAGATAGAGATAGAGATAGAGATAGAGATAGAGATAGAGATAGAGATAGAGATAGAGATAGAGATAGAGATAGAGATAGAGATAGAGATAGAGATAGAGATAGAGATAGAGATAGAGATAGAGATAGAGATAGAGATAGAGATAGAGATAGAGATAGAGATAGAGATAGAGATAGAGATAGAGATAGAGATAGAGATAGAGATAGAGATAGAGATAGAGATAGAGATAGAGATAGAGATAGAGATAGAGATAGAGATAGAGATAGAGATAGAGATAGAGATAGAGATAGAGATAGAGATAGAGATAGAGATAGAGATAGAGATAGAGATAGAGATAGAGATAGAGATAGAGATAGAGATAGAGATAGAGATAGAGATAGAGATAGAGATAGAGATAGAGATAGAGATAGAGAAGATAGAGATAGAGATAGAGATAGAGATAGAGATAGAGATAGAGATAGAGATAGAGATAGAGATAGAGATAGAGATAGAGATAGAGATAGAGATAGAGATAGAGATAGAGATAGAGATAGAGATAGAGATAGAGATAGAGATAGATAGAGATAGAGATAGAGATAGAGATAGAGATAGAGATAGAGATAGAGATAGAGATAGAGATAGAGATAGAGATAGAGATAGAGATAGAGATAGAGATAGAGATAGAGATAGAGATAGAGATAGAGATAGAGATAGAGATAGAGATAGAGATAGAGATAGAGATAGAGATAGAGATAGAGATAGAGATAGAGATAGAGATAGAGATAGAGATAGAGATAGATAGAGATAGAGATAGAGATAGAGATAGAGATAGAGATAGAGATAGAGATAGAGATAGAGATAGAGATAGAGATAGAGATAGAGATAGAGTAGAGATAGAGATAGAGATAGAGATAGAGATAGAGATAGAGATAGAGATAGAGATAGAGATAGAGATAGAGATAGAGATAGAGATAGAGATAGAGATAGAGATAGAGATAGAGATAGAGATAGAGATAGAGATAGAGATAGAGATAGAGATAGAGATAGAGATAGAGATAGAGATAGAGATAGAGATAGAGATAGAGATAGAGATAGAGATAGAGATAGAGATAGAGATAGAGATAGAGATAGAGATAGAGATAGAGATAGAGATAGAGATAGAGATAGAGATAGAGATAGAGATGAGATAGAGATAGAGATAGAGATGAGATAGAGATAGAGATAGAGATAGAGATAGAGATAGAGATAGAGATAGAGATAGAGATAGAGATAGAGATAGAGATAGAGATAGAGATAGAGATAGAGATAGAGATAGAGATAGAGATAGAGATAGAGATAGAGATAGAGATAGAGATAGAGATAGAGATAGAGATAGAGATAGAGATAGAGATAGAGATAGAGATAGAGATAGAGATAGAGATAGAGATAGAGATAGAGATAGAGATAGAGATAGAGATAGAGATAGAGATAGAGATAGAGATAGAGATAGAGATAGAGATAGAGAGATAGAGATAGAGATAGAGATAGAGATAGAGATAGAGATAGAGATAGAGATAGAGATAGAGATAGAGATAGAGATAGAGATAGAGATAGAGATAGAGATAGAGATAGAGATAGAGATAGAGATAGAGATAGAGATAGAGATAGAGATAGAGATAGAGATAGAGATAGAGATAGAGATAGAGATAGAGATAGAGATAGAGATAGAGATAGAGATAGAGATAGAGATAGAGATAGAGATAGAGATAGAGATAGAGATAGAGATAGAGATAGAGATAGAGATAGAGATAGAGATAGAGATAGAGATAGAGATAGAGATAGAGATAGAGATAGAGATAGAGATAGAGATAGAGATAGAGATAGAGATAGAGATAGAGATAGAGATAGAGATAGAGATAGAGATAGAGATAGAGATAGAGATAGAGATAGAGATAGAGATAGAGATAGAGATAGAGATAGAGATAGAGATAGAGATAGAGATAGAGATAGAGATAGAGATAGAGATAGAGATAGAGATAGAGATAGAGATAGAGATAGAGATAGAGATAGAGATAGAGATAGAGATAGAGATAGAGATAGAGATAGAGATAGATAGAGATAGAGATAGAGATAGAGATAGAGATAGAGATAGAGATAGAGATAGAGATAGAGATAGAGATAGAGATAGAGATAGAGATAGAGATAGAGATAGAGATAGAGATAGAGATAGAGATAGAGATAGAGATAGAGATAGAGATAGAGATAGAGATAGAGATAGAGATAGAGATAGAGATAGAGATAGAGATAGAGATAGAGATAGAGATAGAGATAGAGATAGAGATAGAGATAGAGATAGAGATAGAGATAGAGATAGAGATAGAGTAGAGATAGAGATAGAGATAGAGATAGAGATAGAGATAGAGATAGAGATAGAGATAGAGATAGAGATAGAGATAGAGATAGAGATAGAGATAGAGATAGAGATAGAGATAGAGATAGAGATAGAGATAGAGATAGAGATAGAGATAGAGATAGAGATAGAGATAGAGATAGAGATAGAGATAGAGATAGAGATAGAGATAGAGATAGAGATAGAGATAGAGATAGAGATAGAGATAGAGATAGAGATAGAGATAGAGATAGAGATAGAGATAGAGATAGAGATAGAGATAGAGATAGAGATAGAGATAGAGATAGAGATAGAGATAGAGATAGAGATAGAGATAGAGATAGAGATAGAGATAGAGATAGAGATAGAGATAGAGATAGAGATAGAGATAGAGATAGAGATAGAGATAGAGATAGAGATAGAGATAGAGATAGAGATAGAGATAGAGATAGAGATAGAGATAGAGATAGAGATAGAGATAGAGATAGAGATAGAGATAGAGATAGAGATAGAGATAGAGATAGAGATAGAGATAGAGATAGAGATAGAGATAGAGATAGAGATAGAGATAGAGATAGAGATAGAGATAGAGATAGAGATAGAGATAGAGATAGAGATAGAGATAGAGATAGAGATAGAGATAGAGATAGAGATAGAGATAGAGATAGAGATAGAGATAGAGATAGAGATAGAGATAGAGATAGAGATAGAGATAGAGATAGAGATAGAGATAGAGATAGAGATAGAGATAGAGATAGAGATAGAGATAGAGATAGAGATAGAGATAGAGATAGAGATAGAGATAGAGATAGAGATAGAGATAGAGATAGAGATAGAGATAGAGATAGAGATAGAGATAGAGATAGAGATAGAGATAGAGATAGAGATAGAGATAGAGATAGAGATAGAGATAGAGATAGAGATAGAGATAGAGATAGAGATAGAGATAGAGATAGAGATAGAGATAGAGATAGAGATAGAGATAGAGATAGAGATAGAGATAGAGATAGAGATAGAGATAGAGATAGAGATAGAGATAGAGATAGAGATAGAGATAGAGATAGAGATAGAGATAGAGATAGAGATAGAGATAGAGATAGAGATAGAGATAGAGATAGAGATAGAGATAGAGATAGAGATAGAGATAGAGATAGAGATAGAGATAGAGATAGAGATAGAGATAGAGATAGAGATAGAGATAGAGATAGAGATAGAGATAGAGATAGAGATAGAGATAGAGATAGAGATAGAGATAGAGATAGAGATAGAGATAGAGATAGAGATAGAGATAGAGATAGAGATAGAGATAGAGATAGAGATAGAGATAGAGATAGAGATAGAGATAGAGATAGAGATAGAGATAGAGATAGAGATAGAGATAGAGATAGAGATAGAGATAGAGATAGAGATAGAGATAGAGATAGAGATAGAGATAGAGATAGATAGAGATAGAGATAGAGATAGAGATAGAGATAGAGATAGAGATAGAGATAGAGATAGAGATAGAGATAGAGATAGAGATAGAGATAGAGATAGAGATAGAGATAGAGATAGAGATAGAGATAGAGATAGAGATAGAGATAGAGATAGAGATAGAGATAGAGATAGAGATAGAGATAGAGATAGAGATAGAGATAGAGATAGAGATAGAGATAGAGATAGAGATAGAGATAGAGATAGAGATAGAGATAGAGATAGAGATAGAGATAGAGATAGAGATAGAGATAGAGATAGAGATAGAGATAGAGATAGAGATAGAGATAGAGATAGAGATAGAGATAGAGATAGAGATAGAGATAGAGATAGAGATAGAGATAGAGATAGAGATAGAGATAGAGATAGAGATAGAGATAGAGATAGAGATAGAGATAGAGATAGAGATAGAGATAGAGATAGAGATAGAGATAGAGATAGAGATAGAGATAGAGATAGAGATAGAGATAGAGATAGAGATAGAGATAGAGATAGAGATAGAGATAGAGATAGAGATAGAGATAGAGATAGAGATAGAGATAGAGATAGAGATAGAGATAGAGATAGAGATAGAGATAGAGATAGAGATAGAGATAGAGATAGAGATAGAGATAGAGATAGAGATAGAGATAGAGATAGAGATAGAGATAGAGATAGAGATAGAGATAGAGATAGAGATAGAGATAGAGATAGAGATAGAGATAGAGATAGAGATAGAGTAGAGATAGAGATAGAGATAGAGATAGAGATAGAGATAGAGATAGAGATAGAGATAGAGATAGAGATAGAGATAGAGATAGAGATAGAGATAGAGATAGAGATAGAGATAGAGATAGAGATAGAGATAGAGATAGAGATAGAGATAGAGATAGAGATAGAGATAGAGATAGAGATAGAGATAGAGATAGAGATAGAGATAGAGATAGAGATAGAGATAGAGATAGAGATAGAGATAGAGATAGAGATAGAGATAGAGATAGAGATAGAGATAGAGATAGAGATAGAGATAGAGATAGAGATAGAGATAGAGATAGAGATAGAGATAGAGATAGAGATAGAGATAGAGATAGAGATAGAGATAGAGATAGAGATAGAGATAGAGATAGAGATAGAGATAGAGATAGAGATAGAGATAGAGATAGAGATAGAGATAGAGATAGAGATAGAGATAGAGATAGAGATAGAGATAGAGATAGAGATAGAGATAGAGATAGAGATAGAGATAGAGATAGAGATAGAGATAGAGATAGAGATAGAGATAGAGATAGAGATAGAGATAGAGATAGAGATAGAGATAGAGATAGAGATAGAGATAGAGATAGAGATAGAGATAGAGATAGAGATAGAGATAGAGATAGAGATAGAGATAGAGATAGAGATAGAGATAGAGATAGAGATAGAGATAGAGATAGAGATAGAGATAGAGATAGAGATAGAGATAGAGATAGAGATAGAGATAGAGATAGAGATAGAGATAGAGATAGAGATAGAGATAGAGATAGAGATAGAGATAGAGATAGAGATAGAGATAGAGATAGAGATAGAGATAGAGATAGAGATAGAGATAGAGATAGAGATAGAGATAGAGATAGAGATAGAGATAGAGATAGAGATAGAGATAGAGATAGAGATAGAGATAGAGATAGAGATAGAGATAGAGATAGAGATAGAGATAGAGATAGAGATAGAGATAGAGATAGAGATAGAGATAGAGATAGAGATAGAGATAGAGATAGAGATAGAGATAGAGATAGAGATAGAGATAGAGATAGAGATAGAGATAGAGATAGAGATAGAGATAGAGATAGAGATAGAGATAGAGATAGAGATAGAGATAGAGATAGAGATAGAGATAGAGATAGAGATAGAGATAGAGATAGAGATAGAGATAGAGATAGAGATAGAGATAGAGATAGAGATAGAGATAGAGATAGAGATAGAGATAGAGATAGAGATAGAGATAGAGATAGAGATAGAGATAGAGATAGAGATAGAGATAGAGATAGAGATAGAGATAGAGATAGAGATAGAGATAGAGATAGAGATAGAGATAGAGATAGAGATAGAGATAGAGATAGAGATAGAGATAGAGATAGAGATAGAGATAGAGATAGAGATAGAGATAGAGATAGAGATAGAGATAGAGATAGAGATAGAGATAGAGATAGAGATAGAGATAGAGATAGAGATAGAGATAGAGATAGAGATAGAGATAGAGATAGAGATAGAGATAGAGATAGAGATAGAGATAGAGATAGAGATAGAGATAGAGATAGAGATAGAGATAGAGATAGAGATAGAGATAGAGATAGAGATAGAGATAGAGATAGAGATAGAGATAGAGATAGAGATAGAGATAGAGATAGAGATAGAGATAGAGATAGAGATAGAGATAGAGATAGAGATAGAGATAGAGATAGAGATAGAGATAGAGATAGAGATAGAGATAGAGATAGAGATAGAGATAGAGATAGAGATAGAGATAGAGATAGAGATAGAGATAGAGATAGAGATAGAGATAGAGATAGAGATAGAGATAGAGATAGAGATAGAGATAGAGATAGAGATAGAGATAGAGATAGAGATAGAGATAGAGATAGAGATAGAGATAGAGATAGAGATAGAGATAGAGATAGAGATAGAGATAGAGATAGAGATAGAGATAGAGATAGAGATAGAGATAGAGATAGAGATAGAGATAGAGATAGAGATAGAGATAGAGATAGAGATAGAGATAGAGATAGAGATAGAGATAGAGATAGAGATAGAGATAGAGATAGAGATAGAGATAGAGATAGAGATAGAGATAGAGATAGAGATAGAGATAGAGATAGAGATAGAGATAGAGATAGAGATAGAGATAGAGATAGAGATAGAGATAGAGATAGAGATAGAGATAGAGATAGAGATAGAGATAGAGATAGAGATAGAGATAG